>NW_026535846.1:20000000-21200000 GCF_028551555.1 Melozone crissalis | reverse complement strand
TTAGTATGTCCCCCAATATTTCTTAATGTTAAATAATTATATGTGCACTTTTATGATACTTTCATTTTAAGAACCACAAGGCAGATTGTACTAGTCGCATGCTTTTTTTTTTTTTTGTGGACAGCATGATAAGAAAAGCAAGATAAAAATAACCACCAACAAAAAAACAACAAAACCCCAAAACCAAAACAAAATCATCTTGGGGCCAGCTCAGTTTACAGCTCTTTTTATCATCTTACTTTTGTGTTTTCAATGACTGTCCTTATCTCTGCAATTAAATTGGATTTGCTGTTCCTGTTCTCTATGTAGGAGTTACCTGAAGAAAAAACCACATAAATGGGAGTTGGTGTTTTTCATCTGATCTCAGTATTCCCCTTAATTCAGCTTGGTTGTACATTTCTGTGAAAGATGAAGTAGGTCCCTTGTTTGTTTTTATTTGTCACTGATAACTCTGATTTCTTCAGAGGTGCTGCTCTGAATGTTTGCAGAGAACTAAGGTTAAAATCTTTCTGCTTCCCAGAAATGTTCAGCCAGCTGACAATAATAAATACACAAACTGGAGGTAGGATTAAGCTAACCAAAAAGTTAGTTTAAAACATGAGCTTGAAAGGGCTGAAGTCATTATTGGCTAGAAATCCTCCAGGGACATTAGGATGTGTTTGATAGTTGCCAGGGAAACACAACCTCCCAGTGCCAGTGTGCATAGCTCAGAATGAGTACCTGGAGTGATTCTGGCAATGACTGATCCTTCAGCAAACCTTGTGCCCCTGCATCCAGCTGCAGGAGTGGCAGGGGCCCCTGCATCCAGCTGCAGGAGCATCCCCTGCCCTTGCTGGACCAGTCATACTTCACATTTAATGTGGCAAATAAACAGAAAACCAAAGCAGGGTATCAGGTTTGTCTGGCTGAAGAAGTGTGTGCCTGGCTGCCCAGTCTGGACAAACCACAGGGCACTGCAGAGGTTAACACAGAGTCAAAAATGGGATTATGCCTATTGGCCCATATTGGTGTAATACAGAAATAGAGGATTCAGCCCAGAGCAGCAGCAGGTTCTGCAGTGTTTAGTGTCCATCAGCATGCAGAACTCTCTGAGGTCCTACAGCAAATGCTACACTTTTTTCATTCTTCCTTAGGTGAAATGTAAGTGCTGAGAAAAAGGAATTTGCTGTTCAGATGTAGCACAAGTCTAGTGATCAGCTTTGGGACTATCCCCAATCCATTTAAATACAAAAATTCACACATGATGAACAGCGTGAGACAGCAGTGGAAGTTGTAAGAGTGGTCCAAGCACAACTACCAAAATAAGGGACCTGGGTCCTTGAAGTGGTTTAGTAAGGTCTAAAAGAAGAGCAAACACCTGAGGGAGAACACTGGAATTTCCAGCTACACATCTTCCTCAGTGCTGGCCATGGCTCAAGCAAACCTAATCTGCAAATCTGTTTGTGAGCCAAGTGAAGGTTTTGGACTCAGATTGATACCAGAAGCTTTGATGTTGTTACAGCACACCTGAATCATCCTTGAGGAGCCTGGTGTTGGACAAGGAGCACCTTGGAGTTCAGGGTACAGTTGGGGAAATGTCTCTTTGAAAGGTTTAATTTCACAGTGAAACTGCTGTAAATCTAAGAGCAGCCAAGGATAGAAAATCTCCCATTGATACCATGTGAAAATCACTGTTAGAAGTGCCCGAGTGAGCGTCAGCCCAAGATCTTGGGGTTTGTGGGCTGAATCCCTGGAGTTAGCTCAGTATTACTTCTAGGGAGAAAAGACAGAGCTGAGCCAGAACCACCAACCTGTGGAGCCACTGCTGTGGGGGTCACTGTCTGCAGGCTGAATTACACAAACTTAAATAAATATAGAAGTTTAAACTGTCCTGGGAAATATCAAAAAGCCTGAATAATACTTATTTCTTGCCAAATAGGCATTTCCACCTTGCCTACCGAATTGATTTTTCTGTATTAAGGAGATTGTTTTATAATTTAGCAGTACATAATTCTTGTTTCAGTTTGATGTTGGCACTTGGATCATTTTTCAGTCGGTCATACCAAGAAATGAAAGCTAATGACTTCATTCAATAGTGGCTGAAATAATCTCCAGAAATGTCTTTTTACATTGTAAATGGATGCACGTTGTTGTCATTATCTTATATAAATGATTGTGAGGTTTTGCTGCACTTTCTAGGCTCATCTCTGTTTTATACAATAAATTATAGGGAAAATGTACTGAAGACCTCACTGTTCTGTGATCTGCATGAAATATGTCTGTATCCATTATCTGGGTGCGGGTTGGGAATTATCACAGCTCTTGTTCCTGGGATATTTGGCAGCCAAAATGTCATTTCTGAGGTGGAGAAGGAAGTGACTGAGACAGACTTGAATTAAATATGAGCCTCATCTTTAAGGAGGAGTCAGGTACAGAGTGGAATTGTACAAAGCCTTTCCTGGGGCACACATTTGGGCTGGAACTAAATTACTTGGAAAGCAAAAACTTTGTCTGAAGTTAGAAAATTGAACTGGCTTAACTTAAACATCTTGTATAGGTTTTGATGTTTTTGTAAAGACACCTAAGATGAAATATACCATGATTTGGGACTTCTATTTGGGTGTTGTGAGGAGCTGTTGTATGACAATTTCTGCGGTGAGGGTATCTTTTATCCAGTGCTGGTGGCCTTTAAGCCAGGCCTTGGCTCCTCTGGAGTCTCCTGCTTCCCAAGCAGGGAGATGATTCAGCCAGGCAAAGCTGCTCTGGGGAGAGTGGGAAGTGGGGAAACAGCAATTCAAATCCTGCAGCATATGAGCAGTCTCCTCTTTCAGCAGTGTTCTTGAGCTTGAAGGCAGCAAGCTGTGAGGAGAGGACAGCAGCAATGGGCAGCTGTCAGTTCTGCTGTTTAGCCACAGTGATTCTTATCAGGAGACAGAAAACAGTACAGCAAGAGTAAACAGAAAACAAATAGCTCCTCCATCTGCTGTGGTGGGAGCAGCCATATGGAGTGGAGTTCAAAGGGTGCTGTGTTCTGGATTTAACTCTTTGCTGCACCCCTCCATCAGTCACTCTCATCTCAGCTCCTGCCTTATCAATGGCTGCCTCTGAGTGGGGTGGAGCTGATTTCCCATTTATCAATAGCATCAAATAAACATTGCAGTGTAGCGCCTGATATCCAGGGCCCAGCTGCTCTCATCCAGTGAAGTCAGGTGTGGCAGGAGGCACAAAAATGTGTTTTGTGAGGTGGATGGCAGGTGCTGCAGCTGTGCTTCCAAATCTGCGTGTGAGAAATCCCAGCCCAGGAGCAGAGGGGCGAGCACAGAGTGACTCTAAACTGGCAGCTCTGGATGTGTGGGACACACAAAAGGCAAGAGGATAATTTAGGAGCAGCTTTTAGACTTATAAATCCTTAATTTTGTGCTTTGCTCATTTCTCCAATGCAGCTGCATTTTCTGTGAAGGAGGAGTGACCTTCCAGTGGGGATGGGGTGAGGCTGATCTGTAGTTGGGGGGTGGCTTGGGAGCCCCAGGTGCCTCACCTGCTTTGTATCAAATCTATCCCCAAGTCATGGCAAAGAATGGTATTCCAGCTTCCATTATTACTGGGTTTTTCCACCCATTCTTCTCGTGTTTTGAAATAGCAGGCACTGGCTGTTCACTTCTGCTTGCAAAAACCTCATGGTTTACTTTGTGAATTTATATTTAGATATAACATTTGGTGTAAGAAAAGCTCAACAGAGAAAGTTGAAGGGATTAATCCCTTTAGTGTGTTGGGGTTTTATTCAGTTGCTAGAACTGGCAAGGGTTTGGCTTCAAATTAGATCAGAAATTAAGATAAATGTGGATGAAATTTGATCTGTAAAAGCAAATCTTGCCTGTAGAGCTAAGCTGGGAGTTTGGCTGTTCTGCATTTTGGGGTTGTTGGGAATCAAGCTAATGGAGATAAGATTTATAAATCCAAAAGCTTTGGAGGCAGCACTAACCCAGTGACATCCTGAGAGTGCCAGCAGCTGGGTCTGGTGTGCAAAGAGCACATCCCTGTGCTTGGGCGGCTCCTTTGGATTGCAGATTTCTCTGATGGAAACTGAAATAGTCAGGAAGGTGCATTTGTCACTGCAGGTCTGATCTGCTCTGCTGGCTTCTGGCATCCCTGTTGGTATGGGAGCCTTTTGGCTATGTAGGAGAGAGAAGAATGCTCTGAATAGAAATAAAATAAATATAAACAAATGTTTGAATACATGGGATGGGATTCCTTTTTGATCAGTAAGGTAATTTGTGAGCGGAACAACAGCTGAGTGCTGAGGGCAGTTCTTGGGCTGTGAGAAACCCAATTTTAATTCACTGGAATGATTTAGCCATGATAGTTTAATTGGGAGGGTGTTGAATTTTAGGGTTTTTAGGTCTTCTCTTGGGTTCTGTTTTTTGGGGATTTGTTTTAGTCTGTTTTAAACACTAATGAACAACAAGAGTTTTCTTTATTCTGTTCAATACAGAACAGAAATGATTTGCTGACATCTCTTTTATTTCTGGATTGTGTTTCTGCTGGCAGGAAAAACCAACTAGTTTGTCCATGGAATACAGATGTATTAATTTAACTTTCTTTTATGAAAGTATCATGGTTTTGCATCTCCTGATTTCAGATGCTTCTGTCTCTGCCTCCGTTTCTCATGGAAAACCCAACACAATTAGTTTTAAAAGCTTGTATTGAAGTGCTATGCTGAAATAGTTAATATGCAGAGGAACTCAAATATCTTCGTAATGAACTTGAAATATCGAGGGAATTTTAGAGAAAATGTAATCAAACAGTGCATCAGGACTGTTGTGCTAACTAATGGTAATTAAAACTTCCCCCTTTGCCTGCTTCCCTGTGTTCAACGCATAATTGATTGTATTAAAGTTTCTCCGAACTAAATACTTCAACCCTGGGGTTAACCATGTTTGTGGATACTTTATCATACCCAGAGAAACAAGGGAAGCAAAACACGACAGGATGTGAGCCTCTGTGTGAAACAGCAAATAATTCTGTTGTGCAGCAATTAACTTCTGTCTAGGGATGCCTCCAAAATGATCATTTAAAGGCCTCTGATAAATTGAACTAAATGAACTAATAAAAAAAAAATAATTATACAGTAAACAAAATGTTACCCAGGTACAGAAATAATTTGGATTTTTTTAAATTCCAAACTAATTTTTACAGCTAATGAGTGGTGTGTGCTATTAGAGCTAATTCAGGAGGGGGTTTTATGGGGCTCCAAAGCTGAGGCCAAAAAAAAGCCGTGGGTTTAAAACTGGGGAGGAATAATGGCATTACTGCTCAGGTTTAGGAAGTGATTGGGCTGGGCTGAGGCTGTGATTGAGCTCTGATTGAGCCAGGTTTAGGTGCTGACGGAGCTGCTGTGGAGGTTATTTTTAAATTCTGGTTTAACATCGGTTTAAGCGGTGATGGAGCTGTGACAGAGCTTATTTTTAAGCACTGGTTTAATTCAGGTGCAGGCGGTGATGGAGCTGTGGCTGAGGTTATTTTTAAACTTTAGTTTAACCCGGGTTTAGGCGGTGATGGAGCTGATTTTAGACTCCGGTTTAAGCCGGGTTCAGGAGGTGATGGAGCTGTGGCAGAGGTGATTTAGGCTCGGGTTTAAGCCGGGTTTAGGCGGTGATGGAGCCGTGGTTAAGGTGATTTAGGCTCCGGTTTAAGCCGGGTTTAGGCGGTGATGGAGCCGTGGTTAAGGTGATTTAGGCTCCGGTTTAAGCCGGGTTTAGGCGGTGATGGAGCCGTGGTTAAGGTGATTTAGGCTCGGGTTTAAGCCGGGTTTAGGCGGTGATGGAGCCGTGGTTAAGGTGATTTAGGCTCGGGTTTAAGCCGGGTTTAGGCGGTGATGGAGCCGTGGTTAAGGTGATTTAGGCTCCGGTTTAGGCGGTGCCGGAGCTGCGGCTCGCTCGCTGCCCGTGCCTCGGGCGCCATCTGTCGGCCGCGCTCGGTCACTGCACCGCCCGTGCTGAGCCTCCCTCCCTGCGCGGGCTCCTTCCCCTTCCTCCTCCATCCTCCTCCTCCTCTCCTCCGCCCGCTTCCAGCCGCTCCTGGAGCTCCCAGGATCCGCAGGATGCTGAAAGCAGCGCGGTCCTGTTGCCGTGCCGCCTGTGCTGCTTGGGGCTAAGCCGCTCTTCGCGATCCCAGCCAAGACTGGGTGGTGCCAGTGCCTCGGGCAGGGATCACCTCCAGAAATTTGCAATTCCACCCTGAGCAAGTCACAAATCCTGCAGACCCAAGGATCAAAGAAGGGTGAGCAGGAGGCAGGGAAGAGCCAGAGCTGGGCCATGTGGCCAAGGGGACATTCATTCCTTCCTGCATGGTATCCTCTGTTCCTGAACTGGGGAAACCTGCCTGGGAGCTGACTGGGCATCACTCAGTGTGTGCTGAGCAATTCACTGTGCACCACTTGTTTTCTATATTCCAATTATTTTAGCCTTATTAATTCCCTTTCTCTTTCTACCCTGTTAAATTATCTTTATCTCAAGATGCAAATTTTGTTTTTTTTCCCCTCCTCTCTCCCCCATCTCATTGTGGAGGGGTCAGGCAGTGAGGGGCTGGGCGGTGTTCAGCTCCCTGACACCACAACAATGATAAAGCAGCTTGCTTCTGTACAGTAGGCAGATGCACAGTTTGCTCCATCAAAATTGCACCTTCTTAAAAACTCATTCTCTTTCATTTTCAAACTTCAGTGGGTGTTAGAGGAGGTGGGAGCTGTTATTCTGCACAGTGGGAACCTCTTGGAAACGCAGACAGAGTGGAGCAGTTTGGGGCTGGCTGGGTTAGCTGCAAACCCCCATGCAGGTGGAAATGTAATTTTTCCTCTAGTACCTCCTGCTGGCTCTTTGCTTCATTTTGTTCTTGTTTTCCCCCTCTCTGCTTCCCAAGTACACATTGGCTGAGGTGAAACAAATATTTCCTCACAGTTGACCTGAATGGAGGGACCCAGGGATCGTGTTTTGGATTCAGTCTCTGCAAGAGGCTGCTGTGAAATGAAAAGACTCTGTAGTGCTGTCACAGATCATGTCCTGCAGCTACCAGGCAAGGTGCTCACCAGAAAAAGGAATTTAAATTAAGGAAGAATGGTGCTTTTACTGCTAAATGTATGACAGAGAGCTTAGTCTGTCTTTGGTAGGTTTTTTGGGTTTGTTTTTCTTTCTGTGAAAAATGGGATTTTTTGACAAGTAAGATTTTTTTTTTTTGTCTTGTTGTCTGGCAAAAGCGAAGAGCAGGGGATTTCAATTTCTTGTGCCAGCTGTTAGAACAAAACAACTGAAACTGTCAGCTTGGGAACATGATGAGTCTTCATTGGGCATTCTGGTGATCTAAAGGTGCCTGCTCTGTTCTCCTCCTGAAATGACCTTACAGAGAACTGCCAGGAAGGGCATTGTTCCATTTGATTTTGTGTTCCATTTGCTTTGAAGATAGCATGTTGCAATATGTTTGTTTTGTGGAAGAATTGCAGGTCTTGAAAGCTGAATGTTTTACATAAAATAGATTAAAAGCCAAGTGATTTTTTTCTAGTATTATTTTTAATTGATGCATATTATCACTGCTGCAGTTGTCCTTCTAAAGGTGATGAAGTTCAAACCAACATAAATTACTTGGGTTGCTCATCAGAGCGCATTGTAAGGCCGTTTACAATGGTTTGATGTGGACTTTGGGTGAAAGTGCTGGAACTTTGTTTGTTGGCGATGGAATGACACAATCCCAGTGCTGAGGTGACCCAAATGTCCTCTCTGATGGAGGTTTTGTCGTCACCTATTGCCAAGGCCCTGAGTCAGCTTTTGGTTTTGAAATTCCTCCTGTTTCCTGTGGAAGCACAAACCCCTCCTGGCTCCATCTTTCCTCTCACAGCCCTGTCCTGGCTCTCTTAGAGCACCCAACCCATTCTTGCTCTGCAGGCACCAGGCCAGGCTGGCAAATTCCAAATAAATTCTCTAATAAAAGTAAAGGAAAAATCCCCCTCAAAGTAAAATTTGTTCCCTGTGACTCTCAGTTTAGGCAAGAACTAATAAGATGAAACTGCATGGCTCATCAATGTTTGATTTTTTTCAGATTTGTTCCTCAAATTGGAGGCTGTAAAAGAATTTTCAGGACTGGTTGGAAAGCCGTAAATGTTCTCTCTCCAAATGATTGAAATGCTGTTCAGTCTCCGGTACTTTTGTTCATTTGAATCTGCCAAGACAGGTGCCAATTAGTGCTGCAGATGGTGCAAGCAACCAAAAGGAGCCACCAAAGGGTTCCCTCAAACCTCCTGAAATATCCTGATTTTAAATGGCCTCCTTCACTTGCGGTGATGGTGGGGCTCCACAGAGAGTTTTGTACAAATGGGAAGCCCTGTGGTTCTGTCATCTTCCTGAAAATTCCCCTTTGTGTTCCTTGGGGCTAATAGTCTCGTAAGGATCTCTAGAAAAGGAAGTTTCAGAAAGTTTGCAGATGTCTCATTAGTACATTATTGTAATGATCCCTGACAGAGTGTGAATAAAAGAGTTCTACTTTCTTAGGATTATTTGTATCTGGTCACTTAAAACAGTGTTTACTGTTCAGTGATGTGCCATTGGCCACGCAGGACGTTTTCCACTTCTTTTCAACAAGTCTTGAAATGATGCTACATTTTGATTTTACATTTTCTTCAGCCTTTTCTGCAAAGATTTAAAATGGAAAATTTTTTGCTTATTGAATACTTACTGATTTGAACGAGAGGCCCTCTCTGGTAGCTGCCAGAGTCTCCTCCACCTCTGTCGGGATGGAGAGCCAGGCCAGCTTGCCAGGCTGAGCAAGAAATGTTTGTCATTTGGCCAGCTCAGCCCTGGTGGCTGAGAGTGATCTGAGGGTTCTGTGTGTCCATCCTGGTGCTGCTGGAGCTGCCTCTGGCCCAGCTTTCCTGCAGCAGTGCTGGAGTAACAGAACTCTTGTGCTTTCTGACTGAGCAGCTGCTCCAAACCCTGCCCAGGACCAGCTCTTCATCATCAGTCCTGGGACTGACGGAGCTGGGGCACACAGCACTGCCAGGTGGTGGCCTTGGGTTGGTGTTGGTCTCTGAGGTGGGTTTACATCAGTGTCTCTGATGTGGCAGTGGGTAATGTGAGTGTCTGTGGTGGTGGCCTCAGGTCAGTGTGGGTCTCTGAGTTATGTTTGGGTCAATGTGGGCCTCTGAGGTGGCCTTGAGTCAGTGTGTCTGAGGTGGCTTTGGGTCTGTGTGCATCTCTGAGGTGTCCATGGGTTAGTGTGTCTGAGGCGGTGGCCTTGGGTCAGCGTGGGTCTCTGAGGCGGCCTTGAGTCAGTCAGTGTCCGTCTCTCTGAGGTAGTGGCCTCGAGTCATTGTGCGTCTGACGTGCCCTTGTCTCTGTGTCTTGTTTCTGAGGTGGGTTTAGGTCCGTGTTTCTGAGGTAGCCTCCGGTCAGTGTGGGTCTCTGAGGTATGTTTGGGTCAGTGTGGGTCTCTGAGGTGGCCTTGGGTCAGTATGTGTGTCTGAGGTGGGTTTAGGTCAGCGTTGGTCTCTGAGGAGGCCTCGGGTTGGTGTCAGTGTCTCTGAGGGAGGTTTAGGGTCAAGGTCTCTGAGGTGGCCTTGGGTCAATGTGGGTCTCAAATGTATGTTTGGGTCAGTATGTAGGTGGGTTTAGGTCAGTGTGGATCTCTGAGGTAGCTTTAGGTCAATGTCTCTGAGATGGCCTCAGGTCAGTGTCTCCAAGCTGTCTCACTCACCAGGTAGAAGCCCTGCAGTCACCCAGGATTGTTTTGCATCCCTGGAGCACTCACCATGTTGAGCCTGGGATGGTTCTGTTCTGTTCCCCTGGTTAATTATCACTGCTGTGCACTCACAGCCCTACAGTGGATTTGTGTTTCAGTGATAGAATGAGGGCAGCAGCAGAAAGCTACAGAGACTTGTTTTTTCCTCTCTGGACTTAAAATAAACGACCACATGTTTGATAGGGAAGCTGGTTCTGTCTAGAATTTAAAATCACCTGACAAGAACCTGTAGAGCTTAATTTCATTTAAACTGTTAAATGGAAATCAGAACATGGGGAGAGTCTGTGGAAGAGGCATTAAATGAAACACTTACCAGCAGAGTACCTACAAATTCAGGAGCTAATAGATTGTTATCTGCCACAATTTAAAATCCTGAGACCAAATAAAATTCAAAATGTGGATTCTTACTCCTCTGTGCAGCATGAGCAGTCTTTGCTAAAGTGTTCTGTGCATAATTTAATGTTCATCCTTTTAACTTTGAAGGCGTATTGCCAAAGAATTACTCATACAGTTAAAGAAAAAAACTAAAAATCAGTGGATGTGGCCCATAAATAAGCCACACAGAATTACTTCCCTTTCCAGATTTTTCAACAAATGATAAAGGACACACTCTTCAAAAATGCATTTACCAAAAAGAATCTCTTCAAATAATTTCTCATACATACAGCTCTGGCTTTTAATGGCTGTTGCAGTAAGTTTGGGAAATTGCTCCCACTCTATTTTAAGAGCATTTTTACCCAAGTGTTCTTGTTGTAAATTCCATGGGTCCTGTGGTGCTGGTCAGTGGCTCTTGGTGGTTTGGGTGGGAATGGTGCTCTGGAGTTGGACAGCGAGCTCAGTCAGGTGAGAGCTGTCACCAGTGGTGTTTGCTGTAATTAATGTGATTGCAGACTGCATGTGACAGGCAAGATATCATAATTAAAGCATTCCTTGCAAATGGTTGAAGCTGTTTGCTCAGTAAACTGTGTTTTTCTCAATGATCACGGACTCATCTCTGGACAGCCAGTTGTGCTTGGACTGAAAGTTGATTTGTGAACTTGTTTTTATGATTAAACAGAGATGAGGCATTCACAGCGTTACGATTTCTTTATTTCTATTGTTTTACTGTGTCTCACATTTTGTTAATTCTCTAAAAAGACACTTCCACTACTGATTATGGTAGGTTTAGGGCTGAATTTTGTGCTACTATTCCTAAAGCCACTTTAAACATATCCAAAAGTGAATTTCAGTGAACAATCCCCAAATGTCAGCCTTTTCTTTTAGGGGCTAAGCTGACCCCTGATGAAAATTTCAGTGTTTGTAGGTGCTGCAGGAGTGGATTATCCTTGGACTTGGAAAGTGTTTCCCAATGTGAGGAGAGAAATCATGCTTGGAATCAGTCTGGTATCTCAGAAAACTCAAATAGAGGTTGGAAAAGAACTGACACTACAAGTACTATAAAAATAATGTCTGAATAATGAATATTATTGAATTCATTGAATTTAATTTAGATGTAAGGGAGATCTTAAGCACATGAATAAAAATACTTATTTTATGGAGAGAAAAGCAGCAAAATAGAGGAAATGGTTTCTCTGTTTCTCCCCATTATGAACACTGAAAGAATTTAAGATTGGTGCGAAGAGGCAGTAATTCAGAAACACAAAGCTTAAATAATTTCCAAACCTTCACATTTCTCAAGTTTTCTTGTAATTCTTCCACAAGCACAAAATAGAAGCCTACAGAGGGAAGATATTAAACTACCTTGAAAAATACTAAGTGATGCTCCATATAGTGGAAAGTGAAATAAAACTGCAGTATAGAAATTCTGTATTGGCTGGGATTGGATGTTGCTTTCAAAAGCTGCATAAAATGGAAGCCATTAGCTTCTCGTTGCATTTAAGCAGTGGAGTTATAAAACCAGAATGATATAAAATTGTAAATTATAATCAGGCATGTAATGTTACACGTTAGAGGAAGATGGTTCAGTTTGAATACATTGTATGAGAAGATGTTTTTTAAAAAGTATTCATGGCACAGGTAATAAAGTATTGGCCTGCTGAGATAGAAAGGCTTTTTTGTCAGAGTACAGAGATTGCCCCTGGAAGCAAACCTTTTTACCTTGAGGAGCTGGAAAACACATCCATTCCTCTGAAATATTGCCACTTCTTCCTTCTTCACAGAAAATCATCATTCCTGTCATTTGTAGATATTTCTCAGTGCTTGCTATTATTTACTTGAGAAATCAAGGGAAATCAAAATTATACATAAATGGTCATTAATACTCAGATGACAAGTCTTTTTTTTTTTTTCTCCTCACTCTATGAAAGTTTTCTTAGAAGATGGAATTTGAAGCATTTGCTGCTCCCACCATAATGGGGCTGTCCATGTCAGTGACACGAGCTGCTGCAGGACTGTTCAAATTCTCACTTCCTAGAGCCGAAGGCAGAGGCACTGCAGGGACAGCAGGGTTCCCAGCAGGCACAGGTGGGTGGCACTTGGAGGGTGAAATGGTGTTGAAGCAGGATCTGCTTCCTCTGACTCTGTCTAATTCTTCCAGGGGGGTTTTAGGACCGGGGCAGTTGGTGTTCAGAGAACTCTGTGTATTGCCATTGGTGTCACCATCACATCAAAAATAAGTAAATGCCCATGGATATGTTGAAAGTAAATGCCTATGGATCTGTTGAAAAGAAGATGTACAATGGTTTATCAACCAAATGAGAGAGTTGGGGCTGCTCAGCCTGGAGAGAAGGCTCTGGACGGACCTCAGAGCCCCTTCCAGTGCCTGTAGGAGCTGCAGGAGAGATGGAGAGGAACCTTGGACAAGAGCCTGGAGTGACAGGACAAGGGGGAATGGCCTTAAACTGAATGAGGGTGGGTTCAGATGTACAAATCCAGCACAATTCCTTCCCTGTGAGGGTGGGCAGGCCCTGGCACAGGTGCCCAGAGCAGCCGGGGCTGGCCCTGGATCCCAAGGACAGGCTGGATGGGTTTGGAGCAGCCTGGGACAGTGGGAGGTGTCGCTGCCATGGCAGGGGGGACAAAGGGCTGATTTTTAACATCATTTCCAACCCATTCCATGTTCAGAGCTGCAGTGCAGGGACACTTTGCACTTGGCTCTGCTTCCCTACAAGCAGCTCAGCAAGATCATGCTGAGGGGACAAAGAACCATAAGGAGAGAGAAAATCAGATTGTCAGGTAGGAATAGTGGGGCAAGGGGACATGGGACTCCAAGTCCTATAAATGATAATTGTGTTTATAGATTATTACACTCACAACTCCAGTTATATTCTAGTTTTCCACTAGCTTTGATGCCAAGCAAACAGAATTAAATCCTTCTTTTAAAGTGTCTTCACCAGGACTGGCAGTGAAATGTTCCCGTGTGACCAGAGTGAACTGGAAAATCTTTTTCCCAATGACTCCAGTAATATTACTCAAGATAATTAATGAGGTTGGGGTAAAAGAGGTATCTGATTCCTAATAAAAAAGTGCTCTAGTCCCATTTATTTTATTTTATGTTCATGTTTTATAGGTGCATTCTGAATATGCAGTCCATGATTCAAACAGCACTCTGTTTTTAAGCTGTAAAATCATAAGCAAAGCCAATAAGTACAAAAATATGAATCTTAAAATTATATTCTGATATTTGTGTTACAAACTTGAGAACTGATAGACCTGTTAAACTGAAATATCAGCCTTTCAACAGCAAGCAGTAGTAATAAACTGAACTATTTCAGTGACTGTAAACATAATAAAAATCCTCATGATGAATCTCAGAAAAGTTCATTTGATGAAACTCATAACAAATACACTGAATCCAAGGGAATGAATAATTCTGCATTACTGATAAAACCTAGCTAACTTTTTTTTCCAAGTGGCAAGAAGTCATGTTCTGCTAAGGAAGTAACAGTAAAAAGTGAAGGTCCAGAAAAATATCAAGATTTCTGTAACTGGAGTTCACCTGAACTGATAAAAATGCTTCCAAATTGAAGGGGTATTGAAGAGCCTTTGTAGACTGTGCACTTATCATTGTGGCAATATGAGTTGCTTAATTATTGGTGTATTTTGGTGACAGGGTCAGTTGATAGATGTGAATAATCAGGATTTGTAGTTCAATTTGACCAAGCAAGCCATTTGGGGCTCACAGCAATTTCCTCAGTATCCGATGGGGAAAGAGGACTAATTTTAAATAGGGTTAAAATTTCAATGTTGAATTGTTCTAGTTACAACAGAGAAGAAACTCACTTGGTTTATATAACCTAATTCAAGTCAAGAAAATGTTGTAATCCTTTCCTGAAAACACTGTGAGGAGAAGTTGGTGTTTGTGACTCCAAGAGTGAAGTTCTCATGTTTGAGACAGTGAGATGTGCAAAGGTGCAGCTGTGAAGGAGATGAGTGTTAGCACAGAGGTGCAAACCAACTCACACGTCAAGGCGTGGTGGTGAGAGCATGGTGGAGCTCAGCTAACACACTGAACGTTGTTCTGTTGCTAGGGAGGGATGAATCTGCTATCTAATGTGCTGATTTTCCTTCTGAATCTATCCCGTTAACATTTGCCTTCATTTGAGCTGTAAAATCAAATTCTCATTTCCTAGAGCCAAAAGCTGGAGCCCATTAATAGTTTGAGTGAGCTTAAACCCATAGTTTTATAATTTAATTAACTTAAAAAGGTAAACATTCTTATTTTTCTGTAGTTCACAAGTGGTATTTTCCCCCTACTGTAGTGTCTTATCTGCAACATCATTTGGAAGATCTGATTGCTTTGCTGCTTTTCCTGAAATGACAGATGATTTTGTGCAAGCTCTCAATTTTCCTTCCCAATTCCCCAACTTGAGGATTGTCATACCAAGCTTTATTGCCTTTGCAATGAATTTTTTCCTTGGGAGGTACTATTTTGAGCACAGATTTTCTGTAACAGTGGGAATTATTATCTGTGACTAATAACAATCTCTGTGGAGCTTGTTATACAACGAAGACTGATCATGTGCTTGAATATATTCATGTGATTGCTTGCAGCTACAAGTAGCTTAAATTTCTCTAAGTTGCTGCTTTATCAAAAATGATTTTTTTTCCCTACTGAAATGAGGTAAATTATTAAACTACTGCTATTTTAACTCAAGTTCAATAACACTTAGGTGAACTTGCATGCAACAATCTAGAAAAATGTACAAATTAACAGTGGTTACTCTGGTCCTCAAACTGTTCTAACAGAATTTTAATTGTCATTTCAGTAGATCCTTCTGTAGCTAAGCTATGTTTCTAAAATAACATTTCTTCAGCAGTGCCCCATAGATGTACCTATAATAAGAAACCAGTAGAGAAGATTTTACTTGGAACCCATTTTTATCCTTGTTTATTTCTTTTTTAAACAGCTCTTGTTTGGTGTAAATGTTCTGAGAATTAATTATCCTTCTGGGCACAGTGTGGAGCTCTCCAGCACATCCAGGGCTTTGCAGCAAGATCAGTGTCAGGATCTTTCTTCTGATGTGGCTGAATTTCATATTCTAATCCCCATTCAAGTATTTGTGTAGGAGAAAGCTTGAAGGCAAAGCAATCTGTAGTAATAAAGAGTGCAGGACTGGTGGCTGTGTAAACAGGAAGTTTATGACCTTGTTTTCTGTGGGTTTTTGTAGGTAACAAGATGATCTTTAAGGTCCCTTCCAAGCCAGGCCATTCTGTGACTCTATTAAGCCAAATTTGTGCAGTTGGCAGACACGTCTAGTTTGGATTTTCTTCTGTTTAGTCAACCCTGAGGATGTAAAACAAAAGTGAAAGGGAACAACAGGAGCTTGTTACTCAATAAAAGATTGCAGAGAGACTGCAAGCCAAGTGTCAGCACTGAGAGCCACAAGGAATTTGTGTCGGGCAAGCCCCGAAATGAGGATGCTGGAGGCACCCTCGGTGCTGGGGCCGTGTTGGCTCTCTGCAGAAATTGCACATGGGATAGATTTGATTTATTTTGGAGGGCCTGGAATAACAAAGAAAGGCTTGCTGAATGTTCTGTAACATCTCCTTGTGAGGCCACTTGCCTGGGCATTGTCACCTTTGGGTACCTGATGCTGTCCTGGGAGAGGGGACATGAGGATTTGGGGGGGGGGGGGGGGGGGGGGGGAGGATGGGGACTGCAGGCAGAGCAGGGAAAGTCATCACAAAATAAGAAATGCTTTCAAAAACTCTGTGAGGATCTGATTGCCATCTGAGTTCTGTCACTTCAAAATATAAACACAGCATGTTTATTGGAATTTCCACTGTGGAGCTTGAAGCAAGGTCAGAAAACAGAGTGATCTGAATTGTGCAAGTTAGACAATGACATTTTAGAATACTTTGACACAGAGCTATCAGAAATGGCAATTGAAGAAAAGAGGCCAGGGAAGAGGTTGTAACTCTGTTCTTAACTGTATGAAGTTGTCAGATTGTAGAGTGACTTCATTTTAATGAAACCCTGTCCTGTCTGTCACTGCTGGGGAGTGGAAGGCAAAGGATGCCCTTCAAGCCTTGATGCTTTATTCCAAGCTAGGGTGATGATGATGGATTCTACCTCGTGGTTTTCCACACCTCCAAACCTTTGAGCCGGCCATGGGATACACATGGACCCAGCAGAGCTGTGCCAACACTGGGTTGTGAAGCATCTGCTGTGAGTCACCCTTGCTCCAGCACCGATGAAATCTGACATCAGCTCCTGCTCCTCAAAGTGACTTGAGAGATGTTGTTAGAGGCTTCTTTTCACAGGATCAGCCACTGAAATAACTGTGTCTGCAGTGCTGTGTTGATTTGGATGATTTATTTTTTTTTTAAATACTCCTTCAGTTGCCTTGATTGAAAAATCACTGGGGAGTGACTGACACATACTCTTGTCGGGCAAAGATAAGTTTTAGTTGCCTTAATGCCAAACTGATGACTTCAGCCTGCTTGTCCTGGCCCCACTGGTTGAAATTTAGGAAATCTGTTCACTTTCACAAGAAAACCAAGTCTCTGTTGACTTGTAGTGCTACCAGGAGATGACGGCAGCAAAAACTTATTTTGTCTTTGTGGGACAGCAGAGGAGGGGCAAGGCCCAGGGGAATTTGTCTCCTTTTCCCAAAGCTTTGTTTTTGCACAGATGCCTTGCAGAATTGTGCTGGTTGTGAATTGAGGAGGGAGATTGCTCTGACTCTTATGACTGGAGTTTCATTTATTATGTGCTATTCTGATAAATTACTCATTGATGCCCTGAGTATTTTCTCTGACCTGTGTCTGTTCTTTTGTATTGTTCCAATTATTTATTTTAACTTCCTTTTGTCTTTAAATCCTCAAAATGGCAACACATGTTTCATCCGTATGCATTTTTAATTCTTTGTCCCACGGACTGATAAATAATCATATTGTCAAATCTTGCTTCTGTTAGTGTTTTTGAGCTGGTGGGAGTACTTTGGGTAGCTCATTAAACTTAATATATAGGAAAATTTATTATAGATAAGGGGAACAATTACCAGAAACTACATTATGAAATGTTTGTCAAAGTTGAGTAGCTTAAATATTGATGAAGTCAAACAGAAGAATCAATGGCAGTTACTGAGCTGGACTCTGGAGCAGCAGAGTACAACTTCATTTAGCATCACAGTCTCTCCCCCATATCCACTTAAATCAGGGAACCCATTCCAATCTATTGGTTTATGGTTGGGAAACTTCACCAAATTTTCAGAAACCTGGTGAGTTTATCAAGTCAGTATTTCCATGAGAGGTCAAAGACCCAGAACAGCATTCCTGCTTTGTTCCACACTTGTGGGATCAGCTCTTCTTACCAAGCAGCGATTGCAGCTCATGTGGTTTTGTGTGGGTTTTCTTTTTTCCCTTCCTAATGTAGCCTGAAAACAGAAGTCAATTTTTGTATTTGATAAATGAGTCCTACAGCTCTGAAACGTTTGGTAAATCAATATGCTTGTGTTTGATTCTCTCTGCAGTTGTGTTTTGTGTTATTTTCACCATGCTTTGCAGAGGTGAAGTGCAATTCTGAAAGGGAGGAATTCCCTTCCCAGCTCCCCAGCCCTGCAAATGCCTTAACTGGGGGCTCAGACGAGGGCTTGTCCCCTCAAATGGTACCTACCACTTCTGGATTTTTAGGTTTTTTTTTCATTTTTACTCAGTAATACCTGACAATAAGTTATTAATTTGAAATAAAACCTGCATTTGGCATAGCAGGTATTTCAGTGTGTTCAGGAGTCACAGTTTTAAGGCTACAGGCACTGAATGCTTGGGTAGTCCTGAGATGTGTTGAGCCTTTAGGTGTAACGACGTAGTTTGAACTTTTTTCGTGCTTACATGCCTGAGAATGAAAAGACAAAAGATAATTTCATACAAACATACTTGAAAGAAGTTTCAAGTTCCCAGTATGTAGCTGGGGACTCAGGTCTCATCCCTGTGACTGGTGTGTGGAGGGATGAGAACTGGAAAAGCAGAGAACACTGGAAATGCATTTCTGCATCCTGTTCCCAGCACCACCCACCCCCCCAAAGGAAAAAATATAACACTGTTTCCATGGAAAAATCAACATGATAGAGGACTGCTGGATAGCCAATACCATTTTTTAAAATCCAATTGGTTGCAGCTGTACTGAGAGGGAACAAATGTTTTGCTGCCTTTGCTGCCAAATAATAGATTATATTTGGAAGCATAAGACTAATGAAAAAATACAGTTCAGAAACAGAGTGATTGCCAAGCTTCAGGCACAAGAAAGGAAACTGTTAGCTTGCTTTGTCAAGCAAACCTCAGAAATTTAGGGTGTTTTTTTAGATGCAGTGTAAAGTTTATATATAACGTTGTTTCCCGAGGATCCAGTTTTTCTCCATGGCAGTGATGCCAAGCTTCCTGCTCTCTGCTGGCTGTAATTTATCTGCCCACCAGCAGCAGCCATCTGCTTGGGAAATTACCAGCCCAGGCTGGAGGAGGGCAGCAGGGTGGGAGCAGGGACTGGGAGAGGGGATTGTGCTGTGGAGGGGTGGCAGGGAGGTGTCCCTGCTTGCCTGGGTGTGTCCCATGCTCCTCTGGCTCAGTCACCTGTGTCCCTGCAGGGGGACTCGGTTTGCCATGTGGAGCACACCTGGATTAAGGTCTATCAGCTCTTAGACCTGTGGTGGCTTTACAGGTGACCAAATCATTCAGATATGTAGGATCTGGAGTTTCATTATTTGAAATTATTAGATATGAGAACCAAAAAAGAGAGTTATTCTCGCAAGCTCCTCATAATCAGACATGGAAGTGAAGTGAGTGCCATTAAATCTTGTTAGGGCAAACCAACAGGTTATTTACTTTTCATTCATTTTCTCATTGTCATGATGGAAGCATTGATTTGTATCTTTTAGAGATCCATAACTGGAGCTCCAGTGGCACAGGTGGATGGCAGCACTCCTGCAGTGCTTGGGCTAAACTCAATCAATAATGCCATCTGCCACAGAGCACAGGAGAAATATCTTTACAACACCGAGCAATGCAATCTGATCCATGCTCGGGTATTGAGCTACTCATCAAATATCTGTGCAACAAGCACGGATTGATTTTCCACTCCCTGCCCACCTGATGGGAATGTGTGTGCATCACTGAGCAGCATTCATGCAAACTTCTGTCTGCTGAGCTGCTGCTAAGATTTTACTAAAACATGCTGTAGTTCATGGTTTTTAATTTTTTTTTACAGCTTGCTGGTGATGAATGATTTAGGAATTTAAGCCTTCACCTTTAGAAATCACCATCTGTTACTGATGTCTGCTTTAGCAGCTTAACTCAGTATGATTCAAATTGCAGTTACCTCTGACCTGAGAACTGTGTGTTCCTGCACCAGCAGTATCCTTAAAAAGCATCATGTTTTATTTCCTATTGGGAATGTGTTCAGGCATTGTTGGAATGGGAAATTAACTTAAGAGGTCTGGAGTGCCTGGGAGTTGGAGGTCAAAGATTCAGCTTTCTGTTGGTTCCAAACAAAGATGGGATCAGCATCTGTGGTCAAGCTGCAGCCTGTTTGGCAGCAGGTTTTAGGGGTTTCATAAAGAAAACACACACTTCCCTCCATCATAATGAAACATGTCTTATACCAGATGTTGTTGGGTATTGTGAAACACTTGTTTATATAAATAAAATATATGTTCATGGGGAAATGTGCTGCTTTCACACTTTGAAAAACTAGTGTACACCTGGATTCGAAAGCTTATATTGCTCCTAATACATATGGAATTACTGCAAGCTGTATAAAACAACTGTAAATTCTGTAAAATAGATACATTCCAAAGAGCAGAATGATAAACAGAATTCCAAGACTTGTTTGATGTTGTTTTAAAGTTGGACACCCTTGGGTATGTGCTAGTTTTTTAATTTTGGACACAGTTCTTCCTAAATTAAAATTCAGATGCTGTAAGTTTGCCTGTTGCAAATACTTGATTCAATTTGTCAACTATTAGTAGTAAATTTTGGAACCAATTTAGTTCTGCTTAGTGAGTCTTCACATGAATTTGAATTAGTTTAGTGATATTTGAATTTTTCCAAAGATATCCTTGGCCCTGCTAGTAGAAGGCCTTCAGGCACAAATAGTCCTGGATGTGCAGGTGTTGAGCAGATAGAACAAAGCTCCTGTAGAAGTGCAGGTGTGCACAGCAGGTTTATCAAGTGAGCTTTGTGTAGAACGTGACAAACTGTGTTTTTGTGGCAGTTCAGAGGGGATTGCTGCCGTGGCTCTCTGGCTGCCCTCTGTCTGTGGCTCTGTCCTGTGCCCTGCTGCTGCCAGCGAGGTGCTATCTCTACCCTGTTGATTTCTTCTCACAAATGTCATCAGTTCATGGCCCACTCTGCAAGTGGCACCATGGTGCTGGCTGTGCCAGGCTGCAGGAGCTGGATGAATTCACAGAATCACCAGGTTGGAAGAGGCCTTTGAGATCATCAAATCCAACCCAGCCCCAACATCTGAGCTAAACCCTGGCTTGTTTTAAACACATCCAGATCAGCCTCTGTGCTCAAGCTGAAGCCTGTTTGGCAGCATGTTTTATGCGGTTTCATCCAGGCTTTGTTAAACACACCCAGGGATGGTGACTCCAGCACCTCCCTGGGCTGCCATTCCAGAACTTTATCACACAAATTTCCATAAAAATTTTTCCTAATATCCAACCTGTATTTCCCTTGGTGCAGCTTGAGGCTGTGTGCTCTGGTTGTGTCAGTGCTGCCTGGAGAAACAGCACAGGCACCTTTCAGGAGGTTTAGAAGGTGTGCAGGTGTGCTGCTGCCTCCTTGGGCTGTGCCAGCTGCAGCAGGGCTGAGGTGGGCACCAATTGATCAATTACTTCTGTAATATCTCTTTGTTTGACTGAGGTGGGCCATGGAGGGCTGAGGTGGGACATGCAGGGCAGCTGCTGAGGCTGCAGGTGCTGCTGTGGGTGCAGCAGCAGTGCCATGGCTGTGGCGCCCACGCTGTCACCCTGCTGCTGGCTCTTTCTCCATGTGCAGGGAGCTGCAGCAGTGCCGTGGCTGTGGCGCCCACACTGTCACCCTGCTGCTGGCTCTTTCTCCATGTGCAGGGAGCTGCAGCAGTGCCATGGCTGTGGTGCCCACACTGTCACCCTGCTGCTGGCTCTTTCTCCATGTGCAGGGAGCTGCAGCAGTGCCATGGCTGTGGCGCCCACACTGTCACCCTGCTGCTGGCTCTTTCTCCATGTGCAGGGAGCTGCAGCAGTGCCATGGCTGTGGTGCCCACACTGTCACCCTGCTGCTGGCTCTTTCTCCATGTGCAGGGAGCTGCAGCAGTGCCGTGGCTGTGGTCCCCAGGCTGTCACCCTGCTGCTGGCTCTTTCTCCATGTGCAGGGAGCTGCAGCAGTGCTGTGGCTGTGGTCCCCAGGCTGTCACCCTGCTGCTGGCTCTTTCTCCATGTGCAGGGAGCTGCAGCAGTGCCGTGGCTGTGGTGCCCAGGCTGTCACCCTGCTGCTGGCTCTTTCTCCATGTGCAGGGAGCTGCAGCAGTGCCATGGCTGTGGTGCCCAGGCTGTCACCCTGCTGCTGGCTCTTTCTCCATGTGCAGGGAGCTGCAGCAGTGCCATGGCTGTGGTGCCCAGGCTGTCACCCTGCTGCTGGCTCTTTCTCCATGTGCAGGGAGCTGCAGCAGTGCCGTGGCTGTGGTGCCCACACTGTCACCCTGCTGCTGGCTCTTTCTCCATGTGCAGGGAGCTGCAGCAGTGCCGTGGCTGTGGTGCCCACGCTGTCACCCTGCTGCTGGCTCTTTCTCCATGTGCAGGGAGCTGCAGCAGTGCCGTGGCTGTGGTGCCCACGCTGTCACCCTGCTGCTGGCTCTTTCTCCATGTGCAGGGAGCTGCAGCAGTGCCGTGGCTGTGGTGCCCAGGCTGTCACCCTGCTGCTGGCTCTTTCTCCATGTGCAGGGAGCTGCAGCAGTGCCGTGGCTGTGGTGCCCAGGCTGTTTCTCCACGTGCAGGGAGCTCAGGCTGTGCAGCTGACTCACGGGCTGACGTTGGTGTGCTGGCACACAAACAGTTTGTGAAATGCTGCCAGCCCTGCCTTGCTGTGCTGCATTTGTTTGCCCAGAGCTGTTGAGTTCTTTTTCAGCACTCGCAGGTTTGGTGGAGCTGTAACCTGTGCATCCCACAGCACTCCTTAAACCTGTGAGGTGTGTGAGGTTTGAGGCGCTGCCTAGGCAAAAGCTACTCTGAAACCTCATGGAAGATTTGTTCTTTTCATTTTAGGCTGGTGTTATGATAGGCAGAGAGGGAATGATGTCTTGTGGAAGACCTTCCCAGCACCATCACCTGCCAGGCTGTATTTTATTTTTGCTGAGGATTTGCTGTAGGCAGCTGCCTCAGACCTGGGGTGTTGGGTGATAAAGCAGCTCCCTATTATTGCTTGGTGAGGGGGACATCAATTGTGACTGGGTCTGACCTTACCTGTCCTGCACAGTTTAGGGGCTGATGGGTGGGATGGGACCTCAGAATGAAACACTCACTGTGGTCACTTGGGCTGAAATTTGGTCTCTGGTTTCTGCTGGTGTTCCTGCAGGTGTTCCTGGCCAAAATCTGCTCACGGCTCTGTGTTGTGCTGGTTTTACCACCACTATCCTTGGCATGCCAGTCCTGAGGCTCACATCCCTTGGAGGTGCATGAGAAATGGTGAAAATATTCCTACATAAAACATCATGGGCATCACAATTTTTTTTTTATATACTTTCCCTTCTATAAATATCTTAAAAAGTCAATTTTCCTGCTCACACAGATTGTTGTTTTTCTGAGCTTGCTTTCAGTTGAAAGGGACATTCTGTGGCAATTTCACTTCCATTTGTGTGTCTGCTCTCTGCAGTGACTTTATTTACCACATAAAGAATGATGATCTTTTTTTTATTTTTGTTCAGTAGCTCCTTCAAGAGACTCTTCTGAAGCTTGACGTGATTTGGAGAGGGAAAGGGCTCAAGATAAAAAACTTCCAGGTATATAAGCATATGTTCTCACTTGCAGTAACATTTCTCTAGAATTTCTCCTGATTTGATCAAGATCTTGAGTATTTTTTGTATTACCTGGATTTAATAGATACTTTTAATTAATTGATTAAGCAGCTCTCATAGTTTAAACTGAGAACTTGTTCCCCTGACAGAGTGTAACGAAATGAGGCACTCTTAATATTTTGGGGTGAGTTGGAAATTCACCTTAGAGTTCAATGATTTGAACCCACAGGTGAAGTGTGGGCATTTTTTTCACCATCAGTTCATGTCCTCCTCTTTTCAAACTCTCCAATTAAGCTTGTAAAAAATATTCCCTGCGACAGAAAAAACCACAAACTATTCAGGCATTGGAAAGGGTTATGGCAACTGGAAGCATCACCTTTTTTTAAACAGTGTTTTTTCCCCTTCCCACATGCTCCAGTCCAGCTGCTCAAAGGTCTTTAACCAAATGTATAATGGAAACAAATTGCTAAAGCATGGGACATGCCATAAAAGAGATTTTTTTGCCTGGGGGCTGTGGGAGATGAGTGTGGAACGTCCAGAGAACAAATGTCTGTGTGGCTGAGCAGAGCTCTGCTCTGAGCAGATCTGCTTCCAAAGAGTTCTGCTCACACAAATGGAAATGGGCATCACCCCCCTGACAAGAAGAAATGTGTATTTTAATAACTGTTTTAAGAAATCTTCCTTTTTGTCTGTAGAATGTTTGGCCTTGCAGGTGTGGTGCCAGTGGCTGGTGGAGATGGCTGCAGGTGCAGCAGCAGAGAAATCTGTTGTGCTGCCTTTTCCAGCAGCCAGGAGTGGCTGCCAGCCCGCCCTGAGCCAGGCAGGAGCTGGGGCAATGTGGGCAATATGGAACAGAAGTTGATTTAATGGCAGCAGGCCTTTCAGGAGCTTTGTTGACTCCATTTCACTGCTGTGCTGAGTTAATCCATGCAGCTTCCAGCTGATCTGCTGCTATGAGTGCTTTTGTCGGCAAAATGCTTTCCAGACAGGTTCCTAAGGCTGCCAATAAACAGAACCACAGGTGAAAAGTGGGACTGCTGAAGGGAAAGAGTGGGTGCAAAGGTGATTATTGGAGGTTGGAACCCCAGAGAAAAGATTTAACAAAAGCTAAATCAGTTTAAAAGCAGGTATAGACAGCAGTGGGAGAAGATAACCAATTCCAATTTCCAAAAGGATGCCAATTGTCTTACAGATGCCTACAGAGAGGACTTGGCCAAGCAGAGTTCTGGGAGCAGAAATGTCCATGGTTCACAAGATTAGTTTGTTATCCAAGTTGTATATTGAGCATTCTCGACCTTACATAAGGCTGAAAGTTATCTTCATGCATTAATTATGAAATAAATCTTGCTTCAGTGTTAGAAGTCATGTCTCAGTACTCTAGGCACAGACCCCTACAATGGTGCAGATTAAAATGAGAATAGGGTAAAAGCTTACTCTGTGCCCAAAGCAGGGTCCTACATAAACCTCTTAGCAGCAGGGATCTGTGCTGTTTGTGTTGGTGATGTCACCTCTGCAATTTTTTACCAGTTCCACCATTTTAGAGAAATATTCCTGTGATAAATGGGAATTCCTCCCTCCCCCCCTCCCTGGTCCCATCCAGCAGTTATTAGTGAACCAGGTAACTTCTTTACAGTATGAGATTCCCAGAAAATATCAACTATTCCTGACCCATAGGTTCATATTAATATTTCAGAAAACATCCAGAATTAACAGCATCATTATAAGGAGTGTAAGGATCTGACAGGAAAAATTTGTTTATTGTGTAGAAAAACTGCATATAGAAAATGGTTTTTGTGGCCTTGTTTCTTAAAAGACTTCTATTTCACTGTTTTGGTTGCTTTGAGCAACATGACTAAACTAGATTTTTCTGTATCCCAACTGTAGCTTTTACAATATTTGGAGGGATGGGGTGAAAAATGTGCAAGTCAAACCTGTCTGCCTTGGATAACAGGGAGCAAATAGATATTCCAGAAGTAATTGATAAGTTGGGCAGTTCATTTGGATTGGTGACAAATGACAGTGGAGTAGGAGTCACTGCCATAAATCCAGAGGGACACTACAAAATACTGTCCTTTAGTGTGAACACTTCATCAATTTCTCTGTATTTAGATAAAAGGCTGAATAAAACCAATCTATATTTGTAACCTTGGATTAGAAGCATCAAGATAGTGCTGTTGTCACCATTTACTCCTGGTAATGCCCACACAGCCAGAATCCGAGCTTTGAGATGTGTCTGGTCAGCTCTTTCCTGCTAGAAAGCTCTTCAGAATATTTGAGATGGAGCACAGCAAATCTTCCTGTCTGTGTTCTGCTGCTTCTCCTGCATCCTGTCAGGACAGGTCCTTGCTCCAGGCCTGGTTTCAGTCAACTTGTTCATTTTAGCAGCAGGCTGCACAGGGGCTGCTGTGGTCACAGGGAGTTTCCCTGGTCCCTGCTGAGGTTTGTGTTTTACCCAAGGCACAGTCTCCTTCAGGCTGCAGGTTTCCAGCTCCATCTTGTGTCTTTCTTCTCCCAGCAGAAGAAAGCAGAAATGACAGAGCTCCTGGCATCTTGTAAGAGCCTGAGACAAGAGATGCAGGACTCCAGGGGCTCTTCAAAATGCAGTTTATTGTAGCCAGGGCTTGGGTGATGGAGCTGTGCCCACAGCTGGCAGCTCCAGCTGCAGGCAGCCCTGGAGACCCTTTGGCTTTGGTTGCGTTGCATTATAAACTTTTCTTTGCTGAGCATTTTCCTACAGTAGAACCAATCTATACCTTAACTTTCATGTATAACCTATCATAACTACTCTTATTCCGTACTACAGTTACTACTCTCCAATCACTAAAAGTCAGTACATTACAGTTTAAGCTAGAATTTTTGCAGTTTTCTTGCAGTGAAAAATTCTGAGGCCTTTTTTCTACTTGCAACTTTGCTGACTTGTTTGCCTGTGCTCTCTTTTTGCTTGGTAGAAACATCTTCTTGTTTGGGGTGGGTTTATCCTTTGCTCTAAGCCATAAAAACCCCTTCTGACTAACACACCCTTTGCCTCCTTGGTTATCCAGTAAGACTGGCTCAGCAATTCTTTTCTTCTATATCAAAACTTGCTTTCATTTCTATTCCTCCTTCAGATTCTACATTCCAAAATCTTTCTGCCAAGCGCACGTATCTGTGAGACTTTCTTGTCAAGCTTTCATCCTTCCCACCCATTTGTTTTCCTGGAGCAGCTGTAGCCCTGGAGGCTGCCCCTGTGTCCTTCTCTTGCAGTGGAATGCAGACACTCAGAACAAACTGTCCTGGGTTGGTCCTCTCTGACATGAGCCCATCTGTTCTTCAGGAACAAGAAGTGGATAAATATCTAATGAATGGCAGTGGTCAGATATTGGAGGTGAATTTTAATTGAAAGGTATCTGAAACTAACCAGGCATTGCACAAAGAGCAATTTAAGAGGAATAATTTTCTGTTCTAAGGGAAAAGATTCTGTCTGCAGGGAAAGCCTGGCCTCACTGCATGATGGGATTGCA
Organism: Melozone crissalis; assembly: GCF_028551555.1. NCBI lineage: Eukaryota > Metazoa > Chordata > Aves > Passeriformes > Passerellidae > Melozone > Melozone crissalis. The sequence continues at coordinate 21,173,312 of NW_026535846.1, read as the reverse complement.
CCAGAATGGAGAGAAGAGAGGAATTCCTCAGGGTGTGCTTTGGCAGAATGATGAAATAAATATAAAAACGTACTGGGTGGGAATACTTTTCTCTGTTACAAATGGTTTGAAACAATTGGGGTTTTTGCCAACCTAATACATAATCCTTTAGCTATAATATCCTTGGCAAAGAGTGTGCTTCAGCTTCTGTCTTGTTAGAAGATGCTGCTCTGTTCAAAGCTGATTTATTTCAGTTTGGTGTGACCCCAGTTTGGATGTGGCACTTGGGGTCACAGCTCAGGGGTGAGTGTGGTGGTGCTGGAATATGGTTGGAGCAGGTGATCTTTAGGTTCTCTTTGAACCTTGTTGATTCCATGGTTTGTAATATGTGAGGGTGATGCATAATGACTTTATGATGGTGTGTAGCTGTGCACTAAGTGACAGAATTCTACATTAATACAAGCTGTGGGTTTATTAGCTGTTTAATTATTCACAGATGTATCATTTTTTTACTGGTACAGCACTGCACCTCAGCAGTGCTGAATCCTCACAGGTCACTCCCAAAGAGAAAAGATCTCTGAAAAAGCAAATGGACACCACACAAACATGCTAGGACAAACCAGGATTAAACCAGGACATTTCTTTAACTCCCCAAAGAATGATGAAGAATGTTTTCACTCTACCAAGTGGGAAAGGAGATGCTGCAGTTTTACAGACTGGAGTGTCTGTGTGCTGATGTCAACACAGCAAAAGGTCTCCAGTCACAACAATGAAAAATCACACTGGCACTGTTGCCTCATTCTGCATTAGCATCTTGGCTCATCATTCAGAGATTTAGAGCAGAGAATATTAGTTTTCTCCTTCAAGTTAAGGTTAAAAAGCAAATTCTTAACACAAATGTTTTGTATAAATTTGATTTCATTCTGGTAAATCTGAGAATAAACAAATCCTATCTCTAGTGCAATGCCTGTAAATAATTTATTTGAAAGCATTTACTCAATCAGAAAAAACCAGGGCTGAAGGAGGAGGTCATCTAATCCACTGAACTCTCTCTTAAATCTTTATCTCTGCTTAAAAATCTCAATGCAGTACCAGGAACCATTTCATTAGAGTGGCATGATGCAGTTCTTCACTAACTTACAGTGAAGAATTGCCTACTTCCAATTCATTTCCCTGGTAGCAGGGCCAAGTCACCAACTTAGTCCAGTTCTGTGGGCATTGAAGTGAGGTTCTCCTTTTTCTCCTTTCACCTTGCTGGCAGTTTTTGTTACATTTGGAAGTTTTTTAACAGTAACTTCAGTCTGAAGACCATAAAGACTTTTGTATCTGCTGGTGTTTGACTGTTTTTGAGTGATTTGTGTTGGTGATTTTGTGTATCTGTGCTCAACTCAAGCCGGTTTCCATTTTGAATTAATTATTTTGATTATTCCTTTCCATCTGGGCAGTCCAGTGCCAAACCACCCTTTTGGAAAATGATGCAACTTGGGTGCTCACCTGTAAATTATAATCAATTCTCTGGGGTTGTGTTAGGAGTGAAGATGGAAGCAATTTTAGCTGAACCAAGGGAAGATGGAAGAGATTGTGGAAGGTGTGAGTGTGCTCAGGGTGTTTGTGAGGGAGAAGAATGCATTGTAAATAAATTAATGTGTTCTGCACCTACTCCATCACCCAGCAAAAGCAGGGGGATCATGGTATAAAGCTGCTCAATGTGTATAAAGCCCCAACAAATGTTTTTTTGTCTTTAAGACTGGTGCAAGTTGAAAACTTGCTGAGCAAAAATATTTAGAAATAAAGGCAATGGAGCTGGCAGGAGCGTTGCTGCTGGAATCAATAATAAAAGGATAATCTGTCTTTCTTTGTGGTACACAAAGCAATAATCTGTTGTTCAGATTGATTAAACGCCTCGACTCTGCTTCGATTATTAATCAATCTCCAAAGCAGCTCATGGTGAGTACAATACAAAGCGCTGGGGGTTATGGGGAGTGGTGATGGTGGCAGGATCCTGGGCGAGGCTTTTCTCCATCCTGGGAGCAAAGTGGAGCTGAGCTGGAGGCTTTGTGAGGGTGGGTTTTTGTTGATTTACGTGGGAGGGATTTGACTGCAGAATTCTCCAAGAGGGTCTAAAGGTCCAGTTGACATAAGCCAGGGTGATTTTGATCTCTGATTCACAAATGGAGGAAGTGCCAGTGACCAGACAGAGCAGGAATGCAAAATAGGAGAACAAAGCTTGGCTAGAAAATCCTGACCAGTTACCTTTTGGAAACATGCTGTTGTCTGGTGAATTCTTTTTACTAATAATTTATTTAATTTCATTCTTAGACTAAATCTTTTTTGAGTTGTGGGTTAGCCTAGGCTTTCAGCTTTTGTGCTTTTTAAGTTATGAGAAAAAAACCCTCCTTCCTGTGTGTTTTGCACATTTTTGCCAAAGTGGTTTGTTGATTTTATGGTAGGTTAGGTGTTTCATAAGGTAGTGCAAAGAGTGAAAATTTAACTTGTCTAAATGCTCTTTACTGTCTGAAAGGGGGAATTTAGGTTTGCCTTTCTTTTTCTTTTTTGACTTTGGTTAGGAGATTCAGATATACCTATTTGACTGAAATGTATCAATCACACTTTATGAAATGCAAAATCACTTCAGGCCCTGAGAAGTAACCTTTAATTTGTCTCTCCTTAGAGTCCAGACTTGGACTAAAGGACTTCCAGAGGTCCCTCTCAACTTCTCTTGCTCACCTTTGTCATCCCAGCCCTGCAGGACTCAGAGGAATTAAATCAGTTTATTCTCCCTGATGGGCACAGCTCCATTGTCAGTACCCTGTCTCTGAGGATTTGCACACCTGCCACAAATGCTCATTTGTTTTGTTCCATTCTTTTAGACTGTGGTTTGCAGACTCTCATCGGATATTCAGAAGAATCTTCACCTTTTGAACAGGACTGGCCTGCATCATTAATGATGGATTATACTGACAGTATGAATTTAATTGCATTTTCTACCTTGAATTTTTTCCAGTTGTGTTTGAGGTTTAGATTTTGGGGTTTTGTTTGTTTGTTTGTTGGTTTGGCTTTTTTTTTTTTTTAATGGCAGGATGAAATAATGAAGCTGATGATAAAAATGCCTAGAAAAATTCTGGCAAATTTATTACAGAACAACATAGCTTGATTTCTTATTTTTCTATCCATCTGGTCATTAGGCCTTTCCAACTGTCAGTGTCTAATATAATCTCCTTTAATAGCAGCATATAATTAGCTTTATGCTGATCACAGGCATTTGGGATGGTGGTGGTAACATTTAAATCCGAATACCAAAATCCCAAAGAAGATAACTCAAACAGACATATGTCCAAGCCAGCATTTATGACTTCCAGTCCTAAAGCCTATAACTGGTGATTTAGGCATGTGAGCTTTGAACTGTGCTATGGAAATTTATCAATTAGGAATCCTCAGGAGTTCTGGCAGCCAAGTACAGATGTCTCTCCAAATGGCAATGTGGTAATATGTCACTTTTCCCCCTCTCTGCAGTCCTGTTCCTGCTTCAGATATTTAACTTCTTCTTACTTGGCTAACTTCTTGTTTTAAAATGGTAGTGAAAGTCTTGCCATTGTTCTGTTAGGAACAAACCGTTTCCATTTTTCAGTTTCATCCAGAGCTCTGTAGGTACAACCTACCCACATGTGTTGTACAGAAATGTTCCTTTGTGGCTGTTACAGGAGTGCAATTCCTAGTGGGTCTTTTGGGAGGTGATTTTGAGGTGAATTTGTGTTACTGCACCTATCTGATAAATGTTTTGTAACTATTATAACATGGTTGCCATTGTTAGGCCAAAAGGTGTTGATGTTACTGAAACTGGGACTTCATCCTGAACATTCTGTTTCTCTCGATTCTGTCAGAGAACACCTGATTTGAACAGCTGTTTCCAGAGGTGGTTTTGCATATGAGGCTGCAATGTCAGGTATTTGATCATAAATCCCTTTGAACAGCTGTTTCCAGAGGTGGTTTTGCATATGGAGCTGAATAAATAAAACATATTTGTCATAAATCCCCAAGTATGGGGCAAGATTTCAAGCACTACAGAAATATATTTTGATTAGATCTGGCAAACTCTTTGGTTCCTTGGAACATACTGGAACATCAAGCTCTGTATTGTGCTCTGAATAAACCAAGCAGGGCTTCAAAAAAGGAAATACACCTTGACAAGTGAAAATTACATCTCCTGTATTATGGTTCTTTAAAGCTGGAATTGTCTTTGAGTTTAGGCTTTCAGTTCTTCAATAAAAGATCACAGTTCCCTTTTTGTTCTCTGGCACTGTAACCCAGTTGAGGATTCTGTCAACACCCCTTTCAAAATATGCAGAAACCTGTTAAAATTTGTAGGAGAAAAAAATCTCTACAAGTTACCTTTTGCTCATAACTTGAAGTGCACAGCCAGAGCTTCTTCCAAGAAGTGTTTCAGTGCTAGAAAAGGAAAAGCAGATCTGTTTCCATATGTTGCCTGTTGAAAGTAACTAGTGGTAAACTCCAGGGTTTATTTTTGGTTTTACTCGGGGGTTATTTTGGTTGTCCCCACTCCGCTCTGACCACAATGTGAGGCACATCTGAGCTCTGACAGGTTCCAGAGGGTCCCTGCAGCTCCTGGTGCCTGGATTGGAGCACGTTGACTTCTCCCCAGAGAGATCTGCCAGGATTCATTGCAGGATCTGTTCTTACCTCCCTCCTTTAATTTCCTGCCTCATTTAACCTGTGTTTTCTGTGGCAGAGCTGCTCTGCACATCAGTGCTTCCCTTTATGTTGTTAATAAATAGTGGCTCCTGCTTCACTGGGGTTTTGGCAGGTGCTGGTGAACATCATCTCTGCAGACACCAACTGAAGACACCTCCCAGATGTTTCAGTGAGGAACCAGAACCTGGTAATGGTGTGTGGGAAGCAGCCAGTCATCCACATGATGCCTCCCCTTTTCTCTCCCCCTTCCCAACAGATGGAGTTTAGGATTAAACACTCTCTCAATTCTTCACATTAATGTTTTCTGGCTTTTCTCAGGAACTTCTCTCCAATCCAACTTCCTTGTACCTCAAACCACCTTTGGACAAAGTGTAATTTCGGTGTGTGGGGTGGGGAAAAGGGAATGCTACAGTCTGAAGTAAATTGAAAAAATAATACACCAACATAGAAGAGCAGGTAAGAATGTTTTATGTAGAGCTGAACTCTTTAAATATAGTATTAAATATTTTGAACTATTTTAATACATGCACCAAGCTCTATAGACAAAGCCATTGAAATACTGAGACCCTAAAAGGACTTGCTTTCAAGCTGAATTTAACTGAGTTAGCTCCTAATTGAATTTGGTTTTCTTTTTAAAATTCTCAACCATGAAACAAAAATTTTAAAATATGCCTGATGTTATATCTTAGAAGCCTTGAAAATATCCCCAGAGTTCAACAGAGCTTTTCAATGGGAACATAATTATTGATAACTGGGGGCATGTGCCCTACAATACCATAAAGGGAAGCTATAAATAGGATAACTCATGAAAAAAGTCCATTCTTATTCAGCAGAACAGAAAAGTTTCAGTAGTGTACAGAGGGTAGGAAAAATTCTTGTCACAGAAGCATCTTCAGTGCTAGTTGGGAATGTGATGTATTTTAGCCTAGTTCCATTAACAGTTCTTTAAGAAACAAAAAAACCCTAAAAACCTGAATACTGTTTCAAAACCCCATTCCAGCCTCTTTCCTGCTGTTCTTGGCATTATCTCTGATACATTCAAAGCAGTTTTACCCAACTATTAATTGAATCTTTGGGGGAAGATCCAGCAGAATTTTCACTCCTCAGCAAAACCAAGTGGCTCTAACTTGAGGCTAAGATCACTCTAAGAACATCAGCCATGGGAATTTCACCCTGAAGAATTAGACCTCTGAACCTTTTTCTCGTGGCTGTCCCATATTCATGCATTTTGCAGTGAAAGGCACCTGGAGGAATGTGTGATGTGGGGCAGGAGCAGGGCTGAAAGGATTTAACCTCAGTATCAGTGGAAGTGAGAAGATGCATCACTTAGAGAAGGTAGTGGTTGAAATCACTGTGAATATGGTTGATAAAAGTGGAAGAAAGTGGATGTAAACATGAGTGAGGTCCAGTAGATTATTGATTTCTCTTGACTGGTTTGACAGATAAAATGGTAAAGCAAAATGTTCAACTCCAAATGCATCACTTGAAGAAAATAGGACAATGTGGCAGGGAAGGGAGGAGATGATGAATGTTACTTTGTTAGAGAGGAGAAAATGCAATTGTTCTGCATGAGGTGTTCATCACTTTCCTCTTTTTGTTCTACAGCATTTGATAAACGTCCATTTAGCTGTAGCAGGCAAAAATGTGTTTAAAGTCTGGGTTCATGGGTCATCTTTCAAAGCATTACATCTTAATTGTGTTAACTTTGTCTGGTTCAGTACAACATTTAATGTCCAAGGCTCCCAGCAGTTGCCAGGAGAAAGCAGTGAGGAGTTTGAATGAGGAGGGTGGGATGCACCTGCATTCCCATCAGGGCTGAATTCCCTGAGGGGATAATTCCCATCAGAGAAATTGCACTGGAGATACTGGTCCTGGAGGAGGAACACACCTCTCTAACACATCTCTGCAGAATGGCAATGGACCTGCCCTCAGAGGGTTTCTGTGGTGTTACACAGGCTGGGAGGGGTGATGCTAGGTAGGAAGGGAGGACAGCAGAGATGCTTTATGGCAGGCAGGTACACACGAGTTTTCCAGGTGGAAAAAGAAAGGGAGCAAGCAAAAATGCTGCACGTAGGTTTTTTGACTTTAAAAAATGCCATCTTGCTTATTTACAAAGAATTAACCAGTTTTGTTCCCTAAAAATGTTGATGAAAAACAAGGTGCAAATGGGAAATAGAGGAAGACTTTAACTGGGAGATGCCAACCTCTTTAACAGCCCCTTCACCCCGCCCTACAAATGCTCAGTCAGTCTGAATCTCTTTTGTAGTCTCTAGTTTTTGCTCTAACACACATTTCTATGCACAGCCCTATCCAGCCAAGTTTTTCCTCATTTCTGAGTTAAATTTCCATAGCAGATTCCATGTGCTTTTGGAAGGTGACAGAGACAGCAGTTCTGTTTTCAAGGCAGGTTTTGTGAGAGATCTCTGCTATTTATTGGACCTATTCCCGGTGGAAGATTGCAATTACTATCCCACTTCCAGCAACTCTTTATCTGAACCCTGGCAGCTCTTAATTATGTGTGAAAGGAGTTACATGCAGAGGAATTTCTCAGAGCAAATTACCTGTGAGGAGCATTCCAGCCTAGAACAGCAGCAGAGCCATTTGTCTTGTGCTTCTCATTGGTTATTTCTTCTTCAGGAGCTGGGAGGCTCTGCCTGACTTTTGATACCAGAATTTGCACTGGGAAGGAATTTCTGCTGCTGCTTTCCCAGTTTCTGTCCCTCTTTTCCTTCTTTTTCCTCCCTCTTTTCTGTTAGTCAGATTTGGTTCTGTGTTTCTTCCTTTAAATGAGCCTCTTGCAGTCTCCTGCTGAGTGTACTGCTCAGGGAAACACAAAGAAATAAGTAACAGGCTCTCAAATTTCTGATCAAATTTAATGCTAAATCTTGTTATTCAGCTACATAACTTTATTGCCTTTCAGTTATAAATGTTTTATTTTCTGTTTAAGTATTCATTAGCAGAAATGTCTATACTCAGAGAAATGTGCCACAATGGCAGTCGTGTTGGAGTTGGTTTCCAAATTAATTTCAAGCCAGCAGAAGCTGGCATTTACAAAAATGCCATATTCCAAATCACACTAAATCCAAGATTTTAAATGATGCCAGCTTCCAGACCATGTTAATGAGTGAAGAGAACTGAGCCAGGACAGATGCACAGATTCCTGTCCAGAGTAGGTGTAGGATGCTGGCAGCTCTGACATTTAATTCAGGAGAAATCTGTTGCCACACAAAAGCAAGGAAATTCCAGTGTTCTCAAAATATCCGGTTGGGCTATTGTGGAAAGACTTTAATGCATGATCCATCCTAGGAAATTTCTGTTTCTGTGGGGAAGCTGGGCTTTATTGCATTGGTATTTCCAGAGAAACTGTTTTCCCTAAAAACTTCCAGGGAGCTCTCAAGGTTTTACCACAATTAAATTGCATTTATGATGGGTTATTATTTCCTGCCTCATCATAGAGGTTATTCAATTATGGATGGTCACTCTGTTTTAATAATTCTTTCTGAATTCATATTTCAGCATGAAACTTAAGATGGCTTGAACTAAACCTCATTTATTAAAGGTAATCTTAACAGCACAAGCTATGTTAAATTATAAAATGCAAAGAGTTCCAGGAAAGAGCTGATCATTGGGGACTGTAGTAGTAACTTGATTTTTTAGACTGACTGCCATTGATGTCTTCACCACTCCCTAATCAATGTGCTGCAGGAAACAGCTACATGTGTGACAGTGCTTTACCTTTATTTTCCTTTTCTGCTATTAAACCATCAATAGAATTGTCAATAAAGGAGCTGGCCACTTGTTGGAAAGCTCCCATCTATGGTACAGTGTCACTATAGGACACGAAAGAACACAAGCTCACACCACTGTTCTCAAGGTGTTGGAAAAAGGGAAGTTTATTTTCTGATTCCAACATTTATAGATTTTCAAAAGTGACAGCGGATTGGAGGGTGACAGTGTCACCTCTCCAATGACACTGGTCAAACCGACAGTCCATCAACTCTCTCTTCTTCTATAAAGGAATGCAAAACAATGAGTTATTTACAGAAAGTGTGTGAGAAAGCTCACTACAAGAATGTCAACATCAGAAGGCTTACAAAATCTTAAAAAACCAGGGTGCCAGTACAGATGACAGAGAATGTTCCTGAAAGCAGCCATTGGAAGTGGAGTTTGAGAAAGCCACCTCAGCATTTGTGCCCTGCAGTTCCTCACAGCAGGGCCAGGTTCACAGGGACAAGGTCACCCTGCTGCCCTCAGTGCGAGGGGAGTGCCCAGCTGCTTGGGGATCAGAATTACAGGCCTTTTTTCCTGCCTAATTAGCCATATTACTTTCTATTTTGCACATCCCTCTGCATGTGTTGGGAAGAAGTCTGCGGGGAGCTCATTATGTTCCCAGCCTTGTAGTCGGAGGCTGGCAAAGCTGTTCCTTCAGGGGGGTGGGAGGTGCATTCCCTTGAAGGAATCCCTTATCCAGGCTGAGAACTTGTAGGAGCTCTGTAGGACGTCTCCTGTGGGGCGTGCTTTATCCTGCCCTGCGTGCTCCTGCAGAGCAGCTGTCCACATGACTCTTCCTGGCACATTTTGACTTCCAGATAATGGCCGAGGGCAGAATTTTGGCTCAGATGTCATCTGTTAATGAGTCTCTAACCAGTGAATGGGTTTGGGGAGAAAAAGGAGACAATGAAACCTTGCTTATCACCTTGGCATGATTTTTTCAGAGCCCAGTGTGGTTCCCTTTTCCATCAGAGCAGTTTAGTGCGAGGGTTTTTTATTTTTCCTCCCCTCTGTGGTGGAGCGTGGGTGAGCCATGAGAGAATCCCAATCCCAGCACTGCTGTGCTAACACACTCCAGGCAAGAAGACAAGGAGTTTTCAAAGGAAGGATGTAGGGCAGGAGCTTAGGAAACCCCTTTGAGGACAACAACACGAACATTTGTTGTGGGAATGGCTGGGACTCCAAACCCACTTCTTTTTGAGCTTTCTTCTTCTGAAGGCTGGATCCCTAAATCAGAGAGGACGGCCCAAGGTACCTCATGGAATTGTTTTGTGTAAGCAAGATAAACAGTTTAAACTGGAGGAAGCATTGTGCCATTATTGCCTGGCCACCGTGGAACTGTGCCAGGAGCTGCTCCTTCAGAATTCTGTTAATCTTCACTCAGTGGGGATGTCACTGTGGGAAGTCCCAATTGCTCAAGTTGATCAGCACTTTAAAGAGAATTATTAGTCAGAGGCTTATAAAAAGATGCAATACTTTCCTCTGTGGATGAACTGCACCTTTCTTACTCTCACTGCCAGCAGATAAATAATTTTGGATTTGTGTAACATCTGTGGGCGCGCACTATACCCCATAATCCTCTGGAAAAAGCCTAATTTATGTGATCACAGACAAAAAATGGTGCTATCAACATAACTTTCACTGGAGTGCAAATGCACAGACCCCAGAATAAGCCAGAATTGAAAGGGCAGTTTCATTTAACAGAACCTAGTTTGCAAAAGAATAGCTTTCAACAGTTACAATTGAAATATTGACATTAATCTGTATTATTTTGGGAGTGTTAATTGTATCAGCAGCCCTGATACCTGTCTGGTAGGAAGCCAGGTGGTTGATAAGGGAAATGCAAGTAGCAGGAGACAATTAGCACATGCTGTCCCTTGGACTGCCTGCATACCCCAAAAATGAAAAATTCACTGATCTGGTAACACCCAGTATTGCTTCTGGGAGAGGCTTATTGTGTTTTAGCAAAGAAAAATGAAAATTTATTCAGATAGGGAAAAATAATTGCCACAAATCTGTTTTGTTTGCTCACAAATAATTTGCTTTGGGATTGATCAGCCTTGGTGTTTGTGGTTTTATTAACATGAAAGGATTCTGTGGGGTGTAGAATATTTTGGGAAGCTGGTGAGAAATACTGTGTCACACGATGCCTGAATTATTATGCAGATAAAATTTACCAACTTCCCTCCTCCAGTTTATCCTATTTGGGAAGATACATGAGAAATAAATGGCTGGGTTTAGTGGAAGTAAGTGCTACTTCATCTGGAATAAGCATCCTGTCATTTCAAGATTTACAGCAGTAGCCCTTCTCCACTCTTTCTGCTCAGCCTTTTTCACTCTGTTCTTCTCTGCTTTAATTGCATTTTTGAGCCTTTCTCATTTGCCTGCTAGCTTGTTTTTTTTGTTTGGTTTTTTCCCCCCCAGATAATCTGGAAGGTGAAGAATGACCAGGCAGAGCTGAAATGCCATTTTGTTATGCTTAATAGCTGATTAAAAAGGAGCTGGCCCCTCTCTGGTGCTCACGCTCAGATGCTCTCTCTGGGGTGTTTGAAATTGAGTCATAATTGCTGATGCCAAAAGCTGTCAGTACAACGGGATGGGAAGCAGTCAGCTCTTGCTAGTGTTATATAAAGTTGTCATTTTGGAAGAATGAGCAATGATAAAGAACTGTTGCAGTGTTTTGCCCATTTTCACAGTAAACCACGCTGTTCCTGTTGCTTGTGTTGGTCTCTTCTCTAATAAATTCATTTTCTCCTGGAAGGAAGGAATTCAAAACAAAGCCACAATTTAGGGGAGATAAAGCCTTGTTTTTGGAAATACTTCTATTACACATGCTTGTTCCTGCTTGCACTATTATATATAAAAAGATTTAAGGTTTTCATGTAAAACATGAAATTGAATGTATTTTTTTTATTGTGGCAGGCATATTAGCAGGATCTAGCTGCACATTTAGAAAGAAAATTCTGTAAGACATTCTTAGCTCTGTATGTAATACATATGTTTACAACACAAAGTGCTGACTTCCCTAATCATGTGTGATTTAGTGAGGAATATAAGGCATGTTAATATTTATAGTGAAAGCAGAGAATGCTCTCGCGGGCTCCTGCAGTATCGATGTTTTCCAGTGGACAACAGCCTTCCTTCTCTGAGAACTCATTTCTCTGCTTTCCCATTAACATTCAAATGACTTGCAGGATGATTATTAATGAAAATGGACATTGTACAACCCAGCTCTGCAGCCACTCTTGCTTTTCAGCAAGCAGCAATTTACTCTTGGCTGTCTGCAACCTACAAGGTAATGAAATTCCTCTGAAATCCTGCATTTCATAGCTGGAGCTGCAAATCAGCCTCCAGAGCCCCAGCGTCTGTGGCACCATGTGCTGGTACATTCGTTTGCTGAGTCAATATTCCAGTTTTCTGCTTCACCTCTCCCACCAAGGGGAAAACAGCTTTTCTGGAGCTGTTCTGCACCACCACTGGCTGCTCCTCACCCAGTGACTCATTGCTTGCTGAATTATGCTTTAAACATTTCACAGAGGACAACCTGTGCCCATTAAACAGCCATAACTTGCCTGGGCTGCTCGGATGCCTCCCAGAGCTGCTGCTTTGCTGTTGTTATCTGAGTGCAGCCATCAGCTCCACAGACATTAGGGGAAGGAAATATGTTCAGCTGACACACCAGCAGAAATCCACCTGACTGCAGGCTCTGTAAATCTGCCTTATAAATGCCTCTTGCCTTTATGAAACACCGAGCAAACAAAAAATGGGCAAATTCTTCTGCAAGGCAAGAAATGCTAAAGCAGAGGGAAGAAGGCTGGCAGAGAAAATGTTGGATCTATTTGTTTACAGGAGCTGAGAATTTGTAAATTAAATAGGAACACAACGGCAAGCGTGTTCTTAGAGTATGGAAATTATTCATTATCTGAACGTTGTGGCAAACCAGTTTTACCAAGCAAGCTGCATCCAAAGGCCCTGGCTGTCACCTGTGGGCTGTTCTTCCTGTGTCTGTCAAGTAGCAAAAATAATATTTAAATGATGGTTTTTTGTTGGTTTTTGTTTGGTTTTTATTTCTCAGATAAGCAAAATGATGGAGAGTGGCCACCACAAATTGGCTCCTTCTTTCAGCTTTGTAAGTATCCAGGTTATGTTTCATAATTTCAAATTCAGATTTTGTGTATGGCAAATCAGGAGTTTGGGAGCAGAAGAGAATGGTTTCTGTGTGTCATTAACCCCCTTCCAAACATCCTTAGTTACAATCAGATCAGACAGAAGAAACTAATTATCCTTGGCATGGGAGCTTTGACATCCTCAGTTTTGCAGATAAAGCAGTAAAAATCTGGGAAATGTAATGGCCTTGCTCTGTAGTACCTGAGAGGAGATGGATGTTGGGATAACAATAATGCCTTATCTCACTTTTACCTAGAAATACAATCTGGCTGGATACTCTGTGATTTCCTTATGAAAGAACCTTGCTGTTCTCAGTACTTTGAGTTCCAGTGAAACATTTCCCAAGACTTCTCTAAGGCAAAGGTTTTCCTTTCTTTGTCCTGGGCTTCTGCTGTTCCCTTTAGCAGCCTGTGGCTCATTTAATCCAAGAAAATTCACTACAGCCCGAAACCTACCACTGTAAACTCACCTTTCCATAATTCCAACTCTATTTCTTCTATTTCCTTTGCTCTGGCCCAGTGCCCCTTTCCCCAGCAGTCTGAGGGGTAATTCTGGGGATAAATCCAGGGATGAACTCTGAGCTCCATCTGGGTTTCCATCTCCAGCCATCAGCTCCTGTCTCACCCAGCACGGTGCTGACCTCCTGCCTTTGGCATGGAAATCTTCCTCTCTGCACAAATTACAGAATTCTCCATTGCCAGGATGCCCTTGAGCCTCTCAGGAAAGGAATAGGAAAATGCATCACATCCTGTTCAAATAGGACAGAGGTGAAGGTCTTCTAAGCAAAGGCTCGCCAGTTTTATGGTCTATCAGCAGAAGAAACACACATCTGGGTATTTTTCAGTTGTTTCGTCTGTCATCTTTCAGATTTTCTTGATGTATTTGTGTTTGACTTCATTTTTCATGTCTAGCTTGATTTAAAGATTTTGGAGGAAAAATATCTTTGAAGGCATATCTGGTTTTTTGGTTGTTTTTCCAAGTTGGCTTCTGTTCTTGATTAATCTTCTGAGCAACAATATTCTGTTTTTCACTGTGTTCACACTGTACACATGATTTAAAATCCTGAATCTGGGATGTTAATATTCAAAGCCAGACTTGCATTACTGTGTTTATGACATAGAGATATTTTTCAATATGTTTGTACCAGTATCTGATTTTTAAATAACCCCTATTTTTGCAGAGGAAAAAAATATATAAAATAAAGAATTGGTTTTTTGTACTTCTATATTTAGCAATAATGATTATGTCCTTATTTATATTCATAGATACTATATGAAGTTATTACTATTGCTTTATGAAAAAGCAAGAATGCTTTTTATTTTGTAAGAGGATACGGAGTCAACTTTATTTAATGCCCTCTTCTTAAGGGGTAAGGATAACTAAGATGGGAAGTTTTCAAAACAATGACTCTGGTGCTGTGACTTGTGTAGTTTTAACCTCTGAAGGTCCAATAATGTTGTTTTTGCAGAATTACAGCCACATGTTTGGTTCCCATCTCTCCCATGAACATGCAAGGGCTGAAATCTTAGGTTTTGGGTAAAAGGAACATGTTGCCTTTATCCTGTGAGGATATTTGATGATGCAGTTCCTAAAACAGACTTGCTTGAGGGTAACCTGAAATCACTCATGTGTTCTCTAGTCGGAGTGGGTGTTTCTCAGCAGCTTATTTACCTACACATGAATATTTGGTGCTGCTGGGCTTTGGTAGAGCTCTCCCTGTATTCAGAGGAGTGCAGCTGGAAAGACACAAAAAGAAGGGAAAATTTCCTTTCCATTAAGAAAACAATCCCTGAAGCTGCGTGTCATTTGTGGGCCCGTGGAAATCAAGGTGTGATTTAACTTCCACAAATCAACATTTCAGAAACAGAATTAGAGCAAAGTCATGAGGTCAGTTGATGGCACAGACAGTTCTCTCTTTCAAGCTGAGTGTTGTTGTCTCTGTTTGAGGGTTTGCCTGGGTTCTCTGTGGCTGACAGAAGAGGAGATAATGCAATAGCTGGAGCTCATCTGAGCTTGGATTTTAGATGGACCCAGCTCTTCACATGATGAGTGACTCAATGGCATTTCTTTCTCTGCTCTCAAGAGGCTTCTCTGCAAACCTGGCAGCAGCAGAGCATTGCTCACAAGGAATGGAAATTCTAACTCTACTTCTTTACATTTTGCACTTATATTAATATGTTTTCCTCTCACTCATTTAATTATTTTCTTTGTAAGAAGTTGGACAAAATTCTAAGCTAAGACTTTTTTCTCTTTTGTAGCTGTGTTTGGCTTGCATGGAAATAATTTTCTTAATAATGCCACAAGGCAGAGCACTCGTACAAATTAGCCTGAGATGTGTTGAAATCACTGTGAGACTCTTGCATTATTTACATGGTGACATTCTGTCAGTGTACTAATGCTCAAAACTGTTTATATTCCTGGATTTAACAAATATGTAAATCAGGTGCACATTTCCCTGGGAATGCAAATGTCTCTAATGAGGAAAGACAAACCTCAGAACAAACAAACACAAGCAGAGAACATGTTAAAGAGCCTGTGTGGGAGTGGGGATGGAAAGGAAGTGGACTGGAGATGCTGGGATGTAATCCTGGCAGTCCTGGGACTGTTTGATCAGCCCATCTTGAGGCTTTGACAGATCAATTGTTTCTGAGCAGGGAGAGAGCTGGGGGAGGATGGCAGCCAGGCAGGGTTTTCCCATAAGAAGGCATGAAATTCTCTGGTTGTGCTCTTTGTGGCAGTGCAGGGGGCTGAGAGGATTGAGTTCCACTGGCTGCATTCGTTAACTCGGGCACAGAACCACTCCAAAGGGCCCCAGCTCTCTGAAAGTCTTGTTTGTGTTGCAATAATTAAAATAGCTGTTTGATTTCAGTGTAGAGGCACAGAATGGGAATAGCATGGTGGTGAATTGGGTTTAAGTGTTATAGAAGGATTTGAATGTCCTTCAGAGGAGCGTTCAGTTCAGATTTCATGTCAGAACGTTGCCCTGGTTTAGTAGGGATGACTGATAGCTTTGAATCACAGTGCTCTGGACTGAGTTTCTGCAGGGTGGGAATGGTTTTTATTGTGCTGTGTTTGTGCTATGCTTGCTATTATGCACTGCTCACTGCAAACTTTATCTTCCATTACAAGCTGAATTCCTTTCTGAAGAGCAATTAAACAAAATTTGCTTACTAAAATAAGACATCATTTATTTCAAGCTGGCTTCTATTTTGAATTTTGATGGCTTCCTGCTAAATATGCAAGCTTTCTTTTCTGTGAAATTAGCTCAGTATCTAAAAATCTGAGTTCCTTGGTATTTTGTTTTTTATCATGTAGCTTCAGCCCCCAAAGTTCTGGTAAGAATTATATTTCTCAATTATCAGCCATCTTTAAGGAGATCATTATGGTAAAATTAGTCTGACTTCTCTAAGATCCATGAATTATGGATAGTGCATGAGTAATAAATGGGGTAAAATGTTTTAATTAACATTCTTCAGTAATCCTTTGGCTGCATATTGTAACTGTTGCCTTCTCTGTCTAATTCCAGACTTTTAACTAAAAAATGTGCTGTGTGTCTGTCACAATCAGAATGTCAGTTTGTTCTGTCACAGCAGCACATTCCTGATGCTCCTGTCTCCTTTGTCTCTGTCATTCCAGAGCTGCAATTGGACTTTTAGCACACCCTCCTTTGTTTGTGCTGCTGGGGAGGGAAGCATCAGGAGATGAGCAAAACCAGCTTGAGAAATGCTGCCTTGAACTGCCCATGAGCTGTGAACCTCTCATGAACATGTGGTATTAGAGGCTGGGGAGGTGCTCTGAGCAAAATTATTGCCTGGTTAAACCTGTGTCCCAATACTGTGCCAATCCCCACATCCCAATGTCTGTGAGAGTGCAGCCATGACTGCAGGGGTGACAGTTCCTTGGCATGGGGACACGAGGTGATGCCTCAGGTTTGGCTTTTATATTTTTCAGATTATGTGCTGCTATAATGTGTGGATCTGAGCTTTACGTTATGGGATGGTGAGCTCTGTGCACAGAGCAGGGAGACAAAACAATTCCTGCTCCAGCTGGGCACCAAGGACAAATGATCCAAATCTCAGCCCAGGAGCACAAACCCCGTGGGCTGGAGAGAGAAAAACAAGGATGGGACTGCCTGGGCTAAAGCTGGAATGGGACAATGAACTGCAAGGTGCAAATGGAGCAGAACTGATCCCAGGGACAGACCCCGTGCCCCTTGTGCATTTTGGGGCCATTTTGGTTCATCTTGGGTTCATTTTGGGGTCATTTTGGTTCATCTTGGGTTCATTTTGGGGTCATTTTGGTTCATCTTGGGTTCATTTTGGGGTCATTTTGGTTCATCTTGGGTGCAGCCCTGGCTGGGCTCTGGTGCTGCCCAAGGTGGATCCATTGAGGAGATCCTTTTAATAAACCCCTGCTTTATTCTTTAACCCCATCCAGCCTCTGTTCTAGGCCAGCCTTCCCAGGGCATCACAGGAGGCTTGTTGGTAACACCGATCTCTCTACACCCCAAAGGTGCAGCAAATCTGCAGCACCAGCAGCCAGCACAGAATTTATTTCTCATTTCTTTCGCAGCACTCCCCATCCAGCAGCTCCCTCCTCTGCTGTGCAGTAACGCGTGTGGGAGGTGCTGCTTTTGAGCTGGCTGAACCCTGAACTCCTCTCTGGAGCAGTGAGGAGGCTGGAATGGCTCTGAGCTGCTGGGCAGACAAAACCTGATACAAACCCTCCCCAGAAACCGGCATCTTAAATTGGTACCTCTAATACCTCTAATTAATGCCTTGCCTGGGTCTCCAGTAGAGCAGGAGTTCAGTGACTTTCTTAAGAATTATTCTGCACTATGTAGAAATTAAACTGACTTTTAAGCAGCGTACAGTTGCTGTCAGCTAAAATGCTGCTCAGAAATCGGAACTGGCAGTTGCCCTTAAGTCTTGTTGATTTGGATTAATGTTTTAAGTACTACCAGAAATTATATTTACATTGCATAAAAAAGAACCTTGAAATGTAGCTGAGACACAGAATATTGTTTAAGGACTCAGACTCTCCAGTTGAGTATTTATTCTTTACCCTAATTTTGTAGAAAAATGTGAGAAAAATAAAGATGTGTGACAAAGTAGCAGATAAATGCACTAATAATTTATGGTAGTAAACTTGTCTTGGGAGCAGAGTTTATCCAGACTTTCCTTGGGATTTGCAACTTTACAAAAAAGAACTTTCATGTCAGGATTTTTTTTTCATTGATATATTAGGAACATCCTTCACCATTTTGTTCCCTTCTTCTATTCAAACTACTCTTTGTGAATATAAAATACATCAAAGTAACCAAAATGGAACATTTGGAATGAAGAATTCAGGAAAGAAAAAAATGACAACTTTATTAAATAGCCTGCCATTGCGTAATCTTTGAAAAAAGCTTTGATATGATATGTTTGTTAATCTTAATTTGAAATATTAAGGTTTTTTTTCACCAAGTTTTTTTATCAGTTGGTTGGAATCCTTTGTGCCAGAAGTCAATGTGAATTATCAGAGTAAGACATGGATTTTAAAACTATGGGAGTCAAGAATAGATGAGCATCTTCTTTGTTCCTGTTTGGAGTTGTTTCAGTATATTTTTCAATATAGAAATATCTATTTCATTTTAAATTATTTGATCCTTTTTTTTTAACTTTTTCCCTTTTTTAGGCTTTATGGGCAAAAATAGTTCTGTAGTTCTCTGTTCTTTTCAAGGACAGTGGAAATGAGGGGTTTTTTTCCATTTCTGAGTTTATGTTGCTCTCTTTTTAGAACCAATCCTTACAACATGAGCCTGACTGGCTTTTCAGATTTAAAAGTTCTCTGCGAGAGTGGAGACAACAAAGGCTGTGAGAGAACAAGGATTGTGTGCAAGTTTGATTTTCTTATGAAACAACAATGATTTCTTTTTCTAAATACTTTTTTTCCAGAAAGATTTGAATGGCTGTTTAGCTGCAGTGAATATGACATTTCCGTGGATTTCAGTTGTGCAGGTTTAAAAGGCCTTCATGCGAAGGTGCAGCCTGGAGAGGGAATGGACAATAATTAAACCAGAGAGCTGGGGGCTGAAGGGAATTCTTCTGCTTTGAATTGGATGTTTGATAGCTTGTTTCTGTTGGAATTTTTGGGATTTTCTGGTGGTCTGTGGTGTTTGTGCTTCTCCCTGTACTGAGGATGCTTTCTGTGCTCCCTCTCAGCCTGAGCTGCCTCCCTTTCCTCTCACTTTTGAAATTTAAAGGATTTCTGAAAATCCTTCATTCTGAGAGCAAAAGCTCCTGTAAACCTGGGTAAATCAGCTGCACTGCAGCTGTCTGAGGTGATGTTGGTTGACAATCTACCTCCCAAATCTCTTTCTTGCCTAAAGAGTCTGAGCAGTGACTAAAGCAGTGCTACAAATTTGATCAGTATTCTCATTTTTCACCCAGGCCTTAGCCCTGCTGCTTGAGCCTTGATTCAGTTCTCCTCTGACCAATTCTTTTTAAGAAGTAGTGGCTGGTTTTTGATCCTGCTGATCCCAAGTGGTTTCAAATTCACTTTTCTTTTTTTTTTAAAGAGTCATTTCTCCATGTTTAAATAGAAGTCAGCATGAAGAAGGAGGCAGTGCTTTAACAGGGCTTGAGCTGAATATATTTCCTTCTGAGCTCAATTAGCTTGTGCTCTTCAATTTGACTGGGAGCTATGATTACAATAACTGCAGAAAAACCAAATTCCAAAGTTTTTATGTGACCCTGAAACATAGTCATTTTTCAAAGAATGTGGCTTTAGGTTGGTATTTTGGTTTGAAAAATGAATTGTGGACCTTGCCAATATTGAGATGCTCCTGTCTTATTTTAAATGGTCTCTTGGGCTTCTGTCAGCTGTTCTACAGGTAAATGAGGAATCCTCCATATGGTTTCTTTTCAAATATGGCCTTTTAAGGCTGGATTTTCTCTCTATCTATCTATCATCTATCTATCATCTGTCTATCTATCATCTATCTATCTATCATCTATCTATCTATCATCTATCTATCTATCTATCATCTGTCTATCTATCATCTATCTATCTATCATCTATCTATCTATCATCTATCTATCTATCATCTATCTATCTATCATCTATCTATCATCTATCTATCTATCATCTATCTATCTATCATCTATCTATCATCTATCTATCTATCATCTATCTATCTATCATCTATCTATCATCTATCTATCTATCATCTATCTATCTATCTTTCTATCTATTTTATCTATTTATCTATCTATTTAATCTGTCTATTTATTTTATCTATCTATCTATCATCTATCTGTCTGTCTGTCTATCATCTATTTTATCTATCTGTGCTGGTTTAGCTGAGTGGAGCACTGGGCTGTGCTGCTGTGCCAGCTCTGCCCCTGCACAGACAGCTCTGCCCACAGCCAGAGCCTGATTGCTCACTCTGAAGCCCAGGGAGAGACAAACTTTGATTTGGGAAGCAAACAGAGAACCCAGTGTGTTCATCTCACTGCTCCTGTCAGAGCAAAACAATCTGGGAATCAGAGAGGAACAGAGAGAACAGAGCATCCTCCTGCTCGCCCACTGGGTGCCTCTCAGCAGTTTGTGTGAGCACAGGAAACATGCTTGAAGAGTGTCTCCTCTGGAAAATGTTTATGACATGCTCATTCCAGCTCGTTTCCTTGCTTTATTTCATTTTGTTGCTGAAAGAAAAGGCTGACACGTTCCTCTGTGGCTGATGTCTTCAGGAATATTCAGGGTAGTCCCACTGATTTAAGATTTTTGTATTAATACCAGAAGTAATCAGCATGGAATTGCCCAAAACAAGCCCACCCTTTCTGGTTCGGCTGTAAAAATGCAGAATAAACAGCTTCTGTTTTAAGCACATGATGGGTTAATTGCTCATGAAGTAATCATTTTCTTGCCAATATGACTTAGAGCTCAGGGAAATGAAAAATAAAATACCATGCTGTTACTTTTCTTTATTATTGGAAGATGTTCCATGGTGTCAGTGCATGCAGAGAATGTTGGACAAGTGTTTAAAGAGCTTAAGCTGCTGTTTGGGAAGGATTTTCAGAGAAAACTGGAGGAGCTCTTACACAGTGTGCTGCTTCATGTTTTAGAAGGTTATAAAAACTTACAGAATAGGTAACAAGATGGAATAAACAAATACTTTTATGCCTGCTGAACAGTGGGGGTTTTTGCCTAAATAAGAGAGACATAAGCATTTAATTTTTAATACAAGTAGAATTTCTTTCAAGTACCACTTTGTGTGACATAACAAGTGCAGATCATGGAAAATATGGTTGAAAGAAGCTTCTCAGCTTTTTTTTTTTTCACTTTATTGCTCACCCAGAAGAAAAGATGAACTAAACTATTTGTGATTAGAATTACTCTGTTTTCTAAATATCCTTTTTTAGCTCCCCATGTTTCTTTCCCCCTTTTTTTTCTCTTTTAAATGAAACTCTAAACCACTTCACCACACCAGGTTACAAACTTGTGATGATTTGGACATAAAAAGGGAAATTCATGAGAACCTTAGGGAACTTTGAAAGGTAACTCATGTATATAGTGAGAGTTTGAGTTTTTAAACTCTGCCCTCAAGGATAATTAGGGAGAAGACAACATAACTGCTAGAAATATCTAATTTTTTATGCTTAACAATCTCTTGCTACAAACAAATGAAGATTTCTAGCTGTGTGTGGCATCTGTGTTTGAAAAGGACCAGACACTGAAGAAGTTTTATGAAATGAGTCGTCTTTGATTCTAGAAGGAAATAGGAATTGTGAAGAAACCCATTGTGCTCTCCTCATTTCCACATCCCTTCCTCAGTCAAATGTGTTTGGAAAAATGGTAACATTTATGGAGTTCAATAATACTGAAGAATTGTCTTGAGAAAATCATGTCTGAGTCCAGCATTTGGGGTCTGTATGAGGAGCCAGGGGATTGGTGAATCAAATTCTGACAAAGCCCCAAGAAATCAGTGGAGATGGGAGCAGAGGGCGAGGGCAGCTCTGTGGGAATGGGACTTAGAAATGTTGGGTTTAAAGCCAGAGTCCTGTTGGACTGAAATGGACTCTGGGAGTGTCTGAAAAATATCCCAAATGTGAGGAATAAAACAACAGAGCAATGCTGCTTTAAATTCTTCTGTCTGAAAGCAAAGCTCTGCCAACCTTGGCATTAAAATGGGGCATTTCCTATTTGCTGGTGATTGTTTGCCATTACCCTGTGCTGACCTGCGCCCATTAGCACAGGGGGAGTGAAATGCAGTGCAGAGAGCCCTGGAGCCTCAGTCCCTGCCAGTCTGGTTCAGCATTAGGGAATGCCATGGTGGGTGTGTTTTTGTGTCAGAAAGAGTCCAGAGTTAAGTAGGATAACATTACTGTGTCAGGGTAGTGGGACAATAAATGCACAACAGCTGTTATTAGGCACTGAAGTACAAAATAAATCTGTTTCCAAGAGCACCATTGTGAATGGGAAAGCAGAGAGAGAATTATCCCTTGCTGGTGGTTTTTAGCATAGCAGGGTAAGCTGTTTTTCTCCCCCTTTCTTTTTCTCAGGAGTTCTCCAGAAAAGAGAGACTTGCACAGAGATTGTTAGCTTGGCAGGGAAAGTCAGGTGTCCAATCTTTAAGTTTGTTCTTACTCAAGATTCTATATTAATGGCCAATAAACTAGTGCTTATGGCAGATTTGCATAGTATTTGCTCTTGATAAAAATGTTGGTTTTGCCTGGTGTTTTGGAACCTCCAGAAAATTGGAGGGAAAAGGCCCCCCAAGTTAGTCACACATTTCTGTTGGTCTATTTGTAATTTTTAATTGACAGCTCTACATTTCAGTATTTAGCTACTGCACTTTTGTTCTTGATCCATTGCCCTCTCTCATTTCCAGAAACTGGAAAAATGAACTTGAAATAACCTTTGAAGTGATCACCCTGGAAGGAACAGAGCGTTCCCTGTGAAAAGGCACTGAAGTCAGTTCATGTGCTGCACACTTTTGGCTTCCCACTTCCCACAGGAGCACATCAGAAGACAAGGTACTTTATTAACCTAACCAAGCACGAATTTGTCTTACAATTTTCCCATTCATTCAAATGGGACATGAATATTTTGTTTCTTAATCAGCGCAATTACCCCGGAGCTGGCGTTGCAGTGTGTCACTGCAGTGACAGCTCCCCCTGAGTGACAGCTCCTCTCTGTGCTGAGAAACCACAGCATTTGTAAACCAGCGTTGTTTAAAGAAAAGGCTCAGCTCCTGAGTGACTCTTTCACAGTTAATCATTGCTGCATTTTACAACACACCTGGAATATGCCTGTTTTCAACTGATCTGGCTGGTCTGCTGAAAGGGACTGGAATGTGTGCAGCTGAATATTCCACTGCAGCACCTACCAACAGAATATTGTTGATGGCAATTAGAGGATTCTCAGGCACATTGTGAAATGTCATCCAGTAAAAAAAGTCAGTAGTGAAGGGTGTCAGAGCTTGTAATGCTCACATTGGTGGCAAAACTCTTGCCATGCCTTTTGTTGTCACTTGGGCAGTTAGTGTCACCAGCCTCTGCCTAATTTTTTTCTTATTTTTTTCTGTAGCAGAAACCACCACTTGTGTCCCTGAATGTGCATTTGCATACACACACATATATATATGTTATATAGATATTGTTATTTCACACACACATATATATATATGTTATATTAATGCATATGTTAATGTATGTTATATACATTGTTATTTATATAATAATTATGTATAATCATTATTCCATTTATCCTCAATGGCGTCTGGCTTAACAAAAAAGGAGAAATGAGTATTTCACACTCATGGGCTTAGGAGAGGAGTCTTGGACTGAGGGCTGATGGGGAAGCTCTCAGATGATTTTCATGCTCATGAACATAGCCAGAAATCTGAATTTAAATCACTGTAAGGTTTGGTAAGTATTTTAAACATGAGTTTTGAAACTTCAGTTTATATCTGCAATACATGGACTGTGTTTAGGTTCAGATCTTTGGACAAGGGATCAACTCCATAATGTTTGGATGGCAGCAAGCACAGACCTCTATTTGTACCTGCAGACCAGGGAAATTACTACAAAATACATCTCTAATTCTAAGAATAATATCATCCCTCCTCTCCAAATGAGAAAAAAAACTCCCAACACCATAAGTGCTTCTGAACACTTTCAGAATGTTCAGGAAATCTGCAAGTTGTCAGAAAGTTTTAAGGTGTGTTATGGCAGGAATCTTGACATAAGTGTGCTGCAGACATCAAAAAGACTGATGCTGGTGTCGTGCTTAATTCATCTTCCTTTTGTTGTATAAATGTACACATAGTACTTGAAAATATGGGAGGTGATCTGGAGTGGTTCATAAAACCTCGCTGGTTTGCAAATCACTGGGATATTTTAACTGCACTGCCTGGTTCTGAGTTAGTGTCTGGAGGCATCTTGCATTCTGTTGTACCTTGGGATTGCATCTGCAAGTTGTGCATCTGCAATATTGATCCAAAACTTGGCATTTCAGATGGAGAAAAAGAGCAGCTTCTGTGTAGGATCTGTGCTGTGAAATTCTGCTCGTGGGAACTTCAGCAGCTTCTCCTTTGTTTGAAAAAGTGCTGCTGGTTTTGTCTTTGCACTGCACTTCAGTGGAAGGAGCTTTTTTTAGGCTCTTCACTTTCAGCTTTCCTGGGGAGGTTTTTCTCTAGTGAATCATTCCATATCTGTTTGGTACCAGAGACTTTGAAAGGAGCACTGCTTCCTAGTGCATATATCCATACACTTTATTCACTATATATAGACATTCATGGCTGGCAAATATTTGGTGTGTTGGCAGTTGAAGGAGTTTTCTCTGGGAAGGATGACTGAAACCAATGATGCTTCTGAAATTCAAGTAATTAAATGGTGTTCAAATAATTTCACAAACATTAAATAATCTTAATGGAGAAAAAATAAAAATTCTAATCTTCAGCAGTTAATGACCAAGAAAATTTGTTTTCAGCATTTTAAAGGCATTTAAAATATTTCAATATTTTACACTGTTATTGCCTAAATTATATTACTTAGGATAATAATAGAACATTGACTTGTATTTCTGTTTCTGACGTGCCTGTAAGATTTCCCCCAGCCATGTGGCATGGGACAGCTGAGTGTACCTAATTACCATTCCCAAAATCCAGTCACTGATTTTCCCCCCACCCCCATTCTATATTTACCTTTCATGTGATGGGTTATAAAAACTCTTACTCTGAGGGCTCAGTGATCTGTGCTTTAGCAGGGTGGGTTCAGAATGTTCTGCAGGCACAGATAGTCTTGCCTGGGCGTTTTACAGAAAGCAAAGCCAAGTTTATGTAACAGGAACAGAGCATGAAACGTGTGAGAGATGAGTTTTTGTGATCATCCTGCTCCCAAACTCTGCCACCTGAACCTTGGGTTGATTTTGGTCCTTTTTGTGCTCACTAATTAACATTTCTCCTCTGTCCAGGATAGCTGGGAGTGCAGTGAGTCCAGCAATTATTACAGTCACCTGAAAGCTTTTCTTAGAATTGCTGCCATGATGAGACCAGGTGACAAAACATGTAATGAAATGCTTCAGAAAATCTTCAGAAAAATGGAAAGTTGGTGTCATGTAACACTTCTGTGATAGATTAGCCAATGTAATTGCATGAAATAAATGTCATCACCTGTATGAAGATAAATAGCTTTTCCTGCACTAGCATGCTTTTGCACATAAAATGTGCCATTTTACCAGTTGTCCCCATTTTTTTTGCCGAATCAATTTTATAATGGCCATAAAAGGGAAGTGTGATGTGTCTACTTAAGTGTTACAGAGTTAACAGAGGGCATTTCTGTGCTTCTGTATAATTGAAATAATGACATTTTTACCTGAAAAGTTGTTTTGTGGCACTGTTACTTGACAGAAATGTTTATTTCCATTCCCTGACATATCTAAAAGTCAAAATGAGTGGAATCAGATGCACATGCATCATTAGCATGTGGGTGGCTGGAATTCTGTGCTCATAATGCTCCTTTTTGCCATAATGTCTGAAATGGGGCTGTGATGTGTTCTCCTGCAGACTGGGAGGTGAGGCTGGCACTGCAGGGCTGGCAGTGACAATGGCAATGTCAGGAATTCTGTCTGAGACCAGCACTGCCAGAGCACGAGGAGAAAAGTGTCCAGAGCATATCCTTGCTGTAAAGGAAAGGCCAAATAGGATTATCAAAAGTATTTAAAAATATTACAGCTGTTTCAGAGATTTAAGTGTGGATTGGAAAGTATTTCCTCTCATGCAAAGGTACAGGGGATAAAGTGAAGATCTATATTGTAAATATGAATATTGCTGAGAATTCTGGGATAAGATGACTTCACTACCAGGCAACTACTTGGTTTCATATTGGCTGGGTTGATTCGGGGTCCAAAAAGAGCTGTCTGAAATTTTTACCACAGTGTAATGAATGCCTGCTTTCATCTGACACACTGATATCCCAGGCTTAATGAAAGCAGCCTTTTCAACACTTCAGTAAACAAACCAATATTTTTTCAGATGAAGAACTAAATTACTTTCATGTTTGCTAAGTAGCAACTATCCTGGACAGGTTTGGACACCTCCTTACTCTTGTTGCTCCTGTTTTGGGCAGAAGTGGTTCTCATTTTGCTTTTTGTAGCTAACAGTAATTCAACAGATAACAGTTGGTGGCATTTGAAAATGGATTTTTTTTCTG
The DNA here is from genome assembly GCF_028551555.1 of Melozone crissalis. Taxonomy (NCBI): domain Eukaryota; kingdom Metazoa; phylum Chordata; class Aves; order Passeriformes; family Passerellidae; genus Melozone; species Melozone crissalis. The sequence goes on along the minus strand of NW_026535846.1, from coordinate 21,146,985 downwards.
TGGGTCTCTAAGTGTAACTTTTCCAGGAAAAACATCATTTTTCTTCTAGTGTCTTAGGGAATCTGCTGGATGTCTGGGTGTGGGACAGGCTGTGTTTGGTAATCGTGGGAGTGGGTCCAGCACAAGGGCAGCAGTTTATTCTCCATGCGATTATTCCCATTTTTTGCCATTAACTCAGGGATTGTTGTGCACTAATTAGAGCAGTGCCAGCTGCCCAGCCTGCCCCGTGCTGCTGTGTCACTGCCACCCTCTGTGGCTGTGCTGTAAGGCCTCGCTGCAGATGTTTGCTTCAGATTATTTCAATCCTCACAAGTGGCAAATCCCCAGAGGAGCCACTGGAAACTTCTCAAACGAGTTAAATCAGCTTTCTGAAGCAATCTCAAGGGTCTGGGTGGCCCTTCCTGGGCAGGCAGGCTTGTGGGACCTCTCCCTGCCTGCAGAGCAGTGATTGTCCTGTGCAAACACGTCAGGAGCACCTCAGCAGGGCCTGATTGTGTGTGATAAGGAACAGAGAGCACTCTTGCTTTTTGAGCTGCTTATGCTTTTTAATTTCCCCCGTAAGGAGATCCACGTGAATGTGCTTTCACACAGCTCGTTGGGTACCAGCCCAAAGTGTGTGTGAATATTTCTGTTGCTGTAGCTGAAGGGGTCAGTGCTGATGCGCTGGGACCCAGTTAGCAGCGCAGTTAATGATGCACAGCTCTCTGCCTTGGCTGCAAAGAGCTGCTCCTGCTCCTGCAGGAATGCAATCCTGCTGATAGCCAGGAGAACATTGCCACCCTTTGGCCAGACAGCAGAGCAAACACGGGGAGAGAAGCACAATGTGCAAGTTGGGGATGCTGCAGCAAAACTGTTTAAGAGTATATTCATTTGTAATGTAACTGCTCAGCAACGGGAGCCCAGTTGGGTGGAGGCTGTGGGCATCATTTGCTTTGATTTAGTGCATTTCTTAGCACGGTGATGTGTTTGGAGAGAATGTGTTCTGCTACGTACTAATTATGTTTTCCTGAGGACTGAATTGCATATGCATTGTGAAGATAGGATGGAGGCTACCATGGTTACCATTGTGCACCCAGGAACTTATTTTATACAGTGCCAATTAATCTGAGGTAATGCTTGAGAGGGAAGAACATTGAATAAGAAATGCTAATGTCTCAGCTGAAAGATGGAAATTAGATAGAAAAGCACAGCTTTTATTGAAAATTATATGTCAGGGTCAGCATTTATAAATGAATCCACCTGTATGACTGAAACCAGCAGTTCTGTCTTACATTAAAAAACCTGTATGTCCCTAGGCCTAATTGACATCAGGCCACTGCTGCTTTATCAAGGATATTCTCTCAACAGGAGGTTTTTTTTTTTTCCTTTCTCATGGTTGTAGCAGCTTATTCCTGCAGTCAGGGCTGTAATTGGGGATTACTGCTCTGTCAGAAAGAGAGTGCATTTGCATGATGCAAAGACATCCAAACCTCCTGCAGGTTCCAGTTGTTGGGGACAAATCTTGTGCCACTGGGCAGAGGCTTCCAGATGGTGGGGACTGAGCGTGGCCCAGCTCTGAGTGCTCCTGGCAGCTCTGCTTGGCTCTTGGAACATAGCAGATGCTGGGTCACCTCTGTCCCTGTGGATGAACAGGTTGGGTCACATCTGTCCTGTGTGCATGGGCAGGCTGGGTCACCTCTGTCCCTGTGCATGGCCAGGTTTTAGTGAGAAGGGGATGCAGGATCTGTGGAAGCTGCTGGAAGGTTCCCACAGAGCAGCAGCAGCAGTTCCTGAAGGACTGAATGCCATGGCCAGGAGCCTACACTGGAGCTGTTTGGGAACAGCAGCAGCCCATGGAATGGGCTCAGTGTTGGAGCAGTTCTTTTGATAATTAAATTTATTTTTACCGTGTTATAAAATGCATGTGGCCCTGAACATTTACTCTTTAGAAGAAATCCTTCCATTCCTTTGGATTCACCACTGAATGGTGCAGGACCAGCTGGACTGGAGTTAACTTGGCTGATGGTCCCCTGGGGCAGATGAGGGACTCATCTCTTGAGTACTGAGCATTCTGCTGCCTCAGCGCATCCCATTCTGGCAAAAGAAAATAATGGTATATATAAAAAAATATATAAATAATGGTATATATAAGAATATATCTATAAATAATGGTATATATAATGGTAAATAATGGTAACAAGCAACTGGGAGGCAGCAGCTTCAGCTCCCACAAATGTCCCGGCACTGAATAGCAGCTCAAGGCAGCAGCTTTGATATTGGTGTGATGGAATGTTGATCTTACTGGAAATGTAACTACTAAAATACATTGGTACCTTGTCCAAGGGTTATTCATTAAACAAAGTCTATTGATTTATGTGACTTGTAAGTATATTATTGCTATCTTTCATTAAAAGCTGATTTGTTGTGCATAGTAAAGCATGAGAATGAAAATAAAAAGTAAAGCTTTTTCAACAAATCTCTTGTTAAAAGAGAATATTTCTTCTAAGGAAATATTTATAAGCCAAATATTTTGGAAAATGATTAGCTGCTGATTCACATCCCATGTTTGAACTTTGTGCTGAACCAAAAAAGAGCTGCACAGATGTGTGACAAAGGATCAAGGGCATTTCTGCATCTCTGCTGAAGCAAGTTCACATTTAATAGTCAAATTCTTGGCAGGAATAATTCTGCAACCTGTGTCAGTGGAGCGTGTACGAGCTTGGAAAGGAAGTTTCTGTAATTATCTCATTATCTAATTTCAATAATAGAATAATTGAGTTGCCTTAATGCCTATCAATGGCAAACCAATGGAGATGGCAGATCTGTGGATGTGGAGAGAAACCTGAACTCGTCAGCCTGATGGAATCTGCTGATCTCTGACCTGCTTTCCTTCCTGCCTGAAATGTTTGCTTTCTATTCACTTTTGTTAGAGTGCTTCCAGTGAGTAATTCCATTTTCTCCTGCTGCACCCCCTTTGCAGGTCTCCCTCTATCTCTGGCAGCAGCAGAGTTGACTTGAGAGGCCAAAACTGCACCTGAGCAGGTGAGCAAACACCTGGGGGCTCCAGGCAGGTCTGGGGCTGCCTTTGCCTGCAGGGCAGCTTTGGATGGAGCATTTTTGGGATGTGGATCCCTCAGGAGAGGTGGAAGAGGCACTCAGAGTGGGTGGATGGGTGGATGGATGGATGGATGGATGGATGGATGGATGGATGGACACACAGATGGAGCAGTTCTGAATAACTGAGAACCACTGGGATTATTCAGCAAGCTGGCACAGATTTGTTGTCTGTGAGGAAGATAAAGCCCTGCAGAGGGGCTGAGCCATTCCAGCTGCAAACTTGCAACTGAGAGTAAGGAAGGTGGTAGGGAAATACAAAAAAGTCATATGAATTAATATTAATTCTAGAAGATTAGCTTTTAAATTAAAATCATAAGATAAGTAGTTATAGAGGGAGTTTATACATTAGGGAGAAGTGGGACATGGTATAAAAGCACCTTGCTTCATTTGCAATCCAAATGAAAACATGCAGAATGGTTTTTTGCAATTCAGGATACTCTTAGAAATTGGGACTCATCCTACAACCAGAAGTCATTGCAATAGAACCAAAAAAATAATTGTATTCTTGACAGTAGCTGTCACAGGACAGTGCCTGCTAAATGATATTCAAATAGCTGAAATGTGTTGATTATTGACCTGTTGAACAGCACATGGAAATATCCTTTTGAAGGAGCTTAGCCATTGCTTCTAGTGGCATTATCTTATCCCTCCTACCTCTTCTGCTTTCCCAATTTCTGAGTTCCCTGATTTTTGGCAACTTTTGGTTTTGTACTTGGGCTGTATAATTTAGCATCATAAATAGCTGAGACTGGCAAGCAGAGTGCAACTGAGAATGGATCCAACAGCTTCTTTTATGTGCTGGAGTCATTGTAAACAAGAATAAAACTGATTATTTCAGCAAACAGTTCACAAGAATTGGTTTTAATTTTAGATTTTTGTCCACAGCCAATGGAAAGAGGATGGTTTGTATTGGTGAATCTCTGCTGAGGAAGTTAAAGTTCATCTGGTTTCATTTCTGCAAAGTGTGGGTGTGTGTATGAACACAAATGTGCTGCTGTTCACAGGGGTCCCAGGAGGAGGGGAGAGATGAGAGTCTTGACTCCATGTTTCAGAAGGCTGATTTATTATTTTATAATATATATTATATTAAAAGAAAATGCTCTATTAAAACTCTACTGAAAGAATAGATGAAAGGATTTCATCAGAAGGCTAGCAAGGAATGGAATGATAATAAAATCTTGTGACTGCTCACAGCCTTGACACAGGTGGCTGTCATTGGTCATCAGGTAAAAACAATTTCACATGCTAAGTAAACAATTCTCCAAATCACATTCCAAGGCAGCAAAACATGGAGAAGCTGAACCTTCTCAGCTTCTCAAGCGAAAAGATCTTAATGAAAAAGTTTTCATAAATTATGTCTGTGACACGCACACACATGCTTGTGGGGACACAAGGCTTCAGTAGCCTTTTGTGTTCGTTATCTAATTCTAATTCTAATATTTTCTAATTCTGTCCAGGCCTCTGAAACTGGTACAGATTTGCAGAGCCTGTCAGGATAACAAGAATAGCAACAAATAATCAGAATGGCAAAATTCCCCTTCTTCCTTTATCTGCTGCAGCTGGTGTGAGGGCAAGTAGCAGACAATATATAAAAATAATAGACAATATTATATTAGTCTATACATCATTATGTGTAGGGTAACTTTTTTATTGTTTTGAGAGTGATTAAAGCAACCAAATTTGAGACATAAGGCAAAAAATCAGAATGAGAAAGTGGTGTTAAAATCCCTCCCCACATCCCTGCTAGCCCTGTTACTGGATTTCCTTGGTGACATTACATTTGTTTCACTCCTGGAATTAAATCTGTGTTTTTTCATCTGAGTTAGGTTTTAGCTTGTCTGCTCTTTGTTGCTTTCTGAAGGAGCCATTTAGGAGATGAGCTGTGTAATAATGCAGTGCAATAATTACATGTTGTGGTGGCTGTTAGGGTGAGCAAACCTGGTTGGCCTGGCTTGGGCCAGGTGTCCCTTCAGTGTCACCAGGAACCCACCCCTGCCTGGGGCTGCCACTGGTGCTGCTGAGGCCCTTCCCTATTGCAATACAGTTTTCCCAAACTTGAGCATGAGCAGGAAAAGAAATAATTCAAAAATAATCAAAAAGAATGGGGAGGTAACCCACTGATGGACTTAGTCCAGCCTGGCCTCAGTTTTTGGCCTTTCTGGTTAAATATTCTAAGGCAACAGTTTTACACAATACATTAAACAGCTCAATCTCACTGTCCTCTCTGCATTCATAAATTTAGTGTTTGTATTCCTGAAGCAGCTGTTTTCTTCTCTTGCTCTACTTTAGCTCTTCTTCAGAATACAAATTCCAGCTCATTTCCATTTTTTCCAGACCTAACACTTTAAAGTTTTGTGCTACTCTTTGTTTTTTAACTCTTTAGGCCAAAAATTGAGTGGTTTGAGGACCACTCTTTTATTTTTCAAAGAAGATATTCCTTTGCTGTTAAATATTTCCAAGTATTCTTGATCATCCTTTTGGAAGGGTCTTCTGGGACAGTCTGTGAGACAGAAGAGCTTGTTCTCCTTCTTGAATTTGACTTGATTGCTTTCATGCAGAACTAATTGCCATGTTTTCACAGGTGAGTCCTCATCCTGGATGCACTTCAGTTTTTACACATCAAAGAATAAGACAGACTTTGGAGATGGAACTTTTAAGATGGGAATTAATAGGGGCTGTGCTTTGTCCTTCAGAAAACTTCAGACCTGAAATATTATGGATTTGGCAGTAGAAAATTCTGGCAATGGTGGCAGATACTGCTGATACCCCTTCCCTTCTCCCCCTTTGCTGCAGGCTGAAGTCCTCTACAGTAAATCCTGCTTCTCTTTAAAATCTGAAAAAGATTTTGCTTGTATTGCTCAAACAATTCTTAAAAAAACCCTTAAAGTTATAGATGCAGTTCTAAATATCTCTATTTATGCAAAAATTATATACATGCTACTAAAATAACTAAAAAAAATCAGCTAAAATGATTGTTCCTTGTTGCAGATGGGATAGAAAAGCTTCCAGAAGTACTTGGGGAAAGATGTGGCCCAGATTTGTAGATTGGGAGTGTGATACAAAGTGTGGCAGAGCCTGTCTAGCTTTTATTAATGCCAGGCTCTCACTCGGTCCCTGTTCCCTCCCAGAGGGCCAATCTGGGAGTGGGGAGAGACAACTGCAGAGCCATTTGCACTGCCTGGCAGGCTGGAGAGGAACATCCTGAATATCTCAAGTTCAGATGAAAAAAATAATTCCAAAATCACTTCTACTGCAGCACCGAGCTCATAGGACACTTCACAAACAGACCAGGAGAAAAAATGTTTAATGGTAGCTTAGACTGCTCAAAAAATTTTAATTGGATTTGAGATAAATTTTTGTTACTCTGTCGTGCTGTCACATTTCAGAAGTGCAGTAATGTTTCCAAGTTTCAAGAGGAAGATGTCCTACATGGATGGGACATATAAATTTAAATTCAGACACTTTCTACATAATAAAACCACAACAAGTGTAGGGACCTGAGAAGTGTTAAAATACATCCCCAGTAATATTACAGATGATTATATTTGGCACCTGGTGTAGAACATACCTATGAAGAGGAATTACCATCTAAATGAGTGAAACTCCCACAGAGATGATGGAATGTATTTATTAGGGGGCTGACAAGCTGATAACAAAGACTGATAGGACTGTGACTCTGGGTTTGTCAGGTCAAAATAACAATTCTCTGTGCACTGTGCACATGAACAGAAGGCTGAGCTGCTGCCCTGGGTGCACCTGCAGAATCTCCTTGTCCTTGTCCTGACCCCTGAATTTCCCTGGTTGTGTTCTCCCCATTTATCCACCCCAATCCAGGTGAGGGAGGCTGAGCCAGGATCTGGGTGCAGTTTGCTCATCAGCCAAGGCTGGCCCACCACAGTTCTGGACAATTCTGTGTCAAACTGCAGCCCTAACCATTCTCTGAAGGATAAATGCCTGAAAATGAGAACATCTCTTCTATAATGTGGTATGTTGGGTTGTGTGGGTTTTTTTTGTTGTTTTGTTTCCTTGGTTAGTTGCTGTTTGATTTTTAGCAGAGAACAAGTATAAGTGCCATTGTCATGGGCATATTCTCAGGAAAATCCTTTGCTAGGATTTTTTCTCCTAAGAAGCTGAGAAGCTTCAGAGGAAAAGAAAAGCAATAATTGTCTGCTGCTGTGGAATGCAACAGGTGCATTTCTGATTGGTGTCCTGTGGTTGTTTCTAATTAATGGCCAATTACATTCCAGCTGGCTCAGACTCTGGTCAATCACAAGATTTTTTTATCATCCTTTTCTATTCCTTGCAAGTCTTCTGATGAAATCCTTTCTTCTGTTATTTTGTATAGTTTTAGTATATAATTTTCTTTTAATATAATATATATCATAAAATAATAAACCAGCCTTCTGAAACATGGAGTCAAGATTCTCATCTCTTCCCTCATCCTGGGACCCCTGCAAACACCACCACGTGCCATGGGTTGGGATGAATTTATGCTGGAAACTGCTCCCTGAGCTGTGGGACAGTGAGGAAGCAGAGTTACCTCTGAGGAGAATGAGTCAGACCAAATTCATTAATTCAGAATAAGCTGCCTCTCTTATGGAGGTCTGTGTTGGTGTCCAGCAGGGCAGGGCTGTGCTGAGGCTGCAGGGAATCCTGGCAGGGTTTGTGGGGATTATCCAGGAATTCTCCTCAGCTGGGAATTTCTGTGTGATGCATTGCCAGCTTCCTGAGCAGACTCTGTTCATTTTGGTGATGCTCACAGGCGTGTGCAGTGCCATCCATACTGAGACAGCTCTTGGCCAGAGGGTAAATCTCTCAGGTGTCTATTTGTGGCATAATCATGGCTTGGTTCTCTTGCCTGCCACATGAGAAAAGCACAAACCAGGTTTGCCAGATAATTGTTCAAGCAAGTATAAAGCAAAAAAGGCTGGCTGCTGTTGTAAAGAGAATGTGAGAGGAGTGGCAGAGCTCTGAAACTGCTCCTCTGTTGTCAGACTGGCATGACAAGAGATGGACATTTTTACACATTTGCTCTCAAAATACAAGTGGTCCACTGAGAAGTTTAAAGTACTGCCAGAAATACAAGGCTTTATTAATTATGCCTGCATCTATAATTCCCAAACCTTTTATTACTGAAAAAGATCAGAAAAAAAGCCTGTGGCTGAAAATAAAACCAAACTGCTGGTTGGTCAGTAGTGCTGGAAGGACAGTGTGTGTGTAATCCTGGATTCACATCCATGCTGATGTCTAAAGTAAAAGTCCGGGGCAAACCCTTGGCCAGGTCTTTTTCCAAGATTAGTTTCATAAGAAAGTGACAATTTATTAAAAGGTTTTAAGGAAAGGTCAGCTTCTGATAAAGCTTCAGAAGTGAAGTTATTTTAGGTCCAGCATGATTACCTGATAATGAGAGACCCAGCAGGCTGGGCTCCATGGCATTCATTAAGGGGTGAGAGGAGGAAGATCTGAGGTCTGATTTAATGTCTATTCCTGTCCTCTCCCTCAGAAAACTTCGGCTTAGCAGAAACTGAGAAAGCCAGGAGAAAAATGAAATTATTTTTGCCTAGATACTTTTCATCAAGAAACTTTTTACAAGGGCATATAGTGCCAGGACAAGGGGGAATGGCTTCAAAATGCCAGGGACAAAGTTTGAAGTTGGTATCAGGGAAAATTCTCCCCTGTAAGGGTGAATATATGAGTTTGAAGTAAATATTAGGAAAAATTTTCCCCTGTAAGGATGGTGATGCCTTGGCACAGGTTGGGCACTCATGTCCTTGCCCAGCAAGGACAAAGATCCCTGACCATGACACAGCCCGACATGTCAGTCTCAGGTGGCAGCTCCCTTCTGCATTAACTGGAAATCCTTTTCCCCATTTTTTCCCCCTTTTCCCCCCCTTGCCCTCCCCCTTTTTCCCCCCCTTTTTTCCCCTTTTTCCCCCTTTTACCCCCCTTTTCCCCCTTTTTTCCCCTTCCCCCCTTTTTTCTCCTTTTTTCCCCTTCCCCCCCCTTTTTTCTCCTTTTTTCCCCTTTCCCCCCCTTTTTCTCCTTTTTTTCCCTTTATTACCCTTATTTTTTTCCCTTATTTTTCTCCCCCTTTTCCCCGCTTTTTTTCCCTTTTGTTTCCCCTTTTCCCTTTTTTTCCCTTTTCCCTTTTTTTCCCCTTTTCTCTTTTCCTTTTTCCCCTTCCCTGGTTCTCTCTGTCCAAGCAGATTTGTTCAGGACATGCTGAGGTTGGGAGTTCTGAACATTCTCCACCTTTTCCTGTGGAACCAGAACAGGATGCTCAGCCTTTGTGTGTCACCCCAGAAATGCAGTTTGAGGCTGCAGAGAGCAGAGCTGTGCCATTAGCAATGCAGGCACAGAGTGGCTCCTTAGAGCACTGCAGCAAAGAGCTGTTCTCTGAGGCAACAGCCAAATAATGCATTCAGATATAGATTTTTCTCTTATTTCATCTTCCTTGGATATCTCTATTTTCAGAGGGAATCGTGTAATGCCTTTACAGTGATGAAAGTGAAAGCAAAAATATTGGTAAAAGCACTCAGTGGTGTTTGAAAGCTCCCAGTGCAGCTTGCCAGGACTGGGTTCTGTCTCTGTGTGTTTGATTTCTGCCTTTAGCAGCTGTTTCAAGTCAAAGAGGCCTCGGCTTGTAGAGTTTAGTGCTGATTTGTAGCTGGGACACGCATGTGTTCCGATAAACACAGGATCCCATTCAGAGGTGAGGGTTACCCTGTGCTCAGCCCCCAGTTACAGAGCTGGCTCTCATTTACATGCAGCTCAGGTAGCAGAGCTCCATCTCTTTCTAGAGACAAGAATGTGTCCTTAGAGTTAAAAATCCGCCCTCTGATTTGCTGCTGAGGAAACAAATTAAAGCAGCTTTGCACTGCAAATGCCATTTAGTGTTTGCATCACCAGGACCGGGGTTCACAGGGAATACCTCAGCAGGTGCCTTAGGATCTTGTGAGGTGAACAATGATAAAAAAGTCCATGTGGAAGTTCTGAAAAAAGGATCCAGGAGAGACAGAGAGAGATGTAACAGCTTGTGTTCACAAAGGTGGCAGGGAGGCCATAATGATGTGTTTCTTTTTAGCAGAAAGGAGAAATTAAAGGAGAAAACCAGACCCAGGAGCACACACTATGAGTTTTTGTAGCTGTTTCCAGAATACAAAAGGAGGCAAATTGCTGAAGGCTGTGCTGACAGAGTTGCAGAAGTTTGGGAATTTTTCATTATTAAAACCCGGGTGGGTCTCCAGCTGTGCTGTGGATGATTATGAATTCATAATATTTTGCATCCAAAATAGTGAATGAAGCAGTGAGTTGCAGTACACACTTGTAGACAATCTCTGTCAAAAAGGTGTTGGACTTTTAGAATTTTTAAAATGGTCATGGGCAATGTGACTGATGGATAGATGCAATATATTTCTTTTCAGGATGAGCTTAAAAGGTTTTTTAATCCATTACTGCTGCTGCATTCTTTCCCTCCGCCTCTCTTGCACATCTCAGATGAAAATGCCACAGGAAAGAAATTCAAGTGTACATTTCTAACCCATGTAACTGAATAGCTGCAGTGGACTTCAAGGACTTTAGCTTCTATCTTCTGAATACCCAGATGATGGAGACATACACTACATCAAGCCAGACTTTATGACCTTTGTCTGTCTCAGAAAAACAAGAAATCCTTTTAGAATACCAAGTGGGCTTTGGCTGCAGTGAAGTTTGGCAAGTGTTCCTGACTGCCACAGCACATTTGTAGCTAAACTGACAGTGCAGATTCTCTAAACATCCAAGCACAGCCAGGTTTATCACATTCTGCCTCTTGATGTTTGTAAATTAGTCTTGCTTCTCTCTAATAAAAATCCTTGTAGCAGAACCAAGTGTTCAGCAATTCTATGACAGGAGACACTATTATTTTGGAAGCACAGCTATTTTTCTTCAAATTAACTTGTTGACAAGAGGAAAACCATGCTGGAGTCACTCAGAATGTTTCCTGCTACATGCCAGAAAAGCCTCCTCTATCACTTGGAATTTTAACATGCTGTGCTTTTGTGGAGGAAAGAACTTTATACACTGACATCAGGATGCCACTCACATCTTTAGATCTCAAAAATAAAAAACCAGGGGTCAGTTCATGAAAGCAATTCCAGATCTGCTGAGGGATCAAAAATCAGCTTTTGTCCCATTATTGACCAATCTTTGGGTTGACGTCATTCTCAGTTTAAAAGTTTAAATTGCTTCAAACTCTTGGTATAAGTTTCCCAGAAGATAAAAATAAAGACTGCCATATGTGTTATATAAGATTTAAGCTCTGTCCCGAATTAGATTAAACTAAAATCAAATTGACATTGTTGTTTTAGTTGAGAGTGCTCTGCTGGTGGTTTGATATTATGAAGCATTACAATTTAAGACCAGAAAAGAAAACAGTGTTCAGTCAGTTTATCTACTTCCACAGAGAGAGAAGAGAGTGACAGAACTGCTATAATTTCATTTTAATTAAAAACCTCTGAGTTATTAAAGTGTGTGGGAGCTTTATGCAGGTGCATGTCCAGTGGCACTGGCTGAAAAACAAACAACTGCAATCCAAGCAGGGGATTTGCCCTGTCCCCTCCTCAAACCTTCAAGCCTTCCTCAAACATGGGGTTGGCAGCTGTGCCTGCACAGAGCAAAAAGAAACGCGTCTGCTTCCATAAATAAAATAATAATAAAAATATATAAAAAAGCAATCCCACCCCCAAATGCAGACATTTCTGCAGTGCAGCATCAGGAAGCTTGACCCAGAGCAGAGGAGGATGGACAGATGGTTTTTTGTCGCAGACAACTTTTATGGAAAATCCTTTCTTTAGGATTTTTCCTCCCGAGAAGCTGGGAGGCCTCAGGAACAAAATGCAAACAATGGTTATCTGCTGCTGTGGAATGCAACAGGTGCATCTGGGATTGGTCTCATGTGGTTGTTTCTAATTAATGTCCAATCACAGTCAGTTAGTTTAGACTGTCTGTCAAAGCCAGAATATTTTGTTATTATTCCTTGCTATTCTATTCTTAGCTAGCCTTCTGATGAGATAGTTTTATTCTCTTTTTTAGCATAATTTTAATGTAATATGTATTATAAAATAATAAATCAAGCCTTCTGAATCATGGAGTCAGATCCTCATCTCTTCCCCAATCCAGGAACCCCTGTGAAAACTGTCACAGTTTTTGGTTTGCAGTGCAGGACTTGTGACAAGTTAGCCGTGCTGGAGTTGAGTCCCTGGTTCATTATTTGGAGTGCAGGGTTGTTTCCCAGCCCCAAAGCTCCTCTCATCCTGGGGTGCTGCTCAGGGCCCTGGGTGCAGGCTCAGCCCTGCTGCTGCTGCTGCCCTCCCTCAGAGCCAAGCAGGGATTTTCCATCTGTGCCTCTCTCCAGCAGCAGTTAGTGCCATGAAAAGATTTGATTTGTAAATGTCTGAGGCAATAGACTTCATCTTTATGGGGCTCGCAGAAAGGAAGTGTGAGGCTCTGAATTGCACAGCTGCCTGCAGAAGAACCACTTTCTTTTCCAAGATCACCATTTATCAGGCAGATGAAACAGGAATATTTCTGTGAGCATTGTCTCAAGAGCAGCGCAGACTCTCTCTGCCACCTCCTCAAGCATGAGCAGTTTTAATGAGTTTCCACCTGCCAAAAACATCTGAAGTTCTGCAGGCTCCTTTGCCCTCCTGCTACACCTTTATTTCCACTTGTTAAAAGATGATTATTCCAGCATTCGCTGGAAGTAGTGGGCTGAATTCACTAGATAAAAAAAATCACTCAATAATCACTTTCTCTCTTCTTTTTTTTTATAAGTAAAAATCAATAACCAGGTTGGATAAAAGGGAAAATTCCTTAATTGCAGGAGTGGTGTGGCATTGGGATGAGCTGCCCAGGGAGGTGGAGGAGTCACAAATCCTGGGTGTGCTCAATAAATGAATGGGGCTGGTGGCACTTTGCCCCAGTACCACCATGCCCACTGAACCATCTCCCAGGGCTTGGGTTTGGTCACCTCGGAGATGTTTTCCAACCTTCATAATTCTGTGATCACCCTTTGTACAGGCAAGATTCAATATCAGCAATCTCTTTGCTTTTAGGGTGTGGGCAACTAAAACAATTTGTGTGTATGAATCTGTCACATCAGGGAATGTGTGGGGTGTGACATACAGACAGCTCCAGGTCCAAAATGCACAGACTCATGGCAGATTTTAGATATCTGCAGGTGTAAACAGTAAAAACCCAGATAAAGAATCACTTGGAAAATTATTTATACTTCATAAAACTGCATATCTGGATAGCACGGAGTGTTTTTAGTAGGACACCTCTCTGAGCAGCTGGGAAGGTTTGAATGGGAGATGGTTTAAGGCATTAAAATCCTCTTTATTAACTCTCTGCAGATGCACCCAGAGCTCAGGGGGGCTGGTGCTGCTCTCAGAGGTTCAGGCTTTGGGGTGGGTGGGAATTCTGGCTGGGAAATGGCAAAGGATGTCAATCTAACCTTCAGCAACACTCATCCCATATTGAAGTCAGTTCTAGGAAACAACAAAGGGCATAAAATTACAGACAGAGCAGCATTAATAATTTAAAATTTATTTCAGTGACTAAAATTGAAAAAAAAAAAGTATAAAAATTTAAACTGAGCTAGACAAAGAAGATAAGATTTCCCTTTAATAACACCATCTTAGATATTGATTGCTATTTTTCTAACAAGAGTTTTGCCAGCTATGTGAAAGGAACTGTCCTTTGAGCATAAAACCAGTAGAGACCAATTAAATCACAGAACATCCTCCAGTAACTTACATTGGACAGCCAGAACTAAAATATTTTTAGTGCAGCTTAGGAAGTCAGAGCATTCTGAAATTTCATACTCTGTTTGATCTTTCTGCAGATAAATGTGGAAGGCTCAGAAGAACTGGCATTTATTTGAAAAATTGCTTTTTATATCCAGCAATAAAATATGCAAATATATAAAGTCTTTCCCTACCCCATGTTTAAGTTATCTGAACCAATTCTCCATGTATTTCTTTAGAATTTAAGTCAATTTTAATTAAACGTTTCACATCTCACGAAATCAAGAGAGACGTCTCAAAACTTCAGTCAAATATTTGAAGATAAATTTCACAGAAATACAAAACTGAAACTTGAATAAGTAACTTTTTCTGTCAAAGAAGCTTTAGGCATGAAGTTACTTAGAATCTTTAAAATATTCCTAGATTATGATGTTGCACAGAGTGTCCAAATTCTTTGACAGTGTTAGCAAGTAAGGATCAGAAACATTTATTGTTTAAGGCAGATTCCAGAATACATTTGGACAAAAATGGCTTTATTTTCTTTTCAAGCATATTGCAGAGGCTTTTCAGTCAAGTTTTTAGGTCTTGAATATCAACTGTACTCCAGATTAACCCACTTCTGGTCACTTCATAATTTGAAACGATTCAGGGGATTTTTAGTTTGACTCTCACTGAAGAAGCACAGCTAAATATTGGGTAATAATAACAATAATAATATTATTAATAATAACAACAATAATAACAATAACAATAATAATAATAATCTAACTCATTCTAGAGGAGCAGCATCAAATGATAACCCCCTCCCTGGCAGGGGTGACTTTGGGTGTGACTCTGTTAGTGGCTGATTTTTCTGCTGTTGTCCAACTCTAAATCCAGACTCTGCCAGGTTATGTGGATACACTCCTTCTTCTTGCTGAAATTTAAAAAATTCCTTCTACTGTGCTCTTTCCTGAGCTTTATTCTGCTCTCCCCAATGTTTATTCTGTCAACTGCAGTCTGAGAATCTCATGGGTCCCCCACCTCTCCCTCCTGAAATACCAGACTCCTCTCAGCCCTTTTTTACTCCCCTTCCTATCTGCAGTTCTCTTGAATTCTCCACTTTTAACTTCCATTTCTAAAATTCCTGCAATTCCTCTCCTCCATTCCTCCCCATTTCTCAAGAGCCCAGTCAACTGCCAGTGCGAAAAGAAAAGCAAAACCACTTATTTTTTCTTTACAGTGCTGAGAAGTGTCGAGCTTTGCCTGCACATCACAAAGGTGCTCTTATCTCCCAGTTCTGTGCTGTCAGCACAGAGCAGGAAATCTGAGCAACCCCAGCAAGCCTCAGATCTCCATCACAAGCTGCTCCTGCCCTTTGCTGCTGCTTGGCTCTCAAACCAAAGTTCCCAGCCCAAGGGCACGGCAGCTGTGGCACTTTCAGCCTTTCTGTCCCTCCTGTCTGTAAGTGACTTTTTCTGTCAAAGAAGCTTTAGGCACCGAGTTACTTGGAATCTTTAAAATATTCCTGGATGATGACATTGCACAGAGTGTCCACCCTCAGATCCTGCCTGGTCTGTTGTGACAGCGTTCACAGGGGTCTCAGGATGAGGGAAGAGATGAGGATTTTGGCTCAATATTTCAGAAGGCTGATTTATTATTTTATGATATATATTACATTAAAACTATACTAAAAGAGTAGAAGGAAAGGTTCTCCTCAGAAGGCTGGCTAAGCTAAGAATAGAAAGGAATGATAACAAAGGTTTGTGGCTGGACAGAGTCCGAGCCAGCTGACTGTGATTGGCCATTAATTAGAAACAACCACATGAGACCAATCCCAGATGCACCTGTTGCATTCCACAGCAGCAGATAACCATTGTTTACATTTTGTTCCTGAGGCCTCCCAGCTTCTCAGGAGGAAAAGTCCTGAGGAGAGGATTTTCATGAAAAGATGTCTGTGACAGTCTGTCCCCCACATCAGCAGGGAGTTCAGAGGAGCAGCAGCTCCCAGCCCTGTCTTTGCCCCTCTCCTTCCAGCCCAAAGCAGCTGCTGCACCCCAGGATGGCAAATTCCCAGAGCTTTTCCCTTCCCTGCCTGCCCAGGCTCATTGAGAGTCTGCCCAGGCAGCTGCTGTGTGAGAACACACAATATCCAGGCAAAAAAACCTCTGAAGGGTTCGGCTTCATTGCCAATCCTGTCCAGGAATTAGCTGGAGTTCTTAGTCTCTGGTTTGGAAAATGTGCACAGGTTTTCATGGGGGCAGCGAAGGCAGATAAGTGCTAAAGTTGAGTGTAGTTTCTGCAGCAAAGTTTACTGAAAATCAAAGGCTCGAGAGAATGAAGGGAAAATGAAATCCAACCTAAAAATATCCCCCAAAATAAAACCCCACAATAATATACTGCTTCCTTAGGTTAAGTCTCAACTGCTTTGGCTGAAATAATAAAATAAACTGGAGCACAGCATCACAGGGAGTCTGGCTCTGTGTGGGTGTGTGTCTGAGAACCCAGAAAAGCCGTGCAGGATGGAAAAATTCACAAAGCTGCTTGGGAGCTAGTGAGCACTGCTTGTTACTGCAAAAAGTATCAGAAAACCTTAATGAGGGCCCTGCTGCCATCCCCACTCCAAATGTTTGTGCTGTTGAGACAGCCAGCAAAGAACCTCATCCTATGGGGCTCTGTGAATAGTGCAGGACTTCAGCTCCTGGAAAATTGAACCCTGCTCTCATTCCAAATGGGGTTTTGGGGAAAAAAGCCCAAACCCTGTACCCCCTGCACAATCTCTGGTGTGTTTCTGTGCCTGGCAGCCTTTATTTGCATTGTCTTTCCCCAAAAATCTCTCTGCAGCAGGGCTGGACACCCAGGGGAGGCATGGGCGATTCCAGCCTCAGTGGTGCCACATCTCTGCTGCTTACAGAACCTGCTCATGGCCCTCAGGAGAGCAGTTCAGCTGCAAATCCCTGCTGCCAAATGCATTCCCATCCTCAGGAAAAGCTGATGATGATGCTTTTGTTGATGGGAATATCAGGAGGCTTGTCCCAAACGTTTCAGTTCTGCCACAGTAGAAATGACAGTGAGGAAAGTGCCTTGGGAAGTGAAGCATTGGGAGGATTTTTCTGGGGTCACAGAGGTTTGAGTTACTGGAAGGACAAGGAACTGCAAACTGATCACAAAAGTACAACTAAACAACAAAAAAATACCCAGCAGCCCAGAGGGATAGGATTGAACATCCCAAAGCACTACTTTATCTGTTCCACATGTGCTCAGGAAATCTTAAGGATATCCTGTGCTTCAGTCTTAAAATAAAAACCCCAGTGCCAGTCACTCCTGAGAATAAGGTAACTCAGTAAATTAAGGCAACTCAAGCTCAGTGTTTTATACCCAAGGGGTGTTAGGCTGAGGAAGGATAGAAATTGAGTTTGTCCTTTATCCAAGTGGAATTGTGAGCAAAACTCACACTTTCACTGCAGCTTTTAGCATGATATTTGCCTTTAATCAACTTTAATAAGAAAACAGGGGAAAACAGCTTCAGAAACAGCAACCCCCAAAACATTCTGGTTTCAAAAATTAATGGGGAATATTTAGTGGGATATGCATTTCCCCCACAAAGCATGGCACAGACAGTTGGAATAAAAATCCCTCATTCCACTTTCATTACTGAGGCAGAAAAGCAAAGCAAATGGGAATGGCTCTGTAACCATAGCAACATTTGCCATTATTATTTTTTCAAAGAATTTCTGAGGCTTTACAATTTGAATTCTGCATTCTGAGGATAAAGTTTGTATCGAGGAAAAGAATGGAAGAACTTTATTTGGTAGCAGGTCCCAATGGCAACTTTTAAAAAGATATTTTTCCCCCTAAAGAATAGTTTAAAAAAAGAAGTCACATGCAAACAGTAAGGAATATAATTCCCTATAATTTTCTTAAATATAATTTAAGATGTATGTAACTCTCAGGAGATAGGGTGTAGAAATTATGACTGCATGAAAACATGCTAATTGAGAATGGTCAATTAAAAGGAATTTCCAATAATGGCAGGAAGTGTGGACAAATAATTATGGTTTCCATACAGGAAATGATATTTTTCATAATCCTGAATACAAATTTCCTGGGTGCTGTTGCTTGAGTCATATACAAGATTCTTTCTTTCTGTCCCTGTCACCTCAGTGGGCACATTTTATCTCATCTCACATTTATTATGAATAATTGTACTCACAATAACTTAGAAGCAGAGCCAGTTATTTGAGAAGGAGCTGGAATAAGTGTAAAAATAATAATTCTAAAAATGCTATAGAGGCACATCAAAGGCAAAAAAAGAGAAAAGAAACCAAAAAACCCAAAGCCACCATGAATAAGAGTCAGGATAGACATTTAGCAGAACCAGAAGAAAAACCACAATTGGAACATGACTTATTTGTTATATTTTATTCCATGGCAGATGTCAGCAGGAACAGCACTTCTGGTGTTCCATTTCAATGGGAAGGTTGACACTTAAAAATGAATTTCAATCAAATCATGATTGATTTAATGAACATTAATCAGATGCAGACGACTATGCCAAAATATTAACTTGTTAATTGGAATAATTCACCGCAGGCAGGAAAGCCACCTCATCTTCAAACAACCTGCTAGAAAATGCAGCTGCCCAGAGAATTAACTCTGCCCAGGGCTGATGCACCAGAACCTGCAAGGGGAGCAAGGCACCAGGTAATAACGTCTCTACCTCCAATCTCTCCTTCATCTTCCTCTTTTGTACCTGCTCCAAACATAAATAACTCCTTGATGGGTAGACACAGCAAGCTATTAGGTCTATTGTGCTAATGATCTGCAAATTAAACTGTAGCAAACCCAGAGCCTCCGTGCTGAAGTTGTTAAGACCTTCTCTGTCAATAACCTGCAGAAAATGAATTACACAATTATACCTCAGTGCAAACTGTAATGACTACAAATTACAGCAGTAATTGTATTATACAGCAAAGTGATTTGATTCATTGCTTACAAGGCATAATTAATAAGCTGAAATGAGATTATCTCTATATTCTATCTTTAGAGTCTCTTTTTTCTGAGGAGTAATTTGTTGGGTTTTTATTTTTTTGCCCAACATCTCGTTGCTCTGTCAGAAATATTTAATGCGGTTTTTTTGGGTGAAAGTCATCGAGCATCATCTTAAATTACTGAGGTAACTCTGGTAGGGTGTGTAAAGAATCAGGAGGCATCACTGCTCTCAGGAGATGAAATAGAGAGATAAACAGAGATAAATAGGAGGCAATCTTGTATGCAGAGAGCTTGTGAGGGTATCTGTTGATGAGCAAGGGCAGGGAAATGACTAAGGCAGATTACATTTGCATTTCTGTTAGATGACAGTTCATTTTAATTTCATTGATTGTTTTTCAGTTAGGATAACAAAACAGCCTTTATTATTTCCCAGGGGAAAGAGAATTAGAAGGAAAGATTTGGGAGCACTATTGCACAAGAAAGGTAAACCAGAAAGAGACTGAAAAATACCTTTGCTCAGGACTGTGGGAAATGTGTTACGGGTTCCTGATGATGACAGGAGGAGTGGAAATGATCATTAACAGCACTCCCCAAACCCTTCATGGTCTTGCCAGTGTTCTTGTTCAAGTCTGCTTTATTAGGATGGTATTTAAATGCAGAGGTGCTGAAGTGAGGATAACAAAGGGGTAACATCTCAATGCTCTCACCCTGTCCTAGTGAGCACCTCCATTAATTTCAGTCAGGGATTTAATTGGGACTCAGTTGCTGGGTTTGATTTTGTTGTTTAAATAAATGGGCTTCATTTTATAAACCTTCACTATTCTGCTCATTACAGAAGTTATTCTAGAAGTTTCCAGCTTGAGCTTTCTGTTCTTAAGGGCAATATTAAATAGCAGAGCTGCCATGGAATGCAGTTTATCCTCTTGCTGCAGTCAAATGAAGGGAATTTGGGAGCTCCAGAACCTGCCTGGGAAGGCTCATGGAAGAAAAACTTGAAGAGTTCTCTGGCTGCTATTTTGCTCAAAAGTAAGAAGCCTATTAATTTATTATTAGAATAATCTCCTTAATCAAAATGCTGATTCAGCTTGTTATTTATTAGCTGATTCTAATGAAGACTATGAAAATCAGGAAAGCAGCCAGAGCAGCAATCAGCTCCATTTTGCAATAAACTAAAGAGCACCTGGTGCTTTGCAACTTTGTCCTTTGATAATCTGGAAAACCAATTTTCAGCATTTAAACCACTATGCTGGTCAGCAGCAGAAGCTGTGTTAGTTTACTTTGTTTTTCTTTACTCTGTGCTCTGAAAACATTAGGAACTCTATATTAAAATGTTAATATGAAATTCCAGTGAAAAGCCTGGATTTCTGAATGCTTGTATTTTTCCATAACAGTCTCTACAGTTGCACTCAAACAGAGAGAATAATCTGAATGTCAAATATTTGACAAGTCAATTTGAGCACAAGTAGGTAACTGTGGAGCCAGGAATTATTTTCAATAATTGATAGCACTTTATATCATGCAAATTACATACAAGAAACATAATTTTCAGCCCAAGAACTAGGCTTGATAAACCCTTAATTTTATTAGATTCTTTCTTTTTCCCTAGCATCTTTACCTTAAAAATTCCTTACTGCTGTCAGTTGTATTTGCTATCACTGTGTTCAGAGATTTTCCTTTATTCTCCCAAACACAGATAGCCAGGTTAACTTCAGCCACCAAACACAAGAGATTGAAAAAAATCCAACTATTTCATTATGAACATACAGAAATAACTTGGTGATTTAGAAGAGGAAATCCCTTTACCTTACAATAAATCAAGCTTGTGGGCACATTAAAATAAACTTGGAAGGGATGAAAACTTTTAACTGCAAATTTTTTTTATGGTTTATTAAAATTATCAACTGTGTAAGAGTGGGGAATGTGTTCTCAACGTGAAAATCACATCATGAATGCCTGTGAGTTCTCTGTCAAGGCAAAGGACACAGGACACACAATTCCCCCATTCCTAGGCAGGGACAGGCAATCTCCCTGATCAATCCCAGCTCTGTTTGTCTGGGGGCAGCAGAAAATGCTCAGCCATGGGAGTGAGCCCACACTGGGAATTCCAGGAGACAAAATCCCCACCCACCCTGAAATGTTTGCTGTCCAAGGTACTGATTTATGGAAAGCAGCATTGACATTTAAATAGGAACCACAAAAAGCCCTTTAAGATCTCTACCCAAAATTTTTCTCCTCTCTCTGAAATCAGCATCACCATTTAGTGTGTTTTATACAATGGTTTTTGCAGGACTCTGCTCAGATTAAAAAGGCTGAAGTCAGCGCACTTTTTACCCCAAATTAATCTGATGTTGTCGCAGGTCTGATTTTTGACAGCAATGTGAGAAACCAAACAAACCACAGCAAACCCAAACCACGCAACCCCCAAAACTCTGGCTACAGACTACATCCAACCCAACACCACCCAAACCCCAAAGCCCTGGCTACAAACTACAACCAACCCAACACCACCCAAACCCCAAACCCTGGCTTGAACGGCTCCTTCCTCCCAGGAGGCTGCACAGCCGAGATTGGCACAGGAAAATCTCTGCTCCATTCAAGTTTCTTTTCTTATAAAACAGAGATGAGAATACTTTTGAACATAATTCAAATAATTGACTGTCTGCACCTATTTTTGTTGATATATGTCAACCAACAGAGCTGTAAATTAGCTAAAGCTATTGTAAAAAAGAAAAGAATTCTATCCAGAGCAGCTCAGTACATGAAATAATTCTCTTTCTGCATGCTGCCTCAGAAGTATTGTTTTCTATTTCAAAACAATGCAGGTATCCTACAACACAAAAAGAAAACCAAGGAAATACAGCAGCAAGTATACTGCAGGCACTGTGACATGCAATTATACAAGCTACTACTTTTCAGCTTCCAATTTTAGACTAATGAAAAATCAAAGTTCACTGAATTACACTAAAAAGACTTCTAGGTTGAAATTCAATGGAGTGATCCACGAGGTAATTCTTTTTCAGAGCTGCTTAAACAGGAGTGCAATCAGAAGGGGGTGGGGCAATAGAAACAGGGAAAGTCACCGGTCCTGAGTCCAGGACAGCATCCTGGTCCAACTGGGATTTCTGTGAGAGCAGCCAGGCGTTCCAAAGTGCAGTGCAAGTGTCTTTCAGTAGGAAAGATTCCTATTATTCTACTTTTCACTGTGAAATCAGCAAGAATTCTGCTGTACTCATCAGCACAGAGGGATTCTGTCTGTCTGTCTGTCTGTCTGTCTGAGGCCCTGGCACAGGTGCCCAGAGCAACTGGGGCTGCCCCTGGATCCCTGGAATGTTCCAGGCCAGGTTGGACATTGGGGCTTGGAGCAGCCTGGGACAGTGGGGGTGTCCCTGCCATGGCAGGGGTGCCACTGGGTGGGCTTTAATGTCCCTTCAACCCATTCTGTGATTCTTCGTTTTTAGCATCGAGTGATGGAAATACTTCAATTTTCCCACTCCCTTGTTCTTAATTTCCAGGTTTTCCATTGAATTCTACAAGCCTTAGGTAACTCCAGCTTGTTCTGATGCATTTCATTTGGAACAGTTGAAGCCATTGTGGTTATTTATTTCTGAATCTCTGGTAAATCTCACATGTTCTGCTATTTCAGGGTCACAAAAACAACACAGTGAAGCCATCACCACCCAACATCCCTCTCTAGAGGCAGATATTTTCTTATAGAAATAAGGATTTCCATATTTTCTGCTCTCTTCTATGTGAACACACCATTCCTTGGGCACAAAATGTCCCCACCACAGCTAATGCAGCTCCAGCTTTTTAGCCCCCTTCTTTGTTTTGTTCATTATTTTTTCAACAGTTGAAAAGAGTGAACAAAATCAATACAAAAATGCATTACACTAACACGAAACAATGGTCAGCACCTTGCACTGATTAGCCAAAACTTGATGCAGTTGAATTTGAGTTTCACTGGGAATGTAAAACTTAAATGGATGGAAAATTGTGGTGATGCATACCTTATTTTCACTTGTTTGCAAAAAAAAAAAAAAAGCCATAACTTTATCAAACATTATGAACACTTTCACTGCTGACAGCCCTCTTCAAACATCAACTACTGTAATTTCCCCCTCTTTTACATAATACTGGCTGATTAAGCTGACAGAATTTTCCTTGCTGCTTGCTGCAGAAATCAGAAATAAAAACACAGTGTTAGCAATGGTTTGCCCTCCTAAGATGTTCACATTCGAGTGTAAGAAAGAGTAAAATGGTTAATCTGAAGCAGACTGGGGAGTATTCTCAATTACTAATCCCCTCATCCCAGCAGAATTTAGGGTCTGCAGCCCTGCCTGAGGAGAACCACTGGATTTCCTCTTCCTTCACATCCCTCACTAAATTACAGCCTCTTACCCTGAGCATTTATTCCTCAGAGGAGCTACAAAGCCTCAAGGCCTGAATTGTCTGGTACATGAGCACAGCTCTCCCCTGGGTTATTTCATGTATTCCCATGTGTTATTTCATTTATTGTTTTCCTTGTATTCCCCTGTGTTATTGCAATTTATTCCCATGTGTTATTTCATTTATGATTTTCAAGGTATTCCCATGTATGTTATTTCATGTCTTATTTTCAGTCTATTCCCCTATGTTATTTCATTTATTATTTTTAATGCATTTCCTTGTGTTATTTTAATGTATTCCCATGCATGTTGTTTCATGTGTTATTTTCCTTGAATTCCCCTGTGTTATTTCATGTATTATTTTGAATGTATTCCCATGTGTTATTTCAGTGTATTCCCATGTATGTTATTTCACTTTTCATTTTCAATTTATTCCCATGTGTGTTATTTCCTGTATTATTTTTTGTGTATTCCCTGTTTTATTTCAATGTATTCCCATTTTATCACACTCACCAGCCTGGGTTGTATTGAGCAGCAGTGATATTCATCTCAAGATGCACATGGCAAGATCTGTTACCATGTGGACATAGCAGGTTTGTAACAAAAAATACTGTGTAATAATCGTTGTTTCATTGTCATGCAGGTTAAAAATAATCCATGTTGTCCCACAGGTTATAATTAAATCATAATCTCTTTAATTTCCACAGGAAAACCAAAGTTTCAGAATTGAAAAGGAGGTCAGCAGAGAGCTGCCAATAACACAGAACAACCAAGAAGACAAAGAAATTCTCTGCTGTGGTTAAAGGAGCAATTTTAATTCCTTTCCTTTCTGTAGAACAGGATAAGTACAAAAAGCTTTGCTTGTGAACACTTTTAGACCAAAATTTTTAAAGTATCACAGAAAAGTAAAGTAATCAATACATCCCTCAGGAAATTATCCCATCTGGTTCCAGTACACATGAAATTAATTCACCCCCCATACACCAGTTTAACACTATTCCAGAAAGGAGTTTAATGATCCACAATAATCAACCATTAAACATTCTGCACTGAAGCTTCCCAAGCCACAAGAATTTATTCTTTTGAATTGGTCTGCCTAACATCAGCAACCAGTTTCAGACATAAATCAGCTTTAGAAACACAATTCTAAACCAAGAACAAATAAAAATTGTCTAGAATGCCTGTATAATCACACAGTGAGAAATCTGACATTCTTTTCTTGTTAAAAGAGCAGCTGGAATTGCCTCTGAACTCCCATCTCAGAACATCCAATTTCTCTGTTGTCATTTTCATACTCATTCACTGTAATTTCCGTGGCTCAGAAAGAAATCTGGTAAACAAGAATATGGATTATATTTTTCTTCTGAAGAAGGTGCAGCAGCAGAGTCATCTGCACTGTGGTAGACAGCGGGTTCCTGCCCTGGTTTGCAGCTTACAAATAATTTTACTCCTATTTCTCAATAAGTTTTGAGAGTCTTGAGCCCATGGAAAATGCTTTCAGGAGCACAGGCAAGCCCACATGACTTGGTTGATTTTAATTGTAGCTTTATTTATTTCTTGTAGAATGCAGGGGAAGCAGAGGTGGGGAATGGGTGACAGAATTTTCCTTTCACATTGAGAGCTCTCAGGTGTGTGGTAAGGCTGGGGGAGCTCTTCAATTGTGCAAAATTCAAAGGAACTGCAGAACAGGAGCAGTTAGGAGTGAGTGAACAGTGAGGGTACTGCTCCATGCATGAGGAGCATCAGACAGTCCTGGAATTTCAAGCAGAATCCTGGATGAAAGGCAGGACACAGAAGCAAAAAGGAATTTCAGTGAGTTTCTATTAAATAAGGGTCAGTCAGGCTCCAGGGACTGCCAGAAACTTCACAAGTCTGTGAGTGGTGTAGAGTTCTGGATTTCTCTCTTCCCCAGCCTATCCTATTCATCTGTTTTCTAAGATCCCTTTCCCCTCCCACATTTCAGAGAAAGAAATGCTTTCCTCTCCCTCCTGGAGTTTGCAGGATCTCTCCTGAGTTCTCTGAGCAGCCTCGTTATCCCCATCCCTCTCTAGGATACAGATCTCCCTTTCTGCTGCCAGCCAGCAAAAAAAAAAAAAAAAAAAAAATCCCCTCTGTCCTCCAGAAACCCCAATTTGCCTTTCTCCTGATCCTGGGAACAAGTGGGAAAGAAGGAATCGGGTGGGCAAAGAAGGCATAGGGTGGGGACAAAACAGAATAGGGTGGGCAAGAAGGAATAGGGTGGGCAAAGAAGGAATAGGGTGAGACAAGAAGGAATAGGGTGAGACAAGAAGGAATACACTGGGACAGAACAGAATAGGGTGGGACAAAACAGAACAGGGTGGGGCAAGGAATAGGGTGGGCCAAGTTCTACCCCAAGGATCAGGAGGGATTACAGACAATAATCACTCTGCTGCTGTTTTTTCCCTGGGGACAGCAGCTGCTCTGCTGCCTCTGCACCTCCAGCAAACTGGGGAACTCCTTCAGCTTCCCCTGCAGAGCCCTGGCCTGGGTCACCCAGGGACTTTCTGATTTTATGAGGAGATGTGAAATGGCTTCTGTGAGTTTGGGATTGTCAGCACACCCTGTCCTTGCCTTGTTTGCCCCCACAGATTAATTCTTTCCAAGCTGTAAAAGGCTGAAGCAAGATTGACTGTGATGGGGAAGCGAGGGGAGGCTCCAAGGTGTTAATGTTGCTGTAGGCACCAAGGTGTCTGCACAGCCTTGATGAATTATTCCTAAGAATAGCCCTGGTGCAGGTGATCAATCTTACAGGTTTGGTCAGAGGGATAAGCTTGCCCCAGCCCAGTATTGATTGCTTACAGTGGGACCATGTTGGAGGGTTACAAAAGGCACCTCATTCCCTGCAACCATGGCCACAGAAGCAACTAAAAGTGGTGGGTTTTGTTTTTAAATATTTGCTTCTCCTCCTCTTTAAGTGCTGCCTCTTACTCAGCTTCCACATTTCTGCCCTTATTTCTTTACAGTTTCCAGTTATCTTCTAAAATAGCAAACAAATGAGGGCTAATTTTTGCCACAGCAGCACCTCCCAAGCAGGTACATGGGCAAAATAAGGGCAAAGAGAGGAAGATGGGCAAGCCAGGAAAGGAGAGATTTTCCTGCTGGCTGTAATGCTGATATAACTGTAATATAAAGACAGCAGATTTTTTTTTTGTTTTATTATTAATTGTGGGCTGTGATTTAAAAGTGATGTAGCATTTCAAATCACAAGGTGACTTCAAGAATATTCCTGGAACTTGCCAGCAGTGTTGTGCCTCGGGTGGGACAGGAATTGGTGTGGGAGGTTGGGATCCTCTCTCAGGGTGCCCATTGAACCTCAGCACAGCCAACACCAGGGACAGGGATGGCTGGTGCTGCTTCACTGGCAGAGGCACTCAGAAAATCCAATTCAGTAACGTGTCTGACATCCCACTGAACTCCAGTCTGTGCCAAAGGACAGATAAAAGGTTGACAAGATGTGTTTGCTCTTTTTTGGCAGAATATTTGTCATTTTCTCACATGTCCTTTAACAGTGCTAGAAATGCCCTCATGCAACCCCAAAAAACCCATCAAAAACTACCCAAAACTAAACAAAACCTGAAAAAATAACCAAAAGTCTCCAGCTGATGATGGGTATTTCAGTACTCATCATCAGGTGTCCCATTTAGGAAATCTCTCATTTGCATTCTCAGATATGGGGTTTATTCAGGGCTTGGCTCTTTCTGCTACATAAATAGATCTGGTATCTATTTAATAAGATATCAGGTTTAATTTGCCTGTGGAATTCTGTGTTCACAGCATGTAATGTCCTAAGTAATATTCAAAAGTTTTTCTTAGATTCAGACAACTAGAAAAGATGGATTAATTAACAGAATATCAGTAATTTATTACTAAATATGAGGCAAAACTAGGACACAACATATCATCATGTAGACATTGCAATATTTTGGAAATAAATGATTACTGAAAAGGATAGTGCAATTCTGAGCCAAATAACCATTCCTCTTAGAACATCATTTATCTTATTGAAAATTTTAAAATGTGCAGAACACAGAAGTGTTCTGCTCTTACACCGTGGGATCAGAGATTTTAAAAATGATTCATTGTCCTGTCAGACTATTTGCCTAATGCCAGAAAAAATCCATTAACGTCTTTCAGCCTCCCAAATATTGGGAACAGAATTGCTCTTCCCTCTCCTCCCTTCCATCACTTTGGGCTGGAAAGGAGAGCAGAGGAAGAGGAACTCTGTTTAACATAGTTATTTTACAGTGCAATATGGGATATTTAGTAAAACATGGCTCCACTTCTTGTTCTTCTTTTATTTTAATTTAAAAAAGACATTTTCCCTCTGCTGCAGCACGAGTAGTGGGGACAGCAACAGGTGCATTTTGTTCTGGACTGCACAGATAACTCCCCCCTAATTTCACAGGCTCCCATCTGAGGCTGCACATTCCTTCCTATCACTCCCAAACATTTCAGACCTGGGAACGGAAATTTCTGGAATCTCATTAGAATAGATTATGCATGTTTTATGTGTTTCCTCCTAGAACTGCATATTTTAAAATACACACATCTCACCAGGAAATACTCAGTCTGCCAGTTTTGCTTTATCTACCCTTCCTAGATAATTTGCCTTCTGAACAGAACTGAAAAGAGATTTTAAGTGATTTTAATACAAGAAGAAACCCAGCAGCTGGAGCCAACTGTTAAAAAATGTGAAGCCCTATTAATTTTTTATCACATGTCCAAAAGGACACTGCTTTGTGCAGATTATACAGGCATATTCAAATAAGTTTGGGAAGGAAGCTTCAGAATAATTTTAAGTAATGGATAATGATGCCCATGAAAAGATGAGTGAGGAAAAAAGGCTGAGAAAAATCTATTTTGATCAACCAGCCGAGCACAGGAGCGTGTCAAACACATGCATTTTCATTTCTGAGAGAGCAGGCTCAATGAGGCATTAAAGAAGATATTTCCAGAGAGACAGCTGGATCCCAGCATCCCAAACCAGGACACATCCAGGTTAGCTCCTGATTTATGGATCCCAGAGCATCTCCTGCCAGGGCTGAGTCCCGTGGCACAGGGAGCAGGCTCATTCCAAAGGCAGAAATGCTGCACTTCATCTTCCCTCTGAGGCTCCAGCCCTGTGATCAGGGCAGGGTTTGACACAGAAACTGAAAGATTTATGGCTCTCAGCCTCGCCAAGATCTGCAGAGATGGCCAAAGCAGCACTTATTTCATGCAATTAATAACGGGATCAGAAAAGCCAATCGCAGTTGTATCAGCAGTACAGAAATCAATTGGATCTGTAAACAGCCAATCCCTGCTTACAGGGGCACTTGGCAAAAGTTAAATGGCAAAAATCTTAAATCTGCCTTTCTGAACTTTCTCTTTAAATTCTTAATGTATAGAACAAAGTACATTCATTTTTTATAGTCACACGTCAGCTGGGACCTTCTTTTCCCTCTTTCAGAAAGTTCCCTGCCAGAAAACCTAATCCTATCACTTACAACTTGCTTTTATTCAGTGCTCACCAAAACTTGGACTGCAGCTCAGAAAACAGCATTGCTAAATAGCAGAATTTCTATCCCTTACCTCCTTGAAATGACAAATGAAAGTTCTAGATAACAACAAAAAGCACTGCTGATACAGAAATGAAAGAAAATAATGTCAAAATTTTGTTAAAGATTTCAAACTGTTTAATGCAATGTACAAAAACTGAATTTATTTCCTCCCTGTTCAGCACTTTTAGGACATCATTCTCAGTGGGCAGCCAGGTTTGGATCCCCTCATGAAAAGAGAGAACAAGTTCAGCAGAAGGCCACAAAGAAAACAAATGCTATCCATTTCCTTATCAGTTACCTCCATTTCTTTAAGGAAAATTTCATTAAAGAGACTTTTTAAAGTCTTTAAAAGAAGTAAATGTGTACAGCATTGTTTTGATTCTTATCTCCAATAAAAAAAATTTATTCTAAATCTGCTAATAACCCATTTTTGTAAGAAAACGCTTGATGAAACTTTATTTTTAGCATTATATTCTCGGAAAGCTGTGGCTAGTATTAAATACCATTGTATTTTACAAATACTGTCATGTTCTACTGAGGTAGAAACATTACACAACTTTTCAGGTGACAGCAGTAAAATTACATTCACTCATGTGCAATGAGATGACAAATCTAGATTAAATTCCAATTTCTGTAAGTCTCCCATCAATCATGGGTGAGACAAATGCAAACCCTGGTTCTTTTAACACCCAAAACTTCCAAATCCACGCTCACAATAATTATTGAACATTCAGGAAAACCAGCCTTGAGCTGTGAATTTGCACCAGCTCAGAGAAAAGGAATTCAGCAGCAGATTGAAGAGCAACTGAGAAATCACTTTCCTTCCCCCACAGTTTATTTCAGTCCAAGTAAAATGAGTTCTGTTTATGTATATTTATATTTACTTTCATTGCTGGTATTAAAGAGCTACCTGAGTTCCCACAACTCCTGTGGCATTTTAAATTAAGAATAAAGCATCATTTCTGCCAAGGACTGAGAAAGGACCTTGCAAGCCCTGAGTGAGAATGAATTGGACAGAAAAATAAAGAATCACCCCAATTTTGTGAAACTGCAGTTGAGTTTGTCTGTCTTTATTCAAGGAAACTAAAACAGGATTTATTGGAAAAGCATGGCAGCAGTGAGTCCACCTGCCTTAATGGTGCTGGTGAATATTATTAGTTATGATCTGGGGAGTTATGTAACAATTTTATACATGTGTAGCATAAACATTTTAGTGTCCTTCCTAAAGCATCCTCAGAGTGAGTGCTCAGCCTCCCTACCTCATTAAATGCCTAAAAAAGAGTTTGAACTGTAAGAAATTGCTTTCCTATAACTTTCTAAAGGCAGTCTGCTCCATTCACTCTTGGTTTTTTTTAAGCTTTAAATTGTACGAGGCACATCTTGGGCTGTAGCCTCATCCTGCATAGCATTTGACATGAATTTCCTTTTTCCTATAGAATGGAATGGAGATTTTAATGACTCTTGGATTTTTAAGCTGCTCTGATGCAGAAGGAGTGCAGGGAGCAGGGAGAAGGTGCATATTCTCAATAGGCTCTTGCCAAAATGCAGGATCACTCTCACACACTTTTGTCCCTGTGATTTTGTTCCATCTCCTTCCCAGGATTCAATCACCTGTGCTTGTCACCTGATTTCTGACACCTGCATCCCTGCCTGCCTTCTGACAAGAAATTCACTTCAGTCAGCTCTGTCCTGGCTCTGGGGAGGGTTTGTGGGACAAGAAAATCCCTCGAGTGTCACATTCCAATCTCCTGAGCATCTTCAATTCCCTTTGCTCCTGCTCTCCCCCTTGCCAGCGATTGTCTGGGTCATTTCCTGAGGGAAAAATCAGGCCAGATTTGGCTGAAAATTTCCTTTTTTTGACTTTGAAATCAAAACTTCATTGAGCTTGTGCTGTAAGCACTGGGTTTGTCATGGGATTTTAAATTGTTTTTAGTAAATGAGATAAAATTTCTGGTGGCCTCTTGGAATTCCTGTTGTGTCACCCAAATCTAGAATCCCAAAATCTGCTCCAAAGCTGTTCTGGGTGTGCCTTCATCTCCTCTGCACTGACGTTACCCCCAGCTCCTGCAGAACCTGGCTGCTGCTTTCCCACCTGTAACTGGTATCAGTGGGACTTTTGGAGTAACTTTGTGTGAGGAGCTGTTTGTTGTGCTCTGGGTCGGTGTTTGGAAATGCAGAGTTGTGGAAACACAGCTCTGCAGCTGGCAGATGACTCATTTTAATGCAATATGCTCCATCTGAACCTTGTTGAACAGCACTGAAAGGTTGTTTTTACATGACCTGACACCTCTGCATTTCATTTCCTTCTCCCAGCAGAGAAAATGGATGTTAGCATTCTGCCACAGAGATTCCTCTGTGCATTGTCACAGCCCGGGATGGGAATAGTGTGAAAATGGATTTGGTGTCACCCTCACCCCCAGATCCACAATGGATGGGAGCTCTCTGCCTCCAGCTCTTCCTTTGTAAAATAACAATATTTCCCTTTGGTTTTTTTTAATGGATCTCTTGTTTTGCATTCCAGGTGCTCAATTAGCTCTGAGTTAAATTGCAGCTCCCCAGCTTTGCTCTGTGGGGTTGGTCCCCAATCAACACCATTGTTATTCTGGGCATCTCCTGAAAAACCTGAGCACAAATAAAAGGAACCTGCAATTCTCTTGATAGAACACTTGTGTGATGAACTGCTTGAGAAAACTTGCTGTGTTTTTGGGATGCCACAGACAAAGGCAATTTGTTAGGTTACAACATGAATTTTAGAAATTAATCAATACACCAGTCAATGCTATAAAAACCACTTCTGTACATCTTATAATAAATGGGAGAAGAGTTAGACTCTCCACCAAGCAATGCTTTTAAATTAAAATTCTCTTTTTCCAGACTAATTGAACTGACACATTTCCCATGTTAAATTGTTTTAAATGCCTAAGTCTTCTATCTACTACTTGACTCCTCAAAACTCATCATAAAACCATAAACAAGCTCTCCTCTGACTCAGTATTTATCTTCTGTTGATGTAGTGTTCAATGAGAATCTTCTAACCAACATTTTATTGACAGGCAAATTTGCAAGAAAATCTTCAGTAAATACTTCTGGTGAAAGAATCTCCCTGCAATTTGTAAAAGTTATTAGTGTGCTACATCTTTGCTGAAATGGAAATCTGGATTAGGTTTCTTCTCTTCCAAGAGCCAAGATCACACATACTCTACCCCTAACATGAACTTGGTACTTCACTCTCTGCCTACTATCACATTCTGAGTATTTTAATTAAAAAAAATAAATTGCAGGTATTTTAATAAAATATCTTTTTTAAGAAAAGGTATTTACAAAACGGAGCTGGTTCAGCTTAAAGAGAATCAAAACTGAGTTTCCCAAGGAGCTTTTCTGGTCACCAGTTCTCAAACTGTGTGTGTTGAAGGCATTCAGCAGGTAAATGCTGTGATAAAGTCGCATTTTATGTGTAGTTTTTTGTTCATACTGAAATTTTGAAATTAAAGGTTTCCATGTAAATGATTTGCTGGGTTTTAGAGAAAATCCCACCTTTCCAAGTGTGTTGCATTTCTGCAGGATGGAGTGACGCAGGAGTGTCCGGTCCTAGGGTGATGCAGTCCTTGCCACCACGAGTGGAGTGAAACCTGCCCTGTCCTCATAACTTTATTTTCTTGTAAATACACTAAATAGTGCCTGGGAGCACAGATGTGATTCATGGCACACAAAAACACTGCTTTGTTTACTCTGGCTTTTAATAGGAAAACAGCAAACTCCCCACACCTCCCTTGCACCTTTTTTCAAACATCAGTTATTCAGGATTACATTTAATTAACACAGTTAAAGGTATGGGGCTTTAATTGCTTTAATTTAACTCCATAATCCTTGAGGTTCAGTGAGGTTGTGGGACTTTACTGCCAAATAAATGTGACTGTGGGATGAAGATTCCTTTTTTAGGACCCATTAATTATGATGATAATATTCTTGCCTTTGGTTTTAAGGAATGTTTCTTCTTTCTTCAAAATGACTTTGCAGAAAGAATTCTGGAAATATAAAGTTTTTGTCATTATCAATGCATATTCTTTGGTTTTAGAGTTATATTTTTAACAGCAGAGAAGTCTTGGTTATATCAAGGTGAATTATATCTGTGGCCCTCTCAAATATTCTCATTAACTCTGGAAAACCTTTTTAGACTCAGTTCTGTTGTATCCTTCTTAGTGCAAGATCCGAAGGCAGGTTTCCCAGTTATTAAAATCCGTGTCACAGTGTATAAAGATAAATATATATATATCACATAGTGTACAAAGAACAGGAAGACAAACATTAATTAATATTATTTAATCTGTCTGTGTTCCATCCTCTTTTCCCTGGAACAGCAAAGTCCTGGCTCAGACTGAATTCCATGAGCTCAGTTAAATGCTGATTGTTGTTTTGCTGGTGCCCAAAGCGCGCACAGCACTCTCCAAGCCCCAATAAGCCAAGCCCCTGATGCTGCAGAGTGTGGATGATGATTTTTGCTCTGGGAGGATGCTCAGCAGTGATGGTTCCTGGGGCTGCTCCTGGAGGTGCAGGATCCTCTCTCTCTCCCTGTGAGGATTCTCAGCTGTGATGGTTCCTGCCTGAGCAGGATCCTCTCTCTCTGAGGATGCTCAGGATGGTTCCTGGGGATGCTCCTGGGGGTGCAGAATCCTCTCCCTCAGCAGTGATGGTTCCTGGGGCTGCTCCTGTCTGAGCAGGATCCTCTCTCTCCCTCTCTCTGAGGATGCTCAGGATGGTTCCTGGGGCTGCTCCTGGAGGGACAGGATCCTTTCTCTCTCTCTGAGGATGCTCAGCAGTGACGGTTCCTGTATGAGCAGGATCCTCTCACTCTCTGAGGATGCTCAGGATTGTTCCTGGGCTGCTCCTGGAGGGACAGGATCCTTTCTCTCTCTCTGAGGATGCTCAGCAGTGACAGTTCCTGTATGAGCAGGATCCTCTCACTCTCTGAGGATGCTCAGGATTGTTCCTGGGCTGCTCCTGTCTGAGCAGGATCTTCTCTCTCTCTGATGATGCTCAGCAGTGATGGTTCCTGTCTGAGCAGGATCTTCTCTCTCTCTGAGGATGCTCAGCAGTGATGGTTCCTGTCTGAGCAGGATCCTCTCGCTCTCTCTCTGGGAGGATGCTCAGGATGGTTTCTGGGGCTGCTCATGGAGGTGCAGGATCCTCAGGATGCTCAGCAGTGATGGCTCCTGGGGCTGCTCCTGTCTGAGCAGAATTCTCTCTCCCTCCCTGTGAGGAAGCTCAGCAGTGACGGTTCCTGTCTGAGCAGGATCCTCTCTCTCTGAGGATGTTCAGGATGGTTCCTGGAGCTGCTCCTTCTGAGCAGGATCTTCTCTCTCTCTGAGGATGCTCAGCAGTGACGGTTCCTGTATGAGCAGGATCTGCTCTCTCTCTGAGGATGCTCAGGATGGTTCCTGGACTGCTCCTGCCTGAGCAGGATCCTCTCTCTCTCCCTGAGGATGCTCAGCAGTGATGGTTCCTGCCTGGGCAGGATCTCTCTCTCTGAGGATGCTCAGGATGGTTCCTGGGGCTGCTCCTGGAGGTGCAGGATCCTCTCTCTTTCCCTGTGAGGATGCTCAGCAGTGATGGTTCCTGCCTGAGCAGGATCTCTCTCTCTCTGAGGATGCTCAGGATGGTTCCTGGACTGCTCCTGCCTGAGCAGGATCCTCTCTCTCTCTCTGAGGATGCTCAGGGTGGTTCCTGGGGCTGCTCCTGGAGGTGCAGCCCTGCCCCAGCCCCACTCTGCATCTCTTGGAGGCTGCTCTCAACTACAGATCTGAGAAAAATTACCCCTCTGCAGAGGGGCTGGCTGTTAACTCACACCCTGCTTTGAGATGTAACACTCCAAGTGAATGGTTAAATAGTTAAAGATTTTCAAATCAGAAAATTTGGGGAATTAGAGAGAAAGTTAGGCTTAGTAGGCCCTGGGAAAATGTTAAAGGTAGGCCCTGGGAAATGTTAGACCTTATATTTGCTAGATCATGTGAAACTGCACCTGTGTAACCAGTATATGATAAATTATATAATTGTTAGATGTGATTAGATATAATTATTGCTTAAAGAATCATGGGAAACTATGTTAGGGGTTGGAGGGGGAACACGAGAAATCCCTGCTTGGATGAAATCAATGTATACAACAGAATAATGTGAGTTTAATAATTAATATGTAAGTTGTATAATGATAGAATATAAAACATGTTCAGCTCAAAACCACGAGTTTGGGTCTGTGCACCCCTGACACCCAGAGCTCCTCAATAAAAGCACCTGCATATAATCATTCTGTGATTGTGTGTTCCTGGACACTAACACAAGCAGCAAGAGATAAACCATTGACTTTGAGGTGAGCAGCAGAGGAATAAAGAGGATGAGGTAAAGTGCTGGGATGTAAATATTCACCAAGGGAAAAAAAAAATAAAATTAATTGCTGAGTTTGGCTGGCAGCTTCTTTTCTGATTGGGGTCATAAATATAATTTCTTTCCTGTGAGAAGCTGGGAATGTTTGGTGACAAAAATAACACCAAAGACATGCAATCAGTGTGTTTGGATTCTGTCCTGTTTAACTTTTGGTCCAATCAAAAAGGCTACATTTCAGTTCAGAAGCTGCACGTGCATGGCCTTTGGGTCCCCTGTGAGCACAGCACAACCTCAGCCACAATTCTGAATATTGCAGGGTGCAGGGCACCTGCCAGTTGAAATGTCCTCTGGTCACAGAAAAGTAAAAATCAATTTCTGGCTTTTCCAGACCTACATCCTTTATGATGGAAGCGATGTGCTGCAGTGTGGGGCTGGAGTATATTTTCTTAGACAGAAAGAACAGGGTAAATAAAGTTTACTGTGCTGAAAAACAACTTTTATTATACAATGTAAATAGGTAACTCATAAAAAGAGCTGGGGAAAATTCAGGGAGGATTTGAAGCTGGAATTTGATTCAGAGACTTCCAATACCTGATAGTTTATTTCTTAACCCTGTTCCTGGGAGACTGGAGATTTTTCTCATGCAGAAAAAATACTTAATTTTCTTTTCCTTGGAAATAAATATCAAATATTCTCATTAATTTTAATGACTTTTGCATAAGCCAAATTTTCAGCAATGACTTTTTTTCTTTTCCTTCAGAACTAGTAATTTCCAAGGGAGTGAGGTTTTAAATTAATCGAGAGTGAGTTAACTTTTTGCTGTTTATATTTTTAATTCCCTTTGGGAAAATGTAATTTTAAAAATTCTGCTTTTTTTCATCACCATTTTTTTCCTGATGGATTTGGGTGTTGCAGGCAATGCATGCCTGTTGCTTCTTGGATTTCCATCCATGCAATCTCACACAGCTCATACACCACCAAGAGGATCCATTGTCTCAGCCCGTAATTATAAATGTGAAAATAAACACACAGAGATCTTGAGATTGGTCTGGCACCCTAAAATCTTCCTGCTGAGTGCTGACTCATTCCCAGTGTCTGAAATGCTGGTTTTAAGTACAAGTCATAAATATTCCTCCAGATTTTTGTCTTTCATATGCAACACTATAAAAACTTGGAGGAGCCGAGAAGTCCAAATGCAAATTTTCCTCGTTGTCTTTTGCATTTGATCATTTTAGGACTTGCACGTGGAGTTACTGAAGGAGTTAAAGCTGGATGAGTTAAAGGACTATCTGAATTGTTCATTAGTTTACTCTGACTTGGTGTAAATCTCCCAACCTTATTAGAAAAAAGGGACTTTGGCCACCAATTCTGCCTTGCAGTAAATTGCACCTATCCCTAAAGAGGTTAATATTTTTAAAAGTGCACATTTATCAATGCACTCTCTAATTTTAATGGCCAAAACTTAAGAAATGGAAGAAACTCTGTGCCTGTGGAAAACTCACCTCTATTAGCAGAGGAAGAATAAAGAGCAAACAAGTGACACTTCCAAATTTATTTGCTCTCCCAAGATTTTATTATTAGATTGCTTTGGTCTAATTAATTGGACTCTGAACTTCTTATTGGGAGTTCTGTTTCAGACCTAGAGAGCTGATCTTGGATGGTTTATTGGTAATTTCCTCAAGTTTCTCCATAACGTTCAAGTGTTGCTTCAGGCAGGGATTGTCTTATACAATAAAAATATATTAATTTTCAATTTCTTTGCTGGAGGGCAGCCTGTTCCTGCTTTTGCTTTCTCCTCCCATCCAAGAGTCTTGGTGTTGGTTAAACAACTCTCAGTGAGAGCAGCTACTGCACTTTTGTATTTGAAGTGGCAGAGACTGAACCTTTGGCAGATAAACCCCCCAAAAAATCATTAAAGCATTGAAAATTATGGTAAGGATTGCAACTTAAGGTATTGTGGCTGCTTCTGGGTGCAGCACTGTAGTGGCAGCTGCGTAAGGAGAACTTGAGAGGCTTTTCAGAATGTGGGATCAGTCCCGGCTGTGGCTTTGCATGGGATGGGATTTTTGGGAGAGAGAATTGTTTGGAAGGTGTCAGCAGAAACTTGAAGCTTTATTGATGCTGGGCAGGCTGAAGTGCTCCAGGGCTTGAGAGGTGTGCTTAGGATATGTACAAGATTCCTGAGGATTTCTCTGCTGAGAGTGTGCTCTGGGTGGAGCACTGTAGGGGGATAGAATATAAGAAAATAAAGATAGTGCGGAAAGTAATCTCACCCCTAAGGAGCTGCAGCTGGGCCAATTATCAAAGATTGGGAACAGGCCTGACTTTAACAGGCCACAGCTGTGAGCAATGAGAAGAAGATGCTATAGAAGAGTGGGGTGGGCTCAAGAAGGGAGCTGGAGTCAGTTGCTGCTTTGAGAAGAGGAAAGAGTCAGTGCTGTGAGGAGATGCCCACGAGAAGCACCAAGCAGGTATGGAGCTTTTCTGATAAGGAGACAATGGTATGGAACCCCTGCAATAAGATTATAACAGAGCACTGTGTTTTGCTTGTAGCTCAGAGCCATTGCTGACCTCATCCCCTCCAATTGGTGTGTCCACATCTTGCTGATAGAAGAAAATGTGAGATAATTGCTGTGTTTTTAAAAGAACCTCTGTGAGCTGAATTTCAAGTCCTTTCACCTGGGTAAAACCTGGGCTGTGGCTGCTGTTGGTTTTCAGCCTGCTGGGGTTCCATTGGTGCTGGGGAAAATTGGAGGGGAAATTTGATTTGCAGCTGCTCAGATTTGTGATCAGGGAGGAGCTGGCCTGGGGGGAGTAAGAGGGGCTGGAGTCACCTGGTGGGAGCAGGAATGGCAGAGGTGGAACAGCCTGGGAGTGAGTGAGGAACAGCCCCAGCACTGCCCTGTGGATGTCACAGAGTTCTTTGGGCA
Organism: Melozone crissalis; assembly: GCF_028551555.1. Lineage (NCBI taxonomy): Eukaryota > Metazoa > Chordata > Aves > Passeriformes > Passerellidae > Melozone > Melozone crissalis. Next base: position 21,108,880 of record NW_026535846.1, on the reverse strand, counting down.
GCAGAATGGGTTCTTGTGGTGCTCACAGGAGGGATTTTGCTGTGAGGATGTGAAGGAACCTGCTTGTGATGCCTCCTTGTAGAACTTGTGGCCACAGGACGCCACCCAGGGTGTTGCTCTTTCATTTATTTGCTTTTCCTTTTTTTTCATGTTCCAACACAGACACGTTTAGTTTGCCTATTGAAAGAACATTCATTATTAAAATACTAGGTGAAACCTTAAAATAGCTCATCTGAAACAGGAAATTTCACTTGATTTTGGTCTGAAATAGACAAATACTTATTAGAGACTTAGAAAATAATGCTCAGTAATTGCCCAATGTTTTATTTCCTCAGAAGGCTCTCTATTTTTTTTTAAATTTTATTTCTCTTCTCAATTGTCAGACTTTTTTTAGGGTAACATCTACTTATTTAAGATTGAGGTTTTTGGCTCTGAATTGTACCTTTATCAGTCCTACAACTCCACTACCCTCTAATAGATTTAGTTTGGAGATAGTCACCAGTGGGGAGAATTGTGCTGCTCTGGAGACAGGATTCCTGTCTTGTTTTTCCCTTTTATATTGCCTCTTTAAATGAGATGTTCCATTTCAGAGGATAAATGTGGTAAAATGTTTCTTTGTGTGTTCCCCCAGTTGTTAATAAAATAAATAAGCTCAGGCAAGTCAATGCATTTCGTAGCAGAGTCTCATCTGGTTTTTTATTCTGTTGTATTTATTGGAGAGTGGTTTTGGTATTAATCCTGCATGAGGCACAGTTAGACTTGCCTTTTCTATCTTTTATCTGTCTTTTAATAAGGCAAGTCAAGGGTGTGGTTATTGTCAGATTTACTTCTGGAGCAGAGTAATAAATGAGGTTTTAATGGAAAGTTGGAAACACTGATGATTTATGGCTTCCTACAACACTCATTAGACATCTACATCAGCATGCAACATGCCATAAATTATGGTACATGCTGTAAAAAGCCATAAATTGTCATTTCCAATGCGAGTTATCACCATTAAAGACTTTTATTCCCTGCTGTTACTGTGAGTTTCCACGGCTTCCTCACCAATTCCCTGACTAATGATTTCAGCAGCTGCAGGAAGATGACCCAGAGATGCAGTGCCTGATTAGGCAACACAATTGCCTTAAAGCTGGGGAGTCAGAGGTTAAATTGCTTTATAGAGAAAATATGCTCTCCTCTCCTGGTGCCTTCTCTGACACTGAGCATTGCTGAATTCCATTTGCACCAACTGCAGCATTTCCCTGGCTGCTGTTCATATCTGCCTGCTGAAATCCAGAAATGCTTTAAAGGCACCAAATATCCCTTTGAGGTGAGCTCAGTGCTGGGCAGCAGTTCAGTCTCTGCTGTTGATGTGCCCATCACAGGGTTTGCAGCAGAGGAGATGGTGGTGATGCTGCTGTAGCACTTGGAAGGGATGAGCCATCCAGTCACTGGGTTTGGGCTTGATTTTGGGTTGCAAATCCATTGGAATGGGGCTAAATAAAGGGATGAGCCCTCCAGTCACTGGGTTTGGGCTTGGTTCTGGATGGCAAATCCATTGGAATGGGGCTGAATTAAGGGATGAGCCATCCAAACACTGGGTGTGGGTTTGATTCTGGATTGCGAATCCACTGGAGTGGGGCTAAAGGAAAGGGATGAGCCATCCAAACACTGGGTTTGGGCTTGGTTCTGGATGGCAAATCCATTAGAGTGGGGCTAAATGAGGTGAGGCAGTTGCAGGGAATGCTGCAGGTTTGTTCTTGTGCAGGCTCCAGGAAAGGTGCTGTGTTCCTCCAGGTTGTGGTGGCTTCAGTTCCAGGAGGAAGGAAGGAAAGGCTGTATTTAAATATCCTTCTGATTTTAGTCACCTTTGGGGTTCCTTTTGATTGAAAAGTGAGTGGTGCCTTTTAGGCTGCTGGCTGTGAAATGTCATGGTGGAAACTACACACTGCAGCTGGCAAATGCAATGCAAACCCCAAATCATTCATCCTGGCTTTCCCAATATGTTCTTTCTGCTCTTTCCCTGCACACTCGTGTGCACGGGGCTCTTGGGGAGGTTTTCCTGAGCCACACCTTCATTAAACCTCACTTTAGCAATTATCCTCCCTCACCCAGCCCTTGGGCTCAGGGTGCTGTGACAGGGGGACCCCTCTCAAAAAAGCCTGGCTGTAATCTTGTTTTAGGCACGATGAAAAGGATAATTCTGATAAAACGAGTTTTAACGTTTTATAGCCATTTTTGTTGTGTTATAAGAAAGCTTTTTGTGCTCCTCCATCCCCCCACCCTGTCTCTGCCTCCTACAGCACATTTTTGGCTAAATCGTGCCCTCTAGTGCAGCAGCATGGTGGGATTCACACTGCAAACCTTTGTCATGGCAGAAATGTTCTTTTCCTTTTCTCTCAGGGAGAACTAATCAAATACAGTTCACAGGAATAGGTAATTTCTGCTTTTTGCCAGTGAGGGAAGGGCAGTGGGGTTGTGGCTGTGCTCTAAAGCTGCCAGACTGGAGGGCAGCAGAGCTGGCTGAGCCCTGCAATTCTCATTTAGCAGCAATTCCAGAACTCTCCATGCCATGGGTGACCTCGAGAGCAGTCCCAAGCCAGGAAAGAGGAGCCCAATTAGAAATAAATTTTGGTTTATTTTTTTTAATTAAATCTGCAGTGCGTCCAGTTGATTACACTGAGAAGGGCCAGTGAGCATTAGGAAATTAAAAATAAAAAGTTGCCTGGAGTAAATATATAACCTGAATAAAATAACTGTTGACTTAAGTCCAGGGATACCTCTTAGAGTCAGGGATGATGGAGAGCTTTTGCTGACTGCTGCTTCCAGCCATTGTTTGGGTTCAGCCTCAGGGCTGCAATATCCTATTCTCCTGTTGCCAAGCACAGATCACCCCTGCTTTGGAATGCTCCCACACTTTACATATTCAATCACACCTCACATCTCACAGCAATGGAAACAGTGGCTGCAAGATGAGTTTGCCATCGTTCAGTTCATTCAGGTTTATTGCAGAGCCAGCCCCTGTGCTGCCCTCGGAGGGATCACCAAGGATTTCGGCAGTGAATCCTGTGGGACACATTTGGGTAGCAACTGTGAGTGAAGGGAAAGAAGGGTTTTGTGTTCAGGGTGCATTTCATTAAATAAGCATATTTCATGAAAAAAATTAGGCTCTACTCCCACTGAATTATTTTACAACTTCTAAGATATGGAATTTATTCACATGCTCAAGTTTTTTGTGCTTTCCAGACATACCTCAACTCTTACCTTAAAAGGCTATTTAATGAAATAACTTCATTCTCAAGTGACCTTTGATGTTGTACTTGATTTACATTCAGAGGTTTCTGTAATCTGCTTTAACAAAACTACAAATCTGAAATTTTTAAGAATGGAATATCTGATAAATTCAGTTTCACTGAGAAACGTTGTTTGCCACTTGCTTGAATGTTGTTTCAAAACATTGGGTCTTTTTTTCTATTTTCTGGGTTTTTTTGATATTTTCATTTTGGAAATTGAGCATGTTGACTCCTTCCCAGTGAATTTTTTTTGGGTGATGGTGAGGCATCACAACCTGTTGTGAAACATTCAGAATTTGGGAACAATTTCTTTCTCATCTGTTCAAGAGCGATTATTAAGCAGTCACATATACTTATTTCAAGATGCCATTGTGGTTTTTTTTACTCATCTTCTAAGACTATTGAAGAAAAATAATTAAAAATATAGAATATGCAATCTGTTAGTTAAATTGAAGCATGCTGCAATGACATCTGATTCCAGTCAGGGATAGAAGGTGGGGAAGTTCCTCATCTGTGACAAAAAGTCTCTTTTATAGCCTGGATGAATTTTTGCATCCTCTCAGTAAATTTTGCAGCCATTGGGAGACAGATCCTGCAAGGCCACCCAGAAAAAATAAATATGTGATGACTGACAGAGTCATGTGGCTTGTGTCTCCATGTTTTGTCAAATTAACACCTGATTTGAGAACAAGAAGAACACAGGTGTCAATCTCCAGTCAAGTTTTTGCAGTCTACACAGGGGCAGTTTTAATGCAATAAAAGACAGAACTCTAAAATTGGTGTTTTGAGCAACAATTTCTGGTTTGGAGACTGCTCAAGAAACTTCAGAGTATTGTCCTGGGCAGGATTTATGATTTTTCTCCTGCATCCCATTCACTGTATTCCAACTGTGTCAGCATGCTCAAGGTCTGTTTTGCAGTAACAGATGTTTTTTCCACTTCTGCACAAAGTAACTGCAGCTGATACTTAATCATAAATATCTCTAAGAAGATATTTTTAAATTAAAATGATAGAAATTACTTCAAAATTACCACAGGCTTGAAATATACACACTGCATTTATTTGTTTTGAATTGATGAATTGTTTATGGAGCACATACACACAAATCCTTTTGTTCCAAAATGAATGGGTAGAAAAATTTGGAAACATTGGCTGCAAGATTTCTTTCCATTTCTAGCTTGCCTCTCCCTAGCTATTAGTCAGCTGTGTATATAAGAGCTCTGTCTGGATGAAAATAAATCAGTTGTGCTGATTAAAAGTAGCTTAATTGTTGTCTTCCACTTGCAAGGATATTACAAAGCTATCTCTTTCCAATGGATAAAAACCTCTTTGTGATTTCTCACCTAAATTTATTATAGGGCAACACTTGGGCTGATTTAACATTTTGAATGTCCTTTAATACCTAAAGCTCAGACTAAACACAAAACATTTGCTCTTTGGAATTTTAAAGATCCCAGTGAAAATTCCTCTACAGCAGAACCTGTGGTAGCGTCTTGAGTTGGAACAGGAGGGCTCTGTTCTGGAAGCAAAATCTTTTGCATGTTTCACAGTAATTTCCACTCACTGGATATTAAAAAATACACCATTTCTGTAGCTGGCCTTGAACTCAGATATTGGCAAGCAAAATATTAATGAAGTATTATTATGTCCAACTCCTTTGCTGACTAAAAAATAAGATTTGGTCCAAATTCCTCCATCTGGGCCAGCGTTGATTTTGCAAATACATTCTGGTACCAGGATGCAATTCATCAGCTGTACAATATAACATAAGGAACATGGAGAGTAAATTCCATTCACAGAGATGGAAATTCCATTCCTGAATGTGTCCTGAAGCGATTCTGGATTTGCCTTTGCCAATTAGTTTTTTTATTTGCTTCTCTATGAAAAGCAGCTGATACCAGGTTTTCAAAGTGACATTCATCCCTTTAAAAATACATGAAAAAATAAATCTTATTTCATGTTTAACCTTCAAACTTAAAAATTGTGGCAGGGATTTTTTGTTCTGCTATCCTTCCTGCCCTGGCAGGGATTTCTGCCCAGGATTTGCAGGAGTTTGAGGCATGCCAGTTGTCACTGTGCTGCTGCAGGAAGGACAGGGTGTCATTACTGCTTGCTGCGGAACAAGGATTTTCATCTGGTAGCTCAGTGGAAAGCAGAAACTGATGATCCTGTGCAGGTGGAGACTTTTTAGATTACAAGCCAGAAAATGCAGCCTGGTGTGAAAACTCAGCTGCTGAACTTATGAAACACTTGCTGGTATCCCCAAGGGTTTTCTGGAGCTGTTAGTGCTCAACACCGTCAAACAGACCCAAAATGACATTTTACCAGAAATTTTTGGAAGTTCTGTCTGTGTTGGTAGCAAGGAGAAGTCAAAAATGAGAACCACAGAGTGCAAAATCATTGCTAGTACAGCATGGAGTGAATCTTTGTGCTGAAAAAATGAATTATATTTAAAAAATATGAGTGGGATATTCTTGATTTTCGAGGATGCCTCACAAAGGCAGGATGGTGATGGTTTATGATATGTAGATTCTTGATTAAATCTCCTTGCTAATTTTCTTTTAATCCATTCTTATTGTGGTTAATGGGAAAAATCAACTCATGCAGCAGCACCTGAATGTTTTGGTGACATTTTCTAAATCCCTGAGGTTGTAATAATTCCAAGGCAATATATTTGTGTAACTTTTAATAACAAATGTGGAGGCTGGTATGAATTCAGGCATTAACACTGCACAGAAAGAAGCTGTGAAGGTGTACAATGACTGGAAAACTTCATGGTTCTGCCACTGGAAGAGTAATTAAAAATAAATTGGTGGATGTGTTTCAAGGGAGCAGCAAGCTTGACAGGACTGCATAGTTTGCCTTCAGCAAGGTAATTTGCTCACAAAATGCTGCGTGTCAGATTTTTGGGTCTTCTTCTGACCTCTATATAAGGTTTGAAAGAATCAAAATAAATCTCAGCATGGCAGTTAGGAGATGGAAAGAGGCTCATGTGAGCCAATAAACCAAATCCTGACAGCAGCAGTGATTACTGGGAAGAGAAACAAAAAAGGAGTGGATGTGCTTTAGGCGTTCTGGAATTATTGTTGTACCTTCGTTCCCCCGGTCATAATCAGCTTTTTGAATGTGGTAGAAAAAAAAAAGTGGTGAAATTTACTGGATCCTTGTGAATAAATACTTCACAGAGGGTAATGCGTTCAGTGAAAGTCGTTTTTTTCTTGCAAATGTTTAATGGCACATTAGGCTTACCTCTAATGTATTGTAAATGATTAGTGGAATAATCTCGAAGAATGACTTTGAGCTCATTCCTGGCTTGAACATGTTTATTACTGAGAATTCCATTTTGACATAGCAGTGGTGTGACATTGTTTTTGGAATTTGCATAACAGAACTTCTGGGTTGCCTACTTTAGAGAGCAGTGGAAAATAGGTTAGTGATAGTACAAAAAAATAAAAGAAAATACACATTTCCATCAATATTCCAGCTGAGCCAGCAGAGTTTTATACAGAATTTTAAGTGTTCCAAAGGAGGAGAGCAGATGAGAAAGATAGATCAGCCAGAATAAAATGTTATTAATGAGCACATAAAATTCATTCTGTTGGTGAAACAATGGTGAAAAATTTTCTCTCTCCCTTGTACAGCTGTAGCCTGGACAAGTCTGTATCTGCGAAGCAGAGGGAATCCTTTTCCCTCTCCTTTTATATTGTGTGCAAATTTTCATTTTCTTTATTTTCTCTTTCATTTTCTCTTTATTTTCATTCCACCTTCAGAGATAGACCATATTTTGAATTAAGATGACTGTTCAGTGAGACACAACTCCCTTTCTCTTTAAACACCCTGATCTGAGCCCAACAGTTCTAATCTTCAGCTTTGCCCTCCCAGAGCTGATGTTTAACTCTGCAGCCCTGCCTTGTGATTGCTGCAGTGCTTCAGGAGACAAAACGCTGCCTCAAATCAGGCACAAACGTTCCCAGTGACACCGCTCAGAATAAATAACTCTGGGTGAATGTCAGGGAATTGTCACTTCTTGCATGGCTGGCTCTGCAGTGGGCTGGGCTTGCAGGGATGAGTAACCTGAGTGGGACACAACGGAGTGTTTCAGGATTTCAGGTCTTTGTGCTTGTCTTTGTCGCTTGTTTCCTCTCTGTCAGCGTTTTCTGTGGTGTCTCAGATCACAGCAGTGCTGTCAGTGCCACTTTGGGATCAGCACCCACCGCAGGCACTGAGCTGCTGTGGCGCCAAGTTCTGCTTTAGAATTGCCAATTTTGGAGCTGAGTCCAGAGTGTGGCAGTGGGAGCAGCTGATGGTTTGGGGTGTGGGATTGCCTTTGGGGCTTGGAGTTGGTTGGCTGGTCTGTGGGAGGTGGATTGTGAGGATTTTGGGTTGTTTTTGTGAGGAAACAGTCACAACCATGTCTCTGGGTGCTGCCATGGCAGGGGTGGCTTTGGGGGACCTTGGTGGCACCTTGGCAGCTGCTCTCCCACAGCTGATAGAGCCAGGCCCTTTGTTTCTGACATTAGTAATTGAGGTACTGTGCTGGTGTTCAAAGGGGTCCCAGGACCAGGGAAGAGATGAGGATCTGACTCCATGTTTCAGAAGGCTGATTTATTATTTTGATATATATTACATTAAAACTATACTAAAAGAATAGAAGAAAGCCTTCTGATGAAATCCGAGCTAAGAATAGCAGAAGAATGGAATGAGAGCAGAGGCTTGTGTCTGACCATGCAGTCTGATACAGCTGACTGTGATTGGCCATTAATTAGAAACAACCACATGAGACCAATCCCAGATGCACCTGTTGCATTCCACAGCAGCAGATAACCATTGTTTGCGTTTTGTTCCTGAGGCCTCCCAGCTTCTCAGGAGGAGAAATCCTAAGGAAAGGATTTTCCATAAAACAGGTCTATGACAAAGTACAGCCAGGACAGAGCTGTTCTCACAAACAGCAAGAGGAGTGAGCAGCACTGACTGCACCCACACCTCTGTGCTGACACTCCTGGGACTTCTTGTTTGAGCTCTAATAAACAGATTATGCTGAGCTTCCACCTCACAAAGAGCATTTAAATCAGCTCATGGTGCTCCAGCCTAAGGACTGATTGGGGCTCTGTGCAATTCTCAGGGTTTTTTAGCAAGGGTGACCAAGTGTCCATGGTTGTTTTGTGTCTCTTTGAGTGCAGCTGTCAGTGAATTTGCCTCCCAGCTTTACACCTTTCTAGACATGTTAAAGGATTGTTGAAGAACTCTTCCTGAGTTTGGGCTCAGAATTGAGGATTTGCTGTAGAAAATGGCAAATTCAGGACCAGGATTTAATTTCAAGAGGGTCAGTAATCTGGAAATCTGTTCCTAGAAATTCATGGTTGAGCAGTGTTAGAAGTTCTGTAGGTAGGATGTTCTTGCTGTGTGTGACATTATCCACCCTGAATCAGAATTCAGTCTGCATTTCAGTATGCATTTTTTCCCCCTTGTTCTTTTTCTTTTGCTTTGGACTTTCTACAATTTTTAGTCCCAGCCCTGAATTTCACTGAAAAACTGAGTTTGCTGAATTAGGTTTTGGTGTTGTTTTTTTTGTGGGGTGGTTTGGTTTTTGTTTTGTTTGTTTTCTTTATTTTATGGAGCAGATGCAAATTGGTACATCAATATTTTTTTTAAGCTTTCTGTTAAAAAGAAAAGTCGTATTTGCCTCAAGAAAATCTTGAACTGATGTAAATTCAACGCTTTTCTGTTCATTACAAAGACGGGGGAAATAAAATTCGAATTTGTCATGTGCCACACTGAAAACAGAGCTGAAGAGTTTGGAGGAGGAACAGGAGGCTGTGGTGGACAGAGGTGCTGTGGGAAAAGCAGTCCCACATGTATTGATTGTTTTGTGCAGCTGCTTTAAAGGATTTTACTGCCCAAAATCAATAACAACTTCCATCAGTCTTAATGAATCAAAGTGACAACTAGAAGTTTTAAGAATTGGTGATTTCGGCTTGGAATACCAAATATTACTCTTCTGTATTTGTACACTATGGAAAGATTAAAAAAAAAAAAGAAAACCAAAGACACCCTTTCTTTAACAGAAAATTCAGCTTATTTAGTTTTCTCTCATTGGCTTTGCCCAACTGAGCTTTGTGAATTTGGAAACGTTACTGCATTTACTGTTTGCTCATTTGTTCAGAGTAGAATTTTATCACTTGTTCATCTCTTGTGGGTTTTTGTGCATCAGTGTTTGGCTGGGCTTTAAGCTGTTGACTTAGTATGCAGTAAATTGATAAATTTTCTACTGGCTTGCAGTAATTAAACTGAATTAATTGAGCTGCTCTGTTGTTTGTAGTAAGTACAATGGTGTATTAGTGCTTAATAGCTTTACCACTCCATTTTTGTGGTTCTACAGCTGTAATTGGACTTTACACAGGCAGTTAAAGTATTTATTCTAATTATTTTTATTTTAATAGCTAATATTTAAGCCATGCTTTTAGCTGAGTACAATTTCTTCTGCTGCCTGGCACTTGTTGATGATAAATATGAAGTAAATGATGTATATGCTTTGTCCATATGAAAACATCCCCACCCATGCTGCTGATTGGCAGCTGGATTTAGGATAGGAATTAAAAACCTTTCATTTGTCCAGCCTGGACAATTTTCAGCCCATTTATAGGAGCTCATAGTCCCTTTATCCCAATCTACAAATTTGGCTACAGGGATGTTATAGGTAATTCTGTCAGAAGTCTTTCTATTATTTTCATTAAAATGATATGGCAATTTCCTTCATTGTTTAATAAAAATGAAGTTTTAAGATAAGCTCTTAAAATTTTAGAACATATTTTTTTTAATCCAGGCAAGCAGCAACAGCTTCTCTGTAGAAAGCCTGACTTTCTTAGAAAAGAGAGGTTTTATAGTGTAATTATGCCTTTGTAAAGGGGAAAAAGTCTTTGAAGTATCTGTGGGAATCAATCTCCATAAAAATTTAATGTCACCTTGATGTTTTAATTGTGTGGGATCAAAATGCAAAGAGGCAGAAAGCCTGGTAGCTCAACAAGTTCTGATGCATCTCTTCCTGTAATATTGAACTTCTCAGAGCCATTTATCAAGTTGGAGAAGAAAAGGAAACATTAAATGTTAAATATTTCTTGGGATCCAGCTGTGGTTTGTCAGCTCTTTCTGAGCCCTTTAATTGAACAGGGAAAATAAGCAGTGGGGCACTTTTTGCACTACTAAACAGGGAGAGCTGAGGCTCTGGTTTTATGCCAAGGTGTTTTCCAGATTTGGAGTGAGAATTGGAACAGCAGGAGCCTTCATGACCAGTGGTTTTCATCTTTCCCTTTTGAACTCGGGTTGTTGCAGCTGGGGAGGGATTTTTAGCCCAGAAAACCCAGAAGGAATTTTTTTCCTGAAATGTGCAAGTGCAATGGACTCGGTCTAATGTGTGTGAGAAGCATCTGATGGCAAACTGTGTGAAATTTCTCCTGGCAAAACATCAGTTCCTTGCTCAGGAAGTGATTGGGAATCCACAGGGATGCAGGAAGATGTTTAATCAGAGAACACGGTGAAAATCTGTCTAGGAAATAAGATTTCCTGTGTATTTAATTATTTTCCAGCCCACTGACTTGGGGGCTGGGAGTAAAGTGTGTTTTTCTTGTGCAAGACCATTCACAAGAACAGAAATAACTGTACAAGTGTGGCTATTCCATAGTTTTCTTTCCCACTTACTGTATTAAATACAATAGAAACAATGTCTGAAATGTTTATCTGGGGATTTTAATAATTTACTATAATTTACTATTTCCGAAACTGATTTAACATTGTCATGTTGTGAATGAAAGCACGGTTTTAAAGATTAATCACTAAATGGAGGTTTTGAGTTTATTCTCTAAAATTTTCTCCCCAATTCTATTACTACAACAGAATGTGAAAACTCAGTAGATCAGAAAACATATTTCCTTTCATTTGTTGGTTGTTTTTTTTTTTTCCCAAACATACTCTAGTGAAAATAAATCTCACTGCCCTGAAGACTGGCAAATGCAAACTGTTCTAAAGAAGGGTCTTTAACATCAAATATTTTATGTGCCTATCAATGTGGTCACATTGCTTTAAAAGTGTGAAGCACAAGCAGAGCTCAGGTTTTAAGGTATAATCCTTTCTGATTAGGGAGATGGAATGCCCGTTGTCCAATGCTGATGGAGTGGAAAGAATACATTTCAAACCCCATAAAAGCCACCTGAATGCAGAGACTCCCTCAGCAGGGCCCAAATCTGAGTCCATGGGGATGAATTCCTGGTTTCAGGAGTTCACCCTGTGCACCCCAGGGCAGGGCTGGACCTGCAGAGTCCATTCTATTAAATGTCACAGCCACATCCTCAGGTACACCCTGTATTTTATAAATAATGTTTTTCTTTCATTGATAAATGATTTTCATGTTCTCATCAGAATTTCTCTGAATGAAACCTTTGTTCTGAAAGGTGGCAGGAGCAGGGACACCAAGGTCTTACACAAGGGAATTTACAATATGTGAATTTCCCTGTCTCAAGGAAAGCACTGGAAAATGCAGTCTTTATCTGCCCAATAATTAAGAGTGTTTTGTGACATCATGCAGTGTTGTTTCCCTAAATACATTTCCTATTTGGTCCTTGCCCATTCTGAGTATGGGATACTTTTGTAGTTTGATGTAGAAAGTGTGATAAAAATCAGGTTGTGCTCTGCTTTGTGGAAAGATAAATGCAAAACCAGGCCTGAGCTTTGGACCTTAATACATTATAAATACAAATTGTAAGTGAATGGATTTAATTATTTTCTTCTTTCTTCTAAGTGACCGTCCAGCAAATCAAACATGGGGAGTTTGCTCTTTTGTGTGGCTTCTCAATTGGCTGCTGTGGAAGAAAATGAATATGAAGAGAAGTTAAACATGCCTTGGTGTGTTCTGCCTTTGAATGCATTGAAATATTAGTGCATTGAAGGAGATTACAACATGAACTCAATTACCACATTGTACTTCCACTGCAATTTTTCTCAATTTAGAGGCTGCTTATTCTATTAAAAGAGAGGACTTGAACTAATGGTGATTGGTGATCTGCCCTACTGGCTTTTTTTCTCCTGATTTAAATCAAGTTTCCTTGTGCTGTTGAGGATATCATTTAATATCTATCAGTCCATTTATCCAATTTAGAAACAGAAGAGGTCCTGGAATGCACGTTTTCAATAACGCAGAGCAAGCTGAGGGTGTAAAAGGTAGAAATGCAAATAAGGGCTGGGAACATCCTCAATTCAGACGTTCCTGGGTGCTGGAGCCCAGCTCTGTCCTGGCAGGCTCTCAGGGCAGGCCCTGCTGTGATTTTTGGCATGTCCAGACTGATGAGCTGAGCAGAGAGGTCCCAGCCATGGCTTGGCAGGCAGAGGTTCCAGAGAATTTTAGGAAACGAGGCCACGTGGGCTCTGCCAGTGTGCCAAACCCCACTGGGGTTCTGCGGCATCAGCTCCATGCGAAGCCACTGGAAAGGCTTTAATCTCTCTTCCCATCCCTGGTGCTTTTGGGGCTTCAAGCATTAGAGCATCTTTAATTACCATTATTGAAGGTCTTTCAGCTTTGGAAATTGGGCATACATGTCAGCAGAGACCCCACCATGGTAATTGGCACGTTGTGGCAATGCCTGCACAGTGTTGTTCCTATTTCAGGCTGCTGCAGAAAAGATTGTTTGCTGATTTTCCCAGGAGTATAAAATTAATTCAGTCTAGGCTCTATCGAGTAATTTTTGTTTACGAAAATGAAATTGCAATTTCTCAAACTGTGAATTATTAAAGTCTGCTTTGCTCAGAAAGATTCTGAGATCCAGAGCAGCTCCCTTTCCTTTTATTGCCTTCACACAGAACAGTTTTCTGTGTTATGATGGGAGAGCATAAATGCCTGAATATTCTATTTTCTAATTTTAAATTTCAAGGCCACCAGCCTTGCTGTTCTGGACACTTGGCTTGGCTGCTGATTCTGTCCTATGGGTTTTCTGGTTCCATGGTAGTTCATGATGTTTATCCCATGTGAGAAGCTGGGATGGCCCTGTTCCCTTGAATGATGGGCAGGATCTTTGCTTTCTTTCCAAAAGCAGTGAATAACACACAGGCTTCATCAATTATCTCCTCAAAGTTTGTCATTGATGCATTTTAATATCTCATAATGTGCCCAGTGCATTCAGGAGCAAGACAAATATGTTGACAAGGACTATAAATGACTTTGGTATTGACCATCAGTCATTTTAATTAGCAAATCTCTGAATACACTGGAATCAATTTGTTCAATTAGAAATTAATAGAGGTTCCTAGTCAGGGTGTGATGTTGGTTTTGAAATGCTGAAATTGGCAGTATTACCAGATGCTAAAGACAAGAAATAATTGGGGCAGCTGGAGTAGAAATGGGATATTGTTAAATGTGCTCCTGGTTTATCACGTTCCCGTTTACAGAAGTGCTCTTTGAAGTGAGGTGGCAATGAAATTGGTCTCTTACTGGATTTGGCTTGATCATTTCTTTCTGCTGAATAATTACACCTTTAATTTTCATGACTAAAAGCTGGTAATCCAGGACATAATGAATGAAACTTTAATTCGCTAATTGTGAGCTGATCACTCACTGATGTAATTAATAACCGAGTTGAGTTCCTGAGGCTGCTGTGATGGCAGCACAGGTTCTGTGTGCCAGGAGGGACAAAGAGCAAAGTGGTGGCAGGGGATGCTCCAGAGGGACAGAACCTCTCCTGGGGGATCACTTCATGTCCAGTGCTTTTGGTCTTTTGTCTTTTTGCTGAGGCAATAAAGAGCATTAAATGGAACCAATAGAATAAATGTAAATATAAGACAATGGAGAACTCTTTATTGAGGGAAAACCCAAACCAAATGATTAACAATCTCCTCTCCCCCCCAAAAAACCCAAAACACCCCAACCAAAGGGGAAAAGCAAAGCAAAACAAACAATTCAGAAATAGTTTGGGCTCAGACTTGTGAGTGAAAGGGAGAACTCTCCATTGCAGTTTGAGTGGTTCATTTACACCTCATAGGATGCTTTATGTGCAAGTGTAAAACAGATTTTTTTTTTCTGAGCTCACTCTTCCTAATGATTACCCCCTTCTATTTCCATTTATTTAATGGATGAAATGCAGATTAAAGGGTGGCAGAATATTTTGCTCCTAAATGTGGTTTACCAGTTGACTTTCACTTCCTGCATGTGGAGACTTTAAGATAAATGTCTTTTCATGACTGGAAAAGAAGAAGTTTCTGGGTGCTGGATTGAAGTGCAATTTTTGTGAGCATCTCTGTTAAAAATATACTTGATTTACATCTGGTTTGGGTTTTTTAATTTTTTTTTTTTTATTTTTGTGGAGTGTTAGAGCCTGGTGCTCATTGCTGTCATGTTCTCCTGCCTGGTGAGCCAGGAGTGCTGCTGTCATTAGAGCGCTTTCTGTGACATTTCTGTCAGCACTTTCTCTCACCCAGGTATTCTCCTCTTCTCTAGCAAGGAAGGATCTTTTAAACTTTTAACTCTGCTTATGACTCTTTCTTACACACTTTTAATTTGTTGCTAAGAATAACAGCTGGCTGTAAGTCCAACACCTCGTTCTAGAAAGGGGTGACAGCTGTTAAATTTCCTGGGATCACCTCTAACCAACTAACATTTCTTAAATTTACACTGTTCAAGGCATTCATTAGTGATTTACAATTCAGAATGAATGTGAGATAATGCCAGTTCAGTAGTTTCAATTAGGCTCAGCTGGGGCTTTTGAAGTCTTCTGTAATATTTTGGGATTTCATGGAACAGAGAGGGAGAGAAAGGAGCATCCTTTCATTTCCTATCTCAGAAATACTTATGATTGCAAACGGAGTGTGAGCATTGGGCAGCCACTGCTTTGTGCGAGGAAAGGAGATAATGCTGGATAAGTTCTTGAGTTGTTAAAAACAGCAAAAAAATCAAATTTCAGAGTTACCTTTTCATACCTTTTTCCTCCCTGCTGCAGCTCACTCACTGATCTGCTTTCCTCTTTTCCTGTGAGAGAATTTATCTTGATGGGAGTTCCTACCAAGTGACTTTTTCCCTCCTGGAACTCTCCCTTCCTGCCCTGTGCAGTTCTTGTAATGGAAATGAATTCCTGAGGGCTGTAGGCTGGCTCAGAAGAAGGCAGGCCTATAGGAAGGGCCAGCTTTGTAATGAGGAGGGAGTTCAGTCATTTACATTGAGATCACCACAGTGATGACCAGAAGGAAGAGTTTCCATTTAAATGAAAATATACGAGTCAATTATTTTCCTCAAATACTGTTTCTGCATATTTTGATGCCCAAATATTGTGGTTTTACTGCCTTTATCCAGGCTGATGTATTTGCTGATATTGGCCATCAAATTTTCTGAGGAAATGTCCTTTTCTCTTTGTTGAAAAATGGAGCACTTGGGATATTGTTATGAAAAAATCCTGATCTGAGAATAATTGTGTCTGCAGGCTCTGCCAGCCTTTGCTGCAGCTGAATTCATCAATATCTGAGTTCTGCAGACCCCTCATTCCCTGGACAGGAGCAGTTTGTGCTGGTAGCTCAGAGACCTCTGGAGTGGCAAAGGGAGCAGGGACAGAATGCAATGGTTCTAACTCGGATATCTTAAGTTTGGAATGTTAAAAACCTGCCCAGAATTTGGAGTCCCAGCAGAGAAGCTGTTCCATGAACTTTGCAGAGTGGAATAGAAGAGAATGGGGAGGTTCCCTGGTTGGTTTATTCCAGGATTCAGGGGCACAGGTATTGTTGTGTTGTTTGGATTGTCACTGCAAATCAGCCTCGTGTTTAGGACAAATTCCTGCATTATTGAGCAACCTCACATCCTGCAAACGCCTCAGGTTCTGCTGGGAGTCAAAGGAGATCAAGGAAAGATTTTCATATGCTGCGTTACAGTTTGATTTTAACAACAAAAGTAATGGAAACTTTAAGACCAGCAGGTTTTTAATTCTCAGCAGAGCTCAGTGCTGAGGAGCTCACAGAGATGTGGTGCTGGGGTAAGGGAGGGGAAAAGGTGAAATGCTTAATTACACCCATCAAATTATAATATATAATGGCAAAACCTGCTGCAGGTAGGACCAGATTCTGCTTTTATAAAAATAATTGAAGGGAGGCATCAAACCCTAAACCTACAGAGAATAACAAGTGATTTACCCCCCTGGAGGGACAGCACAGAGCACACAACCTCCAGGTGTTTACTTATTATCATCACACCACATGGTCCAGAAGCAGCAGATTTAAAACAAACTACTGATGAGTTTTACAGGCAGCAGCAGGGAAATTGCTCAGGGAGATTTCCCTGAGATTTGTACGTTCTGTGCACTCTTGCAATGCCAGAATTGGAGCATTTTTTAACTTGACTTCATTGCAAACAGTGTTGAGGAATAATCATGAAATTTACCTGCCTAGACAGTCTATTTGCTTGTATTTCACCTAATGGTAATGAAAAATGAGTGTTATTTTCCTTGCTTGTCAAACCCCAGTTGTTTAACCCTGATGAATGCAGAGGATGAGACCGTCAGTGATATTTTTACAGTTGGTGCCACAGACTCGTGGAACTTCTAATTTACTGTGCAACTCCAGGACAAATGTGGCGAGGGGCAACTTGTATTCAATGTAAAAATTGTCTTTCTTCTGCAAGAAAAATTGTCTTTTTTCTGGAGATACACCTTGCACAGTGTATCTCCAAGGAAATCCTGGGGCTGTTAAAGCTAGCAGGAGTTTTGGGGCAGTTTGAGGTGTGCATTGATCCTGATTGCAAACAGGACAAGGAGGCCTCTCCTCATCACAGGGCCGAGCCCTTCCTTGAGGAGGGATCTGGCTGGAAATGAGCAAGGCTGGGGATTGTTTGGGGGAGCTTGAGACATGGGTGCCTTTAAAACACATTCACAGCTCCTTGCATGAACTCACTGTGAGCTAAAATTGTGTTTGTGTGGTGGTTTCCCAAATGGTTCCCCTGTGGGATGTGCAGGAAGGGTGAAAGGAGCCAGAGCAGTTGTAATCCACTGCTTTTTATTCATTAAATTGGACTGCAACACTTTTTCACCTTTTTTTTTCTCCCTGATCAGCAAGAAAAATGTGCTTATTGAACACATCCTGAGATACATCTCCACCAATTTTCACAGTTTAAAAATAAATGTGGTGGAAGTGTCACAATTGGCATTTCTGCTAAGGATGGAGTGGGACAAAAGTTTTGCTATTTGGGCACGAAGTCTATTAATAGTCCTGGATGCAGAATTTAGCTCTGTTTCTGTTTAAATTGCCTTTTTTTTACTATCAGCCAGAGATAAACTGTCTACAAGTGCAAACTACAAACTTGTTCACCTGTAATTATGACCATCTCAGGCTATTTTTTGAGTGGGGAATATAATAATAGTGCTTAGAAAGCAATAAAACTTGTCTGTTTGCAAGTTTGCTATTTAAAGAATACCTGAGAAACCTGAAGGATAAGGAATAACAAAATCCTGTCTTAGGGAGCTTTTTGAGAGATTGACAGATACAGAGATAAAAGGGATTGGATTTAAGAAAAATAAAAACTGCAAGGGATTACAGTAATAATGTGGATTTAGGAATCAAAATGCTGCTAAATTACATGATAAGAGAATGAGGGTTTTGGCAGTAAACTCAATATAACAATAAAAACAGAAGTTGACAGGAAAAGGAGGGGAGGAAGGATAAAAGCAGGAAATAAGTTGTGCTAAGATGAGGAGGAGAAGGAAGTCCAAGATACATTCACAAATAAAAGAAATAGAAGTACCAATACTCACAAAGCTGATGTTATTAACAGTCAGGTTATTTTGTGTCTTGAATAAGATTTTAGTTGTTTTTTCTGTCCATTAAATAGAAGTAGCCTTAAATGAAATATCTACACCTCCCTCATTGTGAAAATGAGAATGTTGGCAGTCTAGAAGGCAGCAAAGAGAGAATTAAACATTGCTGGGATTTAAACCTTGCTGGGCTTCCTTCAATTGTGCTGCAGATGGGATGGACCAAACTTCATTTCTCTGAATTTTCTGTTCCTTCTGGTAGAGACTGCCGACTTCCTTAGCACAGATTAATGTCACAGCTGTGGCACAGAGTGGTAAAATATTTTTAATATGCAATTAAATTGATAATTTTTAAAAAATCTGTGTATCTCTAGAGCTGACTCTATCCATTAAAATTGTTTCATTGCCAAAGTATAGTGACTTTGAGTTTATAAAGATGGTGGGAACCCTTTTACTGGAATTCTGTCCTTTAAAGGTTTCTAGAGTCTACTTGCATGGTAACTTCTTAGGAGTTCCTGAGTGTGCTGCTCAGGGGGCTCTCACAGGAGGCTGAGGTTTCAATGATGTCACTTTTAAAAATAAACCAGCAGCCTTACAAGGGACAGTGGGGAGAAAATAAGTGCTAAGAATGTGGTGTCTTCCACATGCATGTCAAAATGACATGGTGTCTTTAGACATAAATGTTGAGAGAAGAACTAGAAAAACAAAAACAAGGAGTTTCCTTATTCAAAGCATAGAACTACAATGAGGTTTTGCCAGGAGAAGGTGGAGAAAATGCATTGGTAGTATTGCAGCTTCATACAAAAATGTGGGGTTTGGCTTGGTTTGTAGAGGTGTTACCTGAGGTAAATGGCTCAGTTTGGATGTGTGATTAATGTTCATTTGATCAGCATTATTTTTATTAACATTTCCATTATTGTAGTGATTTTGTGTCCTTTGTGGAAGAAAAGGAAAATGCAATCTATTTTCACCAATCAAAGCGCCTTGGAGGAGGAAGCTGAGACTTCAGAAAGCAAGAGAGAAATGGTTGGAGCTGTGGGAGGTCACTTGTTGGGTGTCCTGTCAGAGCTGTCAGCAGTTCCTTGGCACCTCAATGTTTTTGTGCTGTTCCTTCCCCATGCAGGCAGCGAGAGGAAGTCACTTCAGAGAAGATTATTCCTAATTACACAGAGATAGAACATTTCAGAGCGGGGCATGGGGATTCGGCCGCGTGACGCCCATTGATGTTAATGGCACTCCTGCAGCTAAATCACTCCTCGCTGTTCTGGCAGAGGGTCCCGGAGAGCTTGCAGAGAGCCTGGGGTGTCTGTCACACAGCTGGATGGAGATGCTGCTCCTGGGAGCGCGACTGGCACAGCAGGGCTGAGGAACCCTGCACTACACTCACAATTCTCTATTTATTTTTTTTTTTTTTAGCATAAAGATACTTTTTAATCCACTTGAAGGCTGTAATATTTCTGCTGGTTTTTTTTGTAATTAGTGATTTGAGCACTTTAATTACTTGGAGAAGTCGTGCTGTTGTTCTTTGTGTCAGCAAGAGGCAGAAGCAGCACCTCTGTGGTGGGTGTGATGCTGAGGAGAGCTGGGTGGTTTAACAGCGTTTTCCTTTCATCCTGATCGTGCTGTGGTGTCATTATTGTGTGGAGAAAGAGCTGGTGTCTTGCCTTTGCTGTAAAGGCATTGTGAGAGTGAATTATGAAACTTCTGGGAGAAAAATGGGAGGGGAGCTTTGGACTCTGCTCAAACAGCATCCATGACTGACTCCTTCTGTAGATCACAAAATGGATAGGGAAGTTCATTTCATGAATTACTCCCAGAAAACTTAAACTATTGAGTACTTTAGTGTAAAAATAGAGATATTAAAATTACAAATTTCAGTGTAATAAAACCTCTTTCCTTGGGAGATTAGTTCATTACAAAAAGCAGATGAAAGTAGTTCTTTAACGTCTCATTAGAAATCTCCCTATTCACGCTAAGTCTGAATATCCAGAGTAATTACTTTAAATGCCTCTTTCTTTTTATTCCCTTTTATTTTATTGTTACTTTATTGCTGTCACTTTATTACTATTATTCATTTTTACTCTACTTTATTATTCAAAATTACACTTACTAAGGAGTTTTCGGATTTTTTAGGAGCCGAGATTTTTCTTTTCCTCTCTGTGAACAGAGCGAGCTGGAGATGGAAAATTAGAGAGAATGAATAAATAGACAATTAAAACAATAAATAAATTCTGCAGGTTTTGTAAGCTGGATCAAAGCCAAGATTCCAGTGGTTCTGTTCATCCTTGGCTGAGCAGGCTGCACGAGGAGAGCCCATGCTGAGAACAGCAGCAGATCAGCAGAAGCTGTAATGCAGCAGCTCAGCTAATTAGAATTCCTGTAGGCTTTATCAACAGGTCTGCAAAGCACAACAATTAAGATTTGACTGTGAAAATGTGACTCTGATGTTTCTGAGATGAGAAAAAAAACAGCTCAAAATTACCCCATTGAAAAATTATCACTTAAAAATATATTTTTTTATACAGTTGGATATATAATGCATTTGCTGCTACAGTGATTTTTGTAGTTACTGCAATCAAAGTTAGCAGTAATTTAATTTCTCAATAAACTGTACAATATGGACATTTCTGCAGGCTGATACTCACATGGAGCTAAGTTGGTAGATAAATACTTTATCTTTTCAGAGGAAAATATGTGTATTTACCCAAAGGGAGAGCTTTGAGGAAGGAAAATGACTGTCCACAATAGATTTGCATGGAGGCTTCTTGATATTTATGTCTGGGAAGAAATAGTTAATTGAGTCAGCTATTTTCAAATGAAATTGCTTCTGGTGGGCAAAGTCTAGTAACAACTGAAGATGTAGTTTGGAGGGAGGAAATTGATGGTTAGGTTTGTCATTCACCTGTGAATTATGTTGTTGAAGAGGAAGATGGAAAAAATGCATCTGCCAGGTTGATGTCAGTGTGTTTATTGAAATATTCCTTCTAGGTGAGGATGTGGGTCTGGTTTAACCTGCAAAGGAGGTTTGGAAAGCTCTGCCTGGCTCTCCTTTGGTGTATTTGCAGTAGAATTTTGTAGGTGGAGCCTTGTTTGGTGCTGCTGCTTGTGGCTGGCTGAACCAAGTGCGAGGATACGAAAGTGCTGTGACAGTGGGGTTGTCACCATGGCTGTCTGGGGGCAAAAAAAAAAAAAAAATAAATCCTGGGAGATTTGTATGGTAGAATCTGGTTTTTTTGTTGTTTTTTTGTGGTTTTGTTTTGTTTGTGGGGTTTTTTTTTTGGTTGGGTTGTTTTTGGGCTCTTTTTTTTTAATGTAATGAGTTTTGAGCGAGAGATGTTAGGTGTCTGGACTAAACTTTTGGATTTTTTTGAAATTTCTTAAAGACTCGTTTCTTTATTTTATTTCTGGGCCATTACAGCCATCTGTGCATGCCATGGTGTTTCTGTAGGTGAATGCAGGTGTGTAGGAAAGGAGGTGGCTGCAAGGAGCATCCACCACAGCCTGTGAAGCATCACCTGAGACATGGGAGAACCTGCAGGAGTTCTGGAATACTTTGGCAATTCTTGCTGTGCCTGGAGCAGCCCTCATTAGAAAAGACATGAAGGAAAGGTTTCTACTGGGGAATCTTTCCCTCCCTGAGCTGTTGTCTTGGGGTTCCAGGAGGGATTGACCTGGTGTGAGGTGATGTCCTGGCGTGTGTCCTGGTGTACATCCCAGTATGAGCTGTCCATTCTGAGCTGTATCCTGGGCTCTACATCCCAGTGTGTATCTCAGGTTATATCCCAGTGTGAGGCTCTGTCCTGATGTCTATCCTGAGCTGTATCCCAGGAGGTGTCCCAATGTATATCCCAGTGTGGGCTCTGTATCCTGGTGTATATCCTGCTGTGAGCTGTGCACTCCAGGCTGTGTATCCCAGTGTGAGCTGTATATCCTGGTGTGAGCTGTGTATCCTGGTGTAGATCCCAGTGTGAGGCTCTATCCTGGTGCTTATCCTGGGCTGTATCCAGTGTGAGGCTCTGTCCTGGTGTTTATCCTGGTTTATATCTCTGTATTCCAGGCTGTGTATCCTGGGCTGTATCCCAATGTATATCCCAGTGTGAGCTGTGAATTCTGGGCTGTATCCAGAAGAATATCCCAGTGTGAGGCTCTGTCCTGGGCTCTACATCCCAGTGAGTATCTCAGGCTATATCCCCATGTGAGGCTGCATCCCAGGGTGTATCCTGCTGTGTGTCCCTGTGTGTGTGTCCTGGTGTGGGGCTGTACCCTGGGGCTCCATCCTGGGCTGTATCCCAGTGTAAGGCTCTATCCTGGTGTCTCTCCTGGGCTCTATACTGGTGTGTGTCCCAGTATATCACCCAGGCTCTGTCCCAGGCTATATCCTGATCTAAGGCTCTGTTTTGAGCTCTATCCCAGGCTATATCCTGGTCTAAGGCTGTATCCCAGTCTGTGTCCTGGGTTCTATCCTCTTGGAAGGCTCTATCCCGGTGTATCTATCTCCCTGGCTCTATCCTGCTGTATTGCTCTCCCAGTTTATCCCCCAGTGTATCTATCTATCTAATCTATCTATCTCCCGGGCTCTATCCCGCTGTATTTCTCTCCCGGTTTATCCCCCAGTGTATCTAATCTATCTAATCTATCTATCTCCTGGGCTCTATCCCACTGTATTTCTCTCCCGGTTTATCCCCCAGTCTATCTAATCTATCTATCTAATCTATCTATCTAATCTATCTATCTATCTATCTCCCGGGCTCTATCCTGCTGTATTTCTCTCCCGGTTTATCCCCCAGTCTATCTAATCTATCTATCTCCCGGGCTCTATCCTGCTGTATTTCTCTCTCGGTTTATCCTGCAGTCTATCTATCTTATCTATCTATCTATCTAATCTATCTATCTAATCTATCTATCTATCTATCTATCTCCCGGGCTCTATCCCGCTGTATTTCTCTCATCCCCCGCTGTATTTCTCTCCGGTCTCTGGGCGCGTTCCCGCAGCTCTGGAGCTGCAGCTCCATCTCCTGGACAGAAATCCCCGCTCCATCCTCCAGCCCGTTCCATGTATTACTGAACTTCTGAATTATCCTTACAGCAGGGTTCCACCGTGTGTGGGGCCTGGCCCTGCAGCACAGTTTAACTGCAGAAAGGGGTGGGAAATAAATAAATTAATTCTCCCTGTTCTTATTTTCCCTAATAATATAAAATGCATCCAGAGTTTTAGAGAAGCTGTGTCTAGAAATGAAAGTAATCAGATCCCAACAGCACTTGCTGTTGAGTTTAAGGTTATTTTTGAATGGCTTTTGTTCCACATGCACTGGGAATAACACTGTGTGCAGAACAGCTTCTGTGAAACCAGGCTGAAAAATGTTAAGGTAAATTACCTCCAGTGTTATGGACTTCTCACTGAAAAACCAAATCACAGAGTCAGTGTTTGTGGTTTTTTTCTGTGTTACTCCACTTACAAATTAGTGCTTCAAGTGCAGGAGATGTTGCTCAGAAGTCTGATAGTGCTGTGTTTCAAGTAGAATGTTTTCCTTTGAGGCCTAAATCAATTATCACAATTATTTTTTAAGTGTTTGGTGTTTCAGAAGTTGTTTCTTTTCAGGGAGTAGTTTCTTTTCAGTACAGATAAAAATTTACATCTGTAATATAAATTCATATTTATATGATTTCGTTATTTTTATACATTATTTATTTATAAAACATATATTTATATATAAACATATCTAATATATTATCTATAAGCATATATAATATATATAACATTATATGTGTTTTATATATATTATTATATATAATATTTTATAAAATATATTATTTTTGTTATATACTTTTATATAATATTATATATTATCTATTATATTATCTATAATATTATAATACATATTTTATATAGTATAAATAAATATATATTATTTATATTAAATTTATACTATTTCCTTATAAATTTATAAGGAGACTGCCAGGTGGTTGTTGTTGTCATTCAGAGAAGTTTTTTAGGGAATGTCAGTAATCACTGAAGGAATGGTTTATCACAGGATAAAACCATGAAAAGATGTTTTCCATCCATAACTTGTATCAGAAGTGGAGTGAGTTTCCCTAATGTCTTTCCAAGTCAGGACTGTGCTCTGAGCCTGTACAGAGCATTTTCTGTCTGGATGCCACAGGGAAGCAAAGCTTTTCAGACAACGTTTATAGAACATTAAAATTAAACCACTGTGATGTCAAAGCAGCAGCTGGAAAATTGTCTGTGGCTGTGTGTGTGACTCTGGTGTGGCCTGAGAACCACAAGGTAATTCTGAGGAATTGTGTTCTTGTGACACCTGACTGAGATTAAATGAATTTTGGCTGTTTTTGTCCAGCTTGGTTAACATAACTGATGTGTTGTGCACTAAAAATGAGGGCAGGATTCACTCCTGGCTGCTCAGGGCACAGATGGACAAACACAAGGGAGCTGCAGGGACTGTGTGTGACAAGTGTGGCTTGGCAAAGCTCCTCCTGCTCTTGGTGGGCTTCCTCTGCATCAAAAATAATGTGCTGCTGAATTATTTGTGCGTAATCCTTCTACGGGGATGTGTCTGGCATCAGTGCTGCTGGAAATTGAAATTTTTATGGCTATTCTAGGACTTCTGTTGTATTTCCGCTTGCGTTAAGTTCAAAGGTAATGTGCTTTAAAAACGATTCCTGGTGTTCCCTTCTGGGATTTAGTAATAAATTCTGCAAGCAAACAAACAAAAATCAAACAAGAAGAGAAAAAAGAGCAGCAGCACTCCTATAAACAGTTGTATGTTATAGTTCTATGTGTGTAACTGGGATTTTTTGATCCTGTTGTTCTTTGAACTGTGTCTTTTTGAGGAGTGTAAGTAGAGAATGTCAGAAAGCAGATGCTTGAGATCTATTTGGCAGATAAAAATAGCATTTAGAGAAGGTGTATTTTACTTGGAGTTGTGAGAAATCCTATTTTGCAATGAGGAAAGAAACTGTTATAAAGTATTTCACACCTCTGATGTCAAGTCTTCCATTCTCAGTGCCCCACTGCTTCTCAGGGCTTCTTCTTCCCTCTGAAAAGCTTCAGATTTTGGTGGGAGAAAAAAGTTTGGAGAATATTGATTTAGTTTAGAAATGCTTTCTGTTTGCTTAAGATAGCAACCATCAGACCCTGTTTGTGTTATTAAGAGTGAATGGATGATGTGGGTTTTTAAGTTTACAGTAAAATTTCAAGCCCAAAAACTCCGAAGTAACTCCAACTTTCCCAAACTGGAAATGTGTTGGATTTTAGGGAAATTCAGATGAAGTCCTGTCCCTCCTGGCTTTTTTGGAAGCTCAGATTGTGCAAAGGAGAATTTAAGAGCCCTCAGGTGCCCTCACAAACCCCACAGCCCTTCCAGGCTCAGTTACTCACAGCAGTAAATAAAGAGTATTGTCCGAGTAATGCAGTAAATTTGTATCTGTAGCCCTTGGACAGTAGGGCAGGGTTTGGGAGTTAATTTAACTAGCACAGTGCTCAGTGAGAAAGAATTCCCTCAAATTAATGATTCCTTAAAACAAACAAAAACCAGGGAGGATTGGAGTTTTTTGAGACTCCAAATTCCCACAGTGTGATTGCATACTGGATGATGCTGTTAGGGATGACTAACAAAGCAAACAAAAAGCAAAATAACTCATTGAAGTAGTCTAATTAATGATTTGTGCTTTGCATTTATTGTGTGAAAAGCCAAGTTTGATTTATATGTAGTTTGATTTATTTTTAAGCAAATAGCATATTTGTAACTAATGTGCAGCATGAAGGACATCAGGGACACAAAGGGCTCTTACACAAAATACCTTTTACATGTGTCCCTCAAAGCTTTTTAGCTGCAGTCAGATCAGTTTTACAACAGGATAAATAAAATAACAACAGCTAAAAAACCTCCTCCCCAGAATAAATCCATTCATCATCTGGTGTTTTCGTGGAAAGAAGTTTTCAGCATTGACTAAAAGTACAGGAATCTCTTGGGTAACATTTTTATTTCCTTCAGAACTTTGAAGCAGGCCAGGAAAAGTCCTCTACCCCTTGGTTTCAGAGGGAAGCAGGGATTTCAAACACTTACAGCCCTGAATAATGCAGGACATGCTGATTTCATCCCATTTTTTAGGAGCTGGGATCTCTGCCAGTTTTCACAAGAAAAGTCCAACCTCTCTGCAGCACTTGTGAAAAGTCTCCTGGGGTTCCTGTTATAACATTAATATGGATTGTTGTAAAGATAAAGTTACCACACATTTACAAGTTTGACAAGAGGAAAGGTGATGCCCCTCATTCCTACAATAACATTTCTGACACAGAAATGAAGTTTTAGGATTAAATCCCATCCTAATGTCTGATATTACTTCTAAATGAACTGTCAGAAGTCCTGGGCAGGTGTGAAGGTATCTGATTTTCACATCAGGATTTTATTCTTCCATCATTATTCACAAGGCTTTAGAAGGCATTCCAAGAACTGCAGAATGGTACAATTATATAGAATTTCCCTAAATAAAGCTGTAGCTACTGCAAACTTAATTCCTTTCAGCATTGACAGCATAAAAATGGCATAAAACTCGGTTCCTGTTTTGAATTCAGTTCTAAAAGTCTCCTTTTTTCCTACCCTGAGTGTCAAATGGAATTTTTAACTCTTGTACAGGTATTTTCCCCCAAAGACTGAAAACATGGAGCTAATGCAGTGTGTCTGAGAGGCCAAGGACACTCAAACTGCCCTTCTGAGCCCTTCCTTTGCACCTTAAGCACCAAATTACAGGGAAATGTACACAGGCCTCAGCTGGCTGCAATGCTGCTTAACTCGATGGTGCCTTTAATTTCTTATTTCCAATTAATTCTTCAGAGACTGATTTGATTTGCCTCAGTGCTGAAAATCTGTTCCTCTCCTCCTTCCCAGCACAGATCTGAGTAAAGCTGTCCAGATGTTGGTTACTGGTCTCCTTCCCCTTGAAGAACAAGAAAGGTTAAAGTAGTTTCAGAAGGTCCCTAATTGTCAATTTTTGTCTGATTCCAGAAGTTTTGGGAGGGATTTGAGTTTACTTCCATGTTGCAAGCTGTTGTTGCTGTTTGCATTCTAAAACCCATAAAATCAGTGATCAGAGTTGGAGTTAAGTTGATGTTTTTGTCCATGTCTGATTCCCTGGTTAGGGGTGGATACACCAAAATACAGCTGCTTATAGATTTTTCTAGAAATTGAGTGTATGCTAGGGGATGAGGAGCTGGAAAGCTACAGATTTTTGGGGTTTTTTTTTTGTAATTTTGAAACTTACCTGCTGTAATCCTGAGGTGTGAGCACAGGAGGGAAGCACAGGCTCCTCAGAGCTCGCTGTCTCTGCTTCAGCAGCCCAGAGAAACAGGATTTTGTGCTTTGCTGTGGGACAGAAGACAAATCAAATACACAAAAATGTCTTTTTTTCCTTCCTTTCATTCCTGAATAAATGCAGCTGGTCACAAAATAATTAAATATCGAATAATTAGGAATGAAACCATTGAGCAAAGCAATGCCAAAGGAAATATTCAGTTTTGAGAGTACCAGAACATTGTTACTATGAAACTCTTTGTCAGATTCTGGGCTGTTTGAGTTGGAAAAGGCATTCTTGTAGGATTTTATCCTTTAGGAGAAGGGGAGGGGAAATTGTAACTCACCAGCAGTGAGAGGCACCCAGAGTCCTTGCATAGCACAGCTGGGAGTAGCTGCTGCCTTCAGAACGATTTTAAATTAACAATATTGTGAAAGGCACTCATGTTACCAATTTCCAGCCCTTAGAACTGATTAAATTGAAATAGGACTCATCTTTTACAGTCTGTCAGTAAGTCCATCATGTTTTTTGAGGAAGGTATATTTTCTAAGAGGCATTCACTGACTCTGGGTTATACAGGTTTTTTCCTTAGCTGGCAATTTCAGATTCTGTTTAATGATGAAGGGAGCAAGATGCCATCATTCCCACAATATTGGAGAGGAGATGAAAAGGTGTTATACCAGCTTTAAATAGATTGGATTTTGGTGTGAAGGAACGTGGATCTTCCCTTGCTTGAACAGTTTTGCGCTAAACTCATTCAGTTGCTCCTTTTGTATTCTGGAGCCAGTAGAGTGGCAGGACACAGCACAAAAAATTACTTTTCCTGTGTATTTTAAGAGATAGATTCCACTTTTGCAGACCTGTCAGGGGATATTATCATGTAAATAATGTAGGGATGCTTTTGTGAGGGAACCAGGGATCAGGCTGTAAATTGAATATACTTATTCCATTAATATTCAGTCACCCCACAGGATTGAGTGGGGCTGGGGATAACTGGGCATAGCTGGGTGCACATTGCAAATATTTGTGTGGGCTGCAGAGAGC
This sequence comes from Melozone crissalis, assembly GCF_028551555.1. Taxonomy (NCBI): domain Eukaryota; kingdom Metazoa; phylum Chordata; class Aves; order Passeriformes; family Passerellidae; genus Melozone; species Melozone crissalis. The sequence continues at coordinate 21,080,487 of NW_026535846.1, read as the reverse complement.
TGGAAGTGCTGTGGGGACACAGACAGGTAGAGTGGTGATGTTCACAGGGGTCCCAGGATGAGGGAAGGGATGAGAATAATCTTGACCCCATGCTTCAGAAGGCTGATTTATTATTTTATGGTATATATTATATTAAAAGAAAATGATATATCAAAACTATTCTAAAAGAATAGAAGAAAGGATTTCATCAGAGGGCTAGCAAGGAATGGAATGATAATAAAATCTTGTGGCTGCTCACAGCCTCAACACAGGTGGATGTCATTGGTCATCAAGTAAGAACAATTTCACATGCTGGGTGAACAATTCTCCAAATCACATTCCAAAGCAGCAAAACATGGAAAAGCTGAAGCTTCTCAGGAGAAAAGATACTAAAGAAAAGATTTCTCATTAAATCTGTCTGTGACAGTAGAGAGTGTAGAAGGAGGAGGAGATGGAATCTGCTGAGCCCATCCTGGGCACCTCTGGAATATTTTGGTGCTGTAATGGTGGCTGGCTCCTCCTGTGGTGCAGTAACAGCAATAATTAGTGATTAACAGCTCTCCTGATGGATTCAGGTGTGAGTGGAGGCGCAATTTATCTTTGACATCAGCCAGGGACTGAGGAGTGAGATGTAACACCTTGAGGTGTTTAATTCCTCTGGCTGATGTTTCTCCCTGAGTGATGGTACCTTTTGTTAAAATTCCACTTTGCTGAATTACCACTTTTGTTCTGCTGCTCTAATGGAGATACTCAAGGCAGTGGAAAGTTGCTCTAATTTTTTTTGTGAATGCAGAAGCTACTGACTTTTACCTGAATCTGCAAAGAGAGGGGAGGAAAAGCCCCATCCTCTCCAGATTGACACTGCACAGAGTAAATTCTGATGGTTTCAGTGCCCTTCAGGAGTCCAAAGGAATGTGGGCCCATGAATTATCCTGGTTGATGAATCCAGGTGCAGATTGAACCCATTTCATGCAGTTTTTTTTTTTTTTTTTGAGAAGGAACCCAAAGAAAATATTTAATGTAAAAATTTCATGTTTGAGGAATCTCTGAGGGGGAGAGACATCCTGAGCTCAAATAAAGGATTTAGCAGAAGACTTTAGTTCTGCTGGATGAATGTTTTATGCAGGCTGTGTGCACAGCAGGCTGGGCTCGAGCAGTCTGTAAAAATCAAGGTTCCTTAACTCAGTGTGGGACCAGCAGGAGACCCAGAGAAGGAACAAGAAAGTGAAGCATGAAACCACTGGCAAAGCCTGAATTAATCAATTTTTCTTAGAAGCAAATCTGTTCCTGTCTCTAAAAGAGAAGAAAGCTGTTTAAATGTGATCTCTGGAATGAATAGGAAATTCACAGGAGAAGAATCTATTTAACAAAAGTCTTACACAAATCTACATCAGGCACAAATGATGTGTTCAGCTCACTGCCCACCTTTGGACTGAAGAAGATTCCACCAGGATTTATTCTCTTCTCTGGCAGCTCCCATTGCTGATTCCAACTGCACTGAGCACTTGCAGCACTCATTATGTCCAGACCATAAATCTTTCCTGCTTGATGCTCAGCGCCTTAATTTACCAATTTCTTATTTTTCTAGCTGATCTACATTGTCCTAATCACACATCGCTGCTCCAGGTTTGTTTGCAGGAGGGAGGGAATTCCAGACCATCAATCTTTGTTTAGCATCTAACTTAAACTCTCCATCAACCTGAGGCTTGCGCAAGTGGAAAATTGCTTCCCTGAAGTAGTTGGATTGCGTTTTTGTTGGCATATTTGTACTCTGCAGTTTGTTACTGATCTATTTTAATAATTTTCTGGTGGTTTTATTGAGAACAGGCAATGTAGTCAATATTGTATTTTATGAAAGACTTTTAGGTGGCTGTTAGAAGTGAAAAAGCTTCCTTAAAATTTGAGTTTCAGAAACAACACAAAACATTTTTATTTTAGACTGGGACTGTAGCTGCTAATACTTTTCCAGACTTGATGAACAATAGGATTTAAGCACAGCAGTCTCTGCAAGAACCATCTAGGCTACGTTGTCTCAGAAATATTTGTTTTATATAGGATTGTTTTGGACACAGAAATCCAACAGCCACACGAGATGCCCCTAAGCAGTTCAAGTTAGAATTGTGGATGTTGGAAAACCTTCGTGAAAGATCTGGGTTGATTCTCACCCCTCTCCTCCCGTGCCTGCTCTGGGTCCCCAGCAGGACGTAATGCCAATGTGAATAATTAGTAAAACTTTATTTGAAACCATCACAGTGCTGCAAAAAGCAGGGAATGGCTCTACTCAATTATGGACCCCTTTCCCTCTCTGAAATAGCCCCAGATGATGTACAGGCAGTGTTTTCTGAATGATACATGGGTAAACTTGCAAAAGGGAAAAGTGAGACACTCATGGGGAGGGTGATCTTAAAGAGATCTTTGGGTCTGGGAGATGCCTCTGGGTGCTGCTATTATCCTAATTATGGTTAATCAGAGGGAAATGAGCACTGAACAGTGCTCATTAGATTTCAAATTTCAGCCTGTGTGTGACAAAGAAAGCCAGTTCTCTTTCTAGCATGGGAGATGAAGAGGAATTGATGTGGAAAGTTTGGTGCAGAGGGTATGAGGGGGAGAGTTTAATGCTGGTAAAGAAAGTAAATTGTGGGAATGCTGCAGAACCAAAATCAGGGAAAGGGGCACTGTGGGGACTAGAAAATCCCATCCCCCTCCCCCCCTTAAAAAGCCAAACTCACCCAAAAACCCCTCCAAATCCAGCCTGCTAACTTGATATCTTAGATATTCTGTAAATGATGTGGATGGTAGCTTTTTTCATTCCATGGGATCAAGAAATGTCCAGTATCAATTTCATTATTGGCTGTCCCATTTCTCAATTCACTTTTTCTAAATTGTGCTGAATACATTAGACACTTGATCTATTTTATCAATTAGAGACATGAAATGTCTCTATGAAATGAAATGTTTCTGGAGTAAGGCAAAGGTAGATCCAAACTAGCCCTGTCTGGAACAAGCTGGAATAGCTCAAGTGGGACTAAATAAAAGCCAGGAGTCCAAACTTGCACTGCTGAGTTGGCTTTGAGTGTAACTGTCCCCACTGAGAATATTCTGCTACCTGGAATACAATCAGGTTTTTTCCTCTAATATTGTCTCTAGATTAAGTATTTCACCTCAATAAAGACTGCGCAGTTATAATGAACACTACTTGATTTCTGAAAACTTGGGTTTTGTCATCATTATAAACTTAATGCTCACTAAGATTGTAATTATGGCTGCAGTCCCCAAGTATTTCATCCTCACTGAAGGCCTTTCTGAAATTGCTTTTGCTTTGACAGTGTGCACAAATTATGCTTGGGATTGCAGAGGCAGGAGAGCCTAAAAATAATTTAGAACCCTTTAATCAGAGTATTCTTAAAGTTGTATCAGATAATGTCCTATTTTTGTTCTTAGCTGTGGCCATACTCACTGCGCTGTGAAATGACGACTAAAAAGGAAATTTCCAGGTATACTACTGGAAAATGCATATTGAGAATAACCTTCATGGGACCATTGTCAGGATGGGTCCAGAAGTGTTGGTTAGTGAAGGAAGCAAACTCCTAAATTTTGGTTTTCAAAAATCAGTGTTACTATAGCTAGAAATGTGCTTCTGACAGCTGTTTGTTCACAATTCATAATAATGTTTTCCAGTACCAGCTATCAGATCTTTACAAGTAAAAATCACTTTTGGAGGTGTTCTTCTCTTCAAGTCAATAGAATTTTAGAGGGATTAGAGGCTTCTGGATGGCTTTAAAACACAGGGCACCTAAAAGAGATTTTAGGTGCTTTTTTTTTTGCACAATAAAGTTGGTTCAAAATACATGACTGTTGGACAGTAGGCTGCAAACCAAAACCCACCAGGGGCCATGCAGATGAGAACTTAAATAGGTGATTGAAAGGGAGAGCAAAGTGTTAATGAATCAGTTTTCCATTCAGGAATCAGCTTCTCCCCAGCTTTAGGACGTGGCTTTGCAATCCTCATCCTTCCCTGCCCAAACATCAGTTTGCTGAATTGATGTGGCAAACACCAGGCAGGGCCTGTGCAGCCAATTACCCTTTAGATGGAGCTGTTTCTCCTCGGATGATGTGAGGGTTGCAAGAGTGTCTCTAAGAAGTTAAGTAAGAACAAGCTGATATGTTCAGTAAGAGGTTTTATTCTTCTATTAATGTATGTTTATCACTGCCAAAGAAAGCAGTGTGTATCCTGCTCATACCAATTCAAAAATCTCTTATAAGGAATACATATTGATAAGGAAAAGATGTATAATGATGTTTTGGAAAATACACAAGTAAATGTGTACAGCTCAAATTGGGGATAGTTTTGTGATAGGGAAAGAATGTGAGCACTGGATGTAAGATAATATTACACAGTCAGTGAGCTGAGCTTCTGAGCATTCAGATATTTCCCCTGGAGCTGAGGAAATTTGTCTTTTCCTTGTGAGCAGCAGTGTACTGGTGGGAGCGATCCTCAGAAGGGGAACAGCTATTTGTTTGCTTCCCATCGTGATTAACACAGACATCTTTCATTACCAGGCAATCCTGCTTTATCAGCATTAACTCCAGCACACCCAGAGCAATTCTGCTGGCTGGTCCTTGGGAAGTTGTCTAATTAAGTTCTAATTTAATTCCCTTTTGGAGTGAAGTGCCGCTTAAGCAGGATGTGTTCCCTGGCATGCGTGGTTCCAGGTCTGTGCCCTGCTGAAGGATGAATGTGTTGGAGTGCTCTGTGTGCTCAGTGCAGCTCAGCAGCCGCTCCAGAGCACGCAGTTCATTCAGCCTGCAGGGCTTTATTTTGCTGTCAAGAGCTGTGGGTTTGGCTGTGGGCTCTGTAATTGCTGTGGCAGCACCGGCAGCTGCTGCTGCCCCTCTGTGCCCTCAGAGTTAGGGGGGCACTCGTGGTGTGATGAGAGAGCAGAATCCTCCTGCAGGGAGAGGTGTCAGGGGCCAACCTGCTGCAAGCTTAGCCCAAGGACACATCTCCCTTTTCTATCACACAGCTGAGCTGCTCAGAGCAGAGCTGACCTGCTGGGGGCATGGGAGGCTGAGATTTGGTGTCCAACAGTGGAGTTTGAGGCTAACTCTGTTTGGGGCGATGGTGTGAGCCAAGGCACTGGTGCTCAGCCTTTCTCCTCCATCCCTGGTGGATTGGGGAGATCAAACCCATCCCTACCTCTCCGCTTTGCTGTGTTTGGTAGGGCAGGACTGTCATTGGGAGTTCTCTGTTCAGGTGTTGCTTCCACAATTTTGAAGATGTTAATTGTGAGATGTTAATTGTGTGTCCCCTTCCATGATTTTGGAGATGTTAATTGTGTGTCCCCTTCAGCCTTCTCTCTGCATGGAGGGGATCTGGCCTTGCCACCATCCCCTGTGGAAGTGGCTGTGACCCTCTCAGATCCCTTTTCTTGACCAGGTCTCCCCCCATTGATGCAGAAGCCACATCCAAGCCCTGCTCTCACAGGTGTAGCCCAATAAATTCAGTTTTCCATGATTTCCAGGCATGAATACACAGCGACCTTCAGTGCAGGCTCTTGGGGCTTTGCTGGGCTTGCTCTTTGCCCCAGCTCCTCCTGATGTGCTCTCAGCAGCTTCTTGAGGGTAAACTCTTAATCATGGGAAACTCTTAATCATGTTTTCCAGTGCCAGCTATCAGATATTTACAAGTAAAAAGTCACTTTTGGAGGTGTTCTTCTCTTCAAGTTAATAGAATTTTAGAGGGCTTAGAGGCTTCTGGATGGCTTTAAAACACAGGGCGCCTAAAAGAGATTTTGGGGATTTTTTGGCATGATAAAGTTGGTTCAAAATTCTTGACTGTCGTTTATTTGATGTTGGGTAGTAAGCTGCAAACCAAAAACCTGCTGTGATTTTGGGATGAGCAGTTCTGGTACAGGCTTGGGGTTGGCTCCAGCAGCCTCAGGGGCAGGTGGGACCTGCTCCTCTCTTGATTTCCTGAAGACCCTTCCCAACCTGGTTCCCACACCCTGCCTGGCTTCTGGCACCATCCCTGCAGGCTGTGATGGAGCTTTATTAGTTTCATTAGCCTTTCATTACAAATAATCAGAGCCATGCTAACAAATCCCCTCATTATTGCTGTATAAATCTTGCATCACAGCTCCTTGTTTTTTATTAGCGAGCGGCTGAATGTTCTGCCAGTGCAGGAGGGAAATAAATAAATCTCTGCTGGGCAAGGGCTCCTGGTTATTCCCAGGCAGTCCTGAAACTCTTCCCAAGTTTCTCGTGCTCTTTAGTCGTGCTTTTCTTCCAGGAATGAAGTAGCGGAGTATGAAATAAATAAATTAAGTAGCGGCGTATGAAATAACTGCGCTGGGAGCAGTGGTGGCCCCGAAACCCCAACAATTGAGCAGAACTTCACTTCTCTCTTAAATTTGCCTTTGTGTGCTCTATGAGGAGTATTCAACTTCTCTATCACCTCACACGGATTTTTCACGTTCTCCACCTACACAGTGTTGTAATTAAAGAAATTGCAGGGTGACAGGATGACTTCTAACCTCCTAAAACAATTTGCCTTTTCATACAATAGCAATTTAAAACCACTTCAGGGCTGTGATCACTTGGAGGAAAAAGGAGGGAATTGGGATGGGGTTTGTGGCACAAAGGCAAGCTGGGCTTCAGTTAAAAGCACTCAATAACTCCTTTTGTAATTTCTTAATTTTTATTTTTTAAATACTAATGTGTTTTCAACAGCACTTTCTATATACTGATCTGTGTGATGCATAAGCTGCATATGGTGTTAATTACTGTGAAATTAATCACATTTTGTACTGTGCTTGCACAACCTTGTCCTCTAATTGGCATTCCTGCAGATTTCTTCTGATGTTGAATCATTTATAGCAGGCTTTTAAAAAAATATTTATGATTCTAGGGATGCTTCTCTGCTCATTTATTACTTTGAATTGATTGCTAGATGTGAACATGGGTTTAACCCTACGCTTGTGCTCAAAGCCTGATTGACCTGAACAGCACCAAGATATCACAGAATTTACAATACACACAGAATTTAGAATATCAGGTGGAAAGGAGACCTCAGGGTCATCCAGCCCAATATCTCTTGGCAAAGACAAGGGGTGTGGGAGTTGGTGAGTGCTTTTTAGCGTTTATTAATTTAAAAATTTCTGCACTGTCACCACAGCTGCTTGTAGTTGTTTTCTGCGTTTAATCTTCCTCATTGTGGCACAGAAATAATTTCATGTGCACTTGTTGCCTTGTGTGCCTGATCCTTCCTTGGTGTTCTGTTACATAAACAGGAAAAAAATACAGAGAGCTGTAAGGTTGTTACTTTAATGATGTAAATTAATAGTTGTCTTTATTTCTAGTTGCAATGTTTGTTTCTATTTACAGTAATGTATTGCTTGTCCTTTCCTACTCTAAATAATTTTTTCCAGTGACATAAGTATTTTCATTCTAATATTTAATGATGAATAATTAGTAATTATAACTAATAATATAGGTAATAAGTTAATAATTAAATATAATTAATAGTTAATGTATTAATAATTATTAGTATTTTAATATTTAATTTTTATTTTTTCAGTAGCATAAGTATTTAGGAATTTGGGGGCTAGGTAAACAAATCCCCTGATTTCTATTGCTCTGGGATTTGATTCTGTTGCTTTCTTGACCAGAGGAGGAGAGGGGATAAAGGGAAACTCTTTAATGTGCAAGGCTCAGGATTTGTGCTCAGTGTTGGAGTGCTTTATTCAGGTAAATCTGCTGTGGTGAATCTGGAGCCCAGCAAAGTTTCACCCTCCTGGCTTTGCCCAAAGTCACAGCCCCTCTCTCTCCCCAGGCTTTTCTTGCCTTTGTGCTGAGATGGCCTCAGATAAAACCAGTGTTGCTCATAGAAACTCATTTACAATTCCACATTCCCTTCTACTTATACCCAGTACATTCAGGATTTATGGCTTAATTTTCTGCAGGGTGCAGGAAGAGATGGTAAAATACTTCTGAGAAAAGGAATGAAGATAAAATGGGGGGATTTCAGCCTGAAGAGTGTTTTCTTTTCACTTGTACTTCCTAAAATGTGTAGTTTGTCAGTGATTCCATCACTCTTTATTGCTCCTTCTGAAAACCTGTATAAAAAAAAAATAAAAGAAATTAAATGACTGAGTGTTAAAACTGGTCACTGCCCAGTTATACCAGCCAGGCACTTGATCTAATGAATAGATATGGTGGCTGGGAAATGGGAATTATTTTAATTTCCAGGCAGCAAATAGTTGGTCTATGAAGAGAAAACAGCTTTTTGATGGGCATTGGTCATCCACAAAAGTAAGAAATTGTAGCAAGTTTTTTTAAAACCCCAACCATGTGGTAACTGCTCCCAAAGCCTGCTGGAACACTGATTTACAGCAGGTACCTCAGCTCCAACTGCCATGCACTGATATAGGTTTACATCCACATATTGACAGATAATCCCCTCCCTCCATGCAGATATTCTCAGTTGGAAGTTTATTCTGGGCTGCACACCCTCAGCTGGGCTCAGCCCAGCAGAAATGCTGCTTTGTTTTTTGGGTGGGTGCAGAGCCTGTCCCAGCCAGCTCCCTGTATCCCACAATAAAAACATTATTTGTTATATTATTGATGGTACCTCGACTTCTGCAGAGTTTTCTGTGCAATCTTCCATGGCTCCTTCATAGGAGATCCATGTAAAGGGCTTAGGGTGTTGCTTGGGAAGTTTGCAGTTACATTTTAATTATTATTTTCTTTTTAATACAATCAGTGAGGTTGTTAGGAGAGGAAAATCTGGGTTTAGAAGTGGGGAGGCATCTCTGCCTTGCTCCTCATTTGGTGGGATTTTTGTCACTGTGTGAGTGGTTGTGCTTCTAATTTGGTGAGGTTTTGTGTCACTGAGTGTTCATGTCCCTTAGCAGCACCAGGAACAGAATGGAAAGCTCTAGACCCAAAATGAGTTTGAAGTTTGAGTTGAATTATTGCATTTGCTGTGTTTTAAGTACCTTTAAAGCAGTGCTGAAAGATCACTTGAGAGGCAGCAGCACCAGCCCAGCTGATGACATGAATACACCTTTTATATCGAGTGCTAACAGCAGTTAACCTTTGGGAGGGTTTATTCTTTCCTGGAAAATGATGTTCTGGTGAGTCAGAGCAGCTCCTGCTCTGCATTCCAGCACCTGTGGCTGCACTGATCCCCCTGGCTGCAGAATTACACCCTGGCACCAGCAAACAGCCTGTGCAGCCTCCAGGGACAACCCTTTCATCCCCTTTGTCATCAGGATAAATCCCCCATCGTTTTTGTCAAAGCCTGAGTGTAGCATAGTCAATGGAGATTTTGGGGCAGGTGATGATACATTGCTTTTCTCTGGAGAATATTATTTTTGTGCAGGTTGATGTACCTATTTCAGTGAGTTTGTGTAATCTTTTTTTTCTAACTATTTGACATCCCTAAAGGTTATGAAATTCCCTTGGTTTTATGAAGGGATACATGCATAGTGTGAGAAATGTAATTTTCCAGGGAAAATAAGCTCGTAATGGAAGTGCAGAGAGTTCCTCCTTGCACTTTTGTTTATTTTAGGGTCTGTGTTTCTTTGCCCAGCAGTATTTATTTTGAACTCCATGGAAATGTTTTGAGAGCAAGATTAATTCTCTTTAGTGTTAACTGGACACGGACTCAGTCTTTTATAAACTAATGCTTTAATAAAGTTTGACTAGTTTTGAAATTGTTCTTTAAATTGAGATTCAGGTGAGGAAAACTTTTTCCACAATAAAAGCAACATTTTTCATCTTTAGATATGTCACCTCAGTTTCTGCTGAGTTTTCTGCACAGAAAACTCACAGGACACCCAGGGCTTGGGGTGTTCTGCTGAGTATTTGGGAAGTCTGCTCATTAAATTTTAGTGATTTTTCTTTTTAATACAATCAGAGACTGTTAGGAGAGGAAAACTTCTGCGTAACCTGTCTTGCCCTTTTCATCAAAACTGAAATATCTTCTGTTTGCCTGGTTCAAGACAGAAAATAATGATTCTTTTGAGTGCCAGTTGCTAGTTCTGCTCTTTGTTTTTGGCTCTTTCTAGGTTTTGCCCATAATATAATAAGCTTTTAAAACAGAGAAATACTTTTCATAATTTCTGCGCATTCATTATGTAAATACATGTGAAGATTTAGGGTTGCTTGAGACTTGGGATGATTCCCATTAAGGAAAAAATGAAATGTCTGCTTGGAATTACTCCTGGCTTCATGACATGGAGAAGGATGAGCCATATTCCCATTTAATCAGGCATTTCAGATCAAAGCATTTGTACTATATTTTTTTTGAGAAAGTAGATACCATTAGACTTTATTATTGTTATAATTTCCATTTACTTTGTCTTCTGCTTAATATCAATTGAGTCTTGAGCCTCTCTTACCCTGCTTCTGTCATCTGTGCTTTATGACAGAAATGGAATGCAGCTCTTTTAATCAAAGTGGACCAGGCTATTGTGCTGGGGACCTCTTAATAAACTTGCAATTTTAAGGATGATCAAGTAGCGTAATAGAAATATTCATGTATCCATGAAGCCTAAAGTAATTATTTCAGCCTTTAATGTAAAGTTCCTAAATCTCCAGGAGTAGTCAGGTTATGCACAGAGCCAATGGTGATGGATTTTGTGGTGGCTTGCTTTATGGCTCTGGGTGGTGCTCAGCCCGTGGTTGCCAGGCAGGTATTTCAAATATTTCCTAAGGACAGAGAGCTTAATCAGATACTGGGAGTGAAGGTGAAATGAGTCAACTCCTCTGGAACAATGTCAGTTCAATTTATTTTCATTAAAAAAAACACTACAGAGATTTATAATCCCAAAGTATCTGTAATTTATAATGCTTGCATTTGAAACTTTAATTATGTCCTTGTTGAACCAAACAGTGTGTTATTAATTATCAGACAGCAAAGGATAATGCTTCATTACTAAAATTAGCTTTGGGCTTGCACTGTGTCTGTCTCAGTCCTGTGCTGAGACATGAGGGAGTGGATGCACAGGATACACAAATGTGGCTGAACTCACATTTTTGAAGCTGGTAAATAATATCCCTTCATCTATTTATGCATCAGGAGCAGCAGCTGTAAGTCTGAACAAGTTTAGTGAGCCAAGTTTGACTTAAAAAATATTTTAGAAATATTTATTTGATGTTCCACCCCAATTTTCCTATTGGGACCCATTGTATTTCCTGCAAGGTTCTGTGAAGGGTGGCAGTGACCCTGTGTCTCTTTTCATACCTTTCATCACTAATTTCTTCTTTAAGAAAATGGCTTGTTAGAATATTTGTAGGTAGTGGTGAGACTTAAATTTCTGCACAGTAACTTTGTGCTGTGTTTCTCCATAGTTCTGTGTGTGCTGCGTGGAGTAAAGAAATCTTCCCCAGCCTTTTCTCTTTGCTTTGAAAAGTTTAATGAAATGTCTCTCTGACATGAATTTTATTTCATAATTACACATGGAGAATTGACACTCAAAACAAATATTGCTGCATGGCCATACATAAGTTTATATGTAAATATTACTGAATGCCATAAGGAAATATTAGGCTCTTATCAGTAACAAAAATGAAAATATACTGCATTTATAAACCACCTTGCTAATAATCAGTTTGGCTCTTTGTTAGTTCAGATGTACATAATTTTTATAAAGATCTGTAGATGTGGTATCATTTGAGTTTTAAATACTGCATACAGAACACATGCTCTGGTTTGGAAAGTGCATTTTATTACATCTATAAATGAACTTGCAGTAGATATTTTAATTATTTCTGCCCCTAAATCTTTATTTACCGTGTCACTGTGCCATGGGTTATTTTCAGGCATGTTCAGAGTGGCCTGTGCTGAGCTGATGCTGCAGTTTGCCATGAGTTCAGGTCCCATATCTGCAGCAAGGGCTGATGTGCTGTAAAACGTGTGGCTCTTTCCAGCTCTCCTGATTCTTTATCTCTGTGCTCTCCATTTCTGTTTGTTCCACTTCCTCTGAGCCTCACCTCATTGCCCCGAGCTGCTCTTGTCCCTCCGTGCAGTTTTTGCCCTGTTGGAGTTCTGAGGGGCGTCTTGCTGTTGTGTTTTGCTCTCCCTCCTGACCTCTGCCTTTCCTGCTGCTGGGGTTGTTCATGTTCCCTTTGCTGCTCCCATCAGGGTCGCTGCCCCATCTCCCTGCCTGGCCTCTCACTCCATTCCCTCCCTGCTGCTGAGCACAAAAAACATTGGAGTGGAAGGGTAGATGGGCAAGTAAACTGATCAATGGCAATTTGATAACCTCCCTCCCAAGCTGGAGCTCCCAAACCTTGATTTTTACTCCAGTGTGTCAGCCAAAAACCAAAATCTATAGGAAGATTTAGAAAAGGATGTAACAAAGAGAGCAAAGAAAGTCGCCACCACAGGGAGCTTCCGCCATTGTATTCCAACAGAACATGAGGCCTTGGAAGGTGCACTTCTAAAGCTTTCCTTGGAAAAATAATTTCCTTTATTCTCCCAAGAGCTGTGTGGGTACCACACTGCTGAACTCAGGGAAAGCTGCCGCAGCTCCTGAATCCCTGTTCCTGCCTGCTGGGCTGGTCTCACTGAGGCGTTCCTGAATGAAATGGAAATTCACGCACCTGATGGAGGAGCTTAGGGCTCCTGACACAGGATTTCATTGTGTGGAGAAGTGGGTTTTGCAATGGCAGTAAATTGGTATTAGTTGGCATAAATTGGCATTTATGGGGCTTAAAATAATGCTCAGAGCAGGCAGGGTGATGGAGGATGCTGTTAAGGAGCAGCATGGCATCTGGGGTGAGGGCTCTGCCGAGTGAGGCTTTGGAAACTCTGCTCTCCCGCCAGTCCCTAGTGGACCCTTGATGCTGATGTATAAAAGGTTATACATAAAATTTCATACATATATATACAAAAATATAAATATTACAGATTTATATAATAATGTAAATATTACATATTATAATCATCATAATATGAAATATATAATAAAATTATATGTTGTTATATATTATGCATATTATATGTTAAAATATACAATATCATATATATTGTATATTGTATATTTATTTTATATATATATACTATAAACTAAATATTATATATGAATTATTTTAAATATGTATATTTATGTATATAAATTTAATATATAAGAAATATACATATATAATATATGTATAGTAAATACACATATTTTATTAATATATGGATTTAATAAAATAAAATAATAAACCAATCAGCCAAGAAAAAACCCAAACCACAAAGCTCAGATGGTTCATTATCCTATGAGGTTTAAAATCCAGACCATCTCCAACTATTTCCTTCTCCCTCAGGACTTGTTTTAGGAACTGGACAGGTTGGATTGGACATGTGGCTTCAGTTTTTTTTGAAAATTGGTTTTATGGGAAATAAGCACATTTCTGTCAGCCCAGGAAGGCCACAGAGTTCATTAATAGCTCTCACATCCTTTTGTAATGTGGGTAAAGACAACCATTGGACAACTGTAGTTATCATTCACTCCTGGCTGTGTGGAAGGAATGATAAGAAGGGAAAAAGGTTTATGCCCATTCTCAGTGTGCATTTGGATTTTTGTTTGTCCCCTGCAGTGCATATAGATGGCTAATATTGCTGAGTGCCTTCCCTTCCAGATACAGAAGAGATGACTGGTACCTATTTGAGAAATGTGTAAATGGGGTTGTGTTTATAGAATATTTTTGAATACAAAAAGAGTAGTTTATACCAGTACAGATGATATTTTCATTTTTGACAAGTTTAGTTAAGCAGTATTGCACAGCTAAGTAATTCCTTGTCTTCTAAGCAGAGAAATGAGAGTTTACAGAAGGTGAGAAAGAAGGATTTGCACAGGAAAAAAAAAAAAAAAAACAAGGGAAAAAAAACCCCAAATCACAGTGAAACTGTTATGCAAACATAGAATATTTATTAATTTGTAGCTGCTGGGATAGTGCAGGACATCCATACTCAATACTGACCACCAGAAATTAATTTAGAATGAATATTTCAATCCACAACTCTTCCATCAAGCCCTAACAAGTGTGCCAAGCATGGTCTTTCCCAGCATGTTTCCTCTTTATGAGGTGAAAAAAGAACTGCTGATTTCAGGGATTTCTTTCTCCTCATGTGGTGGCAGTTGCTGTGGGAGGTGGATACTTGAGGAGAAAACCAAAGAAAACTGCACATTTATTTATATATAGCATCAGCTGGAACAGCCCTTGGGCTTTTTCCAGAAGGTTTTAGGGTAATTCCTTTGCTAATTTTTGTGGTTTTTGGGTGTTTTCTCCTGACACAGTTTGTTTTCTACATGACACATGCATAATATTTAGAAATAGTAAGAGAAAAGAAAAAGCGGGAATAGTTGAATTGGAGAAGGGCACATTTTTATATATTTTGTGTGACTCCTTTATTTGAGTAGTAAAGCCTAAGGTGATGCTTTTGAAGTGCCTGCTACTTTGGAATGGCCATTTAAATATTAAAATACCTAATTCTCAAGGCAAGTTCTGCACATAGCAAAAGGTGACTCTTGGGATGTGTTTCAAATTTGGATATCTGCAACCAGGAATAATTTCTGAGAGTGGATGAATTTCCTGTGCTGTGGGAATTCCTGCTGTCCCCCTTTAATGCGATCCTGCTGCTGCCAGGGAACCCACACTGCAGAGAAACAAACCCAAATGCTGAAAATTAAAGTGTTTTTCCCATTCTTTCTCCCACGTTTTCCCTGCTTTATCATGGTGAGAAATGGAGGGAAAGGGAGCCCCCAAAGGGCTGGAATAATGATCTCCATGGGAAGCCTGTGAATGTGGGGCTGCTGCAGTTCCACAAATGCCGCTGTGGGCCCACATCAATCCCTGTGCCAGCAGAAACTGAAGCACTGCTGCAGCTTTTCCTTGGTGCTGCCTCAATTTACAGACGAGGAGCAAGGGGAATGTGATGAAATAATGTGGTTTTTAAGCAAATGTTTATTCATGAAGCTGCCATCCCTCTGCAGGCCCTGCCTGGGCTCTCAGCAGGCTGTGGGATGCACACCCCAGGCTGGAGCAGCATCTGCCACACAAAAATGAAAACACAGCTCAGCTGGAGAATGAAAAAAAACCCCAAAAATTTCATGATTCTTTCGGCAGTTCTAATATGATAAGGGAGTAAACTTGCTTACTGACGGCACTGAGTTATGTCTGATTGATGCTACAGGAGGGTTTTGTGCTTGTGAAGTGATTTAGGGAAAATGTTTTCTGCAAAAGAAGTGAACTGGTTTCAGTTCTGTCCTGGAGGAATTCTTGGGGATGGAAGAAATTCAGTTCTCATTGTACTGCATGTAAGTGCTCTTGGAAAATATCAAGTTTTCACCTCTCTTTCATTACTGACATGATGCCTGGCATGATTGTTCTTAAAATTAATTTGGGTATTCTGAAGTAATGATTTTTGTGACTCAGGAAAACTGTTCTTTTTAAGAAAAATTGAGGTGATTACCTTTTACCTTCTAGAATTCCCTTATATCCAATATTTTGTCAGGGGGTGTTTTGTTGTTTCCTCTACCTGAGCATAAGGTGTTAATTTTTTTTGAACTGGACTATGCTACTTGTGTTGTTTTCCTACAGTTTTGCTCATTAAAAGCAGGTTTTTTTTAGCATTTCCATGGTATTTATGCATTCTGAAAGTCTTAAAATATTCTACTGATGTCCCTTTAAAAAACAACAAAGAAACAAGGAATCCTAACTGAAAATGCCACCCCAAGTTTTCTCTCCCCAACAACAACAAAATGAAATCTTCTTTAATAATTCTGGATTTGAACAGAGATATTAATGGCTGCATTACGAGCAAGTTCATTATGGGAATATTCAGTCTGCTGTAACAATATAAATTTAGGATGTAATGTCAGTGGAACAGAAAATCATCTCAGGTTAATAAGAGCCCCTGCTTCTTAAATATCAGGGCAAAGATGAAGATTTTATGCATAAAAGTTGAGGATGTTTCAAATCCATTGAGTGAGAAATAGTGGCCATTTCTGCAAATTACCCTCCCCATTTGCCTAACCACTGTGCTACAAACACCTGAACTCATTTCAATCCTAATCATAATAAAATAGCAAACTAAAACACTTTGTCCCTCTCATTTCGTAATTAAAGGTTAAATGTGAGATAGAATATCAGAGACCTGTTCCAAAAAGTGTTCTTGGGTTCTTCACTTCAATAGTGAATTATTATTAGGATCAGTCTCATGGTTTTGAGACTGTTTTTTTTTTTTGCAAAAAAACCACAGAGCCAAACAGAAATCCAACTGAAATTTGTACTTCAAACTCATTTTCAGAAATATGGATCATCTCTGGTTTAATTAGTATTAAAAGCTGTGGTACTACTTTGGCACCTTGATTACTTTCTATGTTTTGTTAGTTGGCATTTTTTTAATCCAAAAAAGCAATGTGACGGTCAGAGGTGCCCAGGTGCTCCTGTCTGAACAGGGCACTGGCTGAGCCACTTGACTCATTCCATAGCTCAAGTTAATTTTATGCCTTTGAACCAAAATACAGCTGTGAAACCACCAGGTGATTTGCAAATAGCTTACAATAAGAATTTGGGGGTTTTTGGTGCATTTTGTTTGGTTTTTTTGGGGGATTGTGGTTTTTTGTTTGGTTGTTTTGTTTTTTTTTTTTATTGTTTGGGGTTTTTTTCCCCCTTGCAATATGCCTCTCTCCTTTGTCCTGAGTATGGGATTGAGAATCCCAGAATGGTTTGGGTAGGATGAGACATTAGAATTCATCCTGCTCAACCCCTTCCAATGGGCCAGGTTGTTCCAAGCTGGCTGTGGACCCTTGCAGGATGGAGCAGCCTCAGCTTCTCTGGGAGCCTTGCCACCCTCACAGCACAGAATTCTACCTTAATATCAAATCCAAACCTGCTCTCTTTGACTCTGAAGCCATCCCCTGCTCCTGTCACTGCAAGCTCTGGTAAGAAGTTCCTCTTCCTCCATGCCAGCAGTGCTGTGTGTGATGCACTTCCCACAAATATGTGTTAGATGATGAAAAACTGGAGGGAAAAATCAGTTTTGTGTCCTGAGCACTTACCTGGTTCCCATTCTCTGTTCTTTCATCTCCCGGACCAGGGAACAGTTTGCTTTTGGTTTTTATTTGGTTTTTTTCTTTCCTTTAGACTTCTCTTCTGGGAATTTGCTTTTTGAACTTTTGCAGGCTTAAAATATTCACAACATAACCGACAGCAACAATAAAAAGTTTTTTTTAATCTCCCTTAACCTCCTGCATGCTGTTACCTGCTGTAACAGTAAGATTCTACATTTGTTCTTGCTAATTGTTTATGTTTATTTTACAGCTCAGAGGAGCTAATGGGAATTTTGTCATGGCTAGCTTGTGGCTGTGAGTTTTGTGCTCAGATTTCTCCCTGTGAGAGTGCTGCAGGTTTTAAATAAATAATGATCAGGAGGCGGATCCTGGAGAGGCTGGGTGGTCACACCCAATTCTAACACAATGGAGCAGATCATGGATCATGTTTGGAACTGACTTGAAAGGGCAAACTGAATGACAGTGCTTTGTTTATGACCTTTTAATCTTGTCTGCAGCAAATTAAATTGTGCCTACTGAAAACGAATTTGTGAAGATGATGAAGTGTCCTATGGCAAGGAAATCCATTAGGAAGGCTTGAGTGGGGCTTGATAAACTCCTCTTTGGGACTTGATGAGCATGTGGAATTATTCTGGTGGTATTATTTGAGTTATTTGTGAGGGGAGGAGGATGAGCACCAGGCACAACTCCTTATGAATAAATACTGAATTCTGTGATTTTAGTCAACTCAGAGGTCCAACTTGTGTAGCAAACTTTGCTGGAAAACCCCAAAGGCATTTTCAGTTCATGCCACAATCTTGAGTAGTTGAAAAGCAATGTTTTGCAAAGCAAGTTATGGAGTCACAGGTATTTGGTTTTATTTAAAATAAGGCCCTCATCTCAATATGGGAGCCCCCCAGCCCTGGAAGTGGTTTTTTTTGGGTAGGACTTTGAGCAGCCATGGCAGGGGATGGGATGAGATGATTTTTAAGGTCTCTTCCAACCTAAACCGTTTTATGGTACTCTGATTTTCCATCACTGTGTAGGAATATTGGTGCTAATGGAAATCTCTTTCAGCTCATTGTTATTATCATAGACAATGATAATTTTAGATAAAATCTGTCATGCAGTCCTTTCAGTAAAATTTCACATTCTATCACTAAGTCATCACTGTCATGAGGAATCTCTTCTAAAACTTCATTACTTGATTGAAAATACCTTTTAAATTTTCACCTTAGATCAGCTCAGGTTCTGTCAAAACCACTGAAACTTATTGCAAACATTGTTCTAATGCTCCTTTCAAAGTACAGAGGAAACAATAAACAAGGACGAGCAGAAAGTGCCTTGGCAAGGACAGAAGCATCAGTTTAGACACAGGAGAGAAGAAAAAAAAGAGTAAATAATATGGATTAGTAGGATTAAAAGATTAAAGTAAGAAAGAAATGGGCGATGTTCCTTGCAAAGCTGCCACCTTGAATTTCATTTCCAGTCCCAGCTGCTCTGGAAATGGTTCAGAAAAGGATGAGAGATTCTCTGCAGCCTCCAAATTGCAGGCAAGGTGCATAATTTAGCCTAGAATATTGCTTTTACTATCAGAGAACAATGCTGACATTGAGGGCAGTTTGGATTGCTCACTGGATAAACAGACATGAAACAGTTGTGGCACAAGCTCAGGTGTGAAGCACCCATGGGCTGATGGCAGCATTGCATTTCCTGCAGGTTCATGCACCCAAAAGGGAATTGAAAGTGAAAATGGCTTTAAAAGGAGGGGATCAGGGGGCTCCTTGCATTTCAAAATTAAGTATTGAAATAGGTTGAATAGTAACCTTACCCTAAAATTACAATTTTAAGTGAGACAGTGTAATCTAAAGTATAATTACTACCATTAGTTCTGGTTTTCACACAGTAACACCACACAAATCTAACTTGGCCAAAGAGAGACTGAAGAAAGAAAAGGAGATTCAGTGCTAAGCCATTTCAAGAAAGACTTTAAATTCTGAATCACTCAGAACCTGGTTTAGCTAGAGAAATTAAACATTTCATTGGCCTCACTGCAATTCAAACATTTGCCATCTGTAAACCTAGATATAAAAATTTAAAAATGAACTCCAATATCAGCAGAAGTTTCCTGAGTTTTGGTTCTTTTATTCTCTCTTTTACTAACATTAGAAATGAAGCAGAAAATGGCAATTGTGTTGATCTGCTTTCTGAGCTGAGCGGAGTTGCTACCTTTCTGTAAAGAACTGCATTTCCTGAGTACAGCACAGTGTGAATCAAATGAACTTTATAAATAATCCTTTCAGTTTAATTAATTAGGATAAACCCAACTTTTTCAGCAAAATGCAAGTGGGTGTTGTCTTGAAGGATATAGAAGTTAAGTTTTTGAAAAGAACACAGGAACCATAAAAACTTTAGTAATTTAAATCTCATTTTTTAGGTTGTGAGTAGGTAAATGCTGTTGCAGCTGGGAGTGATGGGAGTGATGGCACAGCTGGGCAGCTGCACTGGCAGCGCCAAAAGGGGATTTCAGAGCAAGGTGAGCTGCAGCATTTCTGCTCACTGACTGCATCTTTTCCCTGCATTTCACAGAATATTACCTTGAGTAACTTTAACTGAGCTGGCTCTGAATGTGTTAGAGCTGAATGCACTGTTCCTGCCTCACAAGGATCAGCATTCAGTGTGTGCATGTCAGCTTTGAAGGGCCCTGTCAGCTTTGAAATACACCACTCAATGCAGTGTTCAAAGGCAGAAAAACACCCACAACCTCATTGTACAGGCTTGTTAGTGCTTGGAATTTATATTGATAATTAGCTTTTTACTACTGAGCATGGCATGTGCTGCACCTGTGTAAGGAACCACTGAAATACTCCTGAGGTTGTTCTGAACTGAGTTTAAACTTGGCCTTTCTCAGCAGGGGGAGGCTCAGAACCTGTTATTTTAGGAAAGTCTTTCTGCACCCCATAACTTGAACCCCCTTTGAATGGGACGCTTGTTAAGGACCTAGAGAACTCTGGACGCCAGAACAGGGAGAAATGCTAAAATAATCACACAGCTATTAAAAAAAATAAATTCTTTAGTCATAACAATACTGTGCCACAAAAATCATAGGTGCATAGCAAAAGTCTCATCTGGCCTTGAGACAAGAACTGGCTTCTTTTACCTCAACAAAACTATCCCAATATTGCATTTGCGTGGTGCTGGATTTTTGCAGATTAACGTTGTCTTTGCTGCTGATTTTTGAGAGAGAAGAGGAGGGCAATGGCCTGGTGCTCTGTGTGCTGGGTGGTTCTTTACAAAACTGTGCAAAGGGAACTTCAGCTCTGAGTGATGCGCGCAAGGAACAGCAAAACTGCTCCTTCACTGCTCTGAAAACCAGCAGAGCTGACTGCTCTGAGCTGGTCCCTTAAAGCAGCAGAAAGCCACTGAATCCCAGGCTGTGGCGAGGGATTTCTGCTATTACTCTTTAATGCCAAAGGCAACTGTATAATTGGTTATTTAAGCATGTTTCATTGCTGTGAAATTGGTAATTTCTCCCTTCCACATGATATTGTGTTCATATTTTCATGAATTGCATCATTTTAATGCATGCAGGAGTTTGCAGAGTGCAAAGTGGGTTTCTCTGTGACTGCAGCAGTTGTACCAATATTTAAATTACATGTAAGGCACCATATTCCAGCTGCTGATATGATCACTTATGACTAACCAATTACAATTTGTTAGCACAGAGCTGACCTTTTTCTTGTAAGGAAAGGGCACATTTTACAGCTTCCTGAACACGTCTTATCTGCTTAGAAGGTTCTACAGAAAAGTAACATGTAGTGACATTTAGTTTTATTCTAGTTCACTGCCATTAACCTCCTCGTGCTGCCTCTCACATGGTTGTGTGTGGGGCTTGATCAGGAGAGCACAAACTCAGTGTTGGCGTTCCCTGATGCTTCTCAGAGCTGCAGAATTGCTGTCCTGAGTGCCACACCATGCTCCTGCCTGTGGCACACGAGCTCCTGCAGGAGCACAGCCTCATCAGCAAAATAATCACATTTTTGCATAGTCTGGAGCATCATTCCTTGCAGTACCTGTGCTCTGCCATGAGCAGCCTTTGCTGAGTGCCCTAAATCGGTGCAGGCAGAGCAGTGGAGGTGCTCAGGTCCCTTAGAGCAAACCCATTTACCTGGCTGTGTTCTCTGGGATATTCACATTTCACTGCTCCATTTCTGTGCTATTCAGTGTGCTCTGATTTGCACCCCTCAGGTCAGTTCAGGGGTTGGAGCAGGGGAGGTTTTGCTGAGCACACATTCAACCCTGAATTTCTATTTTCAATTCAATATTCCAGAATTTTATTGGTTTTATTGAATATTTTTATGTGACAGTGTTCATAGGGGTCTTGGGATGAGGGAAGAGATGAGGATCTGACTCCATGTTTCAGAAGGCTGATTTATTATTTTATGATATATATTACATTAAAACTATACTAAAAGAATAGAAGAAAAGAAAATCAGAAAGCTAGCTAAGAATTGAATAGTAAAGAATGATAACAAAGGCTTGTGGCTTGGGCTCTGTGTCTAAGCCAGCTGACTGTGATTGGCCATTAATTAGAAACAATCACATGAGACCAATCCCAGATGCACCTGTTGCATTCCACAGCAGCAGATAACCATTGTTTGCATTTTGTTCCTGAGGCCTCTCAATTCTCAGGAGGAAAAATCCCAAGGAAAGGATTTTTCATAAAAGATGTCTGTGACATTATTATTATTACTGTTTCAATAATTCAACCATTAATTTCTATTTTTTCTTCCCCCCTCCCCCCAGGGGGGAGTTCAGACATAAAATCTAAGTGAATTCAGACACAAAATCTAAGGCATTTCCCAGGCTGTTTGGTATGTGTGGGACAGCATGGTTCACAATCAGGTTTTCCTTTCAGTGAATTTAATGTTTGGAGTCTGTCAGGTTGACTGAGGGATGGGTACTTGCAGTGTGTGAGTAACCAAGGGCTCAGACCATCCCTCCTCACCCTCGGGTCAGCCTTCCTCCAATGCTCATTAAACTCCTCAGTGATTTTCATCAGGGAGCAGGAAATGCTCCAGACTAAGAGAAAACCAAGTCAGGACCACCTAAGCAGCTGCCTAAAGCAGATTGGGGTCGGCCCAAGCCTGAGTTCTTGCTTTGGGTTGGAATGCTTTCATTGGTTTGTGTCACTGCAGTTCCCAGTATTTGACAATGTTGATGGAATTTGGAATAAAAGCAGTGGGGAAGAATTCAGCCCAAACATACAAATTTGGCAGCGAATCATTAATCAGTCCCTAATTATTAGCACTCACCAATGTATTGCTGGGTAAGGACAGCACAGATTTCAGTTTCAGCCAGACAAAGCTTTCTGCTGAACAGTTAATATTCCGTGTGCAGTGCCATGTCCTGTGGTGGGTATGAGCTTGCATACTTGAGGACTCTTTTTGTCCTTTCAATGCATTTGTTTTGAAGTACTTTTAAACTTGTCTGCTCTTCAAAGCTAAAAAAATCTGAATATATATTTAGGCTCATGTAATTAATTAAGCCCCCCTCTTGCTTTCTGATGTGGTACCAATCCTTTGGCCAAATTTTGTTTGATTTATTAATGAGGAATTTTATCTTTACCCAGTTTTGCTGTTTTGGGTTTATTTTTCAGCCATGTGGGTAACTATCAATGTCCATAGCAGGTTTATTTTGTGCACATATCAGGCTTATTTAAATGAACACACTTCATGGCTGGCTTAGAGCAAAAATTCATACCACAATTTCAAAAGAGTAACACAGCAAATAAAGGGCATGAACCAAAAAATACTAAAGATATAAAAGCTGAGAACCTGCGTGGCAGCACCTGTAGTTTGTGTTTCCAAAGAAATGGGATTTAGCAGTGTGGAAGTGGTGCAAAAGCCACGTTAAATAAAGAGGGCAGGCAAAGGTTTATTATGTTTATTTGTCATTTAAGTGGCTTTGTGTCAGTGAGAGAATGATGGGCTTGATTTCTGAAGATTCATCTGGAAGCAGAAGTTGCTTATTTATACACACAGGAGGGAAGAGATGGATTTCTATGGCAGAGCTCATTTGCTCCTTTTGATTAGGGGCAATGACAAGGTCCTTCCATGAATTTTGCATGAGGAATTTTGCTTTTTACAGTGCTTTGTTAAAAATGAGATTGCAGCAGATATCACCTTGATAAGTAGCTACAATAATTTTGCACAGCTTAGTGAGATCTGGCAGCTAATGTCTAGTTTAATATCTAATACATTAGACACATTACTTATTAAAAATTTCTGTGGCTAAATCTGAGAGGGAGTAGACAATTTTATGGTCAGATATTAATAACATCTATATATAGAGCAGTCCAGGGGAAGCAGGAAGGACATTTCCCTGCCTCGTCCTGCAGGAATTGTACAGCCTGTTTGCTATGGCTTGCTCTTTTCAGGTCAAAAGGAGTTAAATGGGATTTCTGCCCAGCTGCATGCACAGCCTGTAAGGTTCATTTCTCCTGGAACAACTCTGTGGGCCTGAATTAGGTTTTACTCCAGTGAGTTATTTTTATGATATGGGAGACGTAGGTCAAGAGGGATTAAGGAGCTGAACACAAACTGGTGGTTGTGACCTAATGGGGAACATGGAAGCAGAATTTCCTGCTTTGCCAGACCAAAAGCAAAGGGACAAAGGTGTCTCAGATGAATGAAGGGGCAGATAAATGGGGTTTCTTTCTCATTTGACCAGAACTTGTGCACTGGAATAGAGAAGCCTCTTACACTGGGAAACACATTTTACTGAGATTAGGCCGTTTTAGAGGTGTCATTTTGAGGCTTGTTACCAGAATGAGGCACTTTGGAGCAGATTACTTTTGCAGGTGAATAAATTGGAGTGTTATTATCCTGCAGAGCCCTTGGCCTTATCACATCAGAGCAGATACCCTGAGATGGGCAGGCATTGAGGCCCCAGTTAAATGACAACAATTATGTCACAAATGAGAGGGTGAAGATTGTTTTTAGTGTTTGGAAATTCTGATGTTGAATTGAGAAAACACAAAAAGATTCCTAAGCTTAAATTTACAGCGTATATATAAATGTATATTGATCTTTTTGCTTAAAGGTCTACCTATATCTTATTGCCAAAAGAGAAAAGGTGGTTTCTTGCCCTCTCTTTAAAAATATTTATGTTAAAATATCTTAGATGGGGCTTATACCATATTTAGAAATCTGGAAAACAAGAAACTGTGGTGTATCTACCAGACTGTTGTTTTTATAGATATTTTTTATGGCAAAATTTCAAAGAACTATTTCTCTCCACTACCCAAATGTCACTGAAATAAAGGATTAGTTTGGATGAAAGATTGACACCAAGGATTACAGCAAACTGCAAGTGTGTCAGGAGCAAAAGTGTAAAATGGCTCAGAGGGGTAGCAGAGAGGAGCATTTACTTTATGCAGAAAATCAAAGGACACAGTTGAGAAAAAAATTCACATGTGCCAGTGATCGTGGCTGCAAAGTGTTGGTTGAAATCCTCCAAAAGACAAAGCAAAGTTTGAATGGGTTTGGTTTTTTTACCTTTAAATTTTCAATGACTTTGTAGCGTGTTCAGTTTAAGAGAAGTGTTTTCATTTTGCATTGCAGTGCCCTCACCTCTGGCTCAGACTCAGCACTTGTGTTGTCATCCTGCACTCAGCATGGAAATCTCTTAATTGTCATCTGGCTCTGAAGAGCTCTGTACCTGAGCTGCTGATGGCAATGGAAGTTGCTTAGGACACTTTTATTTGAGCCCATGTAGCCCTGAAATGCTGTGGGATTTTTTTGTTTTTTTGGTTTTTTTTTTTCCTTTTCTTTCTGGTGTATTAAGACAGCAATCAGCCACTTATATGGGATAATTGCTCCCACTCTCAGAATTTTGTGGGCTTTGTGCTGGTGCCTACACAAGGGAATTTTCCCCTCTGACATAGAGGAAAACCAAGATGCCTTTTTTTATCAAGGCTCTCCAATTTACTGTGAAAGCCACTGATGGAGCAGTCTGTGGATATATTAAGTTTAGTTGTAATCTCTGAAGGAGTACAGGAAATAATTTTGCCATCTGCAGTTCCAACAGGCATACAATAAAAATTCCTTGTCCTGTATGGGTGTGGTTAGAAAGTTGTTGAAAATAAGTTCAAGTACAGCAAAATTTTGATTTGGTGTTTTATAAATATTGCAAATTCCCCTAAAAAGTTATGGTAAGATTGGACTGGATTTGAAGGAGACCTGAGGTTGTTTTTTGATGTTTCAACCCCATGATGAGACAGATTTAGGGACTAAAAGTCTCTGTGAGTCTGTTTGGTGTCACAGCTATTACTAAAGTGTGGCAGAGCTCAGATGCCATCAGTTAGCCAACCTGGGTTTCACAAATCCTCTGTCATTAAAAAAAGAATCTTAAACCAGGAGGGAAGCTCAAGAGTTAATACTAAAGATATAAAATCTGTAAAATTCCTGATTTTTTTTTTTCCTTGAATCTGTTATTGCAGAAAGCTTTAGCAGTTATCTGAACTGATGTTGTTTTCAAGAGCAGAATGTGCCCTTTAAAACAAATCAAGGGCATGTCTGAACTCTTACATTTTTTTTTGAGTTATTACTGTTAAAGAAGAGGTCAGATTAACTGGAAGATGTCTCCAGTGGAGTTCTGAAGCCTCAGCCAGTTTCTCACTTCAGACCTGCTTTAGAATAGTGAGATACAAAGAAATAAAAGGAATCTCAGCGTTTTTGTTCTTTTTAGTGTTCTGAAGAATGATATGACCTTTTCAGGGAAAGAGGCCTGCAGTGCCTGAAGTCACAAGATATCCACAAACAACTCTAAAAATAATGGTTTGCCATGTTTTCTTTAATTTCCAGTCTGAACAGATTGAAGTTTGTGTTTGATGTTAGAGTTACACTTGGATATTTGGGTAAAAATACATACTGGAATTAAACACTCATTCCCCTCTCTATGAGACATGAGCTACAGTCACATATTAAGTTGCAGAGCCAAAGAAAGAATTCTTTTGGGTAAGCTAACAGGTAATTTCATTGCAGTAATAGATGATAGTGATTATTTAAATACAGCTTCTGTACAGGTGTTGGTTTTGTGCCAGAAACGGGCCCAGGAGGAAAGGAATTCCTGGGAGTTCAGGATTTGCAGTGAATTTCCTGACTGTAGCTTGAGGGGCAGGAAACCAAGGCTGGCTGGAGTTTTGAGTCTTCAGGCCAAGAGCCATTGAGATCTGAAATAAAACCTGTGCTGAGGAAGGGCACTTTGAACTAAAATTGATAATTAGTTCTTTCTATTTAATTGTACAACTGGCAGTTTTAGAGGAGGGGTATCACCTTGTGGCTGTGTGATGTAAAAACCAGCTAAGATTACCAGGAAAAGAAAAAAGGAGTTTATTGAATGTAAGTCTTGACTCCCAATACCTCTGAATTAGCTTGAAAAGAAGAATAGGATGAATCATCTCAAAAAACTGGACAAATATTTTCTGGGGATGGGGTTGTAATATTTTCTATTACATCCAGTCCTAGTTTTGAGTGGATTTATTTGTTCTTAACCACCTCACTGTGCATGTAAGTGAATGCACACAAATGATTATTGAGCTTTTTAATAGCTTTTTTTGTTATTTTATGTGCTGGGCAGACAAAGCAAGGTGAACTCCTGTTGCTAAATTCACCTCTACAGTTCATGTAGGCATTTTACAAGTTCCAGTGCTTGTTGGTAAAGATTCTTTTGTAGCAGGAAATAATGTGAACAAAGAAATTCTTTAGGACTTGGAAAGTATCAAAATATGAATTTCGATTGTATGAACAGGTTGTGAAAGAAAATCTCTGTTGTAACTTCACAGGAGACACTTCCCTCCCTCCTTCCCAGGTGAGGCTGTGCTCTCTGTGATCCAAACCAAAGTTTCAGGTTTGGGAGGTGCTGTCAGCACAGAAGAAGGTTGAGGATCACGTAGAGAAGCCTTTGTGACCTTGCAGGCAGGAGAAATGAAAGGAAATTCAGTGCTAGAACATGCACATGGGCAATGAGGGTGGTGCGTGTGAGGAGTGAAGCCTGTCAGCAATAATGGATGAGGAGGATGCTGACTCCGCCTGATCACTGGGGGCTGCTGATGACAATAAAAACAGTCACAAAAAATGTTCTGAGGGGGAAATATTTATGCCACCCCATCTGGAATACTGTTTATAGTTCTGATCAGCTATAGTAAAGAAAGAATTGCTTTGGCTTGGCAGGTATTTATGACTGAATTATCAGAAGGCATCTTTTATGGAGCTGCAGTCACAAGGAGAATGAAGGAGCTTGATGTCATGTGGTTATTGACAAAATTATTATAAGGATATTTCTGAGCTGTAAAATACATGAGAAGAAGAGAAAAGGGAATAAATATCTCAGTGAAAAGCCTTTTTCAGCTGAACAAAATGGAGTGGAATGGTTATATCAATATGCTGGGAATGAGAAGTGACCTAACTCTCTTGATTTCTGCAAGTGGGTCAGGAGACTTAAATGCTCTTAGGAAGATATCCAATTAAATATGAACAGAGACTAAATTCTACAATTCAAGTTTTTGTCTTGGAAGAATTGGGAGAATGTCAGAAATTGCTCTTCATTCCCAGTGTGCTGAAATAATCCCCTCCCAAGAGCCTTTATCTCCTGTTCAACAGCACAAATCCATGAGAACGTGTGAAAATAACAACCACTTCTGAGGCTGTTACTTTTGGAATGATGGAACATCTCATCATTTTGTCCATTTACTGCTCTCTTGAAAAGTAAAATAGGTGCTCACACTCTTGCTGAGCGCTGGGCATTGTATTTGGAGCAGATTTTTCTCAGCTCTTATGCAGATTGAGGCTTGATTGCTCCAAATCTGCAGCAGAAGGGCCCAGGAGACAAATGGGCTCCTCAGAGTGTGGAATTATTGCTGTGGAACCTCTGGGGAGCATCAGTGAGTCCAAATACTGTTAAAGGGAAAGTCAGAGCCGTGTAGTCACAGATTTGGATCTCGAACAAGCTGGGAGTGCTGATAAGTGGGAATTAGTGAGGCCTGAGCTGGCTGAGCCAGGCACTGCACTTGTCCTTTTTACACATGAGAGATCAAGGATTTCTTTTTTCCCACCCTCTTCTTGCTCAAGAGAAAACCTCATCTTCCCCTGATTGTGGTTTATCGCTACCAGAGATAATCTACTGGGAAACAGGAACACTTGAGGGTTCCTGAACTTCTAGGTGCTGACAGATATCTGAATCAAAAATTGTCTCTAAATCCCCCTCTCTTCTCAAACTTTCTATTACCTGGAACTAATTTTGTCTCTCCTCACTTCTATGAGATGTTTGTTAGAAAGCAATTTATTAAAAATAGATTTCAACAGCGAGGTAGGCACCAAGTGATTGGATGCACATCCCCATATGTAACCCACTAGCAATTTTTTCATATTCAAGAGCATTTATCTTGAATTTGGAGTAGTATCATTTTAGTCTAGTAATTGAATGGCAGCAGGAGAGAACACCCTGATTTTGATTTTAGTTCCTAATATTGTCTAACAAGGTTCTTAAGATTCCTATCTAGATTTAAGACTTGTGGCTTGTGTTCTATGAAGAAAACTTATAAATTCCAAGAATGCAGGAGCTGAGATATTATATAATTACATTTAGATATCTAATAACCATGTTTTGGTTAAACTACTATAAACTCTTTATTCTCTTCAGATCCATTAAGATTAGACAGTTGCCTTTCGATTTTTGGCTGACATTCTCCAGTTAAAACTTTGCCTTCTGTAAGATAAATTTCCCTCAATAAAAACAAGAACAGAACAAACACTTGCCACCCTTCACCTGTGATTTCTGAGCTCCTGCATTTAGTCCTTTCACAGATTTGTGACATTATTGTTGCTTTTACATTCGTGTCTGTGCATGCAAATATTTATAAATATTTTCCTCCCTAGATATTTCCTTATAGCTGATGAGAGAAAAGAACTAAAAATTGAACTGTACTTACTGACTTCAGATTCACCCCTTCAGC
This sequence comes from Melozone crissalis, assembly GCF_028551555.1. Classification (NCBI taxonomy): domain Eukaryota; kingdom Metazoa; phylum Chordata; class Aves; order Passeriformes; family Passerellidae; genus Melozone; species Melozone crissalis. The sequence continues at coordinate 21,051,444 of NW_026535846.1, read as the reverse complement.
TGTTCCTGACAACCAGCAGGAACTTTATCTCAAATGTCTTTTTGAGCTGTAATAGGAACAGGAAACTCTTTCAATTTCTGTCTTGTCTTTGAATGAACAAGAAAAGAAATCTTCGTGGGAATTTCTAGGGAACCTGGGTAGTGAACTTAATTAAAGCAGATGTAAAATTTGCAAGATCAGAAGGATTTGCTCTAGAGGCTAAAAAAGAATAAGACTCTGTAGGTGATTGTGAGTAATGTATAATATGTATACAGAGAAAGAGGAAATTCTGTGAGATGTACATTTCTTATTTATATCTTTTTTTGAAGAATAAGTTTAACTGCTGAAGATCATTGCTAAAAGAGGTGGATGTATATAACAGCTGGCCTTACAGAAACATTGGCTCCAACTTGATCCATTTTCCTGCAGTATAGCAAGGAGAAATATCCCAGGGTTAAGAAATGTGTCAAATCTGGTGTTCATTAAACTTACACACAACCATAATCTGCTCTTCTGTGCAGCTGAGATCTCTGATTTGTGCATGACCTGCTGGTTAAACATCATCTCTCTTTTCTAAATAGTGTTGTCATCTGTGCACCAGTTGCAGCAAGGAAAGTAAAATCTATTCTCTTGAGAGCTGAGGCAGGACATCACTGAACACTTGGAAACGGTGGCTGTGTTGAAAATGATTTCTAATCTACAGCCAGGTGCTCAGAAGGGGCACAGAAAGAACAGGTCTAGGTGCAAAACTACTTTGTAATATTTATTTAAGCTCAGATTTAGGGGATCTTTAACAGCTGAGAGCGGAAATCCAATTCATCTGCTGCTGCTGTAGCCAGGGCAGTTTGTGTGGGGCAAAGCCCACTGAGGCACAGAGTGTGCAGCAGGGGAGGAGCTGGGAGTCTGCATCAGGCAGGGCTCAATCCCTGGCACAGCAGGTGTTTAAATCCTGCACTGCATGCCAGGATCCAGCACCATTCTGGTTACGAAATCCTTGCGTTTTTTGGTTTCTTTTCTCACAGAAGTGAGGGTGGAGAAGCAGCTCTGGAGCCCGGAGCAGTTTCTGCTGTCGCATTTTGCAGGATGACAGGCTGCTTTGCCGAGTGCCTCTCCCCACAATGGCAGGGAATCTTGTCTTTTACAAGCCTGCTCGACTTGCCTTTGTTTTTGCTTTTTTCCTCCTGTTCAAATTTCCAGGCAAGCCACAGAGCTGCTGCTGGAGCTGTGAGTGAAATTCCTGCTCTGCTCCACTGCTCTCTGCCAGGCTGTGCTAACAAGCTGTCTTCCCAGCAAACTCTCAGATGGAAAAAGCTCTGATAACCTGAAAGAGGGCTTTTGTTGTGACTCCACTAAATCCCAGAGGTGTGGGTTGTCTATTCTGCAAGGCGCACGCTCCTCTAAACCCCAAGATGTTGGATCTTCTCTTCCTCAAAGCACTCAGCCACAAAGACCTGTGCAGAGCGAGATTCCTTTTTTTCCTTTTTTAGTCCTTTGAGAGTCTGGGACATGGAAGGAATGGAAGCTCAGGTGCCAATGCTCAAGTGCAGTGTGCAGGTGAATTCTTTCTCCAAAGAAAGGCTGGAGTCAATGCATTACTTTGCTTTTACTGTAACCCAGCCTCTGGCAGCTCTGAAACTCTCAGCTCCTGCAGTTCCCTTCCTACTGTGGGGCACTGAGAGCTCCAGAGCTCCTTTAGACAACCAGGGGGGAGGGACAGAGGGACGGCATTGCTCTTGGACCAGGTCTGTGCTTCCCACCCAGCACATCCAGATCGCAACCATGTGAGAGAGACATTTGGCATCAAGTTAGAAGCAGCTGGAGAAGATGGCAATGATTGCTGGGCATTTCCTTAATGTGATATCTGGCAATATTTGGGGGTGCTTGTGTGGCTTTAGGTGCCACTGTTGTGGTTTTTTTGGTTTTTTGTTTTGTTGGGTTTTTTTGTTTGTTTTTTTTTTTTTTTTTTTTTGTCTGTGCTGCTTTTTCTGTCTTTTTTGGGCCATCTTCTCTTTGTTTCAAGGAGCTAAGAGGGTAAAATGGGGAACTGTTCCCAGAGCAGGAGCAATCCCAGAATGGTTTGTGTTGGAAGGGACCTTCAAGATCATCTCACTCCAGCCCCTGCCATGGCAGGGACACCTTCCACTATCCCAGGTTGCTCCAAACTGGCCTTGGGCACTGCCAGGGATGGGGCAGCCATGGGGAACAGTAACAGAAGGGTTTTCTGGACAGAGGAGAACGCCCTGGGCCAGCAGTGAGTGAGTCCTGCCAAGCTGGTGAGGAGCACTGGCAGGTTAGAGTGGCTCTGTAAGGATAAGGATTAAAAAGACCTCAACCTCATCAACCCAGGGATGTCTTCTCACAGATGAGATGAACAGGTAACAGAACTGGATAAATAGGTAATGGAGAAATTATTATCTCAGCTTTGTGCATGTCTAAACTGCAAGAATTGCCACTGGGCTGTAATAGAGAATGTTTCAGCTCAAGTAATGAATGTAATTTCCCATGAATGGTATCTGGAGGGGCAGGACCTGCCTGACATCAGTGGGAGGATGCTCTCAGCTCTCTGGCTGCTGCTCAGCCCTGGGTGGTGCCGCCTGTGAGGCACAGCTGGCCTGACCCTGTGTGTGCTCAGGGCAGCTCTGGAAGGCAGGAGGTGTCAGGCTGTGCCAACCTTGACCCGAGGGTTTGGAATTTTCCTGCCTGGGGTACCTGATGAGCTGGACCTCTCTGAAGCATCTTGGGGTGCTGAAAACCCCCAGGACGTGCAGCCATTTGGTAAATGTCACCCTGGAGCGGTGCGGGGGTGGCTGTGGAACAGTGTGGGAGCTGCCTGGAGATGAGGAATCCGTCGTGTAACAGCTCTCCAATCATCCCAGGGAGCGAGACTGAGTCATTAGCTTGCTGCTGTTGTACTAGACAGACAATTTATTGTTAAATGCTTGTCTGTAAAGAAAAATCTGCTTTTTCTGGGAGCTCTCGGTAGCACTGACATTTACTCAGAGTAAATCTAACACGGATTGGCTCAGAACACTAGAGCCTGACAGACATGACATTTGCTGCTGCCATACTTTAACCAATATTGTGATGATAAGGTCTTGGCTATCCAATGGAATTGATGAAATACAATTTTAAACCTAATGGATAGTCTATTTACCTTTACACTAAGCTGTAAGAAGAAATAAATTAAGGATCTTTTCATGCTTCTTGGTATACACTGGAAAAACCCCCATGAATTAAATTTACCCTTATTTCCATTGTCTCCAGACATTGAAAGTACAAGTTAGGGCATTTTTTTCTGTCCTTTTTGGGATTTTGCAGGTCTGTTCCCAGCAGCCTTGCCAGAGTGCAGATTATACATGATCTTTAAGTACTGGATGATTGCATCATGCTGGAAACCATACAGTGGGAAATGAGGAGGTGATTGGTGACAGGCACAGTGACTTCACTAAGGAAAAACCTTGCCTATGACAGATTCCCAGCACTGCTGGGTGAGGGCTGAGTGCCAGGCATCATCCACAGGCCCTGGTGTGAGGGTTTGTCACTGTCCCACATAGTGTGACCCTAAACAGGACAGTGGGGGTGACATCTGGGCACAGGTGGGTGAGGAAGGGCTAGGTGGTCACTCAGGGCTGGGCCAGTGTCCCCTGGCCAGGGGCTGTGCTGGGGCTGAAAAACCCCTCTGGTGACAAGGGCAGTGGCACTGAGCAGCCCTGCAGGGACACTGGACAGGGGATGGCATCCACAGGGACCTGGGCACAGAGCCAGGCTGGATACAATGGTTGGGAGACTTGTATATATTTTTAATTTTATGTTTATATATTTATATTTATTTATATATATTTATATTTATTTATATAAAATTATATAAATTTATATTAAATTGTATAAACCGCACAAGATCAGCGTGGTTCAGCTCTCAGTGTGAGGTTGGCACCATGTGTGGGGGATGCAGGAGAGCTCACTGGGATCAGGGATTTGAGGATGCTGGGAGATGGAAATATGGACCAAGGACCAGAGTTTGGGGCCCTCAGGAGTTAAACCATGTGTGTTTTATTTGTAGAGACCCCTGTGGCAGGCAGGAACGATGAATCTGACTCCATGTTCTCAGCAGGCTCATTTATTACTTTATAATACTATATTATATTAAAGAATAGTAAACTAACTACCTAAAGAATACAGAAAGGATAATTCATGAATGGTAAAATGATAATAATGAAAACTTGTGACTCTTTCCAGAGTCCTGACACAGCCTGGCCCTGATTGTTTCATTGGATTCTGCTGTGGGTTGTTTTGACTCTTTGGCCAATCTCCAAACACATTCCACATGAGCACAACACAGGAGAAGCAAATGAGATAATTATTGTTTTCCTTTTCTCTGAGGCTTCTCAGCTTCCCAGGAGCAAAATCCTGGAAAAAGGGATTTTTCAGAGGATGTGAATGCCACACCATATGCCATCCTCCAGCTGTGGGTGGGAGGACAGATGTGGCATTGTCTGAAAGGGTCCCTGCCAAGCTGGGAGCTGCCAACCCCACCAGTGCTGAGCAATGATGCACCTTCAGCATCAGCCATGGCAACTCCCCAAAAACAACCTAAAACTCCCCAAAAACCCACCCAAATCCCTCACACCAAAGCAAATCATTGAGTTATGGTGATAGTCACAGGAGAATAAAAATCGTGGTGAAAGAGAGGAGGAAATTATCAAGTTGTAATCGCCACTTGAAAAAGAGTGTGCTGGAAAAATATTATAAACATTACCAGCATTTAGCATCATTTGGGAATATCTTGCAGGAAATGAAATGATGTATTATTAAAAATATGAAATAGTTTTATTTCCACTAGGAAATGAAAGAGTTGCACAAGGATGGTTCTTTCATAAATCATTCACATAATATTTCTATTCTAGCATTAGTCATAAGTTCAATTAGCAGTAGTGTGGTGTGTCAGGAGTTGTGTTGATGAGATCTAATTATTTATGGATTTCTTTGGCCACTTTGTTTTAAAAATGTGTTGAAGTAAATGTTATTGTCCTTCATGGTTTAAGATAATCAAATTACACAGTGTTGTTGGGAGAGAAGCAATTACCAGTCATGCACACACAATTAAAATAAGTTTTGAAACCTTTAGAGAGATTTAACATTTTATTATTATTCTTAAGTAAGAATATATTCATAACAGTTTATGGAACTGCTGGAAAGTCAGAACCTATTATTTTTAATGTAAACTGCTAATAAATTTCTTTAGTGGCTCTTCCATTTGAATAACAGTTTTGGTGAGCAGCAGGGGTCTGTTGAATGATTCCAAATTTAGAAGGTAGATGTAGAAAGAATTAAGAAAAAAACTTTTTTTTTTTTTTTCCCCAGAATGTATATCTGAGTTATTTTAAGGCCATGACTAATGAAATCTTGATTTTCTGACTGTGGTAGACAACTCTTGACCAATAATATTGGATGAAACCTTAACACTGTAGAACATTGAATCCAAACTGTTGGGGATTTAAGCACATTTTGAACATTAAGGCATTTGATTGTTGATGGCTGCTAAATATTTTTAAAGGGACGTTATAGCAAAAAATATATGTAATTTTTGTCATGCTATAGCAGAATAGTGATTAACAGCAGAAATGACACAAGACTTAATTAAAGGAGTTAAAATGTAATTAGCTGGCAAGGGGAATGGTGTGAGGCATTGTAGAACAGAGTGGTACTTTTGGGCCTAAGGCAGACTCTGCTTGCTGGAAAAGTGCAATTTCATTGAGAGAATGCTGGGGAGTGTTGTTTACCATAAAATATCAGCATATTTTATATCTCTGAAGTGCATGCCAGCTATTGGTTCTGCTTTGTTTCTCCTTTCAAGAATTGAGAGTGTAAGAGCTGATCTCATTTTTCAGTGATGATTTTGTGGGTTTTATTGGAAAATTAAAAAAAAAAAGAAGTAACAAAAAACTAAATGTGGTTACTACCCCTTTTAAATGTAGGAGGTAAAAAGCTGACCAGAGCTAGAATCTGTGTTTGTTATTCCCACTCTCGTGCAATTTTTCCAGTCAAAAGTTAAATTCTGGTTTGCTCAGGTTGTCAGGAGTTTGTCTTGTGGCATCTGAAAGTCAGAGAGGAGGAGGTGGGGTGTTCATGGGGTGGAATTACAGATTCTGTTGGCTCCTCTGGACCCTGGCAGAGCCTCCTGGCACACGAGGAGGGCAGGGCAGCCTTGATGTTGATATTTTTGGTGCTTTCTCTGCTGTATCATTGACTGAGCTTACCAAGGGAATGGTGTGCCAGTTCCCCATAACCCTTTATGTTATTTAACATTTATATTTAAAATCCTTGTGGCTGTTGAAAGGAAATGATGCCAGATAATCAAGGCCGGCTTTAAAACACAGGCACAGAAGGGTGTGCTGGTGAAATGGAACAATTTTGGAGTTTTCTTTCAGTGTGCAGGAGATAAAACCCCAGGTTTTGTATTTAGTTTTGCTCTCCACCACTGGGGACCGAGCAATTTCTCATCCTGTGACGTCCACAGAGAAATTAGCTGGAGAAATCAGTGCAGCAACATAAGAGAAGCCCAAATCAAATAACAGAAAGTTGTTGAATCCATTGTTGGGCTCTCCAGGACTGGAGTTGCTCTGTGTGACCACAACCCCAAATTTCCAGGGGTGATTATCCCCTCCAGGTTACCTGCAGTGCTTCTCTGAGGTAATGACAGGCAAGAAGAATGCCATCAATCATTCCACATTATCCCCATTAAACCTTCTGGCTGATGTAAGGAGAATATTGGGCTCCTTTTGTTTTTTTACTGAGATTTGATTCTGGCACACTTGAAATTGTAAGTATACAATGAGCGGAGAGGAGAGCTGTCCCTAAATCAGATTCTTTCTAGTTTAAATGCTATTTATTCCAAACAAAGCACCTGAAAAACAGTTAAAGTTTCAAAAGTGTCTGCAAGCAGGAGGTAACAATGTTTGGCTTTTTCCTTTTCCCCAAATATTGAAAGATTTTCAGTAGGGGATAAAAGAGAAGAGGCATTTATTACAATATTTTCTAGTGTTCCTGGGGTTAACATTGCTCAGATAAGTTGAGGAAGAGGCAGTGCTGTGACAGAGCAGATTTTGGGAGCTTGAATCTTGCCTGAGTGCCCCAGCTTGGTGAGAATTGCAGATGTTTCTGTCCCTGCAGTAAATCCTCTGCAGCTGGGACTGGGAATGGGGAACCAGAACACCTGGGAGAGGTTTTTGGGCAGGACCTGGAGTCTGACACAAACCTGGGCCCCCACAGGTCCCTGTTCTCATGGCCTGTAGGGGGACACTGAAAATATTCTGTGCTTGTAGTGGGAATCTGCTCTGACAGGGAGAGAGGAGCTTCCCCTTTTTAAACCAACAGCTGAAGCTTTTTGACTTTCCAGTTCTTTCAACAAAAAAAAATTATATATTGCATGTAATGCCATTGGTGTGACTTTGAAAGGGATCCTAAGGAATTCCCAAGCAAATCCCAGAAAATGCATCATGTAGCTTCTGCATTTGGTTTTTCTTGTTAGCCAAATGTTTTTGTACCTATTAATATAATTTTTTAGCAAAATATTATAGCTAATAGTTGCTGTACTAATGTCCAGCATTCAAGGTACTTAGTGGTTCCATATTTTTTAAATTATTGGCATTTACACACTGGAATACTCAAAAGGTTAAACAATATTTTCACTAATTCACCACATTCTTTATCAGTGGACACAATTTGAGAAAATACCTTGAAATGGTGTATTTTATAAACAGGCATTGGTTCAAAGCTGCCCCTTCACAGTGAAGTGGCAGTCACTGAAGACTTTTGCTATATGGTAATTTCTGTTTTCATGACCAAACTCTGAATTTATTTGATCAAACCAGAGATGTTCTGACATGACAAGTTATTTACTAACATCTAATTATTTCACTCCAAAAAAGCTAATAATTTCATTCAAGAAGTGTTATATAATATTTTTAAATGCTATATAATAATTTCATCATATGTTATATAATAATTTAGTTCAAGAAATATGTTGCATTTAATAAAATTTTAAATACAGCTAGAGTACAAGACTTGAATGATTAATATGCTCTAAGTTTCTTTGAGTAGCTTGCATGGAGTGATGATTTTTTTTTTTAATCTTTACTGAAATGATTGTCTTGAAATGAAACAGGAAGATTTTCTATGACTTAGACTCCAGAGGTTTAGTTGGTATTTCCAAATCAGGATGAAAAGCCGTTGTTAAGTGGTAAACAGCATTTAAAAATTGCTGCCCCTTTGTCCCTGTGTTTGCAGTTAATGCTCAGCCTGGATTCCCTGCTGCATTATGGCAATAAAAGAGACCTGAATTTCCTCTAAAGCAGGAGCTCTGACCCCTGGCACCAGCAGAGAATCCCTTTGACTGACTTTCAGTGTGACCATTTTGATGTTGTACTTTTGTGACAAAGGAGCAGTACCTGGTAGTGCCAGAGACCAATCCTAGGCTCTCCTAAAGCAGCTGAAATTTCTGATGGTATCCATGTGATGCTTAAGGGAATTGTGTTTTCTTGCACTCCTGTGCTCAGCTTTTGCATTCGGGTATTTTGCTAAGCAGTTGCAGTGCTTGGTTTCCTTTCCTTCCTTTGCAGTCATTTTGCAGTGCTCACAGGTGATGAAAATAAGTTACCTGTGAAAAATGAAAAACAACTTTGCTGATGTTACAAAGCCTGTTTTGTTTGGAACACGCTTTCTCAAAAGTGTTTTAAGTTATGGAAGCACAGATTGGCTCTGTCAAGCAAAGGCTGGAAAGGCTCTCTGATCATATCTGAAATGTGCATCTGAAAAGAATGTCCCAAATAAAGGCTGAAACTGAATATTGAACAAAGATTTGGGTGTGCATGGGAGGAAATTGATGTCTAAGAGAGCTGTCCCTTGCACATGAACACATGAAGCTGTGAGATCTCAGGTGTCACTGAATGCTGGCATTGTGCCCTTAGTTTCTCACAGGGTACTTTTGCTTTTACTACAAAAATATATTCCTGGGCTGCTTTGAGCAAAAAGAGGTTCAGAATTGTGCACAGAGTTTGTCCCAATTGCAGAGGTGCCTGCTGCTCATGGGAGGAACCCTGAAAAGGCAGCAGGTCCAGATGTCCCACACCTCTGTGGGCACAGGAGTTTGAGGGCACAGGTACCAAATAAAAACCTGGTGCTGCTGTTTGAGCAGAGGGAGGCTCTGACAGCTTCTGCTGACCAACACAGAAATGTTGGGGTTTCTTTTGCAGCCTTCTAGAAAGGACACAGAAATGACATAAAGTGAATGTCCTGTGTTTCAGGTGTTTTATTTTCTGCTCTTCCCAGAAAAATGGGTTATAAATATGTATCGAGAGTCCCCATTCTTCCAAGTTTACACCGCAATAATTAATTTTACACTTCTTTTCTTTTCCTTTCCCCCACATGTTCTCTTATCCACCAAGTTCAGAGGTTTAGGCCTAGCAAATCACCCAGGAGCTATTATTTTTAGAGTTGCCAAGTCTGGAAATACTCATGATGCAAGGAAATGTTGTCTGTGTATTTATAATTCAGAAGCTGTAGGGAATTTGTTGTCCTTCAGCAAGCTTTGCAGTAAGCCTCCTATGTAATTCTGGAATATGATACTGATTGCTTTGGGAACCTCTTCGTTTTGGCAGGAGCACTGAAGCTTGTGTTTGAACATGAAAACAGCTTTCATGGGTTTGGAGGGTCTGTCTTCACTGTTGAAATTTATTGTGAAAGGGTATCCAAAGCAGAGATTTTTGGTTTTTCCTGCCTTCGTGTCAGACATGGTATTTAAATTACAAACTACAACTACAGGATAAAATGATGATCACTTTACTGCATGCTATAGGGGCAATAGTGGGATGGTTTTTGGGATGGATTTATGCATTTGAAGCAGAAGAACAACCCTTAACCCCTGGGGAAGCTCCCACAGCATTCCCAGAGGCCAAACCAAAGATTGTCACCATCCTTTCCAAGCCAAGGTCACCACTGCAGGTTTGGGAGTTTTGGCTGATTCAAGGAATTGTGGAAAATTGAGATAGTGCACTGTGCCAGCAAACCCTTGGGTAAATTTGGCTCTGGTGGTGACTAAAGTGAGTGTGAGGTGAGTGGGGAGATTTGGTTCTGCCTCTGTAAAATCCAGAATTGAGGACAAACTTCACAGTGCTGATGGATCTGTTTGGAGCCTGTGGGTTTTAGTTCCAGAAGGGGCTGATAGAGAAAAATGGAAATACAGGAACCAGGCTGTGCTGAAAACTTCCATTTTTGGGGAAAACTTTTCCTTTCCTCCTTTTTGTTGTGGTGTGGTGACTTCATGGAGTGGCTCTTACATCATATTTGTTCTCCACCCAGCTGGCAGCAGCTGCAGGCAGGGAGGAGATGCTGCAGGAGGAATTCTTCCACCAGGAGCCCTGCCCAGCCCCTCTGCCCCATCCTGCACAATTAATCTGACAAAATACCTTGAAATACTTTATTCTGTAAGCTCTTTATATAGATATTTATATATTTATATATATTTATATAGATAAATATTTATAGACCTCTATACCAGTGCATTTATTTTCTGCCTCTTTATTCTGAGTGATGAGTTGATGGATTGAATTCACTGGAGCTGCTGCTGCTGCTGAACCTTTATCAAGTGCCAAATCATTTTTAGGGCAGAAGCATTTCTTTGTAAAATATATAGTCAACTAACCATAACTGTTTCCAAACTGCAGAACTTCTAGCATCTGACTGTTTCTGTTCAACTGATAATTTAATTAAGAGCTGAATACTTGTATGAAATATCTTGTGAAATTATATTTAGCAATAATGCTTTAATTAGTAAAAATTATGTTCTTGAGGATAATTATTTAGCAATATTTTGAGTTTAATTAACAGCTACATTATTCCAACTTTTATGCTATAATAATTAATACGTTACTAATTCTGTTGGCACAATTAGAAGAAACTAATTGCTTGAAAATTTTTGTGCCTATAAAAAGGTTAAATTAATTAAGATTACCATTAGAATAATTTGCACAAGATTTTGGGTAACTAATATTCTGGCTTATTTTCCTTGGTGTAAAAAAAAAAAAAAAAAAAGGAAGAATTTATGAAGAGATAATCAATTCCTAAGAAGCTGCATGCAGAAAATATTCATAACTTAGTGCAAGGGCATTTTTGTGATGGTTTTGGCTGGGGTAGAGTTATTCTTCACAGCAGCTGGGTTGGGGTTGGAGTTGGATTTGTGCTGGAATCAGTTCTAAAAGGAATTTATTCTCCAGGACTTCAGCAGCATCTCATGTTGGGCAAGGTGGGAATTCCACCCAGTGAGAGTGGAGATGGGGCAATGCTTGTTAGGCTTGTGAGGGAACACAACTTCCTACATCTACAAATAAACCTAATTATTGTTATTTTTAACTGTCTCCAAGTATCTCTGGATAATTTTAAAATGTATTAATGTGTAATTTTCAACTCCACTGTTCTCAAAGCCTTGGTGAAGAACTTTTTGAACAGGCTGAGCTGAATTCCACTATAATTTCTATAATAGAGGAGTAAAAAATAAGGCAATAGCAAAGGTGATGGAGCCATTTTCTGTTCATGTGTAAGCTTAGGAGAATATAATACGTTGCTCTTACTTTGAGAAACTGTGAATATCCAGGCCACTGCTCCTCACTTGATATTTTTTTTATTTTAATATAAGAAATACCTGGTACTGTTACCATTTAAAAAGACTTGGGTGCTTTATTTTGTACTTTTATTTTTTTACTCTATTCTCCACAGCAAATGCATTGATTTCCTCTTTTGTGGCACAATTCAAATGGATATCTGAATACCAGACTATGGACCCATTTCTTAATTCTCTTTCTGGTACTGATGTGTCCTGCTTTCATACAAAAACCTTTCTGCACATGCACTATCTTTTACTCAGAATGCTTTACACATATAGAACTAACTCTGCTGGTTTTTGCTATCACATGACATTTATCTTACAGTTTCTTTAGTGAAATGCCAAGAAAAGGAAAAAAAAAAAAAAAGCAGAGCTATTTGCATTGAATGACTTCCAGAAAGCACATTTTGTTCCCCGGTAGGTGTTTCTAATGGGGTGGCCATATAGATTTATATTGCTACAGCAGATCATGAAATTTCTAAGACTTCATTATCTGAAGAGAGCTGTGATTCATGCTGGCAATTCATGGAGAAATACAAAGCAGGGGAGAGGAATGAGCTCTCGGGTTGCTGATGGCTCTTCCAATTGCACAGAAATTTACTTCTGTGTTTTCTCTTGGCACCAAATCCTGCAGGTCTGTAGACACAAAATAGCAACAGGTGAGTGGAAAGCAGAATTTTTGTCTCCCTCTAAATGCTTCTTGGTTTAATTTATGTTTGTGCTCAGTATTTGTGTTCCATCAACAGCAAATAATATAAAGGTGCTTTGGGAGTTAAACAATTCTTTCATGGTTCTGACACTTTTTACCTGGGAGTTCAGTTACACGTGAATTAATAGAATTAAAATCAATAGTCAGGTCACTCCTTGTCAATGTTTTCGCATCCCTCTGAACACTCAGAACTTCTGGGAGAAAAATGTAACATCTCTTGTCGTGTATTTGGATGCTGTCAAGGATTTAAGAGGATTTAGGATTGGCACTGCTACCTCACCATGCCCTTTAAATGTGTCCTTTCACACAGAGAATTCCTGCTTTTATTGCCTCTGTATTTTACAGAAAACATGCCAAAATACCATCAGGAAGTTAGGATTATTGTAAAATTCAGCTCATTTAGACGATAAACTGTGGAAATACTCTCTGCAGCTGCATCAATGGTAAGAATTTAGAATTAACTTGGGTTTTTAGAATTTCGTTGTGCTGAGAGTCACTTCCCACTGGATGGCACTATTTAATAAATTATACTGGGAAGGTGATTGCTGCAATGAGCAAACCTTGGAGGACATTACAGCAGTGATATTTGGAATTGGTGAATATATTCTGTCTGTTTTCCAAAGGGGAGAGCACAAAACACCTTGGTCCAATGAACTCTGAGGTTATTGCAGCAGCACGTGCTTCACACCCAGCAAGGAGCTGCTCCTCAGCCTCCACACACAGCTTCTGGTGCTTTATCAAACTGCTCATCATGACCTCTGCAAAAGGATATGGCTTTTAAAAGCAAAAGGATATATTATTTTTTTTAAAGGATTCATTCTTTTCTCACATCAGGAGGATGCAGAAGCTTGCTTAATGCAAAGCTTGATGGTCTTATGCATTGTTGGGGTCTGGTTCTATTTTTGTTCCTTAATACAAAATATCAGCAGCAACCATTGTGTAAGTTATCAGGGTTTTCATATCAGGACTGTAACAGAAAACCTGGTGTACACACTTGGGCAATTCACAGCAGGAAGGCTCCAGATAAAAATGAAACTAAATCAGTGTGTTTTGCTGGAAAGCGAGAATGCTGGAATGCTCTTTTCCAGCTTGTGAAAGCTGATTGAAGGCATTGCTTGGCCCATAGATCGGTAACACTGAACTTTGTGTGTACCAAAAAAATGCGTTTTTAAAGAAATAATTCAAGGAGCTTCAGTGACAGGCAGTCAAGAAATAAAACAAATTCAGTAAACAAATTAAAGAAAGGCATCTATCCCAGAATAACAACACAGCTGGGATGTGCAGAGATACAGGGAGCAGGATAGGCTCTGCTTTCTTGTCTTGCCTGATTTCTTTCAGTGGTCACAAAATTTCTGCTGAGGGGTGTTCCTACATTTCTACATTAAAAAAATGGCTTCTATTTTCAGAATGGTGCTGAAATTAAGAATAATCAGGGTCCAGCCTTGTGTTTTGTTTTGAACATTTCATTTGTTGTGCATCTGTGTCTGCAGCAGCAGCATCTCCCCCTGGATCTGGGCATTGTGTGCAGGACCTGCCCCAGAACCTGTAACCTTTAGTTACACAGGAAAATAACTGAACAAAATCCTGCTCTGCCACACTTTGCTTTGCCAGTGCACAGAGATTTGATCTTGAATTTCCCTTCAGCAACAGCTTTTGCATTGCAGTGTTCTAGATATGACACAGTGAGAGGAGAACCTTACAGCGAATTACCAGCTCTGGAAAATAACAGCAATCTGAATGTCTCATCCTCTGCAGCTAATGGGAGTTGAGGCATTCCAGCTGGAAGTGCAGAATGGTGTCCAACATGGGACAGAAAGAAATGAGACTCAGGGCTGGCCTGGTTTTGTCATTGTTTTGCTTCCTTAATCTCAGAACAGGCTCTGGTGTTTCCTTTATACAGTTTCTCACCTCCTGGTTTTAGAGCCTGGCAGGATAAATCAGATGACCTTTAAAAAGCAAAAAGCTGCTCTCCAAGCACTGAGACTGAAGGCTCTTGGACTCCAGCTCTGCAGTGAAGTCAATTTTCTTGTTATTAAACCACTGATACATTTAGTGTGGGCTACTTACATCATCTGACATTTTGACATCAGTCTGAGAGGAGCCCTGGCCTGCTAAATGGGGATGTTATTTCTGATTAAGTCTGTTCAGCTCCAGTTTCTTCTCTTAAACTCTGCTAAGTCTGTTCCAATAGGGAAAAAGTTAAAAAAAAAAAAAAAAAAGGATGAAGTCCTTGCTAAAAAAACTAAACAAGCTCGCAGTATATTTATTCAGCCCTTTGTTTGGGGAATTTCAGCCTCAGATGAAGCCTCTCTATGCTGCTGTGGCGTGGCTCATTCTGTTTGCATTAAAAAAAAGAGAAAAACAGATTCATGTTTGTTTACAGTGAAGAAATAAAATTAAACATCTAATGTTTTATACATGTAAAATTTAAGTTACTCCTTTAGAAACCCTATTTTGTAACTTTGCTCTGTGCTTCCAGTTGGGTTTGGGCAGTTCCACAGCTGCTGTTTTTGCATTCTGGTGCTTTCTGTGATGGCACAAACCCTGCAATGTTGTGTGACCGTGATCACAGGGGTCTGAGGATGAGGGAAGAGACGAGGATCTGACTCCATGTTTCAGAAGGTTTGATGTATTATTTTAAGATATATATTACATTAAAACTATACTAAAAGAATAGAAGAAAAGGTTTCATCTCAGAAGGCTGGCTAAGCTAAGCATAGAAAGGAATGAATAATGAAGGTTTGTGTGTCAGACAGAGTCCAAGCTGGCTGACTGTGGTTGGCCATTAATTAGAAACAACCACATGAGATCAATCACAGATGCACCTGTTGCATTCCAGAGCAGCAGATAACCATTGTTTGCATTTTGTTCCTGAGGCCTCTCGGCTTCTCAGGAGGAAAAAAAAAACCTAAGGAAAGGATTTTCCATAAAAAGATGTCTGTGACAGTGTTGGGCTGAGTTTGCTGCTGTGGGAGAGTGGAATCCCTCAGCCGGGCCTGGAGCAGGGTGAGCTCCTGGAACAGACTGGAACCTCTTTGTGTGTTTTTCTTTTCCTAATTGTTACACTCTGAGTGAGCCTTTCAAAGGATTGGTTTCTATTATGTTTTCTTTGACCTTCCAATATTAGTTGTGGCCTTTGTTCTTTGTGCCATCACTGCCAATTGGCTCTCAAATCCAAACCCTCATTTTCAGTTCAGCCAGCTGCTCAGACCAGATTTGTTAAACAGCAGAAAGTTTCTGTGAGTTGTAGGAGTTTTTACTGCACTAACAGATATTGTACTACAGAGCCACTCTTTAATATTAATTTATGGATTTCATGTAGATCAGGGCTGATCTCCCTAGAATTCAGCAAGGATAAGTGCCTGCTCAGAGAGAGCTGGGAATTGGAGATGGAAGAGGCTTAGCAAGGCATTTGCCATCCAGCCTCCCGCTATTTCCATGGAGTTATTCAGAATTGCACTCCTCCAGCATGTCAGATAAATACTTTTTTATTCAGTGGAGTAAATCTGGTGATTCATAAGGCGGAGCAAGAAGCCCAAGCCTAAATGAAGTGTAACTTTGGGTCTGTCTTTGTGGAACAGGCAGTTATTGATTATCTATACGTCAGGTAAGTCTCTAATGCCAGGAAGTAATTTTATTATGTCTCAAAGCATGCATTTAAGAAGTTATTAAAAGTTTATTCAATCCTGTGGTGAATGATCTGGTGAATTTAGCTACTACTCTGTCTTAATAAGTACTTTGTTTAAATATCTCATACTGGAGAATTTTAAGTACAGCGTAATGCAATCTCTTTTTTCTCACATTTCTAATTCCATTGGGGTGATTTTACAGCATTATGAAGAAATTAATCTGTGACATTTCTTTGTTTAGTGTTTCAAAACCATTTCAGACATGTCTGTTAGGGCCACACATTTCATTTTCATCCATTTCACGCTCTGAGCCTTGTGTGTTCCACACATTTCAGGAGAAATCACCATGGGACTACAGGCAAATTCAGGTGCTTCACCATTAAAACATTCCTGGATAATTTCTCCAGTGATTAAGGACTTGAGTGTTTTATGTTTTATAAGGAGATCGGCAAAATTCAGCAGTAAATTTGTTTGGCTTCCTTTGTGTAAAGTCATTCAAAGACCATGGAAAGGGAGTGCTGTGGTTGGGCTCTCCCAGCTTTGGTTTAGACAAATTTCATAGATTTAGATATTTGCTTAGACAAATTTCATAGGGAAACTCACTCAGGAGGCAGGTGAGCAGCAGAAGGCAAGGGCAGGGTCAGCCTGGAGCAGGCTGGGCACTGTTGTTTTCCTGTTGTTCCAGATGAAATGCAGTTTATGCTGGAGAGTCGAAGTGTCCCACACTTTTAGTGTCTAGTGCAAATCAAGGTAGACAGACCATAGACAGGACAGTTATTAATTGCATTTTATGCCTTTCCTCCCTGGTTTTAGCACTGCTAAGCATGGAAATAAATGCTTTTAGTCATATCTCCGAGCCAAGATTAGTTCTCCCAACCTCCACTGATTGTTGTGCTATTTAGATTTAATTGTGCTTTTGCTTTCCTGTATTTTGGATTTCATAATGTTTCCTGTTCCCAGTATTCAGTGTCAGAATTACCTTTACAGAAACCTGTAGGGTGTGTTTTGGAAAAAGGCTTGATACAGCATTTCCCTCTGTATTTTACACTGTGTTATAAAACATGGACACATCAATTTGACAGAATTTTATTCTCCTTCTGGATCTTTCCATCCTGCACGGGCAGTGAGTTCAGTAGCAGCCAATCAGTTGCATAAGGAGCTTTGGGACAGGCTGGGAGATTATTGTGCAGGTAAGAGCTTGGTGTGAAGGATATTTCCAAACACCCCATCCAGGATCCCTGCAGTTTGTTGCTTGATTCCCTCAAAAACAAAAGGAATTTAAATTCACAATTTTTTCTAGCTGTCCTTTCTTCTGCAGAACTCCAAGTGAATGCTAGATGAGTGTTCATATTCCATTCCTCGGAGTGAGGGGCACAGAGAACAATTTTATCTGGACCAATTTTTGTCTTTTGGAGTCAACTTGTATGGGTGATGCTTGGTTTGTGCAAAAAATCATGAGTTTCAAAAATTAAGGGTTTCATGGAGAAGATAGGAATTGCCCATTGTCCTGGTTAAAAACCCTTAATGAGGAAAACAAGAAAAACAAATTAGTGAATGCTTAGAAACTAATTCTCCTCCTCCAATAATTCTACCAATTAAATAAACTTTTAAAACAAGTGAAGATTTATCTTACATCCTCCTGACAATGTTTTATAGAAATGGGCATGACATCTGAGTATTTCAGAGTCCTCCAGAGGGGGACTCCAGTGATGTGAATGAGTTTTGGGGATGTTGGCCGCTTAGAGCCCAAACAGATCAAGCTAATCCTATCCAAAATATCACCTTGCTGTTGTCTGACACAAATTCAGGCTGCATTCTTGGCTTTCATCTTCAGTGCCATGTTCTTTGAATGAAATTATCAGCAGTTCTTTAGTGCACAGCAAAGTCAAGTGTTCCCAAAAGTGATTAAAATGCAGATCTTGTTAAAAATTTGATAAAAAATTTTGAAGGTGCAGCTCTTCTTTGGGTTTCTTAAAAGCTGCTTTTCATGGTGTTTTGAAACTGGCTTAGCACCTCTATTTTTAATATCCATTCCAGAAGATCTATTTTCTTACTTCCATTGCTTTAGATAATAATTTTGTCTGTGCTAACTGTAATCTTAGAGGATGTATAACCTAACAGGAACTGTCTGCTTTACTGCATACAAAAGATGGAATAATTTCTTCATGGTTGCCACTTCTATTTCTGAAAGGCTGGAACTGGATGTCTGTATTTGCAGCTCCCTGCAAGGAAATGATCTTTTCTGCAGATGCCAAACAAGCCCTGACGTGTGACAGCCCAACAGGAACATTTCCTAGAGTCCACGCTAACATGGGAGTGATTTGTGAAAATATGGATACCACAAATATTACCAGCCCTATCAGTTGTTTAATTTACATTAATTTTCCCCGCCGAGCAATATATAAATATTCATGGTGCTATCAGATTAGTTTACACTTTGAGAAGTTATCAGAGATGAGAGGGAGAAATATGGCATAAATATTTTAATTCTTCTAAGCATGTAGTTCCTTTGAATCCCTGATGATAGTCACAGTGACATTATGAGAAGAAAAAAACTTTTATAACAAATTTCATTCGCTGGAGGAGTCACCAGTGAAGTTCAAAAGTATTTATTATAAAACTCTTTGTGAATCCAGTGGAATTGTTATCTTGTAGGTCCTTTTCTTCTTTGCATGTGTTTGATCAATATTGGTTGAACTATGGCTGGGCTTGGAAGGCAATAAATGAGTTGTTAATGAGCTGGTCATTGCCCCTGGTGTGCATTGCTGAGAACCTTGCCAGTGATTTTCATTTTTCACGCTTTGGAGAGGAGCTCTGAGCAGGGGAAAGTTATGGAAGCAAAACACACAATTAACCCCAGGGAAGGGGGAGGTGGCTTTAATTTCAGTCTCGTAGGTAGCAGCCATTGAAGGCAGTGTGAAACTTGGAGGGGTTATCTGTGTTACTGGATGAGGGTGACCCCTGTTCCTGCTGCATTAACCTCGAACCTGAAAGTGTGGGAAAGTAACGGGACGTGTTCTACAGCTGGAACTCCATTCCTTACCTTCCCACTCTGAAGAATATTCATTTGAACTGACTGAAGTTTTGGTTTTTTTATTCAAAACCAATGTGTTTCTCTCAGAATACTTCTTATTTAAAGTTATTCAAATATTTAAATATTTGAAATAATTTATTGTCTAAAAATACTTGAGCAATTCAGTGCAACCTTTCAGTATCTCAGATATTTTCCCCCCAAAGGTACCAGCTTATGCAAAAATCAGCAAATGATTTCTGTATGATTAAGTGTCACAGCTAGTCTTGTGGAGTTCTTGATATGAAGAGACTCTCAGCTTAATATTTTAAACAATTTTGGGCTCTGCTATCAATTAGTGCATTTTTTTCTAGTTAATGTCTGTTGACGATTACTTCTAATATTTCAACTTTTAATTGATAAGAAATTTATTTATTTATTTTATTTGAATTTTTAATTGTTTTAATTATTGTGATTCTAGTAAGGACTTGGCAGAAGGATTAGAGACAATTAATATTTGACAGATGGGTGTCACAGTGATCAGGATGCAAGAAATACCTGGGCAGATAAAGAGAATCTTGTCACATTTAAGCTTCTGTGCAGCCTCATGTTGCATAAACAGATAGGAAACATGAGAAATCTTACAGGAAGTTTGCTGAGGCAAGACATTATTCCTTGCCAGGGAACACCATTGATATTTTATAATTACAATACCAGGCTTGGTTGTGTCACATTGTGGGAGATGTTTTGTCATCATCCTCATCATTAGTATTAATGTGTCTCTGCATGCAGGATAAAATATAAAGCTTTGGCTCTAACTGGTTTTGATCTGACACCAGTTTTTGCAGGATACAAATGAATTTTGTGTTCTTGTTCTGTCTATTCTCAACACTCCCAAACAGCCAGGCAGTAACAGCAATGCTCCCTTTTCACTTGAAGAAAGTGAAAAGAATTTCAGTGTTTTCTTCCGCCACCTCGGTGTTGTGAAGACCTTCCCCTGAGTTTTGGGAGAAAAGGATTGTTATTCCAGTAATTGGGTAGTCTATGACAACTTGCTATAATTTCTTTATTAATAATGTTTCTTAATATGGCAAAAATGACATCTTGGTGTGTTTGAATTCAGCTGCCCTGACAAAACTAATTGCTGCTCGAGATGCCATCCTGGGATGTGCTGGGAGTGTGAAAAAGAACAACTGCTGACTTCACTAACTTATTTTCCCAGCAATTTAACATTTTTCACATAATTAGCTCTGGTGTTCTTCTTGGATTAACAGATCCACTAATAACATTGTGCTTTAAAAGCTGCAAAGTGGGAAGAACATAATGCAAAGCATATTCAAGGGGTGCCAGCTCATTATGCTGACAGGTTGGGTAAGTACAACACAGTTACCCTTTAACCTTCACAAATGCTTAAATACATCTCAAATACAGCCTTGATGGTCGACTGCAAGTTTACAGCTTTTTAGTTTACTTCAATAATAGGGTAACCTCCTGAAATTAGATCAGTTTTGATTAAAGCTGGATTATTTCTAAAGAGAGATTATAACTTGTCTGTACCTTCCACTTCAACTCAAAATCTAAGTAGAGGAAGGAGGGAACACCCCATAAATACACACAAAAATAGATGATATAGATGATATAGATATAAATAGATAAAGATGATAAAATATTAATCTATAAATAGATATATATAGAGATAGATGATATAGATATAGATTTAACATTAATATATATAGATATAGAACGTTTTTTCTCATTAATCCAAATGCTTTGAAAGCTGAGGGGCTGCCAGATAAGGGGGCACAGCTAAAATAACCAGAGCCAAGACCTCCATGTCAGGACAGTGAAGAGCCCAATGGATTTCTGCTTGGAATGACAAAAATTCTGAAGATAAGGCTTTATAGCTGACATTTTTTTTTTAGTTTTTCTCGTGCAGCTTTCCAAGTCCTCAGGAGTTACAGTGTGTTCTGCAGGGAAATGCACACATGGATAATTTCTTCCAAAGCCCATGCAGAGCAGGCTGGAGCTTCATGGGAAAAGTTGATGTAAAATAAAGTGAATAAAAGTATTCTGAACTTCAGTGAGCAGGTTTTGAGAATAATGAGTATGAGGTGGTTTGATCAGGTAGGAGTTACAGTAGTCAGAAAAGCAGGAGGGTGAATAGAAAATCTAGAGCAGACTTGGAGATGCCAGAGGAGGGATCTGTGCTCAAAAGGATGTGTCAAGAACCAGATTTTGTTATAACACAGATGATTTAAAATTCTTGTCTGCAAGCCTTAACCAATTGTCATTGGTGGGAATCTGGATTTTGAAGTAATACCAGCATGGCTAGCAAACCCCACAGCTTTAGAGGGATGTTTACACAGATTATAAAATGCTAATTTTATCAGTGAGATGGAAAATGTAATATAAAGCAGTATGAACCCACTTATTTACCTCGAAGGAGATGGGCTGGAGCAGACCACAGACCTTATTAACCTTAATTATCAGCCCTTGGGGTGCCCTAAATTCTTAGTCTATTAAGTATAAAATGCTAATCTGCAGGGGCTGTGGACTCATCATGTGAAAAATTATTTGAAAGTGCAAATGGGAATTAAAAGAGGAACATCCATCCACGTCTGATTAATTCCGCCCTGCTGCTGTGAGAGTGGATGTGCCCTCCCCGGTGCCTCACAAACACCAGCAGGCCCTGGGCCCTGCTGGGCTGCTCGCAGACACAAATCTCACCATTTTCATCACCAGAAACAGCTCTGGCCGTGTCTTGGTGAACTGCCACCCTGATCAGAGCAGCAGAGGACTTTTAAATCATTCAGGATTATGGAATGGTTGGGGTTGGAGGGGATCTTAAGGTTCCAGCCATGGGCAGGGAACCCTTCCAGCAGCACAGGGTGCTCCAATCTGGCCTTGGACACTTCCAGGGATGGAAAAGTCCCAATTTTGGGCAGTTTTTCTGCTTTATGGAACAGGATTTTTTCTCTGTGCTGTTTCAAACAGCTCAGTCCTACCTGGCTGTGTTCCACAGCTCCCCAGAAAAAGCAGCTCCTTTGCGGCAATCATCTCCCCATCACACATCGTGCTTCCTCCTCATTGTTCTGGTGTAGTTTGCTTCTTTAAGTAGTGTAAACTAAAGATTTGACATGAAAATTAACTGCAAACAGAAAAGAAAAAGGCACTAGGGACCATTCTCATCCGAAACACAGACATATTGAAAAATTTGAGGTCATTTTAATCACAGGGTTTCTATGAAATGAGTCCTATTGACTTGTGAATGCTTCCCACATGAGAAACTCTGAGATTGACTGCTGTCATGGGCCGTTAGTTCATGGAAAGTGGCTCTGCTCATTGATGTAAATGGATTTCAAACTTTCTAAATATGAAAATGTACAATGGACTATACATCTTCACTTTTACTTTGATAAGGGCTTTGAAAAACTGTTTGATAAGTGCTGGGGTTTATTTCATTTTTGTTGGCTTTTTTGCTAAAGTGTCTCCAATAGGATTGGCAAGGATTTCTGGATAATAAATGTCAGTGATTTGGTATTTCTCTGTTCAGGTGAGAAAGAAGGAAAAGTCCGCAGTGAAATTAAGATGCCTTTCTTCCAGACCTCACAAGCTATGAATTTCTCGGCAATTGGTTATCTGGCATAGCTAATAAAAAAAGAATAAAAATAAACAAGGAATTGTGAATAGGAGGAATAAATCTTCTGTGAAAATAGACTGTATTGTAAGGGGTATACAGCTGTAGAATGTGTGTAATTATTCAGTATTTCTTTTTCTGAGAATACAAGATAGGAAAATTGCACCTGTAAATTTATGGAAGTTTTTTTTCCAACTGGAGAGAGTACAGTTCATAGCAAATTAGGAAAGACAGGAAAATTGTATCAAATAATACAATAACTTAATAATGCTGTAATAGGGGAGGTTTTCTGCAAATATTTACACATTCTGCTAACTTTAGGTGTCTTTTAGAATGTTCTTTGTTCCCAAACACATCCATCTATCAGCATACATATTTGAGTTTTTGTGAGATCAGTGAGAAGATGATGGATATTCACCTTTTCTTTTTGTTTAGATATTCCTTTCCCTCTGAGGAAAGCACACAGGATGTTTATTTAAGTCCATGCTACAAAAATCAGTGTACCTGTGCTGTAGATCTCACTGTGAGTTTACTAAAATGGGAGAACTCGATTTTGTTTCTCTACCACTGGATTGATTATTTCTTATTCCTCTCGATTATTCTAATATTGCCCATCCTGTGAGTCAAATCTGTGTTTGCCACTGTTTTAAAAACCTCTCTAGGATTTGGGAAGAATAGATGGCATTTCAGCACAATCCATTAAAATTAACAGTAGGGAGTATAAAAACTCCTTTTACATAAGCAGTGCTACAAATAAATATTCCAAATAAATATTAAATTTATCATTAGTTAAATACATGCAATATGCAGGAGGTAGTTTTGGTTATTCACTGAAAATACTTGGATATCACAGGTTATTATTTCACTTTAGAAAAATCTTCATTTCTTACATTCAAACTTTAGAGAGCTAATTTTTCATGCTACCATATGATATTCAAGATAACTTTTCTTTTTCCTTTAGTGTAATTGGTCTCTGTAAGAGTTACACCAATCTCATGTGAATTCTTGAATTACAATGCTTTGGTCCTCTGGGATTATTCTTTGGCTCTGTTCTTCAGGGCAATAGAAGTTGGGAGGAATTAATTAAGCCTGAACTATGCACAGGCCACATGCTGGCAGGATCTGACTGGTAATGCCAGATGAATTGCAATAATGTTGTAATTTAGGACACTTGATAGGACTATAGCCATGGAATTGCTAATGCAATAAAACTTTATATTGAAATAATTTCTTAACTTTATTTCTTAACTTTTTAATAATTTATATAATTTTTATAATTTCTTAACTTTTCTTAATTTCTTCTTCCTGGTGGTTTCATTGACATCTACTTTATTCAGCTTTCATTTTAAAAGACTTTATTCAGTGTTTATTCCAAGTTGTCAGCACAGTATGTTCTAGTGAAGAAATTAATAAAAATACATTTTTTTTTAAAGAATTTAGGCAGAAGATGGCAAACATGAGAAGAGCAGAACCTCTCACTCTCAGGGCGCTTCCAAGATGTTTTTCTTGCTGGCAGTTGCTCCAGCCCGTCACTGCTGTTGGAGGTGAGAGAAGCAGAGGGAACATCTGCAAAGCTGTGCAGTTAAACAGAAATTACTGCAGTGTAGCTCTGCTGCAGTGCCAGCCAAAATCTCACTTTTGGAACCCCACAGCCCCTCGTGCTGCTTCCATAACCTGCTACATTTCCCTTTTCCCCACTGGCATTGGTGATTGCGCATCCTTATCTTGTGTGCATTTGTGGACAGATGTTCATAATTCACAAAGTTTGCTGGCTGTTAGCACAAATGATTTGGTCGTGGAAACATATTTTTAGATAAGCAGACACTGAATCATTATGGTTCTTAAAGGCAATTACTTAAATAAGTAATTAGACTAAGAGTCACAGTACTTTCATTTCCCAATTATAATCAAAGTGAGAGTGACTCAGACATTTCACTTTTATAGGAATGGTGACTATAAAGCAACTCAGAGCTTGTGTGTGATTGAAATAATTGATTTTTTTGGTAAATATTTTGAATTAATGAGTGTTTATTATTTTGTTAGAGCTTCTGTGGTAATTAATTATGTAAATAAAAACATCAACAACAGCCTGACCAGAAGTGAGCAGAACATGCAGAACATTTATGCTGATTTATTGCTACGTATTTTTGGATTCTGCTGCTTCTGTCTGGGTGGAAAGGTTGAGGGAAAACCAAAATATTAGTGGGACAGAAATTCCTGGATGTGATTGCCATCTTGTTGGAGGAGAGCTTGCTTGTTCTCAGCTGAAGGAGCTGTGAAAATGTCATTGCTCTTGAATCCCCACTGCTCTGGATTGTGGTTAATACCAGCATTAAATGCATCCAACCAAGACAAACTCTAAATGGGAAGAGATACCAAAGTGATAAATTGATTTATTTCTGCTTCCATTTCCAATCTGGCTCTCTGATTTAAACGTGCATTTTTGGTATGGGGTTTTGGTGAGGTTTCTGTTGTTTGTTTTTTTTCTTGGTGCTGATGTATTTTAGGAAACTCTCAGATTTTTTTTTAGGGAATCTCCAAAGTGTTTGTATTTTGTTAATTTCTATTAGAGGCAACCTGGTTATGTTTTTCACAGAGAGCAGGGAAGGCTCATTCCATTATAACCACCAAGATGCTTTTTTCTGCCTGTTATCTCTTAAATGCTTCTGTTTAATGACCATGAGTAAACTTTTACAAACCTCTGAGGTGGAATAAACAGGATTTTTAGTCAAGTACTCTGGGACCATTTTTACATCAAACTTTCTTTAGCTTCATTGGGAAGGGAGCATTGTGCTGCTCTGCTTTGACCCTTCAGCATTTGTCCATGGTGAAATATTGTTTTTTATAACACTTTTTTTTCTGTAAAGAGGGAAATATTTCAATCCTGAATGATTCTTTATATCTTTCTGGAGCTGTGGTGTTTGTCATGCTGCATATCCCTGGTTATGCAGCAGAATCTCTGCAATAACCAACATCACACTCCTGTCCTCTGTCTGTCTTCATTTCATTTCTTAGTCCTTGGAGTCTAACTTGGAGAGCAAGTTCTGCAAAGCCTCCCATAATCATTTGAGGGCCAGATCCACCCTTTCTTGCTGCTTTCCTGCAGAATTTTGGAGAAGCAGGCATTGGGGTAGAGAGAGAAAAGTGCATTGGGAAATGATGCTTTGGTGGAACTCCATCAGAGCTAGAGGCTCATGTCCCCAGCAGCAATAACCAATAAATGTGGGCTTTAAAAGTGCTTTTGCCTTTGAGAAGTAAGAATCCTTGAGATGCCTTTGCTTTTGGAAGCTCTAATAACCCTCCAAATGTGATTTGTACTCTAAAAGCTTATTTACAGAAGACAGACCACCGCTAATGACATTTGCATGGAAATTTTCCCAATGAATATTTATAAATATGAAATATGAATACAGCACAGTGTAGTGCATGTCCTGGCACACACATTTCCAGCCACAGATGTATGGGTTTTGTTGAACTCAGCACAAGTGACAAATCTCCCAGGGAAACACCAAACAGCTTGTTGCACATACAGATGTTCCTTTGGCATCTTATTAGAAAGCCTTGAAAACATACTGTTTTACTGGCAATAAAGCAGCAATAATGTCTTAATAGAATCTGAAAGAATAACTAAGTACCTCAAATGCCTGGAATAAAGGGATAATTGAAGTTGCTTTGGGTTTAAGCCTGGGTAATTTCTTGCTTTATAATAACTCAGGTGACTGTCTATCTAATGAAATGCAGCAAAGTAAGAGCACGTTATTGATTGAGAATTTAAATGTTTGCTTGTATCTGCAGTGTGTCTCTGTGATACTCATCATTGTAATGGAAGAAACAAATCATTTCAATTATAGCTCATTATGCTTAGCAAAAGAAGTAACTCACTTGCACGGAGACTTTTCTAAAACTTTGCAAAAATTTTGATGAGCGTGTTGCAAACTAATCTCACAAATAATTTGTACTCCCAGGTTTTTTGTTAAAGCGTGATCACTGATGTTGTCAGGCTTATTAATTCAAAATACTCTGAGCTCCATAGTTAGGTTTCTGTTATCATTTTAAAAATAAGGTGTTTTTATTGTTCTGAATATCACAACCTTTATGGTTTGGCTCTCAAGCATTTCTCTGTAGGTTCAGGCCCTTCAGCATTCCAAGGAAGGCAGGCAGCAGTTTCCACCCCACTTTAAGAACTGACAGATGGTATTTAAAGAAAAGCTGTGAATGTGATGTGAGTGAGCAGCTTGATTTGCAACGTCAAGAACCAATTTTATGCCTTTAGATGTTTTGGGAATGTGAAGGAACAGTGGAAGCTCTGATCACCCAACTGAAGGTAGCATCACCTCCCCCAAAACTGTGAGGGCTGCCTTTCCCAACCTAGCTCATTCTGCAAGGCAGAATGTGTGTGAAAAACTTTGGAAAAAAGGAATTAACAACCATCAGTTTGTATAAACAATATTTTCCAGCTTTTAGGAGATTTTAAATTTTCTTTTGAACTTTCACAGTGTAAATACCAATCTGTGAGCTGAGGCTATTTCATGTCTTGACCACTGCAAATCACCAGGAGTTTTTCACTGAGATAGGACCTCCGGGAGAAGATTTCAATGTACTTTGAGTGTTATGTGTCTCCATAAAGTTTAGAAACCAGTGGGCCTTCAAGCCTAATTTTCAATGGTCTGGAAGCACAGCAAATGGATTTCTCCTTCCCTTCACTACTCTTCATGGGAATTTTAAAAAACCAAAACAACAACTACAAAAAAAGCCACAAGTAGATTTTGTGGTTTTTTCCTGAAATTTAAGTTTTGAGATGAGGATGTGAAGCAGGACTGAGATGATCACTGGGGATTCTTTCAGGTCATTTTGCCTGGCCAAGGCTCTGGAAAAATCCAGACATTAAAGCAACTTTCTGGAGATAACACAAAGTTTAATCAAGCTGAGCTGTTATGAATGATTGAGGAAGAATTGGAGAAGCTATAATAAAAACCCAATAGAAACAGAGTTCAGTGTTTTACTTGTGAAATGGTTCTTTGCTGGAAAACTATTTCCCATAATTGCTGTGATATTTTCTGCCATGGCAAGCCAGGAATCATTTGTCAAATGTCTGACAAATAACAATATGAAGTTTCTTTGAAGTTAAATTGTATGGATAAGGTAATTGAGAAACATTCCTTTCCTATCAGTTTTTTGTTCCTCATTTGCATGAAGAATTATTTAGTTTTAAAATTAGCATTTCTTGGCAGACTTTACTTATTTTCCATTCTTTGAATCTGTTTTCTAAAAAGTGGTTTCCTTAAAGCTGATTTGTTTATAACTCTGTACTGATGAATTGCATCATTTTGGGTTATTCTCATAATATAACATTTTGAGTAGTTGGTAGGAAAAAGAATTGTTTTACTGAAGGCAACAGACAGCAGATAATGACACAGTTATTGTAGATAAGATTTACTGAAGGAGAAAAATCTTGTAAATAAGAATTGACATTTCAAGCGATAAACTCTAACATTAAATGGTACACAAATAAAGCAATAGTTAGGTGATCTTCACAGGCTATTCCAGCTATAAAGTTATAATGAAGTTATATTTCAAGTCTCAAACTGAGCTGGAGATGGAAGACTTAAATGTTCCAATTTTCTCCAGCAGGACAAATTCTATTCTGTTTTTTCTCATTTCATGGAAGTTCTTTCACTCCCCTGGTGTTCAGCAGGTGCCAGAACTGTGTGGATTAGAGGCAGAAAGGCTGAAAAATTCACCAACTCTGGGTTTGTCTCAGAATCCCCCTGGAATGGGGAGTAAATGTGAGGGTGAATCTGGTTCTGCAGGCCAGTTCCTGAGGAGCATCTGCTGCTGTGAAATACAGAGAATATTTCTGTGAGTAATGGAACGTTCACCCCTTGTTCCAGAAGTTCTGCAGAAGAGGTATGAAAGTGTTCATAAATTTCTGATAATTCCCAAATGGAGATCAGGCTTAGCTCATTCCAAAATAAGCTGGGAGTTCTTCAGGTGGAAATGCTTGCCAAGGTAGGAGAGTGACTTTTTTCTGTCATGAATGAGCAACTAAAAAGTTTTCAAAGCCGTAAATGCATTGTTTTTTAATATATATATTAAAGGAGATGATAAATTTCCTTAGAATTTCTCAGCATTAATACTTTTGGATGAACATGGCTTCATTTGAATACCTGCACATTAATGGCACTGCCATTGTTTATTAAAGCAGCTTCTCACTGGGGCTGAGGAGCTGCAGCCCTTCATGAAGGAACTTTATAGAGCAGTGTCCACCACGTGGTGATGGTCCGATTGCTCTCCATTAGAAAAGACAACAGGGGTTTATTTATGAGTGTTAATTTTAATTAGTACATATTTGTTGAGAAGTAATTCAGCAATCATCCCTAGAATTATGAGGTCCTGCCTATAATCTGTCTGCATGTGTACACACAACTGCATGGATGCAGAAGCTTTTATTAGGGGAATAAATTACTGGTTTAAATATTGGTTTTGAAAAATAATTTACTATTTACCCATTAGGGAGAGTTGTTGGTCTATCTTAACACACTCAAAATCTAATTTTCTTTAAAAAAATATTAATTATTCCTCCTAGCCAAAAAGGACTACATCATTAACCCCAAAGCAGTGGTAATAAACAAAAATAATTTAAAAGCTTTATTAAGTTCAATTAATTGGTTGTTGCAGACTAATTTTGTCATGCTTTGCTAGACAGTGTATTGTAAGTAATTTTGATGATCTCCAATTGAGTTGGGCAAACAAGCCTGCCCACTAAAGCAAAAATTGAATTGTCTTGATAATTACAAAAACCATTGGCCTGTTTGGTATTTGTGATAAATGGGTTAATTAGCTACTTTTTATTACATCTAGACTTTCCATGCAGCCCAACAGTGGTAATTTATTTTGCTTTGTAAACTAGTACAGTCAAAATTCTATTGTTCTGATTTGTTCCAGATACAAATCTTTAGAGCTACATGATTTAATATTAGATAAGTATGGAAGTGGATGGGGTTTTCATTATCTGCACTTGGTTTGGGGAATTTGTGGAATTTGTAAGGTTGTAGTCATAGAAACTCTCATTTTCCTTTTTTTTTTTTTTTTGGTGTTTGCTTTGGCTTGTTGTCATTTGTGCAAATTGACAAAGTATTTTGAACAGTCCTGGTAAACAGCTCTTCCTCTCACTCACAAACGATCTGAAATATAGAAATGATTCAGTCAAATTAGAGTTCATCAGAAGTCTAATAATTAACCACAATGTTTAAATGTCATTTTGTAGTTGCCAAAATATTACTTTGAGCAATCATTTTGCTCGATATTTGTTTGCCTGTGCTGGGCTCTGAGAAGCCAGGTGAGGTTAGGGCTGGTTGTGTTTTTCCCTCTTATCTGACCCCACTTTAGATCCCTCTCCTTGGAACAGGGCCTGCTAAATCTGGAAGGATTCATCCACTATAAATCACTGACTTCAGCAGTCAGGGTGGAAAGTTTAGGCTTGTACTTGCAGAGGACAGAAAAATAAAATCAATGTTCTATGGTTTGGTTTTTTTTTTTCAGGAGAGTTGCATCTTAAGATAATTAAACAGAAATTCCTGACCCTTTCCCCCCTTCCCCACAAACATGGGTGTCCATGAAGTTTAACAGCATTTCTAACGTGATAGTACTGCCAGAAACTCTGATTCTCTGAGAAATCTAATTACTTCTTTCTCCATTTCAACTTTGGAAGGATTATTGAAATACTTTGGAGTCCTAACTGCACAGAGCACTTTAATCCTCTTGTTTGGAGTTTGTCATTCTCTGCCTTCTCCCTGCTTGCAGCCTCCCATTAGACACTGCAGGCACATCCTGGCAATCTCAAATTCCAGGGAAGTGCTATCTGGCAATCAATGTCTCCCTGCCCCTCTGTTTACTTTTCCACTCCTTGCATATTTTAAACTAAAAGAACCAGACTCACAATCTTCTCTCCAGCAAAGTACAAGCTGTGAGTTATAAAAGCTCCTTATAAAACTGGGATCTGTCCTTAGTGCTGATCTTGTGGATGCCATCCCTTCCCTTGATCCTTCCTCAGGACCATTGTGATGGCCCCAGATGCTTTCTGCTAACTCCAAAGGTTCCCCTGTTTGCTGTCAGGCAGAAAGGCTGCCCTGGAGAAAGAATTAA
Source organism: Melozone crissalis (assembly GCF_028551555.1). Classification (NCBI taxonomy): domain Eukaryota; kingdom Metazoa; phylum Chordata; class Aves; order Passeriformes; family Passerellidae; genus Melozone; species Melozone crissalis. The sequence continues at coordinate 21,020,679 of NW_026535846.1, read as the reverse complement.
CCGAGTGAAATAAATTCTAATCTCTCAGCTGACAGGGAGCGGAGGATAGCAGCATTTATATCTCCAAGTGAAGGCCTGGATGCCAGCTCCCAAATTCCTGTGTCACGCTAAAGGGACAGGCATGGAATTTGCTGCTTGTGGCTCCCAGACCTCTCAGAGAAAGGCAAGGTTGGAGTTTGCAAGCTCAAATCCTGCCTGCTTGGGGCACAGGAATGCAACCACAGAATCACAGGCAGGTGTGGGCTGGGCAGACCTTTCATGGTCACCAGTGCCATGGGCAGGGACACCTTCTGCCACCCCAGCGTGCTCGGAGCCTGTCCAGCCTGGCCTGGGACACTGCCAGGGATCCAGGGGCAGCCCCAGCTGCTCTGGGGGTTAATGTTTGTGTTTTACTCTGCTCAGTGTGGTTATCAGCAGCAGGATGTGAGTCTCAGAGGACATTTCAGTGTTTGATGGGTGTCTGTTTGCTTGTTCTCACTGCTGGTGTGTGCCACAAAGCCAGGGGGTTGTACAGAGGACTGAAATGACCCTGGGCCACAAGGGCAGGTGGTTTATATCCCCCTGGGGCAGGTGGTTTATACCCCCTAAAACAGGCAATTTATACTCCCTGGGGCGGGTGGTTTATATACGCTAAAACGTGATTTGGAATGTGTCACAGGGTTGCTGCTGGGGAAGGCAGGCTCCTGCAATGAAACCTTCATCCAAAATCATGAAAGGGAGCAAAGTTCTGTGCCAGGTGGCAATATGAGAAGGTTCCAGGGCGGCAGTGGCCTTGCCTTTGGGTGCGTGTGATGTGCTAGTGTCGAGCAGGATGGAAGCAGTTACCATTTTGTTCTCATTCTGTCCATTTAAATGAGGGGTGCTAATCATGCTGTAATGACTCTTCTACTTCAGTTGCTTCAAGGACACATATCTGACTATCAAAATCTGCTTTAACCTTTCATTAAGAGCAGAAAAAGTGCTTTATGGGAGGTGTCCTATAAAGAAAGTGTCCTTTATAGGAGGCAAGCATCTGGCCTAGGATTTCTTAAAATTAGCAACTGGTCAATGTATAGGATAACTGTTTTATTTCCTTCCAGATCTCTATTTTCTTTTAAAGCTACTTAAACTCATCTGTCCATTCTCATTTCTTCCCTAGCATTTTTGTATGATCACAGAGCTTTGGAGCTGTCTCTGTGATTGTAATTTTTTTTCCAGTAGGCTGTAGGGCATAGTAGACTGGTGTGATAATAATGGCCCTAATTGAGATAAAGTTTAATGGTTTTTCTCACATGCTTCATCATTAGGCCAGTGGCACATTTTATTGTCATCTTTTCTCTGTGCTTGTTGTGTTAGCTGGTCCTAATTATAATTAAATGTTTCAAGGCTAGGTAGAATAACACCTCTTTTATGCATGAGTCCTTTTTTGTTGTTGTTTGTGTTATATTTTTGGTTGGGCTTTTTCCCCTCCTTCTCTTTTTCCTCACCGTTATAAAAGGTTGAAATCCATCCTGCTGACCATCATCTGGAACAAAATATTTCTATTTATTAACTGGTTTTTCTTGTTCAGTTCATGGCTAAACATTTTGTGTATAGCTCATCAAATCTAATCATATTTGACCAATATTTAAGAGCTATTTAGGCAATCAAGGAATGAAATGTATCTCATGAACAATTCTAGCCTCTAAAACCCCCTTATTGCAAGGAAGAAAAACTTCTTTCATTTCTGAAATGGTCAATCATGTCTGTAGTGGTCCTTAAGAAACAGAATTAAAAAAAAAAATCCTGATTTATCCCCAAGTTCCTCGTTGTGATTATCAGTGTGGAAGTAGCACTCTGCAGGTTTCGAGAGGATAATATCTCCTAAAGGGTACATTTACTTTTGAACCAGCAGCTGAATGAATCTTGTGCAGTCAGTCCTGTTTTTCTTGCAATTATGTTGTCTGTGCAGCGGAATGGCTGAATACAAAATGTGTGGTGGCTGGTTCACAGCAACAGAATTGGTTTTCTGGTGAATATTGTAATATTAAAAAGGTGCCTTGAGAGAGCAGCTCCTGAATTCATGGGAAGTGAAGGCCTTGTTAGGATGCATATTTAAATTATGACTGAGTGGATTCATTAGGCTTCAGTTCCAGACTGGGCATTCCTCGTGGACAGCAGTGCAGTTCTGCTCTTTAAAGCAGATTCCTAAAGGGATTAAAAATTAAACTTGTCCTTGGCCCTGTAGAAAATACAAAGCCTGTGGACAGATTACACACCAACACTTGATGAACAGAATTAGAGAAGGCTTGCCTGTGCTGATATGAGCCATAATGATTACACCCCTTAGTAGTCCTGAATAAATAAATAAATAGAATTAGCATCTGCAGCACCTTGCAGGGGCTGCACTCACTCAGCTCTGCCTTGGAGCTGCTGCAGCAGCCAGGCTTTGGAGGGCTAAAAAGAGATAAGGGATGAATATGGGCAGAAAGGGGAACTGTGATTCAAGGCCACCTAGAATTTTTGTGCATTTCCTGTAGGTTATGATTTTAAGACAAGAAATGATGAAAAAATTATTCAGCCAAATTCTGAGTGACCACATGGCCTTACCCCTGTGTATGCTAAAAACTCTTTTCTCTCAGCGTACAAAAGTATTCCTTTAAAGCAGAACAGCTCTCTCAGCTTCTATCCAACTCCAGCACTGTCTATGCTCTACATTTGTGTTTTCCATCCCTCGGTCAGATTCCTTTGCTAGGTCCTTCCCCTGCTGGCAGCCCTGGTGCCAAGGCAATAATGATTCCGGGTTTATGCTCAGGTGCTTTACTGCAGGTAAGGCAGGGCACAGGAACACCTCTGCAGCTCTCCAGAGCAGTTCCAAGTTCACAGATCCTTTCCCTTCCTCCTGTTTGTGTGTCAACAGTCTAAACAGCCTTGGCAAAAAGTGTCAGCAAATGTGCCAAGCCAGCTCCCCTCCCTGGAGCTGTGTCCTGGCCTCCAGATGGATGCCTGGGAATTAATTCAGGGAAAACAGGCAGTGAAGGCAGGCTGGGAGGGGGGATCTCCTCAAACAGGAGGTGTCACTTCTCACAGGTACTCAGAGCTCAGATCTGCACCCTAAGCAAGGCTTCACTTGCACACTTTTATTTTAAAAAGCAGCAGGTATTTTTGGGCAACGCTGCCAGGAGACAACAGCTAGCTGTAAGTGTGTTCAGGGTAAAATAAATAGGACTGAACTTCTCTGGAATGAAATTTTCATATTAGATGCAGACATCCGGAATGTGAGCCTGTCTTTTTTTCACTTGGGAGTTTCCACAAATGTAGCTTTGATTTTAATTCACTTTCTTGCATGTCAAGCTTGTTTGCAGCTGCTGTGCTCTTAAATCTGAAAATGGGCTTTCCATACTTGAAAATGCAGTTGTGAGCTCGGCTTTAAGCTTGGTTTCAAAGCAGAAGACACAGCCACGGCAGAGGGGTAAAAATATTATAATTTTTAAGGCCCTTCCAGCCCAAACCTTTGTAGGACTTTAGGCTGAGTCTGTGATATTCAGTTTATCATGGTTCATTTTTTGCAGTGCCATCTGGTGTCAATTAAAGAAAGTTAACCTGGTTTTCTACATAGTGCAACTGAAAACTAAGCCCTCAAGAATGAAGAAATGAAACTGATGCTCAGTATAAGAGCGGTGAAAACTTTATCTCTCATCTGCCTTTTAAAAAAGGAAGACTCACATTTTAAAATAAAATCAAGGTAATTTATATCTTCTCACCAACCTTTTGAATATTTGTGGTTAGTCCTGTCTTTGTTCCACATTAGGATATAATTTGGAAATATCTGGCTTGTGGAAGGCAGAAGATATTTTGGATTTCTTTGGTAACTTGGCCTGCAGATTAATTTATGACACTGCAGGAACTGCCCTCAGCTTCTACCTTCCACAAAATAAAATTTTCTACGTGGAAGGCAGAAAAATTTTATCTCTTTACTTTACAATATCAATCAAAAGCTAAGGTTTTATATATTTATATGTGTATATATATATACTTATATGTATGTGTATATATATAAAGTATGTATAGATATATGTATATACATATATATATGTATATATATAAATAAATATAAAAGGTCTCTAACTCTTGAGTATATGACATGAGGATCTAGTTGAATTTAAAAACTACCTTGTAACCGTTATGGATTATTTTGTGCTTTCCTTTGGCAGTAAATTTCTCATAAAGAACATCATACCTACGACAGAAATCTCATTATTCCTGAATATTTTTCTTGGAATTCGATTAAATATGAAGATCTTGTGATGCATTATCTGGGCAGATACATTATTAGCTGACATTGGCTAAAGCAGAATAAATCCCTTCATGGCAGTTCTCCAGGTGAAGTTCAACTGGGCACATTTTCTGGAAACTTCTACTTTTTGGCCACACAACAATACAGATAAATGGGATTTTTTTGGGGGTGCAAGTTGGTGCTAAAATTCATTCCAAGCTGGATATGCCATATATTTCTGGATTTCAGCACTAATATAATTTTAGATTTCTGCCTGGAGAGCTTCTCCCTAATTTTTTGTGGTCTCAGAGAAATTTGTTCTTTTGAGGTTAATAAAAACTAACCCAAAATATATAGAGCTTTTTGCTGACGAAGGAGGTCTTGCTTTTGCTGTGTTCTGAATCTAACAGATGGTATTTTAGAGGACAAAAGGACTTGCTGCCAGTGCAAAAACTTGATCTCAGTGTAACTCTCACTTGAGGTTACTGCAAAAACTTACTAAGCAGATTATTCCAATTGAACCGATTGACCCAATCCTTTGTATCTTTCAATTTATCCTTAAAATATCCATCAGGCTGTGCCTCAGAAAATGCCCAGTCCTGGAACTTGGGAGACATCTTGACTCCTAAATCCTTTAATATTTGTGATTGGGGTAATTTGATTAACTCAGAGTGGTCTTTTTCTCTCCTTAGCCAGGAATTAAAGATACAGCACCAAAGTGTAGGGCCATTCTCAGGGATTCAACATCAACTGTTTCATTTGGCTTCTCTGGCTCAGGGTAGAGTTCATCCATCCAAGTCAAACCCAGATGTTTGGGGTCTAGTCTGAAATGGGGTCAGTTTCCTGCTTTTTGGGTTTGGTTTGGTGTTTTGGGTTTGTTTGTTGTTGTTTTTATTTTGTTGTTGTGCTTGATTAGGGTTTTTTTGGGTTTTTATGGTTTTTGTTTGCTTGCTTGTATTGTTGTGTTGGTTTTTGTGGTGCTTTTTTTTTTTTCTTTTTCTCTCCTTTTTTGAAAAAAAGTCTTTAAGCTTGGCAAAACTGCCAAATCTTGTAATGTTAACTTTCAGCACCTATCTCACCTTATTTTTTGAAATCTAAGGTTGTAGCAAGAGGAAAGAAAACCACAGCAAACAAAATGTTGCAGCCGTAATCACATCCATTTCTGCACTTCATGGGATGTAGAGAAGCATTTCCTTTTAGTTTTTATTTGTGGCAACAAATTGCTCCTTATCAACATCTCCTTGCCAAGAGATGGCAGCAAAGGATTGCAAAGGAAATTTGGGTTATTTTGTTTGAGCAAACAATTATCTACCAAGGAGCAATCAAATATCACTGAAGGCATGTTTTCTTCATCTCAGCACTATAAGATAAATTTTTAAAGATGCTTTTTAGTGATCAGACAACACAAGAAAAATAAAACTTGTGATTATTTTCCAAGGTTGTTTTTGAGCTCATCTATCTGATAATGCTTCTGCTTCAGACTGAAATTCCTCCTAATATAATGCATTAAGGAACACTGACATTCTGTCATCAGTCTGCACAAAGAATCAAATCACAGACTCACACTCTTTGTGTTTTTTCACTAAAATCTGTATTTTGGAAAAGCTTCTGACACACGACAGTTCTCATGGAATTTCCCAACATGAAAGCCCAGATTGAGAAACGCTTCAGGAGCTTGGCTTCCTCCAGGCAATTCCACAGGGATAAATGTCAGGAAACAAGCAAGGGATGCATTTGGTGAAATCAGAGAAGCCCAGGAAGGTTTGGGTTGGAAGGGACCTCAAAACCCACCCAGCGCCACCCCTGTCCCACAGCCCCTGGGAGGTTTTGCTGTACTTTGCCTTTGGAACACGGGGTGGATTCTGGTGGTGGTTCCAGATGGGTTTTCAGTGGTTGCCAGGTTTAGCATTGCCAATTTGTCTTGGGCTGGTGGAAAAGCTAATTAAAGGTGGTTTTTTTCTCTTTCTCTGGACACAGTGTTTCTTTTTCCTTTTCCCCCCACTTTTAATCAATCCGTACCTGGTGCCTCAGTGCCTTTTCACTCACCCTGGCCTTTTCCTGCTGCCTCTTTGCTGCTCCCCTGCTCTGCTGTGTCTTTGTCAGGGCTGTGAGGAGCCCTGGCAGTACCAGAATAATGGTGCAATTACATCTTTAGCTTTCTCCCACATCCTTCCAGCTGCCAGCTCCCCAGAGCAGCAGATCTCTCAAGGAACCAGCGCTCCTTGGAGGTATTTGCTGCCTTGTCCAGGCACACCAGGGCTACATCTGCTGAGATACAGTTGGAATGGGCTCCCTGCAGGTGAGATTTGGACTCATTTTTACATCATCTAGGGGCACACATTCACATATTCCACCTCCCTGGGGGAATGCCCAAGCAAAAATTTAAAGGTACTCTGGCACTGATAAAAGCAACGTCATTTATTGGTTGTTGAGGTGAAAATCAGGGTGGAAAAGCATTCAGAATATGTGTTTCTATGGCAGAATTCGCTTCTGCTCCATTCCTGGGTCTATATTTTCTGTATTTTATCTGGTAGTTAGCTGTGATGGAAATACCAAAGTGTAAGACTGAGGCATTGGCAGAGCTGAGTGTTGGATAACACAACACAGAGATACAGGTGTGGGGTAACAGTTCATGTCTGTTTTATCAAAAACCTGTCAAAGGTTTGCTTTACAGATAACGGAATGTTAATTTACATGTGTTCCATCTGCAGGTTGTTCTCTGCTCAGCTTGGTATGCATAAAAGCAATATCATATATTGATTGCTGAGGTGAAAATCAGGGTGGAAAAGCAATGAGAATATATGTTTATATATTCAGAATACATGTTTATATGCCAGAATTCAGTTCTACTCCATTCCTGGGTCTGTATTTTCTGTATTTTATCTGGTGGTTCCTTGACTAACCCAAGGGCTGTGATGGAAGTACCAAGTGTAAGACTGAGGCATTAGCAGAGCTGAGTGTTGGATAACACAACACAGAGATACAGGTGTGGGGTAACTCAGTTCACGTCTGTTTTATCAAAAACCTATCCAAGGTTTGCTTTACAACTAATGGAATGTTAATTTGCATGTCTTCCATGTGCAGGTTGTTCTCTGCTCAGCTCAGTATGGAGCTGAAAGGGTCATATTTTAATAATTTTCCTTAGTATGTGTTTTCCAGGAGTCATTACAGGCCCTGGGTAATTGGTTCTAATCTGAATGTTAACATTGACATTTTTATTGTGCTTGACAGGGAATGAGGGCTAATGACTAAAACATTGATAAATTGAATAAATTGATATAAGTCATATTTAATTTGCTTCTTTGCTATGTACTGGAGTGAATTATTCATGTTGCTCAGGATTTTTGCCCTCTTACAGAGAGTTTGGTTATGCCATAAGTGTTCATAAGGGAGAAGCTTCATTCTTTTCTCATATAATGGAGTTTCTATAATATAAGTGTGCAAACTCGTGAGAAGGAGATGCCATAAATCTACCAGGGAAAAAATTCTGATTGTGTTCAACCGACAGATTTGCTGTTCCATGAGCTCATTACCTGTCCAGCTGCCAGCAGGGCGGGCTTTGATGCAGGGCTCCAAGAGCAAGGAAAATGAGGAATTATAAATGTACATAAAAGGCCTGATCCACCATCCAAAATAGTACTGGCTCATCCTGGAAACAAACTTCACTTTGGATCATTTTTGCCTGAAAATGTTACGTTGAGTAGCTGAGTAAACTCAAACCAGTCCTAATGGAACCTTGTTTTCTCGGAGATAGGAGCAGTAATGCAGGTAATGCTCTCAAGTGCTTTAAGCAGTTATTATTTTCTGAAGTTTCAGTGGAAATAATAAAAGTTACAGAAAAATATAGGGCGAAATAGAGTGTTGGGAGTAGTAACAAAGAGAAGGGAGAAGAAACAACTCAGTGTGCTGGGTGGGGGTAAGATGCATTTGAATTTCAAACATCCCCAGTGGCTTTACTCAGCAGAAATGATCTGCAGCTCCTTTGTGTGAGTAATATCTCAGCAAGCCTTGGAACAAATCCTCACACCCCACTGACTTTTAATGCTTAGCAGAAAATGAGTTGCTGAATAAAAGATGCGACAACTTAAAAGGGTCTTTTCATTGGGAGTCCAAATAAATGCTGCAGAGAGCTGGAGCCTCTGCTGTCAGGAGCAGGTGAATTACTCTCCACTCTCATCCCATCTCACACAACTGCTCACAGCCCTGCTAACACACACCTGGGGACCTCTGCTCATGTGAAACTTAATCCATTTACGTGCAGGACAGTTAAGAGACCGGGCAGCTGCTCATTAAGGGATGTAGAAGGAAGCCCAGGATGAGGAGCATGTCTTAAAACAGTGCCCAGGAGAGCAAAGGGGTAGGCAGGGGGTGGATGTGAGTATTGAAAGAGTTTTAACTGTCATTATTTTTTATTAAGCATTGAGAAGTCTGAGGAGACTTTCTAACAGTGAAGATTTAATTCTTTGTGTGGTTTAGGGGCCAAGAGAAAGTATTTGTTTTGAAACACTGATGTGAAAGTGAGTTGCATCATGTTTTTAAAGGGATAAAACATATACAAAAGGGGGCTCTGAAAGTTAATATCAAGTCATTAATTCATGTCCTATCCCTTCCTTCCAACAATCATGGAGTGGAAGGCTCTGGTGTTTTTATGAGGGTAAATCTAGATTAGGGTTGAGCTCTCCTCAAGCAGCAGGGTGTGCAGAGATCACCTCGTGGAGAAAATGCTGGCAAGCTCTCTAGGAAGTTCCTTGGAAAAAATGAGTTTGATAAATCAGCAACTCCATGAGAATAGATAGTAAACATTTATGACAAGTTAAAAGAGTTTCTGTCGCAGGTTGGCAGCCTTCTGCCACTGAATTATTGCATGAAAATAATGTGTTCTTTTATTCCTGTATTCTTTTATTCCTGCAAACATTCCTCTTACGTATGCTTTATTTATTATGTCAGGGCTTTTCTTCCCTAATCCAGTGCCCCTGGTGAAGTCTCCTGTGAAGGAAGCATGATCTGTAAAAGCACTGGAATTTCTAATACTTCAAATGACCTTACACCTGTTGTATGTTGCCTTAATGCAGCAGCTCCTGTGTCAGCAGTGGCAAATCTGGATATTAAAGGCAGCTTTTCATTCTTGGAATTCAGACCAGATCAATTTTATTATATATAAATATAATTTATATATATATATATATATAGATAGATAGATATAGATATATGATAATTATATAATATAGTATATTCTATATATTATATAATGTAATATATAGTGTATATATATTATATAATATATAGTATATAATATAAATTATATATTATATGCATTGTATTATATATATACTACATATACTAATATATTTATACATATGCAATATATCTATGTATTATATTATATATAATTATCATATTCTATATATGATAGCTCATTTCTGCATAATGGAAAACAAATCCAAACCCAAAACCACCTCCAACAGGTGAGACATGGAAGTTTTATTCACATTAAGTTTAGAAATTAAAGGTATGTCATTGCAAAGAAACTTAGGATATTTTTTCTTCTCAAAATATATTATTCTTGAAGAACTGAACTTATCTTCTTGTAAATATTCTTGCAATAATTGTCTGCAAATAGCAGAGTTTGGTGCCAGATAGCAACAATAGCAGAAGCTTTCTAGGAAGTAATTAGCTCAGTAGTGATTTTTTTTTTTCATTTTTCTTCCTGAAAAGACTCGTTCTTTTTTAAATGGGAATTTACAGGTCCGGTATTGCAGTTGCAATTGTGAAATAATTCTGAATTATGTTTTAACTGACCTGCTTACAGGAAAAATGAGTGTGAATCTATTGAAAAGCCAGAGAAGTACAAAGTGGAGAGCTATAATAGGGTTGCCATAGACACAATTTCATATTCTCTTCCCTGTTTACTGCATTGATAACTCCTTTATTGAAATCCAGGAAAAAAAAACCACCAAAAAACCCAAAACTGTGGATGTTCTGAAAAGGCTGCATTCCTTTCTGTTGTAATGAGATTATGTTCAGAGCTCCTTTAACCACTAATTACCATAAGGAAATTGGCCAACGAGCTCCAGTGGAATGTTTGAGCATACAGGAATATATTCAAGATCAATATATAATTATCATATGCACAGAGAGATTTCGTAGTCAAATTTAGTAAAAACAGATGGACTTGCTCCATATGGCTAATAGAGATTTAAAGTTAGCAAGAAATGCGTGAATTCTGTAGATACAAGCCTGAGATCCCTTTTTCTCCATTACCAAGAAGACAGGATGTTAATTCATCTTTCTTCTTTTGCACATAATACCTAAAATGTCACTAAGAGTTGATGCATATGTGCATGTGGCAGGGAGAAGTCTTTTCTCACAGTTTTGCATGTTTTTGTACTTGTAAAATTCTCCATCCAGTCACTGAAAGTTATAATCTGCTCTTCTGCTGTTTTGATGTCAGCACAATACCCCACTAAATCCTTGAAAATTCTGTTTATTAGGAATAGACGTGAGCTAGATTTTTAAAATGTCAGAAGGAAGACTTCATTTTGTCTAATACAAGGATGAAAAAAAAAACCACAGACCATTCATTTTAAACCTTTGGTAGCTGGAATCTTCCAAAGATGTTATTGCTTCATAAAAAGCTGCCAAGGCAGCAGGTGGGGATTTCACAGGTAACTCCATTAACGGGAGAGGAGCAGTTCAGCTAATCTCTGACACTGCAGCCGGGCTGCGACAGCCTCAGCTGCTCCTCCCGAGCAGGGAATTGTGGCAACTCCAAAGGTGACTGTCACCGAGTGAAAGAGGCTGTCTGAAGAGGAGTTAGACAGGATGTTTTCATTAACATTAAAGAGCTCTTGCTATTCATTAGGCGGCTTGCTCTCGAGACCACAGGAGAGTTGTCACTCACAGAATCTTTTCACATGAAAGGGATGCATCATATAGAACCGTGTTTTACCTGCTTCCTTATGGAGCTTCTGCACAAAAGCAAAAGACAGGCACTTTTGGACTTTTCTTTTTTTTTTCTTTTTTTTTTTCAGTTTATTTTATCGTAAGTTTTAAACTGATTTAAAAGACCTTTTGCTGTTATGCTCAAGTTTACACATCATGTGTATAACAAGTTGCACCAGGCCTCAACAAAAATGGGATTTCAGCTTTTCAAGGCCAGGCTCACTGTCCTGCTACACCTGCACTCTGGTTTTCGTGGAGTTGTGCTCTACACCAGCATCCTTCTGACCTGTGGGAGTGTTGGTCCTTCATTGTAAAACACTTTAGTAAAACCAGAAGTGGCTTCTGGCTACACAAGCCACGTCCAGCAGGGCTGGAGGTGACAGTCACTCAGCTGGGCAATTAATGATGGAACTGCTCAGGACAGACAGAATATTCATGGCCCAGTTACCAATGTCCAGTCTGTGCAGGACTGCAGGACTAAAAATCCTCTGCCATTTGTTTCTCTGTTTGGTCTCAAAGGCTGCTGTGGAACGGGTCAAAGCAGGAAAAGCTTCAAGCACAGAAATCAGATGTGAACGCTTCCAGGTGAGGATGTGGGAAATTCATTGGCTTCTGAAGCCTCTTTAAACTGTGCCTAAATACTTTCCCAATTAATAAAGCATGACAGGCATGTGGCAGAGGACACCAGGCAGATGGAAGGAGGCTCCTGAGTGGTTGTGACCTGGAGCCATCAATGCTTGCATGGCTCTGGGAGCAGAATCCACCGTGGCACTGACAACAGAACTGGGCTGTTTGCTGCTGTGTCCTTGGATCTGCTCTGTGTGTCTTGGTGGGAACAACCCAGGTTTCCCACGGATAAAAACCACAAAATAACCTGGATGTGGTCTAATCCAGGAGTTCTTTCTTGGTGAATGCTGCCCGGAGGGGTCAGGGCAGCTGTGTCTGCTCAGGGGCTGGCACAGCTGCTGGAGGATCACACAGCACGCAGCTCCTCCTTTTCTCCCTGCTGCAGTTCTGAAGATTATTTTGGAGGGCACCAAACTTTACTCCTGACTGAAGTTGTTCTTCTATAACAGCAAAATCAAAAATGTTATTTCAGAACTTTCTAACACAATTCTCAGGACATCTCTAATGTTGTCCTGCTTACAATCAACTCTGACCTTTTTATTCTTTTGAGAGTTTTCCTAGATAATGAGAGGCATTTATCATTCCCAGTCTCATCTCCTATGCAAACCAGATTGTTCTGATGGGATTCTGTTTGCTTTATGCTTTTAAGGAAAGGGCTTTAGGAATGGACAAGAGAAATGAAACAGAATTAGTTGGTTTTTAGAGTTGCATTCAGGATCGGGTTTCTTCTGTAATACCAATTAAAATAAGAAATTTTTTCCCCTCCCTTGTTTCCTTCCTTTTGTTCCTGTAGCCCATTCTTCCTTCGCAAGTGGCAGTTAGAACTACAGGGGTGTACATGTAGTCAATATAGAAGCTTTCACCTAAATGGAGTTCTGTACTTGTAGGGAATGCAGGAAATGTCACATTAAAGTTTGTTTGGTGCTAATTTTGTTCTATTTTCATTTTGTTTCAGACATTATTTTGGATACTTTGCTTGAAGATTATAAAATCATTAAATCTTTAAGATTGTGATTATCTAGAGCAGAATAAAAGGAAATTGTTCCATCTCAGCAGAATAACGTGAATACGTGGATTGCTATTTAATTAAAAAAATGTGTCAAAGTTGCACTGCAACATATGAGGTCATACTTTTTGTGTTCAGGAGAAGCAAAATATGAACACTGTGGATTTTATTTGACTTTATGGGCAATAATAAACCTTTATCTAGGTGTAGATTGATACCTTCCTCCATTAGTCATATCTAAGTTTTCCCTCTCATTTCTTCTTGCGTTGTCTTTACCACTGCATTTAAATGTGGAGCTGCACTGTGGTGTTCCAGTTGGGTTTTAATTAGCTTTATTATCTATTGTGTAGGGCTTAATCAATTCTATTGGATGCTATCTGCAGGTGCCTCCAGTAAGGGCATATTACATTGATTTTTCATTTCTCACATCAAACACGCGGCGCTCATCCAGTGCTTGCTGTGCCTGCTATTGACAGCAGGGTTATTTAGGGCACCCAGGCAAAATGTAACAGGGATCAGGACAGCTACAAACCCCTCAGTATGGATTTATCAGACAGCAAATAAGAAAATAGGAACTTGTGGCTGTCCAAGAGGGAGGGATCAGGAGAGAGGAGCTTGGGGGAATCATTGCTCCTGAGAGGGAGAGTTCTCCAGATGGAGTCAATGTCCTCCAGGGAGAAGTGCAGCAGAATTCTGCCTCCTCTCCAGGATGGCTGTTCTTACTGCAAATATTGCATTTTTCCAAACTGCTGGTCAGCATTTTATCCTTCGTGCTGGAAATTTTATTGAAACCTGCAAAACCACTTCAATCTCACAGGTGGGGAACTTTGGGGATAGTTGAGCGTGCTGGTTGTGGCTGGGGTAGCAAATCATCTTAATAGTGAGGAAAGGCAGCAGCAATGTGTTCACAGCCCTAACAGAACTGAAACCCTGTCCCCATTCACTGCACTGTGTCCTCTGTGCCTCTGAGTCTGAATTTTCACCTCAGGCCTTGCTGATCCAGTGTGACCGTGTTCACAGGAGTTCTTGGATCAGGGAAGAGACAAGGATCCGACTCCATGTTTCAGAAGGCTTGATTTATTATGATATATATTACATTAAAACTATACTAAAAGCATAGATGAAAAGGTTTCATCAGAAGGCTGGCTAAGAATAGAATAGAATCAGAAAGAATGATAACAAAGGCAGCTGTCCCAGACTCTCTGTCCGAGCCAGCTGACTGTGATTGGCCATTAATTAGAAACAACCACATGAGACCAATCCCAGATGCACCTGTTGCATCCCACAGCAGCAGATAACCATTGTTTGCATTTTGTCCCTGAGGCCTCTCATCTTCTCAGGAGGAAAAATCCTAAGGAAAGGATTTTCCATAAAAGATGTCTGCAACAATCCAGATGCAGTTCTCCAGGTGAACAGAGGAGCCTTTTGGGGACATGAAGCTTTGCCTCCAGTTTGGAAGTGGGCAGACTTGAAAACTACCCTTAAATTAATAAAAATCTGTTTTAAATTGTCTCCTAGCTGCCCTTCCCCTAGACAGCAGTACTCTATGCAAAATGGATATTTTTTTTCCTCTTGTAGTAGCTCTTTCATCAAGGTTTCCAAGGCAATCTCAGAAACTTAGATTCTCTCTGCAGTTTTGTTTTTTTTTCTGATGCTGCGATCCACACAGGGAGTTAGGTATTATCAGTGCTGATATTTTTCTTTTTCCATAGAGGTTAATAAAAATCTACAGCCCAATTTTGCACCTATTTTTTCATGTTGGTGAACACAAAGTGGATTGATTGGAGTCACACAACTGTTTGGGAGTGGAGCTGTGTTTTGAGTGAGGAAAAGGGCTGTAATCAGGCAGGCTGACAGGAGATGCCAAAAAATGCTGCAAACACTCTTGTGTTTTCATCAGGATTTCTTTCTAGGCCTGGCTCTGTCCTTTCAAACCACAAATAACCTCTTTTCTCTTGCTTTAAGTTCTTACCAAATTGCGGAGAGGTTCAGAATTGTTTAAAATCCAGGGTGTCCATAAAATCACCAGGGTAAACTGACTAAAATATGGAAGAAAAAAAATGGGTAATATGTCAAGACTTGCTTGGCTTGATTAGGGATCCAGCAAGGAATTTATTGTCTTTGAGACACTTTGGATGCCACTGAATTTCCCTGGAAGGGCATCAGCCTTGCCTGTGAGTCAATGAAAGGGATTTTCATTTTTCTCCAAACCCACACCTGTACAGGCAGGTCCAGCCCCTGGACTGAATGCTGGCATCTCTAAGTAGCTTTAACCTTTTCTCTTACAGAGTTGCACCATTTCTACCCAGTATTTTTGCAGGAATAATGCAAGAATTCTGTTTCTTGCTCCATTCCATTAGAAAGATCAATGTCAGAGAGGTTTCCCTGGTTTGAGAAGCCACTGGGCTGTGCTTGCTTTGAGCAGTGTTAAGGATTGGGTTGCACCACTCTAATCCATTCCTCTTGCTGATAAAAAAGCAGAGCAATTTATTGCTTAAATGGAATTTGAATAACACAGTTGAAATCGATAGCTGCTCCTTATCCATATAAAGATAATTGATCTTTTTGAAGCTCTTTAAATACAATGAGCATTTGATTGTGTTTCCTTCCATTGCTCAGCTTAACACAGTAACACAGTAAAATTAAATGTTGCTTGTAGAATGACTGGAGCATTCAGTGGTTTTTACTCCTGCAACACTTCCTTGGTCTGTTTTTGTTGATTGGGTATAAATGAGGATAAGAGCTGCTGCTTTGGAATGGGCAATGCAGCAGGAATGGTTCTTTGTGTATAGAAATCAGTCACTTCTGTGGCCTCTGGTCACCCTACCATGTGCACTTCACACTCCAGCATTATTGTTTTTTGTACTTTCTGATGTTGGTCAGACACCTTTGTTCATCCCTCTGCGCCTGTCTGCTCTGAGATGTGAAGTTTGGATTGGAGATGCAGAGGATCTTTAATTTTCCAGGGGTGTGTGTGCAGCTGAATCCTGCAGAAAAGTGCAATTCCTGCAGCAGCAGAGCTGCCCTGGGAGCCCTCCAGGTGACATTGCCAGGCCCTGTCCCTGTGAGGAGCTGGGAAGGAGCAGCTCCAGCCTGGGTGCGCTGGGTGCCAGCCCATCCCTCTCAGAGATCCCTGCTGGGGCATGGTGGAGTGCAGGAGCGACATTGCAAAGAGGTATCTTCTCTTGTACTTCCTATTTCTTTGAGTTTTCGGGGTTTTCCATGAATGTTTACCTGTCAAGGCTCTGGAAGAAAATCCTCCTCCTTTTGTTAGAAGTTCTGAATATTCACTTCGTTTATTTTATGCGCACTGAACATCAGAATTTGGGACTGTGTGTTAGAACAGAAGGTAAATAAAGAGCTTTGCAATTTTTAGTGCATCACTTGCCATAAACAGCTGTGAATGTCACTACAGTAGAAACTTGCCCAAAACTGTGATTTATTTGATTTTTTGTGATCAGTTAACTATCATCTCAAACTGTTTTGTTTGCTTTTGTTCTTCATTTATCCCAATCAATCAGTCATTGAATTTACCCTGATCAGAGGAGGGTCCTATCATCCTGCACTACCTCTATATTTTGCATCACTTTTTAAGTTTGAAAATTACAGTCTTCACACTGTTGGTAGAAAATGTTGACAAAAATTTTAAATATTCATTACAACCTGAAATGGAAGAGAAAGGCAAGTCTTTTCCATGCTGTATACACTGAAACTTTTATCCAAATATTTGCTATTTTTGTCTAGTACTAATAAATCCTGCATTGCCTTTCATCCCACTGCAGGTGACAGCATTTATCACACACACCCTATTGGAGCCTCTGGCTGAGGAAGGGGTTTTGTCACCGAGCTGATGACAGCTGATCACTGTGCTTTGCATGTGTTCTCTCAGGTAAATCACACAGGTTCCAGCTGGCCTGTGAAAATGCTGCCCTGCTCCATTTCACAGCAAGCATTTTGAGCCAGCATAGCAACAAACAATTTATGCACAGAAGTTCTGAACTTTTTTTGCAAATTATATTTGCTTTAGAGGGCAGAAAGTGTTATTGAACAGGTAAATATTTAAAAAAAAGGAAGCAGAACTTAATTACTCACTGATGGAGATGCTGTGGGTGGGACTGGACGTGTGTTTGTAGTAGGTGCAGCTCTACACCCTCGCATACAATATATCTCAGGTTTATAAAAAAGCCCAAACACCAAAGTGGTTTTTTTGGGAGTGAGAGGTTTTGCCCAGCCGTGTGCTGTTGCACGGAGCAGTTTTACTTTGAGTACACCGTGAATTCTCTGAATTTGGCACTGGGATTTGACAAGAGGCTCACTGCAAACACAGAGCTCAGGTGTGCTGTGAGCCTGCTCAGTGGGGCAGGGTGGTTGAGGCACTGTGCTTTACCAGTGGGGATTATTTGCTTTTTAACCACCTGATGTTATTGCAGCTCCTTTCTTAGCTCCCACTGCCAATCCAGACCCAGGCAGAGCAGTTTGCTGGGTGGTGGTGATGATGAGCTCTCCTATAAACAGGAAAAAGCAGTGGTTCTGAGGTTTTATCATGTTTATCGCTGGGGAAAACAGAAGTGGCAATTGCTTTTAATTGCCCAATAATTTTATTATTCAAAAGAGGGAGCTTACAGGAAGCAGCTGCAGTTGTGACTGAACCTGCTCTTTAATGTGTTCTGGGTTTTTTCCTGTGTTATGTTATCTAATAGTGATAAGCTGCTGGTTCCAGTCAAGTTTTGAAGTACAATAAGAGTTGGATTTATCAAGCCCTGGGATGAATTCTCCACTACTCTCATTGAAAGACACCTTTGTGAATACTGTGCTTCTGAATTGTCTCTAGAACTCCCATTCCTTATATTAAATCAACTTTCATTCTTTGTTCTCTCAGTACACATGAATTTTAAGATTCATAACCTATTTCTGTTTGGTTTTCCTCCCTTTGTAGTTCTCCCACCCATCCCTGTGTTGTTATTCAGCATGTAAGGAAATGCAGCCCCACAGGGAACATGCACTCTGAATTAATTAGCTGCTTTCTGTAAATATGAATAAATGACAGCAAGATCAAAAAGAAAAGCGGGAAGGGAAGGACTAACTACTGTCACACCTGTGGTGTTGCTGCTCCTAATTTAAAAATAGGCTTTAAAAGGTGCTGTGCTGCCAAATTATGCCCATTGTCACTGTCACTGCTGCTGCAGTCCCACAGAGCTGTCCCTGAGGGTCACACTGAACTCAGGGCTGCTCTGTGCCTTCCTTTGAGCATCAGATCATGTCTGGAGGCTTTGAACAGCTATTTCTTATTCACTGCAAACTAAACCAAGAGTTTCCTGTTCTTGCTGTCATGTTTTTCAAGGATTATTGGTAATAGTCCTGCTTTTCCAGCTTTGTCTTGGTGAAAATCTCATTTGGTGCAATCTTAATCCATAGCTGGAAATGGAGTATGGTGTTGAGTTTGTGGGGATTCCCAGGATGGGGTGAGAGACGAGAATCTGACTCCATGTTTTCAGAAGGCTAATTAATATATAATGTATAATATATAATATATAATATATAATATATAATATAGTGGGATATAGTGTAATATAGTACTGTATAGTATTGTATGGTATTATATATTATATAATATTTTGCTATACTAAAACTATACTAAAGAAAGAGAAGGATACAGGCAGAAGGCTTAACAAGAATGAATATTAAAAACTCGTGACTGACTCCTCAGTCTGACACAGCTGATGGTGATTGGTCATTAAGTAAAAACAATTCACATGAAACCAATCCAACAATGACCAGTTGGTAAACAATCTCAAACCACATTCCAAAGCAGCAAAACACAGGAGAAGCAATCAGATAATTATTGTTTTCATTTCTCTCTGAGGCTTCTCAGCTTCCCAGGAGGAGAAATCCTGGCAAAGGAATTTTTCCAGAAAATATGACAGTGACAGTATGGAAAACTGCAGAGCAAGCATGCACCAAACTTGCAGCTCAAATATAAAAGATGGGAAAACTAATATTTCAATTTGCTTATCCTCTGATAGTTATGTGTTTATTTAAAAATCAGTGGCCATGGTTTGCAGAGCTGCAGTTCCTGGTGCTGTTCTGGAACGTGAGCAGGGTGACAGTTGGCATCCTGTGATGTTCCCCCTCTGACTCACCTACACTCCACATTAATATTGAACAGGGCTCCAGAGAGAGATGGCTGTGCTTTTGTTAGTCTGGGCAGGCACCTTTAAAACACTGTTGTAATTAAATTTCTCTTTTCATTTCAATGGTGGGATTAAACAAATATTTTCCTTTGGAGGAAAGTAACAATTTGATGTTAATTGCTTCTATCTGTTTCTCAGCATTGTCAAATAACCTATTGTAAAAACTACTTAATATTTCCAGGGGAATGCCATATATTGCATAACTTATTTCCTTTGCCGGTTATTTTGTTTGATGGTTAAATGGTAATTGCAATGAAAGGAATAAAGAAGCGCTTGTGGGTTGGGAACCACTCAAGGGATTGAAAATTTAAAGCAGAACAATGATTTAACATTTCTTTCTTTTGTTAGCTTTTTCTTTTCATATGTGAATTACGTGCGAGTAAGAGAGATTATAGGGAGAAAAATAAAGGGAGAATGCAGAAAACTCATTTAGATCAAACTCACTGTGCCTAATAAGCAGACAGAAAAATCCACAAGCTGTCTAATCTTCCCAGTTTGTCCTTAGCCTTCCTAGATGTTGCAGAATTCACAAAATCATTCTGAGAAAGAGAATCAGCCTATTAAAAATGAGAAAACAGAAACAAAGCTTCAGCATCATTGCAAGAGGTTTCTGGCTTGTAGTTACTGTGCAAGGGAAAATCATTAGGAAAAGAGAGAGTACCCAAGGGAGAGATGTCCTAAAATTAAAAATGTGCTTGGGTTTCCACAGTGCTGAACGTTGCTGTGGACATGATGAAGGACAAATCAATACCCATCCCAAATCCACAGGGTGTTTGCATGTGAAAATGTCTGTAAAATCTGTTTATTTCCAAACAGCCAGTGTGAGAAGAGCCTCTGGGGAAGGCAGGAGAGCTGATTTTGGTGTGTCCTGGGGTACAGGACAGGCAGGAAAGAACAGAGCAAGCTGAGTTAGGAATGGGGCATCCTCACTGGGTCAGGGTTGTTCCATCTCAGGGCTCTTGGAACCTGCAGGAAGCTCTGAGCCACGAGCTGCAGAATTATGAAGTGTTTTAGTGCAGAGCTGTGTGTCTTTGAAGGGAAGATGGATTGCCCAGATATGTTAAACTGTCCCATCGTTCAGCAGGAGCTGTGTATCAACCAGTGGCACCACTTTTTGGGGTGCGAAGTGAGGTTTTCCCTGCCTTTCTGTCACCATTTGAGGCTGTCCTCCCCTGGGTACCTGGTGTGTGAAACCACTCCAGTTATGTAGAAGAGATGAGCTTGGGAGCTTCCAATTTGCCATAAACCCCATATCACTGACATTGTTTTCACATATGACAAAAGCATTTCCAGATATTTAGTGGTTAATTATTTAATGTAAAAATTAAAAGGTACAGGTGAAATTCATAAATAGATATTGTATCAAAGCAGTAAAATGTAGATGTTGTTCTCTATATCTGAAGTGTGTTCTATCTTTATTTTGGTGCTCTGAAAAAGTATAGCACTCAATTTATTTTTATTTTTTGGGTTTTGTTTGTGACTTTTCTATTAACTGAATTCTGTCAAACTGACAAATGACTGAAATTCTGCTGGGTCAGTTTTGCATCTTTTTAACCAATGAGAGATGTCACTGGTTTTCCTTGTCCACTCTTAGCGTGGATTTGTGCAGTAACTTATTTTATTTTGTTTTTGTATTCCTTTTCAGCATGGCTGGAGACTCTTTTGAGGCACTTGGTTCCTCAGCCTGCTTTAAGCACTGTGCTATTGATAGAACTGGGTGTTTTTATTGTCCTTTTTTTCCTTTATCTCAGAAATGTGAACTTGCACATTTTTCTCAAGGGCTACATGACAAGATGCCCATGAAGTTCCATCTTAGCCAAAGCAGCTCTTCAATCCAGAGAAAATGTCATACCTTATTTTAGCAAGAGCATGTTCAAGAGAATATTATTTTACCACCACTTCTGCCACTTTAAACGCTGTAAGTCTATGAGGTATTTGGAATATCTAACATTTTTCCCTGTCCTTTAGAGTCCTGGTGCCATGACTAAATAACCAGCAGGTGTTCACTTGCACCTTCAGGTGAAGGAGGATGCAGAGCCAGGAATGGAACCGTGGGCTTGGATTCCCCTGCCCATGCAGAGAACTCCTGCAGCTTTCATTGCCTGCTTTGCTTTTGAGTCCCACTGTTGCTATTTCAGCAGCAAAAGGAGTTTTCCTTCAAGGCTTCACCCTGTGATTTTTATAAATTATTGTATAGACTGCTGTACCTCTTACAAATAAATACCGAGGGCTAAAGGTATAGGTTGGCAATTAAAGAATTCAAAGTGTGGTTTGCAGATTCTGAGTCTTTCTCCCGGGATGTCTGAAAGCTTTTTTGTACCACAGCCAGGTTTGGAACGGCTCAGTTGCCCATTATAAGTCACAAATCTGAAAATGGAAAAACTCTGAATAGATTGCAGTGGGTGAGACTGGCTGTGCCTGGAATTATTGCTCACAAATGTGAAATTTCCACATCTTCCCCATCCCAGGGCAACCAGATTGGGGTGCAGCTTCTCTGGGAGGAATGAGGAAAATATTTGCTATAGGTGGTTCTGTGCCCTTGGAAATGAATAACTTGGTTTTTCATGATGTTGTCCAAAATAATTGTGATTGGTGTTTGGAACAGTAATTTCTCTCTCCAAGACATTTTAGGAATATATATGTATTTAGTATCTATATATATGTATATGTGTGTGTGTGTGTGTATATATATATATATATATATATATATATATATATATTTAGTAATAAAGCAAAATCAGGTATTTTTCCACCCTCTCAGCAATAATGTTGAGATTACTGCTTATGTGATTACTACAAGAGGAAGTCTTTGCACTGAAAGGAGAAAGTTGAAGAACAAGAGCATCTCCTTACATTTAATAGCTTTTTCCAGTCATGAGCTGGAAACTGAGTTTTGACTTCATAGCTGAAGTGGCTTTGAGATAAAAGTATTTCAATCTTCTGTGAAGAAAATTGGCCCACCAAAATGTCCCTGTCAAAGTCCTTCCCCTCCCCTCCAAGAGAGTGATAAATGTTATAAGTTAAGGGCCTCAAATGATTTTTGCGAAGTCTCATAAATGTTCCATATGTCACTTTCTCTAAAATTATAATCTATTATCTCACTCAAGTGGAATAATAATGCATTGAAAAAATGAAATTTATCCCAGGTGCCCCAGCAGGTTGATTCTTCATTATGTGTTAATTGTTAATGGCAATTTTCCATGGAGCATCTGCCAGTTCTAGTGAGCAGAGCTTCCAGAAATGATATATTAATTTCAAGCAGAGACTCTAAGAGTAGATAAAATGTGTTGGGTTTTTTAAAAATCTTACTTTGTGTCCATAAAATGGCTGGACATAGTTATTATTTTAGGCAAGATTATAAAATAATTTATAGAACAGCATAAAAATAGTCTTTTATTGAAGATTTAACTCAGTGGAATGATTTTATTTCTGAAGTTCTGAGCTTTCACTATGTTAAGGGTAAGGCAATGACAAGAATCAGCTGAGATGCTGTGGGAGTATTTTTCCATATGTGTGTACTACCATAGTGATATAATAATGCTATAGTTCAGTATTTAGACTTAGGAATAAAATAAAATTCATTTGGTGTGGAGGACATGATATAATTCTGTATTTCAGCTCTTGTTTCAAGGTAAATGAACTGGTGAGAAAAGTTAAAGAGAAAAATTTAAACTCTCTTTTTAAGCTGTGCTCTTCAGCACCGTCCTGGTGTGGATTTAAACAGAGTTGGTTAAGGTGAGTGCAAATTGTAAACTGTAATTGTAAATTAGAGTATGTTTTATAAATTCATAAAGGGATAATGTTCTCTTTATTTGCTTTGAGAACATAAAAATAATTGATGTTTTCTGCATTTCTGAGTCCCTTTGGGGTCTGTCTTTGGACTGGCTCCGAGTTAGGATTGTCCAAGCCCTTCATGGTCCCACAGCTGAGTGTGTCTTTGGCTGTGTGTTAATTCCAGCTCTTTTAAGGGGATCTGTAAAGTTTTATTGCCAAAATCCAGCAGGTCAAGGCATGAGCTTTGGGGGTGTCTGTGCTGCCCTTGGCTCATGCTGAAAGAGGAGTTTGTGTCTGCAGGAGCTCAGGCTAAAGGTGGGATTTGTATCTGAGGGCTGTTTCCACAGTGAAAAACTCCAGGAATTAGCAAATCTCCATTTTATTGTCCTTCTCTTGACCAAAATTGCTGTACTTCTGTTAAACAAGGGTATTAGAGCAGGTGGGTTTGCAGTGCAGATTAAAAGTGGTTTTAGGTTGTGTCCAGCCCATTGCCCAGGCAGGGAACAAAAGAAAAGGAGGGTTCAGGCTGTAATCCCAGTGTTGTGCTGACTGTTGTATTTCCAAATACAGGGAAATCTGATTGTCAGTCTGACTGGGCAGATGGGAAATGGGCTCTGAGGGGACAGGGCTGATTTATTTCTCCCCTAGCTTGTAAATCTGAGCCACTGAGCAGACTCAGGGCAGGGCAGAGCAGCTTTAGGGGCAGCAGTGAATGGAGCTGAGATACCTGACGGGGCTCTGCCAGCCTGGCATAGGATGGGCAGTGCTGCTCCTGTCTTTGGCAGAATTAATTATAAATAAAAGATAATAAAATAATTGAGCAATTAAGATACATGTAAAAATATAGAATTAGTGGTTTCTTTTTTATGTGTAATCAAGCTCCTGTGCACATGTAAAGGTGCCTAAAATTAAATTTAGCTAAGTTTTTTAAGTGACTTGGAGAGGCTGCTGATAGAAAGATGATAATGGTTTTACTTGACAAATATTCCATTTCAGCTGCTGATGGTGTCACTGAAGCATGTTGCATTTTCCAGTACTACATTTCTTACACATTTTTCATGTTCATTATCAACTTCTGCTGTGCACCTTGTTTATGCTGTAGAATTTATAAGCAAGCTTTGCTGTTTAAATGACCCAAATAATCAAGAAGCTGATTATATAAAACATATTAAAGATGATGGAAGGAAAAAGCAGAATATATTATTCCCTCTTGGTAAAACTCTGCATGTTCTTTTTAATGATAAATGTCTTTTTGAGTTGAGTGTGATTCAGCCTGTGATAAATATGTCAGTATTTCCATCACACATGGCCAATTACCCTTGAAAGTCAAGAAAGCAGTGTAGTTTTCTCTCACAAATACTTTTGCCTTGTGAAATATTTTTAATTTTTTTTTTTTTCACATGAATGCAGCCCAAACTGGTGAATTAGAGACATAGAAAAAAAGCAGGCATTCAGTGGACAGGTGTGAGCAGTGCAGTTCAATATTGTCCGAACAGAAGAAGAAATTCTCTTCATTACAAGGTAACAAATATCTCAAGGTTTTCAAATACTCATTTTGCTGAAACCCAAAGTGAAATTTTGGGAAGGCATCCACGACAGATCAATTCTCTTTTTTTCCTATTTGCAATATCACAAAATGCAGATGATTCCATCCAGCCAGTTTGTTCCTGGCTTCTGAGTGCTTGTAGCTGATATTCACATTAATCATTGGATTTGGCTTTTCACAGTCTGCTTGAAAAGAACTTGATCGATATCCAGCGCTGGTATTTATGCAAAAAAATACCAAACCCCCCCCCCCGCCCGATTCTGTTTCCAGTTCATGGAGTTTTGTTGTGATTCTCAGGAACCAGATAAAGAAGCAGAATAACCACAGCCAATCTGCTGTGGGAATTCAGAGATCAGCAAGATGAGCTGTTTGGGACAGATCACAGAGCTGTCATCTCTCACATAAGGAAATTCTATTTTAATTCAGATTTCCAAGAATGGCTGGGAGGATTTTGAGGCTAGAACTTGATTGTTGGGAGTACCCAGTACAATCAGACCCAAAATTTCTGGTTTTTTGTTAAGATTTTACAGGAAAAATGCTGAAAATCTTGTAATTTGTACCTCCCCTTGGTTGTCCAGCTGAAAATGGCAGATAAATGTTAGGATTGCTAGGGTATTTGTATTGTTTTGCCAGGGAGGTTTCTAAAATTAGCATTTATTTTATTGGTTAATTAAATATTTTTAAAAGTGAAGAAAAAAGTGAACACTTGCCTTATCTGTTGTTCAGGAGACATTTGGTTTTTGTGCTCTTATAATCGATTAATATATTCAAGCATGGTAAACTGTTGTGGTGTGTTCTGTTAGTTTGCTTAATTGCTCCCCCATTTTCTGTAATGGTTCTGCCCTCCCAGTTTTTCCCACCTTAGCTTTGTCAGTTGTTATGTTCCCATGGCAACTCCCGCCATGGTATTGTCTGTCATTTGGTTACCTTGGTTACTCCCGCCACAGTTTATGTCAATCCTCTCTGTTATATGATTTCCCCTTTCACTGTGTTTCCTTATATGTGAATTTGTTCTTCTCCCTGGGCCCAGTCAATCACTCCCCACTCCTCCTAGTTTGCCAGAATTTTCCGTGCTTAGGGAGACTTGATTGGCTGTGGCTCCGGGGCCCCTCCTTTACATTGTTTCTATTGGGTTTTCTCTCATGCCCGTAATCCTAAGTTCACTCCCTTACCTTCCCCTATTGGTCCTTTGTAAACCCCTCCCTGAGATCCCTCCTCCCCTTTATAACCCTTTTGCACCTTTTGTTCTGGACACTCGCTGGCTGATACGTTAGATGCAACATCTGGGTGTCTGTCACTCCCTGGTTGCTACAATAACTCTGATAAGTCCCCAGTGAGTGTCCGGACTCTTTACTCTCGTCGGCCAGCAGCAATTCGGTCCGCTGTGAGCACAGCCCGAAGCCTTCTGACGCCGAGGGGTGCTCACACATTTGCAGCTGGGTGTTGGCCGCCCGCCTGCTAGCCGGACACCTGACTTTAAGGCCACGCCTCGCTGCAGTTTGGCGCCCACGCGGGGCCTGGATTACGGCCGGACGCCTACCCGTTTGGACTGCCGGACACCGCGGGCGGATTCCTTAGAGTCCACTGGCCGCCGGACTACCCCCAGTGGTAACAGGCCCCGTTTTAGGGGTAGCGATCCTGGGGGACCCGAAGTCGGAACTCCCCGCACCCGTGGAGGACTTTAAAGACGAGAGCCACTCGCCCGGGATTTCTTTTGTGCCGCCGCTGGGTCAGGTAAGCCCCAGACTCGGTGCTTTCCCCCCTGCCTTTGTAACCCCCCCTTGGAGTTTATGCCCTGCTCTGGGAACCACTCCCTACCCTTTTCCCAAGAGGGCTGAAATCCCAAGCGGTTTCAGCTCCCGCGTGGCGGTCACGTGCCACGGGAAGCCGCCCTGTCTCGTCTGGCCACCCGCGGCGCGACAAAACACTCAACTAACAGCTTCGAAGTCTGTATACATAAATGGTGATTGTTGCTGTAGCTCTGAAATCAGCACCCCCTACACTTTCCCTCCGCCACCTCACCCAGCAAACTTGGGGCTTTTTCCCAACTGTTCTCACACTGTTATGGGTTTTTTATTCATTTTTCCATTTCCTTTCCTGCACAGTTCATTAGTTCTCCATCATTTCTGAGCCATTTCTGTGGTTCTCTATCCATTCTTTTATGGAGTCTTAGTTGCTGTCTTAGAAATCAGATCCTTTTTAGAATGTCATGCTTAGCTGCCAAATTGCAATAGGTATTTCTGGATTTTTGAATTTGTGCAGCAGCTGAGGGCAAATCCACGGGGTATTTTGTGATTGGGAGGCAGAAAAAGCAAACAGGCAGCAGGACAGGAATCAAACCCTTCCCTTTCTCTCCTGGCTGCTCAAACCAGGAGCAAAAAGCAACACCTTGAATTGTCTACACAGCAAAGGGATTCTCTCCAAAGGGAGCCCCTGCGCCTGCAGAATGCTTCCCTGCCAGAGACTGGGGTTCATAACTCCTGCCAACAATACAGGTTATTTAAAAAAGATAACAAAAATAGATACCTCAGAAGGAATGAAAACATCCACAAGCCACAATGATGTTGCAAGTCTAAAGCAAGAAAGGGTTCATGTATTCCATAGACTTTTAAATAAAATTCAGCGCAGGTGATAACACACTGAGCTTCTTCCTGAGCATAAGGGAAGAGCTGTAGTATATTTCTGATAATCATTGGAACTTTCTCGTATGAAGCAATATGTTGGACAAATAGAAGTCTATTTTACACATCAGAAATATAAACTTTAAATACAATCTGCACTTAAAAGGCGTAGCTGTTGTAGCGAGTGTAGCAGTGGGTCAGGTGGGCAGCAGGGAGGAACAAGAGCTGAAGCTTTATTCCTTTGAATAATCAGCTGTTGCTGTGGTTAACTGGAACATCACAGGTGATAAGCTCTAAAATAAGGTTTCTGTATTAATATTCAGGGCTCTTTATAAGGCAGAACCTGTGAACCCTCAGAAAAAACTTCATTATTGCTTCTGCAGTGTGGGGTTTTTTGTGAGCTTTGATTGATGACTTTTTCATAGGCAAAGGTCATGGCAGGATTCTCATTTAATGCTGACTATAGAAGAGAAATCATAAATAAATAAGTGGACTAAAGAGCCTCATGCTTCAAGAGGTGTTAAAAGTATTTTGAGTGGCCTTTGCTGCATCCTGTAATTTGTTTTTTTTTAATTCTTCCAGCCTTTGTTTCTCTCACCTATTTGATTTTACAGTATGAGCTCTCTAAAACAAGTGTTTCTGTATTTTGTAATTTTTAGAGCATTTCAAGTCCCCTGATAGTGTAAACCACCAATCTAATATTTAAAATTTTCCCTCAAATAGCTTTATTTAGGAATATATTGCATCTTTAGATGCATGACATGTATCAACACCCACAGATTTGTGTAATTTACTGTGTATGGAGTGCTACCATCCTCTGCCCTGATGGAATTTCAGGCTGGATGTGGAATCTGGCTCTTGAAATACCCATCAGATCTCCCAAAACCGCAACTTGCAATCTCCCCATGTTATCAGCACAATTTGGCAGTGCTGTCATTTGAAACGGCTGTCAGAGAACACCTTTGTTTGCTGAAGCAAAAATAACAATAACTCTTGGGTTTTTGTTTTTGATTGTTCATGGGAGGAGATCAAATTTGTGGCTTTGTTTTGCTCAAAATTGTGTAAATACAGAAGCACGAAGTCATTTCCAGCCATTTGCATGTTCACCTTCATCTGCCGCCAAATGTCCTGACCAGAACATGTGAAATTTCTGCTTTTCTGTTCCAGCTGGGTGGGGGAGTGGGGATATCTTTGCTGTTTAAGATGGATGCTTCACTTGTTCACAGGAGGAGAAAAAATTTCCAATCATTCTGCACCACTGGAGGCTGGCATGAGCTGCTGAGAGAAAGGAGGATAAATGCCATCAGAAAAAGGCAGATGTGAGGGTGCTTTCATGGCAGGAACTCACAAAGCAGGTGGCTGAAATGCTCAAAGTGGCAACCTAAAAGTGGTGCAATTTAGAATTTACCTTGTTTTAAATACCTGTTATGATTCCTTTTGTACAATTTAGAATTTACTTTGTTCTAAATACCTGTTATGATTCATTTTGCAGAACTGACAAATATTGTTCTTTTCCAAGACCTTTACATTTGGAATTCATTTAGTCATGATTGTCTCAAGTTATGCAATTGCTTATTTTCTTGTCATTATGGGCTTTCTTTTTTCATTATTTGTAGATTATATATTGTGATTATATGTTAAGTGCTGTCATGAAATTATTTTGGAATAGTTGCTGCCATAAATAAGAAAACAATAAATTCAATTCCAGGGCAGCGCAACTTCTCCCATCTTCCATGATTCTTGTGGACAATCCTTGGAGGATGTGGGTGAATGGTTTGGGTGAAAAACCCTCAAACAAACTAAATCTGACTTTGTTGTTTCTCTCTGCTTTTCATTGTCCTACTGAATGTAGTGATTGCTATTTCCTCTGTGTCAAAGTCTTCCACCACGTGCTGTTGCTAAGGAACGGGGCTGTTGTGAGTGATCCAAAAAAAAAGAACAAATTCCTATTAAATTCACTATCAAAAATTAGGGCCTGCTGCATGGAATCGGGATTTTTTTTTTCATGAAATGCCCCGGTCAGAAATTCAACTCCCATTTGTTATGTTCTGGATGCAGCAGTAGATGCAGTCTGTGATGAGTGTTTGGGAGATCCCAACTGACTCCATTTGAATGAACCCTCCAGGTGAGAAACTCCTGGCACTCTTTAAAGAGCTTAAATCTCTCTGCTGGGGAAACAAAGCCTGGTGTGGAAGTTACAGAGCTCTGGAACTCTGTGAATAACTCTGGCTGCTTGACTAAAGCAAAATAAAAGCAAATAGTCCAAAATGACTTGAACCTTGAAAACAAAAAATGGGGAAAGTGATATTTAAAAAAAAAACCAAAAATTTGGTTCAAGTTGAATGATTTGAATTTTTTTCTTTCCAGGTTAAAAGAAGAATTTCGTGTCACAACAGAATAACTCAGAAGGAAAGCAGCACGCGATGAAAAGATAGGAAATATGTTTCTCCAGGTAAATCTCCTTCACAGATTTGTCATTACTTAGCCAAGAGAAAAATGGTTTAGTGTGAAATTAATTTCTGATTAGGTAAGTACTACCCTGAAGCATCATCTGAAGAAGGGAGAGGGCCTTTTCCTTAGAAACCTTTGAAATACTCGCTCCTGAATCCTCAGGTTGTGGCTTTGCATGTGGATGGCAGCAATGCCTTTTGGAGCCAAAAATGATGCCAGTGGTTTCTACAGAGAGCTGGTGACAGAATTCCATAGGATTTTCTAAGCCATAGATGATAAATTACAGTGATCATATATTAATGGAATTTTGTAGCATTTCTATAAAGTATCTTTGAAAGCTTTTTTTGCTTTAATTTCTGTTTGACTTTGAGTGAGCCTGAGCTGTGTGTAGTGAAAAGGAGAGGAGTATGTACAGATGAGACTAATTAAATACTGACTGTCACTCTTCATCCTGAAGGTCTGATTTTAGCTTGCTGTCTCAACTTTGATTATTAAAATACGTATGGTAGTTCTCACCCCACGTTACCTGTGAGTGTTGCTAATTAGGTGTCGGGATGTCAGTGATTAATGCAAAATCATGAATAAATTACCAATAAAAGCCATGCACATGTTCAGAGCCATTTAACCATTTAGAATGCTCTGCAGCACAAAGTGCACCAGTGGCAACCACTTCTCTGACCGTTGGGTTGGAGTCGTTTGCCTGGAATTTCACTAATTACTTAGATGCTAGTAGTCAAGTCAGAGTCCCAACTGGAAATCTCATTTGTCACAACAAAAGGAAATCTCCACCTGTCATCATCAGCAGATTTGACATACTTTTGAGTCCTGTGACTGTTTGTCATTCATCATTTATATAGTGGGGGAAAATACGATTAAGGCTGTAGTCCCAAACAGTGATTAAGACTTAATTATAATGAACACAAACATGTAGATAATAGAGATTGGTCTTGGGAAGCTGTGTATTTTTGCAATTGTGCATTTTTGCAGTTGTGCATTGCCTAAATATACCTACCTGCTTCTTTTTGGTGCCTTTCTTTTCATAGAAAGCAGGCTGCAGGCATCAAATGAATGTGATGGGAGATGGACAGGACACAACTGGAATAATTTCTGGAGTAGAAGGAGCAGCTCAGGGGAGAAAGTGCCACCAGTCCTGAGGCAGAGCAATCTCTGGGATCTCTGAATGTCCTGCAGGGTTCCTGATCTGGAGCCTGGGCAAATTGGAGATGAACATCTGCAGTTCATGGAATCCAGGCAGAGATGCCCATTCCTGGCCTGCTGAGGTAGCACTGATGGATTCCTGTCTGCTGAGCTCTTCTCTAACTGTGGGGAGCACAGAGCTCATGTCATAATTGTTTTGGGAGCTTTTCCCTGAACTGGTGTCTGTTGTTTCCACTTTGTCTCATCTATTCTTTATCAGAGCTGCCACGATTTTTTTCATCTCATGAGTTGTGTTTTGGATATTTTAAGAAAAGGGGAGATTTTGCTCAGAGACCAACCTAAAGCATTCTGATGTTTCTGTTTCTTTGAATGAGGGATTAAATGAATCAGACTAAAAGCAAAACCACCCTTATTCCCCGAACTCAGGGAATAAAATGCAATGCTTCCAAATGTGTGCTCTCTCCATACCCCAGCTGCTCTGTAAAATTAGGGTTTTTTTGTGTGTTTCAATTTCTCTGTTTCTTCCCAAATACCAGTTTCCCTGAGCAGATGCAGGGCTCTCAGGATGTGTGCCTGATGGCTGCTGTGCCATGCAGGACCTGGGAACCCAGCCCAGAACTTCCAGGCTTCCAAATCTGCAGTGGGGGAGCCCCAAGAGTCCTGGACCCAACCCAGAATTCCAGGTTTGTAATGCGGATGGATGGGAGAGATGGATGGGAGAGATGGATGGATGGATGGATGGATGGATGGATGGATGGATGGATGGCTCCCCAGGCTCTGGGGCTGCTGGTTCTGGAGCAGGACCTTGGGGAAGCAGGGCAGGGACAAGGCTGGTGTGTGGTGTGGGCTGGTGAGCTCTCTGCTGTCAGGTGAGGGATGTTGTGTTTGTGTCCTGGGTTCCACCCTGGTGTCCAGCTCTGGTTCTGGGAGCTGGGGGTGCTCAGCCTGGAGAAAAGGAGACTCAGGGCTGCCCCCATCACTCTGCACAGCTCCTGCAAGGTGCCTGTGCACAGCTGGGGCTGTGCTCTATCTCCAGGAACTGACAGAAGCAGAGCACACAGCCTCAAGCTGCACCAAGGGAAATGCAGGTTGGATAGCAGGAAAAGTGTTTGACAGAAAGAGTGATAAATTTCTGGAATGGCTGCACAGGGAGGTGGTGGAGTCCCCATCCCTGGGTGTGTTTAACAAAGCCTGGATGTGGCACTGGGTGCCGGGGATTAGTTGAGCTGTTGGGGCTGGGTTGGTTTTGATGATCTTGAAGGTCTCTCCCAACCTGGTCATTCTGTGATTCAGTGAATTCTGTGTCCCTCAGGGTCCTTCAGCCTCGTGGCCAAGGTGCTACAGAATAAATGGATTCCAGAAATTCAGTTGTTCTCTTCCTCTCGAGCAGAGCTGTGTTCAGTGAGTGCTGCAGCTCCCTCACAACCCAAACCAGGGGTAGGGGAGGCCCTGGGTGCTCAAATTCACCTCAGTCAGTAGGAGGACTGCACAGAGCTGCTTTTCGTCAGATTAATACATTACCATGGAGAATCATGGTTATTCTTGTTAAAAACAGCTCCCAGCACCACAAAGCCCTTCCCAGGTACCAGATCCAGGATTTGCTAACATCTGGTCATTTAGCAGAGCTATAGAGAGATTTGGAATAAATAACAGGAAGAAATTGAAATAAATTTTCATTACAGATCTGTATGAAACTTAGAATCCAAGATAAATGGATTTAATTAGCTCTGGACACTTTGGTTTTCCTATAATTCAAACATGTCAGCTTTACAACATGCAGGCCCTTGGGCCATCATTTCAGTAATTTTTATTTTACATATTTAAACTGGGCATATATTCTAGGGTTTGTGATACTCTGTAAAATCTGACAGATTGGGACTGGGGGCTGTATTTTCATACCTGTAACTAAATAAAGAATTGGTTTAGGACATCCCAGTATGTCTGTTTTACCATCAGTCATGAAGAAACTCAGAACCATTTGTAGAAGAGGCAGTGGATGTGCACTATTGTGCTTTCAGTTAAGGAAATGGGAATTCAATAGAATTCTGTCTGGGTCTATCCCACAGAAGTGCAATGAGGATCCATCTGAGAGGCTTTAATTTCTTGAGTGCTCATCCTGTGAACTTCTTATTTTTATTTTTATTGGGAATTGTGTCCTGCAGGTTTAGTGCATAGGTGCTAACTCAGATTTTTCCTCTGTCAGAGTTTTAAATAGAGCTACAGAACAGTTGCTGCATGGGGTGTGGAAGGAGACACCTGAAATTATTGGAATTTTTTTGTTCAGGGCACACCTACTTTGGATAATTCACTTTTCCTTCCTCCATGTTTATGTTACAAGCTCTTTTCCTCAAGAGGACAAAGGTTGTGCCAGATTTCAGTATTGATATGAACCTGAAAATGCATGAAATAAATGAAGATATCAGCCAGGGACCAATTACATCACACACTATCAAATTATACTAAAAAGACCCAAGCTTCCCATTCAGAAATGATACTGGAATGGCACTTGTATTTGATTTGATTTGCTTTATAAAAGGCTGTTCAGCAAAAGACAAGATAAATTGCCAGTTTTATATGGCTGTATAGACAAATAAAAGCAGCAGATTCCAGGGTGCTGGAGAGCTGTCCTTGCTCTTTGGCTTCTGTCCATGCGTCTTCTTGGAGATTGCTTATTCTGGAGATTATTTTGTTTATTCTGGGGATTTGGTTGCACTGCAGTCAAGGGCAGGCTGGTGTCAGAGCAGTGGCTGTGCTGGCAGTGCCAGGTCTGCCCAAGGGAGCAGGGTTGGTGCCAGCCCAGGGAAGGAGCTTTCCCTGCCCTGAGGCTGGGTTGGTTTGGGGCTCTGAGCTGGGGCAATCCCTGCTCACAGCTGCCCTGAGATGGTGTCACAGACATCTTTTATGGAAAATCCTTTCCTTAGGATTTTTCCTCCTGGGAAGCTGGGAGGCCTCAGGGACAAAATGCAAACAATGGTTATCTGCTGCTGTGGGATGCAACAGGTGCATCTGTGACTGGTCTCATGTTGGCTGTTTCTAATTAATGGCCAATCACAGTCAGCTGGCTCGGACTCTCTGTCTGAGACAGAAGCTTTTGTTATCATTCTTTTCTTATTCTATTCTTAGCCAGCCTTCTGATGAAATCCTTCCTTCTATTCTTTTAGTATAGTTTTAATGTAATATATATCATAAATCAAGCCTTCTGAAACACGGAGTCAGATCCTCATCTCTTCCCTCAACCAAGAAGCCCTGTGAACACGGTCACAAGATGGGTCTGAGCTGGGTCAGTCCCTGCTCACAGCTGAGATGGGGCCCCCTGCTCATCCTGCTGGGCTCTGCTGGAGCTGAATCCCCCCAGGGACAGGGAGGGCAGGGCTGGTTTTGGGCTCAGCTGCAAGTGGCACATCCCAAAAGTGAGCTAACCCCAAAGTGCCTGGTGGTGCCAGCATCCCCCTGGCTGCTGCTGCTGCTGCCGGCTCTGGAGCCTGGCAATGCTCTTGCTTTGCAGAGGCAGCAGAGAAAGCTCTTGCTGCTGCCCGCACCAGTGTTTGAGAGAATGAACAACTGTGAGCAAATGATGCTGTGGTTCTCATCTGCTCTGTTTGCAGACAGGCTTCTGAAAAAGACATTTTCATCATCTCTGTTGAGGACTGACGTATTCAAAGCCGTGAGCTTCTGCAGAAACTTGCTACAGAAGAATTAATTTTGCTGTGTTCGTTCTTTGTGGGCTGAATCTGATTCTCCCCTGGTTGCCAAAAATCAGGAATAACAGCTTGAAATGCTGGAACCAAAGAAGAGCAAACTTTGAGGAGGTACATAATGGTTTAATTGTCCTGGTTCAGATATATAACACAAGCTTCCCTGGGGGAGTGTTTTTTCCTTGTTAACTCATTTATAAGATAACTGAGGCTACAGGTGTTCAGCTTTAATAAGGCATTAGTGAACAATTATCTAAGACACTAAAAATAAAACTGGAGTCTTTGCATGGAGGAAATCAACACTGAGTGAAAAAATAATTAACAGCCAAGCTGCACAATCAAATAAGGGTAAGATTTTTAGAAACTAGAATTGTTGGATGATATCTTTAATGCATGTAGAGAGGATGTTGTTGAAAGAGGAACAGGAGATTATATATTTTTATGCACAAGATACGAAAAGACACCAATAACATATGAAAGAATAACTGGTGCTAACACTACTGATAAAATAATTTTCTGTTTGAATTAAAGTGTGCTTTAAATACTGTTGTAAAATACTGAAGAGCCAGATCTCCACTAACATGCAATGCTGTATTCCCTTGATTTATGAAATCTCATTTCAGCTGCAAACCAGAGGCTCCTCTGTGTTTGTGCCTGTGTGCTGTGCAATGCTGCAGACAGCTCCAATAGCACAGAAAGGGGAAATTAGATGTATTAAACCTGAAGAATCAGTGACATTCAAATAACAGCTTTGCTCTTGTATTTCTCATTTGTTAGGAGTCCCTAATAAAAATTCTAATGTGTCTTAGCCTTGGAAACAATGATCTGTTCTATTACTTTTGACAGAACAAATTCAGGACAGAGGTTCTGACACTTTCTTAATTATAAGAAGATATCTGAAGTGCCTGGCTCCCATTTGTCTTCATCTGAATTTACCTTTTTACTCTTCAAAATGAGGAACAGTGAACTGGACTAATGCTCATCTCTCCTATGAAATTCATCTCAGGATTTGTTTTACAAGGATAGAAAATTGAGGCAGAGGGAGGTGGGAACTCCAACACTTTGGTGTTTCTTACTCATTCCCAGCAAAACAGAGAAAAAATTATTCTCTTGTTAGATCTGTGAGTGCTGCTGATGTTTGACTGAGTGTTTGTTCTTAAAATAGATTCCAAATATCGTCCAACCTTTGCTGTTATTAACTGGAGTAAGCTGTGATAAATTTTGATGGCTCACTTCTGAATTTTAGCATTGTCACTGTTTCAATGCAGGTATTATTTAATCCCTCTATCTCTTTTTATGTACGTGTAAGCAGATGTATAAATATAAATATATTTTTATAAATATAATTTACATATTTTTCTACACAGAAGTTCCTTTTTCTGATTTTTCAGGAGATGCATCTATCCCTTGTTAACACTAGAGACTCTATGGCAGTAAAACATTTTTCTTTTTTAAAGAAGTTCTTCAGCCTGGAATTGGGCCACTGTTCTCACATTCTCTTACAAGGGCTGTCAACATGAGTATTTGGTGGCTGTACTTGTCTCTTTTTGATAGAGTAGGAATAACTTTTTTTTTCTTGAAAGCTGCTTTTGGGTTTTGTTCTTGCTGGTTAATATCCTAGCAAGCTGAACTTTCAGAATGCAAAAAGTACTATTTTAGGATATTCTTTGAAATTCTCATATTCAATGCTATTTCTAGATACGCAGTTTTATTACAGATGCAGAGTACATTTTTATTTATTTCTCTGTACTCTCCTGAAAGTTCCCTAAATGCTATAAATTTTCTATGGTTATTGATAGCTTGGTATCAGAACCTGTAAGCCAAACTGAGACAAATCAACCAGCATGAGAGAAATGTGAGAAGCTGAGGGTGCAGAAGCATTCTTAAAGATAACTTTAGGTTGGAAGGAACATCTAGAACAATTCCACTGGGAACAGAAAAGCAATCTGGCACTGTTAATTATTCTCTGGAACTGGATTTTCTGTTCTGTGGTTTTTATTTGTTCCTTCATTAGTGAAAAGCTCAGCTGTTTCTGCTGCATGGGAGAAGGGTCTGAAACCCATTCTCCCATTGAGAACCTGAAGTTATAATTGTGTTTGGCCACTTTATACCTGAATATATTTTTTCCATAGGATGTTAATGCTTTAGAATATATTCCTTTCTGGGTGTCCTTTCATTTTCATTAGGTTTCTCTCTATTAAATTATTTAAATGATAAAGTTTGCATTAAGTATTTGTACTTTGTGGTGGCTATAGTAACAATTCTGGACATTTTTTGAATTTCCTGTGTGTTTGTGCTTACTGCAATTAGACCTTGCTGTAGCTAATGAAACATATGTGATTTGTTTGTTTATGCCTGAGGACTGAATTTGCTACTGAATAATGCAAAAACATATGCAGGGACAAGGGTGGTGAATGGAATTGGGAATGTGCACAGAGGAGATGTGAGCAGAGTGAATTGGGGAGGTGTTAAAGCTCTGGCTCTGCCTGCTCAGTCCAAGTGGAGACATGCTTGTTGGATCATGTGGATTCTTTACCTTAAACAGAATTACAAACAGCTGGAAGAGTCCAGATGTTGCTGCTGTATTTGGTGGGACACAAATGTTTGTTCTCCTGCCCTGTGCTGTGCTGGCAGAGTCTGGGCAGCGTCATCTCTCCATCCCTCTAGAAAAGACAATAAATGAACATCCATGTTCCACCTTCAGCTGTTTGAGACCAGGCCTAGGACATAAATATTTTGCTGAAAATCTATTCTATGATATTAAAAGGCTTCTTGTTTAGAAAAAAAGCCAATATAATTCCACCTGAGGTCAATAATTTGAGGGTTTTTTTTCATGACACACCTAATCATTACTGGCCATGGAATCACAGAATAGTTTGGGTTGGAGGGGACCCTAAAAATCACCTTGTGCCACCTCCTACCATAGGCAGGGACACTTTCAACTTGTCCAAACCCATCCAACCTGGTCCTGAGCATTTCCAGGGCTGCAGCATCCACAGCTTCTCTGGGCAGCCTGTTCTGGTGCCTCCCCACCCTCACAGTCTTAGCCTGGTCCACCCAGAAAAGTATTAATTTAATCTTATTTTCAAAACAATGTATTTTTTCAAGCAGTACAGATGAGACAAAGGGAAATCCAGTTTGTTTAATTATAAGGTATCAACACGCTGCAGACTTGTGTTAGTGGATTAGATTGTGTCCCAGAAATAACTTCAGTGGAATTACATCACCAGTGAACGTGGTCCAGTCCATCCTGTAATTATATTTTGACGTGCAGAAGTGGGGAAGAATGGAGTCATATCCATCACTCCTGCCTTTGATGTTTCTCTGAGAAGCTGCTGTGATTTTTAGAGCAGCAGAGAGGGCCCAGAAGTTGCGTTTTCTTTATGCACAGCACCTGCTTTTGCCTGGCATCCGCAGTGGTGTGCAGTGTCAGTGGCACTGTGCTCACAAACTGTGACAGGCTCAGGGTGCAATCCCTGCCTCAGCAGCCAGGCTGCAGCTCTGTGCTGCCCAGCCTGTGCACTTACTGCCACTAATCCATCTAAAATCTGCCTGGAGTGTGGTCTTGTGGTGTTTGGGCCGTCCCTGCTGTTCCCTGAGCTTTGAATGGGCACAGAGAGAGCTCAGAGCTGTGTTTATCCCACACCTGCACAGCACAGCAAAGCTCTAAATATTGGTGCTTAATTCTTACTGGGAATTTATTTTACATGGCCAGGAGACCAGCCAGGTGTCCTCTGTGGGGATGGTTTTGTTTGAGGCCAGCCAGGTGCCCTCTGTGGGGATGGTTTTGTTTGAGGCCAGGTGTCCTCTGTGGGGATGGTTTTGTTTGAGGCCAGGTGTCCTCTGTGGGGATGGTTTTGTTTGAGGCCAGCCAGGTGTCCTCTGTGGGGATGGTTTTGTTTGAGGCCAGGTGTCCTCTGTGGGGATGGTTTTGTTCAGATAATCACCAGGCAGAAGAAATGAGCTCCAACTCTCTGTGTCTGGTCATGGGGGCACTTCAGGCTGTTTAATCCAAGTATCTGAGATCTCCTCCTGAATCAAACAATGTTTATTCTTTTGTAACTGGGGCTGGTTTGTGCTGTATTTTAGGGCGCAGCGAGGCTCTGCTCACATGCCTTGCTCCCTTTCTGGCTGATTTCCCTCTCTGAGCTTTGCCTGAGGCTCTCCTCCCTCAAGTGGATGTCAGACATGGAGGGTGCTTTGAATTTCTGTGTTTCCATGATCTGATCAGAGCCCTCACTCACTGTGACGTGGAAGGCCGTGACTTTCTAGCCTGGATCAAGACAGCTCTCATATTAAAGCTTTGAGCTTTAATTATTTCAGTCATATTGAAGTCGTTAAGGAGACGTAGCCTGAAGTTTTCTGTGCATCTGTGGGCAAATGTTTGCAGAATCCAACTTCAATTTCACAAATCAGTTTTGAGGCAAGGCTTAGGAGGAGGGCAGGGTTTTACAGATTGGAAGAAAGAGCAGGTTTTTGAGGAAACTGAAGATTAATAGGAACAATCTGTAGGATCCAAGGGATTCAGTGGGGTCTAGACAGTTGCCCTTTCTTGGTGTTCCAGAGCCGTGTGTGACAATGACAGGAGCCAGATGTGAGCCACAAATAAACCTCCCTGCCTTGTGTCTGCCCTGCTTAAACTTTAATCAGTCTGGTTTAGCTGAAAGAAGATGAATGTTTGGGAGTGAAAATGTCGCACAAACAGCATAGCAGCACCTTGTACCACGAGGTGTACTGGGGAACTCAAACCATTGGGTGTGGATTCATTTCTTAGTGAAACTGGGTGACAATGGGAGCTCCAAAATATCCCCTTGTGATATGGTGGCTATATCTCAGCACTAATTCAAAATGTCCCCTTGTGTTATGGTGGATAGATCTCAGTATTAATTCTTCCATGTCCTAACCTCCCTCTGAATTCTGCTTTCTTTACTTCATACATTCCCTTTTGGGTTTTGTTTGCTTGTTGTTTGTTTTTTTGGTTTTTTTTTTTGTTTTTTTTTTTTTATATTTTAAAGTGGATTTGATTCCTTTTTATTACCTTCCTGTCTGCTTTTCTAACATGATTTCCCTCACACACTTTTATTCTTGATTTTAGGCAATTGGGAATGTTTCTCAATGCTTTCTCTATCTGCCTCTTTATCACATGTGAAACTCAACTTTAAAGGAAAAAAGAAAATCTTTAGTGCCTGTTGAAAAGAATTTCAAGAACAGCTTCAATTCAGGAAGTCAGATTTACCAGGAACTTCAATTCCATTTCCAAGATTGATATCAATGTAAAAAAGCCAATTTTTCCTATATAATTTTTTCTTGATTTTCTGGATTTTTTGGGTAACATTTGAGAAAGACTGTATGTTTGAAAATCCTATGTGAAGAATCAAAAAAAGAAAAAAAAAGTAAGAAAAATCATAAATTATTATTTTAAAAGGAGGGGAATAGAAGGAAGAACAGGAAAAACACTATTTTGCCTATGAGTTGGACCCAGTATTGAGTTCACAGTCTTTATACATAGATATGTAAATATATTTATATGTCTTGTCTTTCAGTTTCTCATGATGACAAATTCTGGTCTTCAGCTGCCTTCCCTGCAGAACTCCCAATATTTTATCCTGAAGTGCTGCTTTTGCAGAAACTTTCTGGCCTGGTTTGGATTTTCCTGTTTGTACCATGCCAGAATCCTCACATCTTCAGGGGAGGTGAGTGATGTTTTCCTGTGGCTGAAGTAGTAATAGAATGCAATAATTTCTCTTCCTTGGATATTTCCATACTATGGTACCCTGTTGCTACCACCTTTTGTAGCAGTGGTAAAGAAATGTCAGATGTATGTAAGGGGAGAATGTTCTTAATAGTGCCATGAAATTTTAGGTGCATGAAATAGATTTATTCCATATTCAGGGGGGAAAAAAAAAATCTTTGAAATGCCTGTGTATTTTGTTTTGGGGTTTATTTTGTTCTAAACATACTGCGTTAGTGTTGGATGCCATCAGAAAAAATTGTTCCCTTAATTAGCATCAGGTTTTGTTATCTTGCCAGGACTAACACTTTGTCAGTTGGTAAATAAATATTTGACTTGAATGTAATCAGTGACTTCAGCATTTACACATTGTGTAGCTGTCATAATATTGGGAAATGAGATTTTTCCTGGGCCAGTGCAAGCATTAACGTTCAATCCGTCACAAAGCTTAGGTAGGTCCTGACATGCTTTTAGAGATTTATTCTGTAACACTGCATTTAGCAATGGTAATAAACTGACTAAATATTATATTGCACTGTGGTGTGCATTTCCAAGGAGTTCTGAGATGTTCAGTCACTGTGTGAAGAAAATGCACACGGATAGCAAGACATGAGATCTCTGAATTGGTCTCACTTTTAAATCAAATTATGTGCTGTATTAACAAATGGCAATCTTAACTGAGGCAGAGTGGAATAAATCAGCCAAAGCAAATGCTGCGAGTGCTGAGCTATTTCCCTGTGTGTCATTGCAGCTTTTGTCACTCGTTTAAAGAGCAAAGAGACTTTTGCTCACTGGGTTTGGGGACATCTTTCCATTTTATTAGGATTTAAAATTGATTCAGCTTTTCAATGCAAAGTATTTGGAAATTCAATGAAGTGGAAACGAGAGCAAAAATATTTTCAGATATATAAATATATGAATAAAATTAAAGATATCTTCATATAAAAATATAGAAATATATACTTATAAATATTATAAATATATATTTATAAATATAAATTATTCTTAATAATATATTATTATGTTATATATTATTAACATACAATTATACATGTATTTATAAATATATATTATATGTAAAATATATTTTTATATATCTAAATATATAAATGCATATATGTATGTATCTATATTTTTATGTATGTTTTTTGTCAGTTATTACTGAGATTTGGAGCTCAGCACACCCCAAGACAAACCCCTGCAGCGGTTTGAGAGTCCCTTGTCCTGCCCTGGCATTCTGGCTGTCTCTGTGCTCTGACATTTGCTCCTTTGGGCTGCAGCCATTCCTGCAGGATTTTGCTCTAAACTGCATCAGGGATTTTGTGTTTTCTTTTAAAACCCAATAATCTGGGTCACAGCAAGACCTGGCAGTGTCATCCAAAGGGAATGTAGCCTGGGAAGGAGAACAAAAATGGAAACCAAATCATGGAAACCAAATTCTGGAGTCAGGGCTGTCCCCTCTGGTGGGGAGCTCTGGCCTCGCCTAAAGCAGAATTCTGGCACAGCCTCCAGTGGATTTTCTCACTTCTGCAATGTTGTATAGGACATGATAAGTGTGTGTCCTCGCTAAACATGTCAGGGGTTTTCTCAACAACCAGTACCAACTTCTGGGAAATAATCTTTGGGATTTCTTGAAAGTCTGTGTTTCAGTAACTGAGCTTATTAATCAAATATATGTTTTAAAACACTTAGGTAAGTGAACAGTGCTGCTGAAATAAATTTTACCAAAATGCCAAGTAAATCTGTCAATTCAGAGCAGAGGAAAATGTCCAAGAAACTGCAGAAGGTGATTTTCCCTTAACACTCTAGAGAGTTTTTATCATAATGTGGAAAACATTTTTTCTCGAAGCCAATGTGCTTCATTTCTTTGGATTGTTTGTCTATACTGTCCATATCCTCCTTTCTGCTGATGAAATTTCCAGAAAGTTATGCATATTCTTATTAAATTTGTGATCAGACCCCAATACTTATTTCAGGTAATGGAAAAAGTAGCTGGAAATTGGATTTCTGTATTTTGCAAAACACACAGAAAATAAATTATCTTCTAACTTACTCTAATCTTTGAGCACCAACCTTTGTATTATTTACAGTTCAGAAATGTTCCGAAAAATCTCATTTAGTGAGTGAAATTATTTTTGAGAGGTTTATTGTCAGTCACCTTGCTGCTTACTTGGGCAGTTCATGTCAGCTTCATTTTACATCTGTAAAAGCTGCAAAGCCAAAACTGATTTTCTCAA
This sequence comes from Melozone crissalis, assembly GCF_028551555.1. NCBI lineage: Eukaryota > Metazoa > Chordata > Aves > Passeriformes > Passerellidae > Melozone > Melozone crissalis. The sequence goes on along the minus strand of NW_026535846.1, from coordinate 20,978,466 downwards.
AAGACTTCAGAAGTCTTTTTCTAAAAGTTTACATTTTCTGTTCAATATAACAATCAGGTAAGTTCTATTAATAAAAAGAAGAGAAAACTTTCTGAACATATTGACTCTGCCTATTTCCCCAGGACATTAAATTATAGGAATTGTGAGAAGTTTGTAGGTGCGTGGTGTCTGATGCTGTTGAGAAGCCTGGCTTTGCCTAGTAAGGTTTCAAGAATAGTCCAGACCACCACAATGTTCTTTAAAGTAAAATACAATTCTGTCTTGATATCTGTGCCTTTTGGGGTTTTTTTTGGTGGTGAAAAACCTCAACTGTAAAAGATCAGCTATAGAATTATTCACCTTGCACATATGTCTGAGTAATATTTCCTCAGCTGTCTTGGAGATGACTAATTTTAAGCAAATCAGTATTTTTGTGTAGTTTTAATATGAGCCTAAATAAAGTAATCTAGACTTTTATCAAGAGTGGCTGAGGAGGGCCTTTGAAAAGATCTCGTGTGCAGTGAGATGGGAAGAGTGGGGCTGGTTTTTCTTACAGCCAGAATGAACACAAAGGGGCGCAGTGAAAGGAATCACAATGAATAATTGTGTGCCTAGGTAGATTAGTTTATTTGTTTAGGGCTTTATTCACTCTTTCTAACAAAATAAGACAGCCAATCTATCTGGAGTTTGTGAATGAAAGTAATTTCTTTGACATTCCAAATTAACACACTGAATTCACTTCTGTGAATAAGGAAATAAATGGAGACAGTTTCTTAAGATCCCAGAAGTGACACAGGGCACTGATAATATCTGCATCTCCATCCTCTACAGTGTGATTAACCCTATTATAGAAAAGCATTTTTGCAGAAAATGTATTTTCTCACTACTTAAGCAAAGAGGAGTGCAGGAATGTTTCTGTAATGATTCAGTTTTTACCTGACATAGTCCCAGGTCCTGAGATCTGCTCTGGTGTTTCTGAAACCAGCTGGAAACAACTCCCCAGGCTGGCTGGAAAAGTGTGGAAATAGAGGAATTTAGCTGGGAACAATGTCAGCACTGTGAAATTTCCTTGGGGACAGCTGTGGGTGCCTGGTTCCACAAAACCAGGGGGGTCAGGGTGGTCCCTGCTGGGGCTGGGCTTGCTGCAGCTGCATTGCCAAGAGCAGGAGCAAAGCACCAAACCCCACCTGGCTGGCACTGCAGATAAAGGCAGTATGTCCATTTCCATGGGATTGGTGCTTTCAAATGTAACTTGTGCCATTTGGTCTCAAAGCAGGTGTTTGGTACCCCAGTGATGCATTGGTTCCTTTATTTGTCCATCTGGTAAGAAATTCTTTGTTTTATTTTATTCCCCTTCTTTTAAGTAACATTTTTTAACTTAATTTTTCACTATAAAATCTTCAAAAATTGAGATGTTTTCTTCAGAAAATGTACTTCTATTGTGTCCCTTTGTTATGCTACTCTGTTTATCCAAGAAACTCAGTAATAGGGATTGAAGTTGCTGGAGATCAAGTTGGAGACAATAAAAGTAGAGCTCAGACCAGCCTAGAAAGTCAGAGGAGAGTAGGACATAATAAATTAGAAAAATGCGAGTGAGAAATAAGGAAATAAAAGGGGAATTAGGAGAGTGAGTCGTGATTGAAGACAGCAGTGAAGGAGATAGAGAAGCAAACAAGGGGCAGTCAAACACCCTGACAAGGGTAAAGAAAGCATTTAACAGCCTTGGTCTGGCAAATATTTGCTAGGGTATTAGGAAGTGGAGCAGACAGAATGTGAAACAAATCTGAGCTCCCCAAACATCCTGCGGCCATGGGGAAGGAGAGCCAAGAGAAAGGATCAATGCTGGGACATGGATACCAGCAATTTGTCTGCCAAAAAGTTAATCCCAGGCTCTTCCTTTATTCACTTTTCCTCCTTTTATGTTATGAATGGCTACCAGAAGTGTTTTATACTTGATGTGGCTCTAGAAAGGAATGCAAAAGGCCTTTATGTTTTATTTTGCTGATTACAGTATATCTTAGTGAGGCAGCGCTCTCTTCCTGTCAGTGGTTATTGTGAGCAATTATACAGCTAATAATTAATTGCTCTCTTTATACTGCACTTTAATTAATAGGTTGCTCTGATAAGATAGTTTCCTAGATTTTTTTCCTTGATATCAGCAGTGACTGAATCCTAAATAGCATCCGTAATGAGGAGTTAACCACACCAGGCTCCCTCCCTGTTCCCAAACTGAGCTCTTGTTCCCCTCACTGTGCACTTCTATTGGTGGTGAATTATCCTTCATGTTAATGCAGGAGCTTGATTGAGCTTGAGATAGTCATAATATTTATCAAGTTGATGCTAAATGCAGTGGAAACAAATGCAGGAATCTCTCAGGAGAGCAGACTGTGTCGTTTTCAGGTGCAGGATCACTGCTGAATCATCTCACCCATACACTTATTTATCATTCCTTTGATTCTCGTTGTTAAAACAGAAAATAAAAGTGATTAATGCATTAAGTGTTGTGGCTTGAATAAAACCTCTTTGCAGTGTAGATAACTTTGGTGACAAAGGGAAGGGAAATTGGTGTTTGGTGTCTGACAAAGGCAGGCAGTGGAGCCTAAATGTGCATGAGAAAAGTTAAACTGAGCTGGGAAGCTAAGCTTAAGCAAACTCAGCCAAACTCATGATTAAATTTTAAAGCATAGAGATTTAGGCATCTTAAAAAGTGAAGAAATGAGATTGTTGTGCCTGAAGAGCAGCCAGCAGTATTGTGCCCATCTGAGAAAGGAGATGAGAAAATTCCTCATTGGGGATGGCAAAATTCTCTTTATTGAACTGTACAGAAAAATAACCAAAAAAACCAGAGTCAAGGCCACACTGTCCTGTACTTGGTGTTATTCTATATGTAGTAAGGGATGAAAAAAGGGATTTTCATCTGTGTTTGGAATACACCCTGCCAGGAACATGAAAATACACAAAATTACAATGTATGAGCGTGCCCTATGCACCTCTATGAGCTAAACCCCAGAGAGATCTGTATTCGTGGGGTTTTCCCTCAAACACAGTGTTAAAAATCACGGAAACAAATCTCATGGTCTGACTGCTGCTTTAGCTTCTTAAATCCCAAAATTGCCTCCCTCACTGCCAGCAGTAAAGTTCCCTTGATCTCCAAATTGTCATCCTTAAATCTTACAATATCACAAGCTGGGTGATCCTCAGACTTAAACCTCCAGGTCCTTTGTAACTGACGGAGATTAAAGTAGCAAAATAGCAAATATATTGAGGAGATGTTTGCAAAAAACAACAAAGAACAAAAAAATTCCCCAAATACTCTCTATTCTTGTCATAATTTTAAAAGCCAACAAAGCTTAAAGGAAATTAAAATATTTTTTATAGCATTGGTGACAGGTGGGTTGGACTATCCTGGAATTTGGAGATGATCTAAATGAAAGCAGAAAGCCATTTTTAAACTGCTGAACTGTTTTTATTCACTTTTCTTCATAATTCTCTCCATTCCTGTTCTTCTAATCCATCACATAGCAGCAATCCTGGTTTTGGGCAGTGGTTAGGGAAAGTTGATTGTGTTTACAATAATTGTGTCCAGTGTCTGTGGCTATTAATGCAAACAGCTTTCACATCTCTGTGCACTGAGAATGGGCACCTCAATATCACCCCGGCAAAGATCTCTGGTGGGCTGAGGCTCTGTAATTTATTTGTTAAATTAAAGTTTGTGAAATTAAAGTTTGTTAAATTCAAGTTTGTTAAATTCAAGTTTGCGTTTCAGCTCAGAGGTGGTTGGCACAGAGTGACACTGAAGCCCAATTACTGTTGGAGTTCCTGTTGTGATGTTTAGTTTCCTTAGCCTGTGAGGGAATTAAAAGAAAAAAGAAATAATTAGTTTTGTAGTGTCATAGTCCACTTCTTAGCTTGATAGGTCAGAAGCAAGAAAAAAAATTAAGTAGGGAGAGATTGTAAATTAGGGAGAAGACAGTACTGACATAACACTGGGCATGGTGTAAGATCTTCTGGACTTTCTGTGATAAACATTGGTGTCACAGCTATGAGGAGTTGGGCTTTCCATTTTATCTTCTGTCATTAAATTAAAAATATTTGTTTCTTCCTTAAAAATTATGAATAATGACAGAACCCAACACTCTTGTGCAAGCAATCCTCTTGCACTGTGAATGCACAGACACATCAATTATTGTAAATTGCTGGCCAAAAATCACATATTGCTGCTTGCAAGAATTCTTTGGTTTGTTATTTTCAAGCACATTTGTCAGGCATCTTTTTTTGAAGTTTATTTATTGTGTTTTGCATTATTGTGTTTTATTTATTTTAATGAGGAAGTTGTAATCATTGTCCTGTTGGACAGTTGTATACAGAATTCTGAGGTCAATTTGTCTTGCCTTTCCCAGGATAAAACAGAAAACCCTTTTACTGAAAGCTTTAATTTTCCACAAGTAACATTGTTATTAGCAGAATTTGTCTGTCTTTGAGATGAGATAATATAGATGGAAATTTATAATATTTTGTATTGCTAATATGGACATATCTGTCTCTCTTTTCATGTCTGTCAAGAAAATGTCTGGATTTCTTTCTTCCTGAAGCCTGCACTTCTTTTATCTAATTAATTTCATTTACAGGAATGTGTTGCATGGAAAATCTCACTGCTACTAATAGCTCCTTCATAAATACAAAATGAATATTTCTTTTCTTCTTCTGGAAGTTGTGGCTTATATCTTTTGTCTTCCAAGATTAATAAGCAGAGATTCTAGGAAGAGTTTTTGTGAAGGGGAAGCTTTAGTGTTTGTGGTTGGGAAGGGATGGAGTTGCAGAGAGAGGGGAAAATAATTCCCTTAATCCTGGGCTGCTGTAGTGACTGCAGGTCGAGGTTTTGAGCAGAGCCAAAGGCAGAGGGTGACAAACACCAAAGCACAGAGGTGTAGGGGAGATGCTGGTGAGCTTCAAGCTGTTCTCATCACCCCAACATCCAGGGCTCAGGCTCTCCGTTTTTCCTTTGTTTTAACAAGGCAGAATCTCTTTCACTTTTTCTTTTGGATGCTTCCTGTATTGGTTTCATTAGAGTTTACTTTCGAATTTTTTAGAATTCATTTTGAATTTATGATAATTTTTTATACATTTTTATTAGAATTTTTGGTTTTATTAGAATTTAAGGGAAAGCTAGATGCTGTGTGTGCTGCAGGTGTTACAGTGTGGGCAGTGACCCCCTCCAGCTCTGAGGACACCAGCCCCAGGACATTGCAGGCTTTCTCAGAGTGTCTCTCTGTGCTGTGCGATGGCTCCTGCAGCGCTGCCGTTTGCTGAGCTCCCAGCTGGGGCTCCCGTGGCTGAAATGCAATCGTGCATTCGGTGCCTGTGCAGCTCTGAGTGCCAGGCTCAGCCCAGCCATCAGCTGCACTCAGCCCTGTCCAGGGCCACCTCCCTGCCCCCTGAGCCTGCTGGCCTGTCACTGAGCGCTGCCCGCTTCCAGCAGCTGGGAGCCACTTTGCATGAACATCCTTTGTCAGGTACTTGCTTTGTCTTGGTCAGGTGGAATTAATATTTGTTCCATGCTCTCCCCTGAGGACACTTTCTTGTGTAAAAGTCACTGTCCATGTCCAAGTGTTTGTGTCCCTGTTAGTGTTGGGACATTTCCTTGGTACCATATTGTTTTTTTTCTCCCAGGAAAGCACATTGGAGACTCTTGGCACACAAAAGGAAACTCAGGTAAATTAAATTAATTGTTCAAAATCAGGCAGGATGCTGTCATAAGGCAAATCTAGAGTTCTGATTTTCACCCTAATGCTCTGAGTTGGTAGATCTTTATTTGTCCCTTGAAAGCCTTTTAAAGCCTCCTCTTTTTTCTTCGTATTTCAAAAATTACCTCCATTGCATGTAGGATTTTCTGGGATTCTGCAAGGATGTTCATTGCAGGAACATCTTCTGTGCCAGAATGACAAAAGATACTCTTTCCTGGCTAACACTTAAGGTCATTTGTACATTTGTTCTGTCCCAGCTGAAACTAAAATCCTTTTCCTCATCCCACTCTTCTTTCCAGCATCTGTCTTTCCTGGCTGCAATCCTTCTGCATTCTAATTATGCTTCCAATGGCTTGGCTCAGGGTGTAGCCATAACCAATTTATCATTCCCTTAATCTCCCTCCGGGACATTCACTGAAAGAACAGTACCTGAATATTTCCCCTTTATCTACAATTTCCAGTCTATATCAAACATGAAATCTTGACAGATGGAGTCCAATCTGTCACAGTGAGTTAGTGTGTTTTTCTTCTGATTGAATGTATTTATTGCACAAAGAAAGATGGAAAAAATGTAAAGATGAATATTTAAAATTTGGGTTATAGAAGGGTTGGTTGAGCTGGGCATTGCTTTTGGTTGGTGGTTTTTTATATCTTCTTTTTTTTTTTTATAACTGAGAATCTGGATTGCGTTCGACGAGTGAGGACACAAAATTAGACTTGTTTTTGTTGTCATGAGAGGAAGAACAGATCTGATCATAACAAAAACAGATGTAAAGCCATAACGCAGTCCCTCATGTTATCTACTCCACACTCTCAGGCTGACCAGCAGAGAATGCAAGGAAACATTTCTGCCTTCTGCCAGCTCAGCCTCTGCCAGCAAATCAGAGCCCGAGACAGCTCCTGAAATACATCGTGCTGCAGGAAAGTGGGAGAGAAAAAATACCCTGCCAAAGTGCTGGGCCAATCAATCAAGTGTTAATGATGGATCATGAAACCCATTTGTTGACAAATAAAACCTCGTGTGCTCTGCCAGTGAAACCAACTGTGTCACCCGTTCTTCAGCGACTGCCTGAAATATCGTGTGCAGCAGCGGAATTTATTGATGGCAGGGGCTGCAGCCGCAGCCAGCCCGTCCAACTGGGCCCGCAGGTGCGTTTTATCCTGAACTGTTGGTGGTGCTGGGCCCTGCAGAGGGTGTGGAAATGTTCCCCAGAGCAGGGGTTCTGTGAGAGGCAATGGGGCCAGCCCAAATCTGACACAGCCTGGCTTGTTTAGACCCTGCAGCTGCTTTCAGCATGGATGCAGCAGGAAAACCAAATGAGAGGTTTTATTCTGGGACACATTTGCAGAGCTGAGCAAACGTGTTTGGAACCTCAGAGGTTTTGCAGTCAAGATCAGGGCTGGAATTCTCTCCATTGCCATGCCTGCAAGCAGGGTTGGGAAGGTTTCATGGGGTGAGCAAAGCAGCTGGCTGTCCCTGTGTGGGTACCTTTTGTTTCTCATAAATAGATTTTTTTCTCAGCACTTTTCTGACAAACAGAAGGAATACCTGATTGTTCCAGGAACTCTGATCTTGTAGGAGATTGCCAGTGTAGGAAAGGGAGGATTTGACCAAAGTACCCCTGAGGTTAAATCCGAGGATTCCCTGCCCTGACATTCCAAAGCAGTGATGCTTCATTCAGAGAGGCCGAGGAAGGGAATTGCGATAGAAACCTTGTTGCTATTTGTCATTTCATCTTGCCAACTCCTTTGACCCAGCCTACATGGAAGCAAAATTGTGAGGTCTTGAGGAACTTTAATGTTAAACTGTAAATAACCTAAGAAATAGCAGAGTTACTATTGTTGTAGGTGATGACTGGATGTTCTGCATGTGGTACCCTAAGACCTCTATAAAATGACATTAATATCTTTATTTTCTCACATAGCTTCTCTAATGATCTTTGTTTTTCTGTTTGTGCTGTGCTTTACCTCAAATGCATCACAGCATAAGCCCAACCATTGCCTTCCTATTCCAAAGGATGGCTGCAGTGAAGTGTTTCCTGACAGAGATATTTCTTAGGAGAATTTCTGACCTCTCAGGGTTCCTCAAATCAGGTGAAAACCCTTTAAGTAATGAACTGGAATTTGCTGTAGCACCCTTTTGCAGAAGAATCACAAAAGGCTCTTGTTCATAATACCTAATGTGAGGAGGATGAAAGGGCAATCTTTCAGCCCTCAGTGCTATTGCAGAGTTTTAATTCCCTTAGCAGAGGGCAGAAGTTGCCTTCTAATGGAGGCCTTGGGTGCATGCTGTGATTTTGATGTTCATGTGCCAGATTTTTGGTCTGGCATTTGCAATTCCTATTTTTGGAAAAGATACACAGCCTTTCTCCTCCCCCTCAGTTTCCCCTTGGCCCCTTCCTTATCTTGGAGAATATTTTGCTATTATCTATGATCTTATTTGGCTTTAAAGATGTTAAGGTAATAAGGAACTTAAGCTAAAAAGTCCAAGTTTTTCCAGAAGTGATCAGAAAATTTTCCAAGGTGCTATATGTCTTCCTCAGTCCAGAAAGTATTTGACTGATTGGTACTGGACAATCACAAAATATTCTATTCATACTTGCAGCAAAGCATGAGAATTTATTTCAGGATTTGATTTATACAGCACGGTGCTAGGTGATTGATGCTCTATTCAGGCATAAAGGAAAATATTGATTATAACTTAAGTAGGAAGCCAGAAGCTTCAGTTGTGAAGATGAAATCTCTGTCACACTTTTCCCCAGGCAGACATAAGTGGCTTCAGGAAGCCCCTGTTGGAGGGATTGATGCTCCCCATGCTGGATCCTTCAAGATGCTGTTTGCTATGAAGGACACTGTGTAATTTCAGGAGTTCACTGACCAACCAACTTGCTTTTGGAAAGAAAACAACCAACACCACACTTTGTTGTGCATTCAAAGGCTGCTCTGGGTTTTGGGCACACAAAGACCATCATATGCTGCAGCAGTCTGTGCTCTGCCCAGCCCAGCCCCTCTCTCTGTCTCTCATAATCTCTTATGTTGGAGAAACAGCTCCCCAATCATTTAGAGGCTCATGAACACGATCCAGCAGCCTCCCTGTGCCCAGCAGAGCAGGGCAGCGGCTCAGAAACGAGAGCCAAATAAAACAATAACTCACAGCAAACAAACAGGCGACCACCACAATCAGATCATGCTGCAGGAGCTGTTCCAACTGCCCAGACACTTCATTAGGCATGGAATAACAAAGGAAAATAAGACCAGAGTCATCTCATTTAACTCTCTTAGGCAAATTACCTCTCTTGTTTCCCCCTCCCCAACTCCTGTTTATTCTTACTTTCTGTTTGAGGTCAAGAAATGCAACTTAGGTCTGGAGAGAGAATGAGCAGTGTTTGGAGCCACAGGGCTGGGGCTGGGAGAGTTCTTGCATTCCAGTTTTTCTGTCATTGGCATTCTTCATAATCTTTGGCATTTTAGTTGTTTTCAAGATCAGGCTTTTAATTCTTAGGGCATAATCTGCTTTGCCCTTGTCTATAGCAGAACTCTGTGGAAGGGAATTATCCTTCACAACATATCAGATGCTTTGTTCATCACCTAATGCTGTTCTTGGGCTTTTTTTTTTTGATTGTAAGTGACACCTTATTTAGTGAAATTCTCATCTGTTGTTTAGTTTTTCCACCTGTAAATGCTGTGTTTTGTGACAGCCTCCCCTTTACAGGGCAGTTTGGTGTCTGGAATTGGGTTGGTGAGCTGGCCCCAGAGCAGCTCTGGGTCTGTTCTCTCCTCCTCCTCTCTTTCTGGGAACTCACACTTTTATCCCTGCAAACTTCTCACACAGAGGCCATTCAGCCTGTGCAATTTCTAAAGCTTTGATCTTCAAAAATCCCTCCTCACATGCTGCCAAAATACCAGACACAGCCAAACTGTTTTTAGGAACTGTTTCTGGTTCTAACTTAGAACATAGGTGTTCATTAAGAGGGTCAAACCTGGCACTTACGAGTGCTTAGGTGTACCTAGAACAATGTACCCCAAAAATGCCAAATGTTCAAAATACAAAAACTGTAGGAAGATAAATGTGTTTCAAGTCTCCTAAGGGAAAATAAATGATAAAATTAAGATGTGGATTAATACTGCAATGCTGATGCTTGTACCAATACCTGTATGTGAAAAATCCTTTGAAGTCATTATTGAGTGGAGACATTGTCAACAACAATGTCTAAAATATCCTAAACTTTGGGGAAGGTCACAGTATCTCCTAATTCCAGTGTTTGGTTGGACAGGTGTTTTGTGTGAAGGTGCTGCCTGTCCCTCCTTCCTTCCACACCCACAGCCAGGTGTCAGTGCCCTGGCCCCTCACCCTGCTGGGTTTGCTCAGACACCCAGTGCAGCCTCTGACCAAAGCTTTTGGCAGAAATCCCCAGTTAGAAAATCTGCTTTACACTAAATGCTCAGGAGGAGATTCCCCTGGAAAATACATTCACATGCTTAAGTATTTGGTTTAATTGTCAGATACCAAATTAATCACTGTCTGCCCTGTTCCCAGCCTGGCTTGTGTGTCCCACCCTGAGCAGGACTGCCTGTGTTGGTGGCTTGTTCTTCAGCAGCTCCCCTGACCAGGTTCTCCTTATCTCTCTGCACAGACCATCAGTGCTCTGCAGTGTAAAGAATGTTTTCTTCCCCCTGTGTCCAGCTAGATTCCTGACTCTCATCACTCATGGCAGGTAAGGCAATCTTTCTTGGAGTTTTTGAGGTGAAAGCCTCTCTTCTGGATCAGGGATGAGCAATCCCTCACCTGTTTTATCTTCCCTGGTGAAAATATTTTTTCCCCTTTCCCTCCCTCACTCTTTCATGAGCTGCTGTGGCTTTTTGGGAGCCTTTGTCCTTTTTTTGGGAGCCTTTTGTGTCCTGGTGTGTGACAGGTATGAGCTGTCCCACCCAGGGGCAGTGCTCAGAGCTCTGGGTGCTGCTGTTAAATTGGATTTTCCTGCTCCCTTCAGCAGCTAGATGTCTCTCTTTCCTGCCTTTTTAAGGGATAACACGAGGGGTGCTGCTTTGCCTTTGGAAAGGACTTGTTGCCCTCCATCACTTGGCCATTTTAGAGCGAATTTAAGGTCTGGAATTTGCTGTAAATCTGTAACTCAGCAAGGATGGGGCTGGGTTTTGCTTTTTCATATCATTGATTGTTTCCCTCTATTAATCTGCTGGGGCCTGAGGCTGACCTGTGGTTTTGCTTTTCGTGTTCCTCTGCTTTCCGAGCAGGATTGTGGATCGAGACACTCTGTGCCTGTGGCATTCTCCTTTTCTCTTCATCACAGCTCTCTCCCACTCTGTGTTACACTTTGCATTTTGTGACCTGTTTGAAGTCAGAGATGCTGTGATGCAAGAGCCAAAACCTTTGGTGGAAGAGACAGATTTTGTGTATGCTGTTCTGGAGAGGAGTTCTCTTGCATGAGCCACTGTGTGTTCTGCAGGGCAGTAAATGTTGCTGGGTTTAGTGAGCTCAAGCAGAATGTTTGAAATCTGGGGAGACCCTGGCTTTTTTTTTTCTTTTTTTTTTCTTTTTTTTTTTTTTTGCTTATGTTTAAAATTTAGGGTGTTTTGTTTAAATGATCTTTCTATTTGTTAATGCATTTTCCTGCATTTCTTGTGTGTTAGTATTTTTTTGTTTGTTTGCTTGTCCTCAGATTCCTCAGATTGTGGAATCACTGAGAGAAACCAAAGCAAAGGTTCTTTGTTGTTTTAATTCATTATATAGTGAAAATAATATGGTCCCTCTCATGTCTTTCTCTAAGCTGTTAACTCTAAGGATAAAACAGCTGCAGCTACTCCAGCCCAGCCAGTCAATGTACACACATATATCTATATAACATATTTCATATACAGGAAACATATAAATTGTGTGTGTGTATATATATATTTATATATATATGTATATGTATATGTGTATATATATATAATACCATACTCTATCTGATGCATTGATGTATTTATATTATTGCATTTTATAATTGCATATTGCATAAAGTATGGAATATAGAACATAGTTATATGTTTATATATTTATATATTTTCATATTTATATTAAATATATGCCAATATAATTTAGTTACATTATTGACATGAACATATATATGTGCCTATATACTCATGTATATTTATATTTCTAAGAATTTTCTTGTGGAGTGCAATATCAGTGTAAGTGTATGGTGGTATTTTGCACATTTGCAAATGGAATTCCATCCATGTAGTTGATCATTAAGCTTTTCTGAAAACCTCTGTGTATATTGTACTTTAGCAAAGGAAAGAAGAATAGACACAGCACTCCTATATGTTGGAGTTACTGGCTTGGCCCAGGAGTTCAGTCTTGTGACTCCATTTTTACCCTGCTTGGAGATGTGTGTGTGTGGGCAGGTGGGTGCCATATATTGTGTATAAAGCCTTGCCCCACCTTTATGGTCATTTTTGGAGGAAGTTTTTAGCCCTTCATTTTTGTTGGTTATCAGTAACGTTGGATTTGTCTAAATAAGAGTATTCTAGTGTGATCCTCATGCATAGGAGGAAGTTGGTGTGTGCTGGTAAGGAGGTACCAGAATCATTGAGGTTTCACTCATGGAGAGCACTGTCCCCTTCAGCTGGAGTTGCTGGGAATTCATTTCTGGGCTGGAATTTGGGCTCCCAGCACTGCTGCTGTTTGCATGCCAACCTTTGCACCTCTGAAAATATCACCCCAGCCTCTTCTGCCTGCTCTGCTGCAACCTACAATAATAACCCATTAATCAAGTGTCACCCTGCCTAATACAGAGGAGCTCTTTTTTATTGCCTTCATTTATAATAATTTAGTTTATACTTTACAATGTTATTGATTTTATGAAATGGCTCATTACATCTACACAAAGCTAAATCATTCAATTAGATGCTTTAGATTAAGTCATATAAATTTCTTACTAGATTTACTGTTACATTGAATTGGAAATCAAGCCCTAAGAAATTATTTTTTGAAATTGTTCTTGGGAAGACATTCTTACTTTTGTTATAGGCTAGCAAAAGAATATGAATTGCTCAGCAAGATTTTTTAATTATTAAAACCCAAATCCCCTTTTGTAAATGGTTGGGTGGCATAGTGAGAAGTTTGCTTGACTTTCTCTGCATGAACTGAGCAGGGCAAATGCTCCATCAGAAGGGATTTTTGGAGGTTCAGCTGAGCGAAAAACCCAATATTCTGGAGAAAGGTCCGTCAGTGAGCCCTTTTCACCATGGCCTGTGCAGAGAGACAGAAAAAACAGGGAACAGGCACTGGAAGAACTTGGCTCCTCCTGCCTGTTGTGCTGTCCCATGAAGAAAAGGTAAAAGCTTTTCAACAATTTCAGCTGGAAGAAATCAGTAAAATAAAATAAATACCTCTGTAAATATGAAAGACATTCATGAATGAGCCCAGTGCTTTTAAACATGAAGGCATTCCATTTTCTCCTTCTGTCTGGTGATGCTGCTGTAGAAGCTTTTATAATATATTCAATTAAGAAAATTAAACACTTTTTCACTCTTTTAAAACTGAAATGAGGGGGAATAGAGGCACAGCAGAGGGAAGTCTGAAATGCCTGGGTGGGTTTGGAGTGCTGATCATATCTCTGTGCTGACACAGTGCTTTTCAGCAAAGGAATTGTCAGTTTAGCAGCAGAGATGAGCACACACTGTAGTCACAAAATAAACCTCAATAACCAAAGCAATAATTACTTATAATTCAACATTTTTTTCCCTTTTATTCAAACTTATCAAAGTTTTTTTCCAAAGGGAATTCGCTTTAAAAATGGGTTAAAAAAACCTTAAATCATGGTTTGACTTGCTGCTCTTCCCTCAGCTTCTCCTCGTCAGAGATGACAGGCTTGCCAACTTGAATTTTTTTGAATAATTAAAAGACTCAAATGTATGGTTACCATCTGCTGGACAGTCAGGATTTGTAGCTTAAAAAACTCATAATTAGGTGCACTGAACTCTTCAAAGTATTCCAGAGGTTTTCTGTCTTTGGAAACAAAAGCAGTTAGAAGGCAATCAATTTATTCTTCACAAGAAATTCTATCTGTGTGAATGTGGAGTTTCTAGGGGACATTTTTTATTTCTTAATGCATACTAATCAAATCTTTTTTCACTTAACCTTGATTTTTAATTGTTTCTAGTGTTGGATATAATATGTTTACTGAAGAATCGCTTCGTTTCATTGTTTTACATTATAAATTATCAGGTTTTATGTTTGCTGCTCTGTGTTATTCAGCATTGCCTAGATGCCCTGGAAAGAACATTTTCTTTGTTTTTTGACCTTTTTGTGGTGAGTGTCTTGTGCTATCCTTAGCAAGCCCTTCCACGATGTCACCTTAGAAGCAACTGTTGAATCCCTAATCACGTTTGTGAATTAAAGACAGGACACTTTGGTGTTTTTTTAAAAATGTTGTTAAAGATTCCCCCCCTCAGTGCTTTTCTTCACAGAGTGAAGTCCCAGCAGCAGAGCTTGACCCATCCCTGCTGCCTGTGGTGCAGCTCTCCTCAGCCTGTCAGCGCAGGGCACACCAGACCTGCAACTTGAGACGAGTCTTGCAGACCTGTCCCCTGGCGGTGTCACATCAACTTCGGGACAGGCACAGCCCTGCCCTTGCCAGGACAGAGCTGCTGGGCTGGGGGAGCAGCAGAAGGGGCTGGGGATGGGCTCTGCAGCTCCTCAGGCTTGGCTGAAATGGAGCTGCACCACTTCTCCTCCCTCCTCGTGCTGTTGTGGTTTTGGGGTGCCCCAATATTGGAAGGAAGTTATGAATCTGACTCCACGTTCTTAGAAGGCTAATTTATTATTTTATTATCTATATTATATTAAAGAATACTATACTAAACTATAATAAAGAATAGAGAAAGGTGCAGCCATGATATTTTCTGAAAAATCCTTTCCTTAGGATTTTTTTCTCCTGAGAAGCTGAGAGGCCTCAGGAACAAAATGCAAACAATGGTTATCTGCTGCTGTGGGATGCAACAGGTGCATCTGGGATTGGTCTCATTGGTCTCAGGTGGTTGTTTCTAATTAATGGCCAATCACAGTCAGCTGGCTTGGACTCTCTGTCCCAGACACAAGCCTTCATTATCATTCCATTCCTTTTCTATTCTTAGCCAGCCTTCTGATGAAATCCTTTCTTCTACTCTTTTAGTATAGTTTTAATGTAATATATATCATAAAATAATAAATCAGCCTTCTGAAACATAGAATCAGATCCTCATCTCTTCCCTCATCCTCAGACCCCTGTGAACACGGTCACACAAAGGATACTTACAGAAGGATAAATGATAATAATGAAAACTTGTGACTCCTTCCAGAGTCTGACACAGCCTGGCCCTGATTTGTCAATAACTAAAACCAATTCACATGTTGGATAAAAAAACCTCCAACCACATTCCAATGCAGCCAAACACAGGAGAGGCAAATGAAATAATTATTGTTTTCTTTTTTTCTCTGAGGCTTCTCAGCTTCCCAGAAGAGAAATCCTGGGCAAAGAGATTTTTCAGACAATGCGACGGTGACAGCCTGGGCACTGCCGGGGGCTCTGAAAGGGGGCACAAAATGGGCTCAGGCTGGGTGGAAATGGCTGGGAAGGCAATGTCAGTGAAAGCTGTCAGCATCCCAGGCAGGGGAGAAAGGGAACTGGGTGAGGGGATTGGTGAGAGAAGGGAGAGGATCCAAGGCACCTGTTTGGTGTTTGTTAGTAGCTCGTTTCTGGTGCATTGTCTGGTTTATCTCATCCCACCCTGCGCTGCAAGGAAAAGGATAAACCTCTTTGGATTATTTTGCAGCTTTTCATGGGAGGTTTTGACTAGCTCAACCGCAAACTCTTTGATATCAATAAATTAGAAATATCTCACATTTCAGTGGCCACATTAGCTCACCGGGTTAGAGCATGGGGATGACAGCAGGGTTTGTGGGTTTCATCCTGCATGCAACACTCACTGAAGAGTGAGACTTGATCCTTGTGGGTCCCTTCCAGCTCAGAATACCCTGTGATCAGGATAAATTGCTACTCTGAATGAATCCTTGTTCGCTAATATTTGGTTTTTTTGAGATTTAACCTGGATCTCCCAAGATCCATCTTGAGAGTCTTTAGCAGCAAGACAGCAGCTTTTCTCTCTGCATCCCACACTGAATTTTGGAATTATTTATTCAAAAAGCAGTGATTGCAAACTGAGAAAGTTTTACTCAGAATAACCTGGGAAGTTTTGGGGAGTGTAACCAGGCAGGCAGAGGCAGAGGGCAGCCTGACTGAGGTGGAGGCTTCCATCCCTTCACTCCCAGAGCTCTGAGAAATTTACAGTGTGTGAAATCCTCCTTCTCCCCCTTCCTCCACATGCCCTTTCCTCTTTCATGCAATTGAAAAGGAGCTTTCTGATGCTATGTAATACATAACATTTGCTTGTTTCTCAAAAAAAAACCCAAAACAACAAACCAGCTATGGATTGCTGCTGAGAGGTTCAGAAGAATGAGAAACATTTATGTAGCAAATAAATCACATAACAAATAAGTAGTTTTGGAACACTGCATTTCATTTGCCTCTGGGGCATTAATGCCAATCTTAGAGGACAGAACAGAAAGAATAAAATTGAGTTAAATAAAAGCAGAGTTTAGCCTTACAAACTCACCAGCAGCCATCAGGGCCAGGCATTAATTCCTTTCCTGCTGGCAGCAGGAAGGTGGGTGAGACAGCACTGTCAGCTGCACAAATTAAGTCACTGTGGCAGAAACACAACACAAATAAATAGAAAAAAAAAAAAAAAAAACAATGCAAAGGAAAACAGACTGTTGTTGCTGCATAAACCTTCTTCCAAGCTGGAGGCACAAAAAAAGGAAATTTAATGACTTGGTGCATGACATCTTGTAGCCTGACAAGCCCTTTCAGAACAGAAAAAGAGAGTGAGATGCCAGGAGAGGTCTCGCAGCACATTGTGATGGAGAAAAGGGGCTTGGAGGCAGCAGAATCTCCTCCTCAGCAGGCTGAGAAATAGAACAACTCAGCTGTGCTGAACCCTGAAAGCTGATGGAAGCCCTAATCAGGATTAGGCTGAAAGAGAGGACAGATAGGTGATAAGAATGCACAGGGGTTTTAAATCACTGCCATTTAACTGCCATGATATTACAGGCCAGATTTCCAGGGCACATTTTCACAAAGAAAAGAAAAACATAAAATCCATTTTTAACAAAAAGATCTAGAAGTTCCTAACAACATAGAGGCTGATTTTTCCCTTTTATCAGATTATAAATTTATGGCAAGAAAAATTACATTTTACATCATTTTTATTTATAAATATCTTCTATATATATATATATGTATTATATCTAGATATATAGATATATATATATGTACCTTACATCTATATTTATATATAAGATATATAGATATAGATATATAATATTTAAGCTTTTTTTTTAAACCATTTTAGCACTTTTTACAGATGATTTCTTTGTTGGGAAAACTTTAATGCACCAAGTGGAAAAGAGGAGCTGCGAAATTACCACGACTCCATTTCCCAACTCCACTGTTTGCAGAGAATTCAAAGGGCTGCAAACAGAAATTGAGTATAGAAAAATGTCAAAGAAAAGGGATTGAGAACATGTCCCATGTGCTTCTTGCAAAAAACTTACTGAGAAATTACTGTGGAATTCTGGTAATGATTTGGAAGTTCACACCCTTCTATGCTGTTCATTATCTCTAAATTAATTTAGTGTGGCTAAAGTGATTTGGAAGTGAGGCATGGAGTGATTTGGTTGCTTGCTGACTGACAATGTCCTTGGGCAGCCCAGGGTGCAGCACAGGGAGGAGCCCTGGGTGCTGCCACATCTGTGCCCAGCTGTGGGACAGGAGCAGAGGGAACTCCCTGAGAGCCCATCCCATCCTCTGCTCCCATCCCATCCCATCCCATCCCATCCCATCCCATCCCATCCTCTGCTCCCATCCCATCCCATCCCATCCCATCCCATCCCATCCCATCCCATCCCATCCCATCCTCTGCTCCCATCCCATCCCATCCCATCCCATCCCATCCTCTGCTCCCATCCCATCCCATCCCATCCCATCCCATCCCATCCCATCCTCTGCTCCCATCCCATCCCATCCCATCCTCTGCTCCCATCCCATCCCATCCCATCCCATCCTATCCCATCCCATCCTCTGCTCCCATCCCATCCTCTGCTCCCATCCCATCCTCTGCTCCCATCCCATCCCATCCCATCCCATCCCATCCTCTGCTCCCATCCCATCCCATCCCATCCCATCCCATCCCATCCCATCCTCTGCTCCCATCCCATCCCATCCTATCCCATCCCATCCTCTGCTCCCATCCCATCCCATCCCATCCCATCCCATCCCATCCTCTGCTCCCATCCCATCCCGTGATTACTGATTGTCTTTGCTGTGGAATCCCTCTTGTTGGGCTGAATTTCGGGCAGGACAGGGAGCTGAGGGTGTGGAAGGATTGTCAGAGGATGGGGTTGGTTGTGTTTGTGTGGCTTCTGGGATCGTGGTGATTTCAGTCATTTCACAGCTCCTCTTTTCCACTTGGTGCATTAAAGTTTCCCCAGCTGACGATACAAGAACTTGAGCAAGGGGGATGTCAGAAATTCTGATTTCCATCTCCAACTGTGAGCCAAGTGAGAGAGCAGATCCCCTTTTGTCCTGACTGAGCTGTGGCAGCTCTCTGCCAGGTGCTGGAGGTGATCCTGCTGCTTTCATGTGATTAAGGGCATCATCCTGTTTGTGTTTCACTGTCAGCTCTGCAAACCCCATCCACTGAGCACACAGCCCCAAGTCTGAGGGGTCAGGAGGTGCTCCTAGATGAAAAAGGTCATTATTTGATAATGCCACTTGCTAGCTGACATGCCAAGTTTGTATTTATAGCCGGGCTTTCTTTAGAAAGTGTTCTTGTCCTACAGGTCTGGCTGAAGACAGTAAAACTCCTGCTCTGAGGATTCCATATATTAACAGATTAAATTGTTCAGCTCGTTAATTTTATTGTGAGCCTGGCAAATCATTTTTCCAGCAGCTCAGAATAAGATTTAATTCTTATACATTTAACAATTGGTTCTGGAGAACACTTTTCATCCTGTCCCCAGGAAAAAAATATTTCTGCATTACCCTAAACGCAGCAAGAATGTAAGCTCCTAAATAAGAGAAAGGAGCTAGAGTGTATTTTTTAGCTTGGGATCTAATGGTCCTCGAGTTCCCAAACAAATATGTGTGGGGCTGTGAAGTTTGATCTCTTACTGAGCCCTGAGAGTGCTCAGGTTTGCAGTTCAGTGCTTCCAGAGTTATTACATTTGCTTTTGAGTTCATCTGAGAGAGTGATGGAGCAGAGACTTGGCCCAGCTGCCCAGGGCAGCTCTGAGAAGTTGCAAAAAGAGAATGGGGAGAGGGAATCTGCAGTGGAAATGGATCTCAGAAATGGGAATGTGATTCCTCTTAGCTTGGGCAGCTGTTTGATGTTTGATATTTCTCTTTGACAGGAAATATTATTCCAACAAATGCTTTCTTTAAATTTTAAAATTTCTTTTAACGATTCACTACATGGGGATTTCTTGTCATTTAAGATATTTAAGGAGGTAATTTAGCCATAATTTTCTTCATTGAAGGAAGAATCCTGTTTTAACTTGTAATACAGTAAAAAGTAAATAAGTATTTAATTTGCCAGCTGCCTATTTTCCTTTAATTTATCTCATTTCAAGATGAAGATTTATTGGCTTCTCTTCCATAGCTGGATAGGAAGAACATGTTGAACAAGAGTCATTGGACAGAAAATAGGTTCTCACCTGTATTTTGAGTTGCTTGAGATACAAATTTAAATAGTTGATATTTATTTATGAGAACTTGAACTCCATTCCAACTGCCTTTTTTAGGTACTGATATTCCGTGTTTGTACTGGTTGTCACTATGCATGGACCATCAGGGACTTCATCACTTGAGAAGACAAATTCTATAAATCAAATATTTATATGCATGTACATGTATTATAGGGCGATTTAGAATTAAAAAATTAGCAAATAATTTGGAATGATTTTTATTCATATTGTACCAGGATAGAGAAAATAAGGATGTAAGATTCACTTCAAAATTTTTCAGTAATTTTAAAAAACTGTCATGACAAATTTCAGGGAAAGAATCCAGATGTTTAAGTGCATATTTAAATTAAATTGTTAAATATATCAACCTAGACATGTGTATAAAAGCTATAATTATGACTTGCTGGTAAGAAAGTTACCTTCCTTCCTTTAATATGAAATAATGACAAATTTCAACAGCAGGCAAATTTATAAGAGTAAGAATTCAATTAAGCTAGTTCTTAGCTTAATCTTTCCCTTAATCAATGCTTTTGGGTTAGTAATTGCCAATTGGAAAATGGGAAAATTAATTAAAAAACGTTGTCTGATATTGAAGTGGCGATGATGTATGGAAAAAAAAGGAAATATGTTCTCAATGCTGCATTTTCCTTTAAAGAAAAGGGGGAGATGTTGGTCTTTGAGAAGCTGCAAGAGGTTCTTGAATGCAAGGTTAAAACTTGTACAAATGTACTGGAACAGAAAAAGGCATTTCTTGCCAGTGTGTGACAGCTCCATGAACAAATTTGTGAGGAATGCAGACAGGACCACTGGGGTTTCCCTCCTCGCACATCAGCCAAGAGGTTCTGCCAAGAATCTTGTTTGTTGCACACAGATGAGGAGTCCAGGATTCTGATCATCATTCCTGCTGATAATTAACGAGTTGGAAGCCTGCAGGAAGTGAGTGGCTCTCTCCATATCAGGATATGATTTGTTTTGGCAAATCACTCTCCCAGATCTCAAATGACGGCGCTGGAGTGTGGTGAGGCATCAATCTCGTTTGAGAATATGGGGAAAAGAGGAGAAAAGCCATGTGAATATTGGTTTTGGAAACACTTGCTGACCCCAGTGGAAGAGCAGCATCCAAACGAGCTGCCCCAGTATTACCCAAGAAATGTGGGTACCACACAGTGGGTGGTAGCAATTTTTACATTTGATTCACCTGCAAACTTCTTCAGGTTTGTATCAAAATCCTTGGAAATTTGGGATGCATTCAAACCAGTGTAAATATGAATCCATGTTTTGAGTGACCACTGGTTCAATTTGGGGGCAGGGTGAAGGGGGGCATGCTCTGGTTCTCAAGTAAAGGGAGTGAATTAATTTCAGGGTGACCAAAACCCTGTGAATGTGTTGAAGGCTGGGATATAGGAATGGTGGCTCAATTTTTGCCTTTTTCTGCTCTTTCCTAACAAGAAGGAGGATGAGTTCATGCAGCTCACTTTGAAGAGAGTGTGTGTGTGCCTAAAATATGGATGATCAAGCAGCATTCCTGGGTTTTCAATCAGCATGAAGCAGTGCATAATTAGTTTTCTGCAGTTATTGCTGTGACCTTCCTCAAATCTTGGCTTCGTAATCATAAAAACTTGGTCTTTAGCATTTGTTTGTCAGCCTCACTTTAAATGTCTTCCTCTGCTCTTTATTTATATTACTAATGCATGGAAAAGGGTATCACAAGGATCTTTGCATGATAATTAATTTCACTTAGTGTGGTCAAGAGGTAAGGTTGTAGGTTTTAGCAGAACTGTCTGAAACAATATTCCCAGGGAGCTGCAAGGACTACAGCTCCAAGAAATCCAGAATAATAAATGGCAGCCTGCCTTTCCCAAGGGCATTTTAGGAATATTTAGCCTGTGAATGCATATGGAAAGCACAGTGGACTGCAAAGAGTCCTGAATTGTACTCAGCATTATTGAAACTGAAAGGCGGCAGAGAGGTGGAGAAGTGAATGGGCTCCTAGAGGCTCTTTTATAGATTATGGGGGGAGGATGTGTTATAATAAAAGGTAATAAGAGCATTCCTGACTCCGATAGACTCTACCTTCAACTAACCTACAGCTATCAGGAGTCAGTAATCCATGTTGGATAAAGAGACTTTGAGGAGCAATTTTATTCTATTGCAATGCACCAGTTTGCACAATGGGTTTGCTCGCTTTTTGCAGGCAGCCTTCCTGAGGGACAATATTTCTGAAGCTCCACAAAGCGCTCTTTCTGTTTTCATTCCACAGTCCTTTAATTGGATGAATGGGCTGCAGGGGCCTGGAAGTTGGACTGAGTAGAATTTGCACTCTTTGAAACAGCAGCCAAACAAAACATGTCGAGCAGTTTCGCGTGGCACCGGGACAAAGCGAGCATGAAAGGGAAGCCTATTTAAAGAACAGAGCATTAATGTTTTAGTGGTGTTCACTTCAGGTCGCTACATTTTACATGAGTCTTTTTCCCTTATGGGAAAGTAATATGCTCTGAGTTGACTAAGTGCAGATCCTTTTCATGAGAGGTTGAAGGAATAGGCATTGGGAATGCAGCAACTGTGGTGTAGCAAGAGCAGAATTGGGATATAATGCCATAAGGCTAATTAACATCATGTTCTCCCATCGTGCTCCCTTTGGGGGAATCGTGGTTTTAAATGATAAGTGTGTAGACTGAAACATTCTTAATCTGGGCAAGTGGTGCAGTAAAACATTACTCACTGAATAACAAAGGGAATGTAAAATGGAGTATGGGCAGTATATTTCAAACAAAATGCAGAGTGTCCTTTTTCACCTTTTGCTGTGCTTGGTAACACTGATTTATTCACTGAAGAGAAGATGGAAGATGAACTGTGTGAGACTTGGGGTATAGGTTTGGTTTATTGCAATCTATAAAGAATTTCGACTTCTGATGGGTTTGTCCTTTGGAATATTTTTCCTTTGGTGCAATCTGGATGTTCAGCAGTGACAGGAAAAGTCACACAGAATCTTTTTGAAGGGTCACAGGGAATAAGTCCTTCCAGAAGCATTGATTTGTAAGTTTTTTTTCTTTGCATATGTCAGAAGCTTCAGAGCATCCCTTATGGGGCACAGCCAGGATCTCCTGCTCCTGAGAGTTCCCACTGTCTCAGAACTGGTTGGAAAACTGATTGCAGAGACAGGAAAAGGCAGAAAAGTCACATCTGAGGTGGGAGCCACTCCTTGAGCTGGTGTGATTAGCAGGGTGAGACCTCAGCAAGGGGAAGGTGCATTTTTCTGGGAGGATGTCAAAGATCTTCTTTCCCTTCTGGGAAAAGGGAAGGCAGCAAGTGCAGCAAAGAGCTTCAGGGTGAACCTGGGAACCAGGATGGGAACAGGACCAAGGGAAAGGTCAGAGAACACATTATTGTCTGAGGGGAAAGGAGCTGAGAGCTGCACAGGTAAAACAAGAATGTACTGGGTTTGGCTGGATGTGCCCAGCTCTGGGAATGGGGACACATTGCTTTGGGGATTGTTCGCTGCCACTGTGGCTTTGTAGGGCTCCTCTGCCTTTGTCCTATTTTTGAATTAGGCAGAATCTGTATCTCTCAAGCAGAGCTGGAATTTGTGACATGTCTAGGAATAGCTACAATTGTAGGTCTGAGTCCAATGATTCTGAGCTGCAGTTCAAACTTCAAGTGTAGTGCAGATCACAGTTTAAAATACCTGACAGTTTTTGATTTGTCTTCTGTCACTGGAGGAGAGAGCAAGTTAAATGGTCTGTAGTAAAAAACGATTGAACAAATCATTTTTAAAAAAAGAACAAGAAGAATACATTTCTTTTTCCGCTTGGTTGCTGACAGTAGCTTTTGGGTCTTTTCAAAAATTCTTGTTTCATAACAAAATAAGTTGCACTACCCATGGAAAAAGCTGCTTCTCTTTTTATACATGTGTATATATATACATATATAGGGCTTTTATATGAACCCACATAACATTCTAGGTATAAGTAACCTTAGCACACCATTTCTAGAGAATATGCAAAATATTTTCAACTTTCCCTTCGTTTCTCCACTCTTTCAGGAGACTGAACAGGAAGCTGCCATTTGCTGCAGTAATGGGTGAGTGCAAATAGGAACAGAAATTATTATCTTGATTCTTTTTTCACAGCAGCTCTTACAATATAGGAAAACCCAAAATATTTAGGGTGACAGCACTATTATCCTTTACATTCAAGGGTAAATTTGGTCTGGTTTAGCCATGGGAAGGTTTGGAGACCATTCTCAGGGCTTGTAAACAAAGCAGACTTGACAGGGACAAATTAAAGCTCATGTGTGTTTTATTGGTGATGGGGATTTTTAGATTATATTTGACTGAAGGCTGAATACTTGCTTGTTCTGGGTCAGCTTCTAGCTTTTCTTTTTTTTTTTTTTCCTTTTCTCTCTGAAGAAAACAGCTATGTAGAGGTTTTTATACCCATTTTTTAGGCTGGAGGTTTTGGTCATTGCCACTGCCACGTCTTGTTTTCCCCTTCTTCTGTTCAGGATGTAATACTTGTCCTCTGAATCATGCTGGAACATATTTTGGGAATTCATAGGATTATCACCAGGGCTACTGCTATCAGGCAGAACACATGCACATTTTATTATCTCACCCAACAGGTTTTCATTCTCTGTGCCCATTGAGTCAGCTCAGAGGGGAGCACGCTGCCATTACCACTGGCAGAAATCAATAAATATTATAGCAATCTTTGCAGACCTGCAGGAGCTTGCTCTGTCATGATAATTCAAAATCCAAGCCCTTATTTCCTGTCTCTTCCTATCTCCCATTTGCCCTTCCAAAATGGGTGGTATCCTGACCCCAAATTGCCTAAAAGATGGTGCCTGTTACTGGGCTACAAATTGATTTATTCAGTCAAATGAATTTGTGGAGCCTCTGAATGGAAACATTTCAGCTTTCCATATTTTCTATTTCCCCAGCACACAAAAGTAAAGAAAACAAGGTTTTGTTTTGTTTGTTTTTTTTTTTTTTTTTCAAATCAGGTTTTCTTGCAGAATTTTATCAGTGCATAAGGATAAAAATTATGTCTGTGATTTTTAACATCTCTGCACATCTGAAATTTAAAGATTAAAACTCCTGGCGTGACATGCAGTTCAGTCTGTTCAATTAATTTAGTGTTTTTGCTTTGAAAAAAAAGTGCCTTTTTACCTTTGTCAATTACAATTTCTTTCGTTTGTGAGCAACTTCTGTGTTATGGAGGAAATGTTGAGATTGCTCCACTTTTCCTTTGTTGTTCATTCCATCTGAATATGTTTCCATAGCTGCTCATACCTCTTTGGTATCCACTGGAGTGTGAGATCCTTTCCTTTGTGGATTTTTTCTTTGTCTTCCCACTTGTACCTGTCCCCCACTCTCAATCCAACCTGTGACATTTTCAACTCTGCCGCTGTTTTATTCCCCCAAAGTTAATCTGTCTTCCCTTCTTCCTGTTTTTCAAACTTCGCATTCAAACCTATCCACAAAGAGTTTGCAAATTCTGATTGTTCTGGATATGACAGGACAGGAGTGAGGTTTGGAGTTTGTGTACCTCCTGTAAGAACTTCAGGAAGGTGTTCTGC
Organism: Melozone crissalis; assembly: GCF_028551555.1. Classification (NCBI taxonomy): domain Eukaryota; kingdom Metazoa; phylum Chordata; class Aves; order Passeriformes; family Passerellidae; genus Melozone; species Melozone crissalis. Next base: position 20,953,320 of record NW_026535846.1, on the reverse strand, counting down.
AACTTTTCATTGCATTAGCAAAAATAATTCTCTCTCTATTTAAAAGGGGAATAAATAACATTTAACTAGTCAGATCATATTTTTAGAAGCAGAAACCGGCCTGTGTGCAACAAAGTTAATTGGAGTTTGTTTTGAAATTTAGGGTAAACCCCCAAAACAATAATTTCCTGTGTTGGAAAGGAAGCAGGTAGAAGGTAACTCTGGTATATAGGGGAAAAGAAAGTTTACTTTGGTACTTGGATGGGGAGGAGGAATTGGGCTCATAGTGCAAGGACATCATGGCAACAAGCTGAGAAATCTATTTTCCTAATTAAGCAGAATACTTTCAAAAGTTAATAACAGATACTTTCTTCTACAGTCCCTATTTCTGATAGCTTAATCAATGACAGCACTGTGAGATCAAGCCTTTATTAACCCTGGTCCTGTCTTCCCTGGGTTTAGAGCACCAAGCCCCAAATTCTGCCTCCACTGGGGCACTGTCACTGTCACCTCCAGGCACGTCCTTGGCACCTCCACCCTGGGCACTTCTACAAGGCAGGCCTTGAACTGGAATGCAGGATTGTGAAGATGTAATTTTTATCTTGCTTTCCCCTGTAATGGAGGAACTTGCCTTGAATATACAAGAATTGCTGTGATGTGGGGAAGTCAGGAAATACAAAGTGTTCCTTTCCACATCTTTGGGTGTGATGTGTTCAAGGGCTGTGCCCAGTGCAGGGTCAGGAGTGTGCAGAGAATGCATTGCCCTCCATAATCCTCTTGGTAGTGAACAACCTGATTTTATTTTTTTTTGGTTTTGTTTTCCAGCTGTGCCCTTCTCAATTTATTATTTTTTTTCTTTTATGAGCCTCATCACAGGTCTTTAAATATGGGCTGTTGTTTGCTATGAAACCACTCCATTATTCCAGGAACATATGTTCGTGACAAGTACAAGTCATGAACATTTGAATCGTCTCCATCTGGCATGAATTAACATAGTATCATAATAAATGAGAAGTGTTAATACTGAGAGGATTTTCTGGGAATTCTTGATTTAACCAATATTTATAGTTATATATGGAACTTGGGCTTGGCTTTGCTTGGAAGAGCACAGACAAAGGTATGATGCTTCCTGTTGTGTAATTCTTGAAATAACTTGATTAAGTATTAAAGCCTCTGTGAAGTCCCCACGTGCTTTTCAGCTCTTAGAAACACTTCTAAGGAAAATAACAAATGAAAAAATGGAGCAGGTTCCTATTTGCCGTGGTGAGGACAGCAATGCTGGGTGCCAGCTCAGCATTATTTGTTAACATATGTACTTTAAATCCTTCAGTGCCCCTTGAGCACGTAACATATATCTCACATCCACATGGCCATATGGAGACACTGCACTCATTTAAATAACAAGTGCACAGTGAAATTATCTTGGCCCCAGAGTGCATGTTGTTTATAACAAGGAGTTACTCTTACTTCCTAAATTAAACAATTTTTCTTTTTTTTTTTTCCCTACAGAACCTTAAGGCTAAACTATCAACCAATAGAAACTGTGGGACAAGATGAGCTCCTACCATAATATAGATACTACCATAATATAACAGACACTGGTCTTTATTCACCGCTGTGTACTCTGCATTTTAAAATAGTGACTTTTTAAAATACATTCAGCCAATTGTATTTTAAAAAGTCACTATTTCTTTCCATTTCCCCCCCCTCTACTTTGACTATATATCAACCCTTCCTGTGGATCTCTACAGTCTTTGAAAAGCTTTTTCTTTTGAGTTTTCTGTTTGTTTTGATAATAATTAAGTAGTTTTTTAATGCATTGGAAATGTATAGAACATAACACCAGCAATGAATTAATCCTGAAATAGTTCTGGATTAGAACATCGTGGTAGACACCAAACATTCACAGCACTTGAACTGAATTACCCAAATTAAGCTCAGGATGTGTCCCCAGGCCTGGGGCAGCCTCAGGTGGGGATTTTGGGTGTGAGGAGCCCCAGAGCTCAGAGCTCATCTCCAGTCCATATTTGGGTCATCATCTGCTGGAATGATTCCCTCACAGTGCTCCAAGGTGTGGTGGTTGTGAGGAGCCTGATCCTCCTCATCGGGGGCCTGATCCTCCTCATCGGGGGCCTGATCCTCATCGGGGGCCTGATCCTCATCATCAGGGGCCTGATCCTCATCATCAGGGGCCTGATCCTCCTCATCGGGGGCCTGATCCTCCTCATCAGGGGCCAAATCCTCCTCATCAGGGGCCTGATCCTCCTCATCAGGGGCCTGATCCTCCTCCTCAGGGGCCTGATCCTCCTCATCGGGGGCCTGATCCTCCTCATCAGGGGCCTGATCCTCCTCATCGGGGGCCTGATCCTCATCATCAGGGGCCAAATCCTCCTCATCAGGGGCCTGATCCTCCTCATCGGGGGCCTGATCCTCCTCCTCAGGGGCCTGATCCTCCTCCTCAGGGGCCTGATCCTCATCATCAGGGGCCTGATCCTCCTCATCAGGGGCTTGATCTTCATCAGGGGCCTGATCCTCATCATCAGGGGCCAAATCCTCATCATCAGGGGCCAAATCCTCCTCATCAGGGGCCTGATCCTCATCAGGGGCCTGATCCTCCTCATCGGGGGCCTGATCCTCCTCATCAGGGGCCTGATCCTCCTCCTCAGGGGCCTGATCCTCCTCATCAGGGGCTTGATCTTCATCGGGGGCCTGATCCTCCTCATCGGGGGCCTGATCCTCCTCATCAGGGGCCTGATCCTCCTCCTCAGGGGCCTGATCCTCCTCATCAGGGGCTTGATCTTCATCGGGGGCCTGATCCTCCTCATCGGGGGCCTGATCCTCATCATCAGGGGCCTGATCCTTATCATCAGGGGCCTGATCCTCATCATCAGGACCCAGATCTTCATCAGGGGCTTGATCCTCATCATCAGGGGCCTGATCCTCATCATCAGGACCCAGATCTTCATCAGGGGCTTGATCCTCATCAGGGGCTTGATCCTCATCAGGGTCCATCCATCCCTTCAGGTTCCTTTGCACTTGGGTAGGGTGTTCTCTGTACTGACTTCCACTTTGGAAAAAAATCAGTAATTTTACTTGAATGAGGAGCTAAGAAACAGAAATACACAGAGCCATGAATTTTCCCAGAACTTTCAGCAGCAATTTGTGTGTTTTGGCTAAATTTCCTGTGAGAGCCAGTGACAGAAAAGCAGGATTTGTTTTCTCCCCCTATCCCTCTAGACGTGAGTGTGGCTCTGTGTGAGGAGCAGGAAAGGGGCAGAGTCTGGCAGATTGCATAACCCAAGGCCTGTTTTGAATAAAGGCCCCTGGATTTGGCAGCGTGGAAGCAGCAGATGGGTGTCTGCCACCCCCAGGAACACACAGCCCCTTGTTTGGTGTGTCTGGGCATCACTTCAGTGCCACACAAAGAGGTATTTTTGGGAGTGATGTCAGTTCGTTGGCATTGTTTGGCTTGCTGAAATGATGCCCAAAAAGCCTTTGAGAGTAGCACTTCCCTCCCCGTGGAATGTCATTATCCTGCATGGTAATAATTATTTTTTAAGCATTATAAGCATTATCCTGCTCTGAAGGGCAGGGCAGGTAGTCAAATAAACGTGTGGCTGATTGTTTCTGAAAGGGGCAGGGCAATTTCTGCTGGAGGAGAGCGGGTCTGGAGTGTGCCACAAGTGGTTCCAGAGAAATTCCAGTGCTGTGAGCACAGCCAGGGGAGCTGGGCTGGTGAAAAGGATGGTGTGCTGCTCCCAGTGTGGGCGTCTCACCTTGTGCAGCAGGGACAGAAAGGGAGAAGGAGCAAAACCCACTCTGGGTTGTGGCCTAGAACATAAGCATAGAAATGACAAATAATTGCATTTGTGCTGTAAGTGCTGCTTGTATTCAGTGTTTAGTGACACCAGACAGGAAACACAATTAATTTGGGTTATTTTCTGTTTGTAGCATTAAGGAATGCCGGAGATCTTTAAATAGGAATGGTTCATTTTTTCACAGCTCTGAGCACTGAGAAGGCTGCATTACAAAAACCTTTACCTAAATCCTTCAAGACTCTTGTGAAAACATTTCTGAACAGTTGAGGAGCAGGTTTATCTGGATTTCTGGGGAAAGTACTCTCCTAAGTCACTAAACCAATCTGCAGAATTCCATCTGTAGTTACTGAACACAGTGAAAGAGTGAGGAATAATAAAAGGAAAATATTCTGAAAGTTGTTGGGCTCTGACAGTGTATAATGAGCATGTCAGGTAATACAGCTATTCTGTATGGCAAAGTACAATCTTTCATCCTGTGTCAAAAAGCTTCTCTAAAGTGCTTTTCATATTAAAAGTGTCAGGTATATATCAAGGTTTTTTTTTCTCAGTTTTATGAGGCAGAAAGTGAAGAATGAGTTAGTGATTTACTAAGATCACTAAGAAATCAAAACCAGAATGAGGAGCTCAATTCTACTTTCAGCCCCTTCCTTTACTTTCATGACATTTTAGGAGTTTTTCTTTTTAAATAATTTTAGAAATGGAGGGATGATACATTTAAAGACACTGGGTATTACATCCAAGCCAGTGGGGTTAGTTCATTTCAGCATGTGCCTGTCATTTTGTGTCACTGAATGCTAAGCCCTCATTTTACAATTCATCTAAATGGATTTGTTCCCAGCTTCTCAGTAAATCTATTTTATAAAAAAAGTTCTGAGCTCTCAGCAGTATTCTTGACAAGAACCAGTATTACACCAAGGTATTTTGGGTTATGCTGAGAAAATGGAAGGAGAGGAAGCCAATGGTTGAGTTATCTCAGTGGCAGCCATGAGCTCTCCTTTTCTGGTTGTTTTGAGCGTGGTGTGATGTTGTGACTAAAGATGGAATTTCTTCTGTCTCATCTTCCATCAGCCCCAGAGTCTCGTTGAAAACAAAGCACCTCAGTGCCAGTGAAGTTGTCTTCATGTCTGGCACGGCATTGGCAACTCTGCAATGAGCCTGGGAGCCACAATTCAGAATTTGGCTGCCAGAAGTTGTTCTTTCTGCAGACTTGGGGGAACGGCCTGCTCGTTTCTTGGCACCTTTTAATTTTCAGCACATGTTCACATCTCTCTGCTCCTCTCCATCCCATGGAGGCTGGCAATTTTAGCTCGTCATATTAATCAGTTGGACTGTTAGGAGATAAAAGCAGCATGTACTTTACAGCTCTGAGGGATATGATCAGGGGAATTGACGCTGACCTTGTTCCTCTTGGCAGTTGTTCCCAGCCTGTATTTAAATGAAGTTCACTGCTTTTGTTTCATTTCCCTGGGAGTGCTCGTGTGCCTGAAATAATGAATTGTTCAAATAGCAATTTTAACCTCGGTCTTGAAGCGTGAAGTTTGGTGACACCTGGGTTCACCTAACAGCTTGCAGCTTCCTGCTGGGCCTCCTCTCCCTCATCCTGCAGTCCAGGCACCCCTCCAGCCTCTCCCGTGTCAGCTCCAATACTTGTCACCTTTTCTCCCTTCTGAGTTGCTGTATTTCTGGCAAAAAGCTGACAGCTTTCTGGAGAGGTCAGGTGAGTGTATGGCCAGTCCAGGAGCAGTGGGATTGCCCCTTGTGACAGCCCCAGCCCTCAGGTGTCCCACAGAGCCACCAGGAGCTGCATCTTGGCAAATGCTCCTGCCCCAGGCAGCTCATTCCTCTCCTGTAGCCATGATATTTGCTGCAAAATCCTTTCCTTGGGATTTTTCCTCCTGAGAAGCTGAGAGGCCTCAGGAACAAAATGTAAACAATGGTTATCTGCTGCTGTGGAATGCAACAGGTGCATCTGGGATTGGCCTCATGTGGTTGTTTCTAATTAATGGCCAATCACAGTCAGCTGGCTCGGACTCTCTGTCCCAGACACAAGCTTTTGTTATTCATTCCATTCCTTTTCTATTCTTAGCCAGTCTTCTGATGAAATCCTTTCTTCTATTCTTTTAGTATAGTTTTAATGTAATATATATCATAAAATAACAAATCAAGCCTTCTGAAATATGGAGTCAGATCCTCATCTCTTCCCTCATCCTCAGACCCCTGTGAACACCACCACACTTCCCCTGTGCCACTCCTGGGGTCTCTGCCATGAGCTGAAATTATTTCATAATGAGTTTAATATCAGTAATGGTGCTGGAGTAGTTCTCATCTCCCTGCAAGGATGTCCAGTGAGCTCCTCAGGGCTCCTGGTGGTGTCCTTGGGGTTTCTGCTCTGCTCCATGAGATGTTTTCATCACTGCCCCCTTGGTTCTGCTGATCGGGATGTTAGTGGAGCTATTCTGGACTATCAAAGCAAAGAAAAAAGTCATTTTTTTAGACTTCTGAGACAAATCCAACACGTTTTAGCCCAGTCAGTTTCGGTCATCAGCCATAACCATAAAAAGCACTGAGCTGCAGCTTAGAGCCAAGAAATTCCTAAGCAGCTTTGTAACTGAGGAACTCATCAGAGTAAACGAAATTGGCCCGTTATAATTTTAAACAGACCTGTGAAAATCCACTTAAAGCTCATGTATTCTGCACTATTAGAAGCATCAAGATTTGTGTTTTCCAGCCACCCCTCCATTTTTCCCCCTAAACAGAAAATTCCCGATTACCATTGCCTACTCAGAGAGCACATTCACTACTTTTATGATTTTCTGAGCAGTTCTATGGAGTGAACCAATCATGTTAATGTGATGATGGAAATTTTGGAAACTTTTGAGAAATTAGAAGATTTCAGCATTTGACTCCTGTCCAGTTTATTGGGATTTCTCCTATCCAGCATTTATTTACTGCAGGGGTCTGTGCTTTGTAGCTGTGCATGTGACTTCACCTCTCCTTGCACTCCTAGCAGTGTTTCACTAACTGGCAACCAAAACAGCTGATGTTGGCAGAAAAGAGTTTACAAACCTGACTAAATGGGATTTAACAAATTAGATTGCAACTTAATTTTGTTCTGCATTTTTGGAGCTGTCCCGTAGTGATGTTGACACACAATGCTCAATTATATTAATGCATTATCATATTAAGGCTTCTGAATGAATTTCTTCATTCCATAAAAAGTGGGTAGCAGCTTGATGGAGTGTGGGTCTGACTCTAAAATGCATTTATCTGTTTGAGATTTTTATGTTTAAGAGGGTAGATTCCATTTATTTTATTTATCCTATATATTTAGAAATATATATATAGAAATATAATTCTATATGTTTAGAAAATGAGACTATTTGTGCTGAAGCTCTTTAAATTTGTTCAGAAAAAAAAAAGCTCAGCTGTACCACAAAAATTTTAACACCAAGCGATTTTATCACAAGCAAAAAATTTTTACATTTTAGCAGTGCATCGTTTTATAATTTTACAGATGTTTGGTATAAATCTATTCTTTAGGGTTTTAAGTTTTTCAATAGTTAAAATTCTCATCCCCTCTGTTTTTCTAGTAAGACTTTCTGATGTTGAATAAAAAATGTCTTTTTTTTTCCTCTGCTGAATTGCTGAACAAGGTGGGGTTATTTGTCAAGAGCAGAGGATCTGCTCAATAATATTCTTTTTATCTGATTCTGTTCATTATATTTGCTGATATTGGTGACAAGAAATGTTAAAAAAAATGGACATTTTAGAAAAAAAGATATTTTAGACTTTAAGCAGGTTGTTCCAGTGGCTTGTACTTTTCTGCACTTCTGCATTTGCTGTTTTTGCTACTCTGGTTTTGGACCTGTGTATAATGGAATGAACCTGTATTTGCAGATAATGGTTTTTGAGACATTGTAGTTTTTATTGCAAATTATGGGCTACAACATGAGGAATGCCTATTGCCAAATACAACTTTTACAAGGAAACATTTCTGCCCCTGGGTTATCTGTACCTGTATACCTGTGCAGTGTATGGGTGTTTTCCCATTTCTCACAGGAGCCAAGTGAGCATGGTGCCACGAGTTTGTGCAGTAGCTGGCTTGAGATTTGGGGAAAAACTATTGGAGTTGTCAATAGAGATGTAACGAGGCACCCGAAGCCTTAATGCCCAAAGTGCTTCCTTTACCAGCAGGGCTCGGGAGCGCCAGGAAAACGTTCCCTCGGCTCTGTTTGTGCGCAGCATCCAGATGTCAGCGAGCTCAATCACAGCCATCCGTTCTCCAGGGGATTTCAGGTCTTGTTTGCAGTTAAACGATGCAGCAGGTGGCAATCGGGACTCAGATCAGACGGCGGCTCCACCAGAGCTCTGCCTCATCCCTCTCTCCCCTCCTCCCGTTTTTTTGGTGCTTGTTTGCACATGAGGTGGGCAGAAGAAAGCAAAGCAGCATGGTGACACTTTGAGAGCTACAATAAAAGAGGATTTTAATGTAAGAAAAAAGAAGGAACGTGTCTTAGTTTGTTTTGCTTCTCTTGGCTTGAAGAAATGACTTAATGGCCTGTTTTAATAATTAACATATCGTGAAATCTAAATTGAGGAATGAGAAAAATGGTAATGTATGTGTATAAAATATTTCAAATGTATTTAATTGGTTGTTTTGAATTTTATAGAGAAACAACAAATTGCATCTTTTCTTTCTCATTCACTGGTACTTCTTCATTTCAAGTGTGTAGTTATGCACTTTACCCTTAGTTTTTTTTTCTGAAGTCATCATTTCTTTTTGGGGAGTTTTTAATTTCATCATTACTAAACCTGAAGATTTCATAAATTTTAAATTTCCGTGGTTATTCAGAATCGCTGAGTGTGGCTTTATTGGGAATATTTGGTGATTGAGCAGGTCAGGTTTTAAATGCCATTAGGTAAGAGTATTGGTAGGAACATCTTTACTTGTAATTCTTAGTTATCGATTGCATTTATTTATTAACTAATCTTTTACATGAAAGCTATAAATATCCATTGTTCTTTTTCATAATAAGCCCAGCTCAAACCCATGACATTCTGCTTTGTTGACACAGAGCACAACAAATTAATAAACCCAAAATACTGACCTTAACACAAAGATTTAAACTTTTTTTTTTTTGTTGTTAGTACTTAGAGGTACCTTAAGGCATAAATCTTGGTTAATCTATTTTAAAAGGCTTGGATATCCTGAGTTTTCATACTTTTATTTGGAGCTTTCTTGAACAGCTGGACCTGGCCATTTCTCAAGGCTGTGTGTGCATCATCCATGCAGAGGAGGAAGAGCTCCTGGGCTGGATTCCTCCTGATGTGTCCTGTCCCAAGGGTTTGGATTCAAAGGGTTTGGGCAGCAGGGCCCCAGGGCAGCCAGAGCTCAGGCTGCTCTGACAATCACCCAGCTCAGGTAAAGATAAACAATAATTCGTATTATTCACGACAGCCGCCTGTCAGACTCGGGTTATTTTGTTCTTTCATAAGCCAGTCAAGAATTTTACACTTTTCAGGTGTTGTAAAGAAAACAAAAATGCTCTCTGGGCTGCATTACCTTCCAGGATAGAATTTAGTGTCTGATTATTGCCTAAAAATCTGATTTTATCCTAAATCTGTGTCCTTTAGTGGATTGCTCTGCTGTGCAAAGTGGTTTTACTGCATGGCCAAATGCAGGCAAAAGAGAACTTGGATAAAGAAGCAGATGGACTCTTGGTATTTGGAAAAAGGAAAAAAAAAAAAAGAAAAACAGAGGCAGTAAATGGAACATTCCTATTTCCAAACTTTTAGAGCAGTTTTGTTTCTGGTGCACATGTCAGCTGAGTGTGAGCCCCAGCAGCAAAGGGAAGCTTTGTTCCAAAAGAGAAAGGCTAAGGGGTGTGCTCATTAGATGTGCTGCAGCATTCCTGGGGAAAAAGAAACAAACCACAAACTTTTTTATAAAGGTAGTGCATAACTTAGGGCTCTCCCTTGATGGCAGTAACTTTTGAGCTGAAAATTTATATACATTCCACGTGCTTATTTTCCTCTGCAGTTCATGAATAAATGAACTGGCAGTGCAACAATATCATAGCTCAGGGTACTGGTGTTTTTGTTGACTGTCAAGTAGATGGTTTATGCTGTACCAGGGCTGTGTGTGAGCTCTGCCAGTGCCTCAGTCACCTCCAGATGAATATTGATAGGACTCAAATGCTACAGCAGTCAATTTTGTATAATTTTCTCTTTTACCCTCTCTGTTAGTTTCTGTGAGAAGGGGAAGCGAAGGAGCAGAGCTGCTGCCTGGTTTTGCATCTTCCCCTCTCCTTTTTCCTGCTGCCATCACACTGCTGTGGGATGTGCTATTACACCCATTTTCCATGGATGCAATAGCATGGCCTGCAGCTGGAGTGTGTCACCAGAAACCTCTGAGCACTTCAGCCACTTTTAAACCTGCTCAGCTCTGTGCTCCTCTGGCTCCTGCCTTGTCAGTGTGTCCAGGAGAATATTGGGGAGAATATTCTGGAAACCTGGCTGGAGTCAAGGTGAACATCAGCCCTGCCCTGCCATCCTCCTCTGAGCGCCTCTCCCTATGGGAAAGGTCATCCTACTTTGAAAATTCATGCTCCAAATCATCATCCTGCCTTTACTTCATTATTTCCAGTCCTACAACAAAAGCAAGCCTTTGTTACAAAAAGTTGAGACTAGGAAATAATCAATTTTTATTCTGTATTAGTGCCTTAGAGAAATCATGATTTATAACACAACCTGTATCGCTGTAGATCTGTGATTTCCAGAATTGCAGGAATGAGTAAATGTGGTCATAGATCTATGTAAATACGGATCTTCACCTTCACATGTTATTTTAAACAAACTTTATTGCCACATAATAAGTGTAAGAAAATGGATTTCTATTGTCTGAAAGGAATTGTTGTAGTTAGATCTTGTGTTTGGTTCCACCTACAAGTGTAAATAAATCCACGTTTCTCTTAGTGAAGCATTAGGACTAAAGTAGCAGAGTTAGTGGTTTTTATTTCTCATATCAAAAGATCATTAAAAGTGGTATTTTCCCCTGTTTATAAAGGTTGCTATTTAAGTATGTTAATTGGCCATTTCCACCCTATTTATTATTAACAGCCTGACAAGTTTAGAAAAACTTTTCAGGCTCTGTAATAGTGGCTGTTTCTGAGTTTTGCTAATTAATAGTGTCCAATGCATTAATTATTTATTTTCAAGCATGTTTAAAATGCCCCAAGCGGGATAATTCATGCTGCCCAAAATTAATGTGAAAATGTTGCAAGGCTGAGGATAGCCAGAAGCAAACTCTTTGACAAGGGCTGCAAATCTCATGTGTGTGTGTGTGTGTGTGAACTTCAGTGCTCCATGGATTGCTTGGAACTGCTGCCTTATTAATACAATTGTCTGCATTAAGGGAATCTGTGTTCAGGGCTTTTCCTTCCCCCCTAGAAATGCTGATTAGTGAGTATTTCATGAGGTTTTGGACTCTGACAATGAGGAAAAAAGTCAGATGGAGTCATACTTGCATGCATTGTGAGCCAGAAGTACATGGAATGTGTTAGTACAGGTAAATTTTTCACAAAGCCCATGTCTAAAGATGAAAATAAATTAAGAATATAGTTTAAAATGTGCTGAGAAGAGTGGCTGTGGTGAGCCATGGTAGAGGAAAAAAAGGATTTAAATATTATGAAGTGGTTAATTAATGTAAGCCAGTAAAGCTAAGGGAGGATATTTAGAAGCACAAAGAAGCTCAAATGTGGTTCCAGGGGTGTTGCAGTGACAAGGACCAGAAGAATCTCAAAAGGCTCTCAAATCCTGGTGGTGATTTTGTGCTAGGAAATGTCGTGTGAAGAAACTGGACAGTGGCTTTTGTTCTCCAAAGCAAAAGGGAGTGGATCTTGCCCCCTCTCGTTTAGGGGGAAAGGGTTTCTCTGTCATACAGGGATGGTAAAAAAAACCAAAGAGAACCAATGAGGAAAAGAAAAAGTCATTTTTAGCATCTCTGCCCTCCTACCTGGGAACAGGTCCTGGTGTGAGGTTCAGCAGGCATTCAGGTGTCAAGTGTGGCAACAGGAAAGGAAAAGCACTTGAGAGGTGAATATTGTCAGCTCAGACATCCTGAAAGCCCAGAGCCTGCTCTCAATGCAGAATGCCAGGGCTGGGCCCATTCTCAGAGCAGGGCTCAAAAGATTTGCTTTTGTCCCTCTAGAAACACTCAGAACTCAAATGTCCTTCTTTCGAAAACTCCTGAATTGCTATAAAACTGATTTTTGCCTTTTGCTGAGCTGTGGTAAATTAATTTATAGAGGTTTCAAAATGAGCTAATCAGTTTTCAGGGCTCTGAAAATGCTCCTCATGGATTGATTGTCAGTAAACCTGATTAATTTGCAGTGTTTGCAGTAAATATGTCTCTGCTACTGTAATATTCAAAATAATTTTAAAATAGTGATCACTTAAGCTTTCACTTAATGCAGTTTCAATGGAATGAGTATATAAAATTCTCCCTGCAAATCAGAGTTTTCTGTTTCTCCCCACCTTTAACTTGCTTTTCAGAGGGTTTTGGAAATCTTTCCAATGTGTTTGTAAGGACACAGGCATTCAATTTTAGCCTGCTTTCCTGAGAGCAATCAATGCAGATTTTTATCTTTTGATTGCTTCAAACACTCTCCTGTCTCTCTTTTTGGAGGAGAAGGGCAATATACAATTTAGTCAAACCTGTTTTATTCAAGTTTGCTGTTTAATATCACCCTGGTATTCCTGAAAGGATGCTCATGGAAACCACAAGTACATACAGTACAAGCATGGAATACCAGAAATACATGCAGTACTTGGAAACCTCTACACACCTTGGTATTTGTTTGAATTTCTTGTGTCCTCTTGCCCTTGAACACCACATTAATTGACTCTTTGAGCTCCCTCAGATGAGTTTAGTTGCTGGTATTGATGAAAAGCACAACCTAAAAACTTATTCCGTAGAACCTGGCAAAGAAGTTAAAGGGATTATGACTTTTGATGGATACTTTTGACATTGGGATTTGTCAGTGCAGGCACTATATTTCTGTCTAACATCTCTTCCCAGCCAGCCAGCCCAAATAGTCTGAACTGCCCAAGGACTCATTTTATCCCACAAATGTTTATGCAAATGTGTTCTGTACAAGTTAACATATGACATAAAGCGAGTTTTATTCTCAAGTTCAGCATTTCATTTTATCAGTCTGTCATTAAAAATAACCAGTTGCAAATTAGCAGTGCGAGCTGACTCTCTTTAATCAATTTCCTCAGCAATTGTGAGGTTCAGAATTGCTTTCAGAGGCATTTAATAATGCCAGCGTTACTTTTATGTGGCATCTCAGGACAAAGGAGTTAATCATGACACAGAATCTAAACTGCAGATTGACAGAAATAAATCAGACGAGGGAAAAGAATTCCCACCAATATTATTTTACAAACAGTGGCATCTAATTGCCTTCTGTGTGTTCACCAGGACTGCTCTGAATCTCGTTTTTGAATGATTGATTGCTCAGCTCAGCTGTTAAACTGGATTTGCAGTTTATCTGAGGCTGTGTGGAGCGAGTCAGCCCTGGAAATGAGTAGGATGGTGCTGTACATTGCTGCTGGCTGGCTGGGGCAGCACATGCAGCCCTGACATTATTGTCACAGGCACTGGGGTCTGTGGTTGCAGGGGAATGGCTGCAGGCAGCAATGGCTCAGAGCTTGGGCACTGCAGCACCCCAAGCCATTGATCCTGCAGGGCTGTGAGTTTGTCCTGTTGTCTGACAAAGGGAGGTGCAAACTGTACAAATTGTACAGTTGTTTGGTCACTGTGTCCAGCTGGAGCACTATTACAGCGCCCTGCATGGGGTCGCTGGAGGTGAGAGAGAGACGAGAATCTTGTTTCTTGATCAGAAGGCTGGATTTATTGATATATGATATATAATACATTATAACTATACTAAATAGAAATAGAGAGAAGTTGCAGATGCTGCTACAGCTAAGCTAAGAATAGCAAGAAAAGAATCTCTAACAAAGTTGTGTCCAGGGACTCTGTCCCCAGCTTGCTCCTGTGATTGGCCCCCAGTCATAAACATGAGAACATGAACCAATCACAGGTGCATCCTATTGCATTTACAGCAGCTGATAACAATTGTTTACATTCTCTTTCTGGGGGCCCTTGCTTCCCAGAAAACGAACAAGTCTGAAAGAAAGGATTTCTGTGAAAAAATGTCTGCGACAGAGCACCTCGAGGGGCTCATTCAGGTCTGGTATCCTGAATGTTGCTGCGAGTGCTCATGTGGGATCACCTCTGTGGTGCCTTATCTGGGCTACCCAAAGACAGAGGCCAGACAGAATTAAGGGAGTAGAAAGCATTTATATTTATTAAAGAGCCTTCAGGTACATTTTGGGCAGACAAAGCCCCCCAGGGGTTACACCCAAAAATGGATGATGGGTCACAGGTTTGCACACTTTGATAAGTTTGGTCCATTTGCGTGTTGGGGGGTTAATGTTCAATTCCAGCTTCATGTAATGAAGTCATTGACCCCAAGTTTGCTCCCCCAAACTCACTTTTGTTCCCATCTCAGGGCCTGAGGCAGTGAGGTGTCCTTGGTTCCCAGCCTGGAGAGGAATTGTTGTGTCTGCCCCAAATGGGAGAGCAGCAGCTCACACTGCACATGGAGTTTAGAATTATGCACTAAAGAGCTGCAGGATCACAAATACATGAAAAATATAAAAGCTCCAATCCTAAAACATCACTCTATTGTCTGTTTATTCCCCCCTGTTCCTCCAGCAGAGCTGAAGCTTCTCTGTCCCATTGCCCACAGGTCCCCCAGGGCAGGCAGGAGGCTGCAGAGCTCAAAGCACATCCCTGTCTTCAGCTGTGCCCTCACAACCAGCTCCAGGACAGGGCTGGGGAGCCACAGGGGGATGAGCAGTTCCAGGTTTGGTTCACAGTGTGCCACTCTTCAAACGCTGCAGAAGGGACAGCATGATTCTGATTTTTTATGATTTTTTATGCTGACTGAGAAATCAGCTGTAATTACAATTACACTGTAATCTCTTGCTTTGCAGCCTAGGATTAGCTTGGTGTAGGGTGATGCCACATTTCCAGTGGCTTGGTTTAGGTATTTCCCAAGCAGGAATGTTTAGCTGAGTGAAATATCAGCTGAGCACGTCCCCAGTCACAGATTTGTGCTGACATATGCAGCAGATTTGAGTCCAGCTGGCAGGACTAATAAACAATAGTTGTTACCATGTCTTATTTTTATTTAGAGGAAAAAAAGCCCATAAAAGTTTTAATACATGTCTAATAATATACAAATATATATTTATGAAGAGACAGTGTTGTTTTAAAGTAGAGGTCAAATGTCCAATCTGTCTGAATTTGGTCTCCAACATTTACCTGTGTTCCTATGGCTGTTTCTGGTGTTTGCTAGGGCTGTTCTGACACTTACTATGGCTAAAGAATTATTCAATGTCATTTTAGGTCACTTTCACACAAGAGCAGCACAATCCTGTAGTGGGAACTATATGCACTGGCAGCTTGCCCAGCAACAAACCCAAATTATTAATTGGGAAGCAGAAATGCAGGTGGGGAATACTGTGGGCACTCTGTATCAAATGGGAGGGCTTAATTTCAGGAAGGATTTTTTTTTTCCTTGAATAACTCAAGATTCTGCTTATTTTAGTTTGATGCTATCTGGCTAAAATATTTTCTTCATGATTGTACATTAAAGTTTAAGTAACTCTTCTTCCCATAGCCATTCCTTATGGGCATAATGTGAAGCAGCTGATTAATTTCTCCATCTTTTCTACAGAAATCAATAATGGACCCTGGGAAGATTAATATTTGTGAAAGAAAAGATGATATAAGAGTCATAAATCTTTTGTGGGATTCATATGTCTTCTTCAGTTTCCAGGACAGGAATGATCAAGTTAAATATGGTGCATGCTAAGGGTTGGTTGTTGGCTGAGGGCCAGAACCCAGCAGTGCTGGGAGAGGCAGGTGGGGTGACATTTTTGGTGACATTTTGAGGTGTTTTTGGTGATACTGTGAGGTCTTTTTGGTGACAATGTGTGGTCTTTTTGGTGACAATGGGTGGCCCCAGTTTTGCAGCAGAGCTCCTGGAATTCCTGCCTCAACACCTACTATGGTACTGAAGAATTCATTCAGGATTTTTAAAAGCTCTGTAGAAGTAAAATAAGTTTTATATTTGCCACTGGTTTGGGTTTTGTTTTTTTTTTAAATCACCAACCCCACATAAAGTTAAAAAAGAACGCCCTCTTTGAAGTAACGCTTTGAGGAACGTGTCGCTTTCCAATTCTTTCATCATAATTGACAGGCCATAGAAACTCATCGCCCAAATGTTCCATGACAAATGCTGTGCCAGGATGGCTGAGCAGGCTGCACTAAAGCCAGGTCCCAGCTGACATGTGAATAATCTCCACCCTGCACAATTTGGAGCTGCAGTGAAAGTGCTGTCGGATAACAGATGGGTGAGTCCGTGCCACAGCAGCTGAGGGAGTCGCAAGAAATGCCATGTGGCTGGATTTCATTTTTAATTTTTTTTTTTTCCCAAAGCCTCTCTATTGCTGCCTTGCCACGGAAACCTATTCCCCCAGCTTTCAAAGTGAGAAGGAAACTTTATTGTCTACTTAATCTCAAAGTCCTTTTCCACCTGGAGAGCAAGGAGACAACATCCGTGCTGGGGCACAGCAAAGCAGTTTTCCTTCACTTAGGAGGTTTTACCTGTGAAGTCAAACATCCTTCACAAAGGTTGTTTTTGCCCCAGTGGCTCTGGCTCCCTCCTCTTAAGCAGGTAGCAATGTCAGCCCAGCCCAGCTGCACAGAGCAATTCAGATCTCCTTGTGAGCTCCTGCACTCCTGCCTTTCTTTCAGACTCTTCTCCAGCCACACATTTCCATACCAAACAAAATCCAGGCTCTGTGGGCTAGGAAGTTTGACTTTTATCCTTCAGGTTCCTCTTTGCAGCTTCCCCATAGGCTCCCTTTAGAGGTTATCCTGACAAACACATGAGAGAAGAGTAAAGCAAAAAGGAACCAGAAGTCAAAACAGAAACACTCAGAACGGTCTCTGGAGTGGGGGCTCCCCATGGCACAACACAGGCTCCCAGCCAGTCTGCCTGAATTTCACACCAAAGAAAGATGGGTTTGTGCTGAGCTGAAACACAGGGAAGAGCTGCAGGAAGCTGATTTTCAGAGCTGTGATTCCTCCTGAGCTCTCACATGTGAGTGGATGAAGACAATGTGCCAGTTTTGAGCTGGAAGGGAGCTCTGCAGTGCCCGTGGGGAGCTGGGACAGGGAGAGGCTGGGGCAAGAGCAAGAACAGAATTTCACTGGGACCAAGCTGGCTGCTCCAGTGAAATCCCTGAGATATGGCCTGAGCAACTTGGAGCTTGCTGGGGATGTTCAAAGTAAAATCTATTTGTGTTTCTTTAGCACATTTCTATTATTTTTCTGTTTTTTAATTTATTATTTTTACTATTTCTTATTATTTTTTTCTTTTTAAGAAATTTCTTAATTTCTCATTTTTTTTCTATTTTTTAATTTTATTTTTCTTTTAGAAGTGGTGGTGGTTTTTCCTGATCCTGGGGCCGTTTTCCATTTGAGTCTTTGGGGAGCTGCTCCACGACCTTGGCACTGAGCACTGGGATCACTGGTGGGTGGGAAGGGCAGCAAAGGGCAGAGCCAGAGTGCCCAGGAAGCTGCAGAGCCCCAAGTGCTTCCTCTGAGCCTGCATCCCTGGCTGGAGAGGCTCTCAGGAGGGAGGCAGGGATGGGGAGGATCCCTGAACGTGCCCCCTTTGTCACCTTTGTGTTCCCTTCCTCTCCTTTTCGTGGAGTGCTTTAGATTTTGAACAGATCCTTTAAAACTGGATAATTTCTGTGCCCAGACAGGAGTCAGAGGTGCTGATGGAGGCAGGTGCAAGCTGCACATTGACACTTCTGTGCTGCAGGTAATTTTCTCGTGTGAGAATAAAGTTTTTGTTTCCAGGTGCAGGAAATGTGAGATTAACTGCACCAAGTTTCCATTGGACTTTGCAAATAGACTGAGTTGGCTCTAATGAATTCTGTAACATCAGTTCAATCATGTTAATGCTGCTTTAAGCAAGAGCTTTCAAGGTTTTTGCAAATGGAATTTGCTTGAATTTTTGCAGCTTTTTAATTTTTTTGAACACTTCTATGCCAGCATTTATTGGGGTTTTTTTTTTCCCTATGTTACCTTACAAAAATACTATTGAAATAATTAATTAACATATGTAGTATACCAGATTTGTGGACCTCTGCTACCACTAGATCATTTTTAACAGGATATGAATGTCTTTACATGATCCCTTTTTCATTGATTTATAAAATCAGAGGTGCTTTGTTTTGTTCTTACTATGTGTAAGCAGCAGCTCCTCATACTTTCAACCTGAGAAATTACTATAACATTTTTAGTGTGAAGCATTAAGCAATTTTAACTTTAATTATTGGGAGTCTCAAGCTTCATAGCCTTAATCTTGAAATATAAATGAAATATAAGCATTAATATTTATTTATTGGTATTATTTATAAAGTGCAACGCAAATGTCTGTGTCCAGGGATTTCTTTCAATTTTTAATATGTACTTTTAAAACAGGACAAAATTAATAATTAAGAAATTCCTCACATATTTAAATTACACCAGATAATCTAAAGATGCACATTATAGCAGCTCACAAGAGAATACTGCTTGAGAAAATTTTCAACATAAATTTGTCTGATAAGGTCAAAGTAATGCTGCTGACAGTGGAATAAGGAAGAGAAAATATTTTTCTGCTTCCAGGCATCTTCATGTTAAGTCAAATAAAGAATAACAAGAACAACTCAAGATACATAAGGGGGAAAATTCACTCAAAGGGAAACACAGAAAATGTTTTTGTGTTGTTTGTACCCGTGCATGCTCTGTGGCTGCTGCAGCACACAGAGATTGTTTTCCATGTCAGCTGAGGCTGGATAAAGGAGCAGATTTTGTTATCTCTGGGTCATGGCAATGCACCCTTCACAACCCAAAAGCACAATCACAGTGAGGTGAAGTCCTGACAGTCACTCTTAGAATTTAAATTCGCTTTCCTGTTTTCCTTTATTCACCATGGACAAGCCTCAAAATTGTGGTGGGTTTTTCTTCTTAGCATCCCCAGAAAGAACAGAATTTGGGAACCACCCTTGTGCTTCCGGAAGTTGTGCAAATATGCATCAGATCTAAACTTTGCTGGTCTCTGGTGACTTGTATAGGAACAGTTTTTAAAACTGTGTAAGGGTCTAAATACAGATGTATGAATCTTTAAAGTAATTTACAAGGCAGATATGAATATTCACTCACCTGTCCCTAACTTCTGAGTTAATTTATCTGTATTACCCTGTGCAGAGCTCACAGCTTAAACATTTTTCCTCTAGAAATGGAAGCTGCCATTTGCAGGCACGTTCTGTTCTGCAGAGCACCAGTTGTGTCCCCACTGCCATTACCAGGAGTGGTTTTAGCACGGAGCCCGTGTGCTCAGGAGCAGCATCAGGACTTTGGGCTGAGGCTTTTCCAAGGGTGTTATCTCAGATTAACCTCACTCTGATCGTCCCAGGCTGCCCTGCGTGCAGAGCCTCTCTGGATTTCTGTCAGTGAATTATCCCTGGCGCTGCTCTGCAGGAGCACAGGAGGAGAATAATTCTGTCCTGCAGGCAGCTCCCTGGGCTGGGGGTACCTGTGCTCCAGGGTGCTGTTTTTGAGACAGTTTATGAACTTATTTTGGGGAGAACGAGCGTTTATGGGCAGTTCTCTGGAGTTTAGGAGCAGCCAAGAGCAGGGGAGCCACGGTGAGTGGGGCAGAGCAAAGTGGGGGCAGCAGGGAGCACGAAAATGCAGCAGCTCCAGGAGAAATGGAAGTGTGAAATGAAAGGACAAAGTAGCCAGGATCTTAGGAACAGAGCAGGAAAAATTCCCTCAAAGCAAAGTTTATCCTGCTCCTCTTTGGGCATTTTTTCCAGCCTTTCCTGAGGCAGGAGTTGGAGGCTGTAAGAATGCTTTTCTTCGTGTTTATATGAAGAACATGAAGAAAATAATGCTTTTCTTCCTGTTCTTTATATAAACATGAAGAAAAGCATTCTTACAACATACACATTGCTTTTCTGATTCTTTGAGTACATTGGATATCTTTCACTTTCAGAATCTATTTGCATTTGATTATTTTTGTCTGTATTTCCTGCTGGTTCATATGGACTTTATGCATATTTCAGGATGTTTTTCATATGATATGTGAAAATATCTCTGCTTATTTCCTGCATCTAACTTGGCAACGTGAAATATTGATTATTGTTCTGGGTGCTTTCAGACACTGATACAGAGACTTATGGACCGGCAAGCTGAAGTTAATTTTGTAAATAAGATTTGTGGAAGAGCATATTTGTTGGATTGATTGTTAGGGATTGAGCAGATTTTTCTTTTACTGGGGTAATTATGTTCAATTCTGTGCCTGGGATTGGATGTTAAATCCAAGTTGTGGGCTATGTTTGAGAGTCATGGCTGTGTGTATTGCTGCACATCAGCCCAGTCTGAAGATTCTGATTGCTGCCTTCAGTCTCAGAGATCACTGCCTTTTCCAGCCAAATCTCTTTTAGTGAAAACTTCCTTTCTGAAGCTTAAAATTCTGCAACAAAACAGTGCTTTTAATTGAAACCATGAGAAAAAAAAAATGTAGAATCCAGCTTTGTGTGTTCAAGTAGCATTTTGAGTCTCCAAAGGCCATTTCAGACAGGTTAATCCTCCAGCATTCCCTAGGCCAGGGATTGAAGATTTGGACGATCCTGAGGGATAATCCAGGACTCAGGGGTCTCACACAAGATTACACACAACAGGTTTATGTTCTGAGGGAGAGGTGCTGCAAAATAAACATAGAACTGATCACTTTCAGTGGCTTTCCTGGAATTTGGAGTGAGTTCCTTGGGGCTGTATTTCTCACTGCTTTATAATAAGCATTAATAAAAGCAGAAAAATAACTCGTTAGAATTTTGGGTTGTTTGTTTTGAGGGTGGTTTTTTTTTGTTTTGTTTTTTTTGAGCAAGGAGATAAATTATCATTTTTATTGGAATAACTTGTAGATGTTATTAAGAAATTAATGAGAGCTCAAGGTCTTTTAGGCAAGAGAAGGTTGAATGATACCCTTTTCATTTTTGGATTACAGTAATTTATGTAGTGTCAGACCTGACAGCATGGGCTGTCAAACTCACTATCTCAGGTAACTCACTTTTAATTTAAGATTAATTCTTTGAGGTGAATCATAAGGTCTTTGTTCTTACATGAGTTCAATTGTGTGCTGGGCTTCCAGCACTTTGTCAAGGTTTCTAGACTTCTGATTGAGTCATTTGTACCTTCATTTATATTTATTTTTTCATGAAGTATTTTCCCCCTATATTTGTTTAAATATGCTCTGCCATGTTCATTAAATATGAGAAAATTTCTAGATGTTTCTGACCATGATGAAAATAAAATATGATATTTAAAGACCAGATTAAAAAAATATTAATTGAGGGGAAAAAGTGTTATTCCTTTTATTTGTTCACTTCACTGCTAGGCACAAAAAATACTGAATATTTTGCCTTGTCACCCTATTTTCATATAGGTTATATATATATATAGACCATATATATATTTTTTTTTTTTTTGGGAGCTGAAAGAAATTGTTACTAATCTCTTTCTGTTTAGAAAAATAATGGGCAAAACTTCAGCATGGTTTCAGTCCTGTGAATTTTCCCATGGAGGTATGAATATTAACAATGCTGGGAAAGTGCTCAGCAAAAAGAGAAGTCTGGAATGCAGAAACTGAAAACCCCATGCTTGCATCACAGTGACTGTGGGAGCAGAGCTGCTTAATCAGCCCAACCCATCAGCATTTGAAATTTGTTGTCCTCAGTACTTATGTTTTGCTTAACTTTCCAGTGGTTATGACAATATAAACTTCAGTTTGCTGAAGCAGTCCTTGTGTGAAGTAACTTGTTGCTCCCGCTGGAGTAACTTTATCCCTGAGTGCAGAAGGAGCTCTGCAGCCTTGAACTGGGAATGGGAGATGCCACCTGTGGATTGGCACAGGAAATGCACTGAAATCCCCTGAAGTTTGCCCTGTGTGCTCTCAATTCTTTGTTTCAGCCCTCAGCAGTGTCCCTGAAGGGTTTGCAGATCACCAGGGGACCAAACCCCAGGATCCGCTGCTCCACCATGAAGGGGGATGGATGAAGTGTGACCCAGCTGCTCGTGGAGCACCTTCCACTGGTGCACCAGGTGATTTTTTCTGCCTTCCTTCAGAAAAGTTCCATTTTTAATCTTGAAGAGAATAGACGTTGCAAGATCACACAGAAATTTAAAACCTCCTTTTCTGCTTAGGCTGTTTAAGAGAACTTATTTCAAGTAATACTAAGGTAGTTTCATTTAATGAACAAGTATTTTCATTTTCATTTCATTCCATTTCCATTTTCATTATGCCTCCATTAAAAAGAGCTCCAGAAGTCTTTGCTGTGTGTCCAGCAGTGATGGCAGCAAGTAAGCACATTAAAAACCTGTCGCAGCCTGGTACGTTAGGTAATGAAATCAGAAGGCAGGAGACAGGGACTTGGGTGTTTGTCAGCCTCTGACAATTTGAAATCAGTAAGAATTTGATCACGTGGAACTCTACTCAAAGATCATTTCCTGGCTGGTTTTCCCTCAGCCTTTCTGCTTTAGCCATATTTTCTTTTTCTTCTTAGCTGAAAAAATAAAGGAGCTATGCAGCAGAGGGCACGTTGGTATAATTAACAAAGGAGAGAGTATTGAGTGGGATAAAGGTAATGAGGAACAAATTATCTTGTTTATAGCTTGCACTGTCCAAACCCAAATATATTTTACTGGCAGGCTTGCAAAGGTAGATTCTTTCCCGTTTCTCAGTGGAGCCTGCCTCATGTGAGGGATCACATTAAATAAGAGATTGCTTTTGTGAGTGGAGGTTGGTCAATAGTACTATTTGGAAAATAGAGGTTGTTTATCAGCTTTTGAGGTACAAGATGCACAAATGCTTTGGGAAATTTGGATAAAACAATGATGGTCATAAAACTCTAAAGCTTCAGAGTAGAAATATGTAGTAAAACACATGTTAAATCATAAGTTAAATTGTATTTCTTGTGTTTATGCCATGTATTTAGGTGTTTGCTCTTTATTATTAGGAGTGTCTTGTCAGGGGTATCTCTTTAAGTGTTTTACATATGAGGAGTCCTTAATAATGCATGAAATTAAAAATAATACACCAAACTGCCAATATTTAAGAGTCAAGTGTCGCACAAGACAGGATGTACACGATGTTATCTATGGTTTTCTAACATTTATTTGAATTTTTTAAAGTGCAATTAGCACATATTGCTAATAGGGAAAGAAAAATTAACAGCACTTTAAATACAAGAAATAGATATTTTGGGGGGATTTCTAGAGCAACTGTTTGTAGTATTTTCAATCTTTGTGCTTTTCAGCCACTTGAGGAACTCGTACATGGTGACCTCAGCTGCACACAGTAGCACTTTCAAAGGAACATTTTCAGAGAGTGAGAACAGAAAGATCTGAGGATATGAATTCCTCTGAAAAGCAAAAGCTATTTTAATATTAAGTATATTTAATGAGAAATAGACTTGCTGTTTCTTCAAGTTGTTTATAATTAGAAATTACTTCATATTTTCACTTTGATGTTCAGCTGAAGAGCAGGACACATTTCAAACCATGAGTGTTGTTGACTAGAATGATAAAGTTTGATGATGAATTTATTTTATGGCAAGGTAATATTTAAAAAAAAAGGGGAGTTCGGGGAGAATTAATGTTCATTCCTTAATTATGTTCCTTCCTGTGAGTCAGGCTTTGAGTGGAAGCAGAACTGTTAATGTTGGTGGAAACTTTGGTTAGCTCAGCAGTACCTGTGTCATGACGAGATGTGAAGCCACCAGCCTTTGGTTTAGCCTAAAAAAGAGGATGCAGGATTAAACTTCAGCCTCTTGATTAACAGAACTAATTATGGAAATGAGGATGCAGTGAGCCCATTAAAGGGAACCTTTGCTCTCCGTGGAAGCAACCGCACTATAGGCTCACTCACTTTGTTGAGATAAAAAATGCTCCCATCTGTTTTGCTGATGTGAGGACAGCTGCAGAGTCCCCCAAAGGGAGGGAGCAGTTACAGAGCACTGAAATCGTGGATCTGCAGCTCTGGTGCCCAGCCTTGCTGGTAATGCTGTGAACTTCTGCAAATCAGTCACTGGAAAATGGATTTTGATAGTACAGCTTGTGAGATTGCAAGGTCAGACCTGCTTGGAAATTATGGCAATGGTATAGAACAAAAGTCTGCTTTATAAAGAGCAGCCCAGTAAATCCTGATCGTTTTTTTCATGTGCTCATTTGTTTAGAGTTACTCCCTGGCAAACCTGTTCTATTAGTAGAGGTAATGGAATTAATTTTCTTCTCTCTTCATCAGCTGGCAAGAGGACACTGGAATTTGTTAAGACTTGACAAGCACTGCTTAGTATTCTATTGTTAAATGGAATAATGTGCTTTTCTAATCAAAAGTCTTCTTACCTAGGGATAAACCTATGGAAGGGGTCTGGGGGTCATCTCAGTCCAACCCAAGATTCACAAACCTGTCGAATCCATGTTAAATTCATGTGGGTTTTAAACATGCCAACTCACTCCATGGAACCTGCATTCTTGCTGAGAACAATACATAACAAAAAACTTACTGGTTTTTGAAAGGCGCTTGCCACATTATGAGATCAAATCCTTAATTACTGCGGTATTCAGCAATTTTTTTTTGAAGTAGTTTCTCTGAAAGAACTATTTCAGAACAAATATGTCAGGCAAATAGGCTTCTAACTGAGGCCTGGTTTGATGTTTCAGTCATTCAGTGTCACTGCTGCACCTTGATGAGAAAGCCTTTCTTTTATTGTTCTTTACAAATAAACTAAAATAACATGTTTAAAGTAGTTCAGCTGTGAAGTAATGCAAGCGAATTTAGATTCAGTGTTGTGGGAATATCAGAATCAGTAATTGTAAAATATGTTTGAGGTTCAGCAGTTGTTGAGTTCCCACTATTACAGAAGTTGTTGATTACAGAGGGATTGGATCCCCAGGTGCTCTTGTCTTGCATATGATCACTCAAGACAGCAAAAATAGAGCAAGGTGTTGATGAAAGATATGGTCCTACAAAAGAGTAATTTCTAATTTCTGTAACACTGAAACCAGCTGCACTGAATTTCTGCTGCAGAATATAGGGGAAAATAAGATGAAAATGAAAACCTAAGGTGGTGACTTGAGTGAATTAAGGGGCTCATTGTTGCCCAAGATTACAATAATTGTGTTCTCAGCAAAATCTTTTCGGAGCCAACAGCAGTACAAATGTTTCTGGAACATCACTCCTCTTTTTCCTTTACAGAAAAAAAAAAATCCAAAAAAACTTGGTGATTTTGCCTCGTCTTTGGGGATGAAATTATTTCCTTGACAGTTGGCACAGGCAGAAGATTCACAAGTCTCAGCAACTGTTTTCCTGGTGGAAAAATCTAAGTGAAATGATGAGAACATCTGGCAGAGCTCTTAAATAAAACAGTACTTTGAAACAGAACTGATTCAGTGTATCCTAGGACATTGCATCAGTGACATTAGAACAATTAATATTCAAGACGTGCTTAATTATAATTATA
The DNA here is from genome assembly GCF_028551555.1 of Melozone crissalis. Taxonomy (NCBI): domain Eukaryota; kingdom Metazoa; phylum Chordata; class Aves; order Passeriformes; family Passerellidae; genus Melozone; species Melozone crissalis. The sequence continues at coordinate 20,927,800 of NW_026535846.1, read as the reverse complement.
CTCCACAGATGTTCCACGGGAAGAAGTGGAACACTCTGCTTTCAGGTTGAGCTCTCATGCAGGCAGACTAATACAGTGGCACTTTACTTTGTCCCTGTAAAAAATATTAACAAGATTGACTGTTAAACCAAAATTATGCATGAGAATCTCAGCAGCCGGCACTGGGGACTGTGTAAACAGTGAATGTATTGTTTTGTTGACTGCATTAGGCTGAGAAATTCTGCACGTGGTGGCACATCCCTGACTAACCCTTTGTGCTTGAGCCTGCTCTGATGTGGGGATAATGAGGGAAATCAAGGATCTCCAGGCTGAGGGAGTGTTCTAATGCTTTTAGCATTAATCTCTGTGTTGTTTTTTTGGAACCTCTGTAGCATTCACTTGACACCAACTGAAATCAAGAATGTGGGAAAATGACTCCCCGGTAATGGAGTCAGTGGGAAAAAAAATTGGGATATTAGTAGCCTATTAAAAATTAACAGTATTTAATGGTGCCCTGGAGGTGGAGGCAAGGTTGAACAGGAAACCCTGGGGACATTTCCTGGCCTTCAGTACTTGAATTAGCAATTTGAGCAGCATTTTTAGCAGTGGAAGAATTTGGTTTGTATTAGGTGGTTATGAACTGGGTATAACTCAGCTAAGAATGCGGGATATCTGTCATTTAAGACAGCTGGGAGAAATTGTTACAATTTAGTGTTGAAAAGGAGCAGTTACCAGATCAAAGCATGTATAGGCACCTATATTATTGAAGACAGAGATTTTTCTGCCTTCATAGCTCCTGTTCCCAAGAATTTCTATTTTATAAGATAACAAATTCTCAATTAACAGAGTATCAAGCAACATCCATTTCTCCTTCAAAGAAAAACAAGTCAGTCAGTATTTTTGTTGCTTGCTGAGGTCAAAAGTACAGCTGCCACTCTGGATGGATGAAAAAACAGCTTCATGAGGTCCCTTGGGTTTCCTGTAAGTGAGTTGAACTGCAACCTTAACTCATCTGAAAACAAAAAATGCTTTTACAGGAGATCTGCACTTGAGATTTGATTAAGAAAAAAGGAAATAATGCACTCTGACTCCATCAAGCCTCCAGTGAAGAGCTGCAGTTAACACACTGTTAGTCCTGTTTAGCCACTTGTTAATTGTGAACAAACATTTCCAGTAATTCATGCTTCATGGGTAAAATTTATGGGCATAGGCATTTAAGGTCCAAGAGTGAAATATACTTCTGAGTTCCAAGAAATGAGGATAAATTATTAAAAACTCCTGATTCCAAACAATTGAAAATGTGTCCAGTACTACTAATTAAAACTACTCAGCTGAGCATCTGATTTTAATTAACAGAATGAGGTTGTGATGGATGTGGTGTTTGTCATTTTGTCTCATTTTTCATATTTAATGAAACTTCATGTTTGCTTTCTCAAACTGTGAGAAAAATAAGTGTTCTATTATTTAAATAGATATCTCTAAAGCCACCTTTAAATAGATATTTCTAAAACCCCTGTAAATATACAAGGTGAGTTTTTTGTAAAACTGAAGTGTTCATTGCATAGAATACCTTAAAGGAATCCTTTGGGTTTAAAAACCCAAAGAATTAGGGAGGTGGTGTTTCAGCAGATCAATGTTTTTTACTCTCAATCCCCAAAGCCTCAGGGGTGTGCAGTGTAACTTATCTGCTTGCAATACTGTTTAAGTGGAAGCTATTTTCATATACCTGGTGATTTGTGCTGCATTTGGCTCACTATTGAACTGTAATGATATTTACACCTGTGCCCAGACAGGGATTTCTCAGTAAATTATTTCTTTCCTAATTTTTTACCTAAGCAAGCCCTGAGATTTATTGATCAGCTTCATGTTGGCATGAGGGGAGAGGGAAAGAGAGAATGGAGAGAAGTATTTCCTCCCTTAACTTTTATTTCTCTTACCTAGCAGTTACTAAACTCTGTTTATGCAGAAAATGTTGTGTAACACTGTTTAGTTCTGCTGACTGTGGTTTATGGAAAGGCACTAAAGCAGCAGGAGTTTCTCATTCCCCTCTTCTCATGCAGACAGCCTTGTGGGGCTTCTCTTTGACTGGAACAACGTGAATTAGGGTTTTGTGGGGTTGGTTTGTGTTTCAGATGTCTCCAGCATCTTTCTCTCATCACTTTTAAGGTCAGAGACCAAAACCAGTCATTTTCAAAATTGCTGGTTTTTGAGGGGATGAGCTGTTGTTAGTGTGGTGGTTTTCCACAAGCTGCTGGGTGGTTTCAGTCTCACCAAGCTGATCTGAGCAGGTTGCTGCTCACAGAAAGAAGCTGGAGACATCTGAAACACCAACCAACCCCACAAAACCCTAATTCACGTTGTTTCAGTCAAAGAGCACCCTGGGGCTCGATTTTAGAGATAAATCCTGAGTAAATCACCCTGGGCAGGGCAGGCAGGGGCAGGGCTCCTGTCTCAGGTACATCCAGTGTGACCTGTAGGGCAACACTGTCTTGGACAGTAAACCCAGCCTAAGCCCATGGCTGAGCACTTGGCAGGTGATTTTAGGCTGGAGTATCTTTAATTTGATCCAAGAGCTTACCTGGCCTGCTCTCAGGTGATAACAGCAATCAAGGTCAGTGAGTTCTCTTTGCTCTGCAGGTCAGGGCAGGGCAGAAACCTCTGAGGCTGAATGGGTGTTCACAGGTGCTTTTTAATTCTTATTTCAGCAGCTTTTCAACATAAACTGATTTGCAAAAGAGGGAAATAAAAGCCCAGATGTGCCATAATTCACATGTGGGTTGCCATGCTTGTCAGTCCATGTAAACTTGTTGGCATCTTGTAAAACACAGCAGAGAAATGGCAACGTTTAGTTTGAAGTTGTCTCCAAACAGAAAAGTAATAGAATTGGAGTTTAAAATAAAGAGAAAAGATGTGTTTTGAGGTAAGAGCAGAGATATTTTAGCTGAAGATTTCTGTGATGGTTTTTGGAAGGCATTTCCTCACTCTGCAAGGTGTGCCTGTGTCTCTGAGACTGTTGCATAAGATTCCACACCTCCCCTCCCTGGCCTGTATGACAGGGACAGTAATTAGCACTAAACTCCGAGGCAATTTATTTTCACGAAATTAATAATAATGAAGATAATTTCATTTTTGAGGGCAGCTCTGCGAAAAGCCATCTCAGATGGCTGCGTGGAGATCTTGATTATCCAGTGAGGAGGAGCAGCTCACAGGAGGGAGTATTAGCACAGCCACATTCCCCTAAAAACACTCTTAGTCTTGCCAAGTTTCTGGGCACAAAATGATATGCATGCTGTGCTGATGTTATTAGTTTCCATCCTTCAAGCTGCTGCAGTCCCCTCTGTATAAATCCATCCTGAAGAATCTTTATATGCCAAGGAATATGATCCCTAACCACTTTAAAGTGTGATGCATTTAGAAGAATGCAAAACAAAGTGTGTTTAAATCCAGAAAAGGAGACTGGGTGGATGCCTGTTTGAATTATTTCTCTTTCCTATCTGTGAAAATTGAATTGACTGACAGTGGAAAGAAACATTTAACTGGTTTTATTATATTAACTTTTATTTAGTTTGCTTGTCTTTAAATTCTATGGGTTCCATAATCAAAATCTTGAAGTGAAAAGCATCTTGAGACATTCTGGAGTGGATGTATAAATTCTAACCCGATTTGAAAAATATTGCTCTTGTTTTCTTTCAAAGCAAAATATTATGTGGCTCATAATGTCATTGCAACATGTAAAAATAAATCTCTGTATTAAATTGGTAGGCTGACAGGCCTTTTAGTTCATGAATTTGTGGTGCCTGAACAGAACATATTGGATCAGACATATTTTGTGAGTCTGCTTTGCCGCCTGAGCTCTGAAACCATCATCTCACAGGGAAGAGAGGAAGGAGCTTTGGTCTCTTCCGTTTATTATCTCAGGGCAGCCAAAGTGCACCCGGAGCCTCCCTGTTCTCATGTCACCCATGGTTAAAGTGAAAGCACATGCATGTAAAAATCATCAATGGGTGCAAATATCATCAATGGGTGTAAATATCATCAATGGCATTTACATATTGATGTAAAGGATTGGTCAGGGGGAAGGTAAAATATTCATGAATGCTTGTTGAAAGACTGTTGTTGATCATCGGGTTTTAGTGAATAAATGCACCAGCTCTGGCACAGGGTATTTCCAAAATTTAGGTGACTTATTTTACTGCTTTTCCATTTACAGCTTTTTTCAATTTTTTAATAATTTTTTAAATCTTTCTTTCTTCTGCAGAGTCACCAGATGGAATTGGATCATTGTCTAGGTTTTAGGAGTGACATGTGCAATCCTAAACCACTCCAGAGTTGTTACAGGTGTGACTGTCCTGATCCTGGTGAAGGTAAGTGGTGGAAAAATTGAAGCTGCAGGCAAAAAAATAAAAAAATAAAAATCCTCTAAACAGGTTAGCAGAAGAGAAGACGGTTTTGTTCCCATTGCTCACATTTTATTCATGCATCCAGAAAAGTTAATGGTCAGGATATGTAGCTGCACATTTGACATGTTTCACTTGTTTATTATAAATTTAATGTGACTAAACTTTGTTATCTTCTACTTCAGAATGCCTCTGGTACGTGATTCGTTTTGATCACTTGGTACAAAAGTTTCTGGTAATATAACCCCCATTCTTCCTTGTCCCAGATTCTCATTGATACAAATTCCTTGTATCATGAATTTTGTACAGATTCCTGACAAGGTCCCCCATGTCACAGAGCTTGTTAAGGTCTGTGCTGCTCCATGAGCTACATCTAAAATCAATTTCGGTCGCATTTGACCACTGTGCAGATGGAACATTATTCATGCATTAGACTTCCTAAGTGGGGTAGGACAGAACCTTACATTTATTCCTTACAATTGTATCTGCATTTTTGTATTATCTATGGCTCAGTAACCTTTTGTGGAAGACCAGAAGATGCCTCTGGAGGCAACACAATGTGCATCAGAACTGATTTATACTCTAACATCTGTCAACTTTTCCCCAGGACCTAGTTGTGCCAGGATACACATGTCATCTTTTCTAATGACTTATCCAAAGGCAGAGGCTGCCTGTGCAAAGAGGTCTGGCACAGGAGTGAGTCTGATCCTGCTGCTGCCATTTTTCCAAGGAATACTCTTCCATGTGCATTTTTTGGTCCAGGGCTTTGTAGCTTGCAGTTTAGAGAGCATTTTGCCCACAGGGTTAGCATTTTTATTAATGAACTTCTGAAAATGGGACACAGAAATGCTGTTCGAAAGCACACATGCAAATAATTTTGAAAATATTCAAAAAAACTTAATTTTCCTTCTGAAAGTTAAAAAATATGCTCCAACCAGCATCCATATCTCCCTGTGTCTCCCAGTAGCAAACAGAAGAGCTTGGAAGAGCCAATGTATTTTATAGCACTGGGCTGGAAGTGGATCTGGTGAATCTCATGTGGACATTTTGCCTACATGGATCCTGTGTGTCCCCATCACTTTGGATCACCATGACTCACAGTGCCAGGTGAGAGACAGGCAGGCACTCAGGAGTCACCTGAATCTAAAAGATTTAGCACTTACAATTCCCCCTCCCAGGTTTATATCCATCACACCTTTATTCCAGGGTTGTTTTCTTACTTTTAATTGAAATAGAATTTCCATCCTAACTTCAGAATGCTTCCTTAGCAAACACCAAATACTGAAGCACCCTCTACTATAAAAAAGTCACATTTTAGCTGGTGAGTTCAATCACAGACAGGAACCTGAAACATCGATCAGATCCACAAATGTCCCTTTACAAAGGAACTGTTCCCAATATTAAAAACATACACAGTGATTTCCTCCCGAAGAGTGTATTTGTACTAACAGAATTAATTTAATATCTGCAACATTACATAACCTTTTTTTCAGTTCTTTTACATGTGAGCACGATGTAAATATGAGCATTTTGTCATGAGAGGTCTGGTAATGTCCTTTTATTTTGTGCCTCAGGTAATCACCAATTGAGCTGTAGCAGTTCTGAATTAAGTGTGTAAATGAGCAGGAATTTTCTCTTTTCTTACAGGAGATGTAAAAATTATAATTTAACATGGAGGAGTCTGATTTTATTCTGCCTAAAATTATCTTTATTCCTATTTGTAAGTAGATATACAAACTGTAAAATAGCATTTTATAATAATTTTCAATTTAAAATATTTTAGTTAATAGTGGACCAAATAATTTTTTTAGGGCTATTCATAATGCATGCATATGTAAAAAGTAAAAATTAAAATGAAACTGTAATTTAAGCTAAGCATGACTCCAGTTGACTTCACAGATTTTAAGTCTGCACCATGTTTTGTGTCTTTTTGTGATGCCTGCCTTTGCTGCTTTTATATTGATTGAGTTTAGCAGATTGGCTCATGTGTTAGAATGATTTAGGATGCTGTATTTTTTTATTTTCCAATTTAGCTCTCTGTGGTATGTGCAAACACTCTGTGTAATTGCAGGACAGGTATTTATGGGTTAACTTGGCACAGCTCTATTTTAAGGATTGAGCAGAATGTTGTAATGCAACAGTTCTGTGTTTATTGCAGGGTTTGAGGTGAAACTCCTGTTCCACCTGAGCTGCACTGGCTGTTGAGGGGATGGATCATCTCCCTGCCTTCTGGCAGCTGACTGTGCTCTAAATAATCTGATATTCATCAGTCCATGGGAAGAAACCTGATCTAAAGAGCTAATTAGCTTAATTAGTGCAGCTATGTAGAATGGGAGGCCTGGCTTCAGTCTTGTGTAAAGCAGAGTAAATGTAGAATAAGAAAGTGAATTTCCTGCAATAGAAAGGGTCTAGGACTTGGCACCTTCCCTGGAATATGGCAGGGTGAGTGATGGAAGCTTGGACGAGCCTTTTTCTCAGGAATTCTTGGTTTGCTCTGTGCAATTCTTCACTGTGGAACTTAAAAAACCAAAGTGGCGTCAGTTACCAACAGCATTGCCGTGAGGTTTTTCAGTTTGTGCATGCTCCCATGGCCTCTGTTTCCAAAAACACTTGCATGCTAAGAAAAAATCAGTCAGGACCATTGAATCAAAATGAAACAAGCTTCTGGAATCAGGGAGTCCTTTAGGTTGGAAAGGACCTCCAAGATCAAGTCCAACCTTTGATTAGGTTTAGTTGACATGGTGATGTTTCCCCAACTGAACCATTGGACTAAATGTTATGTCCAGTCATTGTCATTTTGTTGTAACAAGCATAAAAGAAATTTATATTTTTTAATTTCTTTTCTTTAAAATCACATTTTTACAAACAACTGACCCATGCAATCTAGTATTAGATCATTTAATGGAAACTAATTTTCCACTTTGGGGCCAGAGATTCATACTTTGCTCAATATCTAACTCAAAAATCCGTGGAGAGTGAATATATTAATGGCTTTCTAACTGTGGCTTCATTTAAATCTGTTAATTATTGCCATTCCTACAAGCATCCTTTGTGTTGCAGTGCACAAAAACCAACATTTAAGATAAATTAGTGCTGTGAGTTTCTCTCTTGAGATGTCCCCATTTGGAGTGAATAATGGTGCCACGTTGCCCTCAGAAGGTCAGCGGGGTTGGAATGTTGGACACGGAGCTGGATCAGCCAGCACTGCCTTCCCATGAACTCTCTGTTCCAGCTGCCCCACGTGCAAATCTTCAGACCAAAGCTGTGGGCATAATTCCTTTTATTGTTTTGGTCAAGGGAAAGGATTTTTTTTTGCCTGTAAACATTCCAAAAAAGCTTGTGTGTGGCTGCCAAGCAAGTGATGTGTCTGGCATTTGTGAGTTAATGAAAGAGCTGCTTTAGCCTTGGAGCTGGATTTCAGAACACAGAATCTGGAGAGGAATGTTGCAAATGTAATGTTACCCAAGCCTCCCCTAACGAGAATTTACATAAAGAATGACCCTGTGGAATTGCAGCAATGGATGGTGCTACAGTTCAGCAGAATGGAATTGTTTCTCCAGCCCAGAGCAACTTAAAAGTAGAGGATTGGAAGGTTTTGGTCTTGGGGGACAAAGTAAGTGCTTTTCACTTGCTCAGGCCATTCACTGCAGGCTGAGGTAGCTTATGAAGGTGGCTGCTAACTGGAAGAAGGGCTGAGGTTACTGGAATATGCCAAATATAGTGAAAAAATGTCCAGACTTCATTTCATTGTGCTTTTCAGTCAATGGAGAAATAATCACAAGGTGAATGCAATTTTAGGGGACAGTAAAATCAAATATAATTCAAATATAAATCAAATAATAAAACAATGTGAAAAGCAAGTTCTTGTCTTTGAAACTCTCAATATTCCTAGGTGACAAGTAATCCAAGTACTATTAGAAATTTACTTCTGAGACTGATACTGGCCATGTTTAACCTGCTGTTATCACATGGATAAGCAGAGTAGAAAATAGAGAAGGTGGGAGAAAAGGACTCTTCCAGCTCTCCACAGTTTCCAGATAAAGAACTCTCTGCTCATAGAGTCCCTCTGTGGCTGTTAAGGAGAAAGATGCACATCAGGAGAATGGTGGTGGTAAAAGAGGAATTGTGCTCTGCAAGTCCTGCATCTTATTTTTGGCAGTGCACAGAATCTCCTGTTGCTTTTAACTCCATGAAATGCTTGAAGTTTGAAGGACAGCTCTTGGTTTAACAGTGTTTCACTCCTGTTCCTACCTTGTCAGCTTATGGAACAACTGTTTGCTAATTGCTTTAGGAGAAGAGACAGAAATGAAGGCTGGTATAAAATGCAAAGCAGTATCTCAGAGTTACTGGCTGGAATCTTTGGTGACATGTTTGAGTTTCCATCTGTGTGTTTATATAATGTAAAACATGAAATGGAAATGTAAGTGTACCAAAAATAATAAAAAAAAATCATTGACAAACTCATCTGGGAGACGTTGTGTATGTGTGTATATATATATACACACACATATATAGATAAATACATAGATTAAAGTTCCTGCAGTGGGAATATTTGCAAAATTAGGAGCTTACAGTGCTGCTAATTGCAGTGGTCCTGCAATACATCATCATCCTGGATGCTGAGAAAATTCTCCCCAGGCACAATGAGGGTTAATGTTTGATATTAAAACAACTAATTTATATTTTCTTAGGTCACTTTTGTTTCAGTCTGGAAGTAGAATCAAGGTCCAGGTTAGATTTCCTGGTGCCATGAGCTGTTTGGAGGTAGATTTATGAAAATGGCAGCCTTTAAAAACACACAGCCTGATCAAAAGAGATTTGTTACCTCAGAAAGCTTTGCAAGCCGTAATTGCCCACCACCCCTCTGAAAGAGGTTTATAAAAAAATGCACATCCTCCTCTTCATAGAAATGAAAAAAAAAAAAAAGAAAATAGAAATGAAAAAAAACTGGAGATAGAAATGAAGTGATTTCCACAGGGCCATAAAGTGCAATTGGAATCGAAATGACTCCGGAGCAGTTTGTGCTTCCTGCAGTCCCCAGGCCTCCTCTCACTGCTGGAATTTCTGGCCCTGGGAGCTGTTTCTCCATCAATGACACTCAGAGTTTACGGCCTCAGCTTATTCAGAAACAAGTTTTGTGCATGAGGTCCCCCCCTTTTTTTCTTTTTTAATCTGTCCAACGTTTCACTTCTGGATATAAATTGTGATTGAATGATTTGGTGCAGGATTGTTTCCAGTGAAAATGTCGCCTCTATAAATTGTTCCATGAAATATTTCCATTTCCTTCAGCAAATATCAAGTGTTTCTCTGGTACTTAGGGGAAAAAAATATCTTCATTTCAATGAATATTACCGCTTCAAGCAATTGCATGCTGTAATGCCTTTTATTTAGCTGACTTGTAAAGGTTGAGGAGAGGATCAGACTTTCATTTCTTTCTGCTTCTGGTGAAGTCAAAAATGATACTTTCACCAAGGTTAAGGGAAAAAGGTTTGATCCTGACTGAAATCAAGGGTCTACACCTGAAAATGTTCAATTCTGCCAGCAGCTGGAATGCTAAAATCCTGGGGTTCCTTCATTCCTGTGACCCAGGAGATGAATAAGGCACAAAACAGCACCTGGCCCTCATGTCCTCCTCAAGGTTCTCACCCAGAGCCACTAAAGAGACCAAACAAACAGTTCTGGGGAGCTGAGGGATGGTTCAGTGGCTGTTCTCTCTGAGCCATGCCAAAGTGGAGCTGCTCGTGCCCCTTAATTATCTCTGTTTTTGATGGATGCAGACCTCCAGCAACACCTTCTGTGAGGAACTCTGAGCACAACGAGGCTCACCAGAGCTTGCCTCTGGCGCGAGAAGCTTTATAGCTGCTTCTCAGCATATTTGAAAGAAGATTATTGCTGCTGACGCATTGCAAAAAGGTAACATTTGTGTGCATCAGTGACTTAATTGCTTTCTATTGTACCACATCCCATAAAATGACAAACCTCATCAATAAAAAAATGCAGTAAAGGAGGCACTTTGGGATTTGTCTAGCTGTGGGGAACTGCAGGTGCTTAATAATGTTGAGTAGCTATTTCCAGTGGCAGGTAGGAGGAGTTGCTGCTTCTTATACGAAAACTGCAGATTGTGCATGATTTTTTAATGCTTTTTTTCTTTGTTTTCTAATTTCCCAGATAAAGAAAGAAATCAGTCATGACACGATAGAAAGAAAGAAAGAAAGATAGAAAGAAAGAAAGAAAGAAAGAAAGAAAGAAAGAAAGATAGATCTATTCAGAAATAAGCAAATAAAAGACAAATTCTGGGCGCTGGAAGAGAATTTTTGAAAAATTAACATAAATTTTTTTCCAAGTATTATGTAATATACATAATATATAATATTAATATAGTTATACATATTAATATGACATATATAATATACATTATATATATTATAAATATTTATATAATATATATAATATATGAATGTATTAATATATATTATATATATATATAATATCCCAGTATTTTGGGAGGGTAGGGGGAACTCTTACCAGCAGAGAGTTAAACCCATAAGAGATTTAAGCCCATAAATCATAGGAGAGCTAAACCCACAAGAGAGAGAAGGGAGGAGCAGTCCCAGGTGAGGGCTGGTGCTGGCCAGGTGAGCCGGGAGGTGAAGGCACCTGGCAGGGATGGGAAGGAAGGGGTTAACCCCACTCTGCAGCAGCACCTGCAGCTCTCTGGCACTTGAACTGCCGCGGTGATCTTGTTAACAGCTTTAATTGATTCCTTTTCCAATTTCTATAAACACAGTGCTGGCAGCTCTCTTCAGCTGTGATAAAATGGCACATGCAGCCCAGCCTGGGGGGAGTCTCAACAAGGGCACAGAGCAAAGTGTGGTTCCATGACCTGTGATTTCCTTTTTTTTAATTCCTTTTAGCAAATCCAAGAACAAATACAATTTTCTGTTGAAGTGCTGTTAAACACAGCTACCAGTGCTTCATTCTGGAGGGGGTAAAACATATCACAGAATGAAGAAAATAGAATAAATTCTGATCACCAGTTTCATTTAAGGATTGTTTATAGTCCTAATTACCTTTGATGTAATTAGTAATATTCTTTTCAACATTGATGGGGATAATCCTGTTTATTGAAGGTACTGTTCTGATGCCTGTATATGTGCAGCTATGACCTAGTTCCATCAGAAATAAAGAATTCTTAATGCTACATTTTGCAATTAGAAATAAAGAATTCTTAATGCTACATTTTGCAATTAGTGGTTTTTTAAAACTATAGAACATATTTCTCAGAATAAGACTTACACAATTTTACTTTCCTAGTAATTGCTGTTCCTGCTAAAGGAAAATATCAGGTGTTCAGGAATGTTCTTTTTTCTCTGTCTGGACATAAAACAATGTAAAGAATCAGAGAATTAAAGGGGAAAGTGGAGCATTTGTATTATTTAACTTCTAACAAGTGTCTTTGCATCTAGGACAGGAACTCTTTTGGGCATAAATTTAATAGATCAAGGAGAACTCGTGTTGGACTGGATAGACTTGGAGGTACATGTTCTGTACCTTTAACCTTTCTTTGTTAAAGCAAAATTAATCTTTCCTCCTTCAATTTTAGCCAAAGGTTACTGTCTGTACCTCGGCAGAAGCGTGATGAAAAGTAGAAAAGGCAACAAAAAGGGATATTGGGAAAGCAGCAAGATTGAAACCCAGCAAGGGTGCTGCAAGAATTTAACTTTGCTGTTTGGCTCCAGAGGTGATCTGTCCTGTGCAATTCTGTAAATTCTAAATATCCTGGCCTGGGTTCATCAGTGGGTATTTCTATGAATTCTGTGCTATCCTGGCCTGGGTTCATCAGTGAATATTTCTGTAAATTCTGTGCTATCCTGGCCTGGGTTCATCAGTGAATATTTCTGTAAATTCTGTACTATCCTGGCCTGGGTTCATCAGTGAATATTTCTATGAATTCTGTACTATCCTGGCCTGGGTTCATCAGTGAATATTTCTGTAAATTCTGTACTATCCTGGCCTGGGTTCATCAGTGAATATTTCTATGAATTCTGTACTATCCTGGCCTGGGTTCATCAGTGAATATTTCTGTAAATTCTGTACTATCCTGGCCTGGGTTCATCAGTGAATATTTCTATGAATTCTGTACTATCCTGGCCCGGGTTCATCAGTGAATATTTCTATGAATTCTGTACTATCCTGGCCCGGGTTCATCAGTGAATATTTCTATGAATTCTGTACTATCCTGGCCTGGGTTCATCAGTGAATATTTCTGTAAATTCTGTGCTATCCTGGCCTGGGTTCATCAGTGAATATTTCTGTAAATTCTGTACTATCCTGGCCTGGGTTCATCAGTGAATATTTCTATGAATTCTGTACTATCCTGGCCCGGGTTCATCAGTGAATATTTCTATGAATTCTGTACTATCCTGGCCCGGGTTCATCAGTGAATATTTCTGTAAATTCTGTACTATCCTGGCCTGGGTTCATCAGTGAATATTTCTATGAATTCTGTACTATCCTGGCCCGGGTTCATCAGTGAATATTTCTATGAATTCTGTGCTATCCTGGCCCGGGTTCATCAGTGAATATTTCTATGAATTCTGTACTATCCTGGCCCGGGTTCATCAGTGAATATTTCTGTAAATTCTGTACTATCCTGGCCTGGGTTCATCAGTGAATATTTCTATGAATTCTGTACTATCCTGGCCCAGGTTCATCAGTGAATATTTCTATAAATTCTGTACTATCCTGGCCCGGGTTCATCAGTGAATATTTCTATGAATTCTGTACTATCCTGGCCCGGGTTCATCAGCGAATATTTCTGTAAATTCTGTACTATCCTGGCCCGGGTTCATCAGTGAATATTTCTGTAAATTCTGTACTATCCTGGCCCGGGTTCATCAGTGAATATTTCTATGAATTCTGTACTATCCTGGCCCGGGTTCATCAGTGAATATTTCTGTAAATTCTGTACTATCCTGGCCTGGGTTCATCAGTGAATATTTCTGTAAATTCTGTACTATCCTGGCCCGGGTTCATCAGTGAATATTTCTGTAAATTCTGTACTATCCTGGCCTGGGTTCATCAGTGAATATTTCTATAAATTCTGTACTATCCTGGCCCGGGTTCATCAGTGAATATTTCTATGAATTCTGTACTATCCTGGCCTGGGTTCATCAGTGAATATTTCTATAAATTCTGTACTATCCTGGCCCGGGTTCATCAGTGAATATTTCTGTAAATTCTGTACTATCCTGGCCCGGGTTCATCAGTGAATAGGTGCAGGCAGAGGCAGGTGGAGCTGCCCCAGTGCTCCCCCTGCCTGTCCAGCATTTTGGGGATGTATTCTCCTTTCTGGAGAGGTTTCTTTGAGCCTCATCCTGCTGCTGTTCCCACATTTCCTCTGCTCTGATGTGGGTGGGTTGGAAGTTTGTGTTTTACCAGTGAATGGGTTACAAATTGACCTAAACTTTCACTGAACTGCAGAAAAAACCCTGTTAATATTGCATTGTTATGGGGCAGATATGAAAGCTGCTGTTGGAATTAAAATCCATGGCATTCAATGATTCTGCATGTTGATTAATTCTGTTTATCTGATAATGCCTCTGAATTTCAGAGAGAATTATGTCTTCATTTAAATTTGTCTGAAATACTGAGACTTTATGAATGTTCTAACAGACAATTAATGGCAAGAGTTGCTCATTGTTTTCTTGCTGCTTGCAAGCTTCACTGTACCAATTGCTATTTTACCAGACTTCTACAAATATTAAAAGGTTGTTCTTTTTTTCCCCTGAAAACACATTTTTTTGATTACATTAATTTCTGGGTATATTGTCAAATCCTCTGCTGCTTTTGTGGTGATTATTAGCAGTAGGAATTCTTTTGGATGCAAAATAACTTCCAAATGTGTGACTTTTTAGGTGGCAGACAATGCATTTCTGTCTGCCTCCTGTTGCTCTGAATTAACTTCAAATTTTTAAATCAAGGACTTCAGGAAGGCTGTCCTTGCATAAAGTAATCACTGATGAAACTACCATTGATTAACTGTTGGGCTTTCATTGATTGCACATTTTCAGTTCCACGGGAAGATTTCAAACTTTATTTGTGTAGTATTTCTAAGCCATAAAAGAGCATTTTGTGTATTGTATGCATTATGGCATTATTGTCACATGTAAATCAGGAAGAGGGGAGAAATTTTCTTCCCTTGAAGTGCCAGGAATTTCTATATCCTTTGCTCCAGATTTGCTGAAGGAAATAAGGAGTAAGTATTTTATGCCATTCTCCTGAAATGGATGCATTCAGCCCAGGTCCCAGCTGGGTGCTGTTGGTCTCTGCCATCTGGAAGGCAGCAAAGAAGTTGAAATAAGTGCAGTGGAATATTAAGTATATTATGTATAATTATATTATATTTAATCATATTATATATATGATAACATAAGTATATTATATTTAATATTGTATATGGTATAATATTATTTTAATTTATTATTAAATATAATGCTGTTGTAATTGATTATAATAATTAAATTATAATATTATTATATTTAATAATTGCGAATTGCTAAATATTTTTAGTAAGTATATAATACTAAATAAGTGCAGGGGAATATCTGAACTCGTGTGTCCTTTCCAGGTGAAGCTGCAGGTCACACAGAGACCTTCAAGCTCCTCTTGCCCAGCTCCAGCCCATCCCAGAGCCACACCCAGGGTCTCCTCTGCAGCCCCTCCTGGCAGGAGCTGTTCCTCTGAACCTCCCCCTGTCCAAAATGATTTCATGTGGATGCCAGCTTGTCCTTTTGGAATCCTCAGCCCTGCGGTGTGGAGAGGAGCAAGCAGCTGACCTTTCCCGCCATCATTTTCACAATTATCTAACCAAGGTTAAGGCAAGGAGTCCCCTTCAGCTCACACCTCCCACATCTGGAGGGCAGCTGGCTTCTTCTGCACTTTTGGGCATCATTTTCCTCAGCTCTTTGATTCAGGTAATTATTTTGCAGCCTCCCAGCTTTATCCTTGGCTCTTTGCAGACTCTTGCTCCAACAGAAGGCCAAGCTTAGTATGTTCATATGAGCAAAACAGGTTGTGTCACTAATAAATGCAGGATTCATACTAATGCTGACAAATGAATGGGGTCTTGTTTCCAGGTTCCACCCTGGACTTGCAGGACTGAACTTGGTTTGTGCCACCTCATGTTCTTCACTTTGGTTACAGAAATTCTGCTGGCTTTTTGAGATTATTCTGTCCTGTGACTTGTGGGTGTGAGCAGAGCTCTCAGTGCTTGGAATTAGTTGCAGCCAGGCTGCCTCGTTGGCTCTGGTTGAAATTCCACCTCATGTACCACCATCTACAAATATTCCAGTATATTTATTACTGTTCAAAAATATTTGATTATTTTTATTTGCATATTTTTTTATTTATTTATTTTATTTTCATCTGTATTTTCATCTGCTTCACCTTTCTGCTTTTCCTTTTCAGAAGCTGGGCTGCTCTCACAGCAGACCAGGAGCAGTAATGAGGTGCCTGCAGCTGGAGAACATTCCAGCACGTTCTGCAATGCAGTGGGAGGGTTGTGTGGCAGTTTGGATGTGCAGGATGCGCTGTGGGTGTATTTCTGAAGAAAATTCAAAAAGAGTGGCTTTGGCCAGCACTTGATCATGTCTCTGCTGTTTGTGGGGATTCTGTTCCACTGTGGCTTGCTTTGGACGTGGTTTTTGGTTTTCCTCTCAGGCAGGGACATATCACCAGTTTTCAGAAAGGTAATTAATGGGAATTAACAAATGAAAACTCCAAGTAATTCACATTATTGTCATACTGAGATCACATTTAGGAGGTTTGGAGATTTCAGATGGGTGATTTTTGGTGGTGGTGGTGAGAGAGACATGTGTTCATTGGGCTGTTATGGGATGCTCACCTGAGCTGATAAAGGGTGACAAAATGGGGTGGCAGAGGTGGATCAGCCCAGGGAATAGTGCCACACACAGCACTGAGAGGGTACAGCTACAGCTTTTTGGGGTTTGTGCTTTTTCCCCTAAGAAAAGCAAGGAAAACAGTGAAGTTACACGGAAACAAATAGAGGTGTTGGTTTGCAGAAGCTAAATAAATAATGAGCAGCTCCCAGCTGCGCAGATTTTATTATTGAAAGAACAGATTTTGCATTATTGGGTTGGCTTAAACCCTTTTGTTTCATAATTTATGACAGAACTTTATAGTTAACACTTGTATAAGGGAAAGAGTGGCAGAGATTTATGAGTTTCAAAACCACTTAACGCATTTTGGCAAATAGTGTGGAGCAACTATCATTTCAAATAATGAAGATACTTAAATAAGGTAATAGATTATTCCTGTTATCACGTTACTGCATATATTCTGCCCAGCAAAGTTGACATGAAATGACAATTTTATTGTAATCTCCTTCACAAAATTTTATTGCTGTAATTTGTAGCACGGTTATAAACTTGTGTCTGTGATAGAAAAAAAGATGCTGGGAGAAACTTCTAAAATCAAACAGAACTGAGCCTGTTTGCATATATAAAATTATGGTCATATTTTACAGCTTTTCTTTATTTGAACATATTGGCTTTGGCAGATTGTTAATTTTGCTTTTAGGGTGTGCAATGAAAGTTTAAAAAATGTTTTTATTGAGGCTGTTAGAACCAGAATCTGCTCCATGGGGCCGGTAAGTCACGTTTTCTCCTCTCAAAGTAGTTACAGTCCAGAGCTGAACTGCTAAATAATATGAGAGGTTTCTAAATAGAGTAATGATTTTATTATTCAAATGTATGTGGGAGAAAGCTTAAAATGGAGAGATTACACCTTGCCAAGTGCACTTACAGAAGAGAGACATTAATTATCTCTCATAAAATGTCTCTGATTTCTCAAATCCAGCAACTTTAAAACAAAAAGTCTGACATAAGCAGCGATTGTGCAGCATTTAATTGTTAGTTTCATAAAATAAGTGGGAGGCAAAGAAAAAATTGGGCAGAAATACATAGAGAGGACATGGCCTTGAATACCTGAATCCTTTGTTTCACTTATTTCAAAGTATATTTATAGCACAGTCTGCAGTCAGTAACAACAAATGTACTCTGTGAGAGAGCATTTGGAATTAACTGCATTAAATAATTACTGTTATATTCTGAATCATGAATTCTTAACCAAGTAACCTGCTCGTATGCAATGATGCTCAAGGATTTAGCATATATATATTCTTAGTTCTCTCAATCTACAGAATTCTTTAGCATTCTGCAGTACTTAGTGAAGCCTTTTCAGAGTGATGCCTATTAAAAATAAATGTTAATGTTTCAGGAAAGTGTAGATGTTTAAAGGTGATTCATGGTTTCTTTTATAAAAATGAGAATTGTGTACTGCAGGACGAGTTCAGGAAGTATGAAAGCACTTTACAAAGGAAAGAGATTGAGTTTGGTGTAAAATATTAAAGCTTTCTACTGACAGATCTGTTTTTATTTAAATTTTTATTGAATTTTTTCTTTGAAGTAACAACAAGAGACACATACTGTTGGCAGATAAACGATGCTGTGCTGAATGAGTGGCTACTTAACCCTAGAACTGTCAGACACCATTATTCTCAATGTCAAGGAGCTGGAAAGCTTTATGCAATGTTTTCTGTTCTTCAGATTAAATTGGTCAAATTTCTGTTCTTTTATACATTTCCATGCCACAGCTACATGTGATATCTAGACTGGCTCAGCAGGGAGGGCTGAGTTTGGCTCTAGACTTGCTTACAACACGAAGCCAAATTACGCTTCAGGTTATCTTGAAAGCTCAAGCAGCAGAGCCTGAAGCACTGATGTTGTTGTTCTCCTTCTGCTCTGAGCTTTAAAATCTCCTGATATCTGAAGCAGCCATGCCATTGTCCTAATTAGTGAATTTAACAATGGGAACGTCTCTCAAGAGCGCAGAGTGTGATTCTGTGAGTGCAAGGCTTTGCAATGTGCGAGATTTTACTTCCAGGTTTGAGATTTACTCGTTAAAATTGCGGACCTATCTGTGTTTTGAATTAGGGGCGGGCATTGTGCACATTTTTGATGATTGCTGTCACAAAAAGCTGGTGTATTCCTTCAGTATTGACAAATATTTCAGTGCTGGTATTCAGGTGTGTACTATGGGAACCCTCATGAGGATTACTCATTCTAAAGTCATTTAGTGTATTCTTGGATGATGGTTGTGATAGTTCATCCCAGCAATCATTCTCTGTTCCTTTATTTGCTTTTCCCTCACACTTGGCAGGCATTCCACTCATGTTTGGAGGTCCAAGAACACAGTTCCTTCACCCTGAAGTTCTGTGGTTATCTTCTAATCTGTCCTTAAAATTATCTGACCAAAAGCCCTGCATAGCTCCTTGTGATAAATTCTAACATGTTCTCTTTATTTGCTCACATCCTTCATTTACTTCCCAAGAAGAAAACTCATCACATCAGTGAAATTATGAAAGAGGGAGAGTTTGAAGACCTTGAGAAATGAAGACAGAGATGTGGGAGCTGCCATTGGAGCAATCCCTGGTGGTTTAATCACCAATTTCCATCCCAGTGGCGCAGAGTGCTGATGACTGAATTCCTAGGTTGCAAACCAAGTTGGTTGAGTTTAATCTGAGAATTATTTCACAAGGAATCGTGCTCAGGTAACAAGTGTGATGGGGTGGTCAGAGCACCAGTGAGTTTATGGCGTGGAAATTGGTGACAATGACCACAAAGAAGTTCCAGAGGCTCCTGCACCAAGTCAGTCCCTTCCCATTCCCCATACCCGATTTGCTCTTTTTTTAATATAATTATGAAATTGGTGGGGAAAGAGTAATTAACGACAAGTAATTACTTCAACCATTTTACCACTCCAAACGGGGACAGAATTTTTCCTGCTATTTTCAAAAGATTTACCCTGCAAATGGTGAAATTCTGTGCAAAAGCAGAGTTGTGGTAGTTGAATGTTGTTCCCGAACAGCAGGAAAGGGGAAAACAGGTGCTAAACAGCAACAATTAGCATATGTGTACCAAATGATGAGGTGTTAAACACAGCCTCATGCAGAGGTGTCAAAACCCCGGCCAAGGGATCTGTTAGAGCCTGTTATGTGAAATGATACAGATGATATAAACCACAATGGAGCATAAAGGGCTTCAAACACCAAATGTCCTGGTCACAATCACGGCAACTCGTTTAGCTGGACATGTGTTTTCAGGAGATTTGCAGCGTGTGTGCATTCAGAACCAACGCTTTTCTCCTGAAATGAGAAATGAGTGGTAAATTATCAGATAATTTTGTAATTATTTCAAAACAAATGGTTGCTTCATTTCTGCTGTGCCAGTGTAGCCTTAAAATTCGATGGCATATTTTCTTTTGTCACTTCTATCATTTACTTTGTGTTTCCTTTTTTCCCTTTGCTTGCAGTGAAAGCTGGAATGTAAGATTTAGTGTTCTTAGTTTAAATTGTTGTCATGGTCTGCTGCTTTTCCCACTCTGAAATTATCGGGTTCTATTAGAGACTGATCTTCTCTTTCATTTTTATGCCATATATTCTTTATGATCATTTAATGAATGCACTTAACAGCAATACATGGGAATCTGATAGTCATGCATCTTTCATGATTTTTTCCTTCAACTTTTGCTCTGCATTTCAAGCCCCAGGCATGGCTTGAACTTTTTTTCCTTCCTATTATCAATATAACCTTCATTGTCTCGGTTTTCACGTTGTTGTCTTCAGGAAAACTGAAGGATACAGTCCCCAATGGAAGAGCTTGCTACTTCTGACTGGTAGTATTTATTCTTTGGAATATCCATGTATTTTCAATTACAGTAGAGTAAAAAGAGTGTTATTAAAATAAGATACTGCTTTCATTTTTTGCCTCTCTTCCTTTCCCTATTTTTATTTTTTTTTTGGTAGTTTTATGAAAAGTGGAAGAGTTAGGAACTGCCAGTCACCCAGAAGATGACTCTGGGTGTTATTATGAGAACTGTTCTCACAACCAGACACTGCATTAAACCCTTCCTCTTCCCAGCCGTCACTTGACAGTAGCCCCTTGCATGAAAGCCAATCACCCTTAGTCACCCAATTTTTTATTAGTTATAAAAACAAATGTTCATAAAAAACTGTTCTGGAATTAATTTGTGAGTGTCTCTTGAAAAGTAATTAAATGTCTAAATGTGAAGACCAGTCTCTAAAATGGCCTTATCCCATCTGACCTTGCCTGACCTTGCTTTGTGAAGCCCAAGCAGATTCTGGTGATAATCTCATTGTTTTCTTGGTGGTTTTTTCTGCCAGTTTGACCTCTCAGCATTTTGAAGATGTTCCCAAAGCTGGATGGCACAAGGTAGGCTGAGGAATGGAGGATTCCCTGTGAGAACTGTGGGATTCAAGCCAGCATTCTACTTTAGATCATCTATGAATCGAATGCATTATCCAGCACCGCCAGTTGCACTCTAATCTCATGATAAAATATTGCAGTTAGGACTGTAGTAAATGGGAGTATAATAAAGTTTAGAAGTAGGAATGCTACACTGCTCAGCATAGTTCTTCTCCACCCTGAATGGCAAGCAAATATTCGATATTATCTTCTTTATTTTCATTATATTTTGTGTGTTTCAATCAGCTCATTGCAGAGATTCTGGTGGTGTCGGTGTCACACCTGTATCTCACTGATTTTTACAGTGACTGAGGCAATAAAACCTCTGTTATTTTTCACTGACTGATTATTCCCAGTAGGCAGAACCAGCAACTTTTTAAGCATCACCTTCTGCCCATTTGCCCAGCCACAGCAAGAAGGGATTTTTCAGATGCAGCTCCTCAGATCTTGCCACTCTTGAGGCTCACGGTGAGTCAGCTTAACCTGCATGGAAAGGTGGAATTTTATTGGACTTTACACTGCGCAACAGCTTGAATACAAAACTCATCCCTTAGAAAAAGGGATCTGTATTTACAGGGCAGGATGTGAACTGGTATATATGCAGACTTTTTTTTTTCCTTCATTTTTTCAATCTTTTTAAGATTTTTGCATTTGATGATGAATAGCCCATTCATTGCCAGAAGTTTGCCATGTTCCTGGCTGATTTTCCAGGTGCTGAAAATTTCAGAACTGAAAGCGTATCAGGTTACAGACCCTTTGTGTAAATCAATTCTTATAAAATTGTGTCAGAAATCTACTTTCCTGTAGATTCAAAATTAATTAACACCTTCCAATTAATTAGATTTCTGAAAATATGTCGAGGTGGGCAAATTGTATTATCAGTTGTATTATGTGGGCTGCACTGTATTATCTGAAGGCCAAGTGATTTAACTGTTAAGTGTCATGTGAAAGAGAAAACTGAAAAGAAGAAAAAGCAGGAAAGTTATATGATACTTTTCTACAGTAATTTTTTTTTATTAGTTGATTCTTGATTCTTATGGTCCCTGAAGCATTACAGTGGTTAGTATTTCAAAAAGTAGACAATAATTTTATTCTGTGCCATGTTCCTCTTTTTTGTTGGCATTGTTAGTAAATAATGTTGACACAGATCAGATTTAGCACATTTCCAACACGGCATTGAAACCTTCCTTTGAGATGGGGCTGGGATTTTGGGAAGGGAATGAGCACCAGATGGTGTTCATTAGTGTCCACTCAGATAATAGCAGAGCCACTCACTGCCAGTAGGCCTTGAGACATTAAATAATAAATCTTCCTTGTTACTGTGTAATTAACTGTTAAGATGTTAACTGAGGTCTCGTTGGATGCTTTACATGAGATTTAGAATAAGGGTAATGGAGTTTGGATGTTTTCCCCCAGTTACTGCATGAAATCTTGACTAGTGGATGGCTGAAGAGTTGAGGCATCTTACAGAGGGTGGAGAGGATTAAATAAATTAATTACCCTGCACTGTGCCGTTGGTGTTTTGGGATAATTTCCCTGCAGTTGGGGTGGCCTTAAACCCTCATGTGAGGGAATTTCTCAGCAAGGGCTTCCTCAGCACAGCTTCTCTGTATCACTGCAAGGTTTAATATCTCATTTTCCCAATAATAGGTCACTTTGTTCCCACACATGTTAACCACAAAGTTCATTTTCTCCTCTCTGGTTGCGTTAGAGACGCGAGGCAAACTTCCCAACAAATGGAACTGACTAATGTTCAAAATCTGGTGTGAGGGAGTTGAATTTTCATAGCTTAATTAGTGTCAGCAGGTTGCCAATTAATTAATGGAATTCTTTTGTGCTATCTCCAGCTGTATTTAATTAGACTGGTTAGAGAGGAGAGAAGGCTACTGTATGAATTCAGCGAGGTGATGAAGCTTCCTTCGGAAATTGTGCTTTACACCTTGTTAGAGGCGTTTGGTTTCCTTTCAAATTCTAAATTCTTCACATTCTGCAAATGAGGACAGTGTGTTCTGTCAGCAAGTAAGTGGCTGGTGAGGTTATTAGCTTTATGATATGACATGGAAGTATTTCTGGATTGCTGTGTTTTAGACAAACTGTTGAAGTTCAAAAGGAAAAAAAAAAAACAACCAAAAAACCAGTGTGATTAATTAAAAATGTATTTGTTAGGATCCAAGCTAGATGCTGATATAATCCAAACTAAAGATATGACATTTTAGAGGAGGTCTGCATTAAATTACAGCAAGGAAGACTGGATCTTTCTTCTTTTTTTGTTAATTTAAAATACTTAAAAATATATAATCTAAAAGTGACAGGCTATGAGTTAAAGTGCTGCACAAGTCAAAACTTATTAGAAACATCAGAATATCTATATTGGTGGATTTATAGAATTAACAGAATTTTTATCTTAGGATAAAATGAACTTTTAGTACTTCTCCATAGTTCATAGTTGGCTTTCCAATTACTCCCAGCACACCCATATTAAATATAATGATTACTGACAACTTTGTTTAAAATGTAAAATAGATTTAAAAGGAACTACAATTAAAAACCAAAGCAACAAGCAAAACCAAAACCAAAATTACAGATAATTAACTAACCAACCAAAAAATTCCAGAAGGAAATGAAATGTAGGAACTATTTCTTTTTTGGTAATAAATTAACAATGGTTGTCACAGACATCTTTCTTTTTAAATTTTCTAACAAATTTGAGTACCAATTTACTGCATTTTTCTCTTTCCTATTAAGCAGCCTTCATGGCTATTCCAGTTCACCATAAATGGAAGGGCCCACCCTGGGCTGTGATAACAAACGTGGAAGATTTCAGCATTTCAGTGGAGAAAAGATTTCAAACATTAGCAAAAGGCATCGTTTGGTGCAAATTTAGTCCTTGGGAGCCATTTTCAAACACAAGAGTACTTCACTCCATTCTTTTATTGAAAAGTCATAAATCAAATAGGTGTGAGTAAAAATACACCCCTTAATTTACAGAAAATGAAATTTAAGGTGTAGCTTTATTTCTCTTCCCAGACTTAACTGTGCATCACCACCCTCTGAACTAGAGGTGGGATATTTATCCAGAGGCAAACCTGAGCCCATCATTTGAGCATCACAGCATAAACAGCCTCAGATCAGGGTTCAGGTGTCACATTTCGGGGTGTGAGCACAAGTCTGTGTCTGCTCACACAGGCATGGAGAGATCCCAGATTAGAACGGGTTTAATGGTTCTGCTGAGCTCTTTCACCTGTATTGAGGAAAAGGAGCCATTCCATTGTAGAAAGATCCTTTCCAGATTTATGTACCCGTGTTAATCTCTGCAGGATCATGCCAAACCATTATTGTTTAAAGAGCTTGTGCACAGCTGGGAGCAGCTATTCGCTTCCTGTGCCTTTTGTGATGATCTTGTCACTTCACCACTGAGTTCCTTGGGCAGCTCCATCCAGGTGCACTCAAATTGCAGTCACTGCAAATCACATCCTTACCTTGGCACAGCCTCCTTCCTCCTGCACAGCACCAGAGCTCCAGCTAGCTAGAAAATTCACTCCACTGATTTTTTAATATTAAACAATACAAGCACTGAAGGTATTATTTATATCTCTCAGCAAGGGAGAGGAATGGAAGGAACACCCTGCATGACTGAATCCAGTCTCCTCTTGGTGCAGCCAGGCATGGGAGAGGGATTGTAAAACAAATTGATCAAGCTACATCTCAAGAGCAGTCAGGATCTGTGTGTTGGCTCTGCTGCTTCAGGATGCTGGGATGCTGCTCCAGAGCAGCACAGCCTGAGGAACTTTGATTTCACTTCAGTTTATTCGTGTTCTCATTGACCTTCATTTGTCTCGCTGCATTCAAGAGGATCATTGCTTGCAGTGAATCCCACATAGCTGATTCTCCCTTAAAAACTTAGAGTTTTAGGCCTCTCTAATATCTCTGTGAAACTCTTTCCTCCTGTTTTGCAAGGTGTGATGATGCCATGTGGAAATTGGAGCATAAGGGTGTGTTTTAATTCCTCCTCCTTTAAAAATTGTTCACTGCTACAAATGCTGTCAGAGCTCACTCTCAAGTCAATACACAGAGCCCCTAAAACCCATTGTTTTCAATTAGGTGAGAAAATCTTCACTTTTGGACTGAATTCAAAAGCCATGTGTTTGTAAAGGAAACAAACCTTTCAGTGCTGTTCCCCAGGATTTCTGTACCTGGCATTATTTTCATTTACAGATGTGTGGTGATCACAGGTAGGCTGATGCATCTCTGCTGACTGCGACCAAATTGATCTTGCTTAGGCCAGCATTTAATTTGGCTTTCTGCTGCAAAGGTCTAGGAGCAGAGTGCTAATAATGTACCCACTAAATCTGTTCTTTATAGTTCAGTGGGGAGCTGGCTGACTGTTTATTGTGAGAAAGTCTTGTACTTAAAAGTTAAAGAGGCAGTGATAGCTTTTAGGCCTCCCATTTAAACAAAATCCACCTCTCGGCATTTATTTGTTTTATGTTATAACTTTATATGCTCTAGAAATGAAGGCTTATTAATGTATACAAGTTAGAGAGAGAGAGGTGACTTTTCTAAGCACCTATTTTGTTCTCATTTTAAAGTAGAGTTTAATCTGAAAAGCTGTGTGGCTTTTTAGAAACCTTGTTGGGTTTTTTTGGAAAGTTTTGGAGCAGAATTGCTCAGTGCTGCCTGTGCCTGACGCTGCCTTTATTGGAGTGACTGTCAGGTTGTGTTTTCAGATCTCAGTAAAGATTATGGGGGCTGTTTTATCTTTTTTACTGAGTCATGGAGTGCCATTTCAGTCCCTGTGTTTGGGAATCATGCAGAAAACTGCAGATCAGGGGGGAGGCAAACTGGAGTTTTCTGTGTAAAACAAAGCTTGTTTTTTTAGAGTTTTAGGTTTTTGGGTTTTTTTTTTCAAAATGAGGGAAGAGCAAAAATTCTGTAAAGGGCAAAAATCTGCTCAGGCCCCTATTGTGAAGAGCTGCTTGGGTGTATGAACATATTAAATGCCTTTCCAGATGGTCACTGCTTTGCTCTGCTATTTGCATGTTTAGCTTTGATTGTCCTGCCCACAGCAGTGAAATAAGAGTGTGCAAAGGTCTGAGGCTGAGCGTTTCCTCATCAGAGGAACCAGCTGAATAATGCAGCTCACAAAAGCAAAACAGGGCTGGGATTCTTAAAGGGTTGTGTGTCAGAAGGCTGGGGCTGTTTATTGTGATATTTGCAGATTAGTTATTTCATTTGCTGTCCTGGCTGCTGTGGCAGTGTAAAACCTGCTCATGAACTGAAAGTCCAGTGCCTTCCACTCAATCTTGACCAGGACAGATGGCTCCATATTATCTCTCTATTGCCTATTTCAGTCTCTGAATCAAACATAAATGTTGCTTTTTTAGCTTCTGTGAGATTAGGTGAGCGAATTCAGATTTTTCTTCTCAATAAGGACTTTATTTTTGTGCATGGTTGTAACAGCAGTGCTGGGTGTCCTTATCATATCCTCCCTTATCATCCTAAACATTGTTATTTTAACTTCAACATTACCACTGAATGGCAACATATACTAATAAAAACTTGAACAGGTTATCAGTAATTTTCTTATAGATATTTGATGAGATTTTGTCACTCAGTCAAGTAAAAAAAAAAGCTAATAGGATTGAAGTTGTGTTTAATATACAAAACTGCAATTCCAATAACTCGCCTTTTAAAACTAAAAAAACCCCACCAGCCATTCCCTTTACTGTTATAAAATTCTCAGAAGCTGGATTAAACTGACATTTTATGTACATGGTTCTGATTTACAGCTTTTCCACAGGTGGCAGAATTTCAAACCAAAAATGGAAGCAAATGGTCCCTCTCTCTCCAGTCTTTATCCATATTGGTGATAAAGATGTGATAAATTGGATTTTTTTGTGCTAAACTGCTCTTTCCTCTGCCTGTTCTGGATGCATTCTGTGCAAAACTACAAATAATATATATATAAAAAATTCCAAGTGCTGCCAAATAACAACTTCTGAATTTTCTGCTTGATTATGAGTGACTTCCTTCTTCCAAAATATAAAATCTCCTTCCCAAATGTCACACAGACTGTTTGGTCTTTTAGCTCCAAACCTGTCACATTTCTATTTTCTTCTACCTGATGAGATTCAGCCTGCCAGATTTTGCAAATATGCTTAAACAAATGAAAAATAAACCTGATAGAAAAGACTGCCTGTTGAAGAAAGCACTTCAGGAGAATCCCACCTCTGAACTGACTGAAAGACCCTCATGAGAGGCATTTTACATTAGTGTTGAGGAACTAAACTGTCTCAAAATCCAGGAGGCTTCAGTTCTATCGTGTGCACTGAAATTTGGGTGAAAAAATGACAGTAAAAATGCTTCCCCCATCCTAAAATGCTGTTTGGCAAACACTGCTAGTCACTGTAAAGCTATTGAAATGCATAATTTCATTTTTTATTTTTTTGTTTTCTTTTCAGCACAGCTAGTTCACCAATTTTCAGTTTCTGCTCAGTTTCTCTCTGGAGGAGAAGTGGGGGATGAATTCCTGTGATTCCCTGTAGGGATGCCTGGACCAGAACGCTGCCTCTGGCTCTTCCAGGCTGCTCCTGGTCAGGCTGTTGCCCAAAATCTCCTCTTTTTTATGCTCTCCCTGCTCCTCTGGGCTCTTCATCATCCTAATCCTGTTCTCTCCGTGTTTTTCCTGCTCTTCATCCACCCTTCCTCACTGCTCCCATCCCTGTGGAGATCAGGATCAGCTTCTCACATGGGGGTTTTTAATGGTACCTTTTCATGTGCAGGTGTTTGAGATGATAATTCTGCTCTTGCAGTGGCCCTGAATGGAGGCACGGTGCCTTCAGCAAGTTTTGCCTGGTTGCTGTGTGTGAGATGGATGAATTGCTCCTGAGCTTCAGAAAACAGGTGCCTTGTATTTTTTTTTGGCATCTGGTCCTCCAGCTCGGAGCCAAGGTGCTGCAGACTCATCAGTGTGGGGAAAGGGAATGTGTGGTGATGTAATAAATGAGGCAGGGCTCAGTCCAGCCTCGAGTTTGATGGGATTTATGCAGATGAGCACTAACCTGTGCTTCATGAGTCGTTAATATCTCAGAGATCTGCTCATGTGACTCACTTATACAAATATATATATATAGTCTCTCAATCTTGTACAGAATATAAAAAAGGATAAGTTCTTCTGATGTGGATAGCTTTGGATCATCTGAAGCAACTCAGATAAGTTCTTGTGCACGGACCCCACCTTGCCAGGCTGGAGTAAAGGGGTGAAAAATTGAAAAATTTAGGGGCTTCACCCCTGTGAGCAGCTGCTTTTGCTGTCATTAATAAGCCCTTTCAACTTGTCTTGCAAGTTGCAAAGGTTATTGAAAGAAAATGTTGGTGCTGATTTGTGGCTGCTGACTAAGTAGATTTCTATCTGCGTATTGGAGTTTCCATTAGTGTCAAATTTTTAAGTTTAAATTTTATAGCCTGCATAATTTGTCCCTGAGAGTTGCAGTCGGTTCGTTGTAACAAATAAAATCACAGGAAAATAGCTGCTTTTTCACAGATCAGAGATTATTCAATTGATGCTTTAACATAAAAATCCAGCATTTAAGATGCATGTTATTACTGTCACTTTGGCTTTAAAGAAGATTCTCAGAAAGTCCTTTCCCTTTCAAACTGCCTAAGTGCTTTACACTACGCAGGATAAGGTAAATCTAACTCTGAACTATTGAACAGCAGGACAAAAGCTGCCCATTAATAGACCAAGGAAATGATTGGGAGAAAAATGGAGTGGCTGAGTTTAGAGAAACTTGTACTTTTTTCTTAATGAGCAGTTTAACTGCCAATTGATCGGTCATTCAGCATTACAGTAAATGGTCAATGAAATATATAATGATGCAAGACTGCTCTTTAACAAGACTAAATCTTGCAGCGATCAGGAATGCTTAAGGCAGAAAAATACAGACAGCAAATTTCTCTCAGTGCTTAATTTAAAAAAAAAATGTATAAAAGGAGCAATGGCAGCCATTCAGGCAGGTAATCCATGGTATTCCTTATTGTGCTGGTGGCACAGTGGCTCCTGACATTTCCATTTTGTGCTTTTGTCTTTTCATTGTTTATTTCATGCCAAGGGATTTTTCACTGTTGGATTTTAGTCAAAGCTGACTGCTGGAGAATGGCTGAGTTCTGAAGGTCTTGATCTCACAAATCTCTAGGGGCTTGCTTACCTTCATACCTGGGAGCTTGAGGCAGCTGTGCCAATGGGTGAAACTCAGAATGAGTTGCAATATTTATTCCTACATTAACACTTAGGCTGAGATTGAATGCAGAGCAGATTTTTTTTTAATAAATTAAAAAAAAATTAGTCGTCGAAAGGAAAACTTAGATGCTAATCAAGTAAAAATCAGAGCTCATTGCTCTCCTGTTTCTCAGCAAAACCATGTTATTGAGCAGTCCTTTGACTGGTGACATTTGCCAGTGTGAATGAGAAATAATGGCAGAACAAACAGGGTTTTTTCTTGTTTTTTGTGTGAAATGTGCCATTATAGGCAGTGAATGGGTTAAAGTTTACCTAATTTATGATGTGTGGAAACAGGCACCATCCAGCTGGGATGGGAAGGGTCTCCAGGGGCAGGGCTGGGGAATGTTGGCCTCTCCTGACTCCTGCCCTGGCACTGAATGTGCTCTTTGCAGGGTTGATAAATATTTGTGTTTGAGGTTGTGACCTCCCCTTCCCAGCGAGAGGGAAACAGAAAGGCCCATCCTCAACACAGCTCTCAGGAGATGGGGTGCAGTGATGGGCACCACTCCCTTTTTGGATTCCCAGGTTACAGAAGAAACCTTTTGTCCCTGATAACCAGCATTGAGTGAAAGTGCTCTTCTCCCCAGTGACCCTGGGAGGCTCAGAGAACCATAACTTGCATTTTGAGTGACTCTGATGCATTTTCCACTGATGGTTTTGACTTTCAGGAAGGTTTGGACTGCTGGGCACCATCTCCTGGGTTATTTCTGGGTGTTGGAAGGATGAGAGAAGTTCTGTCCCTGTTCAGACTCAAATGTGAGAGCTGTACATGACCAGCCCACCTGGCTCTTGCAGCAGGTGCCAATAATGGATTTGATATTCCAGTGCTCTGCAAAAATGTACAGGGGAGTTTGGAAATCGCAGTATTAAACAAACTAATTATGATGGCATTAAAAACTCCTCTGCATGCACAGCTTTAATTAAATGTGATTTTGTACCTCACAGAGCTGTCTCTGGGCTTTGTGAAGAGCAGTGGTTCTGGCATTGATTAAGACTGAATGTGATTAACATTAATTATTGATTAAACTTCCCTATATCTTCACATGGTATCAAAGAGAGATTTATTGATGAACTCTGAAAGGTCTCACAACTGCAGTTATTATGCTGTAATTCCTTTTGGCTACACCTAAAATGGAGCATTCACAAGTTATCTCTGTTCCTTGAGAAACTGAGAGTGAAGTTCACCCTCTCAGCATTATCAGCTCAGGCAATTTAAATATTCCTGAAATATCCATCTTTGTTGAAGCATAACGTTGTGTTGTGGGGGGCTTGGAATTATTTTTTTTTTAATTTATTTTTTGGTATTTTCTCCTTTGAGAGAAGGAGGGAAATGAAGCAATGCAGACACCAGGATCAGGACACAAACCTGGGATACAGGAGAGGCAGTTCTGATTATATTCCTGTAATAGAATTCCACAGCATTTCAAGCAGTCTTGTGGCTCTCTGTTAGTGATTGCCTTCAAATATATTCTTTTCATTTTTTAACACCTTGCTGGTGTTAAAAAAAAACAAAATTGGAAAATGCTTTGTCTTTGACAAATCATCGTATTGCAGCAAAAAAAACAACAACAAAAAAAATCAACAATTTAAGATGAATGCGTGAATAAATAATGCTCGAGTGAGAAAAATACTATAAAATTGATCTTGTGAACCTTTGGGAATTGGAATGATTGTTACATTGGATTGTTAATTATGGAAGTCTCTTGTAGAATTCCGCCTTCAAATAAATTTTCATCAATTGCAATTTTTCAAGGGAAACGAAACAGCAATTTACAACCTTTTCAGATTAATTGATCTACCTATTTATCAACCACCCCCTGTGCTGGGTAAGCATTCAAACCATGTCTGCTGGATGGAACAAAGAACAATAGTTCTGTTCAATAAAGGAGGTGAGATAGAGAAGATGTTGCTTTAGAAGGGTGATGGTGTGACCAGAGCACCAAGCTCCGGGTGGGAATTACAGACCCAACAAGAGGGGATTGGGTGATGTCGAGGAAAGGGAAGAATCCTCCCTTTCCTGCTGGGTAGACAATTTTGGAGTGGTATTCATGACCTTCCCTATGCTTTATGCAGGGAACTCGTCACCCAAATTACTGAAATTCCAGAATAGACTTGTTCTTCCCAAATGGGAATAAATATAAACTTTAAATAAATTTAAAATATAAATATAAATTTTAGACCTTTTTCCAAAGGTGTTAATTTTCCTGCTCTTTAGATGGAAAAAAAAAATTAAAGATTTTGAAGTCAGCATATTTTTGTTTTCCTTGTGAAAAGCCAGAAAAATAAAGAAAAAAGGTAGCTCTGACTAACATTGTATAAAGTAGGGAGATAAGCATTTTTCAATATCTAGATAATGGAATGTTTCTTTGGGAACAAGTGTATCAGCCCTGGCATAACACAGTGTACTTGCTGACATCATGGAAGGTCACCAGCACTCTGCTGTAATTACTGTAACTTGTGGTGATTAATTTAAACTGGGTTTTGCCCACTGATCTGCATGATCAATTCACAGAACATGCCAGAGAACTTTGACTCTGAAGCAGGCTCCCCACCCTGCACTATTAAAGTTTGCCTTAATCCCAGGGTAGGACGCAGGATTTTGTGACAGCTCATGAACAGACACGGCTGGACACTGGATCCTTGCAGTCAGTTATTCTGTATTCATGTTTAAGGTACACTGAAAAGCAGAGCAGGCCTGGGTGGTTTGGCCAAGCTGGGTTATTGAGTTCAGAGCTGAGGCATTGGAAAGGTGAATTATTTGTGGGCTTTATTTTCTCCACTTTTTTGCCTCTGTCCCATACGAAGTGATTGATGTGCAGAACTCACATATAAGAAGAAAAATGTTTTCCTTTGCTGTGGATTCATCTTTGGAAATGGAATAGCAGCCCCACACACTTTTCCATGCCCACATCAGCCAGGCTGTTGCCATTTCCTCCTCCTGGGTGTGTTTCATTTTTCTGTTGCACAATGAAATTTCCATGTTTTGTGCTCCTGTTTTCCTGGGGCTTTTGGTCATGTTGAGTTATTTCAGAAGATGTTCAGCAGGGGTGATGGAGGGCTTGTAGTAATATTGTAGTAACATAGTAGTAGCATAAAAAGGGTGTTTCTGAATCTGACTTTGTAACATCAAGGGCGAGTTTCTTTGCATGAAATATCTAGAAAATTACTTTGTATTTCTATAACTGGTTTTAACTTCTATAAACAGAATTGTAAAAAAAAAAAAAAAGTGATTTTTTTTTTTCAGATTTTTTTCTTAAATCTTCAGCAAGCTGGCAGTAAAGAACAATGCTTTGCTTTCCAGCATTTCTGATTTTATTTTCCATGGCAGCCCTGCAGCATTAGCCATGCTTCTGCAGTTGAATCTCACTTATTTTTGAGCGCTCTGTAGACTGCAGAAATAGTAATGATAGTAATTTCACCTATGTATGTATATATTAAGGGCTAAAAGTGAGTTATTTTTCTGATACATTTTCCTGTACTTTTTAAAACAAATTTTATGCTTTGGATTGAAGATGTCTTAACAGAAAAAGTGCAGTGAACATTCATCAATTCTGCTTCTGGTTTCTTTGTTTCCTGCAGCTTTCCCTTGTTAATGTGGGATGTAGCTTTTGGTTCTCTGTGTAATTAATGGATAAATGATGTCAAGATGAGACACTCAAAGGCAGGGTTTCTCAATAATAGGAATTTCTTAAATTATGTGGCTACTATTTATAAGTAGAGATAGAAGTGCAGATGAGAATACAGGAGAGGAATAATTCTTTGTTAGGGAATAGCTACAAATAATGAGATAACACTATCTGATGGCTTAAAGGATTACTGTGCTGATCTGAGTCCCTCTGAGATGGGTTTTTTGTGTCTCCCGAGGTAAGCAGGGATCTGATCTGGACACTTTGCAGGAATACCAGGAGCAACACCTCATTCAGGCATGCTCTCAGTTCAAATGTGCAAAAAGCCAAAGCTGTGGCACCCTGGGCAAAGCACGGGGTGAAATGTGGAAATGTGTGTGCCAGGGAAGGTGATGCTGATGGATCAGCTCACTCCTGAGGAGCCTCTGTGGGCTCTGTGAGCAGTTCCATGAGCCCACAGCTATTCCAGCCGGGAATTCTGGCGGTCTGCAAACCCACCAGCACAATGTGACAGACTTGCACACAGAAATGTAAAGCATTTCCTCTTAAAAAAACCTCTCGTGTGAGATGGAAAGTATGAAGGAATCAAATATTTTAACTGCTAAAAGCTCTAGGGAGCTGGTGTTCCTAGGCAGGCTTTTTGTGTATCAATGAGTGCTTCAGACAAAGGAAAACCAAAATGGACAGGTTTAGCTTGGAGACTTGGAAATAATTGTATTCCAACCAGCCTTAAGAAGGAACACAGCGAGTGTATTAACAATGGATCATGACATAGATTCTGGCACTTAGATGTAACTGCTCATGTAAATTACCAGAAGCAGGTTTTGTGATCCTCTAAGTTTTGTATAGTCATTCACAGCTCATTAAACCTTCAGCAGGGCTGTCATTCACTAAACACAAAGGTAGCTGGGGAACTGCATAATTGAAGTGTTTTAGGCAGACTGCTGTAGCTAAATTTCTAAACAGGAACCGCTTTACCTGTGGTTCTGTGGAATGAGGAGTAGTGCAGATAATGAGCGAGGTCCCAGTGCCCCCCAGAAGCTTTGGCCTTTTATTGAGCCTGGTGGACCTTCCCAATGGCTGAGCCTTTATTGTCAAAGTGTCCTGCTGTCCTCCTGATGCTCAGATTGATATCATAAGTGCATTATCAGAATGTGATATTGTGGTCACTTGGCAATGAAGTTAAAAGCAGGTGAGTCCTGGGGGCCACTTGGTGACATCCTGAAAACATCTGAGCCTGTGCTCAAACGCAGTGGGGGATTTATATTAGGGAGCAACCTCGCTATCAGAACAAGAAAA
The DNA here is from genome assembly GCF_028551555.1 of Melozone crissalis. Taxonomy (NCBI): domain Eukaryota; kingdom Metazoa; phylum Chordata; class Aves; order Passeriformes; family Passerellidae; genus Melozone; species Melozone crissalis. The sequence goes on along the minus strand of NW_026535846.1, from coordinate 20,893,872 downwards.
CAATATTTAAATAGGCTTTTTTGTATCAAAATGTTAATTAACCAATAAAACGCCTTTATGTGTGGGATTGCCTGCTCCTGTCTACCTTCCTTCATAGCTGCCAACCAGTTTGCACTGGGAGCCTCTCCCTCCTGATCCCAAAGCAGCATCGGCACCATCACTGCCTCCTTGCCAGCCCTGGTATTCTTGGGAAAGAAGAATGGATGCAGGACGTCGGTCCCTGATGAGGTGAGAAGTGGCCACAGACAGCCCCAAACCTCTGGGTGTCTCTCACGTTTTGAGGGGTGTTGGCACTGCACCTGGGACGACTCTAACCCAGCTACCTTCAGTTTTCTCACGGGTTCTTTTGTGCTTGTCTGGCACAAAATACAGATGTGATGTGTTTAATGAAACCCTCAGAAAATACAGATGTGATGTGTTTAATGAAACCCTCAGAAAATACAGATGTGATGTGTTCAATGAAACCCTCAGAGCAGCTGCCTTGACTTATTCCAGGTTGCCTCACCCTCACTGTTTCCACAGTCCTTCACTACAACTCTGACAAATCCAATATGAGCAACTGTGTTTTCAAGGACTTTCTCTCCCCATCCTGTCCTATTTCCTGGTCCCTTGGTTGCCTGTGTTGCATAAATATTAATTCAGTGATAATCTCTCCTTTGGTTTGAGCTAATTAGTTTTCTCTCCAAGTTCTCCCTAGCACAGGTGTGTTTCTGGGAATCCCTTGCTGCAGTGGGACTCCTTCAGCATTCCTTTACAGTGGAGGAGACTGTCCCTTCCCTGGGACACCTCTGTGACAAGCTGCTTTCTCCTAGGAAAATCCTGGCTCTGGAGCCGGCACTGTGGGGCATCAATGTCCTTGTTCAGGTGGGCTGCAGCACAGCTCTCACACCCTATCAATACCCATTAAAGACCCCACAGAACCCCCCATGAGAGATGGTGTGATGCCCAGGGACCCCGTGGTGTGCAGCCCCAAGGAATCCAGGGCCACTCTGCACGAGCTGTCTGAAATTCGGGGTTCACTCCCTGGATGGGAACAGAATTAGCACTGCAGCAGAACAGGGTGAGGTTGTTACTGGCAGGGTCCAGACTAAAAATCCTCTTTCTATATTAGCAGTTCCTGGCTGTGACCATTCTCTGGCGGCAGATGGAATAACGGGGATTTTCCTTTTCTCAGGAAAACACACATTTGTGTTCCTGAGCCTTCTGCCCTGACCTCCTCCCAGTCCCCTTGCAGCAGGTTCTGTGTTCAGCTCCTGAGCAGTGAGGTGTCCCCAGGGCGGCTTTGTCTCCAGGTGATGACTTTGCTTGGTTTTGCCTACCTACCGTGGTTGTGGAATTTAATCACCTAAACTTGTGAGTTCCCTGCCTGCTTCCCTGGACCCAAGGTACTGCTGCTGCTCCAGAGGAGATTTTTCTCTTCCTGGTAGCATCAGCCTGGGGATGATCTGGAGCAGCTTGGCAGGAAACAAACCAGGCTGGATAAAAATGGGTATTTTACTCTGAATATCAGAGGCAGCACCAGAGAAAGGCTGGGAGGGTGCAGCAGGAGCATCAATGCCAAAATCAAGGTCACATTTTTCAGTGACAGCCCATGGCATGGGCAGCTGCAGCTTTCTGCATCCATGGGGTCAGGCTCTAGAAAAAAAAAAAAATTAGGGGCTCCTGAAACAGAAATTCTTGTCGCTAAAGCATTCCACATCAATTCAGTATTCCTCTGCTCGTGTTTTTTGGGATATATGTATTCCAAAATATGCATTGTGTTTGTAACTGCATTTTCAAAAGTTTTTTGGTGCTTGAGCAAAGCAGGGCACGCTCCAGTGGTGCTGCTCTGTGCTTTAATTCTGCATTTAGTGCTAATGATAAAATCTTTCTTTCCTAGCTCAAAGCAGGTTTTTATATGTGTGAATGTTCTTGTTTTCCATTGCTAGTCAATGCGGTGTATTGTTTGCCTAATTAATGTAATTATTGCTAATTATGTAATTACTGTAAATATGTGTAATCGGCGACTCTAATTTGTAATTATAGAATTTTGATGTTTATTTGTGCAAAAGTGCTTACAAAACTTAGAAGAAAAATTGGTCATATACAGCAGGTAATTTAAAAAAAATTTATAAGAACAAAATTGCACATTTTTTTTTTGCCAACCGCCAAAAAGAAATTAGTTCTCTTTATTTACTAATTGGGCATGCTTGCTTTTTTGTTTTTTTATAAAAGGTAATAATTACATTACGGAAGCCTAAAACTAATTTTCTCTCCTCTTATGTTATAGCTTAAATGAGTTAGCAAAATATTGGATTAGTAGAGTGTAGGTGCCAAATTTAACCTGTAATTGCAGTAGCCACTTGAAGTGAAAATACAGCACAAAAATTCTAACCAAAAAAAGATAAAAATGCTTTTGCTAAACTCCCTTTCCTCCATCCCACTCCAGGAAGTAGGTTATTTACAGAGAGCTGGCTATTGCTTTCAATGCAGACATAAAGCTTCTGCTAGGGAGAGTGTAATTACCCAGTGGAAAAAAAAAGTCAGATGGAAATTATCTTCTTACCATCTGCATATCATGAAATACTTGGCCTATTTGCATATTCTCAGTTCTCCTTCTTCCCCATCCACGGAAAGCAGAGGAATTCCTGCAGCCTTGAAATTCTGCTTGGGTCTCTTTAAGGAGATCAGTAACTTTGGGTTCCAGTCCAATTTTTGTTTATTTTTATTATAGCTGTTGGTTGCTGGTATTTATATCTTCTTATTTTGTCGGAGAGAATCTGTTCTGGTGCTATGCAAATTGTTTGCTTTTTTTACTTGGTTACCAAACTGGAAGTTAAAGAAACCTCATCAAATCCATCCTCACTGCCTTTTCCATTTCTAAGTAAAAAGCAAGAAAGAATTGAAAATTTCTTTTGGGGAAAATTTATTAAGGTTTGCCAGGTAGAGAAAGGCCTCAGAAAGTCAGGAAGGTTTGGGGCTTCAAAATGATGGAAGGTGGGAGCATTTTCCATGCAAGTTTTTCCTTCAGTGCCCACATAGAGACAGAGAGGTTGTTTCCACTGAGGATTCTTTGATCTCACCCATTTGAGATTTTCTTCTTGCTTTTTCAGGCATTTTAGGACTGAAATTTGGGGTTTATCTGTGGAGTTTCTGGGCCTTGGCACACAAAACCTTTCTGAGTGAGCCATGGTTTGGCATTTTGCTCCCTACCTGATGTACAAGTGGTTTTTATTACAAGGATAAATTTCCCAAGTGCATCTATTTGTGACTTTTAATGATAAAATGCACAGTAGTTTAATCATGGTTTAGTGCATTAGAAACCTGAAGTCTTTTAGAGTCTTGCTTTTTAAATGATGGCCCTGGTTTTTAGCTTGGAGCAGAACATTTCCTCTGGATTATATGTGGAATTTCCTGTTACCCACACAGAGTAAAACCCTCAACCCTATAAACATCTTCATTAAATGATGCCTGGAAGCAGTGACTTCCATGAGTTAATTACGTATTATATTTAAAAAATCTGTTTTAATAATTACTTCCCAGTTTCCATTAGCTCTCAGATCATTTATGAGGAGATGGTGAATTTTGATTAACATAATTCATTATCTTACATACCTGTCATATCCTTTCTTGAATCGATGCATGGAACATGATTTTTTTTACAACTTCATGTTGAAAAACTGTGTCATTAGTTTGATTGATTAATTTAAAGGACAGTATTATAATCTAAAAAATGCTGCAGGACACAAGGTCTGAACCAGAAGAACATTGGTGTGGGATAAGCATAGATGTGATTTCTAAATTCTCAGCATTTCAATTTTGTGATTTGACCAAAGTGTTGAAATATTCAATATCTCTAAATACCAGAGATCAATCAAACGACCGTGTAATATACTCCCAGTAGATTTTTATGGGGAAGAAGTGAAGCTGAAAGTGCTGTTCAACATCTTCAGTCGGTGTTTTCTGGCCAGCTCTGAGATCACCCAGAGCTGCTCACGAGGCTGAAATTGTGTGACCAAACAAAGCTGCTGCTCTGGGCTTCCCTTTCTTCTGCCCTGCTGGGGATGATTCTACACAGAGTCACTGGCTAGAAAAGGGTTAATATCTGGATTTTGGGCACAGAAACAGAATTATTTCATTGTTAACAAAATTTATGTAGTGCTGTGCATTTACATAACAGCTTATAAACATTGACATGTTTCCTGCCCTGGAGAAATAAAGGAAGGAAAATAACTTAATTTTTTTGATTTTTTTTTTAAAGTGGGTCAGTGCCAGAGGTGCACTAATTACAGAACAGCCATTGGCTAGGAGGCAGATGTATTATTTTGTAGAAATCTTAGTATCTCACATTTCTTATCTCCCATCAATATATTGCAATTGTTTCAGGGTGAATGGTAAGTCAAAAAATATTTTTCTTGAACATTTTGCCTTCATCCAATTTGCCTCTATCACAAGCTACTGTCTCTTACAGTTTTCTTGATGGTTGTGTTTGCATTTCCTCTCTCTATTACCACAGTTGAAAACTGCTCTGGAAATAATACACATTTTTGCAAAGATCAAAGCATGTAATTTTTCTTTCAGAGGTTTTGGATGAAAGCATGATTGTAGCACAGTCTCAGAATATGGAACGTAACGTGTTAAAGGATCTGAAACCAGCGAGCACAGCCAATATTCATCTCTGTTTAAGCCCAAAAGGACAAAATCTGCTATGTGTTACATTTTTATAGATGTGAGGCTTTTCTCTGCAATCAGCAGAGCAGCTTCACTGCAGAGTGGCAGCGGAGGGTCCACAAGGAAATGTCTCCTGAGCTGCCCCACCAAACCCTTCAGCTTTTCCAGCCTTTCAGAGCTGTGCCTGTGACACCCAAAGGGCTGGAAAATGTGAGATGGAAGGGGCAGGGAGTGAGTGTCTGTGCTGTGTTTGTGTTTGTGGAAGTGCCCAGCTCATCTGTTTTCTCCTCTGTGCAAACCCAGGGCACTGGGAATATTCCTGTGTCTGCTCTGGGTGCCCTGACCCCCAGGGCAGCACTGACTCTGACCCTCATCCATGGAGGAAGTTTCCTAAACTCCAGAATAGACCAGAATCCACAAAAGTGTGAAATAGATTATAGAGAGCAGTGTGGGTGTATCACCGGGTGAGAAATTGAGGTTTTGGGGTTTTTAGTATGTTGTGGATGGGAGCAAGATGGAGGGCACAGGGTGTTGTCCTGGGTTTCTCCTTCATGCTTCTTCTTCCTCCTTCTCCATGGGTTTGGGTGGCATTTTGTAATTGGGCAGAAAATTCCCCATCGCAGCTCTGTGGGATCAGTTATTGGGTTAAAAGGGAAAACAATCCAGGTGTCAGTTCTTAATTGGATAGTTTAGTCTTCAAAGACCTTGTACCAAGAGATTGTTGGCCATTTTGTGCCTTCTAATGAAAAGGTGCTGAACTCACAGTAGTGAGGCTGTTTTACTGATAAGAAATAATAAACACCTGAGTCTAAAACATGCATTACTGCCTCAAGACTCAGAGAAACCCACAGCTGGGACTGCCACACTCCTGGAGCCAGGTCTGAGGAGCTCTCAGAGAAACCTATCACACCTGAGATACCTCAAATGGCATGAAATTAGCAGGATGACTTCTGAGTTTTAATAAAGGGCAAAATAACAAAGTTCTTTGTAGAGAAAACTTGAGCTAGGCGCAAGAGGTTCTTGCTCTTGCTAAAAACACTTCATAAAAGCGATTATTTCTTTTGTTCTCTTCTTCTAGTGAATTACTTAGGTGGGACTTTTTGGCTTCTGTCTAATTGGGTAGCTTTAGGTTTGAGGTGAAGTCTCAAAGGTCTTATGAGGTGTCTTTTCACTACATTGAGGAGAGAAACTTCCGGGCTTTTTTCACTAATAATTTGCTCACTCTGTGAACAGGGTGCACATCCCTACACCCAACAGCACAGGATGGACTGGACAGGCAGGGAGGTGCCTCAGTTTCCCTCCAGGAACACCAGGAACCTGCTGGTCCAGGGACATCCACAGCCCAGCTGAAGGGGCTGAGGCATTTACAGAGCTTTTTAACCAACAAAACATGGAAACCACAACCAAAGGTAAACAGGGATGGCAAACAGTGAAACCTTTGCTGATCCTGCTGCAGGCTTTGCCTTCCCACATTCCACCAAGGAGTGGGGAGTGCATTGCTCTCAACCTGCATATTAATGTGCTCAGAGTGTAAATGCACTCACAGCCTGGGCAAAAAGGCTGTTAACTGGAAAATCTGATGAGCTGAGACCTGCAACTGCTCTCACATGCTTTGAGAGACTGAGATAAATGGTGTATTAGCAATTTATCAGATGGTGTTTAATCCCACAGCCTCCAGGTGGAGGGAAGGAGGAGGTCAAGCCCGGTCTCTGAAGAAAGCAAGAACTTCATGGCTGGTGAGCAAAAGTCATTCTCATAAACTAAAAGTGAAATGTTATTTGCATGGTCGGCAGGGAAAAACGGGGAGGAAATGTTCAGCTTTCAGGAAAACACTCTCTTTGGCCATAGACTGATAAAAACTGCAAACAATAAAGAATGGATGTGGTGCACCATTATATTTATGTTCTAGGAATAGTAAACGTTAGAGTTTTGAATGCTCAGTTGTTAGTGTGAAATTATGCAACTATTAAATGTCTTAATTTGCATAATTTTTCTATCAAACCAGCCCAGTTTTGAGCACTTCCTCATCTGTCCATTTAGAGATAATGTGAGTTTTGATTACCCTTGAGCCTGAAGGGAGGGATAGCGCTCACAGCATGCAAACAGCCCTACAGAACCTCCTCTTCCTGCACAAACACAGCAGCAAAACCAGAAATGACTTTGTAGGTGGGGCCACTGCTCCCCAGGTGTCTGTGGAAGGACAAACATCCAAAATCCATGTCAGACCTAAAAGTAAGGGTAAAAGTATTTGCACGTCAGGGTGGCTTTTGGCAAGCTGGTAACTGAAATTTTGATTTTTAGGTAATATGTTAATTGGGAGCAATCAGTAGTGTGAAGAAAACCTAGGAAAAGGAGGAGAGGATTGGACTGTTTGATATTTTTATGAAAGTTCATGTCCTGAAAGTGTTTTAGGTGGGTGGGAGTGTGCATGCTTCCCTCTGAAACAATCCAAGTGCATGCATGTAAACACCTGCTTTTCACTGCAGCCAATTTAATCCGAAGGAGTGTTGTGGTTTGAGCAATAACACTTTGAAATAATCCTTTAGAAAGTCAGATCCTGCGCGGACAAGATTAATGGCATTACTCATGGTGTGACAAGCACAGAGCCTTCCCCAGCTTCAGGAAACACCAGAACAGTTTGATAGATAAAAGATACATATTCACTTCAGTCAAACCTAAGCAAGGGATCTCTTTTGTGTGTCTTTCAAGTACAAAGGCACGCGGAGCTGCACTCAGCATCCTCGCAGATAGCCTTTGTCTGGTGTTTAACAGTGCCAAAGCGTCTCACACTGAGCCTGCAACTCAAGAACTTGTACAAGTCAACAGCTGTGACCTCAGCCAAGCAGGCAACTGAGTTTTGAGATAGCAAGCTGTGCCTCATTCTTCCCTGGCCGGAGCTATGTATATTTAATTAGTGTCCTCTCACCTTCACGCTACGTGTTTTCCCACTTGACGCTTCCTGGCATGAAAAGAATGTCCTTGAGAAAAAGTCAGGCCTATTGACTCCCGAGCACATTATTTGACTTGCTGTTCAAGTAGTCTGAAGAAAGAGCTGGAAATAATGAAAGGCGCTGCAATGTGGAGCTGCCTTAAGTGACAGTGTCAGGTGGGTCGAAGCTATTGAACAGTTCCTATTAAATTAGCTTACCTTCATCTCAGCTAGTTAAAGCTGGCATGCTGACAAATTAGTTGCTTTCTGTATATAAAAGAGGAGAGGCAGGATGAGATTCCCATTTTGTAGCTTGGTGACAGTAGATATGTCACATCACAAGGTCAATAACAATCTGTCCATGGAAGAAATGTAAATGTGTGGCTGGTGTCAATACATCCTGGATTAGATTGTGAAATATTCATTCCTATAGCAGATGAGCTCATTTGCACTAATAAAGACCACTTTATTCCAACCCAGTTAATTACAATGCCTTATATTGTCTGTTTTAAAATCTGATTACAGCTTTTGTTTAGCTTTTCCAATATTAGCTCTTGTGCATTCTATGTGCTATTTCTGTCCAAAGAGTGTTAATAGAGAAAGTTAATGGACATGCCTGGAATGTGAAAAGGGTTAGGGGATATTTATTTATTTATTTATTTTTGCCCATCAGAGCAGATGGATTTTACAGTTTTCTTTAGAGGGAGACTCTGAAACTGTCACAGGCTGTGTTTGACAATCAAACAGACAATATTATTTTGGTTGGTTGGTTGCTGTGGCTGTGGGGTTTCTTATATGGCTAAACTGAGATTTTAGGGATAAAAATGCTTAAGAGGTAAAACTGTTTTTATCACACTGCTGAATGTTGGGCTGGGGATGCTTTGTTTCTCCTCTTGGCATACTCCAGACTCCTGCACTGCTGGGTTTTGATCCTAAATCACTTTTTGCATAAAGGGCTGAACTTCTTTTAGGAATAATCTCTGGTAAGGACAATATGACCTGTGTTTAAGCACAGTCAGAGCACACTGCTAATTACTGCAGCACTACCTGCTAATGTCCTCAGTCACATCACTGCTTCGCACATCCCAGCGTGAGCATTTTAGATGTGGTGAAACAAAAGTATTTTGAAATTCAATTACTGAAATCACCAGTTCAAATGACTATATCATTTTTGGAGGGCTGGAGAGGTTTCTTCTTTATAGCTGTCCTTTGATAGGTCTGTTCAATTCTGTGAACAATTTCTGCCTCTTCCTCTTCATAATTTTTTTTTTATTTTTATTTTTTTTTTAAATGAAAATATGTGAGTGCTGTAATTATGTCCTGGAGTACAATACTAAACTTGCTTCTGCTGTTTTCAGGACGTCTGCAAATCTGTGAAGTTTCATTATCACTGAATTTAGTCTTGCCAAGTCATTTGGGCACAAACCAAAGCTCCAACTGTGCCACTTAACTTCTGAACTGAACAAGTGCTGCACTGCACAGGGTACAGGGCACTGGTTTGGGTAGAGGTGAAGATATTCACCATCTCTGTGGCTACTGAACCTAAAAGAAAGCTTTAATATCGAACTTTCAAAGTCACACCATCCTTAATTGACAAATGTTAAGAATGATGCAGAATCAAGACATTTGAATCTCACTTTCCTCTGAGGAAGGTTATGCCAGCTGTAAGTGTACCTTCAGATGTGTGCAGTTTTCATTTGTTTTAGTTTATTTTTGCATTCCCTAAACCGATCTAAGTAACGTGACTCACACCTGTGAAAAGCTTCTCAGGTGCTCTCTCAGTGTCTTTCACTTCCAGCAACCTGTGAAGGATCTGCACTCAATTCTCCAAAGAGTTTAGAAGGTGAGGTTTGCTTATTGATAATTTTTGTGGCAGCATCTTGCTGTGGGCAGCCTGAGCTGTTTTCCAGCTTTTCTACATCTATTGCAGGGCCTGGAATCCCACAGGGACTGGTCTGTCCTTGGTGAGGATCGTGGCCATGCAAGAAAGGTTGACACAACCCTCTCATTTCTCCCAGCACAGTTCCCAGTGAATCTGCATTTTGTAAAGCCAGAGAACAATTCGATGTTGTGGTTTAAGGTGTGGAATGAGCAGTCTCTGCATTTCCATCCACTCAGGTTCCAAACTCAACCTCAGTGTCCATTCTGCAGGAGCTGAGCCCAGTAAACAGCACCCTCACATGTAGTGAAGCTCTTCCAGGTAATTGTGAATGGGCTAATTAATGTAGAAGTAGAAATACTAACTTAAAATATTAAATCTCCTCTCTAATTAGACCTTTAACATTGAAGATTTCCCCCATTGGGCAGAAAAGCTGATATGCAATATATTTCCCAGGATTTATCTTTGAACACCCTCCATGCCTGACACTTGTGCTCTTGTGTAGGGAATGTTTTATCAATATTTGTACCCATTTAACAATTACACATCTTTATAAACTGAAAGCTCAGTCAAATTGCATCAACATCTAACAGGGAAAACACATGAGCCTCGTTATAAATAAATTATCTGGAGTAATAAGAGAGCTGGTGTTCTGTGAGCCAGCCATCAGCCTGATGCCTTGGTGTATACCTGGAGGCAGAAAAGAAATTAAGTCACTGCTACTCCATGCTTCAGATTCTGATGAACATAGAATAGAATGTGGAAATACAAAATATTAAAAGTATAAATTTTTCATCAAGCAAGCTTGTTCTTTTTGCTTCATCCTATTTTTGAAGCCTGTGAGTCTCTTTACTGAGGTTACTGAGCTGTCTTAATATTTTACATCAGCAATGGTTGGAATGAACACACATAAATTATCCACAGGTAGGGGGGTCTCTAAATGAACAAGCTCTCAGAAGATATTCAGAGCAATTGTGATCCCCAGCTTGCAGTTCCTGATATCCTATTTATTGGTTTTTTACCTATTTTTATCAGAATTTTAAATTTTTTTTCTACCTACTGTTGTTTTTTGTACCTATTTTTATCAGACAATATGGAGCACATGTTGGCAAATGCAGCAGAAATTTTTATTTTGTGGAGTTATCTATAGAAGCTGATTTTCATTTGTGCCCCACGGAAATTTATTATTGGCAAGCAGTTTTAATCAGAAGTGATATGACATCTGCTGTAGAGGTATAAAAGTGCATAAATATTTTTGTATTCTCAGTAGAAAAATAAACACTCCTGTAATATCTCATCTGTAACTTTACTTCTAAAACGTCCCCCTACTTTTAGCAACAATTATTATTGACAGATACCACCTATACTGTGTGGCACTCCCTTGAATCCAATTAACTGCACAATCATGCCCTGAGGTATTGAGAATAACAGCCCCCACAAATATCACTTTTATTGGTCAGGAAAATGCACTTTCTATTGCAGTTAGCAGAGAGTTGATTCTTTTCCATGGCGTTGCTTGTGTTGTTTTGTTGAATCTCTTTTAGACTTATCTCTGGAGGGAAAGCACAGAACAAATTCCAGTTTCCAGCTGTAAAAATTCAATTTCACTGGAGTGTGTGTGGAAAAGAAGGCAGGCCCTTGAACTCTATTGTGTTTGGTGCTTTGGATCCATTATTCCAACAAATTCCTGCAGATTTTGTCTGCAGTGTGGATTATCTTCTCCTTCCCTTTCATGCTTCCTAGTTTGTGATATCTTTCTCCTCCTGTGAAAAAGTAATCAGAAAGAACTAAAAGAGTTTGTATGCCATCAGGAATATGGCTATGGTGTTCTTTTTAAAGGATTTTTTGCCTTTTTTTTGAGATTTTTATGTAGAAACAGAGGTATCAAAGTGATATGAAAGCCCTGTACAGGAAATTTTCTTGTGCTTCTGTTTTCAGTAGAGCAAGATAAAATTAGAATATGGTTCTATAATTAACTAATTGAAAAGAAACAAATTATTGGGTTATAGAAAATATTTCTAGCTTAGGCCAGGCTGAAATTCCCTGTTGTGGAGCACAAAAGAAACTTCAAAGTAACTTTGCTACTCAGGAAAACATTTGATCACATGATCATTGATTTTGGTTTGATTTCTGTACTGTTTGAAAAGTCTTAAGTCATATTTATTTAAAAATAAATAAATTTTTCACAGTGCCAAGCTCTGTGAAAGTTTCACTGGAAACAAATCAAGCTGCTCCCACAGTTACCTGAAATTAAGCAGTGACTGTGCTGAGCTCTTGCCTCAGCTGAAAGTGAGATGGGAGGGAGTTCAAAGGGCAGAATAAGGAATCTCTGCACAGCCTGGAGTGAAGTTTTTCTGAAATCATCACCAGCATCTCTGGAGGGAATCTGTTGGTTGAGGTAGGGCAGCAGTGGCAGGAGAATGCCCTGGGTGACAGTTCTGTATGAGCAGCAGTGGCCTGGGGAATGGGCTCCAGATTGCCATCCCATTTCTGCTGGCAGCAGGTGGAGTGCAGTGGGATGGGGAGATGCTGGCCAGCAATCCTTGGCTGTCCCCATCTGCTTTCAGAATGTTCAGTGAGATCTGCAGCCATGAGCCCACATCTCCAGCATCTCAGCCAAAGTGTGGCACAAGACCCAGAGCAGTGTTAGATTGGTCAGGTCCCAAATCCAGAGCAGTGTTAGATTGGGCAGGTCCCAAATCCAGAGCAGTGTTAGATTGGGCAGGTCCCAAATCCAGAGCAGTGTTAGATTGGGCAGGTCCCAAATCCAGAGCAGTGTTAGATTGGGCAGGTCCCAAATCCAGAGCAGTGTTAGATTGGGCAGGTCCCGAATCCAGAGCAGTGTTAGATTGGGCAGGTCCCAAATCCAGAGCAGTGTTAGATTGGGCAGGTCCCAAATCCAGAGCAGTGTTAGATTGGGCAGGTCCCAAATCCAGAGCAGTGTTAGATTGGGCAGGTCCCAAATCCAGAGCAGTGTTAGATTGGTCAGGTCCCGAATCCAGAGCAGTGTTAGATTGGTCAGGTCCCAAATCCAGAGCAGTGTTAGATTGGGCAGGTCCCAAATCCAGAGCAGTGTTAGATTGGGCAGGTCCCAAATCCAGAGCAGTGTTAGATTGGGCAGGTCCCAAATCCAGAGCAGTGTTAGTTGTGGCCAGGTCCCAAATCCAGAGCAGTGTTAGATTGGGCAGGTCCCAAATCCAGAGCAGTGTTAGTTGTGGCCAGGTCCCAAAAGCCCGTCTGGAAAACAGAACCTGCTCCTCCTGGCCCAGGAGGGAGGGATGCCAGAGGTCACCTCTGTGCCTCCTGAAGTCACCATTGACAGCAGAACCATTGCTCCCCTCCATGGAACTGCAGATCTGAAGTGAAAAAACCCCACAGGTGAGTAATTCACACTTCAGAGACAGAACTCAGATTGTAAAAGTTGGCAGCTGTTGGTGAAACATTTAATAACTGTACTGGAGTATGGGTGGGTGACAGCCAGAATGGAGGAAGCTCCAAGTTTGGGTTATTACCTTGAATCAGGCAAACCAAGGAAATAACTTGTTCCCAAGTGATCAAACAGTAAATGCTTAAAATTTCTCTCTCACTTATCTCCTGCTCTCAGTTTCATGCAGATTTTCTGGTCACAAGTTTCACTAGGCTGCTTTTATGCATGCAGACAGTGCTGCTGAAGGGCTGCTGCTGAGCTTACCAGTTTCCTCAGGAAAGGGGAAAAATACTAATGGGCTGCTCAGACACCACTCCATCAAATATTTAACCTTTCTCATTTCTTCCTCGCACACTGGTTATTCCAGCAGCTCTGCTTCAATTGTTTAGGGCTCAATTCTCACAGAGTGGCACACTTGTGACCCACTTTTGGTGCCATCTCATCCTTAACAGGTAGCGTGGGACTGGCAGAGCCGTGAGCAGCTTCCAGGTTTTCCTCACTGCTCGGAGCATCTGTTGCTCCAGCATTCCTCTGATCCAGCTGAGGAATCCTTCCAGCCGTGTGGTGGTGGAGGTTCCACACAGAACTTTCTAATTTTGCCAGAGGTTAAAGGTAAAAGTGTGAGAAGAACAGATCTCTGTTCATTGTTTGACAAAGAACCAGAGAAATTTTGTGTACAGACTTCTGTAATGTCCAGACACTCAGACTCAATCTCGGTGAGCCTGGTTAACTCAGCTTTATCCATAATGTCTGCTGTCCTGGTTGTTTATTATTAACTTACTCCTAGTAATAACTTATATTAAGACCTACCAATATTAATGTTAATTTAAAATTGTTGACAAGTAGCACTTCCTGTAAAGACATTTTTCTGTACCCAATACTTTAAAAAATAAAATTACTGGGAAATGTAGAAATTCTAAGTCCATTGCTGAAGTTAGCAGCGGTATGGGGCTCCTCTAACCTGAATTTTTACCCAGCCTCCTGGACCATGTGGTTTTTGGCAGTGGGAGGCTGCCATCCTTTCATTCTAATTCTGATGGAAATTGCTTGCCCCATCCCTGCTCTGTGAAGTGCAGCTGGTAATAAACTGCCAGCTTGCTCACATTTCCAAATGGCCTTATAAACTGCAGTTCCAAATGCCTTATAAACTGCAGAAATGCTCCATGTGAGGGAACAGTACCACTCTGTGCTTATCTGAATAGAACTGACAATTATAACGAAATCTGCTGCTCTAAGACAGAGAAGTGCTTATGTACAGAGTTTTATCTGAGTCTGCTGATAGTACTGAAATCTTTTGGAATCTTGATGGAAATTCAATTGCTTTTCTCAGAGTTCCCTCACCAGCTTTGTACATGTTCTTTCAGTAGTACCCTTGTTACAGCAAAGACACGGGCAGATTTTCATTCAATGCTCTTTTCAGACTTCCCCCACCTGAAGATTACACAATTATTCTGGGGAAAGAGTGGATTGCAAAGAACTTTTTTTTCTTTTTTTTTTTTTTTATGCCAGTTCTGATATTTATTTTACAGTGTGCATTCATCTAGTGATAATTATTCAGTGCTCTCTACTAGGATAAGGCATTCTGCTGAATATAAACAGTGGTGCAGCTTCTAAAGGTATTAAACAGTGGCAGCCTCTTTGAAATGAATAGGAGTTGCAGGTATTCTATCTCTGCTTACATGATTATGTATGAATTTATATTTTATTCTGCTGTCTGTGTGGTACCATTGTGGTTCAGCAAAACTAAATCTATAGGGAAAAGAACTAATCAGATAGGAAGCTGAAACAGGTTATAAATGAGTTCACTGTGTAGTCAGAGAAGGTATATAAAAATCATATTCATTGCAGGAAGGGAGAGAAGATTAAAAATAGGTGGTGTGAAATGTGTTACCATTGTTCCCATCCAAGTTAAAGTTAGAACATGGGCCATTCACGAGCAAAAGTAGAGAACATCATTTCAGTAAAAATTATCCTGGCTAATCATACTTTACAAATTATATAAAGTCTATTCTGCAGATTAATTCTGCAGAATTAATCACACTAAATGTTAGGACTAGAAATAGCAGGTATATCAGCTGGGAGTCCAGGCCCCTCTATCGTTAGGAATTAAATTATATAATCCTATTTGCAAATGTTACAAGCTTTATTTTACAATTAATTAGATTTCATCCCTGACTATTGCTGTGAAATTGTTATCTAAACACTCTAAAAACCTTACTCGCAGTGTAGGCATGATTAGGTAAAATTACAGAATTACTCAATCATTTAGGTTGGAAAATGAAATCATTGAGTCCAACCAGTGACCAAGTCCCACCTTGTCCCCAGCCCAGATTACATTTCAGGCCCATTTGAATATTTCATAGCACATTTCCCAGTGGCACGTGAGATTTTGATGTTGTTGCTGGAGCAGCATGGACCATGTTCCCACAATCAGTCTCTTGAAGACTTCAGGACTTTCCATTTGAATTGTTACATGTGTGGGGTTTGCAATTGCTGATAAACAGATCCTGCTCCAAGCCAGAAGGCGCAAGTTGTATTTGTGGAAATGACCCTGATAGACCTCTTCCAGTCCCAATTAAGCCCCATCTTTCTGACATTTGAATCAGTGTTTTAAAAGCATAATTCTTCTTCCAATTTCATCTTTTTTAATAAGATCTCTGAAAATGTGATTTGATTCCAGTCTTGGTGCTTTTGAAAAGTTTGGCTTTTTTTTTCACTAGAAGCGAGTTTCATAAAAGAAGGGAGGTCTTAAGAGTTGAAGCCATAATTAGAGGTAAATTGCTGTCCTAGGGGATGATTTGTTCCACTTCCTCACTCATTTTCAGTAACATGTAAGAGTTAGTAAACTGTTTTACGTGTACTGCATGTTATGCCAGTTCATATTCATTTGTTTAGTTCCTCCCAAGTAATAAGATGAAGGGTAACCCAATTCATTATGACAAACTCTACAGGTAATTAGAACCATGTTTAGATCAAATCTATTACTACATTAAATCTCCATTTAAAATGAGGAGAAAATGGACTTCATAGTGTGCTCAAATGTACGAGATAGCAGAGGTCAGGATGTCAACCTTCCAAAGAAACCTTATATGGGTGCTCTTTTAAAAAAATTTATGTGATATGAAGCAAAGAGCTAATACAGCAAGTCTCACAGAACTAAAATGTCATATAAAAACAGTTTTCTAAATAGTTATCTCCATTTTGTCACTTTTTTAGGAATTCATCATTGGAGTCAGGCATAGTTAAGTTGGATTTTTCTGTTTATGGAGATGTAGAAAGAGATTTTCTCCTTTGCCTTTCTGTGTCACAAATCTTATAGGTGAGATAATGAATGCTGTGTAAGCATTTATATACACTTTTAGCTTCACTATTAGGAATTGTTTCCACTACATTTGATACATGACCAAACCTCAAATGTCCCTTGTATGTTGTTGAAATCTTTCTGCTCTAGAGCTGATGCCAGACAGATTCTGCATCCATCTGAACTTCAGCTAATGGCTGCTGGAAATTATTCTTGCTATTTTAGGCACCATGATCAGATGCAATGGAAAATGAAAATATGTTTTAAGTTCTTCTTGATGACCAGGCTCCATTCCCAAAGGACTTTTTCCCCTTGTCAAGGTAGATAAATTCTGAGCCAGCATCTGAGTTTTTTCCTAACCTGCTGATCTCTACAGGTTGCCCAAAGTGGTTTTGGGCATTTACATCTGAGGGGAGGCCAAAATACCAACCTGCCTTTCCCTCTAGCATCAATAACAAGAGCTCTTCCTTTTTATTTTTATTAATGTGTTACTGATATTGACAGCATATTTATTTCCTTGGCTGTGGACAGAATTCCAGCTCATTTGCAGGTTTGGGGTGATTCGTTTTCCCCCCTTGTGGAGTTGCTGAACCCCCAGCACGTTCAGACACCTGGAGCATCAGGGGAGTGACAGAGCAAGGGCAGCTGGAAGACACCAGGGAAAGTGTGATCTGTGAGGGGCAGGGATGTGTGAGCTCAGATTTACAGGCTCTGCTGAGACGTTTCCAGAATGTTGCTCATAATAGCACCATACCCCATCAATCATCTCTCTATGGGCTTGTTCTAACTCACTTCTTTTAAAAGACAAGAAAAAGAGATACTTACAGCTTTCCATTTGTATTCTTAGCATGAATTGAGGCTTCATAGGCACTGCTTATGGGGTTTATCTTTTTTATTTTTACTTGATTTATCATTTTGCTGCTTTTTCTATTATTCTTAGCATTGCTTATTGTTGAGACATACAGGTGGAATTAAAACAAAACACAACATAAACAGCTCTAATTCAACAAAGAGTGGTAGATTTTTTGAATTACTGCTTTCTGTTGGTTCTTAAGCTCGTCATTAACATGAATTTGAATATCTTTAAAATAATCATAATGGACTCTACATCCTTTAAAACAGGATGCCCACTGCCCACAAAATGCACATTTTTGTTCCTCTTCTTTTCCTAAGTTATACACAAGTAAAATCACACTATTAAGATGGAATTAGTTTCTATCTGGCTTTTGTGTGGAATTTGAAAATTCTACTATCAAAGCAATAAGAGAAAAAAATCTCCCTGTAACCGGGGAATTATAACTAGGGAATCAGGGCACAAAAGGAAGATACAAATATTCTCTCAATCCAGGGTGCCCAGAGCAAGGAAGCAAATGCTGGTGTTGTCAGCACACCCATAATTATGTGGAACTTTGTATTCTTATACCATAGCTGCATTGACTTGTGAGCTGTAATTCCATATCTATAAGCAGGATCAATTTTCAAAGCTGTGTGCTTGGGAATTAATGAAGATACCACCCTCCTCAGGAGGAAAATGACCAGCTCTAGAAAATCCTAAATTAAAGCGATTGTACAGCATTACATGTGGTTTGTGCAACAAAGGCAATTCTAATTTGTATTTTGGAACAGCATTCAGCTGTTCTGACTATCAGACAATCCCTTTTTCTTTTTTAACAATGATGCATTTGCATTCCAGCTTCTAGAGCAACTGAAACAACAAACAAGTGCACAAAGGGTTTGTGTATCATCCATTAATCAGTCACTCATTGTGAGACAAACAATTCTTTTCAGGCAAGGTTTATTCCTATGTTTTAGAATTTGGAAGGCTTTCTGGAGTTCATATATCTGGTTTTTGATTGGTAAAATTTCTCCATTGGTTTTTCATCATATTGTTCCATTTCCAGGGTCAGTTTTGGGATTTCCAGTGCAGTGTTCAGACTTTGCTGCCCAGCTCAGCAGAACCCCTTGCTAAAGAACTCACTGCTGGCACATCAGCCAGGGTAGGAGGGAACGATTTACTGGTAGATTTCAGTTATCTCCTGTAAAAAATGTCCAACTGGGTGTCCCATTCTACTGGAATGCTTCCTAGAAGCCATTTCTCCCTTTGTCTATTTTCTTGACCATTTTCTTCAATAAGCCAGAAGGTTTTTTGCTAGACTCATTTTTAGTTCAGTCCCTGTATATCCATAAACAGTTCCCCCATCCCAGTGTCCTGCCTCAGTCTTTGCTGACTGTCTCTGTGATAAGCATAAATGTGATATTTCATGTCTATCTATGCTGCCAGAGTATTTTTTTTCCTTTTTTCCCTATTGACTGGCAGCAGCATCCTGAATTCTAGAAGAAAATGAATTTTTCTGCTGAATTTGGTGATTTGATTGTGTTGAGCCCGCTTCAAGTGCAGCTCTGCTATTGTGTAAGTACAGTCAGCCTTGAATATGTAAAATTTCCTTATGGCAGACTAAATGTCCTTTAAAATGGTCTAGAAATGGCTGTACCTTCAGTGAATAAAGGCAAATAAATAGGTGATGTCAAAAGCTTAAAGCCACTCCTTGGCACAGAGTTTATCAAGTTAATTAAGGATCATTTCAGCATGAGGAACAACTGGTGGGGCAGTAGGTTGTGGTGACTCTAGGATGATGAATTTAATGTTTCTTTTTCCAATTCCATTCACACATTGCAGTGACTCATGGAAATTTCCCTGCCATATATTTTCACTCAGAAATTTCTGTGTTTTGTTTTACAGGGGGTGTTTTAAGGAGAGCAGGGTTTGGGGGTTTGGCAGCCTGGGCTCACCCCCGTTCTCTGAGGGTCCAGGGAGCCCAAAGGCATCAGATTCCTCAGGGAGGGATGTGTGTGGGACTGAGTGACCTGCAAGCACTGAGAGAACACCTTCAGCGGGTTCTCATCTCTGCCCGCTGCTTATGAAATATAATATAATAAATTTAAAGGGTGTTGAGCCATGGGCTCTATTAAATGCAAAGGAAACAAGGGAAAGCACAATTTCAGTGAAAAATACGTCCATAAGTAATTCCCTGGAGAGTTGCTATGGTCTGGGGATTAGGTCTGGGATTACTTTCAGAATTTAGCAGTGACTTATTGTGTAATTTTTGGTAAACCATCTAAGCTTGGAATTTTAAGTTTTCTATTGAGAGCTGAAGTTGATAGTTTTCCATCACATACATTAGCATTTGTAAAGCATGCTGTGCCTTCTCTTCTCTGCATTAAACCAGCTTCTCCAGGTGCCTGGATTTCTTTTTCTTTCTATGTTTTTTGAACTTTATAATTTCTTTTCTGCTCCAACTTCTCGTGAGAAATGCACTCCTATCTTCTAACCATGGAAGAGAATTAACGTTTTATATATGTATATGTATGTGTGTTTGTTTGTGTGGATGTGTATAGTATTCAAACAAAAAACATAGCTATGCATATTTTGACTGAGTATATGGGAAGTGAACCTGAAAAAAAAACACAATACAAATAAATGAGTCCCCCACAAAAATGAGGAGAGAAAGAGGGAATAATAAAAAGGAATTCAGCCAATTGGTCTAGATTTAATGGTTGCTGATGCCTCTTCTGTTTAGCAACATGTGGTGTGTGATCCATTGTAGGGGTTTAGTTCATTTGTTTTTGTGGCTGTTTCCTATTTCTGTGTCTTGGTCAGACATTAGGTGAGTGAATGGCCTCCCAGTAACCTTTACCTGTTCTAACTCAGGAGCAGGACAAATGCAGAAATCTGTACAAATCCGAGCTGTCGTGCCTTCCCAACTGTTCATTTACAGTTCTGGGGACATTTCTGCTGCCACCATTCTGTGTAGGATTGTGTGTCACTGGATACCCATTCAAAACTTGATCCTGTTGAGGGGATACCAGCTGGTGTAGCTGTACAACCTTGTGTAAATCCTCACAGGGTGTTCAGGTTCCTACACACTGAAGTTGGGGTCAGAGGCTGCTGTCCTGTCCTTACACCATTGCTGACACCAGCTCACCAAGCAGCCCCTGTGTGCAGGAATGAAATTGTTCCTTGTTTACCCAAGGTGAGTGATGAATTCTTGACTATTTTACACATCTCATCATTGTAAGCCCACAAACAGCATGGTGGGTGAATTCAAACCCATCCGTGCTGTTTCTTTATGCTTATCCTGCTAAGTTAACTTCTGTGCAACAGGTTGTTGGTGTTTGCCTGGTGCTTGGGTCCCACCTGACTGCAGGAACAGCTTTCAGGTATTTCCTGAGGTGAGTGAATAATTTATCAGCATTTTTACATATCCCATTGCTATCACTCCACAAACTGGAAGGACTTAGCATTTGTCTCATGCTATTTACTCCTACATCCCCCTCCATGTATCAGATGTCAGTGCTCACCTCTCTGTTGAGTATCAGCTGGCTGCCAGGAAAAACTTTCCATTTACCCTAGCAGCATTGCTGAGCAGCTGGAAAATAATTTTTCTAGCATGTGGCAGAACAAATTATTGCACAGGAGGGGGTTAATGGGATTGTCTGCCAGAGGAATAAATAATTGAAAGGACATGGATCTACTTATTAGCTTGAGTAGAGGCTTGATGTCCTAAATTATACCTTGTTAGAGGTAGGGAGCCTATGCTTTGTTTCAGCAGAAGCTGACTTCAGGAAACAGTGTCAGTGTACCTGATATTTTTGTGTGTCACATATATCCTAAGAAGCTGAAAAACTAGAATTTGTAGCAATCCTCACTTCAAATAAATATACCATTAATTTTCTCTATGATTTTTTTCTCTGTTACAGTGACACAACAGAGTCAGAAGGGCGGAAGGTAAAGTGTCATCCTTAGAAACACATCTACAGATATTTTATTTTGTTCTTTTGTGCTGCTATTAGTGACAGGACTCTCTGCAATGTAAACTCCATGCTGGGTTCTTTTCATAATTTTCCTCATGCAATACTTTTGAAATGACGCTGTTTAGGTGATATAACAAACCTCTCTGTTGTTTTCATATTAAAAGCTTAAAATAAACTGCATCATGCAGTAGTATGAAGTAGTAACAGTTTTTCTGGAGCTGTTTGTCAAAATGACACGGTTACTTAAAATTTTATTCCTACTTGTTTTTTTACATAGAAACACAACTCAAAGCTGACTGCTTAGACTAGTACTTCTTACTCTGAATTTTTTTTAATTGTATGCATTTCACAGCAGTACTTGCAAAAATACTGTTATAATTTTTTTGACAAAGAAGAACAAAGTGTTTTCTTAAAATAAGGGGATTTTTGTTTTGAGTTTTCTTTTTAAGAGAAAGAAAATGGAATGTATTGTTTTGATATGTAGCAGAGCAGATAGAAGGCAAGGTATAGAAATTGCTAAATACATTCAGAGATTGATTTGGTTATAAGGTTATTATATGCTAACATTTGGGCAAAAGGGCTGTATATTTAAAAGTAAAACCAATAGCCCCTTGAAAATAAGATTATATACTTCTATACTATGCATCTTCAAGCAGTAAAGAATTCTGACAATCTTCCTGTAAATAAATTAAAATACAGGTTGCAGGCTCCCAAAATCAGCTCGTATGAAAACTGATTCCAGCTCCCGACGATTTCACCGAGGCCTTGCGCTCTTCATTCAATCACCTTGGAGTGCCAGCCCCAAGTTAATCCTGGGATTCTGATGCAGGACTGCTCCGCAGCAGAATTACCCATAATTGCCTCCATTCCTGCTGACTGGTTATTTTTGCACCAGTGACTCAAATTAGGCACAGCTGGCCCTCACAAGTCGGAGTTTAATAACAGCCAATTGTCACAAAGTCGCTGACGGTCAATGTTTTTGTCTCAAAAGGGTGAGAGGAGCAGTGACAGCTCTCCCCCTCTCCCTGCACTGAGCGAGGAGGGAATTTTCCTTCTGAAGCTGCAGAAAGGATGAGTTGAGTAAGCTCCTTCCTGTGGGGAAGTGTTCTGAGCGCTTGCCATAACGTTGAGGTGTCTGGAGAAGGCACATGAATATTTGATGGTCTGAACAACAAAGTGCAGCAAACACCCCGCTCGTTTTTGTTCACAGGTATTGTACATTGGCCCGGGAAAACTGGAAAATGGAAATTAGGGTTAAATTGAGTGGGGTGGGCCACCCAGACAGCAGTGAAATCTTTATATCTGAAATGAGACTAAGGGTGGTTTTCCATGCACCAAAACTTGCTCTTTCCTACAGCTGTTGGCTGATTTTACAAAAAAAAAAGGCATTGAAATCCAGAATAATGAAATGTACAAGTCCACAAGTCAGCCAGAGCAGAGTCTTACTGCTGAACAGGCAACAGTCTGGATCTTGCTGTCATTTGTTTGCTGCTTCTAACATTTTACATGGAGTGCTCTCTGATGCTCTTTTTCTCAGTAGAGATGGGAATATCTTTTGTGGCAAACTTGGCAGGACCTTTTTAAAGGACTTACTGTGAAGATACAGTTCTGTCAAACACAGACTGAAAATACCTCGAGAAATCATCTGCTGAGTAAATCCACGGATTTGTGATGTCAAGCTTCAAGGCAGTGCTTCAGCTGCAGTTGGTTCTGGCAAAGTGCACAAGCCTTTGCAAAATTCCCTGTTTAAATTCTTGCTGGCTTTACTGCAGCAGGGTGTGCACACCTGATCCTGCATCTGAGAAATTCAGATCCATTACTGTGTTTGCCTCAGTGCTCACCTGTCCAATTAATACAAAAGAATCTCTTGAAGTTAATTAATGTTGCATCAGAAGAGATTGCTGCTGACAAAAGCCACAAATCAGAGTTAGTTAAAGTTGGAAATTCTGGTTTTCCTTCACTGCCTTAAAGCTCTCCTGGAACACCAGCAGCATGCATTCAAAAGCAATGTGCAATGCAAACAGGCGTACTGAAAATAATGTGAAATATTTGATACCAGAATCCACGGTGAATCCAAAGATATTTGCTGCCTGTGTCTTTCTACATCATTTTTTGAGAACTTTAAGAACCACAAATGCCAATGCAGAGACAGAATGTCAAGACATCCCAAGGGTAAGTTGAATAGAAATTCCCTAGAGCCTATAAATCTATTTGAAGGTGATAACCCAATCACAAGAGTGCCTGTCAAATCTCAAGGAAAGTGATAAGTAAAACAGTAATTCTATGGAATATGCACTTTTACTTATCTGGCTCGACCTTTCCTCCTGCTCTTTAACCCTTCTGCCCTTCAAGCCTCAGAAAGGGGATGAGAAGAATTCTTTGGTATCAGGAAGAACGATATAATACAGATTTGCAGTTGGTGAGCTGGAGATGTTGAGCACTTGAATTCCCCATGGAATCCTCCACCCACTGAGGATCTGTTTGGGATCCAGCATAATGAAACCAGCACCATGTGGTTGTGTTCAATTGGCCATTTGTCCTCTTGTGGAAAGGAAGGTTCCATGGGACAACAGGCCCTGGGTGATGCTTTAAAGCTCAATTTTTGGGAGTGATGTGGCCCAAGAGATGCTGGCTAAGGGTGTGCTGAGCTCTGCGCTGCCCCAGTTAGCAACTTTATTATTCCAAACGAGGTCATCCCGCTGTATTACTGAGATATTTCTGCACTGCCATCCGCAGAGAAATAGAGAGAAACCTGAAAAAGTGAGAAATAAATGATTGGATCAAGGTCAGGACAGCAGGTTGGTTTGTGGCACCTTCCTTCACCAGGGCCAGAACCTCTGGTGGCCCGGTGGGTGCCAGCTGTCAGTGGAAAGGCTCGACCAGCTCCACTTAATGAGAACCCTTGTTTTTCACAGACACGCCTAATAAACAGTCCCATTAAATTCATGGACCAGCCAAGGATCCTAAATGATGGAAAGGATGATTAAATCTCAAAATTAACAAAGTGATGGGGAAATTAAAAAATACCTGCAGTCCTTAATGATACGACTCTTGATACAAAACTGGGAATGCACCTCAAGGAATTGCACACCAAATTCAACACAAATGTATTCATTTGAAGGAAAAAAACCCAAATTAGAATTTTTTTCTTTCATTAATTAATTTCTATTTAATCAATAAAATAGCTAACATGAATGTTTGCATGAGCAGTATTTCACATGCAAGAAAAGATGATATTCACTTGATTTAAGCTCTCTAATCAAAGTTTGAGTAATGGTACCAAGAACTTCTACAGATTCATTTCACTATATTCATGCTGCTCCCATTAATTCAGCAGATACAGTCACGTAGAAAACATGCATATAAGGGACTCTATATGAAAACTGAAAAATGGATTAACAATTTTTGCTTTTAGCTACCAGTCAGCCTTGATTACAATAAATCCAATATACCATAAATTGCACTCGTGTATGAGTATATAGAGTCTTTCTTGAGTCATAAGTAATTAAAAGTCAGGGGGAAAATTCAGTTACAGACCCATAATAAATACCTTGGTTTATCTGTGGTTTTCTTTGTTTGGCAAGGGGAGAGCAAAGAGGGTGTATATATGAAAATGTCTTAAGGAATGATTAATGGCTATACATATTAGAACAGCACCTGAATTGTTTAAAATGTATTTGTGGTGAGCTTCCTGGTTTCTGCCAGCCACTCTAGCAAGGTGTATCTGACAATGATTTGTGCTTGTTGGGGTACAGCTGCATTGGGAAGATGTGGGAGAGATTAAGTTGTTGCCGTGAATTTCTCTTTCTGATGCTTACCTGAACTTGAACTTCCATTCATGTATTTTATGTGTCAGGATTTACTTGCTGGTAATGACAAGAGAGATGAACTCATTAAAATGGGTGATTGAGTGAGATCATTGGGTGAAACCTTGGAAAAAGTGTTTAAAATCTTTTGAATTGCCAGCCTGGATTGCAATCAGTTGAATGAGCACCACATTTAAGGGAAGGAGGATCTTCAGGCCATCAGCTGCTGTTTCCCTGGGCTGGTTCCTGAGGGTCAGCCTTGCTGAGCTTGTCCTGACCAGCTGAGCCCTTACCTTGGAGTCTGCTCAAGTCAGGTAAGAAAGGTCTCATTTTTAGCTTTTATCTTCCCAGAGTTCTTTGGTTATGGCTGCTCCATCTCCCTCCTTGTTCTGCCCACCCAGTTCTGTGTGCTGCCATTTACCCCAGCTGTGGCCCTGCATTACAGTTAGGGGGAAAATTCCATGTATTGTCCATCACAGGTCTCTGTTGTAGGATCAGCTTCTGTCTGAGTATGGTACTGACTGTATTTTAATTTTTTTTATTATTATTTCAGAAATGTTTAATCAAAAGACTGGTGTTAAGCTTTTGTTAGAATGTATTCCATGTGGCCACGGGAATTCTTGTGTGTCCCATTTCTTCTGTCCCTCATTGCCAACTGGCTGCTCTACCCCTCACACCCCATGGACTTATAATTACAGGAAATAGGGTCTTATGTGCTATATTTATTTCAACTGTTAGTAAAAACATCCCTGGAAGGTTAAACTTGGTTGAGAGGAGACCAACCCCAAAGTAGCTTTCATAAGGATCCAGTCTTGACTCAGATATGAGATGGATTTCCCTTTCACAGTAAAAGAACTATTTATTTTTCGTTTTTTTTTTTTTTCCCAACAAAGAGGAAATTATATAGTTGATATTTTCCAGGAAAAGTACAACAGGCGAACAGTTCAGCAGTTATGCTGAAGGACCTCATAAGGCAAACTGATTAAATGTGGTTGGAGCAGGGAGCTCTTTATTTCTGAGGCAGAAGTTGGCTTTTAGTTGACTTATCTTGAAGATGTATCTGTGTGCCTTTTTACATGCCTGGAACTTTTGGTTACCACCTAAAGAATTGCAATGCCATTGTGGAAGCATACCTATTCCAGAAGTGTTTTTAAAATGTTATGTTATTTTGGTTTATTTTGGTTTTCTGCTGCAATCTTATTCAGTGCCATCTGCTCTTTTCTCTATTTTGTTTCTGTTTTTAGGCTGTACTAGAGAGAACATAATTTCTAAATATTTCTGAGACACCAGGTCCACTTCTGATGATGCACGCTAAAAACAATTGACATTTGCTTGCTCTCCTATTATTACTGCAAAGAGAAACATCCAGAGAGACTCATAAAGAAATGAAATACTTTTCCAGACACCCTCTTTGGGCAGTTCAGACATTTTGGCTTTTCAACTAGAGACCCTTTTAAACTAAATTTATATAAAAGTACCATAGCTTAACCCACATATTTCTAAGGAAGTCTCCTGGATTTTATTAAGTTACAGAAAATCCAAATGACACATGATTATTGTGCTCTTTGCCGTTACAGATTGAAAAATGCATTTATCAAGTACTTAAGGCCCTCTCAGCCATCCACCTACCCAGATGGAGGATATTCCTTGTTGTCAGAGGTATAATAAAATAACAGGATTATTGCCATAGCACATTTTGCTTTCTTAAGTGCAAACCTCTCCTCTTAGCTTGATTCCTGACTGCCAAAGCTTATTCCATCAGGAGAGACATCTCCTGAACCCTGCACTTGATCTGTTTAATTGTGTTTAAGTTGGTGAGGGTAAACGGGGCTGTAATTAACTTCCAGGAATAAAAGACATTTTATGATTTCCAGTAGCTGAGGAAGGACAGGCACTCTCACAGCATGTGTTGGGAACAGGCAGCTCCAAGTCCTTGAGCCCAGAGTTTGACCTCTCCTCTCCTGCAGTCAGCAATGTCCTGAGGGTTCTCTTTGCCTCCCCCAGTTATAACTATGTGAAATTATATTATTTATAAAAGTGCTGTCTTAAAAGGAATATTCTGTGCTCCAGAGTTCTGTTTGTCCTAACTTGAAGTCTGTCTTCTATGACATTTTCAACTAAGTGAAATTAAAATAAGGATGCAGTGAAGTAAAATACATCCATTCATTTGACATTGTGGATTATTTCCAGTTACTTACAAAGTATTTGTATCCTGTAACTGTGGTAACAATTTTTAAAAGACTTTAAGACCGTAAAATCACAACCTTTGATCATTTTGGTTTATTTAATTAGGATATAACCTCTAGGATAATTTTGCAGGGTGTATTTACCAGTGATGGGCTGTAAGGGATTCAAGATTTTGCTCAGCATTTTCCATTTAACATTAACTCATTAACATTAATTTTGAAACATTTTGAAGGATTTTGAAAGCATATTGAGGAAACCTATTGCCCTGACATTTTTTAGGAATTATCTGTCAGCCAGGATGATGTGGGAGTTGTGTTGAAAGACTTTTTGAATGAATTTGGATTTTATCACATCTGAAAGCAAAAATTTGAGTTGCTTCTGAAATTGATTGTGAACTATTTTACTGCTGTAATTTTTAGGACAAGGGAAGACTTTTAAACTGTAATGTCCTTAATAGTAGGCAATTAATAAGTAGATAAATTGAGAAGAAAAAATTTAATTCAGTTTTTAACTGATTTACTTTTAGTCATTCTCTATCAGTGTTCCAGAAAAAGCATTAAAACGCTGAGACCATTTCCTGTAATGCAGGAAAGGATAGGAATATTCTTAATAAAAAATACAAGCAGCTACCAGTGTTTAATTTTCCAGCAAATTTACAAATATACTGAAAATTTTAAGGTCCTATTCCCAGTATGTATATGGTTATATATTTTATCACCTTGGTAGGATGAATTGCAGCATCAAATTTATTTTTGAGTTTTGGGCTCCACATGAGCAGAGGGACATTGAGGGGCTGGAGAAGGTCCAGAGAAGGGAATGGAGCTGGAAAGGGAATGGGGCACCAGGAGGGGCTGAGGGAGCTGGGAAGGGCTGAACCTGGAGAAAAGGAGGTTCAGGGGGGCCCTTCTGGCTCTGCACAACTCCCTGGATTTTGGTATGTTCAGGTGATGGTCACTCTCCTTTCCCTGGTAACAACTGAGTGGACAAGAGGAAATGGCCTCAAGTTCTGTCAAGGGAGGTTTAGATTGGATAAAGGGAAAAAAAAAATCACAGAAAGGGTTGTGAAGCTTTGGAAGAGCTGCCCAAGGACGTGGTGGATATGCTGAAGATGGTGGAGCCACCATCCCTGTGAGCCTTCAATGAGGATGTGGCCCCTGAGGACATGGTTTGGCTGTGAGCATGGTGGCGGCACTGGGTTGATTTTCCAGCCCTGTGGTTCCATGAATGGTCCATGGGAGCACTGAGACGCTGCTGGGAACGTGTCTGAGCAGTTCGTTGGAAACCTCTTCCTTCAGGTCTGGCTATCTTCAGCCTCTGCACCTTCAGATGCTGTACAGTCTCTCTTGGTGCTTGAGGGGAAATGTTCTTGGCGTTTCTTGAAGGCCTGGCACCATTAATGGGTTCCTCACCATTAACAGGTTCCTCACCCCAGTGCAGGGCAAATACACATTCCTATTCCAACAAACTGAATTCCTTATGTTACCTGCTCCCTGAACCCCTGTTTTCTCTCCACCTTTGTAAGGGATAATCACCTCTACAAAAGGAGCTTTGCTGGGAGCTGAGACCTCTCTGCTCCAGGTGTGGCTCAGAGCGTGACCTGCTGTGTTCACGCAGGCTTCACCAGGCTGTGAGGCATGGCAGGCGATCATTTACAGGTGAAGTGCACTTGTGCTTGAAATTCAAAGACTTTTTGATGCTTCTTAATCTGTTCTCTCCCTGACTGGTTTTATAAAGCAGGAGCTGCCATGGTTACATTTGTGCAATCAGATGGTGGCACCTTCCCTGTTCAGTCTTGGAGCAGGCTGGGTCAGCTGTGAGTTCTGCTGCGTTCTCTGTGCAAATGGCAACTTGCATATTTTGCTTCTTGCAGCTTCCTCTTTCATTTCAGTTTATGAATTTCATGAGGTCAAAAAAGAAATTGCATGGAGAGAACAAAATATGTTTGTTTATCAGCTAGAAAGACAGTTTATAAAACCAAGAAGTCAATATTTTTGTTCAGGTAGAAGCAGAAACAGTCTGTGTTACCCATCTGCATTTAGAGATTCATTATACTTTTGAAGATCATAGAAATTTCCAGAAAAAAATATTATTTTAAATTTTTAAAATATACAATATTGAAAATATCCAGTGTTAATGCTTTGATTGAGACATTTCAGGTTAAATGTGGGTTCGGTGATTATATTTTGAACTTTTATTTAAATGTATTTTTAGTACCATTCCTCCTTTCAAAAAGGCATCTTGTGTTTATTAACAGAAATAGAAGTGCATTTGTTGAATTAATATCTTATGTAGTAACTCAGTAGATTGAGAGGCTGTTAAATCTGAGATGTTCATATATGACTGTGAATCATCGCAGCCATTGCTGGTTATGATCACCTTGTTAATTCTCAATCCAGCTTTTCCTTCAGCCTTTCATCTCCTGTTTGCCTTGCCAAGCAATTAAGAGCCAACTGAATGCATTCATCAAAAATAACTTAGTTCCCAATTGAAAGCTTTTATAAAATGTCCAATATTGTGTGAGCCCAGCTTTTGGTGGAGTTGCACCAATAGAGAAATTTTCACTTGAAAAATCTCTGAAGACTATTTTTGCATCTTTGGTAATTCAAATTATGTTGTTCCTGCATCATCATCCTTATGTAGCCATGGAAAACTTAAGACAAAACATGCTTTTTACTTGATTATTGCAAGCAAACATTTCTGTTGAAACTTTCTATCTTTGTAAATATCAGCAAGGTGTGAAAATATGAACTCACTCTTCCTAAGTCCTCCTTTGTTAAGCTTTTCTCTTTACCAGCTGCATCACCTTACAGTGTTTTTCACACATTAATATGCATCACATTTTCTCTTTACATGCTGTTTTATCAAGGGCTCCTCTTGTCCAGAATCTAAAGGGAGTCTGGAATAAGATAACCTTTTCCTTTTACTCAAAATTAGATCCTCCATGTAGACCTGCTTGACTTTTTTCAGTAGGAGCTGAACACTATATCTCTATTTTTCTTACTATTTGATTATTTTTACTATAATTTTTATGTTTTCTGATGAAAACAAAGGTGACCTACAATGCATTAGAGGGAAATCTGAGGAATGTCTCATTTTATCACCAAGGAAAATATTTGTTGTAAAAATTCTCTGAGTTGCTCGTGGTTCATCAAACATGAAAACTTGCTACTTGTACCTTCCCCCTTCAACTTTATAACTGCTTAAGAGATTCATCATCCAAAATTCTGGTAACTGGGAGAACAGCCTGCCACTGTTTGTCTTTATGATCTCAAATTCCCAAACAGTTACTCTGTTTAAACAATTTTTCTACATGCCAGGAAACCTTGTTTGTGTTTGCCAAGACTTGAAGAAGAAAAAACATTCCTCATTTAAAATTTCGTGACAATAGATACTTATTAGGAAAATCTGCTTGGTTCCCACTTCTAGGCGTACCAGCAATTTTGTCAGAGGGGGGAAAGAAATACACAGAAATAATGTAGGTGGTTAATTTATTTTATGCATCTTTCATTGCCTTTCCAAACAACATAGATGGAGTTATCCACACATGATCTATTTCTAAAATAATTTTTAATAAAGAAGAGGTTGTATTCTCACATCCAACAATGGAAAATGTGTTTAAAACCTTATGGGTTTGCCTAAGCTTCAGTTCTTTATTCAGAAATGCCATCTTTCTGTAGAGAAAGCAAACTCCAATATCAGGCCCCAGAAGTTTTTCTTGAGTCCCACAAATACTTTTTTCCAAGTGAAACTAAAGGTTGTACATCCTTGGATAAGCATCTGGTTTTTGCAGTGCAAACAATGATAAAGAAAGCAAAAGCTGAATAAATCCAACTGCATAACGTACAAAATGTCATGGCAGCAAAAAAAAAAGGTTCCAAACCTTCAGAAGCCCTAGTGCTAATTTGATGCCTTTGTGAAGAATATTTTCATAGGAGGCTTCAGACTGTGACAAATCAAGTGCCCGTGTAGTAGACTGGTTTCGGGGTTTTTGTTTTGGTGCCTTTTTTTATTTTTAAAGTACTTCATTAGGTGCAACTGCATAGGTGTGGATCTTTTGAACTGTCATTTACAAGGAAAAATGAAAACACTTTGTTATTGTGGAGTTTGCTCAGAGTGCTGGGGGTTGTTACTGGGTACACGGGATCACAGGGTGTTTGTTTGGGGCAGGGGAGTCAGATGCGATTTTTTGGACATTATAAACTTGTCTCACACCACAGAGTGAAGCAAACTGAGGTGCTGCCCTTCCTGCCATTTTGGTGTGGAACAAACAGTGGCCAAATAATGCACAATCAGCAGATTTTAGTTTGTTGTGTTTTTTCCCAATATGCTTACAGTATTGTTTTTTCCATTCTACAGTCAAAGTAAAAGAAAGACAGAACCAGAGGGAACCAAAGTGGATGGGTTCCATTTATAATCATAATTTACTGTTTGAAGAGTAAGCTGCTCAAATGAAAATAACTCTTGACCGATTTTTGACAAAGGAATTAGGAATTTTTTTTTTTTTGATAGAACAGTAATCAAAAGAAGGCAGTACAAGCTGGGCCTGCTTGTTTCCAGATTGACTCACAGAAATTAGCAGCTCCTTGTCTCCTGCCTTTAACTCCATGCCCTGCTACTTGTGACATGATGACCCAAGGTGAGGATTTTGGTTTATCATGGTTTAGGCTGCTGTTTGAAAACACTTTGTGGAAAACTTTCTTCTTGATAGAAATTTCAGTCAATATCAGCCAGAATAATAACTAGGAACTAATGAGAAGTAGATACTAAAGACTTTCTTAATGTTTGGTCTTCAGAAGTTACACTTTTGAAGTTGTCCTTTTAACTTGAAACCAAAAAAAGTTAGGAACAGGTAGCTGAGGGATGGGATTGCTGATTTTAGATTAGCAAAACTCAATGAACAGATCAGCTGGGCTGGTGATCCAAGTGCAGAAGCAATCTCATGGAGCAGTTAAAAGGTAACAACAGATCCCTGCCCAGGTAATTGCTCAGAAATGGAGAATCGGGAATTTCACATCCCCAAACACAGATGGTCTTTGTTCCTGGGGGTTCCTTAGTGTTCTAGTTTAGAGCACTGTCATTAAACCACACCTCCATTGATTTAATGTCTTTGGCTTAAGGATTGTGACTTTTGCAGTCCAGAGTACAGCAGAATGATCAGAGCAAATCTGAATTGTGGTGAAAAAAAAAACAGGAGGAACTCAAGAGCTGAGAAATAAAAAAACCTCACACATTCCCTGAGATTTCCTGTGGGGAGGAAGTGGAGAAAAGGGGAGATATTAAAATTATTACCAAAAAAACCTCCAAAAAGACAAGTTTTGTATTTCCCATGAACAGCACTGGATGAGTTCCATGTGAATTTCAGGAGAGCTGTAAGTGGCTGCTCACTTCCCACTCACACACATGTTCATGGCTGTTATACCCCGTTAGCTCCCTTTTCAAAAGCTCCAGAAAAGCCACAGCATTTGTCTCTGTGGTGGTGGCAATGTCTATTAATGTTATCTTTTGTGATTTCATCTTCCCATAACGTCTGAGAGCCCTGCTTTAAACTAGCAGTCTGTGATTGTGACGGGCGAGATAAAATTTTCAGTGAGATAGAGCAAACTCACGCTCCTGTGTGTGACAAATTGCAATGACAAGGCTGTGTTGATAGCAGCTTATGATGTGAAATGAAATCACAACCACAATGCCATAAAGATCTGTGCTCAGGCCATCTTTACAGAGCTCCAAGTGAAAGGAGATGTGGTCACAATGTCTGCCAGGCACTCTCTGCTCCTTCCCTGCACTTCATTTTATTGCTGGAGCTGGCCAGGGCTGCTCAATAAAAATACTTCATGCATTTCAGGCTTTTTTTCTTTCTTTTCTTTTTTTTGTGGCTTTGCTGGGTATCTCTATTCCAGCTCCTGTGTGATGGGTACGACCAACACCTGAAAAGCGGCTCAATTCGTGATACAAATGCAATAATTGCTGCAATGTTGATTGGATTCATTTGATTGGCTGAGCAATCCAGCTGAAAAATGGACAACAGGAAAGGAGAAATAACAGCAGCTATGGAATGCATTCCATGAAACTTCAGGGGGTTCCATCCATTTATTTATTCATTTTAGCAATTCACAGGACTGACAGTAGAAGTAACTGTGGTAATCTCTTCTTCCTATCATGGGTAAAATTTAGGTGCCTAAATATCAAAATCTAAAGCCTAAATATCAATTTTTTTTTATATTAAAGGCAGCTTTGTGGGGCTGGCATATGTAAGGATGGATGGGACTCCAGCTCTCCTCTGAAGCAGCAGCCAGAGGCTACAGATGAAATTGCAAAATGGCACAGGGAACCTGAACTTTCACTACTTAGAATTGCTGAGCAGTGACCTTTATGGCAGCCAAAATTTGGGATTCTAGGAGGTAAAAAAATGGGCTCTGGAAATGGCCAGAGCTATTGCAAAGCTGAAAAGTAATAGGATTCGAAATTTCTATAATTTTTAATAATCTCAAATGTTGTTAGACCCCTAAGGGGAAAAAAGAGTCTCCAAATCAGGACTTAGACTTGGAGGTGAGGTCCTTCCAGTACAGAGAAATGTGCACTCAGAGGACAGCTGTAGATAGCCTTGAAATTATTTCAGTTTCCCAATATGATCTACTAAATCAATTGCTACTGAAGAACTGAGTTTTCAGCTTTCGGAACAATTAGATCAATAATCAAACAGGGGGAAAAAAAGAAAACTAGAAAATAATTCCTACACAGGACTCACGCAGGAACAGTGTTCATAAATACTATTTTATTTATTAATTATTAATTTGGTTTTAGTTTTTTTTCCCCTAGCAGTATTATTTTAGTTAAGTACCATTCAAAGGGTAATTATCATTACCTGCTCTGCAGTTGCTGTAAATGGTGGTTTGCTTCCTCAGATCCAGGCATGCTCTGCTTCCGTCCGAAGTCTGCTTTTGTCATTGATTTCTGTCCATCACACAATTAAAACCATAAATAAATCATACTCTTAATGTAGAAGGAAGGGTGCAAATGAATAATTACCATAAACAGGTTTTCTGCAGTTGATTACAAACCAGTAATTACCATAAAGAGGTTTTCTGCAGTTGATTAAAGAACAAGCAATAACTGATAATGGTGATGCAAACTATATTTCCTACCAATAGGTGCCAGTATAAGCTAATTAAGCTCAAGTATATAATGACAGGTTTAAAGGAGACATTAAAAATATATATTAAAAAAATTCCAACAAATTCTCTTCATAATTTATCCTTTTGGGTGGGGCATAACCTTTCTTGGGAGTGCTGATGGCAGAGGTTGTTCTGTCCCTTCCCTGCTTTTCTCTCCTCTCCAGTATGAATATGAGCAACCCTTGCTTCTGTTCCTAGCTCATAGATTTTGTTATCAGTCTCCTTTTTAAAACCAGAAATTCATGGAAGATCTTAATCAGGTAAAATTTAGAGGGAAGGAAAGAGCAGAAAGTGATACCTGCAGCTGAATCCTGCCCATGCAGGTTCCAGCAGCTGGGCCTAATTTATAGGAAATAACTATTTATTGTGGAAGAACAGATTTAATTCCCACTGCAGTGTTTCTTCAGTCAGACTTTCCATTTTAAGCATTTCAGAATTACCTCAAACTTGGCCTCACAGACCTTGGTGAGTGTTTTGTGAGCAAAGCCATGGAGTGAGCATCACTGTGCATCCTTTGTGTGCAGCCTCCCCTGCTTGGTGCCCTGCTGTAGATATCTGTAGCCAACCATGTAATTTAATCTCATTCCTATTCAGTCTTAATGGAGAGATGACCTTTCAGCAGATTAGAATTGATTTGTTTATAAATCTGCTAGCCTTGTCAAAGCTTTGTTGTTACAGACAATAATTTTGCTATCATCTGCCTGATACTTATCAGTAAATCATAGCAGCTGTAATGACTTTATTTTTTTTTATTTTCTTTTTTTTTTTAGCTCTTTTTCAGCTTTTATTGGAGCCACCTCTTCCAAAGCTTGGACAGTGTGACTGGTGAAGCCTCTCTCTGTCTAGCACATGAAATGTCACTGTTCCTTCTCTTTAATTTCTCAACTTCACTCTCATTTTAAGTGTGATGGACAACGCCAGATCAAGCAGGACAGTATGAAAAGAATGAACTTGTCAACACCAGCAGAGTTTCTCAGCCCAAGTTTTGCTTTCTTTTCAGTTGGCATGGTTCTATCACAGTTATGTTATCTGCTATCTGTAGAGGCTCTGCTGCTCCTGCAGAAATTCAGATTGTGCCATTGCTGCCCTTGGTGGCACTCACCAGATTGAACCCTTCATCCCCTTTGCAGCCTGTCTTCACTTCCTCAGGGCTGCTTGGGTGGGGATTTTGTCTGGGTTCATTTTTACAGTAATTGAATAGAGTCTATGACAATGCTCTTGTTCTCTGCAGGCTGCTTTTGCAAGGAGGGAGTGGAATGCACTTCCCAGATTTGACAGCAAACACGGAATTAATTGCTTTGCAGCTTTTTCAGTGAGTTTCCATCACACCAGCCTCACAAGCATACAGGTGTTTGTACAGAAAGGCGGATTTGGAGAACTGCTGAGCTGAAATGTGCTGAGGAACATCCTGTTGGTGGCAGCAATAACTTAGATTTCACTTGTTGGGAGCTGTGAAGGTGACAGAGCTCCTTTGCAGCCCTGTGTGCAATAATGGGCTTGCTGTGCATTTGAACACTCTACATTGATCCTTATCTCTTAATAGCTATTTAATCCAGACTTCAAATCACACATCGGGTGTAATGTACAGTAATGCTTTGCATGAGCTTGTGAATCTGGGCTAAAGAGCAGTGATAGGCCAGGGATGTTTGGAATTCCACAAAAATTACCTTGGTTCTGGTGGCCAAGGGTTTGGTGGGTTTTTTGTTGGTGGTGTTGTAATTCCAGAAAAATTACCCTGGTTCTGGTGTTCAAGGATTTGGGGTATTTTTTGTGGGGTTTTTTTGTTTGGTTTAGTTCTTTGTGTTATTTTTGTTTGTGTGATTTGTTTTGGTTTTAGGCTTTGTTTTGTTTTAGGATTTTGTTGTTGTTGTTGGGATTTTTTAAGGGAAAACCATGATCCAGTGCCTGTGTGCTCATCAGGGTGTCATAACAAAACATTTATAGTTTCCCCACTCATAACACATTTTGGATACTGATGGTACAGCTCTTCTTGCAGGGAAAATGACTGGTGGGTGGTTGTTCGTGGTGTGTGTTGCACAAAACCATCCGCAAAATGCAAGGGGCACACATTTTAACTCTGATTTGGGCTGCAGGCAGTAATTGGTGACAGAGGACACTTTGGGCTGAATGTGCACTAAATTATTTGAAGTAGAAGCAAGATGGTTCTCTTTAGGTTAAAACTTCCTTAGACCCCATTTCAGTCCCTAAAGGGCTACAGGGAGCTGGAGAGGAGCTTTGGACAAGGATGTGGAGTGTCAGGACAATGGGGAATGGCTCTGAGCTGAAGGAAGATAGGTTTGGATTGGATATTAAGGAAAAATTATTCCCTGTGAGGGTGGGGAGGCCCTGGAATGGATCTCCTGGAGCAGCTGTGGCTGCCCCTGCATCCCTGGCAGTGCCCAAGGCCAGGCTGGACAGGGCTGGAGCCCCTGGGACAGTGGGAGGTGTCCCTGCCCATGTCACAGGGTTTGAAAGGAGAGGATCTGTAATGTCCTTCCAACACAAACTGCCCCACGATTCTCTCATCTCCATCTGTGCCACACCACAATGCATTATTACCCTGCAGTGCAGCACCAGCTGCTGAAGCTGCCTTGCACAAAGACTTTGACACAGAACTTTAGGAGATCACAGATATTTGTGTGGTTTTCAGGGGCTGTTTCTGTGCTGCAGCTCCCAGCCTGGGGCAGGGGGATGTAACTGAGCAATGCCACAGCAAATCCTGGCAGTGGCCACTTGGGAGGGGTTTGGGCTTGCAGAGGAGCAGATCCATGCCAGACAGAAAGGACAGACTGAAAGCAGCCACCCCCAAAATGTGAATGGGCTGCCACAACTATTTTAATTTCCACCATCTGTACTCAGAAGCAAGAGAAGAACTGTCTGCTGGGGGAGATCCAGATCAGCCTGGAGCACCAGCGGGGTTGTGGTGCCGGTGGCTTTGTCACGATTGTCCCCCCTGTTCCATCCCAAATGTCAGCTCTGCCCTCCCAGCGTTCCTGCTGAGCACAATTGCGCGTGGAGGTGGAATTCAGCTCAGCACTCTCTGTCCTTTCACTGCTGGGAGGAATGATTCCACTCCTGCTCATCCCTCCTGGGAGCAGAGCTGGCACTCCTGTGTCTTTATCGCAGATTGTGCCAGCTTACTGCACACAGGGGATCAAGTTGTGGTTTTGTTGTTCTGTTTGTCTGGCTGGGAGTTTTGTCCCCTTGTTTATTCCCCCTCTACCACCCTCCAGATTAGGTTAGGCAAAACAGTTTGCAACGATGGGCGTTGTTTTCCTCTCTAGTTGCAAAGAGAAAAACCCATTTACTGACATTAGCACTTCCCAAGACTTTCAAAAATGATCTATCTTTTAACAGCATCATTTTGAAGTCAGTTAATTAAACCAGAATTTGTCCCCCAAATTTCATTTCTAGAGCTGCAGGACACATATAATGTGTATCTTATGGCAGGTAAGTTTTGTATAGCATCTCTTGTATTGCCACATTTCTACACAAAAGCAGAGCTTGCAAGGCTGTGTTGGACACATGCAGAAGAGATGTCCATGGCCATTAACTTTCTTCCAGCACCTTCAACACACTGTATAATATTATTTTACAGATTTAATTGGCATCCAGGGGTCCAGTACAATCTGATAAATAACATAAATTTGTTGCTTTTTATATGAAGTCTTCCAAACTTGTAAATATTTTCTCATTTCAAGGTGTCAATGCCTGTTATTTCCTTGTCCTTGTTTTGCTTTGTCAAAGATGAGTTTGTGTCTCAGAAATTATTTTATTGTGTTTATGTTCCATATGTCATACTTCACTGAAAACAGGACAATTACAGAATTGCTGCTCATTTGTGTTTGTGCCATTGCACTTTGCAAAGGTTTCTTTGCACAGGAAGTTTACAGTGCTTTTTTATTGTGGAACTAGAATTCTTTTTTGTGCTGAATGAATGGTTAAAGCATCTCCCCACCCAATATTTAGTTACTGTTTTTTCCCTCAGTGCTCATTTTTGTGCATGAACATTTAGCATATTTGGCTGCAAAGAGAAAGGCAAATACAAAGCACATGAGGGCTGATTTTCTGCATTGTCTGTATTCCCAGCCAGCTATGTCAGCCAAGATCCATGCCCAAAATAAATACAGTTATTTTTATTGTTCTGGATATCTTTTCCAGTGTGTACGCTGAATTGTGACAGAATTGTCTGCTTTGTAGTGAACATCAATCCATGGATTCCCAAACCCTCCCAGCAGAGGAGGGAAGGCAGGGATGTTCTCATCTGCTGGGTTAAAAGCATTTGGCACTTGGGGAACCAGCTAAAGCACAGCACTGGGGGTGGGCCCCACAGGCTCTGCCATTTTATCTTCCTGAACAGCCAAGAAAATATTCCAGAAGGAAAATGCTCCTTGATATGTGGCCAGTAGTTGTTTTCTGGGGAGAACTTGTGTTGCTCACTGTTCCAGGCTGAAGGGCTGCAGCCAATTCACCCCCAGACCTTGCTGACATCTGGATTATTGAGCTTGATTAATTCTCTGTCAGGCTTTTTAAACTATGAACAGGTTAAGGGAGAAGTACTGTCATCAAGCTGGAGCAGTGAGTTTTATTACCTTCAAAGAAGCTGCAGGTGCTTCATTCTCCGAGTATTTGGGGTTTTTTATTTAATATGTATTATGTCTTGTGTTGTGTCTCCATCACCTTTTTTATTTTTTCCAGGCTGTGCTGAGCACTGTGTTCCATTCCCCAGCTCTGCTCCCAAACTGACTGATCTGAGCTTGCAGATATGAGTGACAGCCCAAGCTGCCTCTGGGATTTGATGGAAATAAACTCTCTGAAGCACCAGAAGCACATCTGACACTACAGAAAGAGGAAACTTTGTGGTAAGCTGGATGGTGCAAGGTGGAAAGGGAGGTGTGAGCAGCAATTTTTCTATTTTTAAGCCAGAGTTTGGCCTAATTAAATTGTTAGAGTATTAAATGTGCTACAGAATGCTGTGAAATAGCTCTAAGAATGCACTGACAATGTTAGAGAATCCAGGCTGGTAACTTGTCAGTGTCAGACCTTTGAACTGATTTGGTTTTGTTCTTCAGCTTACAAAGCACTTTCTTAATTAGATTAGCCTGCCACAGGCTCTTGGCAAATCCCAACTTTAGTGGCAATGAGAACAAACACAATTAATTAATCCATACATAAAAAGGAAGGAATAAATGGTGCAGTTACCCTGGCAGGAACAACTGTGCTGTAACCTCAGAGTCTCACTGGCACATGTCACAGTTCTTTAGTGCAGCCGTGGGTTGGGCAATTGTGTCCAGTGGAAAGCATGAAAATCTCTGACATATACTTCAAAATTCGCTCTTATAAATAAAATTGCAAGCTGCTTATTTGTCACATACAAGAGTTACAAATTTTCCGTTCCAGAAAGGCAAAATTGGCCTTGGGAGCACCTTGTGTCCTTATTACAAACATTTAAAGTTGGCATTAATATTTATTTCAGTAATGTTGCTTCAAAGTATGGTGTGATGTTTTAATTTTGCATGACATTTGAGAAGCAGCATAGTCTAAGTGATTTTCTGTAAATACGTTGACTTTATAATATTAAAGACTTTCTTCTTTGGAGCAAGTTAATAGCACTGTTACCATGGAACACTTATTCCTTTAATTTCATGTAAATTTAAATTTTATGATGTTTGCTTCTCCAAGATGATATAATCCCTTTTTATTGAAAAGAATCACAATTATGCAAATGATGATATCCAAGGAGACAAGCAGCAATTAACTGCAAAAGACAGACTGTTACCAAGAGTTTACTCTCAATGAACAGAACAGGACCTCCTTTAAAATAAACCTTTATTTAAAGAAATCAATTTGGCATAGTTTCTAAAAGAAAGCAATTCATTCAGACAGAAGTTTCTAGTCCTAGCAGCATGTTCTGTCGTTTATTTGAGGTTTTTTCTTTGACTCCAAATGCATCATTTCTGTACACAGAACATGGAGAGCAGGAAGCTTCAGCATCACCGTGGACTCTGCTGGCTTTGCTTCCAAGAAAGCTAAAAAAAGATTTCTTTTTCTCCAGGAGGCTTTAATGAAGCAAAATAATTATTTGTGAACATGGAGTTTCTCAGTCTAATGGTTTTTGAGCAGCCTGGTCCAGTGGAAGGTGTCCCTGTCCATGGCATGGTTGGGACTGGGTGACCTCCAAGGTCCTTTCAGTCCCAACCATTCCCTGACAGTCACCGGTGACAGCTCTGGAAATGTGAAATAATGTAAAAATGGAAATGTAAAATAATGCCCCAAAGAGCTGTGGGGGTTAATAGCAGCCTCCTGGAGAAGGTCTGGGTTTGGATCCAGCCACGTGCATCTCTCTTGCACTCCAAATGATGCCACAGCCACAGTGTGCTTTGGGATGCTCTGTAAAATATTCACAGATGTCTTGAGATTGTACTTAGAGCCATTTCTCCTTGGATATCCTCCCTGTGCTTGTTGGGAGTGGTGCTGCTTCAGACATGGGCAGATACTGCACAGTGCATGTGCTGCTATGTATTGGAATTTATTTTGTTTTCTCTGTTCCTTGTGTGGAGAGCTGAGCAGTGTTGGAGGAGGAGGAAACAGCAGCTGGTTTCTGGAGAAAAGGTTTTTGTCCCTCAGTAATTTCGGTACTCTGAGCTGTTAAGGAGCCTCAAGGGAGATTGTGAAAGGGAAAATGGGAGGTGAGGGTGGGATTGAATGGGTCAGAGGGTGAGCAAAGGGTGTCAGAGATTAAAGTGCAGCACAGGCACAGGACAGGGTCACACATGAGCTCCTAAACCCTCCCTGTCCCTGCAAACCAGGTAACACCCATAACAGCAGCTGTATTTCTCATTGCCTCTTACAGGAAATAGCTGTGACAAACTCTGGGAGCAGGGCTGCATTGTCCGAGAAATAACACAGATGTGCTTTTCCTCCCCCACGTTCCCTGCCAGAGAAGCAGCCAAGGGAGCACCTGGGCAGGGCTCCGCAGGCTTTAGGGAGGGCTGCTGCTCCAAACAGAGCTGTTGGAGCTGTGCATGAGCTCAGGGAAGCCTCGTGGTGCCAAGAGCCTGAGGAGTGTCAGTGGATCCTGTGTGCTTTAAATCAGAGCTGCCAGGAAGGTTCATAGCTGCAGATAACTGCAATCACTGCACCTGGGAAAATGTTTTTTCCATTAGTGGCTTTCCCTCAATGAAAGTCAAAGATGAAATAAAGAATAGGAAAATAAGCTTCAGAATTTGTCAGGTGACTGCAAAGCAGAGAGAGCTTATCTTGTGCATTCTATTTGCACTTCTCCAAACATTTTCTAATGTTTTAAATTATAGGTGTGGTAAACACATAATGTCACATTTTATAGTTGGGTCAAGAGAGATATCCTGTAAAATCTACATTGAATGCCTTATTATACAGGGTGTTTATCTGTAATTGTAGTCACAGAGACATGAGGTTGTGTGCTGGACAATTACCTGGCCTGAACGTAGAACAGAGACAATATCAACTTGGAATTGCGCAGCTCTTTGTTCCTTTTCTTTTAGCTTTTTTTTTTTTTTGGTGGGTTTTTCTAAATCATTTTATCACTTAAGGGGGTTTTCTTTCCCCATTCCTTAGATAAACTCTAAATTGTGAAAGGATTACAGTTCCTTTAGAGCTGAATGTCAGACAAGTGCCAATAACGTGGGTGATGCGCTTTCCTGGGCTGGGGTTAAAGTGCAGCTGTGAGGACCATAGAGAGGAATTTCAGAAAGTTTTTGACACTGCAAAAAGGCTGTAATAGACTGTGCAGGGGCAAGGGGAAATTGGCATTTTCAGTGCAGAGTGAATGTCGAGCCATAGAAAGGTGTTGACCTCCCACCATCAATTTTAGCTCCGTTCCCCCTCGGTGCTCCCGGGTGCTGTGCCCAGAGCTGCCAACAGCTCAGAGCTGGCACTCAAACCAGCCCAGCTCAGGAAAGCTCTCTGAAGGGCCCTGATGAGATTCGCTCCAGTGAATATTGTGTATAAGAGGTGGGCTTGATCATATCTTTTAAAAGTGTTTTGGATATCACATGGAATAACATCTAGAAACATCGGGGTGGAACAGTTAACCAGAAAAATCCACCTAAGTGAAGTTCAGGTTTGGCTTTCTCAGAAATACTTTTTTTTTTTTTTTTGGTATTAAAAAAAAAAATACTTGGTATCTTTTTTGGTATTTACCAAATACTTGGTATTTTTTGGTATTTACCAAATACTTGGTATTTATCAAGTACTTGGTGAAGTAAGTAAACCTCTAGCAAACCAGCTGAAAAGCTGAGTTTCAACAGGTTGGAACTCACTCTGTTTTTGGTTTATTAATGAAAAATCAACCCCCAGGCAGAAAGGGAGTGCTGATGATGATCACTTTGCAA
Source organism: Melozone crissalis (assembly GCF_028551555.1). Lineage (NCBI taxonomy): Eukaryota > Metazoa > Chordata > Aves > Passeriformes > Passerellidae > Melozone > Melozone crissalis. The sequence continues at coordinate 20,851,337 of NW_026535846.1, read as the reverse complement.
TGCCTGTACAGCAAAATGAGAAAATGAGCAACCGGGATACAGCACAGGCTGAAGGAGCAAAAGCCTCTCCTTCTGTTATTGCATTGCCTCAAAGAATATTGTTTTATCTTCTTATTTATTTGTCTGAGATTGAGTGTGGAGGACTGAAACCACTTGCAATTAAGTAACGAACATTGGAGAAATTAATACAACTCACATAAAGACACTGAGCAATTTAAACATAATTTGAGTTTTTAACTGAACATATTCAGTTGTGAGGAGTCTCTATGTAAGTTTTGTATGGAGAGGTAATTAAGATACAAATTTAATGAAAATATAAAACATAACTATAATAGTCCCCCAAAACAAAGCAAACTTTAAAGAAAACCCTCCAACTCTTAGTTAAGTAGAAAGGCATCTTCACCAATCAAGGGAAGCAGGTTTGATGGTGAGAAGTGAGAAGGTTTTTCAGAAAGGACACAATTTATGAGAAAAGCTCAGAAAGAGGTCAGATATAAAGATGTAATAATGAATATATGTAAGTTTTTTTCACAGTCATTACCTTAATTTCCCCAAATAGGTAAGTTTCTGAAATCCAAGGGATTTTATAAGGGCTTCGACCAGCTCTTGATTTAAGACCAAGCATAGTTTTTACATTTGTTTACAAAGCCTTTAGGAATTTTTTTTTTGGTTCTGTTTGTGCCAATCTGGGGAGCTTAGTGGGGCAACAGAGAGGATTTGATGGAGAGTTGGTGGTGAACTCACTCCAAAACACCTCCAGGTGATGAAAAGTCCAGGCTGTGCACAGCTGAGCTGGGATGAAATCTTTTCTCTGATCTCTCAGCTATCCTCTTCTGAAGGTAAAAGATTTTTTCCCCTTTAGAGCACTGACACCAAGTGTTATCCCCTAAACCCAGGAAACAGGCACCAAAACCTGCCAGAGTTAAGGAGATCCCTGTATGGGGACATTCTTGATATTTGTTATAATGAATGTTTGAAGGAATAACTCTGTATAAATAAATAATGAAAAAATAAAATCCTCCCTTCTCCCTCCTGCTAAGTGCTGTTAGTGTTGGGAGCAATGAACTACTGTTATTGTGTGCAGCATTTCAGTAATTTTATTTACTATTGAGAAAAACTTTACCCTTTATAAAACACTGCAAAGCATATATTTGTGTTTCATTATCTTATCTAGACTGAACGGTTTATTTTTATTTTTATGTTGAAACAAGTCTTTTTCTAAATACTACAACTATTTCCTTTTTAAAATTATTCTAATAATTTTTTAATATTCTAATAATTTTTAAAATTATTCTAAAATAAGAATACGAGCTACCACACATTCACCATTTTCCCCATTTATCTTATCTTATCTTTGTCTCTGTGCAGCTGGGAAGGGAGACCAGGCTCTTTAGGTGTGGCCAAACCCAAAAATGTGAAATCATTCTACTCCAACATTTGAGAAATACCTCTTTAAATTTCTCAATTTCTCAAATTCTTTCTCAAATCCAGTGTTCCTAGGTGCTTGTGCTTCCTTGTTTATAAACCACACCTAATAAATGCAGCCAGGCAAAACCAAGCCACGTTGGAGGCAATGGTGCAGAGAAGAGCTCTATAAAGCTGGAGGAAAAAAGGCTCAACTTCAGAATTTGTGATGGATACAAAGCTGTGTGAAGTTGGGAGGTAGGAAAGGGAAAGTCAAGGAAAGGTGATGAGACACAGAATAAATAAATCCTGAGTATAACCTGAAAATGTGTCCAAAAAAAGAAGATGTAAAAGTAAAAATTGCAGATGTAATTTAAAATATTGACTAAAAAGAAAATTCGATATAAAATATGAGATTGCTAGCTGAAATTGGTATACATTACCTTGTGGTTTTTTTTTGCAAGCAAATAGAGAATTCATGATTTTTGTATTAGGGTCTAAGAGAAGAAGTAGGAACTTCTAAACCCAGTGCATTCCCAGTCATTTCTTTTGGGCTTTTGATCATGGTGTGGAAATGTGGCTTGTACTGTCTTTGTAGGATCACTTGTAGATGGCTGGCTGAGTTTCAAGTCCTTTTTCTCTGGGGAAGTCAAGTCTTTTCCAGCTTCCTAGTAATTAAAAAGAAAAAAAGCAGACTCCCACTGTGAAGCTATGACATTTCAGCACAGTTTTTATAATGCTGGAGTAGAATGATTTCATAAGCTTTGGAAGGACAAAAAAAAATATTCAAGTGAATGCTTTTGGTTCTGCATTAAATCACATTCTGTAGCACTCTGGTGCGGCTGTCACTCGATAGCTCTGAGTTTGAGCCTTGCTATGGAATGTGTATATTTGTTTGTTATAATCCACCTCTTGGAGAACAGCTTGCTTTCTGTGTCTCAGCTGTGTTTTACTTGGAAAGGTAAATATGTTTTGATATTTTTAAGCTTCTCACTTTTGTTGTCTGGCTCCATTTTCCGTGCTGTTCGGTGTTGCTTAAAAAAATCAAAATTAATAATCCTGAAGTCAAAACCAGAACGTGTGGCTTGAGGTGTGGCTGTTTTATCTTTAGCTTGGGAAGGTTTATTTTGTTCTCAGCTCACTTTGTTCCTGTAGCATTGGTTAATTTTATCTAAACAAGGTGGTTGTGCTTTTCCCCAGGGTATGACTTGCACCTCTCATAGCTACAGGGATAATTAAGACAAGAGACAGTCACTTAGGAAGCATAGTAATATACTCATTTAAAAATAAACCAAACTAAAATTAAGAGAAGCATTTCTTTTCTCTGGGAGGAGAAGGCATAAAAAAACAGGCCTGAATGCCAGAGCAAGTGTGTGTATATATATATATATATATATAAAAAATACGAAACAGATTTAATAAGAATTCAAAACTATATGGTAGCCATTGTGAATGATACCAAGAAACCAGAATCCTTGCAATGTCAAACTGATATAAGCTATAATAAAGCGATATAAACTGTGCTAACCCCATTGTGAGAGATGAAGGGTGCCCTCCATTCCATCTTTATTCAAGGAGCTGAGCCAGGAGAGGTCCAAGGTTGGCTGGAGGTCAAATGAAGAATAAAATCAGGATAGGAAAAACAAATTCCTCCTTGCTGAATAAAACCTCTGCCCCCTGTGTTGTGCCTGTGTGGCCATGGAGCTCTGGTGGCTGCAGATATTCAGCACTTTAATGTCCTTTTGTCCTTCAGGGCTCGAGAGCTGAGCTCCCCCAGAGAACAGTTCTAGAGCGCTGAGATTGTTGAGATGTTTACTCAGTGGCTGCAATTAAGTTAAAATAAATGAGTGAAAGTGAATCTAATCTTTCTAAAGCCTGACACAGAAGGTCTGGATGTTCCAATTGAGCAGCTCCAGCATTCTGTGCTCTTGCCATGTTTATTCTGCAGCAAATAGCAGTGAAATAAATGCAGTTGCTTCACCCACCACCAGGAAATCCAAGTTTAAATGTTTCAGCAAGGCCAGGTATCCTTCTGCTGCCTCACACCTTGTCAGGTAAATTCAGTGATTTAATGCTGGTTTTGTTCAGTGTCCTGGTGATCATGCAAGTCCTCCCACAGCAGCCTGAATTCTTACCCTGACAGAGATGAAGGGGTTTTACTGCTCTGTCTGATCCTACCAAAGCATTTCAGGTTGTCTGTCACCATCTGAGGCACTCCACTGCAATGTCAAGGTAAATAAACATAAAACTTTTCCCTTTGCTCTTCTCTCCAGGTGCAACAAAGGAAACAGGAGGGGTATATGATGGTATTGATTGACATATATAGGATAAAATTAATTAATTTAATGTCGAGGAGAAAAACACTTAAAATAATGGCAGAGGAAAAGTGTATTTGTCATAAGCAAAATATCTTAAAAAGTGAAGTATCTAAAACCAGGGTGGGTTTTATGTTTTGCTTTGTTCTTTTTTGTTTTGTTTTGGGTTTTGGTTTGTTTTTTTTTTTTTGAGAAATGATCTTAGCCTCCTGAATGACAGATATAAAATGTCAAAATCTGATACTTCACAAGGGGAGGATGGTGAAGGATAGCAAAGCCAAAGCAATAACAGAAAAGAAGAGAAAGATGTGGATTTTCTTTCCTATCTATTATCTGACAACTTCTGTTCTACTGTCATTCTACATATATCTTCTAATAAAACCAAGTACTTTTCCTTACAAGAGCTGCCATCTTACAGTGTTAGGAAAAGAGGAATTTACAGTTTTACATCACTCAATGAGAGCGAGAACACAGAGGGGGATTTTGCAGTCGCCTGCTTTCTCTAAAGAGACAATTTATTTGTCATCTCCTAATGACAAACTCACATTCATCTCTTTCTGACCCTTTTTTCTCTCTCTCTTTCTGTCCTTCCCACTCTGTTTCTGTATCTTCTCCCTTTTGCAGAGCTTCCCCCATCTAATCCAATTACTCTGCAGTTTTTCCATGACTCAGTTTTCCTCGGGGACCCTTTGGAGGTGTTGGGTTGCACATTCCCCTTTGGTGGGCTGCCCAAAATAAATCTGTGTTCTGCCTGCTGGGCCCAGCTCTGTGCCAGACACCCCCCGTGAGCAGCACAGCTCTGCCTCTGACAGCAATACACATCCTGACCTTCAATTAAGCTGCAGGTTAAGACAATACTGAGAAATCAATAGCTCATTTTCTGTCTTTTGTGCTCAGATTTTGATGTTTACTAAGATAAAGGATGACAAGGCTGAAGGCAGGAATCTTTGCAGAACATCTATTGATGCTGCCAGAGGCTCAGGGGCCAGGTATGGCCTAATCTGTGCAAAGCTCCCAAACACCAATAAGTCAATAAATATCAACTGTAGCTTTGCACAGCATCCCCTGCCCCTGGACTCTCACCAGGAGCTTTCTCTCCTCTCCTCCTGTCTCCTGACCCAGGGCAGGGTCGTGAGAAATCCAAATTCATTGGTGGCTGCAGTTACTGGGAGGAAAATCTGGAGCTTGAAGTCTTAAAGCGTATATATATATATATATCTGTGTGTATATATATATATATATGTATATAAATATATCCCAAAGCAGGCAGGTGTGAGGGTCACAAATGCTGTGATGTCCCTCAGGAGCTCCTGCAGGGACCTTTCCCAGGAGGGAAGGTGTGCTCAGCTGTGCTCAGGTGTGCTCAGGTGTGCCTGTCTGTCTGTGGGAGCACTGACAGAGCTGGAACAGTTTTGGGTTAAGAGAAAGGAGTGGAACAGAGTTGTGTGAGAGAAGTGAAATGTACCCATGTCTGTGGATCTGAATAAGAAATCTCCCTCTAGTTCTCTGTTTTGTGCTGGCTCCCAGAGCACCTTTTATTTCCTTTCACATTTTCTGCAGGTTAGCATCTCTCCTTTCTTCAGGTCTGGGTTTTTCGTGTATTTCTTTTTCCGGTGAGCCCTGCACATAGCACTGTAAAAAGGAATAAAAAAGGGTACAATTCTCCCCAGGCAAGGCTCCTGCCTACCCAATAATCCCTGTGACACGCTGCTTTCTGGGGCCCTGGCTGCTCCTGAGTGCAGGTTTTGCAGAGCAGAGCAGCGCAGCACTGCTGCAGGCATTCTCCTAACGAGCTGTCCGGGTTATTTCACATTTCTGTTTTACATGCCTCCCTGGCTCAGGAAAAGCCAGGTGCCAGCCCCTCCCTGCCATTCCCCTCCATGCAGATTTTAAAGGCAGGAGAGCCTGGATCTTCCCTGAGCTTTCCCAGCCTTTGATTTATGTGCTAAACCAGCAACGTGCCCTCCTACAAGTGTTCATTTATTTAATATTTGGTGTGATGATTCCATCCCAAACACCAAATCCAAGCTCATTTCTTCCATGTCTATTTTGTTACCTTTTTATAAAGTAAAAAATAAACCCATCTTTTCCACTGGTCATGGAAGAGCAAGGAAGCAGAACTTAATGTGTTGTTTTCTTCCTCTCCCACAAATCATGCAGTGATAAGTAAAACGAAAGCATCTTCATGTGGGAACATGGAGCCTGAATAAACCTTGTTTTGAGCTTCTGAGCTCAGTTTTTTTATTTTTACTTTGCTCATTTTGTGACAATTTCCACAGCTGCTAAAATCCAAATATATTTCTGAAGTGAAGAAATAAGCAAGAACCTGTTCCCAGTGTCATTTAGTAACTTAGAAAATAATAGTTAAGTCCTAGAAGGACAAGTCTTGAGGCTTTATTTCTTCCTCAGCTCAATGTGATCTTTATGAGAGGGTTGTCAAAAGGTGATTACAGCATTGTGAGGTGGATTTTGTATAAAACTATCACTGCTTCCTTTAGAAAATGATTGCACAGATTAATACTTTAATTCATCCTTTATATTGAAAGTAGATGAGCAGCACAACTGGAATGTCTACTTGAAAATGGAGAAAAATGGATATGAATGTGAATTTTCTTACTGAGAGACGTAATGACCCAGAGAAGAAGTGATTCACTCAATAAATCAAACGAGGCTGTATTTTCCATAGTTATCACCTGTTATTTCACTCTTCTGGAGGGGAAAGATTAATCTGGTCCTAAGGGGGCTGATATGCAAGGAAAGGAAGGATGGAGAGTGTGCAGAACAGCACTGGAGCTAACACTGGATTTATATTGTTCCATGAAAAAGTAAACAGGAAGAAACCCTGGTCAATAGACTTCTAAAAAAAAATATTCTCTGTTTCTACTAAAATTATGGCTGAATTTTGATGGAGGTGATAAGTTAATACATTCACTATAAAATCCTAAGTCTCTTTTTTGGGTTGTTTTTATGAGAAGATTTAAAATTTTTGTAACAGATATTAATAGTTCAAATAACCCAGTTTTTGGAAATAATTTTGATTTGCAGAGTTCACGAGCAGCTGGGTAGGTATTGACTGCTGGAGGTTGGGATTTTGTGGTAAATCAGATAAGTCCCACAGCAGTAAAGCCCTTCCAGCACAAACACTTTTGTGTGTGGATTTTACTTTCCTTCTGCAAATACTGGTGCACGGTGCTTTGAAATTAACTTTGCACAAATGTGCACGGCAATAAGTTAGTCACTCAAACGCTCATGGAAATCACACACCCCAAAGGATCTGAGCGTGGCCTCGAAGAAGTGCTGTAATAAAATCAGCTGAATATTCAGGCAGTGTTTTCCCCAGGAAAATGGCTCTGCCTTGGACAGAGCCTCAGCACTGACAGTTTTGATAAGTACCTCTGGAACTCTGCAGTGATGTCTCTGCCTGGGGGCAGCCGTGAATTCGATCATTGCCAGCTTTTGGAGGGGTTTTATTTATAAAAAAAAAGGTGCTGGAGGATGGCATGGTTCACACAAACATCTCAGATTCTCAGAGCCTGAGTGAGCGCAATTGCAAACCCTTGGAGTCCCCCAGAGCCGGAGCAGAGGCTGCACATCTCCATGTGGCTGAGGCCAGGAAGGTTTTCCTTTGGATCTGATCGTATCCACTTGGAAACCCTTCCTTTGGCACAGAATCCCCCTGTGAGGCAGTGCTGCTTTGCGTTTAGCAGGGGAAGTGTGGATCGGTGGAATTTGAGCTGCTGCTCCCGTGCTCACGCCCCCGCTCCAGCTGTGCTCTGCAGCCCCTGCATCTCCTCACCACCAGCACCTCCAGAAACTCCTCCTGGAGCCTCTCCCTGAGATGGAAAGAGCTCATCACTGCAGAATGCATGTTTTATTCTTGATTCCTCTGCTATTCCTTTATATTTAGTTATTTTTTTAATCTATTTTTGAAAGTTTTCCTATAGAATTATGAGTTTTGTGATGGTGAAATCTCAGAGTTAGTCCTGCAAAAGACATTGGTCCTTAACCAGTCCAGGATCCCAAACCTAATTTAGTTTTCTGCAATCAGAGCTTTTACTAAATAACATTCTGTAATGTGACCAAATTGCAGTTGCAGTGACAAAAACATGAGATTTGTCAGGATTACTCTGGGTGTAAAAAATGATCCTTAAGCTATGAAATGATAGAACATGGAGAGCTGTTATTTATACCACAGCTATGCAGTAGATTTTTATTTTCTTCATAGATGCCCAGCATTTACAGAATGGTTCATTTGAAACCCAAAAGTAAAGAAAGAATCCAGATGACTTCTAGATGCATATTTGGTCTTTAAATATAAGCATAGCTTTGCATTGTGGTTTAATGGGATTTCCAGTTACAGCTGAAGGTGCCTTTCAAATCCCTGTACAATTGATAAGTTTAAATAACCATGCATTAAAACTTGGAAGTACCATCAAAAACTTTCTCTTTAAGGTCCTGATATTAAATTATGTTTTTTTCACTGAAAGTAACCATAAGAGATTTTAATTCTGCTGGTATAATATTTTATTAGTGTCTACTTTGTCATTCAACATCTAGAAACTTCTTCCAAAAAATTGCCATACTTTCTGGATAGAGCTGAAAGAAATGATAAAAATCTGGAAGTGTTTATTTATATATTTCCTCTGTCACCTTCCATTTGTCCCAGGCAGTTGTGTGGGAATGTGAGGACAGAGCTGTGACCCCTCTCTGCTGAACTTGGCAATTATTTTCACTGCTTCTGTGAGTTTTTAAATAGAAAGCTTGTGGGGAGCTCCTGTTGTTCAGCCCATGTGCTACTGCTTTTTAACACTGCTCTGAAACAGCACTTGCACAGATCAGTGAAAACAGGGTTAAAATTTAATCAAAGACATTGTGGGTACAATTTGTTCACAAAAACCTTCCAGGTGCTACTCAGGATCATGTCCTCTCACAGGAAAACTCCTCTCCAATGTTTGTTATGCAAACTCATGCTTAACATTTTCAGGAGTGACCAACCAATTTGTTCTGGTACAAAAGGTTTTATCCATTATTTTATTTCATCTGTTGCCATCTCAACTAAGACCAAATTTATCCCCTTTTTAAGCAGCGGTTGTGGTGTTGTTGGTGTCTATAGATTGCAATTCATTATCGTGTATTCATCTGGACTGGATGATCATTTTAGGTCCCTTTCAAACGAAAGAGTCTCTTCTGTTCTACATGAATAGAGCGCTGTAGATTTCTGTCCTGAGTCATGAAAACACATTCTTGATGAAATTAAACTGCTTTAAAATATGATAAAAAGTCAGTGGCTGCAAATGTTGTACTTGCAATTTAGAGCATTACATGAGAAATGAGCTTTGAAATAGTGCATCTCAGAAAAAATGGCAAATGTGTAAATAATCTTTGAACCAGCTCTGGTGGCTCTTTAATTTCATTTCTCAGCACCTCACCCATTTAGATTTGATGGTTTTATTTTGGTTTTTTTTTTCTGAGGTGTATTAGTCAATATGGTAACTCCTGCTATATTCTTAAACTCTGCTTCTGAGGATTCTGCCAAGACACATTATGAATTCAATTTAGATTGTCTGGGCTTTGTGATTTTTTTCTTTTAATGCCAGCTACTGAAGTGCCAGTAAGGCCTGACAAATGATGGGGGCTCATGCACATTAACGGCTAGAAATGGTTTTACTGCTGAGCTATTAGTACAGATATCAGAGATGAAACAAGACCAGGTACAATCTGTTTATCAGACAGACCAGGCATGGAGGCAGAGACAGTTCTGGCTTTGGAAAGACTTTGGTTGGAGGAAAGGCTAAAAAGAACAGGACATAGAAAATGTAAGAGTAACCTTAGCAAGGAAACAGCAGAGATGAGCTGATCTTACCTGGATTTTACACTAAACGTATGTTTATGAATGAGTACACTTTTTATTCTTTAATTCCTACTTATGTGGCTGAAACTGTCCTAAATTCTCTTAGAAGAGCTAAGCTTGAGAGATCAGCCATGTGCTCAAATCTGCAAAGAAATAGAACTGCTACTAGAAGTAAAGTGTTCATCAGCTGTCCCGTAAAATGGTTTGTGCACTTTCTGTAAAGTTTGGATGGTAAATTTAGACCGCTTCTCTGAGGTGAAACTGTAATTTTTCCTCACCTATGCTGTAGAAACAAGGAATGCCATAATTCTGTAGGGCAGGTAGAAAAGCATTGAAGCAATTGTGGTCACTGATCTGTTCCAGCACTCGAAACCTGGTGGAATGGGGTTAAATGCAGTGCAGAGAGCCCTTCATGCCTGCAAGAAAATGAAAGTATCATGGTGGAATGGGGTTAAATGCAGTGCAGAGAGCCCTTCATGCCTGCAAGAAAATGAAAGTATCGTGGTGCCATTCTCATTGCATGCTGCATTTCCCAGCTGCTTCCCACTGGTACAGCTGCAGCAAGGTCACCTTGACTTCTGGTGGCTCTTTTGGCTGAATTCTGATATCACAGCAAAGGGTATCTGCCACAGAGCCCTACCAGCCCTATATATTAATGACTTCATAAGATATTATAGCCCAAATTCTTAAATCAGTTTTGAATTAGTTTTCCTTTATTATCGTGTCAACAGATATTTGTTCAGAAGAAAAAACTCACAGAAATTTAACTCTAAATTACTCATTCTTCTAGAGTAGCTTTGCCTTGCTATTGTTCTTAAAAAGGCTAAAAGACATTTGACTCAAAAATTAGGCTTCATCACAAAATAATTTGAAATACCTGGGGTCTGTTTTTGTAGGGAACATTCAAAATAGCTAAGTAACCCCAGGCAAAAATATGGAACCCATTTAAAAACAAGTGCCAAGATAAATCCCTGCCTCCAGGTGAGCTTCAGCCTATTGTGCACCTGTCTGAAGAGTGGCAAAAATCTTAATAATCCCTGATTAATCAAAATCTCAATGACCCCTGCTGTCATTGAGGGGTTGACCCAGAACCCAGAAACATAAAGGTCCAAATTCACAAAAATGCAATCTGAATAACCTTCTCCTAAAAGACTTCAGGGTGCTCTGTGCTGAGTTAGAGATAAATGAGATTATTAGAATGAGGCACTCTATAAATAGCTGTAAAGAGACTGCCTGTGCCTACCAAATGTAACATTTCAATGCAGTTATATTTCACAGCTAGTTACTAAATTCCCTCATGAAAAATACAAATTAATAAATGGGCCTAAATACCACACTGCACACGTCAGCAGAATTGTTCATGTGCCCTTTAAGCATACTTTGTTTGGAGGTAAAAAACTGACTCTGAAAATTTCAGTCATCACAATTTATAGCTTTGGAATAACACTGGGAGAGCTTTCTTGTCTTTTTGGTTATTATTACTGAACAAAACTGCTACATTTTGGATTTTTTTTCCCTAAAATTTAAAGGACAGAAAGGAGGGGAAAGGTTAAGACTGATATGAAACTTCTTGTCACTGTCAAAAACATCAATATGATTTTAAGTATGGATGCAAGATGATGATTAAATTTAACACTTTGTTTTATATCATATATACGTATACATATATATATAGTGTGTGTGTGTATATATATATATATATATGCTATAATTTTGTTATATATCCAGAGAAAAAAATGCAGAAAAATATCATGTCACTACTTTATGTCATCTTACAGTATTTTCCTTAACTATACAATAATGATTTTCTTATGGGTGTTTTTGTAAATCAGTGCCTCCAGAGGACAAAGGTGTCTTTTGAGACAGCCTACCTGCTAATAATACAAAATATCTATCACACATTTATGCCAGAACTGCATATAGTTGAAAATGTATAGTTGAGATATCTGAAAGATTAGAGAGCTTTCTACAATTAAACAGAAATTTCAATTTTTCTTCTGTATTCTCAGCAGAGGTAAATGACTGTTAATTATAAACTATATTTGTTTCATTTGACATAAGCTACTTTCAATCCGAGAACCATTATAATTTTCAGAAAAGGAACTTTGCCCCTCCTTTCCAAATTATCATATTTTAAACCATTATTTCCTTAGAACTGCTCAGGCCCAGTGCATTATTCCTGTTGCCAGCATAACCTTCAAGCCCCTAATTCCCAAATTCATTGGATTATTGCCCATTATCTATCATCAACAGTTCTCAGACTATCATGGATTCTTATCATAAAACTTTTAATTGAAAATGTTCCAGCAGGGATAAGATTTGGAGGCCACCTGTGGGACGCCCAGTAAGGTGTTGAAAACATAATTTGGTGACTCCAGTAATAAACTAAGAATCTCACAAATAAGAAGCTATTTGGCTAACAATGGGCTTGCTTGTAGCTTTGGGGTATTTCTGAAGTGATATGCTAAACTGACTCTCTAAAGCAATTAAATTCACTTCTGGAAAATATTAAGACTCACTCTCCAGCTGTCACAGAATAACCAGAAGGAAACGAGTTCCCTGGGAAAACTCAGCTCCTGCCTCTCCTGGGCTTCTCTTCAATTATACATTGCTGTGTCACAGGCAAGACACTTATTGACATTTATCAAGTTTTATGCAAATTTACCTGGTTGGGAGTTGTTGTTTTTTTTTTTTTTTTAATAACACTTTGAAAAAGTTCCAATTTATTCATGCAGTTGGATTCCCATCTCCACCGTGTAAATCGTGAGCCTCAAATATTTCCTTGGTTTGTGGGTGAACCTGTCAGGCTGCCCTGTGACAAAGACAGTATTTGGTTGATTCTTGGTTGTAAATTTGCATTTTATTTTTTGTTTGAAGGAGTGATTGGGCGAGGTGGCAGTGCCTGGAGAGAGGGGACATGTGGGGAAACAGGAGTGTGGTGTGTGGAGCTGTGCCAGGCAGGAGAAGGGACAGGGGCACTGCCAGGGCATCTGTGCCTCAATTGTGCATAAATGGATTTCCAGGCCTTGTCAGCCCCTGAATAACCTTCTCGACAGCAGGGGTCATTGAGATTTTGATTAATCAGGGATTATTAAGATTTTTGCCACTCTTCAGACAGGCTGAAGCTCACCTGGAGGCAGGGATTTATCTTGGCACTTGTTTTTAAATGGGTTTCATATTTTTGCCTGGGGTTACTTAGCTATTTTGAATGTTCCCTACAAAAACAGACCCCAGGTATTTCAAATTATTTTGTGATGAAGCCTAATTTTTGAGTCAAATGTCTTTCAGTCTTTTTAAGAGCAATAGCAAGGCAAAGCTACTCTAGAAGAATGAGCGATTTAAAGTTAAATTTCTGTGAGTTTTCTTCTGAACAAATATCTGTTGACACGATAATAAAGGAAAACTAATCCAAAACTGACTTAGGAATTAGGGCTATAGTATTTTATGACATCATTAATATATAAAAACATGTAAGGCTGGAAATTTTCAGTAATGTCTATTTTTTATACACATTTGGGAGTTTTTTTGGGTTGTCAGGTTTCTTTGTTTAATGACTAGAGCTTTCACAGTAGCCCATTGAAAGGTGTAGTGGTGCTCCTGTTTTGATTCTCTTTGCATGGATCAATAGAAATAATCAGATTTCAAAATTTCCAATAGGTAATACTCACACAGAGGTTAAGTTGATCTAGAATAGAAGCTTGACTTCTTGTAAAATTGGGCTCAAAAGCTTAGATACAGTATTTATCCACTTTATCTACCTGTAATAAATTTGATGCTTCTTATTCTCGTTATGCTAAATATTTCCCTTGTTTCAGTTTCCCCTTGCCAGCAGGTACTGTCATAAAAGAGAAGCATATTTAGAGTAGAATAATCATTTTTTGTAAAGATTTAATATACAAGTTAGATGTAGACACATCTCACAATGAGCTGCTTTTATATGAGCAAATTTTAATGTCATTTTTTTTTATCATCTCAGAGGTTTTTAGCTTGGCCATGCTCTGCTCTTTACACAACTCTTTTTTTGCCATTGGTCAAGAGACAGATGCTCCATCAGAGTTCTTTGTTACACCTGCTTTGCTCCTCCTAATTCGTTTTGCTGTGTTGTGTTTGCAGCTAAACCTGGTGTGAAGAATGAGGGGCTCACGAAGCTCATTATGCTTCATTTGATTTGAAAATTAAATTTTGCAATTTGAGACTTGTAAACACTTTTGAGAAGCATTGCTTCCTGTAATGGAAAACAACACATTCCTACAGTGTTGTTAGGAAATAAATTTGTATCATGAATCTTTAATAAGTCATTCAATATGTTGAGCCCTTGGGCTATTGATATACCAGGAATTGTACCTGCATTCTGGAAAAAAAATGTGCAATTTGGAAATTTTTTTCCTTCCCAAGACATGTAACAATCTGAATCTTATTAAGTTGGTAATAAGCCCCAGCTCCTTCAGCCTTTCCTTCTTGCACTAAAGCTCCTCCAAGACAGAATGCTTTTTGTCATGTCTGCTTCCCAGCACTAAATCTTGGCACGTTTGCTCCAGCAGAGCTGAAAAGAGAGCACAGTTCTATTAAGTGTCACACTTGCCAGTGCACAGTGCATATATTTTCAGTGTCCTTCAGGGTTTTTGGTGGAGTCAGTTATTGAATCAGACTTTCAGGAGACCAGACAGTGGACAGGCTCCTGCCCACACACCTCCCAGCTACACATAAAGTATTTATTTGAAGAAGGTTGAGAAGAGAGGAGCAGGTTCTTTTTCCAGAGGTCTAATGTAGAACTCAATATGTTATCTGTGGATAACAAGACAATTTGTGCATAACAATTCTTGTGTAGAGCCTCTTGGAAAGATGCCTCTTTCTTTGAAAAAAACCCTTTATTTTGTGTGTGTGGACATGCAATGCCATTCAAGAAGGTTTTTTAACAATTGGAATCAATAGATATGATAAATTCTATGTGAAGTATAATTGTTTCAATACTCTCTCTCTATTTATATATATATATATATACACACACACATATATATATAAAATGAGACCTGTTATTTTTCCAGAAGGTTTTAGAACTTTTAGACTTGGAGATTAGATGATTAAATTTCAGAAATTGCTTACCTGGAGTTAGAAAATAAACATCTCATGTTTAAATAGCCTCTGGCTAATTTTTCAGAGACCCAGATTCTTTTCCTTACATTTCATTTCACCAAACTATTTCTGACTTTAATTTTTTTTCAATTGAAAATAGAGATAGCTGCAATATTCTCCTTTGGTCTTTTCTGAGATTAAAATTCCTCAGGTAGAAATTACTCTTAGAATAACCTCAGTACTTTTATTTATTCCGTGGGCATTTTTCTTCTCAGAGAGAACCATGAGAACAGATGATATCCTTCCTCTTTACAAGGGCCTCCTAAACTCACAAAAACTCAGAATTTCCTCCCAGCCAAGCAGTACTTAACTCTGTCTTTCCTAGCACAGATTTCTCTTGACCTCTGATCCCTCCCATCGCTTTCCCCCACCTATGTCTGGGAGCACAAGGTCTAAAACTCTGATTTTAGCAGAAATTCTCTGCATGCTGTGCAAACAGGGATCACTTCATATATCTTGCAACTCTGAACTCCTGTTTGTAGATCCCAGTGTGATATTTGCCTTCCCCAATATCATGACATTGACTCGTGCTTTGCCCACACTCAAACACTGCCTGGACTTTTTTCTGAAGAACTTCCATCTGATCTTTGATCCTTCCTTGTGTATTTACAAAACTGATTATCCCTGCTCCAGTGCTTCCTTCATACACTGAAATTTGCTTTTAGAAATGTGTGTGTAGGTGCATGTGAGATCACAAAAGTATGGATGTGGAATTAATGCACATTAGCTGTAGCTCTTGATTAAGACTAGTCCCAGTGCTAATAAATATTGTTGGGGAGTTTGTGAGGTTTTGTGTCTTGCCCTTAGCTCAGTTAAATGTCTGAAATGCTCCCAGAAGTCAGGCTCTGAAGTTGCAATGTCAGGCTGAATTAAGTAATTAAGGGCAGAAGCAGACCCAAGGCTCCTGCACAAGAAACTCAATTTTGGTTTTAGGCTCCGTGCAAGAAATTGTTGGGTTTTTGCTTGTCGTGGGAGGAAGGCTGAGTTGGTTGAGCCTGGAGAAGAGAGGGCTCCAGGGAGACCTTGCAGGACCTAAAGGGTGCACAAGAGAGCTGGAGAGGGACTTTGGGCAAGGATGAATGAGAGAAGGCAGGTTTAATTAGAAATTGGGAAGGAATTCCTGGCTGTGAGGGAGGTGAGGTCCTGGCACAGAGCAGCTGTAGCTGCCCCTGGATCCCTGGCAGTGCCCAAGCCAGGCTGGGCATTGGGGTTTGGAGCAGTGTGGGACAGTGGAAGTGTCCCTGCCATGACAGGGATGGGAACAAGGCGATCTTCAAAGTCCTTCAATCAAACAGTTCAACAATTCAAAGTTTGGCTTTAATTTTGCAGCAGGTAAAAACCCCAAACTATTCCGTGTGTGCAATCTGGGTTTTGGGTGACCAAGTGAGCAGGGAGCCCACCCAAGGCACAAACCGCAGACAGAGGACCCTGGTGTGGGGAAGGTGGGTTGGGCAGCTCCAAAGGCCCCGCACAGGAGCTCTGTCTCTGCTCATGGGCTGAATCCTTCCCCTGGCACTGAACGCTGGTACTGAGCCCCATCAGCTCATGCAGCCATTCACCATGGAAATGGGGGTTACCATGGCAACCTGCGGCCTAAACCAGCCATCCCTGCCAGCCCAGCAGGCCTGGCTGGGGCTCAGGGCCTGCTCTGCTCCCACGGAGCTGCTGGCACACACACGGAGGGGACAGCCCTGCTCACACTCCCTGCAATGGGTGCAGCCACTGAGCATCTCCTCTTTGGCAGGTGGAGCCCCAGCCTGCTCTTCCTCTGCATGGAAAACTCCACCCACACGTTTACTTATCGGAGGATTATTTTCTTTTACATTGCAATTAAGGCAAATGATAATTTGGGACAATTAACTGTGACCTTTGGTGTTGTGTAATGAGATAACTCTTAATAGTTGTTATTATTTTTCTAGTGGGGGAATAAATTACTTTGTGATTGCATTAATTTCTTCATTATATTCCTTGCATATATTTTGTATTTGGTAGCCAATCAGTCTTTTTTTTTTTTTAATTTCCTTTTTTCTTTGACAACAATAACAGAAATAATTTTTCCTTAGTTTCACTAGCAATTTAATTTTTTGGCATATTTGAGGCAGGCTGAGCAGACTGCATTTGTAGTCAAATATCACACAAAAGGCTCTGGAACAGTTGAAACCGGAGCAATGTTGTTAGAGCACAAATGCTACATCATTCACACCTTGCTGCCTAAGAGGAGCAGTGTTTGTAGAAAGGCAGAATGCTTAGAGCTAGAGCAGCACCAAATAGAAAATACAGCAGGCACCCAAAGCACCTGATGAATTGGTACAGGGCTTACCTTCATGATTCTCATTTTTCTTTGCAGCCTGGGCATTTCCAGCCTTGCTCTGGAGACAGAGTGTTCCTGTGCTTTTCATTGAATTTGCTGTACAACCTGGGGCTTGTTTCATTTCCCACCCAGCTGAGCGGTTTTCTTGTTAACTCCACGCAGGTAAACCTGGTCTGCTCTGCAGAGTCAGTCCTGTGCTTTTCCTGAATTGTGCTCAGCTCTCCAAACCCTCACTGGCCACCTCAGGAGGTCTGAGGTTTCAACAATCCCTTTAAGCATTTTGGTAAAATGCTAGAAAGGCCTTCCTCTGCTGGGACTGCTTCTTTGAATTTGTGAAATTCTTTGAATTTGAAGTTTATTTTAGAGTGGATGTACTCTTTGCTCTCTTCTCTGCTCCTCCTCTCCCTCTCCCACCAGAAGGCTGCTTCAGCATCTCCCCCCTTTGGGAGCTGTAAACCAGTTTCTTGTTTGCAGCCTGAATTTCTTCTTTGCTTTAATGCTGATGTGACAACACTCTCAGAAGCTTTAACAGTTGGGTTTTTTTCCCTCTCCCCAGTGGTTGCTATCACTAAAGCATTTGTAAATTACAGTTGTTCAGTCAATAAATTAACTTTATTGTGTATTTAAGCTTATGCTTAAAGTAATTCTAGAACCCTGAATGCCAACAAATTTTGCCTTGATTTCTCAGCAAAAAAAATGAGGTTGAGTCCTGGAGCTCTGGTGAAACAAGAGTGTGTTTGGAGCCTCGTGTTTAGGCACATTCCCCTGAGACAGGAGAGATAAACTGCTCATTAGGGATCCTGAATAAAGCACCACCATTCTTCCCAGCCCTCCTGCTCCAAAAAATCCAGGACTCCAACCAGAGTCAAGGATGAGGTCTAAAGAACATAAGAAAAACCTCAAGAAGCTGCTCTGGAAAACTGTGACTCCTATGGTTAGACAAAATAAATGTGACCATCAGGGTTCTCAGTATTGATACATAATTATTTCTTATTATTTCTTACCGTATATACATTTCTTACATTTCTTGCATTCTATCCATTATTATTTCTTATTAGCAGCATTAAATTCTCCTTCAAAAAAAAGCTCTCTTACTGAAAAAAAGTTGAGAACATGATTTGAGAGAAAACTCAAAACAGGCAAACAAAACTTACTCTTTTACTCTTGAATTGGTGGAAAAAAGTTTAATAATTTGATTCTTAATAGCATGCTAAACCCTAAAATTCACAGATCTAAGAAAAACACATTTTAGTTTGTAAATGTCTTCAGCAACTTGAAGACAATGACAATTATATATGATTCAAGTCTTAAAAGACTCTCTGAAAAGCATTTTAGACCCTTAAGTTCAGTGCAACCTTTAGTGGAAAGTGCCTTGACTCAGCTGCCGTTGCATGCAGTGTTTTTGGAATTTGGGTAGAGGATTGGAATATTCTGATGTGCAGCATGAAGCTGAATGTGGCTAAAGGCTGAGTGAGTGACAAATGCCTCTGGAAACGTTTAGAGAGAGACATCCATTTCACAAGGACACTTGGAAGAAAACAGCTTTGAAAAGAAAAAAAGATAAACTTTAGAATATTCACTTTTTATTGAAAGGAAATGGAGTATGTTTTACACAGAAAAATTTTCGTTTAGTAAAAGGATCAAATGTTCTAAGAGACGTAATTCTTTAGCAGCAAAGCAAGTTCTTATAGATTCATCTAAAAGTCAGTTTTTTCAATCTCTTAAATTCAAAACTAGCCAGATTTCCCTTTATTTTCAATGAGATGTAGTAGATGTTTGACACTGTTAACATTAAAAATAAAATTATTTTTTCAGTTCAGAAATCCAGTGTTCCTCTGGATATCTGGACAATGCAGATAAGGAAAGGTTTAGGAGTATTTCTCTAGAGCCTTGAAAACATTAAATTCTGAATTTTTCAGCTATATGTACAGCAGTTTTCTGAACTGTTGCATTCTTTAAACAAACATATTTTACAATTAAGCTCAGGTATGTTAGACACAGATCTGCCAGCTTTAGGTGGGGATCATTGAAATGATGATGGTCACAATTAATTGTTCTTTATTGTTCTTTTGGCACAGCAGGGAGGAGCAGGGAGGTGGGGGCTGCCCCTTTGTGGGATTCCTTCATGAAGGGCAGCCGAGAGATGAAAGCACACTGAGGTATTTCCATTAAAAATACATTTACCAAACCATGGGAAAGGAGCAGGTAAAGAATATCTGAGTGCTTTCCCAGCCTGTTATTCATATTTCTGACTGAAATCTCCAGCATCTGATTAAACAGCACCACTGATTCCATTAAATACGTGTGTGGAATGAACACACATTTTTCACATTAGGTTCCAGAAGTAATTTTGATCAGAAAGAAGGCTCATTTTTGTATAGCACAGAAAATTTTATTTTTCTTTCTTTTGTTCTCACTTTTAATTGGATATGGTTTAATGAAAGTTATTAGCTGCTATGATGTGTGCAATTTTGGAAAAGGAAAATGCATCTTCCCATCAGTAAAGATAGCCTATCTAAAAGCACGAGGCTCATTGTAACTTTTGAATGCTCTTCATGAGAGAGAATCCCTTTATAAAGAATATTATTTATTATATTATTGATAAATTATACTTATTATTGCCTTTTCAGACTAGCAAAAATAGCACTGTAATACTACTTATTTACATCAAATGCCACATCACTCAAAGCTGACATTTTCATATGCTACTCATAAATCTGAATTTGCTTTATAATAACAAAAGAAGCATCGGAGAGTTTTTCTTTTCTTACTTAAAAGTGTATAAATAATGTATTTAAAATTGTGTGCAGCAAACTTTACCGAGAACTTGGACAGTGCAGTTTAAGTAACTAGATTGTATAAAAATGGGATCGTGCATATATATATCTATATATAAAAATATATATAATTTAAATATAAATAAATAATAGTTATATAAATATATCTCATAGAAATATAAATATAAAATATATATTATAGAAATGCAAATATAAAAATAGGTTTTTGTCAGTTGGTCACTGGGATTTGTCAGTTTTGCCACTGGAATTTGCAGTTAAGTATTGAAGAGAGCATAAAAAGTGAAGCAGGGAGGCATAAAAGTATTCAATGAGAAAAGCTAAAAGGAAAAAACAAAATAGACACAGGAGGCTAATGTTAAAATATGTATTCTTTCTTTCTGTCCACCTTTAATTGTATTAACAGCAAGGATTTGACAGTAATCTTTTCATTTTCCACCATGAAAAAATAATGAAGTTTATTCTGTACTCTGCTTTATTAGTTTTACATGGGGGTGACTTTAATATGGCTTTAGGAATGAGAAGCCTCAGTTCAGTATGGATCTCACAGAGCACAGTCTGCATCCACCTCGAGTGAAACCCTGACCCAGTGAAATCAATGGCAGAATTCCCATTGACTTCAAAGGGGCTTGGATTTCACACCCAATCTCCTCTTCCTTTTTTCTGCAGCCTCTCTGCTTTTGCTAAATGGGATTGCTTTTCCCAGATGGACCTCTTAATGCTGTGCACAATGATCATTTCCACTTGCTTTAATAAAGTGCTGCAAGTCTTCTAAGGGAAATTCTGTCTTTTCTTCTTTCTTTCTTTTTAGTGCAGTCCTGATGTCCTCCATAGTAAGGCTGAGTGCCATCCCCTGATCTCTCAGCAGTGCTTTGTCTCTTTGGAATCTACTCACAGTTTTCAGAAGTTCACATGTTAAAAATCATTTGGCTCGTTATCACAGGAGCACAAGTTTTTTATGAGCACTCTGTTCCATACAATGTTTATAAATGAATGTTTATATTTACCCAAATTAATCACACAAACTAAAGTGCAATGTGGTTATAATTTCCACTTCACCCATAACCTCTGTTCTGCTAGGTTTTAATCACATCATGTCCTTAACACTTCTTTAAGAAATAAACTAGAATATTTGATGTTTATATATTTGAAGCAGCTGACCACTTGTGTTATTTTTGGCACTCCACTTGTGTTATTTTTGGCATTCCATTTAAAAGCTTAACTCCTCATTCCTGATTAAGTTCTTCCTGTAGTGATCACCACCATATTTACAAGTGTTGATTGTTCTTTAATCAACAGATAAAAGGCTCTATTTACTGCATGTCTAATGTTTTATCTGACTGTTACTCCTTGTCCCTAAACATTTTAAATGTCTTCAAGAATTTAAACTAACTTCTAAATAAGGCTAAGCCATTTATTAGTAATGCTGGACCAAAGCACAGACATTCTCTTTGCAGTGGTTGCTGAGTGTTTATAGCTTTTATCTTCTGTAAATATGATCAAACCTTTCTATAACTTGTTTACATGATGAGCTGTGTTTGTGATTATATTTTAATTATAGAGAAAAGAAGCACAGGCCAAGCCCTCAAATGTCTGGAAGATTTTTTATGTCCTCTAAGACAAGAGATTTCCATGGGTTTGAATTGCTCACTCCTTGTTCATCCAAGGCTGGTAAGTCTCAAACTTCCCCTTTTGAGCTGAGCTTTTTTGGCCTCTGAGATGCACATATTAAATAGCTCAGGAGAACGTGTGGATAACTCAGCAATTTGAATGCATTTATGGACGACTGACTTTGCCTGTAATAGGAGGAGGTGTTGAACC
Organism: Melozone crissalis; assembly: GCF_028551555.1. Taxonomy (NCBI): domain Eukaryota; kingdom Metazoa; phylum Chordata; class Aves; order Passeriformes; family Passerellidae; genus Melozone; species Melozone crissalis. Next base: position 20,829,707 of record NW_026535846.1, on the reverse strand, counting down.
CTGTTATGGAAAACTTGCTGACTGCTCCATGGGCACAAAGCTCTGAATCAGCTGCTGACAGGAGTCCCAAATTCATCTCCCTGAAATGCTGCCCTCTGTTAAATTTCCTTGAGAAAAAGCAATTTTTTATGCCTGTGATAGCAGCAGCTTGTTTTCCTTTGGATCTGCTTGGCTCCAAGTCATAGACACACCTAGAACAATACCTGGGGGCTGTGTAAGGCTTTCTGACAGCATCAGCTTTGTTTTTCATTAAACAATCCTTTTAATTAAACAAAAAAGGAAAATCCCCTGCTAAGTGAAGTACTCTGTACTCCTTCATCACAATTTTCACCTTTTCTCTTGTTTTTAGTTTTAAAATCTACCCAGTTTAAGGGATAGTAGCTATGTGCCTGCCATAATTGGTCAATAATTATGATACCACTGTAATAATTTGCTAAGTAATTAATGGAATACCTTAAAAGTTGAAAGCAGTTGAAAGAATTCATCCATTTCTGCACTTCTGGAAATATCTGCTCCTGTGGAATAGGAATTGTTTTGGTTGTAGGAAGAAGTTTTGTGGCACTGCTCAGAATTGCTGCAGAACTGCAGCCAGTAATAACAGCAGAAAGGAGTCTAAAATATTCTACTTTAAATATATTATGATTGTCAATTAGTGCAAACCAAAGTGAAATTATACTGTTGAATATTTACCAGATTTATCTTTGTATGTTTAGTTTGTTGAGGGGTTTTTAGATAGTTTAAACTATCATCCCAAAACCACAAGTAATTGTGTTAGGAAGATGAGATTTTTAAATACCTTCATAATAAATTCCATCAAAGGTTGCTTTCTAATATAATTATGTATACAGTTTTATGGTGCTGTATTCACTGGTAACTCTTTATTCAGTTAAATTACATGTTCTTAGCTGTAAGAAGTCACACCAGGAAAAAATCTTAGGTAAGAACAAAAATGTACAGATTTATAATCTCACAAGGAACTCCCCTAAAGTGTATCTGGCACAATGATTAAAGGTAATGCTTTTGTAGTTCATAAAATTTCACTATTACACAATAAAAGATCCTCAAATTAGATACAAGAGTTTCTAGGAACTCAGACTAGCTAGATTTAACTAGAATGCAATTTATTTCCATTATGTGTGGAGGGAAATGTTAAAGAACTTGACCTTCCACTATGTAGCATGAAAGCATTTACAACTCCATTAAACTGAGGATAGATGTTTCAAATAGTCTGTGTCTTCCTCTGAGACATTTAATTTTGCCAGCATTTACTTTAGTTGGAAATAAAAGGAATTCTATCAGTAAACTAGAAACACAAGTTAATGTGTCAGGATTATGGAACATCATGTTTTCTGATTTCTGAGGAGGATTGCAGTTAGGAAGTGCCATGATAAAAATTGTCCTTATTCACAGATATGTGCATCCATTTTGAAAATCCATGTTTTCCTTTTTGAAGATTTATTACTAATAAATAGAAGTTGGTCACTATTTTATCAGCTTATCAGTGTTCTGAGGTTTGGGTTGTTTGTTTTTTTTTTTTGCTTTTGAAATAGATGAAATCTGCTGTCATGAACCATTTACCCTTTGGGTTTATTATTAGTTTTAAGTAGGGAATAAAAAAAAATTGCAATTTATATTTATTGTGCTGTAAGAATATTGGAGTAAATGAATGAAAAAATACAGGCTTCATTGTAATTTTTTTCTTCTTTTCCTGAAAACTAAAGTTTTTTCTTCTTTTAATTTTTTTCTTCTTTTCCTACGACATATAGTTTTCCTGTCCCTGTGGTAAAGTATAGGGACAAATAAGGAATTAAACTGTATAATCAAATTCAGATTGTTTCAGATACTGGTGCACTGCTGTTAGGTGAGAAAATAATTTTCTAAAGGACAGGATGGTGCAATTTAAAATCAAAGTACTGCCAGTCACATTTGCTAGTGATCCAGTAGGAAAATGGCAGCAGCCACAATATCAGCCAGAAACTCTTTGATGTTTCGTAGGAAACTGTTTTGCCATTAAAAGTTGTGTTGATTCCTCAAACCCACACTGAGGTTGCAATTTAGAGTCTGTCATGGTGAGGGAATTATGCACAGCCCAACAATGGCTGGGAGGATTAGCAGGGCCGCGAGGAGAGGAGCAGCCCTTTAATGCGCTCCAGAACATTTCCCTCTTGGCCACTTCTAATCCCTCCCAGGGCTGGCTCCAGAGAAACTCAAGGAGCTCCAAGCCCACAGGGATGGCGTTTCCATCCCACTGCCTCCACCAGAAAAGAAGGATGAAGTGAGGAATCAGGAAAACAAGGAGGCCAAATGATTCCAAAGGTCAAACGAAAGGAGAATGTCAAGGACCCTCCTGTGCAGCTTTTTGGAGTGGATCAGGGGGTTGGTTTGATACCTGCCAGCAGCTCCACTGACATTTAAATGGGCCTTTGTCAAGTGGGTAAACTCTGGTTTGTTTATAGCTCTCCATATGTTTGTGTTCTTAACACATTTTCAAGTGTCATTAATGACTCTCTTTGCCTTTCAGCAGTCAGTCAAATAATGGTTTTTTTAAAAAAAGGTTAAAAAAGTGACTTTTCACATACTTAAATGCAGCATCTACCTAACAGGCCAGGTTAGATAGCTTAAAAATCTTTGGGAAGATAGCAATCTTAGTATATAGTTGGTAAATAAGTTTATCCATACGTGGAATTCAGATTTCTAATGAGCAATCACATAAGTTACAAAGTAAATTAATCACATAAGTTACAAAATAAGCTTTAATTTAAAAACATTTGCTTATTACTCCCTTCAGTTTGAAAATAAGGTTACAGCATGGACAAACTGAGATGCAGTGTGGCAAAATGGTGCCACTGAATGACTGAGATCCATGAGGCGAGGGCAGCATTTCCTGTGTTTTAATGAGTTCTTTAGGTTTGAATCTGGAACCTACTAGGAAAGCTTTGAATTTAGATGATGGATAAATCCTTGTTAAGGAGGCAAAAAGGAAGTCAGAGCTCTCAAGCAGAAAACACTGTACTAAAGTGTGTACTCCAAGACAGCCTGTTTTCCTGATTACCTTTCATTTTCTTATTTTAAAATCTCACATCCTCTCTCAGTTTCCAGAAATCTTGGATTTCTGAAAAGAGCACATTTTCTTCTGTTCGATTAGTCTTGTGGTTTTTTGTCTTCGCCTTCCAAGAGGTGATTTTTAACATCCCAGAAGTATTGTTTCACAAAAAGAAAAAAGAAGAAAAGGTATTCAGAGTTGACCTGGTGAAGATAACACCTCATTCTTGCTTAAGCTGACCTTTGGGTATTTTTTAGTGTGCTTAGATTTTTGCAATGCTATTTTAGTAAAACCCTTGATGTTTATTCTTTTTAATTGAGTTTAATTGCCACATAAATTTCTCCGTTCACTGGGGAAACTGCTCCCATTTATCCATTTCTATGACTCTCTGTGGCCAATTAACACCCGGGCTCTGGGGCTGCAGTGAAGCAAGGACATTCTCCAGGATCATCCCACACATCCCAGGGTCTTCTGCCCAAAACCAGCTCCTGCAAAATCACCCATCAGCGCTGTGAAACAAAAGCTAATTATCAATTGTGAGCAATGAGTTGCCTACAGCACGCTGCGTGCTGGAGCATTCATTTAACAAAGGGAAATTATGCAGATTTCCAGTGCTTATGAAAATATGATTTTACCGATGTTATATACTCTCAGATCCCCAAGATCTGAGGCTGTTGCAAATGTGTGATGAGAAATGAAGACATTTTCTGAGTGTTCCTATAAAGCTCATAGGATATACATTTCACTTAATAAAATGCATGATTCAACAATGCAGTTACAAATTAGGGGAAAGCTAAACAATTTTAATTTTGTTTTTTCCTTTTCTTGTCTATTTTTTTTGCCAAGGGATTCCAATGTTCTTTATTCTATTCTTTGCTCCACTCTGGCTTCTTCTCAGCAACGTTTCCTAAGTGTAAGACAAAACAACATTTAAATCAAGCTCCCTAAGTGATGGTTCTGCAGATTCCTTTGAACTCAGCTCCATATAGCTTTATGCCTCTGATTTTGGAGATCATTTCTCCTGTAAATAAGTGTTTGCTCAAGCTATGTGCTGTTTCCCATTTACAACATGCAAACTGCTACGAAAACATCAGTGGCTAAATCACAAGTTTTCTCATGGGTCCTCTGTGATTAAATCATTAAAACTCCTTCCATCTGTAAAGTCTTTATGCTGACAATATCTGGATGCAAGTACAAAGATACTATTCTTTTGTTCCCTTCAAAGATCTGATGGGAAAGCCTTGCTTGAAACAAAAATTAAATTTACAGCATAAAGCAATTCATTTTCAGCACTGTCCTGAAGGATAGATTTGTCACACAGCAGACACATGTACTTTTATTAGTTAAAGTGATGTGTATTTGTTGTGGAAGCTACTGAAAGTCTCCAAGGTTGAAATTTTTCTTTGTGTATGCAGTTAAGTGAAGGAAGGATTTGGTTTCCTCTATTGCAATTTTCCAGCCTTGAAGAAAGAGCAGAGCTATTGCAAATGAGGCTCCAAGTCACCTTCCTGTTAAAAGCTCAATCCTATGTAAATCTCATAAGCTAATTTTGAAAAAGTTATATTACTTGATAGTGCAATTACAAATAGCTTTCTAAAAATGGCTTGAAGGAAATTGTAGTTTTTTAATCATTTGAACACAGAAGGAAGTCTGCTCTAGTCACCTGGGGCACCACGAGAAAAATCTCTGCTACAAAGTTTTCCCTTTCTTTTTGGTGTCAGATATCTAATTGTCTATCTAAATTGCAATAAGGACCTCAAAGGGTAGGTTACACTTATTTCCAGTTAATAACATTTGAAGATAAGAGAACATTTTCCCCTCAGTGCTCCACAAAAACAAAACTCGGATTTAAATTGTTCTTTTAAAATGAACGCGGTTAAATGAGATTCCGCAAAGGGTAAAGCGGAGTATTTATGATAATAAATGCAAAAAAGAAATCACTTCTCTGTGATTTAATTGGTACATTCATGAGCCACTTTCCTCCCAACCATTTGTTGCACAGTTATTTCAGCCCTGTGTCCTGAGGAAAGGCTGTGGGTGTGAAGGCATCTCTGCCTGCTCTCCCTTGCTCCCTTTGGTAAATGTTGAATTTCGTGGCCAATTTCAGCCCCCTTGGACAAAGGCACAGGAGTCTCAGAGATAATTAAGTTCCTAGGAGTGTCATGACAAGTTCTGTCCATGGGATGGGGAAGAGCTCAGATTAATGCTCTGCTGAGGAACCCACCTGGCAGCTTCTGCTTTATCCCCTCTGCCCCTTGCAGAAAATCTGGTGCACAACCACTGCTGAAAATAAATAAAACCGGGGTCCCTGGGGTGGAGACACAAACAAAAGGGTCATAGAAAATTTGAATAATTAAATATGGGCAATATTTAATTTTTTTTTTTTTTTTTGGTTTGCTGTGGGCATGGAGAGTTATTTCAGTTGTGTGAGGTCAGGGGGAAAATAGAATCTGTAAAATGAGCTACCTTAGTTCTACCAGGGACTTGAGATTTGTTAACAATTGGCAGAAAATTGGAGTTGGTGGGTGTAAGAAAATAAAAAAAAAACTTGCTATTTTCAGAAGGAAGGACTTAGCGGCAGATTGGATGTAATTTCACAGTGATGATGATAAAGCTTCATATCTGAGATGAAAAATACCAGGAGGCAAAAAGTCTTCAAATATTTGTTTGAATTTAACAGGATATTTCACCAATTTGTATCCTTACTATTTTCACTTAAGAAAGATAATATTTTTTAAACATTCTGTAAACTAAATATTACATTAAAGCAGAAACCCTTTCCCTGCATGAATTGTCAACAATTTCACCAAAATCTTTATAGCTGGAAGAAACCTCAACATTTTAATGAAAGTGCTAATTGTAACAAAATTAACTTGCAATATGACTAATAAGTTACAAATGTAGAAATTTAAATTAATTGCATCAGAATTAATAAGTTAATAATCCAGGTACATATTTCACTTTTACCAGAAGCGATGGAATAAATGTTTCTCAGACCTGTGAGTATGGAATGGGTGATTACAAGTAAGAGAATGGTAAGTGAGGAATTATTTTAATTCTAGAAAGTCTAATTTAAAAGCAATGGATTTTTAAAATTCCTCTCAGGTAAAAAAAAAAAAAAGTGTAAGGTATTATAGAATGTTATAATTTTGGTCTTTTACATGGCTCCTTTGGTATTCAGTTATAGACACCATATGTTTCTTGACTGTTTTTTCTCCCAGAAAGAGAAGTATGGTAGTGATATATATTCATATATATTCATATATATTCATGAGGTAGGCACGTAAAAATGCACAAAGTTACAGAGTCCATTGAAACAAACAAAACTTTTCTTAAAATATAAATACCTACTGCAAAGTATTCACCAGAATGTGTTCATGGAAGATAATTTTTTTTAAAATTTATTTTGAAGGCATATGAACAAAATATCTAAGAAGCCCTACAAGCAGTTGTTCTCTATTCTTTTGTCCTTTTTTTGTATTTTAGATATTTATTAGAATTCATAGTTTGGCCTCACCCTGGCAGAATATGAATTAAGCAGCAGCTTACTTATCTGCAATAGGTTCTGCAGATTAATGCAGTCTTGCCTTGTGTTTCCTGTATTCCTTCCTTTCAACTTGTCAGTATTCAGTGCAGGAAGTATAGCAGAAAGTTGTGTTTGAAGTTAAAAACAAAGAAAAACAAAACCGAAAAAAAAAAAAGCAAGCCTCTGGCAACTATAAAGAACTAACTGGGATCAAGATTAAAGATAGAAGTGGCAAAAAATGCATAAAACTATTGGAAACCTCTAGGCATTGTGAAAGAAAGAACATGAAATGTTTATACAGATAAGGGAGCCCTAATGAAAGAACAGAAATTTGAGCACTAGTGAATTTTATCATGACATTGTCTGGAATAAGAAATGTGGATCAAAAGCCCTGACAGCCCCTCAGAAGCTGGGGAGCCTCAGAGCTGTCTCCTGTGTTAATCAGCAAACAATGCCCTGCAAAGAGGCAAAAGGAGCAGTGGCACAGCAGCTGGGCCGCATCTGGCAGGCTGGATGGAAGTTTGGGAGTGGCTTTGTAGGGATGCAGCTTGGGAAAAGCAGGGAAAGTCAGGAAATATCCTCCAGTGCACAAAAACATAAAAGTATTCGACACTGCAGGCTTGTTGAGCAGAAATACAGTGTGTGTTCTTTAACCAGGCAAGGGAGGCAGCAGCAAGGCAGTGATTGTTTGATTGCAATATCAATATTGATTGCAATATTGTTTGATTGTTTGATGCAAATCAATGTCATTGATCCCAATAAAAGCCATATTTAAGGGGATGTAAACTTATGAGAGGCCACGTGTTTCTGTCTTCAACACCTGCATTGTGTCTTTGGAACAAGAATTCCTTCACATTGTAGAGAAGTCTGTCTGCCACTGGTTCCCTGGCAGCTAAAAGTGATGGATTTTGGGGACCCATGTAAAATTCTAGAACGTGGAGTTTGGATTCAAGAATCTATAGGAAATTGCCTTAAGATCTCACTAGAATGCATGTGGAGGGCCAGGACCTGCAGTTTAACAATTTCTGTAAAAACAGAGATGGCTGAAAGGCAACTCAGTAATTGAGGCTGTAGAAACTGAGTAATTTAATATCAGTTCTATTTGTAGCTGAGGAAACATTTCTATTCTAGAGTAATAACGAGACACAGAAACACGTGGGAGTCTGTGAACCCAACAGTAAGGACAAAAATTTGTCTGGGTCACCAAATGGAAAAATAGATGGTTTCTTGTCTTCAGAATATTAAGAAGAAAACATTATTCTCCAGCTATTGTTTTTTGGATCCTGCATTACATAAAAGTCTCACAAGTACAGATTTTCTACTCTGGTGTGTTACAGTCTGTTTTTTTACAGAAAAGTAGCTCTACCACCTAGCATGTTATTCTGGATTTTGGCAAGATATCCATAAAAATATTTTAAATGCTTGAGGGAAAACATGTATATGCGTATTATGCTTTCAAAATAATTATTAGAATGGCAGACATCCTCCCAATGTTTAAATTATGTTTCTTTTCCAGCTGTTGCTGTAAGTATATAACCTTTTTTAATGATCTCTGACTAAAAGGGCAGCAGTTCTTGTAAGACTTCTTGCTTTAGAATGCTACATTTGCTTTCCTTTGTCTGCATTCTGGACAGACTACTAAAGACATTTTTTTTCCTTAATAAGGCAAATTGAGCTCCTCTAGACTTTGAATTGAAAGAGAAAATATGCTGAAGTGTAATCTTAGCAGTATCCACGGAAACCAGTGGCTTCACTGGAGAATATTCTGTATTCCACTCAATGGATTTGTGCACCAGGAAAGAAAAACTGGTTTGGACTGACTCATTATCCTCAGGAAAGCAGAAAGTCTAAGGTTATTATAAAGGCGTTTGCCATTAAAAACTGTTCAGCCTAATGGTCCCCTGTGTTTACTCTGGGTTTCTAATCAGGGTCCCCTGGCCCATCTAGGCTGAACATTTTTACTCTGGGTCCAAACCAACTTCAATCCCAAGTAATTCACTTTGCTGTTGTTTTATTGGTGGGTGTTCAAGGGTCTGATTCTCCCAAAGAATTCACATTTCTGCAGAGCCTCAGTGTTTATTCCTCTTCTGTACGTGGGGCAGCAAAAGAAGTGAAAACTGTTTTCCATAAATTGCTTCCCACTCTGAAACTCTGAAATGGCTTTTCCCAAACTGGTATCATTGTCCTCCTTTTGCTGTCTGTGTGAGGAAGGACTTGCAGACTATAATGAAGAATTTCTAAAAGTGTGAAATGCGTTGGTGTCGAGAGAATGGGGAAGGAGCTGTGTGTGAGGATCCTGAGAGCTCCAGCAGGATTTGCCTGCTGGAGAGGAGAACAGCCTGTGCCCCAGCAGGGTGAGAGAAGTTCCTGAGCTGCTGCAGGGGCTGCAAACAATTGCACAGATAAAATTGGCAGCCTCAGAATAGGCACAGAAAAAATTCACTGCCAAATTCCTTCAGAATTTTTGGAATTCTCCAGCTTTGCCTCACTCTTCCTGACGTCTTTGTGAAAGTAAAGCAAGAAGAAAGCATGCGTGCAACAGAGATGGTTTTATTTAATGGTTTCTCTTTTTGTCTTTGTGGAAGAGGTAGCATTGAAGAAAAGCATTTAAAATACTGGATGGTTTATAAAATTATAAAAATGCCAGCCCAGAACAAGTAGGAGGCCATCAACAGAAATATTGTCCTGGGTGTTCTGTCAGGAGCCCCGTCCCCTTCTGGAATCAGAGGGAGGTTCTCACATAAATGGCAAGTGGGTTTCAGGGTTCTGTGTGGGATGAGGTAAAATCAAAAATGAGAGCTGGGAGATCAAGGTTAAGTTTTGGGTTCTTGTTTTCTAAGTAACAGGAAAAATAATCCAGCATCATTCCTGCTGCTGAAGCACCACCTGATTTGTACTACCTGATTCAGATTAATGGTGAGCAAAAATGGAGGGAATTCAATCCTGTGCTGTTTCATACCTCCAAAATATCTTCTGCTGTCAACTTAACACCTCATTTGTGCCCAGTTACAGCAGCACAGGGAATTTCTGTGATTTCAGTGCTGGGAATGCCCCTGGAATGGAGCCTCCCGTGTCTGCAAACCTGCAGTGCTCTGGGGGCAGCTCCAGGAACCCAGAACATTCCAAGGGTGGCTCCTCTCAGTTCAGCAGGACCTGACTGGGCTGAAATGGGATTTCACCACTCCCTGACCAAGTCTGTAAGTGAATGTGAGCAAAACCCTTTGGATGCATTTTCAGAGGCTGAATAGGGATTATGCCTGACTAGAGAAATCTTGTAGTTCCAGAACTTTGACCAAGTGAGGTTATACAGCTCATCTCATACTGAGCATCTTACAAAAAAAAGTCACTTTAAAACCAGAAATATTTGCTTTATTTTAGTTTCTAAGTTTTTGCTGCCATCTAGAATAAGGACCTCTCTGATATTTTCTAACTGTACTCAGGATATTCTAACAGCAAAATTTTAGCATTGAGAGAATTGAAAAATTAAAGAACTCTAACTAAAAAGGATTTCCATTTTTTAATAAAGTATTCTCATTTTATTAATTGGTTCTACTTTTCAAAAAGGAAATAATGTTGGTATGATTTTCTTTTGATACTTGGTCTACATTCAGCTTCAGCAGATCAATGCCTCTATTTCAGGCCACTATTAATGCTCTTACTCTGATGTAGTTTAACTTCCTAAGGTTTCTGATGTGGCCACATGTGATGTCTATAAAGGATTCCTTTTGAACATTTTTGTGTCCATTCATTTCAAAGAGAAGCAGCAGTCGCATTTATTTCATCAATTAGAGATTAATATTGACTCAAATCAAGAAAGGTGTTTTTTAAAAAATACATCAAACATTTGACTTCCTCTAAAATCATGTTAGAATTTGCAAAAAACTCTTCAAGTTATCATTCCAGTGGCTTTTGTCTTCTCTTTTATTATTAACTAAATACTTTTGATTAATACTTCTGTGATTTTTATACTGAAACAAAATAATTGTTTGATCAATGTATGAATTAACCAAAAAGGGATATTTCTTGTAAGAAATGTACAAAGCACTTAAACTCTCAGTCTACTTTTTGTATAGCAATCCAACAATTTAGCCAGAATTCAAAGCTTTGTGTGTCCTGATTGGTGTCTGCAATGAAATAAATCAATCTATTAACCATGTTAATAACTAATAATTAATAACTAATGATCTATTAACCCTGTTATTCAGTATATTCAGTATTTGGGTGTGTGGGACACCTTCCATTGTCTGGGGTGTTTTTACCACTTAGGAAAGTTTTGCCCAGCTAAACAAAGTCTTATAAAAAACCCAAACCACAAATTCTTTGGGGTGTCTGTGGCAGGATTTGGAGTAAGGAAAGTTTTCACCCCAGAGAAGGGTGAGTTTGCACAAAGCAGCATCACGGGTTTTCCATAAAATCTGAAATGCAGTTTTGAACGTTAAAAAAAAAGTAATTTCAGCACTTTTTCTAATTAGGCAGTGGTTTAACACAGCCAAACAGCCTTTCTCTGAGTGTGTGGTAGAAATGCGATTTTTTACATTCTCATCCTGCAGAATGGGACACCTGCAATCACCCAGCTCTTGCTCTGGGCTCTGTGACAACACGAGCTCCTCGTGCCTTGCTCTGTGTGGCATTGAGCCAGCTCAATATTGGCAAGAGACAGAAACACAAAAGGAATCCGTGTAGAGCTGCAGAGGGGTGAGTGATGCTTTATTACCTTGCTCCTGATCCGGGAGCCGTGTGTTCTCTCCCTGCAGAGGGCACGTGGAATTGCAGGAACAAGAAGAATTGTGTAGAGATTGAGGGAGAACAGCAATGAGAGCTCTGCTGGTGCAGATCCCTGCCAGGGCTGCAGAGCTCAGCTGCAGGTGCTGCTGCTTGCTGGATCAGTCAGCGCTGGGCCTCCAGAAAAAGAGATCAAAATTCACATCAAAGTTAGGAATAGCTGCAAAGTGCTGGAGCTGCTGCTCTCCCTGTGCTCAGTTCTCTCATTTCTGACTGTGCACCTTGGACCACTGATGGCTGTGGTCAGACCAGCGCAGTCTACAGACACTTTTAGATTTTAAGAACTAAAACAAGAACTGGTTCCAAGCCTGAGTTTAGTTTCTGCAGCGTGTTGTCATGGAAATGCCTTGCTGTGGGCTTGTTTTATAAAATCTGTGCATCTGATGTGGGGAAACAGTTCCAGGAGCAAGGCTGGAAGCAGAGCAGCATCAGAGCCTGCTGCTGGGGATGTGGTCAAACACAAGGACAAACACAAGAGGAGACCTGTGACGGTGTTCACAGGGGTTCTTGGATGAGGGAAGAGATGAGGATCTGACTCCATGTTTCACAAGGCTTGATTTATTATTTTATGATATATATTACATTAAAACTATACTAAAAGAATAGAAGAAAAGGTTTCATCAGAAGGCTGGCTAAGCTAAGAATAGCAAAGAATGATAACAAAAGCTTCTGTCTCAGACAGAGAGTCCGAGCCAGCTGACTGTGATTGGCCATTAATTAGAAACAACCACATGAGCCCAATCCCAGATGCACCTGTTGCATTCCACAGCAGCAGATAACCATTGTTTACATTTTGTCCCTGAGGCCTCCCAGCTTCTCAGGAGGAAAAATCCCAAGGAAAGGATTTTTTATAAAAGATGTCTGTGACAGAAACCTACAGTGGCTCTTCTCCTGTGCTGTCAGTGGGAAGATGCCCAAAATCTGCTCTGGGATGGGGTGTGACCCCCAGAGAAATCCTCTTCAGCTGCAGATGCTTCTTCAGCCCAGTGCATGGGACAGTGGCTTTGGGAAATGGAGTGATGGAGTGACCTCTGCAGCTTTTTGCACAGATTGATTTTCATTCCCTCTTTCCAGCATTTTACCTGAATGTACAGCTGATCTGTGACTGTGCAGTGCTGAAGAGCATTTTGTTCTCCAAATTAATAAACTAGGTCTTCAGAAAAAAAGGGAAAAAAAACCTTAAAATATTTCAGGAACAGACATTAGTGATGGTAGAAAGAAAATAGTTCCTACTCTTCGGCTGACATTAATTTAATGTGTATTGATTTCAGTGTATTTTTTTTTTTTTCTGTTGAGGTATCCCAGGTAGTTTTACCTCAGTCTTTTCCTTTGAGATCATGACAGAGGCTTAGCAAAAGCACTGAACACCCTAAATCTTGGCCATACATATTCTTAGGGCTGCAAGCACAGAGTAATATCCTTGATATGATAGTTTGGGAAAGCAGAAATTTTTATTACTTCATTTAGCTGAGGTCCATAAAAGAGTATATCTTGCTATAAAACAGGACTTGTCATCCTCAAACTCTCAGGAAGACCAATTTAACCTTGCAGCCTTCAGCCAAAAAGGGCTTGGGGTTTTATTTTGTCTTGTTTTGGGGAAAGTTTAGGTATTTTCTTGAGAAAAATGGGTTTCTCCTCATTGCCACTTGGTTTGTTCAAGGCAAGCTTCTGTCTGATGGTCCGTTCTCCCTGTTCCATTCTTTGCAAGTCTAATGTTTATTTATTTATTTTTTTGGTAATTTATCTGAAAGAACTCACACAGGTTCAAGTCAATAAAAATGCTTTCGATATCAAGGTGAATGGACACTTAAATGCAGTGTTTAAAAGCTAAACTATCTTTCATGTCACTTAAATTGCCTTACTCAGAGGCAGTCTGGGAAAGAGAAACATGCCTTTCCTTGTGCTGCCTTACTTCTGTATTCAGAAATGTTCAGTTTAACTTCAACTTTCGTTGATAACTTTATGCATGAATGTCTGAGTTACCATTAAAGTTCTGAATTCCCACTCCCAAGGAAGAATTTTTGAACACAATGAAGGACGTGTACTTAAATTACACCCTGAAATATGGAATGAGCCTGAGAGAGAAGCTAAATTTATTTTTTAATGCCATTTCTGCAAACGCTCTGTGTTTATCATGAGTCATTTTCTGGTAAGCCCTAAAGTAGGGGTATTATACTTTAATATCATTTTCCGTAACATTAAATTTGCAATGGAGAAAGGCACTGGGTCTGATTCATCATTTCATTTCACTGCTCACATTTCTTTGACTTCAGCAGCGTAAATTGGTGTAAGATAAAGGACAATCTGGTTTCCCTTCTCTTACAATTTTTTCTGATTAGCTTTCTATTTTTCATTGCAGAATTTCCAGTGTTCTAATCTGAGTGAAATCATCAATGGAGCAGTTTAAAATATTGAGGTTTTTTTCCATTAAAAAGATGCCCCAAGTAATCTGGATTCAATGGGAAATAACGAAAACTGAAGAGCTGCTCCTACAGCTTTAGAATATCTTAAAGAAATATGATTTAGTTATAACTTAATTGTGATTCAAGAATCAATGAATGCTCAGATAAGTGAAAGAAAGCTCAAAGAGACTCAAACAATAAACCCACATTTATTTATTGTTGTCCAATTATTTTCTCAAACTGCTGGTTGTGTTCCCCTTACTGGACTTTCATCTGATTTCTTTGGTGCCTGTGCTTTAATGTAAATGTGGCTTTCCAGATTCTCATTTTTAAGCATATTTTGGGTAGTTGTTCTAGTGGCCACCCTCTCTAAAGAGAACTTGCCACTATTCAGTGAGAAATGTCAGCATTTCAGCCTATCCAAATGCTAACTCTTTTTCCTCTTTTTTTTTAAATTCACTTCTTCAGCAATATCTGATGGCTAAAAAAGCATATAAAGTTACCATTTAGTATACTAAATATTCATAGTAAATAGTATATTAATACTATAATTATTTAATAAAATACCATTTTAGATTGCATAAAACATGGAGAGGTCTGACCCAATCAAACAAAATTGGGATAATTCTTTGCTCTATGCTCTCGTCCTTGCTATCCCTTGACTCTGGATGGAAATATGTCCAAATTTTTATCCTTCAGGCTTATTTTGATCAACAAGAGTCCTGCCAGATTTGTAGCTCCTCGTTTTTATTGCTTGGTTTCCAGAGTGGAATCCAAACCCAGCTGAGCTTCTGTCAATGCAGGGAAAGATTTCCAAAGTCAGAGCAGGAATTTCTGTGTAGAGAACAGGGAGCTGCCTTATCCCAAGGCTATACTCTCAAATCTTGCCTTTGGGAACTTAAGCATTGTGGATTCAATGTCTTTTCCACTCTGAAGCTCTTCCTGACAACAAAATGTGGTGTGTGGGATCATCCCCATTCTCTCCCCTTCAGAGAAAGATGGAAGATTTGAGGAGTATCAAAGAGGGTGAAAAGAACCCCCAAAAACCAGACCTCCAAAGAGAATCTCAGTAAGGATTTTATACTTGGGAATGATTCCAGTTCCCTGTAGGAGCAGTTGAGCCCTGGCTGAGTGACTTTAATGAGGGGAGAAGCTGCTGCCCCCCAGTCCATCCCCAGCCCCAGAGTGAGCAGCAGGGACGGGGCAGGAGGCACATCAGGCTGGGGATGGTTATTAAATCTGGACCTCATAAATTATGCACAAGCTCCCCAGCTCATCACGGCTCAATCCTCAAAAAAATAATACGAACCAGAGGGTCAGGGTAATTCCTGTCTCCCTGTAACTCAGAATCCAAATTACTCTCTGAGTGACGCGTGAACAAAGGCTGGTGGAAGCTCAGCTTGAATTTTTATAAGAGCAGTTTCTGACTAGGAATGAAGGCTTTTAAAAACACCACATTTTTCTCAATACCTAAAAATTATGAATAACAGAAATTAAATACAGTTGTAAGAATGCAGCCCAAACTCAAGAGTGTTCACAGAAAAAAAAAACAAACCAAAAACGAACTTGTTGGTATTATTCGTGGTCCAGGGAAGTGAAGAGCAATTCCCACTCTTCTCAGCCATCCTCTCCACCAAAGCAGTGAGAGCAGCATAAAGAGAGAAGTTCCTGGTGATATCCTGAGCCCAAACATCCATCCTGAGCCCAGATATCCATCCTGAGCCCAGATATCCATCCTGAGCCCAAATAATGGATGCATGGCTGCAATCACCCAGCAGGGCAAATAGTCAAAACCTCACCCCAGCACAGCCTGGGGATAATTTCCTGAGATTTGCTTATTGCCCAGCAATGATTTTGTGAGAGGAGCAAAGTGCTGAATTCGATGAATCTTAAGTACCTTAATTTCAATGCAACCTTTGTGTATTTTTTTAATTACTGAATTCAGTCCAGTAATCAATCCTGCAGCATGTGTGCCTACCACTTAAAAAGTGAACCAAAGAAGGGAAAAAAATCAGTATCTTGTGCTTTGCCATCAAAATTGTCCATATTTCCACATATAATTTAAAACCTAAGGGTAAAGCAAGTATCTGATCACCACAATTAATTGTGTAAGATTTGTAATTCATGACTGTGTATTGGAGGAACTTTAAACTGAATTTTTTCTTCTCATTTCAGTAAATGTTCCATCAGACTCCACCTGAAAACTTCCACACATCACCTGGAGGTGAGCAAACATGAACTCTTTACCCAGTTTCATTGATTCCACATGTGCTCTCTCGTTGCTATTCAAGCTAATCCTGCTGTGCTGATGAATTAACAAACCATAGGATTTATAGTTATCCTAATTTCTTCCTCTTAGAAATGTAATTTCCTGCCAATGAATCCATGCTGATACACCCACTGGTTTTTTTCCAAAGAACAGGATCACAGCTCTTAACTTTTTAATTAATGACCATGTTTTTCAACAGTCGGGATTTGCATCTTGTTCTTCATTACTTTCATCTATGCAATTTTTGTGGGAAATACCTGTCCAATGGCAAATTCAACAAATTTATACTTCTGACATTCTTGCAGTTCTGCAATCTCACTTATCTGAGTGTAGACAACATGACAGTGTACAGAATATTCAGCACTGAGTAACAGAATATAAGAACCAATGGGTTTGTCCCCCAGTCACCTTGACTGAGCTTTAAAAAAAAAATAAGCGTATCAAGCAAAAACTTTACTAAAGCAGTTAAAGTGTCCATAAGTGATTTTGAACATGTTTTTCATTTCCTTTTCTGCCTGCAGAGTATCTATGTGTTTTTTGTTTGTTTTTTTGTTTGTTTTTTTTTTAGTAAAAAATTAGATCTTAAACATTGTTCTTGTAAAAATTATTTCTTAGTGGATGTGGAATAGTCTCATGTGTTTGATTTACAAGTTTAGGTGATTATGGATAGTTTCCTTTCAAACATGTACTTCTGCTGACTTTAAATAATATTTTCCTTTCCAAATCATCCTGCTTAATCTATTGATGAAATTTCCTTGTATATCTGCTCAGCAAAGCAAAACAAACTGGCAAAATTTGGTTAGACAGCAGCGAGACTGATACTAAAATTTAATTTTTGCAATATTTAGCATGCAGAACACGGGGTTTTGTCCAAAAGTGGAGGAAGTAAAACACGAGGGACTGAAACACCTCCATGGGCCCTGCAGTGCTGGTGGCTGCTTGGCGTGCTGCAGGCAGGAGCCTCCTGGCAGAGACCCCCAGCAGGTGCTGAACATCTGCACCTTTCCAAAATTCCTGATTGGAGCTGGGGGTGCTCAGAGACAGCTGGAAAATGGAGCTGGGAATCTCTCACTTTGCACCTAGATTTCCCCAGATTTGGAGGTGTTGTGCTTGAAGGAATTTTAGAAAAGGAATGAGAGAGACACGAGAATCGTGAAAAGTTGTCACCGTTCAAATTTGGCGTCTTTAGTGTGAGTATCCTTAAATGAGGGACTGACAGCTTAATCACCTGCTGGTAACATCTTTATGTTTGGATATTTGGGGCTTTTTAAATAAAGAGTTTCAGGGAATTAGCCAGGGAAATTGATAGCTAGAATGTCTCAAAAACTGATTTAAAAAAAGAAATAGTAACTGGGTTCTGATGCAGGATCAGCTAGCAATGATCTTGTACCACAGAATGATGGAAGTCTGGCTGTATTTCCAGCACCTTTGTCTTTTAGACTGTTTTATAAACCTTGTTTTTGAATGTCCATTGTCATGAGAAAAGCTCTCTTCACTCAGAGTTCTTTCCTGAGAACATTAAAGAGAAGAGTGAAAATTATTGTCAGAAGTAACTATGGTGCTCTTTAAAAACAATTTTTTTTTAAGTCTGCAGATGAACAGCATTCCCCCCTTCATTTTACCAGAATCCATTCACCTGTTCCATAGGAAATAGGATGTAACCAGCTGCTATATTCAGCTCACAAAGCCCACTCATCAATATCTCCACCGGAAACATAAGCTGAAAAGTAATTCACTCATTGGCACATTTAGCACTCCCTGTTTCGTGCATGCCCCTGCCAAGGCTGATTGGAATCACAGCAGCCCAAGAGCCAAATTTCCCAATTCCAGGCAGCCCTGCCCAGTGCCCTGTGCTGAGCAGAGCCTGGCTGAGCCCAGGCCAGGGATCAATGCAATTATCAGCCCCTGACACATGGTGAGCAGCTCGGGCTGTTCTCGCATCAGCCAGATTGAATGGGACACAAATCAGTGACTGTGGCAAGGCAGGCAGGGACAGCACCTGAAATACAGCGAATTTCTGAGTGGGGAGAGCAGAGCTGTGTGCTGGTGATATTGCTCTGCGCAAAACCCACCCAGCTCAGGGTTTGCTCTGGCACCCAGGGCACTGAGCTGGGTGATGGGCTCCTCTGGGGTTTCTTTATTTGTGCCTGCACTCCTTTTCATATCCCTTCCAGAGGGAAAATGCCCTTCATTCTGTTCAGTCAGTTTGGTAAAATGGAGTCAGGAGTGCTGTAAGTGCTGCTGGCAATCCATATGGAAAAAAAGCAAGGATTTCAGCAGTCCACATGCTTCCTACACTCCTGCCAGCTTCAGCAAGGAAGATAACAGCTTAAAAAGATGGGAAATGCCATTCTCACTTTTCTTTTTAATCCAAACATGGACTCTTGTTTTATGGGAAAAAAAGGAAAAGTGATAGTGACTTAATGTAATTTGAATACTGGAAATTCATTCATATACTTAATTCATTACAGCTCATTAAGTCCACATTGTAGGTGACAAGGAAGTGTGGTTCAATGTGTTTAGGTACATAAAGAGGGAGCTGCACCATCCAACTCCAGGAGTTTTGGTGCCTAAACCAGAAACTAAACTTCTTGAGCCTCCAATGAAATTCATGACAAGAGAGAGGGAGATTTCTCCAGAGGGCAATTCAGAGTAAGGATTTAACTTAGGTGCTTTGCACTGGGCCCTCCAGAGGAAACCCAGCTTCTCCTTTTAGAAATAAAAGAGGTGAGGTATGAAGTGTGTGAGCAGCTTTCTAACCTGGGCACTTCAGTCAGGGGAATGAAATCCTCTATCTTAAGCAAGACAAACCTTTTCTTCCTAAATAACTATTTTTCTGTAAAATACAATTTTTTTCTGTCTTGAAATAGTTCACGGGTATCAGTAATATTTTAAAAAATATGTAATTTTGCAGTTAGAATGGGTGTAAGGGATTGCAGTTTTCTGGTGAGTGGTGGTTGTGCTTTATATAACTCGTATATCAATGTTATTTCATTTTCACTATACTTGTAGAAAATATGGATTGAATAGTCTGTGAATGTGCAAAGGTTAAATATTTGCAAGAAAGAAATGTAATGATGATAAACAGAGATATAATTTTTCATTAAATGCCTTTGTCACCTTGTTTTAGCAAATATTTGAAACAGTTTTGCCCTGAGTGATGTGGGTTTGTTTGGGCCCAGAGCTGCTGAATTTGATATGGTGTATTATTTAATTTTTGTTAGTTTTCATGTCAATAGGTACTTTAATATATTCCTGCAAGCCATTTGCTTTGACTGACATGCTTTTAATGCAAAGTACCATTTGTTTTGAGATATACTGAAAGAGGGGAATTGGCAGAAGATGGAGGGAAAGACCTTGACAGAAGGTTCAAATAAGTTTGGTTCAGGTTTTGAGCAGCTGGAATCAGTGCACAGGGAAGGAGAGAGACTCTGAGTGAAAATCAGAGGCTCATTTTTAACTTCCAGCCCACCAAGGCCCTCTGACTACTGTCTGCCAGCCCAGCCTTTCAGGAAAAATGGAAAACAACAACAGAAAGCAGCTGCCTAAGGACTCACTTCACCTCTTTTTGATTTTTCTCCCCTTTGCTTCCCTTGTAGTTGTCAAAACCACATTGCTCTTTCCATTATCCCAGGCCTGGGCAGTCTCTTTCCATAGGACATTTCCTTCTAAATGCCTCTTGGCTTTTACTCAAACCCATCCATCTCTGAACAGCCCTGCACAGAACAGCTCTGTCAAAAAGCCTGCAGAAACAAGGCAGCTTTCAGGCCTTTCATGTACTCACAGCACAAGCAAAAAGTGGAGAAATATATAAAAAAAAAGAAAAGAAATTGGAATTTGATGGTTTTTTAAGGTCCCTTCCAAGCCAAACCATCCTTTGAGTCTATGAAATAAACTTATGTGAGTACACAAGGCTCTCATGGACTTGTGGGACTTGATATTCAGGAGGAAATGGCAAATACTCAGCAGACATTCTTATCCAGCCTGTCCTCCAGCTGGCAGCAGGAAGATGCCCTAAATCCCCCTTTTTCTTCCATTTTTGCAGTGTTTCAAAGGCCAGGGAAGAAAGCTCCCTCCAACCCTGCAGCCTCCAAGCTGAGCTCCAGCTGCACTGAGGGATGCCCTGCCCAGTGCTCCTGCTAAAGGTGAGCAGTAATGGCTTTATTTGAGAAATATCAGACCAGGATTGTAGCATTTCTCATTTTCCAGAGCCTTTTCTGCGTGTGAGCTGCTCCACACAGTGTTACCAGTAGGAAGAAGGGTTACAATGAGTTTGGATATTGCTGCGTTGCACAGCAGCCGCTGGAGCACAATTAACTCTCAGCCCTCTAATCTTTGTAGAGCAGATTTTTCTTGCCTTCTTATATATAAGATGTTGTTACCTAAGCATGACTGTGTGATTAATTCACTTCAAGGCTTACATCATATTTAAATGGCTCCCAAAGAAACGAGGCAACTGAAGTATCCAGTAGCATCAAATTCATATTCAGTATTCATGTGTTGTATCAGATAATTATTATTAAGAGACTTTGTGTTCAAATTCAAATGCTTCCAAAAGTGACTTTAATAAAGCTTATGCCACATGAAGTATTGGAAGGACAGGAAATGTATTTGGATAAAATCCAAACAAGAATGAGAAAAAACTGATATTCTGATTTATAAAGAGCTGAATTTCAGAGTACTTTTACATGTGGGAATCCCACACGAGTTATTCCATATAATTATTTCCTCACTGCATGCTTTCTACTTTCCCAAGAAAAAGAAATTGCAAGGCTTGTGCAAAGAATCCCTTTTAAACTGAGTAAAGCAGGAGAGAGATGTGTGCAAGCTTAATATTGTCAAACACAATTTATCTTCCTTTATTTTGGGCTTGATCATTATGGATGAAGATGTCTTCATGTCTGGCACAAAGTTTTGCAGTGAAATACCAACTAAATTATGATGCCTGCATTAGAGACATTCAGGTCTATTTATATGTGTGTTCTGCTTGGGGATTTTTTCAGCTTGGTGGAGGAGTTTGTCTGTGCCATGCAGAACATGGCAAACCTGGCCAGTAAGTGGCTTGAATATGATTAAACCTTGGATTTATAGAAAGGTCACTGCACCATAAAGCTCATGGTAACCACACAGCCAAACAACAAAGGTTAAATTCTGCCCTTAATTTTATTTTGTAGCCTCCCCAAAGCCACTCGTGTGCCTTAAACAGCAGAAAGTTGCTAAGACTTTAAGTACCTGACTTCAGAGCTGTGCAGAGGTGTTGTGAGGACGGTGAGAGGGAAAACAACTGGTCCGGGGAGCATTCAGATAAAGGCAGGTCTTATCAGTGCTGTGGGAAGGAAAAACAATTTAGCAGCTGTGGAGCTCCTGTCCCTGCAGGATGTGGCTGCTGGAGCAGCCCTGCCCCAGCTGCTGCTCTGCTCCATCCCCTCCACCCAGAGAGCCTGGACCAGAGAGACAGCACCAACCTTTGCTGGAAATGGCAGCTGAAAAAATAAAAATAAAAGAGAGGAAAGGGAAGGGAGTTCAGGAACTGAGTGCTGGAATGCTAAAAGGTTTAGTGTCCTCATTCCCCAAAAAGCCTCATAAATTGTATGTCTAATCCTGTGTATTGACCACACCCTCGTCCAGTTTCATCTGCCTTGAGTTGTAGCCATGATATTTTATGAAAAATCCTTTCCTTAGGATTTTTTTCTCCTGAGAAGCTGGGAGGCCTCAGGAACAAAATGCAAACAATGGTTATCTGCTGCTGTGGGATGCAACAGGTGCACCTGGGATTGGGCTCATGTGGTTGCTTCTAATTAATGGCCAATCACAGTCAGCTGGCTCAGACTCTCTGTCCAAGACACAAACCTTTGTTATCATTCTTTCTTTTTCTATTCTTAGCCAGCCTTCTGATGAAATCCTTTCTTCTATTCTTTTAGTATAGTTTTAATGCAATATATATCATAAAATAATAAATCAAGCCTTCTGAAACATGGAGTCAACATTCTCATCTCTTCCCTCATCCCAAGACCCCTGCAAACACCACCACACTGAATAAAACTCAGTAACCTCTAACAAACAGAGCTGACCAACAAGAGTGGGGTTCATGTAGTATCTCAAATCCCTTCTCTCCAGATCTTACACAGATGGCAACAGAAAGCAGATAAATGTACAGCTCCTCTCTCAGTGATTTTTCTTTTTAAGAGACTGGTTCACCACTGGCAAAACATCCTTTTTTTTTCCCCATGGTATTTTTATCTCTAGTCTTATTTATTTTTGCAGCATACTGGCTTGTCACTTATATGAGAGGCATTTATATTTCCCATAAAAATCACTCTTTCCAATATGTTTAATCTCTGCTGCTTTATTAAGTAAGCTATTTTTAACGGATTAAATTAAAAACTAAAGTCAAGAATTATTTGCTGACCCATACTTAAGCAAGTGGCTGCAGCAGGATGAAGCAAATCCCTGGATGCTACAAAGCAAGTCCTGCAGCTGTAAAGCCATGTGTGATATCCCATCATTTCACCCAGATGGAAGAGCCTCAGTCTGCCCCCAAAATGGGCAAAGTTTTGTTGATTTTGTGCCTGCCAAGCCACTGAGGGCTGCTGTGTCTTAATCAACAAAAGAAGCATTTTAAATTTTTTTAAAGCAGTTGGAATATTTGCTCTGATATACATAAAGATATATAATACTTACAACATTTGTTTTTATATAAATTGGAAATAGTTAAATTTAACCCTTTTCCCCCCCCCATATTGTTCTCTAAATAAAGCTCCAGTGTTCAAGGCAATCACCTGGGGGAAAAAGGACACAGGAGAGCAGCAATAAAACAGAATAAGGGATATAAAACCAGCAAACAGGTAGTAAACAAAAGTTACTATTTAAAAGGTTCTAAGCAGTTACTGAGGAGGAGAAAAAAATATAATAGCAATATCAATAGTGAATAGAGTAAGTAAAAAGGAAGGTTTTTCAAAATAAAGTGTGTTTGGGTTAAAAATAGCTTTGTGAGACCAGTGTAAGAAATAAAAGCCATACCAGGATTTGAAATCAAGGAGCTCTTTCCAGCCCTGGAGAAATAAAAATGTTGTCAGCTCTGAGTGGGGAGGATGGGGAAGTTGCATTTACCAAAAGTACAGTTTGTAATCCTCTGATCTAGGATGAGTTCTGGGGGCAGAGAAGAGCTCGCTGTGTGTCCTGAGCCACAGTTAACAGCAATATTTAAAAGAAAAGAAGGGTTGTAAAAAAATTGATATTATAAAATTGCCCCAGTATTGAATAAGGTAAAAATCACGACTTGGGAGTTATAGATCAACTGGATTGATATTTGATTCTAAGCAAAAGAAAAGAACACTTGAATTTGGACTTTAGGACAGCTAATTATTACAATGCTGGATCTTATATTACACATCTGATTTTGTGCAATTTGTCTTTTCAAGCTTTCTGTGTTGTTCCATTCTGACAAACTTGCAGGCCTGGTCAGCACAGGCAGAATTTTGATGTCTGGATTTCTCCAGCTGCTTTCTCCCTAACTCTCATTAAAAGGAATAACAGGGTGTTTTGCAGATTAAGTTTAGAAGTGACTCTTTCATAGAAAACAGTTTAAAGTTGCTGATGGGTGGAAAAGAAAGCCCTGGGGTGTTACTGAGTAGCTGGTGTTTGCTGGAGACAGAGAGAGACCATGCAAAGTTTGCAAATGGTGCAATATTTATATTTGTTAGGGGCTGGTGAGGAATTAGCACAGAGCTGATGGGCTGAGTGAAAAACTCACCAGAAGCACCCAAGGGAGGCTCTCCTGTGCCAGCCCAGCCTTCCCCAGGGGACAATCACAACTCCATTCATCTCCCTCCTTCCTGCCCCTGCATCTGCTCTGGAAATGACCTGGGGCTCTCAATTAAATGGTCACAACTGAATTCTGATGTTCAGTGCACAGTGAGGGCCACACACTGTGCTCAGGAATTCGGAGCTCCTGTGCAGAAATGCAGTGAGCTAAGAAGGGTTTAATGCTTATTATGAATTTATATCAACGTTTTAAATTCACTTCACAGGGATAACTGGAGAAATAGAATGAACAATCTAAAAAAGAGAAACTTCCTGTAATCAGTGCTGTGCTGGATATCAGTGCTCTGCTGGGCTTTTTATTTCCTGTCCTATTGGAGGTTTTCTGAGGCTTTTCTGAGGCTTCAAATTCTTTGAGTGATTGAAGTTGCTGTTTGTTAGAGGGAAGTCAAATGACACAGAGAATCACAGCAATATTTCAGTTCCTGGCTGGTGCCAAGTCTGCAGAACTTGTCTGGGAGTGATCTGCAGTCAGTGAAGGGGCTCCCCTGAGAACATCCAGCCTCTACATTCTAAGAGGAATTAATTATCTCCTGGTAATTGATGGTACAATAAATTGATATTTTAGAATTAGTCTCCACTTTCTGGTGGCTAAAAATTAGGTGAATTGGATGTCACCTGCTGTGAGATAAAAACTTAATAGTGGTTTTTTTTTTTTTTTCTTAATTCGAAATATTTCTAATGTAACGTTTGGATACAGACAGGTGACACACAGGGTTTGTGGGTTTTGGGTTTTTTTTTAATTTAAACTCTCTGCTGTGCTTTTCAGGGACTGCAGAGTTACCACAGCTGTATCATTATATTAGGAATTGCCACACAATTTGGGCCACACACAGAACATAACCATTAACTGGAGTTATTAAATGGGAGAGTGACAATGGGTTTGTTGAGCAGCATCATTGCTCATAAATGCTCCCTTTGTTATCTGCTATCATCCACTGCATTTTTCTCCCACAATGAATAACAGTTAAGATCAAAACAATTATGCCAAATGTTGAAAGTAATTGTACAATATCTATACTCAGACACAAGATTTATGATAGATAATAAGAACATGGTCAAAATACAATTACACATGCAATTTGTTTTGTTGTACATGGTTTTGTGTGGCAAAAAATGCTTTAATTCAAGCTTTGTTTTTTGGTTTGTTTTCTTAATTTTTTTAAATGTCCACTACTTTGAAGATAAGCTAAATTAAATTGCATTTATGAATTGCAGTCCACATTTAGTGGGAATTTTTCCATTCTCATAATAAATGAAGCATGAAGGCTGATGTTTCTGCTGCTATAGTTTGGAAGATCTCACTCAGGTTTCGCTAATTCTTTCCCTTTTTTGTTGTCTAATTTTAAGATATTCACATGTGGAATCAATCCATCATTAATAGGAAATTTTCCAGCCACAACTGGGGTCTTGTGGGACTGGGTGAGACATTGCAGAGGGAGAATCCTAATTTATGAAGGGTTAGGATTAAGGGCCTGGATAATTATTTCCTGTCTTGTCATTATGTATGGAGCAATCTGCAAATGAACACTTTAAAATACCAAGATTGCCCCTCAACTGATGTTAACAATATTTCTATTTCTAGCTAACCTGTACAACTGGATTTCTCATTAAAACCTGGAGAATTTTCTGGGGTTTTTTGGTTTGTTTGTAGTTTCATGTGATCAGATCTAAGGATGCATGTGGAAATCTCTATTACAGAAGGGATTAATGGAGTTTTTATGATCATAATTTGCTCCTTTTCAGTGCAGTTATTTCTGTGTTATCTGGGGTCTGATTTAAACTTCTGTGAGAGAAGCATTTAACACCATCATCACATTATAGGGCAAGTCTCTGTGTCTTCCAAAACATGAGAATGTGTTTACTAATTGTTGTGTGCTGTTCTGAGGGTCTCCAGGACGAGGTGAGAGATGAGAATTGACTCCAGGTTCTCAGAAGGCTGATTTATTAATATAATATAATATAATAGTATAGTATAGTATAGCATATAATAGTATATAATATAATATTATATAATATAATAGTATATAATAGTGTACAATATAATAGTATAGTATATTATATTATTAATTAGTTTATATTATTAATTTAGTTTTTATATTAGTTTATATTATTAATTATATTTTACATCATATTCATTGTATTATATTATATTATATTACATTACATTACATTACATTACATTACATTATATTATATTATATTATATTATTATACTAAAACTATACTAAAAAAGATAAAAAGATCAGAAGGCTAGACAAGAAAAATAATAAAAACTCATCACTAACCAGTCTCGACACAGCTGGACTGAAATTAGTCATTAATTAAAAACAATCCACATAGAACTAATCAAAGATGCACTTGATAGTAAGCAACTTCTAAACCACATTCCAAGCACTCAAATAATTATTGCTCACATTTCTTTTCTGAGGCTTCTCAGGAGAGAAATCCTAGCAAAGGGATTTTTCATAAAATATAACAGTGACATGAGAATTGTGCTGCACCTGCCAAACACCGTTTATTAACGTCTATTCTGAATTTTTGTGCTGACCCCTCAGTGGGATGTCACAGACTGGGATGAACTGGGAGTTGCAATTCCCTGCTGGTTTTCCTGCCCAGCAGAGGCTGAGGATGCACTGGAGCTCTCCCATTCCCTACCAGCACTCTGCTGCTACCAGAGCTAAAACAGCTGCACCCATCTGGAGCCGTGAACTTCCTGCTTGGAAAGTGGAAGGAGCTGCTGGGAAGGGAGAAGGAGCTCTGGGTGTCAGAGGTGCCTTTAGCAGAGGCTGAGCTTCAATGCAGGGTGAGCTGCCTCTATTCTTCCATGCTGAGATGCTCCCACTCTGTCTGCTCACACTGACAGGTCTGAAAATGAATGATTTTCCCTCAGTCGTGATGGATACCTTTCCCAGACATATTGCAGCATAATGGACAAATAACTTCTCTTAAAGACTTGTCATATAATTTGAAGGGGAAAAAAATTGTGCCCGAGACAGATTTTTCTATCTATATCCTCTGGGAGTAATGAGACCTTAGAGCAGAGTCTAAGGCTAAGAGTTGGTTCAAAATACTATGATGTGATGTGCCCTTATCTTCTTTCCCAGATAAGACAGGCAGACTGTTTCTTGCACAGAAAATCAAAGAGCAGGCTGTAAAATCATAGGAAATAAAACCCGACAACTGAAATCTTTCCTTTCCTTTGAAAAAATATTTCTTCCAGATATTCTCTTTTATTTTCCTCTCCTTTATTCCTTGGTGACCCCACTTACCTAAACTGCAGTGACCACAGCTGAATCCTAAATAACTCATCTGAGTGTGGAAAATAGAAACCCCATACGTAATTTTGGGTATTTGTGTTGTTGTTAAACTGTGACCTCGTGCCTGAGTGAAGCACAGTGGAAGTGCTGGTGTCACCCTGGTTTTTTAAGATTTTCTAAGCTTTCTGACGTTGACATTCTCGTAGTGAACTTTCCCACGCACTTTCTGAAAATAACTCATTGTTTTGCATTCTTTTATGGAAGAGGGGAAATTTGATGGACTGTTGGTTTGTCCAGCGTCATTGGAGAGGTGGCACTGTCACCCTCCAATCCGCTGCCACTCTTGGAAATCTATAAATGTCGGAGTCAGAAAATAAACTTTCCTATTTTACCTTGAGAACAGCAGTGTGAACTTGTGTTCTTTCATGTCCTATAACAACAGTGCTGGGCCCCTGACAGCAGCCTGGGGGCTGCAAAGAGGGCAGAGACCTCTGAGAGTGTCCAGATTGAGCTATTCCAGCTCCAGAACATCAGGAGGGACAGAGAAAATGTGGAGCTGAAGGGGCAGTAGCTTTTAGCTGTGCAGATTTGCCAGTTAACCAGCCTAAAATAAATGTTTGGGTGACTTTGGCTAATGCTTCAGGTTTAGATACCAAATATTTGGCCAACACAACCCCCCAAAAAAACACTTTCCACCTGTTTGGTTGGTGTGCCAGTGGATATTTGGCCAATCCTGCAAGATATTCAAACAGCTTTATCAGGCACATCTAAAAGTTCACCCCAAGTAATTTTTTGACTCTGGTTGATGCATGTAACAGTGGGTTCCTCATCTTCCTGGCTCCAAGACTTGGAGATCCTTGGCTCTGGGTACATGACCTATTGTGTCATATTTAATTATAAAGGGAAAATCAATCTTTGGTTAAAGATGTTGCTCCCTATCACAGTATATTCAAAAATCAGACCTCATGGTTCAACCATACCTCTTTAGTTCATTCTGCATTTGATATTCCTTTTAATTCCCTCAATTACATCCTGGTGGCTTTTGAGATGTGTCCACCTTAGCCCAGAGGATTCACCATGTGAGGAAGGAGCAGCACCTTCAGCCAGCAGCTGAATTGATCCACACCAGAGCCCAGGTGGCTCACCCTGTGTTGGTGATGGTGTTAAATGCTGTGTTGGTGTCAAAACCATTTTTCCTCCCTAAGGCCATAAAGTCTGTCACTATAGGACACCAAGTAACATGATGTGTACACACCGCTGTTCTCAAGGTAAAAAAGGGAAGTTTATTTTCTGACTCCAACATTTATAGATTTCCAGAAGTGACAGCGGATTGGAGGGTGACAGTGCCACCTCTCCAATGACACTGGTCAAACCAACAGTCCATCAGATTTCTCCTCCTCCATAAAGGAATGCAAAACAATGAGTTATTTACAGAAAGTGTGTGAGAAGGAGGTCAGGGGCTCTTCCTGGGAGATGGCTGGGATCTGTCCAAAATGCCACAGCCCTTCATTTGGTCATTTCCATATTTGCTTTTCCATATTTGCTTAACAAACAATTTAGAGCAGGCTGAAGGGCGGGCATGGAGAAGGTGTCATACATGAAAAAACATCTGAGGAAACTGGCATCTGTCAAACCCCAGAAAGTGACTCAAATGTGAGTCCCAACAAAGGCTGTTATTTATTTTAAATCTGCATGGTAACACAGACACAGAGCATTGTACTCCAAAGCATGGGGTCACTCTGGGTCCATGGTGCCTGTGCATGACAATCTGCCTCTCTGCATATTTACAATTTGCTGCCTGGACCTGATTAATTGCTTTTTGTTCATTAGCAAGAGAGTCCTGGTTATTTCCAAGTCTCTCAAGGTTTCACATTTATTACTTATTACTCTTTTTTTAATGTATGGGAAGAGATTGACCTGTGGAGGGTGAAACAGAGGTGTCTGCAGTGGAGGCGAATGTCCAGGCTGACTTCATTTTTACTTGGTTTTTATTTGGCAAGTGCGTTGGATTTTCCATACAAAAAAAGTCAACTAAAATTCCAGAAATATGTTTCAAAATTTGTAGAGAAAAAAAAAACCAAAAAAACAAAACTAAAGCCTCCTGTTATTCTGAAATAACATCTCATCTAAAGCTGGTTAAAACTAAATAGCAGGTTTTAAGGTTAAAGTATATAGCTAAAAACAAAGGTTCATTTGACTCAAGACAACATCTGTTGTTTGTTCTAAGCAAACTAGAAATTGATTGACCCAGAATTGATTAAAAATTGTAGTCTCTCACCAAGCCAAAAACTAATAACATTTTTTCACAGATCTGGTGAAGTACATCTTAACATTACAAACTGAAATATCTGAGCTCTATGTGAAATCACATTACAAAATCCCTATTGTCATTTATGAGGAAAATTACTGTTTGCAGCCCCTAACCACTTCATATATGTCATTTCTCTGGAGATGATATGATTTTTATTTACTGGAAAAGTGTCTCTGATGAACAGACTGTAATTAATTAAACACATTAGTCTGTTTTGTTTAAAGTATAACCCAGACTTCCAGGATGGATCTGTTTCTAATAGAGAAGATGTGAGTGGTCTTTGCCCAGACTATAACAAAACAAATGAGAAAAAACAAAGCAAAACAAAAGTGAAACAAACCAAGAAACAGAGATTGGAAAAAACCAATAAAATTATGGCTTTTTCTTCCCTCCTTCACTGTTCAGTCAAAATATTCTTCATTTTAAAGAGTTTCTTGCCTGATAGGAAAAAGGAGAATTGTAATTCTATTCACCATCTTCCAGCCCAGGACCATGGCTCCCCATGATGTGTAAATCCCTGATACCTGAATTTTCCTGGAGTTTTTCCTACATTTTTAACTGGGATGCAAACAGGATAAGGCCAGAAGTTTCATGTTTTGCTGCCTAATTCAAGCCCTTCATTAAAAGGCTATTTGAAGAAACCTTCAAATAAAATAATAATAAAAAAAACCCAATAAAACTTAGCACTGAGTGTCTTTAGCAAGGGATTCACCGGGAATTAAAGAACCTGAATTTCAGCTCTTACTGTTGCTACTTGAATGGCAGTGGAATTGGAGTCCTCAAATTAAATCATTGACCACGACCCTCATTAAAAGTCAATATTTATGGAAATTAATGCATTCTGGGATCTGAGAGACTGAAGCATTACTCTGAGCACAGAAAAGCAATGCCTATTTCTATGGCATATGCAGCAGTATTTTCATAGTTCCACTAAGGCAAAGTGCCTCAATTATACCTTCACTCTCTTGCAATGGCCTGTTTGTAATTCTCTGAAAAAAATATTCAAATTTTCTTCTTTTTTAATGTTTTTTTTGAAAGAAATGGAAAACCCATTCCTACAAATGTAAACATGAGGACCAGTCTTAAATAAATCTGTTTATGCCACCAATTTTTCAGGGCTTCAGTGGCTAAAATGAGTGAACAGAAATGCAAACCAGCTCTGGTGGAGGACAAAGAAGCCAAGTGGCCGTGGTTGCTCTGGTAACAAATTGCCTTTCTCCATGAGAGTGTGCAGGAATGCATGAACATGAGAGGGATATCTGTGTTTAGCTCCCAGCATATTTGTACATGTCCATTTATGTGAATGTGTCCTTCCCTCTCCCACATCACTCCACATCTTTCATTACCCATGGGTCTATGTGGGTTTTCTCCCCTTTAAACTTCATTAATCATCCTTGTAAATGGAATGCTTCCCTTGAGTGGCGTTTTTTTTTTTTAATGTTAAAATTATATTATATTTGATTTGAAAAGCAACCTAATTAAGGTAGGCTTCCTGTAAGCTATTTAAGTCTCCTCTCCCCGTGGAATCGTGGAACATTTAGAAAAATAATGAATTACATCTTATATAATCTTTATTGCTGCTTTTTAGGATGAATAATATATTCAGTTTGGGCTGAAATAACATATCCCTAAGGTACAATCTGTTTCCACAAATTAGATTGGTCCCTCACATACAAGATTATTAAGCATGAAGAAGAAAGTTATTGGGTTCCCTGTGCCCCCTAGGAATGGCATTTTTCCCTTCACAGCTGAGCTTTAAATGTAGCCCAATGCAAGACAAATCTGGTAAATAGTTAAAAGAATGCTGCAGTTGCTTGGGCTTACCTGTTAACCTCTTTATTTAAAATGCTCCTCCTTTTTATTTTGAAGACATGATTGATGTGCACGGCTCGAAGGGGAACACAAAGAACAGGAATACTGCTGAGATTCCCTGTTTCTATGGGCTCTGGATGTAGTTTTAGTTCTCTTTCTAACTTTGCCCATCTTTTAGTTGATTAAAAATCTCAGTGTGATTTACTCTGATTGTCAAGGAAGGTTTGAGTCATTATTTCCAGACCAAAATGGGATTATACTGTAGTATGAAGTGGAGAGAAACATGTTCAACACAGAGTTACCATTAAATAATTTATAAGTCTCATAGTTCCTCTGGAAAGGGCTTGAATAATGAGTTATGTGATGAATCATGGAAAATGATTTGCAAAGGATGGAACAAAAGGATTTTTAAACAAAATCCTTGCCTAAGATAGTCTCATGGTTCCTAGTTGTTCTCTCTAGAATTACATTAAATAATCATTTGGGTTTTTTTCCTGAAGGTGGAGGTATATATTTGTTCCAAGTCACTTTAATAGGTTGAGAAATACAAATACTACTGCTCAGAGCTAAAAAATCCTCTCTAATTTATTTTAAAACCACAGCTCTATTCTTGTTTATACTAAGTAAGTAACCTGGTAAAATGAGAGGTAGATCATGCAGCATTTCCTGTCATACCTGTCGATTCTGTTAAAGCATTTTACTTGAAGTAGTGAAAAGATTAGACAGTAATTTTTCAAGTGTGCTGATAACTATATTTAAAAGTCCTGCTGAACTAGAACCTTAAAATTAACTATATTTGAAACTAAAATCAATATGAAGTAATCCTTCTTCAACCATTTTTAATTTTTTAAAGAATTTTCTGCCTTTTTTTACTATTAAATATCCCTTTAGATTAGTTTCCCAAAGTTATCTTAGCCTGTATTCTGCTACTACCTGAGCTAAATCCCATCCATCCAATCTGTTCCATGCCAAAAGTAGTTTGTCCCACTCTGGTTTCAATGAAAAAAATGGATGCAGATAGATTTCTAGATTATACAAAACCTGAGGCAGAGGTTGGCTAGGACTTTAAAACCCATTTTTATGCATATCTAGATTAAAAGATATGTCTGGTATGAGCTGGGAAGATTCAGCATATGTGAGATCTTAGGTTGTTGTTGCCACCTCAGCCAGGAAAAAGAAATTTTAAATAAGGTAAAGCTACAATTCCAAGCTCATTAGAACTTTTAGCTTCTTTCCAGATCAATAGTAATAGACTCTTAAATAAACCTTGATATTTTTTCTCTTATTTTTCACCTGGAACAAACTGTGAGTATGAATTTGCTGAACTTTGTTCCGGTATAAGACATTCTGATGGAAAGGTGAGAATGAATTGGGAGGCCTTGGCTCTGCTGCTCCTCCTTTATCTGCAGAGCTGCTCACAGAGGGGAAGGCAGAGGGAGTCAAAATCCCAAAGATTTTGGATTTGGATTTGGATTTGCCTGGAGAAGGACAAGGACCTCACTGGGCACTGCTCTGGAGGAGAAAACTCAGCAGTGCCACAGCTCTTCAGCTGAAATACTGCAGAAATGGAAAGGACAGGTAAAAAAAAAAAAAACAAAAAACCCCACTAGAATTATGGTTTTGTGGAAAAGAATTTTACATTATCTGGTACGTGGATACTGGGTTCTGTATATAAAGGAACTTTGTGTCTGTTCTTGGTGGATAAAAACATTTTAACCCTGTGGCCAGACCCTGCATATTTACCTATTTAAAGCAGCAATATATTCACCTCAGTTTGTAGCGTGAGTGCACACACCTGAACAGAGCAACAGGATGATTTATACCTCTCTTCTTTCTGTGCTTGAACATGGATTTGCTTTTCCTTTGGATTTGGTGGGTTTTTTTATTATTATTATAGGAGAAAAGTTGACAGCTTTTTACCATAACCAATGGGCTGTTTGAAGAAACTCTCAGTGTGTGAAGCAGTGAAATGTCCCAGGAAATTGCTGTTATCCAACCCAACCACAGCTGCAGCTGATTCCAGGTATTTAAGGAAGGAGGGGTGGAGGTTGGTGTGGCATGAGCTGGTTTTGTAGGGATTTATGTTGTTCCTTCTGGCCCCAGGATCCCAGAAAACCTCTCCAGGTACAGTAGAGCTGCATTGTCATGAAACCAAGTGTTTCTGCTTGGAGGATGTTCTGAAATGTTATAACAAGGCTGTTGTGAATGCTAATATATTTATTGTTATGTTTTCAGCCCCTTGGTGGTGGTTTTTTTTTCCTTGGTTTTTTTTGTTTTGTTTGGTTTGGTTTGGGTTTTTTTTTTTTTTTTTTTTTTGCAATCCTGCTGCTCCTGAAGCTGCTCCCCCAGAGGAGGGGCTGTGTTGGTGGGATATTTAAACTAAATAAAAAAATATGTGTATATATATATATATATATATATATAGTGTATATATATATATGGGAATAGCTCCAGAGCTCAATGTCCAGAGCAGGGATCCTGACTGGGATCCTGAGTTCTTGCATTTCCAGGTTAATATGCAGGAGTTCACCTCTCTCTCTGATTGGATTGCTTCTGATAAGAAGGCTGTTGGCATAATTTTTCTGGTTTGTTTGAATTTTTATGAGTTGGATTTTGCTTCAAGGCAGACTCTTCACAAAGTCATTCTGCTTGGAATTTTCCCGGTTTAGATTATTGAGCTGGGAGTTAGGCAAGGTGTCTTTGTACTAAACTTCTTGGTTTAGTATGGTTCAAAAACTTTATTTCTTATTTGATTCTTTGAATTTGTAATTTTTTCCTTTTCCAACCGATTTGTCTATGGCAGCTCCCTATTTTTCTTTATCATAGCTGTGAATTCGACATCTCTACTGCTGTGTCTTTGTGCTTTGAAACTGCAGTGGTGTCACCACAGGTCTGGGAAGGTGACACTTGCCAAGGGAACACTTTGGGTACTGTTTAAGAAACACTATTGTGTGTTGAACATAAACACCATTTATTTGTCAAAGAATACTTAGAAAAGAGAATGAGGAAATGGAGAATAGAGATGTTAAAAACGAAGTGAATGTTGTTTTGGTGCTTGAATGCCAAATCTTTGAAAACACAGAAAGCAGAGTGGGATCCAGGCTGGTGATTCTGCACAGCAGCTCGGTCTGATTCCTCTGCCAGGGTTCTGGCTGACATTTAAATCAAATCATTTACAGAATCAGGTTTGATCACCGTTCAGGAAATGCCAATAGGAGCTTATGACACTCAGGAGAATTGAGCAGGCCAAAGGGTTACCTGCAGTAATGTTTATTCAAGTACATATTCCATGTATTAAAGCTTTCTGAAGTTTCTGTTTTTATTGTGTGATTGAACTAATCCAATGCTGCTGGTACTTCACTCTCCTTTGGAGAGCTGTTAATGGTTGTGTTTTTTCATATAAGCCTAAAATGCCAGAGAGACTCTGAATTTCATCTTGTGTCTGAAATAGTGTATGGATTTTCCCCAGTAAATCCTATTTCTACTGAGGCCAGTGGAACCTTTCCATGGGCTTAATGGCATTACATTTTTCACCTTTAATCTGTGCAGGTGACAAATAGACCATAGCTTAAACATCATATGACATTCTTCCAAAGTCATCAGAAAGCCTCTGAAACATCATAACCACAATTTCATACTGTCCATTGTACATTGGCCTTCCAGGAACTTGGATTAGCACTCACAAGGACTCAGCAGCAGAAGGAATTATCCCTGCCTGTAATGAACATTTGTAATCTGACCCCCTTTCTGCACTGAGTTTGTAGAATTTCCCAGGTCCAGTTGCACTGCTCGTGTCACAGAGCCAAGGCTTGTGTTTCCTTTTGTTGGTAAGCTCCACAAATCAGTATTCTAGAGGGGGAGGAATATAATTCAGAAATATTTTTCAGTTAATAATATTTTCTTTATCGTCAAGAACACCTCTTTAAGCTGCTGGCAATGCTTCTGGGGGTGCAGCCAGGCTGGGGTTGCTTTCTGGGTTATTCAGGTTATATACTTTATTACATAAAGCAGCCCAGTAACTCCTCAGCAGCATCCCCAGCCTTTCCCAACCCCAGCATCCAGGTGATATTTCCTGGCTTTCCCACCAGCCACGCTCTCTGGTGTTGCTGCACGGAGTATTTTGCATGAAATGGAACGTGCGAACTCCTCAATCACAATATCTCACCAGGATGAATAAATGCCAAGGGCTGCTTTTTATTGCAGTCAGTGGGATGCCCGGGCTGGCAGGTTGCTTTTCTTCCCTTCTGATGATGTCCATGACTCCAGTAACTTTATATTTTAATGCCAGTGCCTAGTGCTTTTCTTTCAGTCAGTAAATACACTGAACAAATTGCACAGGGCAACAAGGGAGATATTGGTTAAAACGTGGAAACACCTCCAGAAATGGCTCAGAATGAAATGGCAAAATATTTACCACTGTGCCTGAGCCACTTCAGTGCATTGTTGGTGTGAGAAGATGTATGGCTATTGATAATATTTCCTGCTCATTTGAGCGTTTTACATTGAAAAGTGGGTGATGCTGTTGAGATGAGTTTGTAAAACAAGAGCTCCGTGCTGGCTGTGCTCACCAGGAGAATCTGGCTGCTCTGCCAGGCCCTTTGTGCTGTTTTTGTTCTCAAGCAGTGAAACACTGCAAAGCCAACGCAGGGGGAGCAGCCCTAACCCATAAATAATTGTCTTTGTTATTACAAGGATGGCCACTGGATCAACAGTTGTGCAATAATCCCCTCATTTGGCAATAAACAGCCTCATTTGTCATTAGCTTAATACTCTCAAAATTATGCTGACTAAATGGAAATATGCAAATTGATGTTATAGCTAAATAAAGAAAGTTTGGCAAAAATCAGTTTGATGCTGGGTGTTCATGGGATTTCTACAACTGTCACATGAATTATCACTCTGATATGCAGTAATAGAACCATATAAATGATTTCTCTGAGATTTATAGCAAAGCTAATCTGTGTTCCTCTTGTAATTCATGGAGAGGAACAATCACATTTGCTCTGCCTGAGAAGAGGGAAAATTTGCATCTGCATTGACTCTGCCTTTTAGAGTTTATTACTCCCTTTCCTGTATTCTTTGTGCCTGTAATACTGAGCTGCAGGAGGATAAAATTTAGCAAAAAAAAAAAAAAAAAATTCAAATAGCTGTGCTATGTGTTTTCTTTGGAGGGTGTTTCTAGATGAAAGAACATTAGGAAAGGACACACAGGCTTGAAATTTAATGACTATACTTAACTATATTAGAAATAAGTATAGATTCCAACCCCAAATCTGTGTAATGCCTATAGTTCCTGCATGGCACATTATATAAAGACATAAAAGGCAGTCTGTACTCTCCTTTTATTTTAGAAGCAAATTGTGCCATAGAAATTGCATAACAAGCTGCCTGGATGAATGTTCCAGGCTCTCTTTAAGCCTGTAAATGAATGGTGTGCTCCTGGAAGATATGCAAAGCGCTGCTGTCACTTTTCCTTACGTCACCTTCTGAGTGGTGCAAGGGAATTTGTTCCCACCAAACCCAGAAACACCTGAGACAGTCAGGGCTTGAAATCTGCTTTGTTCTCTAAGGTTATTTCAAATGCCATCACCTGCAGTCCTCTCATGCTTGAGGTAGAGCTTATGTCTGAATTTAAATCAAGCTGTGCTTAATGTATATTCAGATTCTGTTTATTTGGTTTCTTCTCCTCTTGGTAAAGTTCTTGCAAGACCTTGAAGATTTCCTGTCACCTTGCAGAGAGACAATAATGTGCCTTTCTGTCACTTTTAGAGACAGATAAATTGTTAATAAAGTGTTGGATAATTTTAAATTAGTGGAGAAGCAATTTTAGCTTTATTTGCAGAGAACTCTAAGTTTGCTGTGCTATTAGAAAAGTTTGGTCTGAAATGTGTAACTTCACAGGATCCTGTAATGAAGCTGTTATTCTTAATTTTATTATTTTTTTACTTCTTGTTGAAAAGAAAATTACCATATTTTATGTGGGCTTTCCTTTATTGTAACTATACTTACTATACATTGAGATGTAAGAGAAGGAGACTTTTAATTCTTTATTTTTTTGAAGTGATGGAAAAGAATAATGTTTCTTACACTTAAAATTGAGATATGGCCCCATCAGGTTTATGGGAGACAAGACCAGGGGCCGTCTGTCAGGGCAGATTTGTTCTCTGAGATGCCATACATGAGTTATGGAGAAATAATACCCAAATAGATATTTTATTGATCCCTTTGAGGCCCAGCCTGTCTCTGGGTGGCTGCTGAAGCTCCATGCTTTCCTGTAGATGTGATACCTTTAAGATTGAGCTGTTAGGTTTTCGTTTAGAGCAGGAGTGACACTGGTTTATCCTTAGCTGGCCACTTATGTGCTGATCGTATTTTCAGTTTTATGGCATGGCTGGCTGCTCTGTAGCTGCTGGGATGTGCCCACAAAACCCAAGCCACACAAACAGCAGTGGTTATTCAATATCACCTTTCAGAACCCTCCTGCAAATTGTTCCCACAGCAGAAATTCAACAGCTCAAGTTCTCAGCAAGGCCACAAAGCCCCAGGTCTGGCAGTGGGCATTGCTGCTGTGAATTCACCTATTCATCATTACTGTGATACTTTCCTTATTCATTAATGCCAGCCTTGTGCCATTCCCAGAAATCCAGTTTAATTTCCACAGCTCTCAGATGGGAGCTGCACCCTCAGCCTGGCCCAGTGGGGCTGCAGGAAACCAGGAATGGAAAAACCCAGTGCTAAAGGGGTCGGAGAGGGGCTCTCAGTCACACACACAGGCTTACATCACTGCAACACATCTTGGGGAACTTCTAGACACAAATTTCACTTCTTTATCAGCTTCCCTTTTGGCTATTTTTTTTTTGTATTTATGTATTTTTGGTATATTTTGTATTTATGCATTTTTTTGTATTTAAGGGAGATTGAAAATGAATTGTTCTTTTTGCCAGGGTGTGCAATTGGAATGTGTCATCCTGCAGGGTGTAAATGCCTGTATAGCTGGAGAGGCACCAACTCCTTAGCAAGCCTTTTACAATGTGTGTGAGATCGTGTGAGGTGGTTATAATTAGCCTTTACTGAAAAATTTTGGTGATATTTAAAGGGCAAATCCCATTAAAGATCTGAAACAGAAGGTACTGGGAACAAATTCCAGCTAGAAAGGAACGAGGCAGCTGCAAGGAGCCATTTTTTTCTAAAATCCCTCTAGATGTATTTATGGAGTCTCACATTCAGCACCATCAAACTCCCAGCAGCCACAAAGGAGGGGAGACAATTGATGTTGTCCTGGTCACCTGTGTGACCTCCTGGATGCTGCCATTCCTCCTCACCCACGTGAATCACTCCAGAATTATCCTCAAAACTGATTTTTCCACAGAGGTGCAGCTTTCTGCTGTCCCAAGGCCAGTTTATCTTTTGGAGATACTCCTTGCTGGAGCACACTAAAATACCCTGAGTGTCAGAGAAACCTGAGCTCTCTTTGTGTTGCCCGTTCCTGACAGGTTTTCCCTGCAGGTGCCCCAGATTCCAGGGTGATCCATCCCAGTGCAGGGTGTGAGCTCAGGCACACAAATCCTCTCTGCCCCCACAAGAGGTGATGGCTTGGTGTCCTTTTGGGAAGGATGCTGAAAACACTGCAGGAAAGGAGCTTAAAAAGAGATAGAGGAGATAAAACAGTTCCCTGTTTTATCTCACCTTAATGCTACAAGGACACCTGCTTTGTTGCAGCCTTTTAGAAAGATGAAATTCTCAAATATCTGGAAATGCCAATATTTCAATATTCCTGTTTTTTTACTGCAGTTCCTTTTTCACCTCACCATATTCATATGGTGAAATGGCTGTACTTGGTGAACAGAGGCAGACATAAAAAGGGAAAAGTGGCATATCAAAAAAGAGCAGATTGTCTTGGCTTTCTTATGAAAAAAACCCCAAACAAACAAAGGAACAACCCCCCACCTCAAACTACCACAGCATAATTGGGATGGCAAATTATTAAGATAATTTCATTATCTTCATTCATTGCATCCCAAAAGTGAGGCAGTGGGAACAGCAAAATCCAAACAGCTTAAAATGAAAATCAGAATGTTATTGCAAATCATGAGACTGTGAAGAGAAAAAATTACTACAGAGGCAATAAACTCTGTTATTGTTTGTGCTGTAAGAGCTGCCTCTAATTTCTTGGGCTAACAAACAATCCCATCTAATTACAGAAACATTCTTCTTGATTAGGGTTGGCTGGTCCTTGCTTGCATCTCGCTGTATTTCACGTGAGAGGAGCTGGGAGTTCCTGATTGCCTGACAGCCTTGGACAACTGTTGCTGCCAATTTGCATTTCCAACCCCACAAATCTGAAATGCAGCTCAGCAACCTCTGCTTGTGCCCTTGCAGGGCCTCAGGGCTTCCTGCACACCTGTGGGGAAAGCCTTGCAAGGCACAGCATGAAGGAAAATTGTGGTGTTTCCCATGAAAATATCACCAAAAGCATCTTCTCTTTAACTGAAAATCACCCAGAGAGGAAGTCTCAAAACAAGTGTTGGATGAGCATGGAAGGAATGAAGAGCTGTCTCTTTGTTGCATTAAAAACATCTTTTTTCCTCACATAAAATGACTGGATTAATGCTGAGATCTAAACTGCACTGTTGTTTTAACTTAAACATTATATACCCATGCTAATGTGATAGTTAATTGAGGAAAAATAGGAAATACATAATGATAAAAGAGTTCTTTGTAACTCATCTTGATTTTCTTGTCCTCATCTAGATGAGTTTTGCCATTAATTAAACCCCAAAGTCTAAGGATTCAGTCACACAGAATGTTCAGAAATGGTCTTGTTCATCCAATAAACATTTTCCTTCTTGCAAGGAATTTCAAACCTGATCTAAGTCTGGCCATGTTTAAGGAATAGGAATTTTCCAATGATGTTGTTTTGCATAGAAAGGCAGGGTTTCCTAAATCTAGCCCTGTTTAGGGGGCACCTGTTAGAAACTTTCCAGCTAGAAGGATTTTTTCCTTGGCAGAGAATGTGCCATCATCCTTGGATGAAATAAACCCTGGTCTTGCTCGAGTCACTGGTGCTGCCATGGTAAGAGCAATCACCCCATGGAAAGCACAGCATCAATATCTGGATTATTTACCCCCATTTCCAGCTCAGCTCACAAGCTCTAGTACAGGTTCAGGTAGGGAACTGTGTCAATTCCAGATCAAACTGGGTACGTCTCCTCTCAGTGGAAATATTGTGAAAACTGTGCTTTTGGGTTCCGAGTCAAGATGATGGATAACACTTTCTGTTCAAGTTAGAAACATAGCTGATAAAATGAATGGGTAAAGGTCCCTCATGCTGCTGAAATACTGCCTTTTGCAGCACTCTGCTCTTCTGCTGGAGTCAGATTTTATATTTGTCAATAAGTTTTATTCAATGTAAGTACGTGTACCTGCTGTTAGATTTTGTATGAAGAGATTCACACATGCAGTGTTTATTTCTATAAGCTGTATTTTTACTTATGCAGGTTGTGTATTTATACCAGTTTGGAGTCCAATGTTTTGTGTGTGCCTTGATGAAACTACATCTTGTAACATGATTGTATTTAAAGTCAGTTTTGTAGTCAGTCTAAGCACTTTCTTCCTATTTCTATAGTAAAGAAGTGACAAGAGACCAGGACAGCCTGTGTCCTGAAAAGCAGCTGTCACCTACAGCTGGAGTCTTCATATCAGGGCTTTCAATCTTCATGTAATTCTACATTAGAATAGTAGCTATGAGAGAGTAGAGAACTTTACCCCATTTGTTAGGTCAAAAATAATGCAGTCTGAGTCAAATTCTTTCTCCCAGTTGGATTATATTTCCTGAAAACAGATAGAAAATAAATTATTCCTAATATGAAGAGACTCAGTGCTAGATTAATTTACAGGAATCCTCTAGATTCCACACTATGGGTATTGAGAAGGGATTTTTTATTTTTTTCTTGCACTTGGCTCAGAATGCAAAAATCTTAAAATTTAAACACCTTGGTGAAAACCTTTGGAAAGTTCCTGTGGGAGTTGCCTTTCTTATTTTTTTTTACCTCTCAAATTAATTCAGTTTAAAAAAAAAAAAAGAAACAAACACCTTTCAGTTAGTTCATTTCTCTACCTCATAGTTGTCTGGTGGTTTATTTTTTTTTTTTTTTTTTTAATGTTCTCAGATTTCCTCCTTGGAAAGGCTGTGGGGAGTTTATTTTACATACTTTTTATGATTAACTCAGTCTGCAAAATATATGTAAAGAGCCATCAGCAATCTGTCATTTTGCATCTGGAGCAAAGCCCCTCATACTCCCTGAAGTATGAGAGTCCAAATTCACCCTGCTGCAGTTTCATTGGGCTGAGGGCTGATGCATGAAACAACTGCACAGAATCTGCCTGAGTCATTTGTTGTGATATTCCTGCAAAATATCCAGGATCTTCACTGGAGGCAAGGATACAGCACCAAAAACTGAGAGAAAAAGAGAATCAGCTGCTTGAACTTAGATCTCACTAAAAACCTTGGGTTTGGCTCCTTCCTCTTTCCAAATGCCCCCTGAAACACTCCTCAGGTGTTGATCAGACAGAATCAGGGTCATGATGTCCCTGATTTCTTGGGGAGTTTGCTCCAGTTTGCCCTGAGTGGGAGCAGGGTGAGCTGACAGCAGTGATATCTCAAAACCAGAGCAGTCATATGACAAAAAGGGAGCAGTGATATGATAAAAACAGGGCAATGATATGAATCACAAAAAATGGAGCAGTGATGTCACAAAAACTGGGCAGTGACATCACAAGAACAGAGCAGTGACGTCACAAACAACTGAGCAGTGGCATCACAAAAAAACAGAGCAGTGATGTCACAAAAATAGAGCAGTGATATCCCAAAACCAGAGCAGTGGCATCACAAAATTTGAGCAGTGATGTCACAAAAAATGGGGCAGTGATGTCACAAGAACAGAGCAGTGGCGTCACAAAAATTGAGCAGTGACATCACAAGAACAGAGCAGTGATGTCACTTAAACAGAGCAGTGATATCCTGAAAACAGAGCAATGATGTCACAAAAATTGAGCAGTGATGTCACAAAATATGGGGCAGTGATATCACAAGAACAGAGCAGTGATGTCACTTAAACAGAGCAGTGATATCCTGAAAACAGAGCAATGATGTCACAAAAATTGAGCAGTGATGTCACAAAAACCAGCAGTGATGTCACAAAAATTGAGCAGTGATCCCTGCCCAGGTCAGTGAGCTGCAGGGGATTTTGGAGCGTTCAGGTTTTGTGTTCCTGCCTCTGAACCCTGACAAATTACCCTCTGCATTTTGAGCAGGTCACTGCCTGCCATTGGTGCATCAGGGATTTACAGCCCTCAGATTTGCTCAGTTTTCATCCTGCCCTTCTGCAGATCACAGGGCGCACCAAGAGGTGCATCGTGCCCACAATGAACAGAGCGTGTATTAACTTAGTGCTTTTATATCCAGTCTTGAACAGAGAGAAAAAATGGTGCTTGAGGTCATGGGAGTTTGAGTGAGGTGGAATGGCAGTGTCTGGAGAAAGGGAAATATTTTGTTCCCTCAGTCTTCTTTATTTAAAAAAAAAAAAAAAAAATCTAAAGAAAGTGCCTGTGGGCCAAAGCATAATCTTTTCTGTTCAATTTCAAACAAGAGAAAAATGGGAAATAGCAGGTAACAAAGTGAAAGTTAGACTCTAAACAGTCCACCAAGTTCTTATTTTAATTATAGGTCTGTGTTCTCATGAAAGCCATGAGACAGCACAGAGATCTCAGGGCTGTACAGATGGGGTTTGTCATTATCTGTGCCATGGCTGGCTGGTGAGGTCCCTGCTACAAAGAGACTTTCACAATGTTTTATTTAAAATGACACATCATAGAATCTTAGAATGCTTTGGAAGGGACCTTAATGATCATTTACTTTCAACCCCCTTTCCTGTTCAACTTCTTCTCTTACTAATTTGAGTGTTTCAACAATTGTCACTAGATTTTATGCAGGAGAGAAACTCAGGGAACAGCAGGAGAGAAGACTGACTAAAACTGGGTAAAATGGGATAAAAATCCCTTGACTTCTTCTTATGCACCACTCAATAAATGTCATTGTTATATTTATAAAATTATTGGGCAGTATAATAGCCTTCTCTCTAAAAGTGCATCATGTTTATTCTATTTACTTTTATTTTTCTTCAGTCTTACATAAACTTCCAAATTCACTCACAAGCAGAAGACAATGGTAATATATACTAATCTGAGCGCAGCAACAGTTTGGCATGTCCTGTTACCGGGGTTAGATCTCTGAAAAGGGGAACAGGAAGATTTTAGCATCTTTGCAAAGATTCCAAACATTGGGGATTTTTTTTTAAACAAGCATAGCACTGCCAAACTGCTATTAAAACATGCAGCATTTTCTAATAGTCAGCCTGTAATTTTTTTTTTTAATTTTCAGTGATTGTTCCTGGTCCTGTGTCATTCTTGTCTTTCATT
This sequence comes from Melozone crissalis, assembly GCF_028551555.1. Classification (NCBI taxonomy): domain Eukaryota; kingdom Metazoa; phylum Chordata; class Aves; order Passeriformes; family Passerellidae; genus Melozone; species Melozone crissalis. Next base: position 20,786,004 of record NW_026535846.1, on the reverse strand, counting down.
CTCCTCTAAGTTGCTCCTTCCCTTGTTTTCAGTTTGCCCTTCTTGCTTTTTGCAGAATCTCTTCCTGAATATTCTCAGTATAAATCTGGCTTGAACAAACACTAGAAATGAAAATGTTCATTTTATCCCGGGACAGATATTATTCCCTGTTGGATGCTTTCATTTGACTTACCACCCCCTGAAGTTTTAAAGCGTTTTGACAATTATTTTAATTCCGCTCTTAAAAAAAAAAAAAAAAAAAAAAAAAAAAAAAAAAAAGATAAAAAGGAAGAGCATGATTTCACTGTGATTGACAGTGGAAACTTTGCAGTTCATTTCCCAACCGCAGCTAATTAGTCAGTCATTACAGTGTGCTCCAGTTAGGTGGCAGAAGCCAGCGCTGTTTTCTGAGCCTCCCAGTCATGAGGGCAGGACAGGACGCCTCATTTGCCAAGGAATGCGAAATGAAAGCTTTCACTTTGGCATGGGATGTAAAAAAATAACCAAAAACCCTGGACCTTTACAAGCAGCTCCATGTTTTAATGCTGGATCACCCCTGAAACTGCTCTCAAGCTGTGCTTTGACCACAGCAGGGAAGCGTTTGATTAACGACCAGCAAGAAAGAATGCGCTGAACAATGAGACATCAAAGGCAGCAGCTTCCTGACAGCAGTCACTGAGCACTGATTAATGAGTGACACAAATGGAGATTGTATCACCTCCAGTATATTTAAGAAGGCTAATAAGTATCATGAGGTGAAGTTCACAAGAGTCATTAATTGGTTAAAATAAAGAGCAGCAACTTTTAAAATACGTTGTAAAATTTCACATTTGGTCTGGCGATCAAATGTGAAATTTTACAACATAAGATCAACCCTATAGGGTGACATAGGCAATGCTCACATTGCAACTTTCCTTTTTAATGGAAAGATCTTAGAATAGTTTAATTGAGGGGGAAGATTTATGTGGATTTCAATGAGCATTGCAATTTGAAACTCTTTCATGCTATAATAATAAACAGTCCTTATTTAATGCTCTTAGTTTTCATGGTAGCTAATTACTGCTGAATTTTCAATGGCGATACTGAAGAACATGAGGAAGAGCAGAAATATTACAAACATCAGTGAGCTGAAATAAGGTGAGAGGTAACTGAGCATCATTAGCGATTCAGAAATGTTTTTATGCCTTTGGTTTACATCACTTAAAGCTAACGGCTCAAAGAACACATTCCATTGCAATCAGGAGCAATGTTCAGAGCAGAGCTGTCTTTTAGTTTGGTTGTACTTCTCTCAAGCACTGCAGAATCCCACTCAGACTGCTTGAAGTGTGGTGATAGCATTGTGAGGAGGTCAGGAGCTCAAAACTGTGAGAGAAGTTTGTTGGTCCCTGTGAACTCCCTGTTCACAGCGTGCTGTCAGCCTAAAGGGGCTCCAAGGACACCTTGGAGCATCATCTGGAGCCTAAAGGGGCTCCAAGAGAGCTGAGAGGGACTTGGGACAAAGGTGTGGAGAGGCAGGAGAAGGGGCTGCCAGCAGGAGGGCTGGGTGGGATATTGGGAATAAACCTTCCCTGGGCGGGTGCCCAGAGCAGCTGTGGCTGCCCCTGGATCCCTGGAAGTGCCCAAGGCCAGGATGGACAGAGCTTGGAGCAATTTGGGATAAGGGAGGATGTCCCTACCCATGGCAGGGGGTTGGAATGAGATAATCCTTAAGGTCACTTCCAAGCCAGGCCATTCTCTGAGTCTGTGCTCTGCCATAAATAAAAACGTGCTCTCCACGTGGCTTCCACCTTTGGGTGCCAACTGTGCCTTCCCCATCCAGCTGCAGGGAGCCAGGGCCAGAGATCCTCACACACCAGTGTGCTCCTGGTGGAGCTCACTGCTCTGAACTGGGTACAGAACTTTCTCTGAACTTGGCACCTGTCTCAGACACATTCTACGAAAAGTCCTTTCCTTAGGATTTTTCCTCCTGAGAAGCTGGGAGGCCTCAGGAACAAAATGTAAACAATGGTTATCTGCTGCTGTGGGATGCAACAGGTGCATCTGGGATTGGGCTCATGTGGTTGTTTCTAATTAATGGCCAATCACAGTCAGCTGGCTCGGATTCTGTCCAAGACACAAACCTTTGTTCCTTTTCCTTTTCTATTCTTAGCCAGCCTTCTGATGAAATCCTTTCTTCTTTTAGTATAGTTTTAATGTAATATATATCATAAAATAATAATTCAGCCTTCTGAAACATGGAGTCAGACCTCGTCTCTTCCCTCATCCTGGGACCCCTGTGAACACGGTCACAGGCAGACAAGTTTCCCTTCTCTGAACTGGGTGCACAAATTTCCCTTCTCTGAACTGGGTACACAAATTTCCCTTCTCTGAACTGGGCACACACGTTTCTCTTTTCTGAACTGGGCACACAATTTTCCTTTTCCAGGGGGGAAGAGCTGCTCCCACGCTGGGATCAAAGCTGTGGAACCCACCCAGGCAATAACAGCAGACACAGAGGTTCCACTCAGCCCCGAGCAGTTCCTTGGAGCTGAACAAGTCACCCAGGCACAGCTGGATGAAGCTCTGCTCTCACAAAAGGAGGCCCTGGAACCCCTCTGCAAACCTTTAGCAGCAGAACAAAAATGAGGGCAGTCCCTGGGATTAGAGGAGATCAGATCCAGCTCCCTCCTCTGCCTACAGGGGTTGTTAAATCTCTCAGAAGAGCCCTAATGAGTGCGCTATGAGGTATTCTATGGAAGAATGCTCTTGGTTGCTCCTGATGTTACTGCGCTTGGCATTAAATAATTAAATCTTTGCTGGAGAAGAGATGTAAGGGAAAGGCAGGGGGATGGGGGTGGAGGGGGAGAGAGAGTGCACCAAGATGACTTTTAAACAAAATGTGTGAGAAATTCAGACTTGCATTCTCATTCCTATAAATACAACCCCACTTCCCACCTCACAGTCGTTTAGGGAGGGAACATGTATCTCCCTATCTCAATAGCCTTCAATCTGCTAGACAATTAAATTGTCTTTTAATGAAATGTTGGGAGGATTTGGGGAGAATCTGAGGGGAATTTGGGGAGGATTTGGAGCTCAGAGGCTCTGTTGGTGCATATTCTAGTAGCACTCTTTCCCTGCAGGGAGGGTCAGACCCCTCCACTGTGCAGAGATGCTCTGGTGGCCCTGAGCAGTTGGGTCTGGAGATAAATCCTCTCAGCAAGGCTGCTGAGGAGAGCAGGGCGTGTGGGAGGCACAGATTTATGCTGTGATCCTGGTGCCTCTGCAGTGAAAGTTTGAGGCTGTGATGAGGCAGATGTATGGCTGCAGTGCTGAATTTGGTCAGGAAGCTGTGCCAAAAGTGTGAGTGAGAGCCCCTCAGCCTCTGCTGGGGGGTCACTGGGCTGATTTGTTATTTTGGGACGTGACATCAGATGGAGAAGGGCTGCTCTGTTCAATGTCAGTTCTGCTAAAAACATAAAATTGCACAGTTCAGGGGCAGGGTTCTGCTGTGAGGGAGATTTTTTCTGATTTTAATGCTGGATAAAAACATATTTGTGTGTGTGTGTGTCTTCATATACACACACTAGAAAGGTGTGCATGGGAAATTATTTCTGTGGTGACAATTTTTTAATTCTATCTGTGGTCTTTGCAGGTGACAGCCTAAGTATGTCAGGTTTCCAGAAACTGCATATTGAGGCAGTGACCATGCTCATTAATTGTTATTTCTGGGCTTTTTGTAATGCTTTAATAAGACAAAGTTATACCTGAAGTTAATAATTTTCAGTGTGAGACCTGAATATGTAATCTAGTAATGGGAAGTTCCCTTGTATCATTGCAAAGTTCTACATTTATCAGAAGTTCTGGGGCTAGAAAGGAGAGATCTCTTCTTGAGACTTGCAGCATTGCCTCAGTCAGGCTAAAAGCCATGTTTCACTGCTTTTAAACCCAGAAAAAGGCAGTTCTAATTAGTGATGTTTGCTAAAGGCTTTCAAAGGCTGTCACAGTCTGAGGATGCTTGGGGGGTCAGGGAGGGCAAGGTCAGAGTTTCCAGCATTGTGATCCCATTAGTGCAGAGCACTTAAGTTAATCTGGGCTCTGTTAAGGCTGAGTTAACCCCAGAGCTCAGCAATGGAGCTCAGAGTGCAACAGGCAGGACTTGGGAGCTGATCCAGAATCGGGGAAAGCCTCCCTGCGATCAGGGCTGTGAGACAACTTGCTGTGAGCACTTCTGTGTGTTCTGTTCAAGGCTGGATATCCCAAATACCAAATCTGCTCTTCTGCTAAACGACCTGGCTTGGGTCTCTCTGGAAATCCAACTCCCTGCATCTTGCTAGACTTGCAAAGATTTAAGTTTGAACATAATAATGTTCATGATTTGGTAAACTCTTCAATCCCTCGTTACCCAAAGAAGGATTTGTTTCAGTAATGCAGGAAATTATCTTTTTATATAATTGGTTTTTTTTTATTCCTCTCACTCAAAGGCACATTGTAAGTGCAAAATAGAAATTTTGACTATTGCAAAGGAAAGTTATTAAACTTCCATTTATCTGAATTCTGGCAAAACCTTTGGTGCCTTGTGGTGATATTCTCTGTCTGCAGCTGTGTTGTAGAGACCAGATGGCAAAGCTTTACACTTTTGCACACTCTTTAGCTGAGATGCTGCATAAAATTAAGCTACAATTACATTATGAAGAGTAGGAAGCTTCCAAACTTGAAGAAAATAAATTATTCTAAATGCTGTGTCTCCAGAGGATTATGATGAACCCTTCCAGTCTCAGTACTGCAAATTTTCTTTACTTTGAGTCATTTGTAGTGTGGCAGAAAGGGTTTGTTTGATGCAGTTGGTATTTGTCATCATTGTGGTTACTGCAGAACTGACTGCCTTTGGGATTTGCAGGTTGTGACTTGTGAGAAGGTTTGCATCCCATGCTCACCAGAACGTTCTTCCCTCTCTGCTCCTTTCTAATTCACTGCATTTTTTAAATTGAACATTCACTGCATTTTTTTAATTGAACAACAGGATCTTTACATCATCAATCATTCTTATCTCTTACATCATAGGAGGGAGTTGATCAGGGATAATCTGCCAAACTCTGTCTCAGTTTGGCTCTGTGGTTTTGCACTCTGCAGTCATCTAAGCACCTTCTCCTCTCCAGGATCTCCAAACTTATTTCTGCTTATTTCAAGAATTTATTACTCTGAGTGATTTTCTTTCTATTACTTTTTTCTATTGCTACTTATTTCTGGAAGCTCTTTCTGAGTGTTGGGATTTCACCTCAGCCAGAAGAGTCCAGGGCTTGCACAAAGGTGTCTGTCCCTTCTCACCTAAATGTGATTTATAATCTAGGTATATAAACATAAGGGCACCACATGAAGGCAAAATCAAGCTTAATACTGTATGAAAATTATCACTTTGTCTTCATTTTACCCTTTTATCCTGCATAAGTACTTTCATGACAACTTTTGAGAAGGCCAATTCTCAGTGAAAGCTCTGGGTGTTTGCTGGAGAAGTAATGACACATAAATCACTTCTCTTCCTTCTGCAACCATTGCTTTGCAGCTCAAAGTTCAAGGCTCTGCTTTTTCTACTTGTGGGACAATTTGCACCAGCTGGGGCTGGGATTTGTTGACAAAATCTGTGAGGAAACTGATTTTGCTCAGGACAAAAGACACCAGCTATTGAATCCTGTTTGCCTTCCCATTGTGTTTCTGAGGTCTGTGCTTCTGTCACAGAGCAGGATTTCTGGTTTTGGCAAAAAGAGCACATTCTTCATTTTATTGCTGGCTGTAATTTCCTCTGTTATCAGTATAGAACATTATTTTCTTGTCTGTTCTGCTGCTCTCTGGTGCTCCCACATCCACATTTCTATTCACACTTCATCCACATCCATCTCCATGCTTCTGTCACAAGTCTTTCAGAGGGCATTTCAGCAATGAGCAAATTAAATTGCATTAACATATTAGCATTGTTAAATGCATTATATACCAGCCCTGAGATACCACCAGAGTTATAGAAATTGCCCTCCAGGACACAGAAACAACAGACTGAGCTGGATATTACCTCTCCCTAACCAGACTGGGGCAGTTTTGCTTCTCCTTTCCTTCTGCTGTTGCCATTTTCCCTCTGAACATTAAAATCCCAGCTGTATTTTTAATTTTTTTTATGTTTTTCATATATTTTTGATGAGCACTTCTGGAGTATCTGGACACTTTTGGAAAAATGCATTTATCCAAGTGGTATTTAAAAGGTAGTGCATGAGTTCAGCCTCCTTCATTGCTACTTCATTTAGCCACGACATTCCCAAGCTTGCTGCGGTATCTGTGAGGAAGGAAGCAAACTTAATTGCAAAGTCAATGCTAAATGAATTTATAAGTCATGCACACTTTGCACAAGTATCTTCTTCCATGAACTTGAATTGTCACGTTAACTCAGTTTTCTCCTAAAGGGCTTTGAGAGTGATAATCTTATTTTCTCATCTAGTTTCACATGTAACAGAAATGAGGAACTACTGGCCTTGAGCATAAAATCCTTCAAATGCATAATGGTATTTTAGGAGTCTCAAAATATAGTGAGCTCGATGTTTTCTTTTAAAAAATACACTTGAAATGAATACCTGAAAAAATATGCTGCATAATGAAATGAGATATGAAGTGATTGCCTTGAGAATAACTTACAAAGATGATTTTTGCCCTTCAACTGCTGCTCTATACTGAGCATTTCTCTCACATATTAGCTTCCAAGTGGATTTCATTGCCAGTAAATAATGAGTCTTTGAAATAGCTGGAAGTCAAGGAACTTCTTCTCCCAGGAATAAAGAGCACTTTTTTACACAATCCCCTCCACCCTGCAGCCTTATTGCGGGAGCAGGCTGCAGCTCCAGTGGAAAACCACTCGAATTTGAATGGGCAATCAGTTGTGAGCCTGCCTGCATGCCCAGGGGGGAGGATATGCTCCCTCCTGAGATGAAGGAGAGAGAACCAAATGGAAAAAATCCCAGTTTCTCATTTTGCATGGCTGTGGGAGTAACAGAGGTGGAGAGCGTGGATCTGCTGGCTGGGTCAGGGGCACAGCACAGGCAGAAATTGGTGCAGCACACTCAGGGTGGTTCCTGCTGCTCTCCTCCCTCTGGGGAGGCACTTGGGGGATGCCAGGGCTCAGGAGGGCTGATGTGGATGTTTCCTGAGGAGATCTGGGGATGAGAGCACTGAGGGCTGTGTAAATAAATACTGAGAGTGCAAGGGGAGTGCAGGCAGGCAGGGGCAGCTGTCCTGCCACTGTCCCAGCACTGTTTGTCTGTCTCAGTGGGATTTATTGCTATGGGGGCACCCTGGAAACCCAGCAAAGTCATTGTGTAAGGGCAGCAAATCCAGCCCGAGCATCAGCTCTCATCAGGAAATGTGTAAGCTGAGATTTCCATTCTGAGGGAGTTTAAAGCGCTGGGTAGAGTGTCCTCAAGGGTGTTTGATAGCACGGTACGGAAATAAATGTGTGTTCAAAATCCAGATCAGGACTTATGGCCTTGGGTATGTCTAAATTCATGTTTGTGGCTGGAAGATGATGATCATAAGATCAGTGTGGCTTTCCATGCGCTGTGCACAGCAAATTGTTCTTGTGTTACATGCTGCATAAGCCACTACAGGAAAAAAAATCTAAAAATATTTGTAGATTCTCTATCAGCAATAAATGAAAAAAAAAAAAAATGCAAAAAGCAAACAAACAAAAAAAAACCACAATCCCAAAACCCCCCAACAAAGCTGATTTTAAGGTTTTTGTAAATGTGCTGAGAGAACACTGAAAAGTAAGCTTGGGTTGTGTCCCATTGAAGGAGTCTCCTATTTCTGACCAGCAAATTGAAATGGTGGATTGAGAGATTCCTTTCCTGGTGCTTTCCTCTGGCTGTAACAGGCAGGATGGTTGTGCAGTTTTCTTTTGTGATGGGGAGCACATCTCTGTGTTAATGGTGGAGGAAAATTATTCTCTGAGTTTCTATGGGTCAGCCTTAGCTTTCTTTTTTATTTGTTTTATATAATAATGTTGTTTATGTGCAGAATACTTACCAAGGCTTGTGTGCAAAGACCCAGGATCTCTTTTCAGATATGCATATTTTAGATGCCATGCTATTAAATCTAACTGGGATTCTGTTGCTTTAAAATAAATAAATAATTGAGCCTACTGTCCTTGTATCTGTCTCTTCCAGCCTTCTCCTGCTAATAAAGAGTATTATAAATGATAGCTGAATCTGGAAATTAGACAAGACTTCCTTTTTTTTTTTTTTTTTTTTTTTTTTTTTTTTTTTTTTGTGGGTATTTTTTGCTGTAATGCATTTTGTCTGTTTACTGGCTTGAGGTCACTTCCCCCTGTGAGACTTATCTTTTTAATGGCAGTCATTTTTAACATGCACAATTTTTCTGCAAGCATGACATTCACTATCTCTATAATAACAATCATTTGGCTTATGATTTAAACCATTACAGCACTGTGCCATGCTGTGAGACTCAAATGCTGGCTTCACTTTTACATTGTTTATTTTCCTATCAGCATGTTGACAGTTCATAACTCTTGGCTACTTGCACACTGACTGCAATTTCTGTACAGCTTTAGTGGAAATAAAGAACTGCATCAGACAATTGTTTTTTTTGATTACTTGCCTAAGCATGCTGTAAACTTGGTATCAAGATGCTGAACTGGACAGCCACTCTGGAACATGGCACAAATTTGCTGGGAAATAGGTGGGAAATATCACTCTTTAAAATATAGGGGAGGTGTAATAGACAAGGATCAATGAAAACCTTTTTGCAACCTAAATAAAGCTGGGATATATTAAGTACTAAATGAATAGACAGATTTATTGCCTGGATAATTTTGTTTCCTCTCTCCACCCCTCTTCTCTCCCTCATTTGAGGGGCACTAATTTTGAAAGTTTAGTCATGATGGTCTGTGAGTGAAGAAAATTTATTTTACAGGTGATGGTTTTGGGTTTTGTTTGAATCAGTGGAATTTGTTTGGATTATCTAAAGGTTCTATAGAGTTCTTTGCTCCCTGAAGTCATTTCACACATTTTTGCTGCTCTTCAGTTTTCTGAAGGAATCTCTGTATCCAGCAGGCACAGGAGAGAGCATTGCTGGTAAATCTCATCTCAGGACAAACAGGCTCTGGAAACAGCGCGAGGTTCTGAGTTCAATGTGAAATATTGACTGGGGTTTCTTTTTTAAAGAAAGTTTAGTTTTCATCTTATATAAATACAGTGAGGTTTTTACAGCTGGGTCCCAATGTGTATCTCTGCCACAAGATTCTCAGACACAGTTTGAGTCCTGTCCTCTCTCAAAGAAAATCTCTAAAGAACTTTTCACGTGCAAAGGAATTATTTTTGCAAGTTATCCAACCCGAGGTGTCCATAGGTTTAACTTGGTCAATGTTTTATGATGCAGACAGTTTCTGATCTGCACATATTTATCTTTATGAGCTTCCCTTTAAAATATACAGGAATAGTCTGGTCTTCTATACAAGTGTAGGTCTTGGTATTGACCAAAAATATACAGTAAAACCAAAAAAATAATAATTTTGTTACAATCTTATTTATTTTCTTGATTAGAGTTAATTTCTTTTGTAGCAACAGTTTTGTTATTAAAATGAAAAATAGAACGAGGGAGAACTTTGTGTCTTAAAGATGATTGAAGCTGCCTGTCACAGGCAGTGCAGAGGCAGAATTTGGTTTATGCAAAGATAAATTTGTTTAATAAAATCTCATTTTCCAGGCTTTAATACTAATGAGTTGGAGAACTTCTACTTTCAGATACTCCTAATGACTTGTGAGTGTGTTACACATGTACAGTGTTACCTGGGTGTACAATAAAAATTCAGGTTTGTCTCGCAAGCTTCAGGAATTGTATGATTATTCCATTTTCAAGAAAAAATTTGCAGTGTGTCCAGTTGTAGATAAAAAGCTTGACCTTGAGCATTTATTTAAAGTCTTGTCATCTGGAAAAATTAGAGATATTTCAAATGGTTTTTAATAAATCTGATGTCAGAAAACACAAAATTTCAGAGGGACTGACGGCAGTTATAGTCCAGTTTTACATGTAGCAAGTGTTTCATAAAGAACAGACACATATTGTATATTTTTTGGAGAGAATTGCAAGGGCAATTGTGGGGATTTCATCTGAGTCAACTTTTTTTAGATGACTTTTTTGTGACGTGACCTCTTGAGGACGCAGTCCCTGCAGATGAAAATGTTTGGGTTTTCTCTGATTTCTTATCTTCCTTATAAGTGTTTAGTGAATTTGTGCAACATAAATTGATGATGTGTTTGGAAGAATGTTTTATACCATTTTGCACTCTCCATCATGTTGGTGTGGAAATAGCCTACTTTTAATTTTTCTTTAATTCTAGCATCTGAATCGACATTCTTGTAAAAGTAAACAGGTAGGAGGATGGTAGGGCAGAACTTAATTTTGAAACATTCTTATTCCACTTGATATTTGCCTTTTTATTGTCTTAAAATTCAAATTTTTGGCATTGTGTTAATGCAGCTGTTACTCAGTTTGAGATCTCTAACAGGAAGAAAGTGCCCTCAGCTGGGGAACAAAGGGTGACAAATGTCATTCTGCACATCAACTTTCCCAACACTACCCCTGAAGCAGACAGTACATTGACTTAAAAAAAAAAGGAAAAAAAAAGCATTTGAAGCAGTTCAGAGTCAATACGTTATAAAAGTCTCCTAAACCTCTTGTCATTTGGGATAAGGACATCAATAATAGTCATTGTCAACCTTCATTACACTCAGATCATCCATTTTTGTGTCCCTCAGGATGTTTTTCATTGATATTTTCCCTGGAAAGGGAAAAGGCCCTACATCAAGCCAGTGCATAAAGCTTGATTCCTTTCCTCAGGGCTCTTAGTACAAGAGAAACAAATTATTTTAATTACTCTTTTTCTCTTTTGATTTCTTTTATTATTTGTTTGTTCGGTTGGTTTTTCCTCTGAGCTCCTCTCGGGTGCTTAACCTGTTCCTACATGCAGAATGTCCCTTGCTTATTAATCCACATTTAAAAAGTCCAAGAAAAAGGGAATCTTCCACTTGCAAACACATAAAAAAGGGAGATGTTGAGAAAATTACATCCATGCTTCCATTTCTCTAGGGATTTGTCTCAATGTTGCTGATATTCTTTATTTTACACCTGCCTGGAGTTTGGCTTTAATGTCCTTTTTAGCTCATGCAGGTGGAGTTACCCGCACCACCTGAGTTCTTTGCGGTTCTTTTGAAAAAAATAACAAAAAAGATAAAATTCCTGTCTGTGGTTTGAATTTGAGATCTTTGCCAACACAGGAGGGAGGTGCAGGTGCTTTTGAGCATGGATGTTGGTATTCAGATATCAGTATCCTGAACGTATTTGTCTTTATCTAAAGAAGAGAAAAAAAATTGTTTTCTATACAATGACCTATTTTATCAGACCTTGCGGGAGATTTTGCTAGAAGTAGATAAATATTCTCACAGAGAAAAAAATAAACAAAAAACTCAAGAAAACAAAAAAACAAACCAAAAAAACCCCCAAAAATCCCAAGAAAAACAAAACCAAACCAAACAAACAAAAGCCTTATCAGGAAACCCCTTTGATCATATTTTTGTGTGCCAGGCAAAGAATTTGGTGAGTACAAAAATGCCTCTGCTCAATATAGGAGCTGGGGTACACGAAATAGTCCTGTAAAAATATACATCCGTGGAGTTCCCCTTCATAATTAATTTCTCTGCTAGTTTCTGAGTTTTTACGGTTTTACCTTTCAGGATTTTGGGGTTTTTTTGATGAATTGTGACCAGCCAATCCCACTCCGAGTTTCATTAGCGCGGTGTTTGCAGAGCTGGGGAAATTTCTTTCTCCGGTGTCACTTTTAAGAGACTCTTCAGGTGGTGGATGTACTCATCATGCCTCTTTTGTCAGCGCAGGGGACTTCATTAGAGCGTGGCAGCGCTTGAAAGGGCAGAGCCTGCCGAGGCAGAGACCCGAGCACGGCTGGGGAAGCGGGCCTGGAGTGCCATTATCGGCTGTCAATGCAGCCCTACCTCAGGCCATTCCCACAACATCTCTAATTCTGTCCCCCTCTGACCCCTTTCATGCCAGAAAATGGCGGAATTGTGCAGTTGTGCCTTTGAAAAGTGGTGGAGAGCCTGGCACGATGGATCCCTCGTGATATTGTGGGGAATGTTGAGCCAGGCCCACGGGGGTTTTCAAAGGGGTGGAATTATGCTGATCATCCTACAGGGCAGTGCAGTTTTATCTCCAATCCTACAAATAAAACATGGGTGTGCTCTCCTTGTCATTATAATCACTCTATAAAATGATGCATGAAGAGATTGTGAAGGTGCTGGAAATACTCTGCATTTTTCCAAACAGCTCAAAGGCAGTGATGCTGTGTGGGCCTTTCCAACACCAGGGCACCCTCTGACCCAAATCCTCCGAAGGGACTGAGCTCTGTGAAACAGCTTCAGGCTCTGTGGCATCACAGCAGTGCAACACTCTCAGAGCTCCTTGTGTGTGTGTGAGGAAATTGGAGAGACAATATCACTCTCCAATACAAATAACTGAAAACTGATGTTTTTCTCCTAGAGTGGACTGGATATGACACAACCCTTTGCCATCCCCAGCGTGGGCACAATGTCCCTGAGTTACCTGGGCCACGTTTTGGTGGCAATGCCCACTCTGGCACCTGGGCACATCCTGCAGCTGCTGCAGGGAAGGGAATGGGAGGAGGGAAGGCACTGCAGGATCCTGCTGGGTGTAAGTTTAGGAATGACAGACAAGCAGGTGAGCCTTGAATTGATATGCAGGTAAGCACTTCTCTTCCTCACCTCGCTTTTATACTTTGCTAAATCCAGATTTAGGGCTTGGTTTTCTTCTTATGGCACAGTTGTGAGGACATGTTCAGAAAACCTTGAATCTATTCATTTCTTTTTGCTCTGCCTACCCCAATTTAAAGCTGTGGTTACTGGGAGAAAGCACAGGGATCTGGAAGGAAAATAATGTTCACCTCTTGGCTTTCTGTTGTAAGCATAATATTCAGAGTGTTTTTTGCCATATTAATGTGTAGCTCATAATTGTTAATATTGCCAGTGATTTACTGATGAGCCTCTTAACTTTAAGCAATGCTGTGACTCAATCCCTTTCCCTGTAGCATTAAGAACTAATTTGACATTTGCTACAGGCAAAGCTGCAAGATGACTCAGATTGTCAAATGTCCTTTGTCCTCACAAATGCAAAATCCTCCAGCCAAGTTTCAAATGCAATTCCATTTTATTCTAATTTATTGTTCATTTCTCTTCCTGACACAGCAGCTCCCTAACGAGTCCCCACATCACATCATTGCCTAAATGTTTGCTCACACAGGAATGCTGTCAGTCACTGGCACAGGACATCAGGATTTCTGATCAAACACCCTTTGGGAGCTCTGCCAGCAATGGGGAAAAGCTGAACCAAGTTGGGGGAAGGGAAGGGCTAAACAAGACTCATTTGTATCCAGGAGATGAGATTATTTTAAATAATAACTCGGAAAACTGAGTGGAATGAGTTCATTTCTATGTACTTCTTAGAATGCATATTTTTTAAGGCATTGGTTATAAGGCAAGTGGTGGATAAAATGCTGATACCAATGAGCAGAGCAGAAATGAACCCTCAGAACATTCAGGCCTTCCTGGGGCTGCAAAGAACCTTGGATTCAGCCTGAAAATCACTAAAGATAAAATGAGGGATGATTCCTCTGAGGATGAATCACTCCTAGGTCATCTGTGTTAAAAGTAATGTGAGCATTTTAAATACTCATTTTTTTTTCTCTTGCATCCTTTTGAGTCATGATCTTGATTTTGTTTGTTTTAAAATACCCACAAGAAGAGAACATCAGTGGTTCAGTTTTACAAACAGTATGTTTGCTTTTAATTTATTCTAAAATATAATTGTTCTTTGCACAATGTATCAAAGCCTCCATCAGTTCAAGAGGTAAGTGGCACAAAGGAATTGATCAATTTTAAATTCAAAATACTAAAATAGATTTTTCATTTTGTGTACCTCAATGAAAGTAATTAGATTTTTTTTTCCCTAATCTGAGAAGAATTTAATGACAGTGTATAGCCTTGAACTTCCCCTGATCTCTGCACTGTAGCTGCATACAAATCAATAGCACACTTCACTCACAAGAGTTTATGTCCTTGTCAGCTCAAAATCCTGGTCACTCAGGGCTGTCACACTGGAGGTGAGCTTTGCACATCTCCCTGGATGCATCCCTTCATCCCTTCATTTTGCACATCTCCCTGGATGCATCCCTTCATCCCTTCATTTTGCACATCTCCCTGGATTCCTTCATCCCCCTGGTGGGACAGGGAATGGGAGTGGGAGGGAAACAGCCACGGTTGTGGTTCTCTGCCAGCCCTTCCTTACCCCAAATCTTAAAAACAACCCCAAATCTTAAAAACAACCCCAAATCTTAAAAAAAACTGAGATCTTTCTCACAAATGGGGAATGTTGCACTCCCTGAGGAGCCCCTGTGTTGCCACTGCTCTGGGATATCTCGGGAGGAGCAGCTGGCTGGGCTTCAGCTGAACAGGATTCTCACTCTGGGCACTGAGTCAGGAGACCAAAAGGAAGAACAATTTATGATGATTTAACACAGCAAAAGCTCCCATGCATAGAGACAATGAAATATGGGCAGTGTTATTTTGTCACTAACTTTTACGTGCCTCACTCTGAAATCACCTTTTAAGTTATTTCAATAGAATTCCCTGTGCTGTGTTTTAATACGAAAACAAAAACCTCTCAGCCACTGTCTGAAACTGCAATATTGCCATGGTCCATCATTTGGCTTTATGCACAGATTCTTAGTAATATTGATGATGATTATATCATCTCATCATCATCATCTTATTCTGAGGTGAAGAGAATTCAGAAAGTGAATTCTTACAGAGCTTGAAAAGAGCTGTGGCCCCAAGTCCTGGACTCAGTGACAGGATCTGGATTACATTTCCTTCTGTAGTATGAAAACTGAAGTTTTTTAACCCAGGAGCCTGAGGGCTGCTCTGTGTTGACCCAGAAACAGAGTCACAACAAGATCTAAACCCTTCCAGTAATTCCAGAATAGAAGATATTTATTCTGAGAAGGCAAAAGGGTTAACTCTGTCAGGAAATAAGACTCTGAGAAAATGGGCAGCCTGAAATGCAGCTGTTACCATCAAACACTACATGTGCTGCTTGTAGAATAAATGGGTTTACTTGGTACATATTCCTCATCTCTTTGGAACTAAGGAAAAGCAGCAATTCTGCTTTTAAAAACCTCACTCTTCTCCTGCCTTGTTTCCAGGTGCTATTAAAAAAAAATCATAAAAACATCAAAACACATTCCCTAAACTGATTGACTTTCATCAAGAGCTCTTTCAATGTCACAGAAATAGATTTCATTGGTGTTGACAGCCTGGCTTGATGCTAAGCTTGTATTGAAACCCTACCAACAGGAAAAGACTGCTGAGTTGAACATAATGGTCATATTAGGGGTTTTTGCAGTGCCTGTCTCTGTGGTGGATGCGATTTCCTCTATTTTGACCCCAAGAAGCTTTTACAGCAGCTCATTTAAAGTTCATGTCTCCAAAAGGAAAACAGTGGAAATACAGAAAGCGAAATGATCAACAGCACTTTTGTGTGGAGGAGCCCTCCCACCGGCCAGGGGCTCTGCGGGGAGCAGGGATGGGAAATCAGAGCTGCCCTTAAAACACAGCAAATGTCTTTTCCAACATCATATACGCGAAACTCCCCAGCACTCTCCCTGTCTGTAAACTGCTCAGGACAGGAGGGGCAGGCTCTAACGATGTGGAGAGCGCTCTAAATGCCTGCCCTGCCCAGCTTCCCCTGCTGCTGCTGTCTGTGGCTGTGCTCTGAGCATCCCCTGGCCTCCTGAGGGGCTCTGAATAATGCATCCATCAGCAACTTTCACATCCCCTGAGACCGTTCCCATTTTCTAAAGCAGCTTGGTTCAGGGCTGTAATTGAAACCGTGCACTGAACTGGTATTTTTATATCGGCCACTCTGAAAGTCTGTCCCTTCATTTCCATGTGCTGTCATCTTCTTTTTCTGCCCGGTCTTTGGAAAAAACAAACCCTGGAAACAGTCCAGCATGTCAGTGAAGCCATGGCCATTCCCCACCCTGGTGCTCTCCTCCTTGTGGTCATTCTGCAATGTCCAGCCATGCAAACCAGGGGAAGGAAATGAGATGTCTCCCTCATCCACGTGGAGTATTTCCTGGATAAAATTGAAGCAGGGCTGTATCACTTTTTTCTGTCCTTTTTTCCGCAAACTCTGGTCAAGAGCAAGTTCAGAGTCAATAAATTCTTTACACAGCCCCTCTGTTCTATTTCCCTTGGTGTTGGCATCCACTCATTGTGGGGTAAGGAGAACATCCTGAGTTGGGAGGGATCTACAAAGATCACCAAAATCAATCTCTGGACAGAAAGTCCAAGAGCTGCCCATTGAATGCAATTCCATGTTCAGAAAGGAGCACTGCAAACACAAATATTCCACAGTTCCACTTTTGGCTCCCACTCTCCTTAACCAATCCTGTCTGGAATGGGAAGGACAAACCCAAAACTCTGCGAAACTGCGGCAATATGGGAAAAGCTCACAATTTACTGGCGTCAGCTGGGAAATGTTTATTCCTGGAGTTTGCTCATTTTTGCCAGAGAAGCAGAACTAAGTTACACTTTTGTCCTTAGCTATGACTTTTTGAGAGTGTGGCTCAGGCATGGCAGGAAACTTGTGTTTAATATTCCACTTTGGTGATGATGTGTGCAAATCTGTTCCCCTAACACCTTTTTAGATTATTTTTTTTTACACTCTTTTTTTCCCCCGGTTTGTACAGATGTAAACTTGTCAAGTGGGATGTGGGTCAAGTAGTGTGGAGAAATACAGTTAATTGTTGAAAAATACTTTTAAAATGCTGTAATTTGTTACAAATAAGTTGAATTATAAACAACAAAATTAAGCTTGGTGCTAATTTCTCTTGTGTTCCTCCCAGTTGGCAAAAATAGAAAATGGCTAGTCAGCTTTCCCATTGTTTACATAGTTTTGAGTTTTTAATTAACATAATCTGCTTATTGCAATGTAGCTGTTAATTGCAGCCAGTTGAAGGAGAGGGGTACAAATTGCTGTTTATGTAGTAGAAGAAGGAGCCAAATAATTAGGGAAACTGTTTCCCATATAGGAAATGACAATATTTTCTTTCTTTACACAGAAACATAAATAAATCTGTGACCAACTGTTTAGACACCATTTAAAAAGCACTGTAGCACGGCGAGGAACTTCAATACATTCAAATTGGTTCATTTCTCCATCAACTTGCCTGAGCACATTTTTCTTTTTAATGAAAATGAAGGTTCTGTTAAAAAAAACTCTGTGCTCAGTTTTCAGGATTTGGGGGGGGTCTGTAAATTCTCTCTGGTCAGCCCCAAGATTGTTCTGCAGCAGCAGCTCTGTGCTTTAAATATCTGAGACTGGCTTGAGTCTTTATAAGAATGACTGTCAGGGCCTGTGAGTGTTCCAAGACTATTTCAGTGTCTTCATTATTGGCAATTAAAATGATGACTGTTTAGGCACTGAGTATTTCTATTTGTTTTCCTCGAAAATGATGGGGTCTTTGCAAGGAAAAAAAAAACATAAATCAATGGTTTTGGCAAAAATTCATATGATATGTCTGTCTGTAAGCATGCTTAATTACTGCATGTGACTCTGCAGGGGATTCTTAGGCAAAGAACCATTAATTTTGACTTTTTCTGCAAACCTAAGCAACAGAACCAAACCTAATTACAGGGCTGAGTTTTGTCCCAGCCATATAATCCACTGTGTGAGTTTTACTCTTCTTCACACTCGCACTGCAGCCAGATATGGCAAAGGTTATTAAGTATTCTGATCTCATAAACTAAAAAGGAACAAAAAAGGATGCTGCTAAGATGACTTGGTTCTCTTTAAACACAGCAAGCTTTGCTTTATGCTAGAATGAGCAATGATTAAGAAGGTTCGGCTGCATTATTAGAAATCTTTAATTGCAAAACGAAGAGCAGCTATGTATTCTGCAAAATGTAATCGAAATCACTCGCAGGAGCAAATTAAATATATTCATGAGGAAAAGTTCCAAATATTTTATCTGTTGACCTTTACCATGCGCTGTAAAATTGGTGCTGTTGCATAACTTTAAAAACAAGAGTGCTGCAATGTGAGGGCCCATTTAATCTGATGTGGTTTGGGATGCCACCCTTGATTGGCAATGCTGAGTGTGGGCATCTTTGTGGCTCCAATATTGCCCTTATGCCCACAATAATACTAATTTCTGATATTAATAACAGGGACAATGGTTATTGATCCATTCCAAATCACACCCTGCTTTCCTAGGCCTGGCACCTGAGTCAGGGAAATGGGCGATGAATTGCTGGCAGGATAAAATGGATCCTTGGAAGTAAAATTTATGCTTTGAACCTTCCAAATCATTGTTGCCATGATAATTCATTTCACTTTGTGACAAAAGACTGGGGTCTGCAGTGAGATTTAACTCAGGCTGATGCTGCTGAAGAATGTCCTGATGAGTTGTGTGCAGTAGCTCAACAGAGGATAATAGATCCTGAAAAAAAGAAAAGTTCCTAAAATGACCACTAATGCTGTTTTTCAGGAGAAAGAGCTCTCTTATTTACAGGATGTGAAGAGGGGTGATGGAGAGCTTTTAGACAGAAAGTGAAACAACTCTTAAAACATCCTAATGCCTTCAGAATACCACCTTGCCCCCCTCCTCCTGGTGCTTTATGATTCCAGTCTCTTTTGAGTGAGAATGCTCCAATGAAATATATTAATCCTTTTATTGTAAGGAGGGAGGCAGAACACTTACCGAGCAATTTAAGAGATGCAAGTGAACCTGATCACTCCTGAACTCAAAAGGAGTAAAGAGAAAATTCTTTTTCCCCTTCTTTTGCCTGGTAATGAAAGTGAATACTTAGATTTGGACTCTTTTCAGCATTCTGCCTCAAGAAATGAGCAGGGAATGGATTTTCCCATTGCTGCCCTCTCCCAGCTCAGAGCTCCACTCCTCCACCCTCTGCTCCACTTCTCTGGTGTGTCACCAACTTTTTAAAGGGTTATCAAGAGTGGTTATCAGTCAGTGCAGCCCTCAGAATGGCTCTCCTGTAACTGATGGAAAGGTGAGTGTGAGGAGAATTGTGGTTTATGGGGGTCAATATTCCCGACATGCTACAGAATTCCTTCAGTTTTGTCCCCATTTTTTTTCTCTCTGCATAAGTGGGTCATTCAGCCTTTTGCACAACAAATTCTCGGGATCAGGACTGCTCTTCTGCCCCCAGGGTAATTTGCAGCTTAAGTATCAGCTGGTTAGAGAGAGGGGAATTGAAGCAGGTCAAAACTGCTCCTAAATCAACATGGCTGAATGCCTTATTTAAGTGAGGATAAGGAATACATGGGATTTATGCTGAAATCTGAACCAGGCATGGACTTTGTCAGTCCTGCTGGTGCTGGATCCCTCCTGGGTGGTACTCACAGGCAAAAAAAATTAACAAAAATTGTGAAAAAGTACAAATACCTTCTTCAGCTGGAGCTTGTTACTGTGCAAGGTGTTCGTTTCCAGGGGCTGTGTGGTGAGTGAGTGACAGCCACCAGCAGCCCCTCACAGGTGACAAGGGGGTGTATCACTCAGTTCATTAGGGGTATAAATTTATTTATGTACATATATATATATATATACATTTATTTATATAAATTTTTATATATAAATATATAAAATTTATATAAATATAAATCTTATATATTTATATATTTATTATTTATTTCTAATAAATTTCTAATAAATATAAAATATATTCATATAAATATTTATTTATTTATTTATTTATTTATCTATTTACACTGATATAAACCACAGCACTGAGAGTTTGGAGCAGATGAAGCAGCACTTTCATAGGACAACTATGAGACCTTTTGGCATCTTGCAGGTGAGAAGGAAGCTGTCTCTATGTGCACAATGCACTGTATAGGATTAATTCAAATTGCTAAGAAATCGACACAGGTTTTTTTATATCCCAAATCAAGGGAGTGATTAAGATTCTGTAAATAAGAGTTTCTCAAAAACTTGAGGGATAAAGGAAATAGTTGCTTGATGCAGCGGCATCTTTTCAATTCAGATGGATTCTGATGATGAACAGGAACATCCAGGAACACTTATTTTGTTTTATTTTCATTTTTAACATGTCTTGGCAATAAACAAGCCCTGTGAATGAATACACCTGCTGAAAGAGTGGAATGGGCTCTGTGGCACTGAGAGTGCTCCTCCCTTGCAGTGCAGCAGCTGGAAAATGAAGATCCAGCCACAGACACAGTTCCCCCCATGGAGCAGCAAGACATGGTAAAAGCAGGAAGAAGATAAAATGTTATTATAGGGCCATTGATCTTGTGTTACCTGAAAGGAGTGAATACAGGTGGCAGAGCTGGCAGAGTGCTGAGCTACCCCAGCCCATGCAAAGCTCAGAAGAGTAGAAAACAGCTTCAACAGATCTTAGTCCAAATTTAGGGATGGGGACAGGAGGCCAGCTGACCTTTAGAAACTTTTAGGTCTATAAAAGCTGTCAGATTCCTTAAAAATAACCAAAGCTTGGATGTCAACTGTGACTGCATTCTCCATGAAAATAGGAATTTCTCTTAAAATTTAAAATATTGCTTACAAACATCAAGTGTCCCTGCCAGGTAATATCATGGACTTTTATTACCAGGTTTAAATACAGAGGTTCTGGAACAGAAGTGCTCACACACAATTATCTATGGGGACTCCAGCAGTGCTGCTCATCCCAGTCTGGTGACAGACCTGCCTGGGTGACACAAACCCTAAGCACCTCTGCAGGGACATTTTGTTTCTTTATTAATAATATTTATAATATTTAAAATATTAAAATATTAATAATATCAATAATATTAATAATATTACTATCAATATTAATATCAATAACAACAAACAGTGATATATTATTAACAATATAATAATATAATAATAGTAATAATAGTAATAATAATAATAATAATAGTAATGGATTCTTTCCCTCTACAGTCTGTGTTTTTCCCCTTTACCCTTTGTTTTTGAAGTCCTTTCCACCCCGGGTGTTTTCCTGCAGAGGCACAGCAAATCAGCCCAACTCATCCCTCACCACCAAATCAGTGGTAAGTCTGTTGGAATCATCAATCTTTCTGCTTTGAATAAAGTTTTTAAATATTTAGTCTGAAGCTTGAGCACAGCACTTGTGCCACATTCAGTGCTGACGGTGAGAGTTAGAGCAATCCACTGACGGAAATAATTTGGGAGTAAACTGACAAATTCTGTCTGGTTTGATTCCCTTTGTTTTCCTGCCCATGAATCATTCAGGGACTGAGTGAATATTCTCAGAACACACCTGACTTTCTCTCAGACAGGCAGGATTCTCTTTCTGCCTCCTGCTCAGATGCCTGGGTGTGATTTTGATGAGAAAGTGGAAACTCTTGGCTCTCCTCCCTCTCCCCTTCAGCTGAGCTTGCAAAGGGGATTCTCTGCGGCTGCCGCTGATTTTGAGTTGCTTATCAAGAGCCTGGTCTAATCTAATCTAAAAGCTCTCCAGTGACAGGGAGTTTATATCACTGCTGTCTGGGAAGAGCTGGTGCTCAAAATCCATATTTGGTTGTTTTATTTACATCTGCCTGGCAGCTCGCTGAAGGAAATGTGTTTGGATGTAATTTTTCAGCCATTTTCGGATCCAAAATGAGACCTGAGACAAAGGAAAATGCAATTTTTGGGGTGGTGAACATGTCATGAGGAAATGAGCTTTTTTTTTACTTGTTTTTATTCCTGGCATTAAATATCAGATAGAAAATGAAGAAGGTTCCAATCAAAGACTGATCTAAGGTGAAACCCAGTGTGAGACCCCCTCCATTACTCAAAATATTCAGAATAAATCAAGCTTGTCCATGGGGTAGGAATATCTGTATGACTTTCAGCCTGAGTAAAAGATGACTTTTATATTCACTCCAGCAATCTGAGTTTTTCATTTCTGTCTCCCATGTGTTTTTCAGATGCTGTGATTGTGGTTAGGTTTAAGGGTTGGATTTTTTCCCTTTCCATAATAATCCATGCTCTCTGGTCAATGAGATTAAGCAAATTGACACTAAATAAAAGCTAATTAACTGACGTGATTATCAATTGTTTATCCTCAGGGAATAGATTATAAAAAAAAGTGGAAGTAAATGGTGTCAAGATGCAGTCTGACTAATAATAATAATAATAATAATAATAATAATAATACATTTGTGTAGCTTTTGGCTGCCAGTAGCCAGCCAGCAGCTGAGTCAAGATGCAGCCTCACCTCCTGCCCATTGCCTTTGAGCAGCAGCTATGGATTAAGTCTGACAGAGTGAAAATAAATGGGGGAGTGCAGCTGAAGCCAAGCATTTATCAATCCTGGTTGTACTCTTTGCAAGGCAAGCCTGATACAATTTAATAAGATAACAAAAAGCTTAACGGTGTCCCCAGGATGTCAAAATATGGATTTATGCCCTGTATCCAGGCTGCTGCTCTTAACCTGATGAATTTTAAGCTGTTTCAGGTTTTGAGTTTAGCATCCATAAGTCAGTAGGTGCAATAGGAATTATTTTGGGGTACTAAAGTGAATATCTGTGCATGCATATGGCAGGGGTATTTCAGGGATCATAAAATGGGTGGAAGAACCAGAGAAAGCTTTGGGATAACAGGTCTGATCCTTCATTATGGATCATGCTGTGCTTTATATTCTCCAAAAGCTTTGTTTCAAGCAGTTTAGGGATTAAACCTGTGAGTGCAGGAAGGGAGAGACCCACAATAATCTGAAAGAATATTTCTTTATCTTCTTTTGTTGCCCTTTTGGAACTGGAGATGTTATCATTGCCCCTCTTTTCTCTGCTCTTCATTACATTTAAAATGAGCCAGCAGGATGCCATCATGAACAGTTATTATTTCTATCCCTAATTTAATTTTTATTTTTATCCCAAATTTTTCACTGGTTACCAAACCTTTGATTCCAGTGACATTCCACTGTGTGGGTTTGGTGATTTTTTTGTTCAAGAACCCCGAGAATTTTCCCAGCACAGAACATGTGGGGCTGTCTCTGCCTGCAGCATTGCTCTCCAATGAGAGAAAATTAAACAATTGCAGGTGGGTTTTGTGCCTGTGTGTAATAAATACTATCAAGGTATCAATCATTGGTTAAGGTAACCTTTTGGACTGCACAGAAGGAATCCCTGTAGTCTCTCAATGACTATTTATCATTCTTTTCCAGAGCGATTTTGATCCAAATCGATTCTTTTCCTGTGCTGCTCTATTTTTATGCCCTAGTCCATCTTTAATATACACCATGGCACTATCTGTTCTTGAGGGTTTGATGAATGTACTCCAGCCACCACTGTTTTTTCATGGCAGCTCTCCATTGATTCTCATCATATCAGCTTTCAGCGCTGGCACCATTTGTTAGGATTCCTCTGTTGTTGGTTGGTGCACAAACACTTCAGCCCTCTCCCAGCAGTTCTTTTTGGGATTCTCTGTGGTTTCTTTGATCAATCCCACCTGCCCTGCTCAGGAGGGACGTGCCCCAGTTATTGCAGCTCTTCAGAGAGGTGGGGCAGGAGTGGCCCCACAGCTCTGCCGGGCCAGCCCTTGATCTGAGCGCAGGGAGCAGGAAATATTCCTGAGCCCAATTTCCAGAGCAGGAGGGGATGGTTAGCACAGGCAAGCCAGTCAGCTCTCTTTGTCAGAGAGGAAAGGGATGGTTCTGCCTTGATCTGTTTCAGAGATGATCAAAAACCAGATTAAAGGGCCTGAGATCTCTGTTCAGCCATGCCGCATCTGTGTGCTGGATAACAATGCTGCCGGGCCTCCTCCTGCCCTCTACTGCCTCCTCCTCTACCCAAACCTGCTCCTTCCTTTCCTTGGGATGCTCCCCCACATCCACCGGCTGCCATCACCCCACACCTAAGAGCTGATGGAATTTTTCTGGGAGCAAGTGGGTTTAGGCTGGGGGTTAAATAAAATAGGTGTGATGCTGTTCACAGGGGTTCTTGGATGAGGGAAGAGATGGGGATCTGACTCCATGTTTTAGAAGGCTTGATTTATTATTTTATGATATATATTACATTAAATATACTAAAATAATAGAAGAAATGGTTTCATCAGAAGGCTAGTTTAGAATAGAATAGAAAGGAATGATAACAAAGCTTCTGTCTTGGACAGAGAGTTTGAGCCAGCTGACAGTGATTGGCCATTAATTACAAACAAACTAACATGAGCCAATCCCAGATGCACCTGTTGCATTCCACAGCAGCAGATAATCAACGTTTACATTTTGTTCTTGAAGTCTCTCAGCTTCTCAGGAGGAAAAATCCTAAAAAAGGATTTTTCATGAAAAGATGTCTGCGGCAAATAGGTGCAGAATTTCCATCAAATGCCAGAGTTGCTTCCTTAGGCTGTGGATTAAATGGAATAGGTGCAGAATTTCCATCACATGCCAGGGTTTCTTCCTTAGGCTGGGGTTAAATGGAATAGGTGCAGAATTTCCATCACATGCCAGGGTTTCTTCCTTAGGCTGTGGATTAAATGGAATAGGTGCAGAATTTCCATTACATGCCAGGGCTGCTTTCCTGCTCCACATCCACTCCCAGGGAGGGAAGGAGCCCAAGGAATTCTCAGGGCAGCAAAACCTGCTGAAATTCTGCAGTAAACAGCTGCATCTTGCAGCAAAGACCATTTTCCTGTTTGGAGAGCATCTGGAAAATACCTTGGAAGCTGCATTAGAAGGGATAACCTTTAGAGGGGTAGTCCACAGCAGCCATAAAATAAAATTGTTTAAGAATGGGGCAGCTGAGCAGCTGGAGCATGCAGGAACTGCACTTTCCATTCAGCTCCTCTGTTCTTTGATTGACTTACAGCCTTTTTGCCCCTGATTAAAATTGTTAGAGTATGATTTTCCAGTACTGTTTTGTGTAATAAATCATCTGTTATAAACCAGCCATTGTGATGAGTGCTCCTCTGGAGTTTGATGTATGAGGCACCAGGCTGTATTTCTCAAATCTATTTTAATCCACTGAAATGAAAATTTTACTATTGTTAAATGCAATTTTTACTGACTTACAGAAATATTAGTAATTATTGAGGAGTTAGGTCAAGTCTTTCCACTTTAGCAAAAGTGGCAATAGATCTTAGTGATGTGAGAGCTGATAATCATCTTTTCTTTATTATATTTAGGCAGATTCTAGATGCATTTATCATTTCATCAAAACATCTGTTTTTGAAAACAAGAAAAGGAATGTAATATATAAATTCAGTTGCATTGTAATGAGAAAAAAAAAAATGAAAACCAATGAGCTCTACAAGTTTTTCATAAGTTCAGCACTCTTTCTGTTTACATACATTATTCAGTGGGTTAAAAATGCTTTTCTCTCCAAAGCAGGGGCTGATCTTGTTCTCACTCTCAGTGAAGAAATGTCTCTGAAAGAAGCCTGTAAGAGTTGTAAGGAGAGCAAAGCTGACCAAAGGTTGAGGACAACAAGTGGTGAAAAATGGCATTTCTGCAGAAGAAAAGAGAAACTTGGGCAAACCAAGATGCTGGACCCACTCAGGACAGGTTGGTACTGAATAACAAGCATTAAATATTTTTTTTCTTCTTTTCTGAATGTAGCTCTTTGTGGATGGTATGCTTAGAAGTAAGCAAACAAAAATATGTACTATCAACAGGCCTTCCCTTTCTCTTATCAAGCTTATTAAAGGAGCCAAATCCTTCCAATTCAGACTGACCTTTATGTATTACATTTTAGTTTAAAAAAGCTCTGACTCTGGTTCACTGGGACTGTGGGCCAAACATTAAGCTGAGCATGGAGAGAGCCCAGTTTTAAAGAGTACTGAGCTAACTACATCCAGTTCTGTCTCAAATCATTGCTTTAAACCCGTATTTCTCAATTGTATGCAGTGCCTTCTATCCCGCCTGAAATTCCTTTTTCTTTCTGCACAAGAGCAGAAAAGGCGAAGTGGCTGAGGTCACCTGATCCCCTAATGAAAAATGGATGTGGTCAGAGTTCCAGAAATGTGACAAAAGCTTTTGGCAGGGAGCAGGCAGGCCCAGGGGACAGGCCCGGGCTGCTGGGGACACGTGAGCACTTGCAGGAGAAGGAGGGACCTCGTCCTCCGGTCACCTGCAGGGAATGGAGCTGGCACTGAGCGCTCAGGGCACAGCCCAGGAACCTGCAGGGAGCTCAGAGAGCCGGGGAAGAGCTGGGAGGAGGAGAGGGCTGGATGGAGGGTGGGGAAATGCCAGCCCAGGGCTGGATGGAGGGTGTGAAATGCCAGTCCAGTAATGTGGCTCCGTCCAGGCTGAGAGGGGGGGAATGCAGAGCCCTGGGGAACTCAGAGACATTCACAGCAATGCAGCAGGGAAGGAGGAACTGGAATGGAGGAGGAATTGGGATGAGGAATTGGAATAAGGAACTGGAAGGAGGAATTGGAATGGGGAATTAATTTGAACAAGAAATTGAA
This sequence comes from Melozone crissalis, assembly GCF_028551555.1. Lineage (NCBI taxonomy): Eukaryota > Metazoa > Chordata > Aves > Passeriformes > Passerellidae > Melozone > Melozone crissalis. Next base: position 20,759,453 of record NW_026535846.1, on the reverse strand, counting down.
AGGAGGAATTGGGATGAGGAATTAGGATGAGGAATTGCAATGAGGAATTAATTGGGATGAGGAATTGGAATTAATGAAGAATTGGGATGAGGAGTTGGAATAGGGAATTGGAAGGAGGAATTGGAATGGGGAATTAATTGGGATGAGGAATTGGGATGAGGAATTGGGATGAGGCATAAGAATGAGGAATTGGGATGAGCAATTGGAATGAATGAGGAATTGGGATGAGGAATTAGGATGAGGAATTAATTGGGATGAGCAATTGGAATGAGGATTGGAATGAATGAAGAATTGGGATGAGGAATTGGAATAAGGAATTGGAATGAATGAAGGATTGGGATGAGGAGTTGGAATAAGGAATTAGGAATTATTTGGAATGAGCAATTGGAATGAGGAATTGGGATGAGGAATTTGGATTAGGAATTGGGATGAAGAATTAATTGGAATGAGGAATTGGAAGGAGGAATTGGGATGAATGAAGAATTGGGATGAGGAATTGGAATAAGGAATTGGAATGAATGAAGAATTGGGATGAGGAGTTGGAATAGGGAATTGGAAGGATGAATTGGAATGAGGAATTAATTGGAATGAGGAATTAATTGGAATGAGGAACTCAGATGAGGACTTGGAGCTGCAGAGGATGGAGCAAGGGGCAGGAGCCAAGGCTGAGCTCTGTGAGGGATCAGATGTGCCATGGGATAATTACCTGAGCAGCTCTCAGGTGAACACAGAGCTCTGTTCTGCTGCTTGGGAAGTCAGATAATTTAAAGGACACCTGTGAGAAAAGCTCTGGTAACAAGAGGCTGGCACTTGGAGTTTTTTTGTTGTTTGAACAATATAAAGGCTGAGCCAGCACCTCATCATTTCCCCGAGCAGTGGCCTATTGTAAGTCACAGATTACAGCTCAGAGAAGAAAAGAAATACAAATAGTAGGATTTATAGAAAGCAAATAGTCATTTTGTCTATTAAGGGAGAGTCAAGCTCAGTGCAAGGGAAGGGTGAAATCAATATGCTGTAACTCATAAATGTAAAGGCACTATAGAAGAAATATGAGATGATTTGAAGGTGAACTCACTACAATGATCACTTTATTTTTAACACAGTAAGTAGTCTAGTGGTTTCAGCAGCAAAGATGAGAAGTTTATAAAATGTAATAAAACTCTTAGAAGTCAGAGCTTTTTCTTGGGTCATATCACAAATTTTTTTGGAAAGAAACACTGTCAGCTGTGTATCAGATCCTTCACTGCTCTGGATTTCTCTTTCTGTGTTTGTTTCAGGGAGAGCCAGAATATTAATAGAGCCTTCTTCATTTGATTAATCATTAAAAGAATGGCTGTGATTTCTTTTGTTCCCTTCACAGGAATCCATGCAAATGCAGGTTTGCACCTTCCTTCTGTTGATTAACAATTTCAAAGGCATGGTCTGTCTGATTATTTAATTTTTTTACCCTGAAATGCAAACTCAATAACAACATCATGCACATTGAGGAACTTTTACTTCAGATTTACTTCAGTCTGGTCCCTGGGACTAAATTCCCATTTACAGCTGGTGGTCCATCATGTGAAGTAAAGCAAAGTGGGAAAATAAGTTCCTATATGTAGGTTTCTTAAGATTGAAGTTCTTGAAATAATAAAGATCTTGAGACAAGGTAATCCAAGTATTGAAATAAAGATCTTGAGATCTTAAGCTACTCAGATTCATAGAATTTCATGCTTATTCTTTATTTCAGGTTATCTGCTGTTTATTCCTTTGCGAAGCTGACAGGTCTGAATAATCTGCTTTTAAAGGTAACGTTCTAAATTACAATATATTTATATTTATTTTAAACTATTACAAAGCATACTTACAAAACTGTAGCTTCTCAGTTTTGCCTTTGAATGCCTTTCATTTCTTTGCCACCAAGAGGGACTGAGAAGCAGGTAAGGAAAATGTGTTGATTTCTCCCTGAAGAGGACTGCAGGGAAAACCCTGAGATGGCCTTGTGTGTAGAAAGGACCTTTAGACTGTGAAGAGCAGCACAGGACAAGGAATGAATCTGTTTGTCCCCAGGTGCAGGGAAAAGCTGAGATCAGAAGCCAATCCATGGTGGCACTTGACGTATCAGCAGCTCATGGGAAATGACGAGTTGGAGGAGAGGCCACCAAGGCACGTGGGAGGTCACCTGGGAGGTGACAGAAATGGGGAAAAAAATAAAATTAAGGAGAAAAAAAAGGGAAAGATACAAAGAGAGGAATAGAGAAATGTTCATTGCAGGAATGTTTCAGATGGATGTCACTGAACCAAGCCTGGAGTTGTGGAATGTGCAGATGTGAGATGAAGGGCAAAGCTGGGTGGGTGAACACAGGGCTGGGAGGTGCCAGGCTCTGATTTCCTCAGCAAGGACATTCCTCCTGGGCCACCCAGCTCATGGTCCTGTCTTTGGGAATAGCAAGCTGCAGATTCCTCTGGGAGAGGAGCAGAATCCCAGAGACAGAATATTCTCATTATGAAGGGGCCTGCATAGGTCACCATGCCCAGCTCTTCAGTGACCATACAGGGGTGGCAAAAGTGACCACAGAAATGTCCTGGGGAGCTGCTGGGACATCTGGGGACAGCAGGGCTGGATGAGAACTCCCAGGTAAGCCAGGCTGCTGGTGGATGGCTCTTGGCACCTTCAGTTTCTCACAAATCTGCAGCTCGAATGGAAAGTCAATAGCTCTTTGTGCCTTATCCCTTTACCAGACCATCTCAGAGCAAAGTGCTGCTCTGTAATTCCATGAAGAATTGCCCAGGAAAATCAAGGAATGCTAAACTTAGCAAAGATAATGTTTCTGAAAGCTAATGGAGGGAGGGAAAAAAACCAATCCCAAGGGCAAGGCAGAGCTTTTCCCACACACTGCGCAGCAAAGGGACAGAGATGCGCATTTCATTTCCCATCCCTGCAGGTCACTCAGTGCTCCTGATGTGAGGAGATCCCTCAAGAGTTAACTCAGCCAAGGGAGATTTCAGATCAATCCTCCTCTCTCCAGCCATGCCTCCCTCCCGATCAATAATGGCTGATGAATTCTCTGTCAGGCCCACAGCACAGCCACAATGGAAATCCTGCTCTTTTCCAAAGTGCCTTTGCCAGCCCCTTGGACAAGGGTGCACGAAGCTGAATTCCTGCTGATGCTGCACTGCCCTGCTCACCTGCACCTTCCTGCCCATGGAGGGGTTAGCGAGGGCTTTGCTGGTTCATTTCAGAATGAATTCAAACACACTATCTGTGTAGCTCTCATCTTTAATAAAATCTAGGGTTTTTATTTAGATTCTCTTGTCACAACAGACAAGAGGATCTAAATAAAAACCCTAGATAAAAACAATGGCAAAATTGTTTTTTCAAAATAATGCTCTGATAATTGGATATTTTCTTAAACTGTAAAGCTCTGTAAGCAGTGCAAGCTATCTGAATTACAGCTGAGTTTTTCTGCAAAAACTAGGAAAAATTTAAAAGTTGGGAAGATCAGATGGTTCACATTCATAAATCAAATCCCTTAATTGCACTGAAGTACTAAAAGAAGAAACACTTTTGTTAACTTTAAAGTCAGGATGCACTTTTTTGGGAATTCAACCCTTTTTGATGTACATATTCCCAGTAAATCTCCTCCTGATTCCAATCTACAGTAGCATTGTCCATAATTAAAAATATTTCACAAGATGCTCTTTCAAAAATCCCCAGTAATTAATCATAAAAATCTCTTTTCAACTGCACATGAATCCACAATAATGAAATGAAACTGAAGTTACAAGCACAGCACTCCAGCCTGTGCAAACAGACTTGGCAGTTCTGAGTACAGATTCATGTCTGGAAGGATGCATTCTCCTTGAAGATGTTTGTGCAACCTACTTATCAGAAAAAAGAGATTTCCTGGAGATTTCCTTTAATTAGCTGGAACAAGTCATTAGTAAAGCAAGCAACTAAAACCATAAGCATATAAGCTAGCATGGTTTATTAAAAAGCAATAATTAAAAATATATCCTAAAATTCAAGAGAGGTGTGAGCAGGTTAAGTAACAGCTCTTTCTGTAGACAACAATGAGAGGGTAGGAAGAGAAAATTCAGCATTCTGCCTGGAAAGATAATGAGAGGAGAGGAAATACATGATCCATGCTAATGTGCTTCATGTTCATCCCCTTCCCAGTTTCTGAAAGCCTCCATTTATTCCTCTGGCAATTAGGACTCATCATCACTGTCAATTATATTTTTGCACTGAGCGAATGCAAGGTCATTGCCAAAAAGTTCTGAACCAGATAAACCCAAAGTCTGGAATGCAGTGATTTTGCTGTGAGTGTTCTCTGGAGCAGCCACAGCCTGGTGTGGGTTTGGGGGCCACGAGGGGATTACAGAAGGTGGGGCTGTGTCCCTTCCCCTGCCCAAATTGAGAATTGTGCATCCCTTACCCATAAGGAGAATACAGTCTCCTTTTCCTTACCCATAATGAGAATTGGGTGTCCCTTCCTTACCCAAAATGAGAATTGAGTGTCCTTTCCTTATCTACAATGAAAATTGTGTGTCCCTTCCTTTACCCATAATAAGAATTGGGTGTCCCTTCTCTTACTTACAATGAGGATTGGGTGTCTCTTTTTTTATCCATAATGAGAATTTTGTGTCCCTTCCCTTCCCCACAATGAGAATCGTGTGTCCCTCCCTTACCCAAAATGAGAATTGGGTGTCCCTTCCTTTGTCCATAATGAGAATTTTGTATCCCTTCCCCACAATTAAAATTGGGTGTCCCCTCTCTTTCCCAAAATGAGGAATGGGTGTCCCTTACCCATAATGAGAATTGGGGTGTCCCTTCCTTTACCCGTAATGAGAATTTTGTATCCCACAATAAGAATTGGGTGTCTCCTCCCTTACTCAAAATGAGAATTGGATGTTGCTTCCTTACCCACAATGAAAATAGGGTTTCCCTTCCTTTACCCAAAATGAGAATTTTGTGTCCCTTCTCTTACTTACAATGAAAATTGCATTTCCCTTCCTTTACCTATAATAAGAATTTTGTGTCCCTTCCCCACAATGAAAATTAGGTGTCCCCTCCTTTACCTACAATAAGAATTGGGTGTCCCCCCTTACCCACAATGAGGATTGGGTGTCCCTTACCCACAATGAGAATTTTGTGTCCCTTCCTTTACCCATAATGAGAATTTTGTGTCCCATCCCTTGCCCATAATGGGATTTTGTGCCTCATTCCTCTCTCCCCAGGCTGAAAGGCACCCCTGCAGTTCTGCACTGTGCATATTGACTCAAATGGAGCTTTGTGTAATAAGATTTAAATTGTAATGACTCATTATGTCAGCCCTTTTTTCTGCTGTTATTTTACACAGTAAGTGTGCATGGAGACTGCTACTACTGCAGAAAATCCCAGCAAGCTGGCAGTGGGTAAGTATTACAAAAAACTACTGTGGAAACTTCTCCCAAACCCTTAGCATGACCAAAAGGATGATTTATGTGGGTGAGTGGCCTTTTTACAGCCATTTTCATCAGTTCCAGATTTTCTCCTGAATCCATCACATTTAGATCCAGATCCCCACTGGCTTTTAGTGGGACCAGACTGTCTCTATATAAGCCTGAGGTGAGTGGCTTCAAAGTATTATTTTTCCAGATTGTTTAAACATTCAGCCATGCACACTCACACAGAGAGCTGTTTTCTAATAATCCTTTTATCAGCCTGAAGCTGAAACAACTTTCTTTCTTGCAAGGATCTATTATTGAGAGTTTCTTCTTAGTAACTAGATGCTGACATTGATTTCATTAAAAAATAAGCACAGTCCCCAAGAGCTTTTGATTTATTTTTTTTAATTGCATAACATGTAGAGTATAAACACAAACTGCTTTGCTCAGAACTGCACCTCTTTAATTGCCTGAATTAAAAGGATTTCTGGATCAGCAGTTCCTCTCATTTTTGGTACATATTGGTGGCATGTTACCAAGGTACCTCTGAAACTGCTAAATCTGGCTGGGGCTGAAAGTGATGTGGAAAAATTATTTTTGAGTGCTCTGTGAAGAGTGTTCAAAACCACTGTTTTACAGCACCAGAGTAATGGCTGTTCTGTGCAAGATCAGCTCTAGATAAATATCTTTTCTTCTTACAGTGAGGGAATAACTGTGTCTTGAGATACCATTTTGTGTCCAGTGACTCTAACAGAGAAATTTTGTTGATTTGCACCAAAAGGTGAACTGATTCTAAGCCCAGAATTTTGCGTCAGCTTTATAAAGACAGAGGTTAACAAAACTCTCCAAACACACCCAACACTCTTCTCTATAGGATTCCACACCAGTCTCCAGAGGACAATTCTGTGGCTGGTTTCTAAATTCTGGTGCTCCCTATTTAAATATCCATTGGAAGTACGAACAGGCTTCTCTCCTACCCATTTCTCATCTGAGAATTCAATAGCAGCAGTTAAATACTATAAGCAAGTAGGTTGGGGAAGTGGGAGGAGGCTGAAAAATTGACAAAGGATTGGGAAAGCTGAAGCTTAAAGCTTCCTGTAGGACATCACTGCAGCTCTTCTGACCCTTTATTTGCACTCTTGCTTCTCTTAAGAATCCAAATATTTACAAGGCTGTAATTGAAAGGGGTAAATATCAATATCTAATAGCTGGTGTCCCTCTCCCTGTTCTCCCCTGATTTCCTAGGAAATGCTGCCCATGGACAAACCCACACCAGTGGTTTTTTATTTCCCCAGCTCCTCCTTGGATGTGCCTTTTTCATCACACAGAAAACTCTTTTGTATTTCAGCACTGATTGCCTTATCTTTTTTTTTGGCTGGCAGCCCTTCCTGCTCTCGTTAGTACATGAAAGTCTAATTGTGCTGGGCAGCTCTGTCCTGGCAAGCAACTTTGAAATTATGTGTGAGATGGAAGCAGACATCATTAATTCTACTTTTTAGGTAAGTTTTTCTCATGTGAATGATGTGTTTTGCTCCTTACCTAAAAATACTCAGTATTTTTTAAATATACTGTGATATCAGTTCAGGTTTATAAAATATATTCTTACAACTAATTAGAAATCAGTGAGAAAATCCATGTGAAATTTATGGACATTAATACAGAAGAACCAAACAATTAATTTATGTTCAATCCAATGAGCCAGTATCCAACTTTTTTCCTCTATTTATTTTTATCTCAATGTCTTAATTCAGGAGCAGGCAGCATATCCATATGTTTTATTTCTTTTGTAAAATTACCTTAAAGGAAAAGAAGAAAACCACCAAAACATAGGATTGCAGACTTGCCATTTTTTTCCCCCGAGAGAATCATAAATTATTTAAAGTTTCTTCACCTTCAGAATGCCCAGATGAATGCTCTGAGATATTCAAAGGCTAGAAGCTGAAAGATTATACAGGTGATTCAATAATTCTTGGCATTAAGTAAAATAAAAATTGTGCTTTAATTTTATATTTTAAGTATGAGAGATTAACTTTTTTCTCTTAGTTTTTCTCTGAGTCAAGAAATAGTGTAAGACATATCAGTATTGAATATACCATAGCTGAAATGAAAATGTATGGGATCATTCCAATTTTAGCTTCCTTGAAAATACTTTTTATTTTCTTTTTCCACTTGGTCCTTTATACTTGAAAAAGCAATATTCCTCATGTGAACACTGCTAATTAAGTCAGGCATTCATATTTTTTTTTCTATTACCACTTTTCTTGGTGCTTATTTAAAAACTTTGTTTGCAAAGTTGAATACTCAAGGTTCCTTTTCAACACTTGTATTGATTTTCCTTTGTCTTTCAACAAACAGGCAGCAATCTGTACTTAACATGGAAAAAATAACAAGCAGGCAGTGCTCAAATAGCAAAATCAACATTTTTATTCATCTTGTAATGAATAGTGTGAGCAAGCCAAGATCTGGCTGTACCCCAGTAGAAAAGCAGAGGCCTTTATTTCTCAAGTACCAATGATATCATCAATAGGTGGGGGGAAAGGGTTGATAAAAATAAAAAATAAATTCAAATGGAAGCTCTTTAGGATTTTCAGCATGCATTAACTACTTCAGTTCAGGTGCCTGTCCCAAAATTGGCTGTGGATGTGTTAATCCAGCAGGGAGTGGGAAATTAATCTTGGTTTTAAATGACCATTGTCCCTTCAGTGCAAGTGTGGAGGTGGGAATGTCACACAGGGCACCCTAATAGGGGCACAGGTGGCATTTTAGCCATCACAAAGAATTCTGTGTGTGCCCCCCAGGGGTACAAATGGCATTTTAGCCATCACAAGAGTTGTGTGTGTGCCTCCCAGGGGCACAGGTGGCATTTTAGCCATCACACAGAGCTGTGAGTGCTCCCCAGGGTTACAGGTGACATTTCACCCATCACACAAAGTTGTGTGTGCTCCCTAGGGGTACAGATGGCATTTTAGCCATCACAAAAAAAATTGTGTGAGCCCCAAAGGGGTACAGGGGACATTTCACCCATTGCACAGAGCTCTGTGTGTGCCCCCCAGGGGTACAGATGGCATTTCCCCCATCACACAGAGCTCTGTGTGTGTCCCCCAGGGATAAAAATGGCATTTTAGCCATCACAAGGGTCTTGTGTGTACCCCTAAGGGGTAAAAATGGCATTTTACAATCACACAGAATTCTGTGTGTGTCCCCCAGGGGTATAGGTGACATTTTACCATCACACAGAGCTGTGTGTGCCCCCAGTGGTACAAATGGCATTTTCCCCATCACACAGAATTCTGTGTGTGGCCCCAGGGCTAGAAATGGCATTTTAGCCATCACACAGAATTCTGTGTGTGTCCCCCAGGGGTACAGGGGCCATTTCCCCATCACACAGAGCTGTGTGTGAGCCCTCCAGGGGCACAAATGCCATTTCCCCATCACACAGAGTTTTGTACAAGCCCCCCAGGGGCACAGGTGGCATTTCCCCATCACACAGAGCTGTGTGTGTGCCCTCCAGGGGCACAGGTGGCATTTCCCCATCACACAGAGTTTTGTATGAGCCCCCCAGGGGCACAGGTGGCATTTCCCCATCACACAGAGTTTTGTATGAGCCCCCCAGGGGCACAGGTGGCATTTCCCCATCACACAGAGTTTTGTGTGTGCCCTCAGGGAGTTCAGGGGGTCTCAGACCCTCTGTGCAAAGTCCTGTGAGCTGAGCCCAGAGCTGCTGACGTGTGGGGATGGACAGGAAGGTGCCAGACAAGAGGATGAGGAGATGAGAAGAGAAAGAGAGTTTATTGGCCTAGAGAGAAAGGGCCAAGCTCTGATTGCAGGCAACAAGTGACAGGGGGAGAGGACATGGCCTCAGTGTGAGCCAGGGGAGGTTCAGGCTGGACATTCAGGAATTTCCTGACAGAAAGGGCTGTCAAACCCTGGTAGAGGCTGGCTGGGCAGGTGGAGAAGTCACCACCCCTGCAGGGCTCTGAGCAAAGCCTGGACGTGGCATTCAGTGCCGAGGTCTGGGTGACAACGTGGGGCTGGGTCAGAGGCTGGGCCTGGTGACCCCAGAGGCCTTTTCCAACCTAATTGGTTCTGTCAAAGCCTTCCAAGGTCTGATGAGCTCTGGGGGCTGCCTGGCTCAACCTGCAAAAACGGGGAAAGCACCACAGCTGCTGAAATTGTCCAAAGGCAGCAGAGCTCAGCAGCATTAAACACAGAACACAGCCGGGGAGGTACGGGCTGCTTTATTCAACACCCCTGAGCCTCTGCCACACTGCTGGTGTCACTGGGATTCCCCATGAGGCTGGAGTGAGGTTTTTGGGGAGTGCATGCATGTGTAGTTATCTATAATTAATAAGACTGTATTCTATGAGCAATACCATTTATTAGAAAGACTATATTCTATTAGCAATACCATTTAATAACAATACCTTACAAATATTTGTTGTGATCTGTGTTTCCCCCATTTTCATTTTCCACCAGGGAAAAGGGTATTTACAGTACTTCAGAAGGTTTTTCTACCTGGAAAAGGTGAAGGATGGAGCCTTCTATGGGTTCTGCTGTCGTGGCTGCAGAAAATCCCCCTTTATTTCCAACCCATGCCCATCCATTATCCCCTACCAGCAATAAACACCCAGGATTTGCTTTTAGTAAGAGCTTTATGAGCCTGCAGTTCATGTTAAGATTAAAAGGGTCATATTCTTTTGTGTTTATACAGGGAAAAGGATTCTGATTTTGTTTTGGGTTTTTTTTTTCCCCTTTTAAATCTTAGCCTGAATCAGAAGGAAGGCAGGATCATCACTGGATGTAATGCATTACCATTAACTTCATGAAGCAATTTCTCTTGTACAATTTTGCTAGTCCAGGCATTCTGGCTTTTAGTTTAATTGAGTTTGTTGATAAATCTCTCATGACATGCTTTCTATATATGATCTTCCTATAAAAAAATTATTTCTATGGAATAAAATTCATTCCATGAACAGGATTAGAACAAGGCTTGTACATTGTTTAATCCTGTGTTCAATTGGTTTCTAACAAGCAGTAGCAATGACTTAGGCTGGCCCTCTGTTCATTTATGACTCTCACATTAACATTTGCAAAACAGGCAATGAGAAAAAAAAACATGCTAAAATCACACAGTTCAGCAAATGTTTTCATTAAATCTTACTGACTGCATTCCCTGTTGAAATGGAATATTCTTATTCAATCAGTGAGTCCAGTAAATAAACACACAATTGCCTGAGGTGTCTTTTGCATCAGAATTTCAGTTCCCACCCTTGTCCCAAGAGCAGGAAAGAGCAGGGCTTTGTGTTGGGGACATGTTTAGTTGTACCAGGGCATATCTCAGCACATCCTTGTCACCTGGCTCAGATGTGACAAAGGCGACAGAGTGCCCTGTGCTGCTGCAGAGGCAGCCCCTGCACCAGGAAAATGCAGTTACTGAGCCAGGAAAAACCCAGAGTAACAGCTGATTTTCTGTCAGGGAATCGAATAAATGGAGTTCCCACACTCCTTCAATGCTAGGAATAAAATAAATAAATAAATAAATCAACCTTCTCACTATCTTATAAGAATATAATATATTATTATTATTATTATTATTATTATTAATGTAATATATAAAATTATTATAGTATTTTAATTAATTATAATAAAATATATAATTCTTCTATATTATATTACATTACATTATGTTATTATATTATGTTATGTTATATTATATTGTATTATATTATATTATATTATATTATATTATATTATGTTATATTATATTCTTATTCTTGTATTATTCTTATTCTTATTATAATGTCTTATAAGAATTATTATACAAGAATAATAATTATTTGCCATTCTTTTTGTTTTGGCAGCAAGCAATTATCACCTTCTACAGGACTGAGGCAGGCAGAGACTCCAGAATACAGTAGAAAGGAAATAGTGACTACAAGTGTTAACTGCATTTAAAATGTTTTATTCCTACATACACTTTTATGGATTTCAGAAGTGGGATCAATTTTCCCTTCCTGAATTCTGATTACAATAATTTTCTTTATTTATTTCTTTTCAAATGAGAATGCTACTGGCTTCCTTTGGCATATTTCTTGCTAATATGACTGCTCTGGTTATTGCAGTGGTACCTTTCATGTCCCTGACCACAATACAAGATGTTTCATTTACTTAAAGCTTTCTTGATGTTGTCGAACTGAGAGAATTTACTTCAGTAGCCCTAGAAGCAATTCCAGGAATAAGACTTGATCCTCCACTCAATTATCTGTCCACATCCCATCAAACATCTGCAGCCAGGCTAAACAAAATGTAAGGACACCCAGGCCTCAGATCAGCCAGCAAATGTTATCTTGGAATTGACTTTTTTCCTCCTAATATAACAAGAATTAATGCCAGCAAGTCTCTGGCTGTATGGAAGCCAGGCTCACCTTCATGATTGCCGAGCTGTTTTACAAACTCAATTATCAGTCATTTTAATTTCACTATATTTCACCAAAAATGCAGAGGAGGACTCACATCTCAGCAGGGGATGCAATCCCAGTGTGGTCATGCAGAACAGCTTTGTCCTTAAAAGTTATTAGAGGCAGTCAGTGGGAGAAGGGAAATCAAATTAGCTTGTCTTAATTTAAAGCTCTATTTTATTTTCATTGTCATTTGGCTTTTTGTGATCATCAGCCTTATCAAACCATCACACTTGGATTATCTCTTTTTGCAAACATGGAAATTTACCTTTGGGAGTTTTTTAACTTGTGAGCTCCTCAAATTTTATAAGTAGACTTTTCCACCTTCCTTTTGACATTGAATAATTTGGAAAAAGATATAGAAAGAGGGTTGGTTGTTTAGGGTGGTTTTTAGGTTATGGTGCACAGGCATGAAGAAAATCCAGGCTGTCTGTGAGTTCTGCCTGTGGTTTGGTGCATGATCAACCCCAGCACCCCAGTCCATCTTTGGGGGACATAATGAGAGGTGAGAGATCTAAAATAAAAGCCCACATTAAGCAAAAGAGTTCACAGATTTGTTGGTGTAGTGAAGCTATGGAGGAGGCGTGGGGGAAAAGCAGGCAGGATGATCTAAGCAGTATGAACAAATCTAGTACAAGGAAAAAGAATGTGAGAGAATTTAAAAGAGGAAAAAATTAAAAGAGGAAAAATTTAAAAGAGGAAAAAAATTAAAAGAGGAAAAAAATTAAAAGAGGAAAAAAATTACTGAAATGAAATAACTGTTAATGTTTCTTCATCAATACAGAAATCTGTGTGGTTATTCAGAAATATTATTGAGGAATCAGTGAACTGAATAATGCTATTTCTTCCTAGGAGAAGGAATTTGTGATATGTTTTGTCCCATCCTCCCCAAACATAAACCCCTTTCTAGACAAAAAGAGTAAAGCTTGCAACATTGCAGTAACTCTGGGACTTTATTATTTTTCTTTTAATATTTTTAAGCATAAGAGTCCATCCATGGGAGCTTCTTTTCCCTTTTTTCAGCAGCTTTACAATGGCTTGGTTTAGTGTCTGAAGAAGAAATTATCCAGGCCTGGAGACAAAGCTGTTCAAAGCCATGTTTTTGATCATTTAAACATCAATACCACTGGCTACACAGAAACTCCTCCAAATCCTTTCACAGGGCTGGCAGGAAGCAAAGATAAATATTTTTCACAGCAGTGCTCTCCATTAAAACCCCTTCCTCCCAAAGGCAAGCTCATGTTTTGGACTTGTCCTGTCCCAAAGAGATTTTGTCCCTGTCAGCCTCAAAGAGAAGCCAGGAATGTCTCCTGTGATCTCTGTGAGTGTAGATGGATTTTCTCGATGTAAAAATGTATTCTATTCAATGTAAAAATGGGATGAAGCTTTATGGGGGGGAAATATCTCATTTTTTTCTCCCTTCATGTAAGGTCCTGGTCTTGCTTGTTTTTCCAGCCCTTTACCCATGGTAAACTATGGGTTAGTCCAGGACAAATTTATTAACTGACCCTATTTAGTGCCTGGGTGAGCAACAGGCAACTCTGTGTAGGTGCAAAGCCAATTCCAATCAGAAATGTTCCAGGAATTTCTTCTTTCAGTGAAATATCTCTGCATTTAATGAACAAACCCAAGAATTTCAGTAAGTATGGTGGGTAATAGTCCTGTAAAGAGAGAATTTGCCTTGTTCCTTGATTTCACCTAGCAGAGACAGACAAACCAGAACAGGAACACTCCATGCAGTGTTTATTTCTCGCATTTAAGTGGTTTGAATTCCTCCATTCCTAAAATCAGGAGAAAATGGAAAATCAGGAAGAAAATGGAGCAAGCTCTGGGAATTTATTATCCAATGTTTCCTGCTTGTCCAGGGAATGTCTCTGTGCTCCCACCCTGGTTTCCTCCTTAATTTAATGATGTCCATGGCACCTCCAGGGCACCAGGTAGCAGAGGGTTAATGAAAGCTCCTCTGAGCAATTTCACTCCCACATTGTCTCCTGACACATCCAAACAGCCTTAAAGCCCAACTGGAGCTCATCCTGGTCCTTCAAGTTAAAAAGCAAGTAGCCATTGGCATTTATAAATAAATAAATATTTATTTCTTTTATTATCTCATCTACATGTATATGCATATATATTATACCAAAAAAAAAAGTACATTAATACATTAAGTGCCCGATGTGTTACTGTAGCACCAGGAGCATTAGATTTAATTAGGTAGCAAAAATAGAAACTGGAGCCTGGTTAATAACTTCTAAAGCTGATCATAATTGGCTTATTAGTTGGAGATCAAGCAAAAAATACATTTCAGACATCAGTTTAAGCGAAGACTGAATAAATTATTCAAAATAACTTTGAGAATCAAATAATTAGACAAATAATATGTAAAGTCAATAAAGTGTGACCATCAACAAATGACAAATGGATGAACAATGGAACAGTATTATTCTTCTACTTCTACTCAGCTGCAGAGAGTTCCTGTGTATCCATCAGATTAATTGTTTATTCCAGTTATTACTTTGATTCAGATGTATGAGAAAGCAAAGCATTGATTCACTGCTGTCACGGGGTACTTAGTGCAGCAGTTTAAACAAAGCACGGCTCTCTCCATATATAATTCATGTTTATTAGAAATGTAAAGGAGAAGGAAAATGCTACAGGAGCTTGTGTAGGCTCAGCCAGCTAAATTTCTGTTGCTTTTTGAATGTAATAAATACAGTGCTTACCTGCAGAAATAACCAAACAGAAATTTCCTGCACTGAATAGGTAATTTTCCAGAGGGAGAAACAATTAAAGGCATTCTCCAAACACTGATTGCTTCATTCTAAACTAAATCACATCATTTGGTATTTAAAAACTGTCTGGATTTGCTGCTTCGTTCTTAATATTCTTGACACATTTTCTTCCCAAATATTTAAATGGATCCAGAATGTGCCCTGGATTATTTTTTGCTGGGATAGCAGAGATTTGGGGAATGCTCAGTGGTGGATCCTCCCCCTCTCAGGGCCCTGCTCCTCCCTTCCTGAGCTGTTGAAATTCCAAGAGAGCTCTGATTTAAAAAGGGTGTTCAGGCCCTGCCACTCTCACAGCCCAGGCTGCAAGGCTGAGTTATATTTTGGTTTAAGGCTAGTAGTACATCAGTGCTTATGTCAAATCTGCTTTAGAATTTTCAACTTGTGGTTTGCTCCATTTCATTAGCTGGTGTTTTTTGGTTTTTTTTTTTCCTTTCCCCCAGGTTATAGCAGTGAATCCTCTCCTTCCAGCAGTCTGTGATGCCTTCACTGGATGCTCCACGCCACTCTTTCAGCCTAATAAAAAGTAGAAAATCACTTGGGTTTGTTCTTCAATTACTTATTCACCAAGCAACTCTGAAAAGTGAAGTTCTAGGTATGTGATTCTAATTAGAATAGTATTCCAATTACTAACTTGGAATCAGAATCCTGCTGTGCAGTATTCTAATATAAAATGTGCCCAAAGAAAGCAACAGAGGACAATGCAGAGTCCCTTTTCTTTAGTAACTTCAGCAAAATAATAGAGCCAGAACTCCAAGCCAGTCAGACACTGAATTTCACAGTGAAGGAGGGTGAGTAAATCCCTTGAAGGCACAATAATGATAGTGCTTGTTAAGGTCACCATTTTCACTTCAAACCGCAGCAACAGCCATTTAAAAAATAACTTTACAACCAAGAAGAACTTGGAAATAACACAGTTCTGCAGTGTACTTACAGATGTCACGCCATGTCTGCAGAAAGAAAATCAACTCCCAAAGTAAATAATTTCAACACAAAACCTCATTTAGGCCATGGAGAATAATTGGCCAGAAATCCCAAATATTTTGGATAACGGAAGGGATCAGTCATCATCCATCCACCATTGTGTATAGGATGTGTGCTTTCAAAGGAATTGTTGCTGTGTTAATTCTTGCCTGTTTCTCTGCCTGCAAGGTCTTGAAAAAAATAATAAATCTGATCTTGAAATAAATAAGGTTTGAACTTCTCTTATGCTTTATTATAATTTTTAGCAGCTTAGGCTTGGTAAGACTCTTAGCATTTTAAATCTTAAAATACTGTCTTTAAGTAAGCATGTCTTTGCTGACCTGTCACCTTTAAGTTATTTGCAGGGAACTTTGATTAAGTAGCATTAACTAAGTCTTCTCCTTAAATTATTTGAAAAATGTAACTTTAAATAGGTCATTAAAAAAAAAAAAAAAAAGAAAAAAGAAACAACTTCTGAGCTACTTTCCCTGAGTCTCTCCCCTATGGATTGTCTTAATAGGTAAAGCACTGTCTGCATTTGCTGGAGGTTGCAGCCTTTACTGACAACAAAGTCAGTGTGTTCAGCAGACAGATTCCTACAGAGACCTCGGGCCTTTCATGTGGGACCTCTGTCTCCTGGAAATGATTTTGTATTTTACACAGAAAAAGCACCTTCCTCACTCCAGCTGTTCCAACCGCTGAAAAATGTTGAGTTCTGCAGAACACACAACTCTGCAATCCTGTTTAATCAGTGGCTGAGGCAGCCCTCCCCAGCCCTGGATTGTGCTGGAAGGCTTTACATTACTTTTATCATTCCTGCTTGCCTCTAAGAACATCCTATTACATAGAAAGACTTTTGTGAATCATGTAAAATATTTATTTTTCTGTGTGACCAACCTGAAGCTCCATGTCTGTATTTTCCCCTTGTGGCTGGGGTGAATAGCCAGTTCTAATAATTACAGTGATAATATTTATCAAGCTCTGTGGCAATTTGCAAACACAGAGCATCATCCTTACACCCACCATGTAAAATGAATCTGCAAACTTGGCCTGGTCAGCTGTGAAGGACATCAGTGCAATCTGCTTTGAATGTTCTTTTCCAGCATAGTAGGAAAAGCTTGGGAGCAGAGTAGAGCAGAGTAGCATCTTTGTGCTCTCACATTTTCATTTTTGACAGTGGAATGGATTAAAAATCTCTGACACCATTTTTGTTTTTAATTTACAGAGAAAACATGGGCTAAAGTTGAGTTCCTGTTATTTTTGTCAAGTTCCTTTCCACAGTCAGTCTCCACTGGCAGACTACAGTCACTGCAAAGGTGAGCAGATATTCATGGAGGCTTTTAAAACACTGCCTGGAATCAGGTCCCTGCTCTGCCAACCTGCTCACCTGGAACTGAAAGGCTTCTGTGACATTTTTAAGCCCCTCAGCCCCAGGATCTCCTGAGAAATCCCTGGCAGCAAGGCAAGTCTGGGTGAAGCACGTTTTCATTAGCAAATACATTTCTGCTGCCTTTGAGAAGTGCATATCCAGCTGAAATCCAGTTTACAGGGCTGCTATACCACAGGCACTGTTAGGTCGTGCATTGGGAAGGAACCTACAGCACAAACAGAGCCACTGGACACATTTACCTGCCCAAAAAACACCCTTCCCCCTGGAATATCTGCAGCTGACCTTTCTGCTCTCGTTAGCTGGAAAAGGGGATGTTCCTGGGATTGTTTCAGGTGCAATCATTGCTGAACATGACATTTTGGGCTCCTGTGAAGGTGAGACACAGCAAGGCACCTTTTTCTTCCCATGCTCCTCATCCTCAGCCGTTCCCAAACACAAACGATACCCAAGACCCTCTCCAGAGGCTGCAGCACATTTTCAGGCTGTGGGAAGTTTGAGCTGTTAAGAAGACTAGCACAGCACTAATAAAATCTAAACACTTATAGTCAAATCTTATTCCTGATGCTGCTAAATGGGAACTCACAGCTTAACATAATAGGCAATTTAGCATACAAATGTGCCCCATAAAAGCAAGGATGTTGGCAGTGCAAAACCATAAATGTTAACCTTTGGGCAAGCTGTTACAAATGTGCTACAGGCTCTGGCAGTTTTAATGAACTTGTTTGCACACACGAGGTTTATATTGTACCAAACACTGCGATGCACACACCGAGGAGCACCTTCAAAAATTCAGATGTGTGGGAGCTCAGCAGGTCCCACTCCTCTGCCATCAGGGGTTTACAGAAGCAGGTGAATAAAATGGCCTTTTTGCCCTCAGAAATGTGATGGAGAAACAATGCATAACTCTCCTGATGGTGTTAGGGAATATAGGAAATATTTTTGTTAGAGAATATAGGAAATATTTTATTTCCTATATTCTCTAACTCTGCAACAAGTGTTGCAGTCAAGACTCATATCCTGGACGAGCACAGATGATGATGGATGTGATTTTCCTGAGTCGTGGTTTCATTATTTTTTTTTGGTAAGTTCCTGGAAAGGCACAGGTTGTTGAAAATGTGAGAAATCCATAACAATTTCAACCCCAAACCAGGGCTAATAGTTGTCTTATGAACTAGCAGGCACCTGTGACCTTTCCTTGTAAGCAATTTGGCTTTGATGAATCAATGTCTAAGCATCCTCACAATCAAATAATCCTGCAGAGCAACCAAATTAAGTTGCTCCATTTCAGGGAAGCACTTGGGGGAAAAAAAAGACACATTTTCAAGCAGCTTTGCTAGCCCTGAACATTCACAATCCAGCCTTGGTGGTGGGCATGTTTTCAGTCCAAGTCTCTCACGTTTTTTGGCGTTGGAAGGCCACTTCCTTCCAAAGCAGAATTATTCAGAGCTGCTCTTTCAAGAAAAATGTGTGAAAGATGAATCATTAAAAATAAAAAGAGATGATGCCTCAGTCTTATCTGACTCCACTGCCAAATTTTCTTCACCTTACACCCTAGGATTGCTGCAGCCAAAATATGGAGAGTTCAGTTTGCATTCACAGAGTTTAACGGCGTCTATTGGAACATTCATAGCCAAGAACCTTCTCACTTGCTTATTCCTCCAAGGAAAGAAAAAAGAACTCAAAGAAATCTCTTCTTAATTGGCTCTAAAGTTCTTTTAGCTTGGCTAACAGCCTTAACAGCCAACAAAGCATGGAACTGGATTGTAAAGAGAATTCATGCAGAGACCAGAAAGTACTTACCAGGTATTTCTCACCTCACTAACAACTCATTTGCTCCCCCATTGTTAATAGATGTATCTGTATACACAGGTAACAATCTGAGACTCCTTAGGATATAAGGCAAGAAGAAATTGCAGATTTTCATAACAACTTAAATTATTATAAAGCCTAAAAAATTATACATATGCATTAAATGGAAAGTTAAAGCTTAAAAGAGAGAAAATATATGGAGTTGAAAATAAAGGGAGTTTTCATTTTTAGACATACAGGCAGTGATAAAAGTTTCTCTAATGTTATCCTTCATTATGCAGTGCAGTGTACTAAATTGGGATCCAAAATATCAAAATATTCCACTTCATTGTTACTTACATACAAGCTCAGAAACAGAGTTTAATGTACAGTGTAAACTGAAAATCAGAGCTTCATTAATTTAAAAAAAAATTAATCTTCACTCATAAAAAATTATTTCATACTAGAATGATTCAATTGAATTAATGGAATTAATATTATTGTACCCTACTATGTCTGAAAAGCACTTAACACACACAGGTCTAAAAGACCGTGGTAGGTTTGATTTGCAGAACAGAACTTTACCTGCATGCTTGGTTGCTTTTGCTGCTCTCTATTATGTCATCTTACATGCTGTAAAATATGTCCTTGACATTAATTTTCTGTAGAAAACAAGCAGGAAAACTATTTGCATAACTGTAAAAACAAAACCCCTTCGAGTCATTAGCATTGAAAAATATCCTTTTGTGTTTAAGCTTGGCCTGAGCAATGTTCAGTTCAGTGCTTTCCACGTCCAATTTCTGAGCTCAGCTTCATCAAGTCTAATGGTGCAAAGGTGATTATCTGTCTTCTGCTAAGTTCAGGAATGCAATAAAACTGGCTACATTAGGAAGACAATTTATTATCTGCACCGTGGCAGAAAAAGGTAAAGAAAAGGTAATTTATGGTGGAGCTTTCTGTGCTTAATGTATTAGTTGCAGCAGAGGTTAAAACTTTCATCTTCTTGTACCTAAACTTGGAGAAATGAGAAATACGAGACAGAACACGTGCAATAACACAGAAATTACACTTCTTTATTTATTAAGCAGATGGAGATCCATTCTTTTGGTGTTATTCCAGTCATATTTTGTTTTATGGTACAAAGACTTACCCTGAAGTACAGGAGGAAAATCCTTGGGGCTGCATTTTCTTTTTCAGGTTGTTGCCTTTTATGATCCCTTGGGAAAAACTGCTCAGCTGGATTGTGGCTCCACTTATGGCAAACGACAGAATCAGGCCAGGGATGGATTTCTCACTGCTCCTATTCATCTGGGGGAAGAATCAGGGCCAGCAGGATTTGGGGATAACAGGGCGCTCACAGACCTGGGATGGATGGCACAGGAAGAACGACTCCTTCAAGCCTTCTTGCCTCCACCTTTCCTGAGAATGACCAGGAAGTCAAACAAAACAAACAACAGAGATATTTTTCAGAGAGACATTTTCTGAAAATATCCCAGTGTTAATAGGAAAAAAAAAAACACAAACTTTTCCTTTTGCTGGTTTAGGAAGCCCGGAACTTCTTTTCCATATTGCACCTGTTGCAATTGCACTGCACCAGCCTCACACATCAGGGAAGAGCAAAGCTGAAATGCAGCAGCCTATCTTTGGCTCATTAAAGTAAAATTTAAACATTAAAGTAAAATTTATGGGTTTTTCTCTTTTCTCCCCATGTGCCAAAGTGTATTCCAACCTTTGACCCTGTAGTGGTTTTTGTTTGCTAGTTTGAGATTTCATTAATTTTGAGATTTCTTGGTTAATGCACTGATGAGTGTGGAGGGTTTAGTGCTGGTTAATAACTAGTGCACTTCCTTTTTGTTGTGAGGTAGGATTAGGAGAAAGTTAAAGTAGGTTCAAAACTTTAAAAGGGTCTAGAGAGAAATTTATTAACAGTAACTAAAAGAAAGAGTAATAAGAATTAGAGTAAAACCTTCAGAATACTTCTTCTCTCTCTACAACCTTATTTTTCACTGATAATGCAAAGAAAAAAAACCCCTAAAATTTCAGTTAGTTTACTACTTCTAGAATTGTCCTTTTTTTAGTTTACTTACAGAGAGAAGTCTTTTTTGTTAATGTTATGGAGACTTCTTTAAAAGAAATAAAAAAGTTCTCTTGTGAATAATCTTCTGCCTGGCTGACCCCCAGCCTCTCTCACCCTTCTGATTAATGAAAATTATGAGGAGTCCCAGGGAAATTGAGGATTATTCCAGACTAAGCTTGATTGATCTGCCACTCAGGTTTTTAAATTCATTACATTTGGCTGATTATCTACAAAGACATTTTCTTCATTTTGTTTCCTAAGTTAGTAGAAAATAATTGGCAAATTCTTAAAAATGCAAGGTGGTTGTCAACTGTGAGAATTCTCTGCATTCACCCCAAACATCTCCATTCCAAACGTAGAAATTTTTGTTTGCTATTAAAGCAGATTGTGTGTTTGGACACCCAAATCCAACAGCTCTTTGATAACACAATTTTTCTATTCCATTAGAATATTATCTCTTTGGTGTCAAAACACATCAATGACAAAATTAAGAGAAAAAATAAATCAGTAAATATGTAATCACTGAAATCACTTAAGTGATTTCATACTGAAGTGCAGCAAAAAAAGTCCATGGAGTGGGCTATGCTTTAAATGGCATTAAACTTGTGATGCCTGAATATTTCCTGAATATTACATAACATCCAGCCACTTCTGCAGTGGAAAATGAGGTTTCCCCAGCATCCAGCACCTCACTCCCCTCAAGATGCATCACCTTTCAAGCCAGAAACCTCCCCGGATTGAATTAGGTCCATTAAGAATTGAATCTCATGCATGGTTTATTAAATCACTTGATGAAATCAGCCTGTGATTACAGAATAAGGCACTGACATCCTTGCCTGGATTGCCTGCATCTTTCAGGAAACCTGACTGGGTGCTTTCCTTACTGGAACTTTGGAATTAAGAATCCATGGATCCCAATGGTACTGACATAATTGTCTGAATTTCCAGAGCCATAAGAGTGGATTCACCTACATATATTCAGGAACACTGGCTTAAAAAAAAAAATATTTGCCCTGCATACCTGTTTTACTGCCAAGCATCCCTCAGTGACTCCTTTTCTAACACAACTCGATTTCTTTTTGCCCCCAAAGTTCTGATAATCACTTGCTGAGCTCCCCTATCTGCAGTTTGGCACCATTCAATCAAACACATTCATTTTGCTCATGCAAAAACCTCGCTGAGATTGGGTTTATCAGGGAAAGGCTTTCTGAACGTGCTTGGCTTCACTCTTATGGTCCCTTTTCAAGGCTCCTGTCCGTGTCCAGATATCCCAGAGCAGTGATAAATAGAGGCAGGGGTCGTTTATTACAAACATTTGCTATCTGGAATGTGCTGCCACCTCATTACAACGTGTTTCAGCTCCTGCATGGACAGGGCTCTTATTTACACTCAGCTTTATTCCTGGAGGGAGCGCTGATATTTGAGGCAGCAGAAAGCAGAGTGAAAGGACTCCATGTGTAATGCTGTTCAAATAATCCCTTTCCACCACTTTTAACATCAGAAATTTGTATCTCCACATCAAAAATTTTAAAATTTCTGATTTGACGATCCTCAGGTAAAGATGTTAATGGTGAAAGCCTGGAACTAAGATAAAATTCCTGATAGTCTGGGCCATCTGAGCTTCTGGGAGCTGTCAGCCTGCCAGCACATACAGACAGTGAGAAGTATGGATTGATTTTGATTCAGACTCCCAAAGCAAATTTGAGGGCACTACAATGCCATAAGGACTGTTACACTCAGAAATTTCAGATTAAAAAGTACAACAGGTCTGTTATTCTGCCCTGGTCTCCATAATGTCACTTGTGATAGAAATGAGCATGACGATTTTTACCCGTATAGATCTACAGAGCCTCAGTGGAATACTCCCAGGTAGATAATCAGAATATTTCTGTAAGCAACCCTTATTTTAGCTGTGCTCTCAGTGAGCTCTGTGGAGAACTAATTTTACTATCACATATAAAAAGCAATGAAACGATACTTAATTTCTGGGATTCCTTAAATAGATAAAGAAATTACTCTAAAAATAAAGAGCAAAATTCACACCTGAACTGCACCAGCTTCGTTCTCTGCTGCATTTGCAAACTCACAGCCAGCAGCTCAGGAGAAGGGATTATTCTCTTTTATTCTGGATTATTCTCTTTTACCTGGCATTTATTGACCACACTTGCCTGGTTTTGGACACTTAGTACCTCAACAAACTTATTTTTTTTGAAGGAAGACAAAGCCAGACATTTCTGAGACATTTCCAAGGCTCATGGCAATGGGCACAAGTTGGAGCAGAAGAAATGTGTTATTAAAGCTCAGCAGAAGTTTCTTCATGCTGAATGTGGTCAAATACCGGAGCAAGGGCCCAGAGAGGCTGTGAAATCTCCATTACTGGAGACATTAATTGCTGAAAAGCAGAAAGTCCTGAGCAGCCTCACCAAAGTAAGCCTTGTTTTTAAGGGAGTAGAAGTTATTCAAAGTTCCTTTCCAACCTGCAAGAGCTGATGTTCCTTGGTCCCAGGATTGTGCATCTACACATAATTTGGTTGCTTTTATCCCAACCACACTGTTCTCACCAGTTACAGATTTTCCCAGTGTTGTGGTTTGGGTTTTTTTTCCAGGGCTGTGGAGCTGATTTTCTGAGAAAACATCTGATTTTCCAAACAAGAATCTAATGACAGAAACATTCCTCACAAGACACCAAGTGACTGGCATTATTCTGTATTACAGATTTCCAAGGAGGGTAATTCATGGCAAATACATTTTGCCCCTACTTCTCATGAGCCATTTCTTTAAGATCCCAATAAATGCTGTCAGAACACGGAATAAACTGTTCCTGCAGAATGTGAGAAGTGCAATCTGTTCACATTACACTGTCCTGCTCTCCAAGGAGGAGAAAGGATTTGCTTCAGTAAAGAAGGCACTCTGTTATACAGCTTTTTTCCTTTCTAGCCTCATATCTTATGTTTCAATGGGTAAACTCTGCAAGTCAGATTTATATTCGAGTCTAAAGTTATGTTTTGTTGCAGTAAAATCAGAGGGAGCAATGACAGGTTGATCTATGGAAGAGCAGGTGGGAACTGAGCAGACCTTATTAATCTTTTTCTCTACTTGGTGGCACTCAAGGGCCTTTAATGCAGAGAGAACTTTATCTGTGCCATGTGGAGTTAACCTTGAGTAGGACTTGGACTTCTAGAAGTAAAATTAATTTTTTCTGAGTTAATAACTTGCACTTTTTTGTTAATTCAGAGATTTTGGGAGCATCCTCTTGCCCTCAGTGTTCTCTGCCCAGCTGGGCACTTTGAATAATTTAATGTGGATTCCCTTTTGAGACAGCTCTTCCCATCTTTTACATCTGAGGCATCTTCCACTTCCCATGGTGGAACAGAACTCTGGAACTAAACTTTCAGGCACCTCATTGCACTCTCTAAGGCATTTTAACAATTTCACAGTGCATGACAAAGAGCTTCATCTCCCTCTTGAAGCAGCTTTGCTTCCATTTAAGGCATAAAAATTAATTGGGCTGAATACAGGCTGGTTTAATCATGTCTCTGGAATCTTATGGCTAAAACAATGCAGGGTGCTGTGCTCAAGCATTTGGAAGAACTGCCCTGTGGGTTTCTGTGGAAGGTTTTGTGTAAGGTACAAACAGAGACTGATGTGCCCCTGTTGGATCTCTATAGCTGCCCATCCAAGAGACCTGAGCATAAAGCTAAACTGAAAATTGGGCCAGAAACTACAAAATCCCCACTGCAGGTATGGTATAACCACAACCATCTTTATCCATAATTCTATCCAGGAGAGGAAATCCTCCTCCCAGGTAGCACTAGTTTGTTTTTTATACCAGATCTGCTTTTCTAACTGCATGAAAATGCTCAACAGCAGAACAGAAATTGAAGACCTGTGAACTCACTGATTGTTGTTGTCTTTTAGACAGAGTTTTGAAGAGAAAATGCATTTACTGCCTTTAATGCCATTAAAAGAATTTAACAGGTTAATGCAATAAAATTTAATCATCTTGATTTGAGTGTGTCTGTGGTTGTTGCATTTACATGATGAAAGTGCTGTAAGGCTCATTATCTCAAATAAACTCCTCATTTTCTACTCACAGTTGCTGAAAGTGTTGTTCCAGACTCAGCAGCACCAAAATGAGCATTTCATTCACTCCTGCATGGTTACAGGTTCACAGCTGTGATCTTTGTGCCGTGGCTGCAAAGGAATCGCATTGTTGTATTAATAAACTTTGGATTCACAAACCCCTGCAGATAAAAACAGCCACAGGTTCTGTCCTGTGCTTGCAGGGAGTCAGGGCTGGGCCAGGCCAGGCTCTGCCCAAGCTTTTCATGAACTGCTTTGGTTTTCACTTTGTTTTGCTGCAGCAGTGCCCAAATTTCTTAACTGTGGTGTCTAACACACATCAGGTATTTCTGTGCTCCCTTTGGAAGCAGTTCAGCCCTGCTCCAGCCCTGCCTTTCTCTAAATGAACATCTGAACACACATTTCATTTCCTAACTGCAAAAATGAGGATGGTATTATCAACCAACCAACTGGAGTAGGAGTGGGTTATGCTGAACTTTTTTTTTTTTTTTGGCAAGCCAAAAAGAAATGTTACAATAAAAAAAAATAAATCGGATTCTCCTGTGTTGTGCGCATCTTTTTATGATTTTTTCCTCCTGAGAAGCTGGGAGGCCTCAGGAACAAAATGCAAACAATGGTTATCTGCTGCTGTGGAATGCAACAGGTGCATCTGTGATTGGTCTCATGGGGTTGTTTCTAATTAATGGCCAACCACAGTCAGCTGGCTCAGCTCTCTGTCCGACACACAAGCCTTTGTTATTCATTCCTTTCTATTCTTAGCTTAGCCAGCCTTCTGAGAACCTTTTCTTCTATTCTTTTAATATAGTTTCAATGTAATACTTATAATAAAATAATCAATCAAGCCTTCTGAAACATGGAGTCAGATCCTCATCTCTTCCCTCATCCTCAGACCCCTCTGAACACCATCACACTCCTGTGCATGCAAGTCTATCAAGGCAAAAGAGTGAGTGACTTTTAACAGGTGAGAAAGCAGATTTTTATCTCAGATTGCACTGGTGCAGCTCCCACACCGGGGTTTTGCACTGTAACAACTGCAGTCAGTCCCTCAGCTGCACGGAATTGTCCTGAATATCTGACAAACAAACTCAGCATCTCCTCAGAACACACAAACTCCTGTGACAGAACAAACCCAGGCACCTCTGGGGGCTCAGGAGTGGCTCTGTGCTCTGCTGCAGCCCAGGAGTCTCTCCTAATAATGGGAATTTCCAAGATGAGGACTCAGATTTGTTTTTCCAGCCCTTCCCCTGGGACCTGAATGAATATTAGTGGAGCAGAAGTCATTTAGTTTGTTATGTCAGAAGGTGGACACATTATTATCTTTGGTGACAGTAGCCAAGTTAAATTTAGTCCATGCTACATTTCGTGGCAGGGCTGTTAGTCTAAGGAAAAATGTGTCTTTTCTTAAAAAACAAAATTGCAATTTTCCCTCTGTCACTTCTTAGTTGTATGCTGAATTATTTCCTTTTAAAATTAATCGTCATTAAACAATATTGCACACACAGGACACACAAATACCACAGGGGATGGAGTGACTTGCTGATAAAAACAAAAAAGGAAATGGGTGTGTTCATCCGTCAATCAATAAACTAAACAGATGTCATCAAACTTCAAGAGAATAATCTTTTTTTACTGAACCACACTTGATCATGTTCTTCACAGTTCTAACAATCATATAACAATCAATCGTATAAATTTACCAGAACCATGACAGGCAAAAGCAGTCTCAAGCCCCAAACAATTTAATTTCAGACAGCAGCCAAATACCCTTATGCTGTTATCAAAATCATTAATATGCTACACGAACACATGAACAACAAAAATTCCTCATTTATTCTCCCTGCACACCAGCAGGATTAATGTCAAATACTCTCCAGCTTCCCAAATAAAAGGTTTCTTGTTTTTCATGTGACAAATGAGAAACAAATCTCAGCCTGAACTTTTTCATCAGCTGATTATTTTACATTGTGATTTGTATTTTTTTGACAGGCCCGAGTTCCAGGTGGACCAGAGGTAACTCCAGTCACGCATCCGTGCTGGCAGGGAGGCACCAGAGGAATACAAAACTGCACAAAATGCTAATTCTCATTATTCTGCAAAAATCCAGCCGTTCCATACCGTGCCCTACGAGTTCCAGTAGTGACCTGATTCCATTAAAATAAAACCAGGATATGTGTTAAAAGGTTTTCTGCTGCTCTTTAGGATATTTCTTTTCTGCTTCAGAGACCTGTAATAACCTGAAATAACCACTCCTGTTTGCACATTTTCAGGGACTCTGTGGAAGGGCACCCACACCTCAGAGGAGCCACTGCTGCCTCTGTTTGTTCTCTTTGTAAAGAATAAAAAATCAGCTCTCCCTCTCCAGCCTCCAGAAACCTGCAGAGGCTCTATTAACACATCCTCTCCCTTCATTTGGGGGTTCGTTTTCATGCCCAGAGTCTCCAATTTTGGACCTAACCCTGGCATGAGCAAAAAAATAAAACCTAGATGTAATAAATTGTGATAGAAATTAACCCAGAATCAAACCCATCATTTATTGCTGTGTAAGAGCTTATCTTTGCCAGATCTGGGAGGCACAGCCAGGAAAACCAAAAAGAGACATTTTATATTGAGCAAAAGACCAAATCCTTCGCTCTTGCTGCCTTACAAACTGTACTCCACAAGAATATTTTTATGCAGAAAGAATCCCTATCTAGAGTAAAGGAAATCAATTATTTATGCAGAGTTTTTTTCAGGTAATTTTGCTGTTCTTCAGAGATCAGACCAGAATGGTAAAGAGGAATAATTTTAATCTAAGGAGTCTTAAGGCTTCTCTGCTATGAATGCCCAACTTTATCCATTTTCTCTTGCAAGCAATAGAATTTTGCTTTGAAATAAATTCCCCTCTATTGTCATCTTCCTTCTTTGGGGAGCGTTTAAGGCAGTTTTAAGTCACATTCTGCATATCCACTAGGAGGAAAAAAGTTATCTGTGAATTTGCTAATGCTGAGCCTAACACCACGAAAATGAAAGAAAAAGTTATCTACCAACCATTGCCAGAGACAGGGCTGCAGATTCCAAATCAGCTCCAGATAAACTGCTGTTTAGGAGCTGGGCGCAATATTTGGAATATTTAGAGAAGCTACAATAGTCTGGAATAGAAATGGAAGTTTTTTCCCTTCTTACCCAGCAGCAAACCCCATCCCACAGCTCCAAGCCCCAGGCTGACATACGGTAAATTTTTCATGGCTAAATATGTCAGAGCTGACCTCCACACTGAGGAATCCAAAGAACTCCACCTGGTGATAATGGACATTTTGGCTTAGGTGCAAATGGTGAAATGTTCACGATAAAAATATCCCAGACAAAGCTCCCGAGGGA
This sequence comes from Melozone crissalis, assembly GCF_028551555.1. Classification (NCBI taxonomy): domain Eukaryota; kingdom Metazoa; phylum Chordata; class Aves; order Passeriformes; family Passerellidae; genus Melozone; species Melozone crissalis. The sequence continues at coordinate 20,731,142 of NW_026535846.1, read as the reverse complement.
ATTTCACAGAACATGGGACAAGTCCTGCCCTTGTGCTCAGGGCTTTCTGTGCCCCAGCTCAGTGCCCACGCCTTCTGAGCAATCTCAGCTGGTTTTTAATCAGCCAGCATCCAGCCCTGCAGACTGGCTGCTCCCCAGGCAGCCCTGTGTGATTTTACATTTCCTCTCTATTCATTATACAGCGATTTTGGAGTCTAATCTCTCCCCAGAGCAGCAGCACTGACAGGCTCGTGCTGCCACCTCTGCTGTCTTTCCCAGTGTGAAGAGCCCTGTTTTCTTCTAATTGTTGTTGTTTTCTTGAAGTTATTTAGTGTTTCTGGAAATGCTTCACCTTTGGCAGAGATACAGAGATTCTGGGCTCTTTAAACCTCCAATACTGTAGTGGATGATCTCAATTCCTTTCCTCCTCACAAACCTGAAAAAGGCTTTTGCACCATTCTAGTGCTGGTTTGCCCAAGTGGGAAAATCCAAGTCTGAATCCTAAACTTTTATTTCTATTAACTGTGTTTTGTGCATATTTAGAGATAATTTCCTGCAAAAAGAGGAGTGCTAGGAAGAGGACTTCAAAGGCATTCATGGTTTCCTCTCCCATAGGAAGTCACTTGAATTATCAGACAAACCACCCTAAATAGATTCCACTTGGAAGCATTTATTGTTTCTATTGTACGATATACTGACTATATAGGTCTGCAATTAAATAAATTAAACATTGGCCCTGTTAAATTCACAAGCTGAAACAGATCAGTTACATTTGCTAAACACGAGAGTCTCTATGACAACTAATTGGATTGTATCTGGAATTTATTGACTTGTAATTAGGCTGCATTGGTTTGTGTGCAGCAAACAGCTCCCACCACGTGAGGCATCTGCTGCGATCAGGGATCAGCACATCAGAGCAGATGGGGCTCCATGGAGAGCATATTGGGATTTGTGTACATTGTAATGCATTCTAGCAGTTTACATGCTCAAATGTACACATGAAGTTACAGAACTCTATTAAATAAACCTCATTTTTATATCCTCCAGCAACAGATCCTGTCTGCTTGGAGAAGTAGTCAAGCCGTTAGAAATGTTTATTTATGATTCTGGTTAGTCTGTTCTCATGGTGTGTCCAAGTGAAGGAGCTGCTTCGTCCTGGCTGTTACTGAAATGAAGATTCTCATTATGAATTTAACACGATCATGTTTTGCCTTTGCTATCTGTATTTACCCCTGTTGGTACATCCAAGACAATCTGGTGTTGAGAGTCACCTGGAGGAGCTGGGAAGGTGCTGGGTGTGACATGGTGCAGAATTGAGGTCACAGCCTTCAAAATGGAAGTTTTATTTTTCTATCAATTTCAATCTTTCATTTTTTCTTTATCAAGACTAACACCATAGGCAGTTCTACAGTAAAACAAGAGAAAAATCTGAGATTCTCTGAGAACAAAATTAAGATGTTTTTAATTTTTTTTTCCTGTATGTTTAGAACCAGCACCAGTCAGCTTTGAACTATTTCCACTCCCAAAACTGTTAAAAATCCCTCTGAGTAAAGTGCTCCTCAGTATTGACAGGTCAATTATTAAAAGTGTATTGATCAGTTCACAGTATGTACAGGATTATAATTACTGAAACAATTAGGTTTTACTTTATGCTACTCTATATATAATTATGTAGGTATGGTTTAGTTGATTACTTCTGGAAAAAAAAAATATTTATTTGAGAACAGGGGTTATATGAGGCTGATTTCAATTAAACACTCAGTGCCCTCACATTTTATTGGAAGCACCTGATGCCCTGTTAAAATAAAACAAATTGATTGAGACTATATATATGTACTGTAACAAGTTCTTAATGAGGAACTGCCTGCTCCTCAGTTGGGTTGGGAATCTGTGCTTTATGGCTGTCTCTGGTCTTTATGGACTTCTCTTTTTTCCCTCTGGTCTTATTCTGAAGATTTGCAATTCATTAGCAAAAAACCCTGTAAACACCTTCATGCCTTCTCCTTGGATGGGCAAACCTCCTCCTTCTTGATGTTTGCCATCACTGTTCTCAGAAACTTGCTAAATTCTCAAAAATAAATCAGATCTTAATATCCAGGGAATGGCTACATGTGACTCCAGATCTGGCAGAAAAGCAGTTTCATCTTGCCTACTATGCTTTGAACAGTTCAGAACCTTTTAAAAACTATTCTCAGCATAGTTTTGTCTCCTTTTTCACACAAGTCTATTGAAGTGGAATTACCTCCATGTTTCCAGAAAGAGGGGCAAATATTAATGTATTAAAAAAGAGGGTAGATATTAATGTAAACCCTTCAGTTTCTCCCTGGTGAGTAGAGGGGAGATGAGAAGTCAAAGACGCTTTTGGTTTGTGTTATCTGTTTGCAAAGTCCTGGATCTTTGCAGAGTTGGTGATTCCAGGCTGGAAGCACCTGGTGGATGGCACAGAGATGCTCAGGATGGAGCTGGGCCCCCTGAGCTGGAATGCTGAGCTGGAGCCATCCCTGAAAACTCAGCTGGTGGAAATCCAGGGCAGTGGGCACCAGAGGAGGATGTCCTGCAGCACTGGGTCATTCTCAGGGCTGCAGATGTGACAGTTTGCAAGGGAACGGGAAAATGAAGCTGTGGAGTTCACACTGAGATATTGAAATTAAACAGAACAGAGATGGAAGGGATCAGCTAGTTCATCCTGCTGACAATTCTGTAATGTTCCTCTGAGGATTAGCATATTGTTCAGCATGGTCTTAAATATTCCCTGCTAGGAGCTGTTTTTTTTTTTTCCTTGAGAGACCATTTAAGCTAGAACAGGTCTTAGTATCAGGAAATAGCCTTGTCTGCAGCCTAAATATTCAGATTTCTTAATTTTATCCTATTATGTCTGCTGGGACCATGACACACACTGCTCTGTCAAGTAACATCTATCTTTAACTCCTTCAGCCACTGAGGGCTGCTCCAGTGACTGCCACAGATTGTTCAGTCAGAAATCATTCCCGCTAAAGAGCTCTTGCCACACTTCACCTCTGGTTCCATGACCGGATTATCCCGCTGCCATTGCCATCCATTAGCATCATTTCAGCACCTCACGTGCTACAAACAAAACAGACTATCTGAAATTCATCACTGAAACAGCAACAGTGGGAGAACAAACTCCAGGGTGAGTTATTTTCTGTCAACTGTCATTTGCTTTAGAAGTTCTCATCAGTCTGCCACAATAAAGCATGAAATAGAAGACATACGTTCCTCTGAAAACATCCCCAAAGGTTCAAACTCAGAGATTCCTACTGTGCCAAATATCAGGCAGTCTGCCAAGAAGCTCAATTAGAATCTTTGACTAAATTAAGTAGCTCACAATCAAAGCATACAAACGGAAAAAAAAGCCCCCTCCAAAAGAATGGCTTTCCTGGAGGTGTAACAAAGCCTTTCCTTCGCTGCTCAAAATAAGTCTCAAATTATAGTGATGTTATTTGACTTCAGGAAGGCACAGATGTGTTAAGCATTTCATTGGGAATACAGTGTGGTTAGTTGGACAAGCATAAAACATACATAATTAATTTCACTCTTACAGTGCCTCTGCTCTTTAACATGGTATTTGTTACCGTAGCAAAAGCAGCTTACCAAGCACCCTGTTTAACTGACAGCATTGAAGGGAATTGTTAAAAAAAATAAATAAAGGAAGAAAAATCTGGTTTCATTTCACTCTCAGAAATGCAGACTGGATGTCTGCATTTAGGGCTTTAAAGCAGACACAAGAAGAATGGCAGGTTCCTGCAGAGAAATGTGTCACTGGTGATAAACAGCCCCAAAGCCAGTGGAGCAGATAATGCATTGCAGGTCAGAAACTGCACCCCTGACAATACTGCACATGCAGGTAATACAGCAAATGTCACTTCTGAAGGGGGCCATGCTTTCTCTGCTGCTACATCCTCAACAAATTGTACTACATAGCTCAGTTAGTTGCTGACACAGAAGCATGAAGGAGTTTTAGGTAGCAGAAAATGCAATGAGAGCCTGAACGAGACAGACCCCCCCCAAATCAAAAACATCCAGTAAAATTAACAGCCCAGCTCTCATCAGCAATATAAACCGAACAGTAAATCATCTTAGATTGTAATGTAACTTATAAAAAGTAATTATTCGTTATGGCTCTGTATTAAAAGATTAAGCCTTCTAGACAGAAAGGCATCAGACCTTAATAAGGTTAAAAATAGCTTGCTTGTTTGCTTTTAGTCTTGACACATTTTATCCTTTATGTGCAGGATTTTTAACAGCACATTTCACTTTAATGGATGCAGTGGAACTCATCTGTGTTGTTCATAATTCTTAGTTACACACGCCTTGACTTACACCTTTCCAGAGCTGACATTAACTCATTCATTCTTATCAGGCTGGGAGGCAAAGGAGGAGACGGGAGATAAAATCATCCTGGCTACAGCATTCCTGAATTTCCCTCACATGCTCAATCTCCCAGGCCATGCTTCCTCCTCATCATCATCATCCTCCTGTATTATTGAGGAAAACCAGACTCAAGTGTTACAAACGGATTGAGAAAAGGCCCTAATTAAGTTTGTCGCCCGGACCAGGCTTTCCCAGGGCTGGGTGAGCACATCAGAAGTCACAACCTGAATGCACAAACCCCCTCACACATCTGGGGTGGGTGCAGGAGCCTCCAGCTCCGAGCAGGGTGGGCTGCAGAGAAGCCCTGCCAATTAAACAGACCCCCTAAAGCCCCAGAGCAGCCTCAGGAACCCATTTTAAAGAATTTCCTTTTGTTGTACACACCATGCAGCTTCCAGATTAGCTTCCTAGGAAACTGCTCCATTCAGCAGAACGTTTTTGAGCAGAATTATGTTAAAATACAGAAATATTTTCAGTGGTGGAGGATGGTTTTGTATAATGAGTCCCTTCTTGATGAGCTGACATTTTTCCTTTCAGGTCTGGAGCCAAGGAAAAACCTGGAATATTTTTTTTGAATCACTTGTCTTAGCCAGCAGGAAACTCTACTGGTGACTTACTGGTCCAGGCATGTGCTCAAAGTTTTAAAGATCAGAAAATCTGACTGAGACAGAGTTTGGGAAATCGTCTACTGCAGCACAATAGGGCACAGTTAGCATTTCTCTTTGCTATCCCACAATCAAACAAGTATGAGCTCTTGGTTTCCCAGTGAAGAAGGGTAACACAATTTAGGTAGATTTTGTTAAAAATTCATGCTGTCATCCATGGACAGTTTGAGAGCTTACAGGAGTGAATTAAATAATATTGGAACCCAGCAATTCAATAATTTTGGTGGGTTTTCAAATCCTTATCCCACAAATCCAACACGTGGATGACACCCAAGGCAAGGCATAAACACCCACATTTACCTACAAAACCATAATGAGGAGGCAGATCTGTGCTGGTGTGTGAGAGGGCTCAGCAGTCATTAGTGAAGGGCAGTTTTTTGTGCATGCCCCTTTAATTTTTTAAGCAATCTGCTTCAGTTTAATGCCATAATTTTTGGTTGAGAGGTTCCTCCCCACAGGCAGAACAACTCAGTGCAACACTCCTGTTTGTGCCACCCTTTTTTACCTTCCCAAGCTCATAAACTTTCCATTACTGAAAAAAGAAACCCTCATGTTCCTTAAGTTACTGCAAATTTGCAAAGCCTGGCATGTCAAATTCAAATAAAAAATCCATGATGTGACAACAGCAGATGAAAGTGGCAAACTGTAAATATGACAGCTGTCTGTAACAGTGGTCTTGTCAAGTGCTGAGCTGATGGTTCAGGGATATGTTGATGCAGGGCCAGGTAAAAAATCACTCTTCCTGACAGAAAATGCCTCTAAATAGTTCACAGCTGAAATCCAACTCTGCTTTAATTTACACACGCTCAGCTGATGTCAACCTTTAGAAAATATCTGAAATATTATTTTTTCCTGCTTTTAAAAGAAGAAATTATAAATTAACAGCATAGAAAGAGTGGGAAATTCTTCAAATGAGAAAGGACAATTTCTTTTGGCAATTTTGAAAGGAAATTTAGGAGCAGGCCCATACTGGAGTGTCAGGATAGTCAAGAATCCAGAACTGGCCTTCCTAAAGGTCTGATCATGCAGAGGTTCCTGGCAGAGGATCCCAAAACAGCTGCATGGATTTCTCCATCCTTTTTATCATAGCCATGGACATTGTGATATTTAATGAAAATCTCTCTGCTAGGATTTTTTTCTCCTGAGAAGCTGAAAAGCCTCAGAAAAAAAATGTCAACAACAATTATCTGCTGCTGTAAAATATGGCCGGTGCATCTTTGATTGGTCTCATGTAGATTGGTTTTACTTGATGGCCAATCATGGTCCAGCTGTGTCAAACTCTGAGCAGTCATGAATTTTTATCATTCATTCCTTTCTAACCTTCTGATGTCTTTTTTGTCTTTCTTATATATAGTTTTAGAATATAATATATAATATATATAATACAATATAATATACAATATATAATATATAATATATAATATACAATATACAATACATTATATATTATACATTATATATTATACATATAACTAATATCATATCATATCAACCTTCTAAAACATAGAGTCAAGATTAGCATCTCCTCCCTCATCCTAGAAACCCTCAAACACCACCACAACTGATCCCTGAAGTGAAGGAATCTCAAATTCTGATCTGTTTCCAATGGAATATTGACAAGGTGGGCAACAGAATTTTCTGTATGTCTGCCACAGATTCTGACTCTGAAAACGTGAGAGCACAAACCATGTTGGGGCTGGTTTGGGGTGAGCCCAGCTCTGCTCTGCCCTTTGCGCTTCGGAGGGTAAAAAATCTGCCCCTGCCTGCTCCAAACACACCGCAGAGCCCAAAGGATCCCGTTAGGACAGGAGGAATTGCAAAGCAGATGACAAAACTAAACCCATGTCATCTTACAGGGAGATTTGCGTCCCTTTCAAAGGGAAATGGAGCTCTCAGTTTAACACCAGGCAGGTACGAGCCTGCCAGCTGAGAGCCTCTTGTCACCCTGATAAGGCTGGCTCACATTGTGATGTCATGAGATTAAAAGCTAGAAACGCTCCCATCAAAATTGTTTAAATTAACAATTTTGATGTGGAAAAAAAAAAATTTAACAATTTTCATGGGAAAAAATGCAAAATTTACCCAAAAAAATTAGCTAAAATAATTGCCTGATGAAAATCCCCACCCTGACTAATCACCTCTAGCTCAGTTTCAGGTGAAGCCAGCTGATATTTTCTCTTACACAGCCTCCAGAATGACCTTGCACCTTTTCTGCTTTTCCAGCTCCTTGCCAGGCATATGGGGCATTATTTAGACAGGAGGCACCCAGCAGCCTGAGCTGTTTGTACCTCCATGCGCAACCTGCGAAACGCTTTTCTTTGTTCACACACAGCCTAGGTGATTGCTTTGATAGCAACAGTTCACACTGCTACAGAGAAAAAAATCTTAAGAGGATGAGAAAGATTTGAAACATTCCTGAGTGAAATCTGAAGGGTTTTAGCAGGATAACGACTTCTTTTCCTCGCTGAGGGGAGCCTGTAAGGAATCCTCGCGGTGAGAGATTTGTCATGTATCAGGCAAGGCAATGAAAGAGCCGGCTTTTACCTCCGGAAAAAACTTGAAAACCTCTTCTGTCTGCAACCCCCGTTGATATTTCCCCACCAAAACATTGATTTGTGTTCTTTTTTTTCTCCACAGCTTGAGATGCAGGCTGGCTGAACAGCCCGGGACTCTGCACGTGGACCTTATGGCTGGAATTGCAGCATCGTTTTTAAATTTTTTATCTGTTTCTCGAGCAGAACCTCGGTTTGCCTCTCAGAAATGGGATGTCAGCCATGCATCTCCCTGAGCTCTGAATGCAGCTCTGAATGCTGCTGACCTTTTCCAGGTTCCTCGCTGGCATTAATCCACTGTTTCCCAGAATCCCAAACTTTTGGGCAGTTTCTGAACAGAAACTTTGCACAGACTTGGCAAATGGGTTTGGAAAAACAAATAGTTCTCCCTTAAAAAATTACAGCAAAGGGATCAAGATGAAAAATTTCTGATCTTATTCCTTTGACCTGCTGTGCTGCCTGGAAAAATTCCTTGTGTTAGGAAAGATGAGTTGGAGGTGAATGAATTAAGGAGTGAGGATTCTCCCTTTTTCCTTTTTTAAGTTTTATATTTCTGGTCTCCACTACTCTTCTCTGAATATCTGGCACAACTCTCCTTTTAAAAAAGCAAGATCCTACTGCTACAGAAGTCTGAAAAGATTCTTCAGCTGTCCAAAATCAGATGTCCAGGAGTGTAGTTCTGCATTAATCTACAAGCTGCCATTCCTAAAAGGGCAGCAGTGTGCTGATAGCAAGATGTTCTCCCAAAATTTCCTGATCATTCTGAGCTTGTAAAAAGCTCTGTTGCAGAACTGTGTTACACTAAGATATGATCTCAGAATTTGCTCATTTTTTCACTAGCAAATCTAAGTGGAAATTTACCAATAAGTCACGACCCTATAAATCCCTGTTTTTGGTCCCTGACGCAGTTTAATCAGTTGGTATAAACAACAATAAATAATAGGTGCACACTGGACATGCAAATCCTTGGAATGATTGTAATTTCCAGGGAATGTGCAAAGCCTGTGCAGAGGAGGGATGGGAATAGCAAGCACTCAGGATCAAGAACACTGTGTGCTTTCTGAAGGTCATTTGGTTTCCTCTCTCCCATTATTAAGTTTAATAATTTATATTCTTTAAGCTATTTCTGCTTTCTTTTTATATCTCTTGCTTAAACAATGAGATTTAGGTCTTTGTTTAGGCTTTCTGAACATAAAACCATGTCTGATCTCCACAGTCCTTCTATTTTCCACCTGACTTTAATGCATTAGAACTTTTCTGCTCATTATTCTGACCATGGAAAGAAGTATAGCAGCTTGAATTCATGCAGCCTGTCTTCTGGTTTTGTTTTGCTGGATTTTTTGGAGGGCAAGAAGAGACAAAATCCTCTGCCGTTGGGAGAAGGTGTTTATGCATTTTTTATTCTCTGGAAATCCTATAAGTGAATTATTAGAAAGCCATGTTTCCATTTATTTTGGTCCCCAGACTAAAATAATCTAAGCTTACTAAAATAAAAGAACACTGAGAAGTGCATAGCCTCTATGTGACAGTTAAAATGTGAGGACACACTAACTCATGGATTTAGTATGCCTTGAACAGATTTAAATCTGATAGAAAACAGCTTTTCTGCCAGATCTGCAGCATTTACTAGACCACAGCCTCAATGGCAATGGATTATAAACCTGGATTTACTGCAAGTGAAGCGAAGCAGATCCTGGCCTTGACCTCCAGCTGCTTCTGAGGGGTTCTTACTGCACCTGGTCTGAATAACGGGGAATTCCTCATTCGGAGCAGTGTGGCTGTGGCTGAGGGGCAGAGCAGGAGCCTGAATTGTCCCTGCTGAATTCACAGGGTCCCGAGTATTCAGCATTGCTCCAGCAGGAGAATTTCACACAGAATGAAGCCATTTTACTTGATTAGGGAACATCTACATCCAGATTCCCCCGTTGTAAGGAGTCCTGCTCTACCAGCCAATCTTACATTCCTACTGGTTCCAAAGACATCCTGACACCATCATCTTCCACCAATACTTCTTGTGTTCCCCCCAAAAGAGTTTTTATCCAAACCTCATAACACTGAACTATGGATATTTACTGCAGCTCTGAGACATATCCAAGGTACAACTCCTCCTATGTTCTTTGGAAGAAAATATTCCACTGTGCCTGGGTAACCCACAGCCTGATTTGGGCACAGATTATCCCTGATAAATTCATAGGGTGCTCAGTATTTAGTACTGCTCCAGGAAGAGAATTTCACACAGAATGGAGCCATTTTACTGATCAGGGAACATCACCATCCAGATTCACAGCTTGTCAGGAGTCCTGTTCCACCAGGCAGTCTTATGTTCCTGCTGGCTCCAAAGACATCCTGACACCATCATCTTCCACCAATACTTTTTATGTTCACCCCAAAAGAGTTTTTATCCAGAACCTCATAACACTGAACAATGAAGACTTACTGCAGGTCTGAGAGATATCCAAGGTACAACTCCTCCTATGCTGTCTGTAATGAAATATTCCACAGCACACACAGACAGCTGATAGCACCTGACAGGAGGGGGATGGTCCTGGTGACTTCCTGAGCTCTTCCAGACCAATTTCTCCATCACTACATCACAGGCTTTTTTATATTTTGGCATTAGAGGCCAAAAGAAAAGATAGTATTGAAAAATATATTTCTTTTCAGTCTTCAGCTATCTTTTTCTTTTCTACTTCTTCCTTCATACTTGTCTCCAGAGAAAGAATTCAACCATTTTAAATAGATAAGCAAGGGACCTGACTTCAGTTATGTTTTATGGCTTCAAATTCCACAGATAGTCTTCAGCACAGTCCCTGGAATAACACTGCTAAACACTTCAGTGATTCTGACAGCTTCCCAGCTATCACTTGTTATTGCTTTCACAACTGAAAATCAAAGTTGTTACCCATAAAATATGAATGATGAACACAAATTGTAGCCTCCCACATGTTCTGGGCTTTCATGGCTCTCTCAGACAGCAGGGAGGGGTCAAATTGCTGCTTGTCCTCATTGCTGCTGTGGCATTCATGCCAGAACTGCACAGGGATGCTGTCCTGGGAGGAAATGCAAGGAGATGATGCCTGGAGAGGCTGGGAAGAGTTAAAGAATAAAGTGGGGATTTATTGAAAGACCTCAATGGAAACACCTTGGGCAGTGCAAGAGCCCAGCCAAGATAGACAATGGCTCATGAGTTCTCACACTTTTATAAATTTTGATCCATTTCCGTATTGGGGTTCATTGCCTAATTCCAGCTCCAGGTTGTGCAGTCCCACCCTGCCAGTTTGCTCCCCTCAATTTACCATTTTTGCACTTTTTGGGCTGAATCTGCCATGGTGTCCTTGGTTCTGGGCTGGAAAATGATGGTTCTGTGTGCCTCAGCTGTGAGAACTGTTGACATTTTATCTGGAGTTCAGACTTACAAACCAATGCAGTGCAGAGGGTGGGAAATATAACTCAATATATGAAAGCTCAAACTGAAGGCATCAGAATCAGGAAGAAAAAGGCAAAGGCTCCTCATCAACCCCTCATTTGCAGGGTGAGGAGTGGCCTCAGTGCAGGCAGGAGTGGGCTCAGAGCTAGTGAGAGAGGGATGGATGCAGCATTTCCTGACATTCAGGGCAAAGCTGAGCTCTCAGGAATGGTGCTGGATCTCTCCCCACTTCCCTGACAGAGAAACCTGAAATATTGATTTCCAAATTTTAAATGGAAGAAAAACAGCCTCTTTTATTTTAATAGGCACCAAGCATAATGGATTATAAAATAATCCCTGATTTAATGCAAGACCTTTACAAGGCAGAAAATTGGAATACAAGACATGTTTCAGACCTTTCCTAAAATTGTAACAATTTATTAGTATTTTTTTAGTTTCAAATTGAGACCATTTCTGGTTTTACTTCTGCCGGAACACAGAGTATTTCCCTTTCTTAACCACTTGATGACATACTAGTCCTGTAGGCTTCCCTAAAACACATCAGTGGCTTTCCTGAGTGGGAGAGGTGAGGGAGGTGGTGTGGCAGCAACCAAGGGGTTCAGTACTAAAATATTACAGCAACACAGACTGTTTGTTTAGAATAGAATGTTCCACACACACCAATCCCCCCAGAAACCTTTACAGATATAGATACAAATGCAGCCTTGCAGATAGATTTTTTCTACCCATTTCTGCAAGTACTTACACAGGTTCATATACATATATATTTTTTTTGAAAATATATATATTTAACTGGAGCTTTATGTAGAAAAAAGTTCATGTAGAATGTTCCACACACACTAATCCCCCCAGAAATCTCTACAGATATAGATACAAATGCAGCCTTGTAGATAGATTTTTTCTTTTACCCATTTCTGCAAGTACTTACACAGATTCATATATACATATATATACACATACATGTAGAAAATATAATATACTTTCTACATATATGTATATATATACATATATATACATTTATTCTACATAAATGTATATATACATTTATGTAGAAAAAGGTTTATATAGAATGTTCCACACACACCAATCCCCCCAGAAACCTCTACAGATATGGATAAAAATGCAGCCTTGCAGATAGATTTTTTTTTTTTTTACTCATTTCTGCAAGTACTTATACAGGTTCATATATATATATATACATTTGAAAATATATAAATTTAACTGGAGCTTTATGTAGAAAAAGGTTTATCTAGAAAAAAGAAAAGCATATGCCGTTACTTGTACTGCTAAGAGAACATAATTTAAATTAATTCTGCTCCAAGACCCCTCTGTGAAGGGAAGGTGTAACTTGAGGCAGTATCCTGCAGGGTTGGTGGGTACCCTTGTTACCTTCCCAAGACAGAAAATGTTCATAATTCATTTTGCTGCTGCTGGAGCTTTGGTCTGATTCACCTGAGGGCCATTCCAGGGAGCACAAAGGAGACGTTACATCCAGCCCTGGTTTGGCCACTGGAAATGGGAAAAGCCAGTAGGAATTCCAAAACGTGATTAAATAATGCCCAGGAAAATGTATTGCTGTACTCAAACCCATAGAATTGTACCTCTCTCAGTGTAAGACTCCATCTTTGGAATTTGTTTTTGCATTTTCTCTCTTCATGTGTTATTTCTAAAATATTTTTGGTGGCTTTGCCAAAACTGAACCACCCCCAAAGAGACCCAAATAACTCTGAATGATGCTGTAAACCCCAAAACCACGTGTTGTTACAGCAATATCCCAAATGTCTCCATTCCAGCACCCCCATGCCATGCTAAAGCCCATTTAGAACCCTCCAGGCCATTGTTTTGCTCACAGGGATTGCAGAGCTGCAGAGGGGCATTGCAGGAGATGCCTGCAGCTGCAATACCAGACTCCAGTCAGTGGAAACACTGCCATGCACAATTTGCTCCTCTATTCCAAACCACATTTATACAACCGCACCCCTCTATTGTCCAATTAACCCAAAAATTAAAACTTCCTTCACCTATTCTGTTTGCTCTTGGGGGATTTAACATTATGACGATAATACAACACCTTTAAGCATTCTAACACTTTTTTGCAAAGCAAATTCTTTAATCTTTCCAAGGCTCCAGATGGCAGGACCAATTTTTCAAAAATTTTTTAAAGACTGTAGGGAAGCTACTGTACAAGTCTGCTGTACAAGACTTTGCTGCAGTTTTAACATCTTCTGTAGAAGTGTTGGAAGAGCAAAGGATTTCCTGACAGGAGCAAAATGCATATGAAGGAAGAGCAGAAATAAAAGGGAACAGTTCAGGAAGTTCAGATTAATTTGCTGGTTGAGGCTCTTAGTACCAGACACATTTATATGAATTTCATTCAGCTGTCATGGGCTTGCCACTGATTTCTCACCAATTTTTTCTCTCATTAATTTTATTGCCTTTTATTTTATTATTTATTGTATAAAGAATACATCTGAGAGTTACTAACTTCCCATTAGAGTCATTAAAGTTCAGAGACATCAAGAAATGCCTTTTAATTTTCAGAAAACAATGAAATTTCTTCATGAAATCCCAAAACTGGTGGGTGCAAATGAAAATCTCAAATTTACTAACCTGAATTTTTTTTTTTTTCTTTGAGAGGCAAATAAAGATTGATTTTTTTAATCTTTGCCTGCACCTGAAATGACTGACTCTGCAGTGAGAAAGGAATTAGGAAAAAAAAAAAGGAGGAAAAAGGAAACAGGTGTTTGTAGTGAATAATCTGAATTAAGATGGAAAGGAATTGAAGACCTTAACATTAGGATGGAAAGGAATTGAAGACATTAGCGAAGTGCTTTTAAAATAAAAGAAGTCTCTTCAAAGTGGCCACTGCTCAGGGACAGGAGAGGAATTGATGGTGAGGGAAACCCTGCAGCAGCCCCAGAGCAGCAGCCAGGAGCCACAAATGGTGAGAGACAAAATCCTGGCAGCTTTTGGCTCCCAGCCTGCCCCCGACCCTTCAGAGGAGCTGCTGGCACTGCTGCCCTATCTTGGGGAGAAATCAGGAGCTTTTGGTGCTGGAGAAGAAGCTCAGCAGGAGTTGGGAGGCGATGAGCACACACAACCTCTAATTTGGAAAGGAAAATCAGATTTAGCACTGAAATGGAGCTGCCAAAGCCTCTCCTGCAGGCCAAAGTGTCCAACATGTTTATCAGTGTTTTGTGGGAAATGAACACACCGTCTGGGACGGGGATGAGCTGGCAGCAGGGTGGCGCTGAGCATTTCGATGGGCTCGGGGATGTTAGATTTGATAAGAGATTGCAGTTATTTATCTGGAACACAGAGACTGGCACGTGCACGTTTGCACACACTCAAAGCACAAAGATAAAGTGACATTTAGAGGAGTTTGGGGAGTGTTGAAGGATTCCTGCCAATCTGGAGCCAGGGCTGCCCCACTGGGCCTGCAAACTCAATCTACCAAATGAAGCTCTCTGCCTTTCAGTGGAGGAGGCTTCGGGACTGTGACTAAAAGACAAAACCATCTATCAGAGTTTTGCACAAATAAGCTAAAAAGAGATCAAGAAATGACCCAAAAACTAATCACCTGAGCTCTGTAGAGTTTTAGCGTTACTTAATCCACCTGTAATCTTACTTCAGAGTCTCTCTTCCTAACCCCAGCTTAATCCTTGGTCCTAATCCTTGACTATTCCCCCTTTAATACACAAATATTTAAACCCCACAAATATCACCAACACTTCCTTCACTGGGAAGATCAGTACCAAGCTATTCCTGAACTTTTCACACCAATCCCAAAGCCATGCCCAGCACAAAGCATCAGCATCACCAATGCAATCATTCAGCACTGAGCCAATCCCTCCTGCTAGCAAGAAAGCATCTCTAATTAAATTTTCCCCAACTGGCTACTTTGTTTTATGCCAAACCCAATATAAACTGTTATTTCTGTCTAGGTACATGAATCTGGGATGCAGAGCTTATTGTTAACCAAAAGAACATAATGCTCTCTGCCTGAGGAGCTATTTTGGGTAAGTTCTGACTAGAGATATGGACAATATGTTAGAAAGATTTGGTGCATTACAGCAAATAAATAGCTGTAAAGTAAGCAGTTTTTATTCCAACTTCATTTAATCTTTAAATAAAGCAAAGTTGAATAAATATAGGCTTTTGGTTTTTTTTTTCTTCCTTCAAAGAAGAATCTCTTTATGAAGAAAATCCTGAATTGGCATTTTTGCTTCAATTGGAACTTAGAACAGGGAAGCAAATCTTCTGTGGCTTTAATCTGAAACATTAGGGCTTGAAGTCTGAACAACTGTTTACTATTCCCCTATCTGATAAAACTTCAGAACCCCAGGGAAACTAATTTAAAAGGAAGACCTGAGATCAAGATAAGCTTGGGCAAACCTAAAAGCAGCCATCCAAAATGAAAGTGAGAGTTTCAGTTTACTTGATAAATCTCTATCTGAACAGCAGTGTTGTAATTAATGAACAATGAGGGAGGGAGGACTACAATAACCACTTCAAATCCCTCGACTCATAACTCACCAGACATGAGGAAAACTGCTTTCAGGGTCATTGTGTGGTTTATCCTACACTGGAAAGAAAAGTGTGCCCAAAGAATTAGTTAAGGGAAAATGAGGGGATAAAAAAAGGCAGTGAAAGTTGCTAAATGGAGCTTTGATCTCTTTGACTAACTTGAACTAATTGTCAAGGTGTTTGGGGGTAAATTTTATTCTTCTTAGTCAATACATTATCACTTAGACTGTGGGGAAGTTGGAGTTATAAAGCCCCAACTCAGCAGAATATTTAAGTCTGTAATTAAATCTTTCCCTATTCAGCAAAGTGCCTGACATTATATAGACTATTGTAATGAAAAATTTGGAAAAATGACCTTTTAGGGAAATCAAATTAAATAGCAATGGGGAAATAAGCATATTTTACTATATTCAAACATGCTTCCATTTTCTTAAAGATCTTGAGAGTGTTTTAGCCTTCCCTAAAGCTTGGACAGGGTAAGGAACCTACTAAAAATGAAGTGCTGATAAGGCTTTGGGAGTTTGAACACAGTAAGTCAACCACTGAAGAGTTTAAGAAACAACAAGCACAAAGCAGAAAACCGTTTAAAAAATCTACAATTCCAATACATCTACTCCAAGAGAAGCATTCAAGAGAAGCCAAATTCTTTATATATGATCTCTGTGTCAGAAAGACAGGCAACACTTACTCGAAAACCCTCAAAAAGAAAACAAAATTCAGAAAACAGAAAAGCCCCCAGATCTTTCTGAAGCTGAAATAACTATAGAGGAGATTCTGGGATATTTTTACATTATGAACAATATCAAATAACAAGAACTAAACCTTACTCATCTATGATTTTTAATGAAAGTTAAATGGAAAAATCACTCTCAGCAGTGAACAACCATTGACTTAAAATCACTGAGCACTGGGAAGGGACAAATCCAGTACCAAATTTCAGGCCACCAGGATAGATGTAGAGAAACAACTTGTCTGGAAGTCAGATTTCTATAGAAACTGTAAGGAAAAACAAATCAACAGACATCTGGACAGAAATAATGTACTTTGAGAGAGTCCACCTCCCTTCTCTCACAGGAAACTGCACCTTACAAACACAAAAATTCTCCCCAAAGGTCACATCTGTGCAGTTAAAGTGCTCCAGTTAATAACAGTTTATATGGATTTCTAAAAGGCTTTCAACCAGTTTCTCCATTGAGGCTTTGCTGAGAGGGAGCTGAGAAGCTGAGGCAGGAGAGGGAATGCCAGGGGTTAATGAGGACTTGCACATATTTGAAAGAAAAAAACAAAAAACCAAAACCAAACAAAACAACAACAGCAACAAAAAAAAAAAAAAAAAAAAAAAAAAAAAAAAAAAAAAATCCCAGGCTCTGAGGTGAGTGTTTTAATTCAGGACAAAGACATTGGGGTGCTATAAATAGTGAAAACACCAGCTCAGCACCAGCCTGAACAAATCAGATGTGAATAATTTGATAACAAGATAAAGCACCACAAGCAATCCATGATTGATGGATATCTTGTTACTGCACCCAGTTCAGATCCTTTCACCTCAAAGGATAGCCCAGACCTGAAAAGGATCCAAGGAGCCACAAGGATGATGAAAGCTGGGAAAAGCTTCTCTGAGGAATGATCGAGTGAGGGAAGCTCCTGTGTGTGCTTTGGACGCGGCAGAGATCTGTGAGTGGCACAGGGGAGGCGCTTTGGTCACTTGGCCATCTTCTCCTCTTTGTCTACCAAACTTGTCACAACCTTCACTACCTTCCTACAACAGAGATCTCTATCGTGTTTCTTCTTTTATAATGTACAGAGATATTCCAGGGACTGGCACAAAGTGGAGAGAGAATTTCTGTGTATTACAGGGCCTGAGAGCAGACTGATGAAACACACATTATGCAGCCACTTGTGTTTTCCTATAGTAACACTCCCACTGAAGGAAAGCTGGAACAGAAAGGGATTAAATAAGTAAAAATGCCCTAATTTTTTTAGAAACACCTCCACAGTGAGTGGGTAGCTCCTTCTGTGAGACTGCTATTTACCCTATTTCAGGCTCTTTCCTCAGACATGTATTGTATTAAATTAATCTTGGGGAAAATACAACATCCCAGAAGACTCATTCTGATCTAACTCCTTTTGTCTTTTCGTCTTTTCAAAGTTCCTCCACATTTTTTTTGCAAAGATCTTTCTAACATGATTTTGAGATTTTATGTCAATGGAAGAGTTGAGGAAGCGCATAACAGGAAATTTACAGTTTATGATAAATCTGCTCCTAGATTTCATATTGTCTATTTGCTGCGTCAGCTGCTGCATCAGAAACAAAGCAGAATTGCAATGATACCACCCCAAGCTCTCTGTTCTCTTGCTTTCCAAGGACATAATCTAAACAGCCCCTGTCACTGAGCCCTCATAGTCACAATGGGAATGTTGAACCCTGAGCACTGATCATAACAAAAAAATTAGCAAATTAGAAAAATCAACACTACTAAATTCATCATTTCAAATTAAGATCAGTTTGGGAGTCTTGGTTGTTTTTTTTTCCTGCCAGGAGTATTGAGAAATTCTAACAAGAATTTCCTCTCCAGTAATGGGAATCATGAGCAGGCAAAACATGCAGAAAGAAATGGGGAAATGCTAAGCAGGATATTCAAATCTCACACAGCCTATTTCTGTTAATGCTTTTATTCAAATCTACAGCATGTGTAGTAATGAAGAGATGTATTATAGGCTTACCAATAGGATTCATAAAATCACAGAATAATTTGGGCTGGAAGGGACCTCTGGAGCTCGTGCAGCAGAGCTGGGCTCAGCAGATCCCTCAGCCTGGCCTAAGAGAGAGATTCCCACCCTGTGACACCTTGTCCAGGCTCTGACCCCTCACAGGGTAAATGCTCTTGGGTTTATTGTCTGCTGTGGCTCAGCCTTTCCCCTCTGCATTTCCTAAAGGACTCTGGCTCTGTCTGCTCCAGATCTTCCCATCCCACAGCTGTGGGCAGCAATAAATAAATAAATTCACCCCTTTGTTTTCTCTTCCAAATGCCAAAGAAACTGATTTCTTAGACTCTCCCAAAGACAGAACAAAGGTTTGATAGTGAAGGAACACCAAATAACCAGAATTAAATGTCATTCCTTTGGGGTGATCCCTCAGCTTACACAGACTCGGATCCTTGACACAGCTTTGTGATAGAAGCACACTTCAGCCCAGCTTGGGAGGAGCAGAACAAAGTCAAAATCAGAGAAAGAAAACTCTTCAAAGTTTGTGTTTTCAAGTGAAATTTGTGCCTGGGAGGAAGACCCAGGCCCTGCCTCCCACCCCTTTCTGGCCATCCCCATCACCCCCTGGCAATATCAGCACTCACCTGCAGGACACAGCTCCCACAGCACCAGGACCCAGATCCAGCTGTCCCTGCAGGCCCTTTTCATTCAAATCCACTCAGGAGTCACCCAATGAGCACAGCCTGCCCATCACAGCCCACCTGGGGGCTGCAGAACCTTCTGGAAGCTCCCAGAAGCAGCTGAAGGCAGCAGCCTTGCTCTCAGCAAAGCAATCACAGTGAAAACGCAGAACCAGAAGCAAACAAGAGACTGAATGAACAAGTTCTGATCAGCTATAAATAAAAGATAACTGAGAGGGAGGGGCATGAGGTGCTGGAACAGGAGCTGAATGAGGCCCAAGCAGCCCAATCAAACCTTAACTCTGCCAGAGATGGCCAGGTGGAGCCCAGGTGCTCCTTCCAACCAGCTAACAATCCTTCTCTGATTACACCAGTGCAAGCCCACAGACTGAGCAGTGCCATATTCACTGCCATCCAGACCCTTGGTCCATCACCTGAGGGGTGGGTGGCTGTGACCAGGGACCAGCAGGGAGGCTGTGGTGGCCACAAGCCCCAGCTCTGACTCACCAGGCCAGGCACAGCCCAGCGAGGCACCAAGAACATGCTGCAGTGGGCACAGCACCCCCTCCTGCACCTCTCTCAGGATCCAACCATTGGTGGCGCAGCCCCTGCTGAGCTGCCACCGTTGCTGTATTTAATAAAAACCACAGGGGATTTCTCTGAGGGTTTGCTGTGTGTCCCCTTGAACCCATTAAGCTCCAAGCAGTGACAGCAGCTGTAGGCAGGAGTGCCAGACATGAACTACAGCCACCTCTCTTGCCATGCTCTGAACTCTTTGCTAGGTCTGTTCCAGTTCTTTGATGGGCAATTAATTCCTCTTCACCTGTCAGACACCACTCATCATTTTCTAATACACTTCTAATCACTCCACTTTTGGGTTTATTGCCACTTTGCCACTGCAGAGTGACAGGACCCAAGGAACCTGTAGCTGCAGGGTGGATGCAGGTCCTGGATTGATTTAAGCTTGCCTGGAGAAAACTGTGCTGCAGCTAAGGCTGCTCATGAGGCAAAATCCCAGATTTTTTAGCTCTTCTGAAAGTCCCAAGGCAGCTGTTGCTCCTCTGGTCACTCAGGGAGATGGGTGATGCTGTTTGTGCCTGGAAAATGAGCTGCACTGTCAGGTGTCAGTGGCTGCTGAGTGTGGGACATCTCCTGCTGCAGCTGTGACAGATGCTGAGCAGGATGGAGGGACGTTCTTGTGGGACCTGCCATATGAGAGCTCTCAGAATTAAAAATAGCTGCCCACCTCAGACCTGGGAGATCCAGCAGGAAAGAAATGAGTGAGGACAGGATAATGTCACCCTGATGATTCCTGCCATGTTCTACAGCTGGGCCAATTAGGTTTTATGACTGACTGATAAGACAGGAAAGTGTGATTTTTTTTCCCTCAGCATTGTCAATGCTTTTTGTTCTCTATATTGTACTTCGTTTTTTACAAATGATTTTTATTAGGCTTTGAATCCCTCCCAAATTACACGATCAGGATAGACCAAACTCATCCTGAAAAGGGGTTCTGTGCCAGGCAGCCCGTCCTTCATGCAGCCAGAGCTCCTTCTGTGCAGCTGCCAAATTCAGCCTGGACCAGAGATCACATCCACACTTGCCAGACACTGATCTCAAAATCAAAGCACACCAAGAGAGCAGAGCACTGTGAAAAAATATTGTAGCTTTATTCAGAGCTCTTCTTGTATGAAAAATGCACTACAAATAAAGAAATTGCTTGGTTTAATATTGACCCTGAATATTCTGACAGGAAAAACGTGATGTGAAGGATACTAACAGATGCCTACTATGCAGGGCAAGGTATACTCAAACTACTGAGGACAGGAAGGAAGTTAATCTTCAAAGTAATAATTCATTTTATTAACTAATAGTAAATACATTTTTTTATAGTAGTGAGAGATCTATTAAGTAAAAGATATAGAATAAATTAAGATTTGTTTTCAATGCTGTAAAAGAAACCCTATGCATTTAGTACATGATTCAAGGTCCACTGAAGGCTGATGAAAATCTTGTGGTCAGCTTCACTGGATGTGGGCTTTGACAGCTCAGATCCTGAAAATTCCAGCACCCAGCAAAACATATGAATAAAGATTCCAGATTTAAAAGAGATAATCTATATTTCACTCCAAGTTATTCTCAGAAAATAATCTGGATAAAGAATGGTCCTAGCCTTTTTTCTGCAGCATTCTGCCAACCCAATCACTCAAACCCTGCCACGTTTGAAACAAGGAAATGTTTTGTCAGGCAGCTCTCAAGCAGCAGCAGAGGTTTTATCACAGCCTTGAAAAGGAAAGTGATCCTGCTGCTCAAACCTGGTGCTGCTCACATAAATCTCCTGGCATTATTGGGGCTGCCCTTCCAGTGCATTCCTGCAGCTTTTAGGAGATTTATGATGAATACATGTAGATGGAAAAACAAATGAGATTGAACAGAAGATGTGACAAATGCATTCTCTGTGCCTCTGCTTTGACCTGCTCACTCTGTATTGAAAAAGAGCTTGCCTCTGTGTGTATAAATACAGATATTCTATCACTTATGGAGTGCACAGCCTAAACAATTTGTAAGGGACTCTGTGAAGGCATGGAAACATGATCAGGGTTGAGTAGAAAAATACAACAACACTTAAGTGACTCTCTTACATCTCAATAAATCTGATAGAGCTCAGTGTGTACTTAATGTTCCTAGATTATTGCTCAATTCTGAAGGAAATTGGCATATTCTCCAGGCAGAAGTTGCTTTTTTTCAAGATTATTGCAGATTTTTGCAATGTTTTTGAATCACAACCAGAAAAATATCTTTATTCCAGAGATGTGGCACATAAAATTAATGGGAATATTGGTATTTGGGGACATTTTGTTCCTCCAGGACAGAACAAAAGGGGTTTGTAAATCCTGAAGCTCCAGATTGTGGCTTTTCTCTTAGGAAAATACTATCTGAGATGAAAATATTCTCTTGCTTTTTACTCTTTTTGTCACAAAATACAAAACACATTTGGTTCCAACAGATGGCCAGTGAATTCCATGAAAAAAAAAACCCATTGATTTCAACAAGAATTGGACCAGGTTTGAGGTCTCAAACTTGCTGCTCGATTTGAGCATTTATTTGGAATCTCTGGTAATAGGATCACAGGTCGAGGAACGCCTGCCAAATCTCAGATTCCCAAATGGCATCTGCAGCTCCAAATCCTGTTCAGGAGTGTAATACTTCCACGTGGCTGATGTTGTTTAAATTAAACATAGCTGTGTGATTGATTGAGTACCACAGAGGCTACACAGATATTAGAATATAGGAAACATCAGCACTGGTTTCAGGCTCACGTAAAGGCTCTTCCAAACCTTTCCAGCACTGTCTTTCTGAAGCAACATTCTGTTTTTTTTAGACTTTGAGATGTTATTTGTCTGTCCTCTTGAAGATATGTTTCTCCCCTCCTACCTGTCTTCTCCCTGAGAAAACGTTGTTTGTAGTGAAATACTGGGAAATCATGAATTTACAGAATGGGCAAACTGAACTGAGAAGGGAAACTTGATTATCCCAAAGATTTGAGACTGGATCATTGAACCAGTGAGGAGTAGAATCACAAACTCTAATTCTTTGCTTTACTTCCTTGAGAAGAATATAATTGCGTTTACCAACCTGTAATCGGTCTATCTGAATCCAGGAGAATGTACTCAATAAAAACATCTAAAGGAAAGGGCAACCTGAACATGACCAGAACTTGGGATTCCTCTGTTTGCGAGGACAAGATTTTGCAGATGCATTGAGAAATGTGGCACAGCTACTTTTAAGGTTTTTTTTCCCCAAAGAAAGCTGCTGGGGAATGCAAATATCTGTGAGGGATAAGGCACAAACAGCACACTGTGGCAAACAGGGGTGCTGTAGTGAATAATTCCTGAAGCAGCGCCAGAAACTTCATCGCCATGAATGGACTGTAACAGGGAGGAAGGAAATTCTGGCTGCGGGAGCTGTTTTTAATTAATTGCCTGGGATCTCGTTGCTGCCTTGCCCTTGGTGCTGTCACTCAGTGGCTGGAAGAGCTGCCAGCCCAGCAGCGCTGCCTCTCTCCCAACAAGTGGTGGCGTTTCCCCTGCTCTCTGCACAGCTGTTCAGGGAGTCACAATTCTGCTGCTCAGGAGCACAGCCCTACCTGCTTCCCCTGGAACAGGCAACACCTGCCGCAGCAGCTGCTCACAGCAACAGGAACATTCCTGTAGCAGGCTGCTTACGGGTAACAGAGTGCCAAAACCTACCCTGGGTCTTTTTGCCTCTGCAAAGAAATAATAAATATCTATATTTAAAATATATATATATTCAAAAATAATATAGTTAATATATGCTGGGACAGGAATTTCTTTATTTTTAAATAAAATTTAAATTTATTAATAATTATTAATAAAAATATTAAAAAAATAAATTTTTAAAAATATTAAAAATAAATATAAATAAAAAATTTAAAATTAATAGAAATAAAAAATAAATATAAATAAATAATTTAAAATATTAAAAATAAAATTTTAAAAATATTTAAAAATTAATTTTTAAAATATATATGTAATATATATATCTATATTTAAAAATATAGATATTTATTATTATTGAAATATTTATTATATTGAAATATAATATTTTTAAACATAATATTTAAAGTGATTAAAAAGAAGAATAAAAATCCCATTTCCCATTAAGAAAATGGGGCACTTAATATTACTGGAAATTCTTTTTGTTATGTTGCGAGCATTCGATTCACAATATTCAATTTGAGTACAAGTTGCACTATTTGAGGGTCTTTGAATAATTCAGGTGCATTCATTTACTCTTGATTAGTGGATCAGCTTCTTCAAAAGGTAAGTATTTATTTTATTTTATGACATGTAGCATTAATAATGTATTACCTTTCTCACAAGCTGCTTTTAAAGAAAGCAATGAAAATTTGCAAGGAGACAAGAGTTCTGAGCAGATATTAAAGAACCATGGAGTCACTTAAGCTGTCATTTTGGAAATTGTTCCTGCTGCTGTTTCCCGGGGAGGAAAAACGCAATCTGGATAATGCAGAGGAGTGAATAACCTGGGCTGAGCAGATGAGGCAATGACAGAATTACAGCGCTGCTTGCTGCAGTACATGACAGTGAGGCACTCAAATTCCCTGCCTTCCCAGGGATGAGAGTCTCTTTGGAGAAAACCTTCAGCCATTCTTCTGCAGCAGCACAAGGATTATCAAATACTGTTGGGAAACTGCAGTGGGAAAAGGCCAAATGAAATTACTGCGACAAGTAGTGATGTTAGTTATGGCAAATGAAAAATAAATCACATCTGCAAAGTCTGAGATCCTGAAAGCTTCCATTCAGAGGAGAGGAAACTCTGGCAGGGACAGCTGGACAGGGTAACTTGACAATAAAAGTTATCATGTTAATATAAATTTTAATGCTAATTTCATTCCATTACAGCATTCAACTCCTAAGACTTCATGGTAGCTTTAGAAACCAGAATCTGCTTTGTTGACAGTTTCCCTATTGCCTTCATTTCCTTGAGCACTCAGCTTAACTGGTTTCTCTTAATTTCAGTTGTTGATAATTATATTAAAATTAGAAAGGCTCAATTACCTTTTCTATCCTAATTTCTAGCATCACATTTAAATTACTCTAGAATTCAAGTTCCCCTAAATAGAAATTGAGAGCTACATCTGTTTCCATTTTTGCTAAAATCATTTCATTTGTTGCTGAAATTGTGGTAGTTGCATGGAAAGGCCAAGAAGGAACAAACTGCCTCAGTATTCAAAGACATAACCAGGAATTTATGATATTCTCCATATTTTTTTACCTCTGCTGCTTAAGGACAGAAGTGTGGGATGTAACACTGGTTTGTACAAATCACCTTTGTCAGTGTTATTTCAATACATGTAATTTCCCATAGTAATAATACTATTACAAATTAACACATTTCAGGAGTACAATGCAATTTTACTGCACAATTTTCTGCAATAAATACACAATTTCCTTTTTTAAAAATTTTAAATAAGGTTACAATAACCTTGATTAATTCAGCTCTTTTATTAAGCAATATAGTTAAAATCTACTTATGTAAAACTTCTTAGAGTTATGCTGAACAACCAAAGCCTCTCTAGAGGGTCTGCATTCAATTGATCACCTAATTTTAAACCCTTTATGGTAACTGAAAGTTATGGAATGAATAGTCCCAAATTCTGCCTGTTTAAATTGGTGTTCATAAACTGAGCAAAAGTTCCTGTGCAGAATAATCTGTGAGCCTCTAGTTATTACAGCTGCCACATTCTCCACTTAAGAAAATGCCAAATCAAGTTATAAAATCTGCATGAAATACAATATGAATATGGAACTTTATCAAGTACCTGCACTTCCAGGTAAGAAGTGTAATGTAGCTGTATAAAAGAATAATTTTCCTACTCTGGATATGAACTTTCTGCACTAAAATCACAAGAAGTTCCTTGAATTTATGTCTGTTTTTATGATATTTTCATGTCACACCTGGTCTGTGATGGTAACTATGGCTGAGCAACTAAAGTTTGGGGAAAATTCCTTTAGAAGGCGAATAACTCACTGTAAGAAAATTTTGGGGTAGTTAAAAAGGTTTATGATACAAGGAGTAAAGTTGAGGGAAAATGATTTAGAGATATAAAAAAATACAGAGTGCACATTTACTTTACTGTGCATATTTATGCCCAGCTGAGCTGAGAACCAGGTAAAGGCAACTCTGACATTATTTCCTTCATATCACACCCACACTTTTACTGCCTGTACATATTTCCCATCTTAAACTTGTTTCTCAGGTCTTTTATCCTTGAAGAATTGGCTACTAGAGATGTTTTTCAGACTAAAATCCTCATTGCATCTGGCACAAACTCCCCACCACTGGTATTACTACAGCTGGAGTTACTTTAATTAAGTTTTTGCCAACTGCAGCCAAATATGACCTTATCTAATAGGTGTTCCTGGCAATCATGAGCTGAGATCCTTTCTGGGAAGCAGAAATTTGCCAAATCTGGCAGCAAATCCTAATTTCAGCGCCACGTGCTGCAGCATGTGAGACAGACACGTTGGACAGGGCAGCTGCTCTGGAGCCACAGGCTTTGGCAGCTCATTCCTGGCCAGGTGGAGAACATGCAGGGTTGACACAGTAAAAGAATAGAAGAAAAGGTTCTCATCAGGAGGCTGGCTAAGAAAAGAATAGCAAAGAATGATAACAAAAGCTTCTCTCCTGGACAGAGAGTCCAAGCCAGCTGACTGTGATTGGCCATTAATTAGAAACAACCACATGAGACCAATCCCAGATGCACCTGTTGCATTCCACAGCAGCAGATAACCATTGTTCACATTTTGTTCCTGAGGCCTCCCAGCTTCTCAGGAGGAAAAATCCCAAGAAAAGATTTTTCATAAAAGATGTCTGTGACAGACTCATTAGTTTTAGCCATCTAAAAGGCAGACATTTTATTTTCCAGCTTCTCTCCTCTTATTTTCCAGCTTCTCTCTTCTCTCAGGTGGACATGAGGAGGTTCTGAAATTCCCCAAATAAACAAATTACCCCTCCATGTTCCTTTTCCCCTTAGCTTAGAGATTCTTTAGACAATGAACTTGGACAAAAAAGCTCCCTAAAATTACAGATGATGCAGCAATCTTTGGCTATTGTGTCTAATTAAAAGTACACAAATTTGTCCTCCCAATATGTAATAGGCAAATGTGTATTTGTTTCTTTTTTTGTTTGTATTCAGCCTGCTGGGTAGATTTCCTTCCATTGTAATTAGATTCAGGTGCTCACATCAGCTGTTCTACATAGAGTAAACATTAAGATTCCTGAATTTTCATTACATCTCTTATATTCAATGAATCATTTATATGCAAATTTACTCAAATTTTACAGCATAAATCTTCAATATTAGTGTTTTGTAGTCCTTTCTTTGAATTTTAGTGGCATATTTTGAGGGAATTTCAGACAAGCACTGCCAAAACAGTAATAGGCTTCAATAACTGCCTTTTGTAGACTGAAGTGACAGCTTTGAGGTTGGAAAATTTTATCTTCTCTTTAATATTCAGTAGTTTTACACTGACAAGAAACACATTTTTGAGTCAATAGGCTGAAATCTGATAAGAAGCATTTAAAAACCCAAGTAGATTGATTGTGTGCAATCATTGCAGGAGAGTGACTCCAGCTAACAAAAAGGCTCAATCTTCCCCTGCCTCACGGTGACAATTCTGCTTTATGGGGAAGGAGCTGTGCAGCACATTATCTGCAGCACATAAGCTGCAAATGTGACCCTTTAGATTCTTTTTTTTCCTGCCTTTAAAGCGCTTGTTTAGAATTTCACAGACTTGTTTTCTTTGCCAATTTCCCCGGCATCATTTTTTACGAGTCAGCTCAGGCGGTTTTTACTTTTCAGATGTCAAGGCCCTGCATTCCATTTCCTACATTACCAGGCAGGCATGGTGCTAAATGTCTCTGCTGCAATTAAAACAAACAAACATCAGCTTGGATGGAGCTGCCAAGGCAGGAAGCTCTGACTCTGCGCACGCCTCCATAGGATGGAGAATATTTTTAGATTATGTGTAGTAACTAGCATGATACCCAGCGCTGACATTTGTCTCTCATTCAGAGATCAACTCTGAAAACAATGATAATTACATTTGGAGTGTTTACACTTATATGTATCTTTCTTTTTTTTTCATCAAATTTCAGTTTTTAAACAATTCTGGTCTCTCCAGTTCCAATCACTTCAAAGCATTTGCTTTTGCACAGCAACAGCAAGAGTCCCTTTATATTTTCTAGAAATGAGCCTGTAAGATTTCCTGAGCCTTTTAAAGAGGACTCAAAATATTCCAAGTAGGTCTCCTTTGTCATTACAGATCTTGATTATATTGATTTTAGCAGATATTTCTATGCAAACCAAAAATTTTACATATCTATAAAATGCTAATGAATAAAATTAGCATTTCACTGCAGACAGCCCAGTGCATCTCAGCGTACCTGTTAGCTGGAAAAATTGTTCATTTTTTTGCTTTCCTGGGTCTTTTTTCCCCAAAAATATTCAAAGTATTCACCTTTCTTCCCATCTACTCCACCTCTCTTATAATCACTTCATTTTTCAGACTGATTTTAACTTCCCTCTGTACACAGGAGCTTGATATACACAGCAGAGAAGAAAAACTTCACATCCTTTCTAGAACAGAAATGTGGAAAGTTTAGACAAGCTTTTGGGCACAACCTTTTATCATATCTGGTAACTAAACAACTCAAGCTAAGCACAGGTTAAAAGCAATTTCTCTTAGTTTAATCTCATTATGTTAATCAACTCTTTTACTACATGCACAACAGCTGCAGTGCCAATGAATAACTTCATTTCAGTGCCTTATAAAATGTTCTTTTTTTCTTTGCACCTCCTCCTCATCTGCTCTAGAACAACCACAGCTGGTGGCTTACAGCTATGGGTTAAAATCCAGCACAGAGATCCCAGGCACCTCATTCATCTGTCTCTTGGATGGATGTGCTCTGTAACTTCCCTTTTATAAACAAAGACTTAATCCTGGTGGAGAAAAAGAGTGAGAAATATTATATACTAGAAAATTTTAAAGTTTAGAATATAGTAATATATATAAAGCTGAGATAGAAATTTTAAAACAGTAGTTAGTCCTTCTTCACCTTCTTCTTCATAGGTTTGAGTAGTATTGTATAATTAGACAAAAAAGTCCACATTACGAGACATGAGTAATTAGTTATTAAGTTAAAAGTAAAAATAATTTAAGTTTCATTTCTTAATTAAGTAGTTTTTCCTGAAAAGACCTTACAAAAATAGATAGGGAGCCATTTTGCAGCTTATTGGTAAAATACTGTAAAACTCATAGAAAGACAGAAAAAGATGGAGAAAAAAGGAAAACAAGAGAAGCACCAATTCCATAGTGAAAAGCAGAATGCATTGAGCCACAGATTTTAATTTCTGCTCTGAATTAAATATGAAGACCAAGCTGTGACACCCTAAACACATCTACTGTTAGAGCTTTAGCTTTAAGCATTAAATTAGCACCAACAAAAGGCATCTAAATCATGAAAACAATAAAAATAAAAGTGGAAATACATTATTAGTGTCACTGCAGTTATCAGACATGCCCTGTTCTCATACTGGAATAGGAATGCAACGACCAGGACACAAAGGATACATCTTGGAGAAAGGCTTTTTTGGAAGCAGAATCCCCAAATACCTTCTTTAAATATGACTTTCATAAGCACTCAAGGGAGGAGAGCTGTTTTCTGGCTACTTTCCTCTTCTGATTTGTATGTGGCACTTCTGAGGAGGAGCAGACTCAGGCTCAGCCCTAGGGAAAACCTGAGGAAAAGATAAAAATGCTAAAATTTCATATGGGCATCACATCTCCAAAACTGCCCGCTGCTGGGAAACAAATGTTCTATCTTAAACAAATGTTCTATTTTAAACAAATCCATGTGCAGGCTCCAGCAAGACCTTACCTCAGCCCAAATTACCTACCAGGAGTTGTTGCCCTTCCTACAGGCAAGAGATGTTTTTTGAGCACTTTGGTGAAAATATTGCATTTTGTAGGGCTGGCCAGCAAATCCCTGGGATTCAGGAGTTTCCACCTTGCCAGAGAAGGGAGGACAGCAGGAGGATGAGAGCAAAACTCTGCAATTCCCCTGCAGCTCTGCAGTGACACCAGGGACAAAATTCTGCACTTCTTCAGGTGCTGCACATTTCATGCTATGTTCTTGTTTGATCAGATCTCTGAAATTCCACACTTTCCTTGCCCCAAAATATTGCCAACTTCATCCAAACCAGGGAAGCCCTTCATCTCCATACATTTTCATCCATTCTCTTAATTTGGAGGTTGAATATATTATCTAGCCTAGCAACTGATGTGTCAGCAGTTATTGGCTCTAAGGGAATCTACTCGTGCACAGTTCTGATGCCAAAATAAATAATATTTTCCTGCTTGAAAGGGTCCTGCAGACATAAAAGCCATAACTGCATCAAAGAATAAGATATTACTGCCTTAATGTCAGGCCAGCAAGAGCTGCTCTTTAAATATGGACTAAAATAAGTTAGAAAAATGCATAAAATGTTGTTTCATTAGTTCCTCGTTTGATGGTTATTTCTTGATATCACATTCATGGTGAGAGGATAATCCCTTTAGCTCAACAACAACTCATTAACCATGTTGTCTCAATTAGAAATAGCTTCTTTTCTAACAAAGCAAACACCATAAACACTCCTGCCTCCAGCTCATAATGATTTTCTCTAAGTAAATGTATCAGAGGCATAGTGAAAAGGGGGAGCTTGCTACAAAGAGAAATGGCACAGAAATGGAAGATATTTCTGAGCATACAAAGCTCAATTGCTGTACACATTGTGTGAATATTTTTATTGCTTAACAGAAGCCTTCTACTCAGGTGTTGAAGCAACTGCAAATAAAGTTAAATTTTCTTGACTTTCTGACAGTTTGGAGCTTCCCAGTAAAAGGAAATTTGGAAAACTCCCACTTGAAAATGGGAGAAAAGCATAGCTGGGGGAATACTTTTAAACAACTCATGTTTCAGAAACCCAAAGAAAACAGTGCAAAGGAGAAAACTGCTTTTGTGGATCTAGTTTATTAATAAGCATTGTAATTAACAGACAACATGCTGTACAGAAACCTGAAATAGAACTACTGCAAATTGACTGGACTTCAAATGCTGCTGGACTGTAGTATATGGTGCCCAGCTGCATCATTTGTAGAGTGTGGTTAGGGCTGTTTCAATACACAGACATACACTGCTCACTCTCAGATCCTGTAGTATGCCACAGAGCAGGGAGATTTCCCAGAAATACAAACTCAAATATTTACAAGAAATCGTCAATCTCTTTCTTCACTAGGGATAACATAAGTTATACACAATTTTCCTATGTATACCAAATAAAATCTTTGCCTTCAACTTTACTTTGTGTCTGCACAAACCAATTCCTTCCCTTTTATTTACCCAGCTAAATCAGGGTAGTAAACTGCAGTGTGATCATTTAATTGCTTCTCATTGATTAAGGGTCGGTATTCAACCTGCAAAAGGAAAACATGAGAAATCAAATAAAGCCAAGCTTAAATTCTCCAGCTTTAAAACCTCAGCTTGACTCCAACAACCTTGAGCTAATCAAGCATTACCAGTGGAAACATCCAGGCTCTGGAGCAGGGGAATAGGGGTGGCTTTGGGCTCCCCATGGACTGCAGCTCGCTCAGGGCACCACAGAGCCAAATTCCCTTTTCTGATGGAAATCCCATCAGATGCAGGCCCAGGGATGCCAAGGCTGGGCTCAGCACCACGGGGCTGATGCTGTGTGGAGCTGCCACTCATGAACCCCCAGGGCCCATTAGCACGGGCTCATTGCCATGCTAATTAGCTAAATGACCTGCATCCAGCCAGCTCCTACCCCAGAGCAGGTGCTCTGCAGGCTCTGCCTGGCCAGACACACTGCTCGATTATTCTTTAGAATTAAGTTACACTTCAGAACGCAGCACAGCTCAGGAAAACAAAGAAACAGCATCTCTCACTTCAAACTGTTTGACTTGGGTCTTTCTTTTAACATTTTTTTGTTGTTTGTTTGTATTTTATTTTAGCACAGACTGCTTTAAAATATGGAAATAATCCTTTTTGCAACCCTCAGGAGTGCAACAAGCATGAGTTTGGAGGGGGAATAATCTAGGCTCGACTGTGTGACACATCACTTTGAAGGCAAAGGTTTTCCTTTATTGTTACACCGCATGGAACAAATCTAATCATGTAACTAGCATTGTACTGTATATTGTATATAGAATTGTTTTCTCCACAAATTCACACAAGTAAGATAAAATAAGTTAAATGACTAAAAAAGGAAAAAAAAATACACAAAAATATACAGTCTATGTACTAGATAAATTATTTATATATATGGCAAGATGTGTAACAAGTCTCTAGCAACATTGTTCCTCTGGATACTGACATGCTACTCAGAAAGTGTATTTTTATATATTAGAGTTATAATATATAAAAATGAGGGAATAGTTTATCTCCTGATAGAATGTGTATTTACAATTAATTGTTCTGTAACTTGTTGACTGAATTTTAAAATATCCAACACATTTCCATGGATATAATGTTTAATATTTATAATCAGACTCATTGTCATAATGCTTTTTGTTTAAGTCAATTTTTATTGTTTGGTTTGGGTGTTTTGTTGGGTTTTTATTTGTTTCTTTTCAAAGGAAGGGGCAGGGTTAAATGCTTCTCTATCTTACGCAAAAAACTAAAGTAACCCCTAAATATTTAAATTCAGTGAAGTTTGTTGGGTTTTTTTCCCCTTATCAATGAAAAAAACCAAACCACTAATTCTGGGTCCTTCACTTTTTCCTAAAAAAGTCCTAAAATTGTAGAAATTAATTCTTTGCCAGGAAATTTCTGTTACAATTTTCATCCCTGAAAGAACTGTTGCAGGTGAAAAAACAAGAAAAAAAAAAAAGAGTTTTCCAATGGAGCTGCCAATTCTGTAAACATTTGGTATAGCAGCATCTGTACTAAAAACTAAAAACCTCTGCTTGCAATAGCAGGAATTACTGCCAGCATTATTCTAAATTTGCACAATTAGTGTGTTTGGTAAATCTGTGTAAACTCCAGATAAGCTCATTTTTTGCATATCCCTGAAAATAACTGCCGAATTCTCTCCTCCTGATGTCTCCAAAGCAAACAAAGGGCTTTGTATACATTAGGTATGAATTAATTTGTCAATTTTTTAATTGTCTCAGAATTGGAAATGAGATGTGTCAGTACCCAAAGGATGGTGATTTTTTTTTTCCAGGATTTACATGCAACTGGAAGCCAGTGTGCCACATCTTTTCTAAACATTATTGAAAACTACTTTAAAAAAAAAAAAGGAAAGCAAAGAAAGTACACCATTAGATAATCTGATGTCCATTAATTAAACCCTATCAGTAGGTTAAAAGTGAAGATTTTTTTTTTTATATATTTGCACATAAAATCTAAATGTGGTTTGAATAGATTTACAGTGGGGACAGCGATATATAAAGCTACTTATACCTGCTGGGCACATAAGAGAAGCTCTTTTAGCATTCATTGGAAACCCTCAACAACTTGAACTTCTGTAAATTTTACAAGCAGCTAATATTACAGCATTTTTACACACAGTTTTGTTTATAAATTACAGATTTAAGTTACATTATGAAGCCTACATAGAGTTCTACCCATAGGAAATATTCACACACTGTGTTTCCCCTCCATACAGCTTCGATTGTCTCACTTAATGTAGCAATAAAACAAAAAAGTTATGCATTTTCTTAAAGGAAAAATTTCTTGGTATGTACATACTGCAAATGATGAAATGGCAAAAGACCAACAAAGTACTAGAAGGAAATACTAGAGAAAATATGTGGTTTTTTCATCTAAGAAAGGAAACTCCTTTTCATCCACTGTGGAATTTACCAAGAGAATATATTCTCCAGTACACAGGAAAAAAAAATCCTTCCTCTTTAAAGAGAATCACCTTGAGAGATTTTCAAATAGTATGATTAGGCTTTGCTTATATTAATCCAACTTCCATTACCTAGTTCCTTCTTTCTTTGCTGAGCACTATCAGTCATTCTCTAACAACTAATCCACAATGACAAATACTTCTCAATCTAACAGGTTTGTGATGAAGTAACTAATATGGTAGTTAAACTTTTACTGCATACTTACAATAGGTGAACAGAGCTGTAAAAAAAGACGTACACATCACTATTAAATATTCTTTAAAACACCTGTAGCTTGCTGCCACAACATCAGCCAAAAAATCTACCCCACTTCCTACTGTTTTCAGCAGTGCCCATGTAATTTTCAACTAACAGGAACAGTAGCCAAGCAAGCTCTGCAAGACAAAAAAAAGACCAAAAAAAAAGAGAGAAATAGACTTATGGCTTAAAAAACATTATAAGTATAATACTGTTCCTTGAATTATTATAGAAAGGAAAATCTTGGAAATTAAAAAAAGTTGTTTGTTATTTGTTTCCATTTTTGATCTTGGATATCCTTTCATTGTCAGGTTGTTTATTTCACACAGAAAAGCCTAATTGAGAGCTTTCTATTTCATCTATTGCATTCTTTCAGAGAATAAATATCTGTACATTGAGCCAATGAAAATTAAAATAAAAATCAGTTGTCACGTACATTCTCCTTCTTAATTATATAAAAGATAAATTTTGGTGGGAAGATATACCATCCTTCTGAAGAATTAGATTTTAGGATCTTATTAATTGTATTATGTCAAGCAATCAAATGAGAAATTGCTCACTTGATCTCTAATGCTAAGCAAATGGAAGATGAAATCTATGAATATGCTATAAATTATAACAACAAAGAAAAATTCGAGTAAGCTATTTTTAGACTGCAATATTCCCCCAACCGTACTAAGGAACTGCCTTCAAAGGGAGAAAGAACTGCTGGCAGATATTAGCACTACATGGCCCATGTAGGAAAATGAACAGGATTTTGTTCTTCTGATTGTTTCTGGGTTGTGGGTTCTCTTCCCTATTTTCTGGATTTCACCAAGAACTACAGTAAACACCTTTCAACCAGGTCCTAAGGATTTAGATTTTCTCTTTCAGCTTTAGGATTCTATATACACAAATATTCACAAGCCTAACGAGTTTGTACGCGCCCGAGGAGCGGCGCTAGGCCGTGACCATCCACAGTCACACTTAAAGCCTGAAATTGGGGATTCGTCACATCTGCACTCACAGCTGGTGCTCGTGTACAAACGTGGTGCTGCTGCCAGCCCCCGGCGCCGGGTGGGACGCGGCGAAGTTTGCCAGGGGGATGACCTTGACGGCGTCCTCGGCCGCGCAATGTCTTTCGCAGGTGTTGTAGAACTGGGGCCTGGGCCCTGCCTGGCCTTTGTCACTGTCGTCCTTTGGCAGGGGCCTCCCGAGAGTGTGGCGTCCCTCGGGCCTGGCGCCCCGGCCCCAGCCTTGCTGGAAGCCAAACGAGGGCAGGGAGGGGTTGGGCTGCTGGAACTGCGTCAGCGCCGGCGGCATCCAGCAGTTGTCGGAGTGGCCGAGGATGAGGCACTCCTGCGTGCAGTTCTCAGAGGCCTCGGCCAGAGCTTTCTGCAGGTTCACCTCGATAGCTGGGAGGGAGGAAAAACACAAGGCACCGTCAGGGGTGTGAGGGCAGACACACAGAGGGAATCAAGGTCAGCAAAGCAATCCCCATCTTACAATGATGGCCACAGCTGGGGAGGAGGCATCAACAAAGCAATTCTCATCCTACAATGATGGCAACAGTTGAGGAGGCCTCAACAAAGCAATTCTCATCCTACAATGATGGCCACATTTTGGGAGGAAAAGGCCTCCTCAACAAAGCAATCCCCATCCTACAATGATGGCAACAGTTGAGGAGGAACCCTCAACAAAGTAATCCCCATCCTACAACAATAGGAATTCTATCCCATCCTCCCATTTTGAGAAGAAAGGCCTCCTCAGCAAAGCAATCCCCATCATAAAATTATGACTTCATTTTGGGAGGAAAAGGCCTCCTCAACAAAGCAATCCCTTTCCTACAATGATGGCCACAGTCCGTGAGGAAAAGGCCACTTCAACAAAGCAATCCCTGTCCTACAATGATGGCCATGGTTTGGGAGGAAAAGGCCTCCAGGTGAAGAGCCTCAGTGGAAGTTCAGATGCTGGGGCCCACACTGTTGTCACAGTTCACACCATCATTAAATCTTTATAATACGACCTTGTACACTCGATTTTCTAGATCATACACCTGCTCAGGTTGGAAAACACTTCTCAGACCAGTGAGTCAAACCATTAACCCAGTGCCCCATTCACCACTAAAAAATCCCCAAGTGCCACATCCACCTGCTTTTTGACCACTCCCAGGATGGTGAATCCACCACCTCCCTGAGAAGCCTCTTCC
Organism: Melozone crissalis; assembly: GCF_028551555.1. Taxonomy (NCBI): domain Eukaryota; kingdom Metazoa; phylum Chordata; class Aves; order Passeriformes; family Passerellidae; genus Melozone; species Melozone crissalis. Next base: position 20,695,267 of record NW_026535846.1, on the reverse strand, counting down.
AATGCTTTCTGATCCATTCAGTGAAGAAATTTTTTCCTAATGTCCAAATTAAACCTCCTCTGGCACAACTTGACCACGTCCTCTGGACCAGCCACTTACCTAAAATAATATTTTCACTCCTTGCAATTGTCATTTCTGTAATAAAGCTAAAAACTTTATAAAAATTTAATGCCATTACTTTGGATATTTGCATAGAACTACTTGAAAGAAAATAACATTTTTTTAAATATTCTCTTAAAACTGGATTTTTTTTATTGTTATTCTTTGCTGAAGGCAAAAAAACCCTAAACTGGGCACTGGCCAAGATGATCCATTGGCCTCAAAGAAGCACTCAAGAGTTATAAGAATGAAAGAGTGTAACAGCTATTTTAAAGAGAATTGATTTCTCCATGCATTCAATACTGGACACCTTGAAAAATCAAAGAGTACCAGCAAAAGAAGATGTAACCTCTATATTTGGCGAGTAATCAAAGCAGATTTCTTCAGTAGATGCAAGGTTTGTGCCCTTGAAAAGGGATTATAGAAATTTTAATTTGTTCAAAGACAAAGTAAACTACTAAATCTGAAAGATGTTCATATGTAATACATAAATATTCTTGATCTGTTTCATTTAAATTGTGGCTTTAGCATGGTAGGTAAATTAAAAATTAATGGAATTAAATTTCTGCACATGATTCCTCAAAATAGTTTTAATATTGCAAGCGTTAATTTTATATTCTCTTCCTGTGTTAAATACACCGGAAGTACAGAAGAATATCTGATTGGGTATTTCCTTGTGTTTTCTTTATAAAACTTCCCAGTGAATGATAAATATATATTTTTAATATCTGTCTTAATGAAAATAGCATTTAAAATCAGATTCTGGCTCATAAGCACTGGGGAAGAAATGCCACAAAAATTACTTATAGCAGTGAGAGTGCTGAGTAGGAGCCTCCCACCCTCTGAGCTTTATGTTTAAACAGATGCTGCATTTCTGTTTTAACAAATATTTTGCATGTTGGAGTCTGTGTAAAGCTGCAGAGCACAAACACTTATTTCCATGTTACATCTCAATACAAAGGAATTAAGTTTTTTCCTTCAGGCATTGAAATATATAATGCTGCTGTCCAAACCAGGATACATTTCTTAAAAAATCTACCATTTTTTAGAAGACAGCTGGTTGCTTGTTATAGCATGAATTCTCCATTCTTGATTATTTCTCCTTCAGGATGCTGTAAGTGTCAGCTAGAGGAGTGATTGTTTATAAATGTTATTTTGGTGTATTGCTGGCATTTCAACATGTCCTCAGTCATTTTGCCTAAGTATTTTTCAGTTTAATCCTGACAAAGCTTTGGCATCTTGCTGCTGCAATACTAATCCACTTTTGATGGGCAGTAGGAGACATAAATATGGAAATAATTCAGTGGAGTCTATAGTTACTGCAAAAAAGAAAAGTTTCTAGTGGTAGATTAGTCTAATCTTTCTGTGTCCTACTATCTGCTATTAGAGACATAAATTTAAGTATATACAAGTCCTTTAAGCTCTTTAATTATCCAGGTTTGCTTCTATTCTGATGAAGGCAATCCACTGAAATCAGGTGCAACCCTGACAGTGCATGGAGTTATCCCCATTTTGTAGAGGAACTGAACTTTTTTTGCATTAATTAAAAAACCCTTAAAATGCTTTAAATTCAGTTAAAATGTGCAACATACAATTATTTATTTGGAAATTATACTTATTTGTTTTGAGCTCTTCACTGCAAGCGGTTACAACACTTCTACTGTACTATTTTTCTCAAACTACAGTGAGAAAAATGGTACAGTAGCTGAAACAGCAAAAGGAAGCATTTGACAATAAAAATCTAACATTTAACGTTGGCCAAGGCAACTGTGGAAGAAAAAAGGTCACAAATAAAACAGCCTCCACACCATTTCAAAGATCAGGACAGTAATTTTGTGCCATGTGTTGTCAGACTACCTGGAGACTTGGAACACATTGCCATGTTAAGAATAAGAGTATTCTTAAAGTTAAGAGTCTTGCTTATTCTGTTAATAAAAAGATATTTTAATCTGAGTTCTAGTTTTAGTAAAAAATAATAATAAAAGAAATAAAAAAAACACAAGGAAGAATACCCCAAAGCTTTATAATTATCCTGGGTACAATGCTAAGATATGAATTCAAATTATTTTGTTTTAAAGTTGGGGTTTTTCTAATACAAAAGTCATTTGTATGAAGGATTGTTTAGGAGAAACATCTTTTGTAGAAGTCATAATCTTTCTTTTAATCTTGTTTCAATACTGTTGTCAGAGTATGCTTTCATCAGTGCTTATGGTTAATATCATGTAAAATATACAATTTTCCCTAACTTTGAAAAAAAACCTTTTCTAAGTCAAACAAACAAACAACTTCCCACACCCACAAAGCAGTGACTCTTGGAAAATAACTCAAACTAGAGCAAACTGTAGGAAAATGAATATTCATGGAGCATTATCTAATTCTTGCCTGCTCTTCCAGGCCATGAAACAGCTCTCCTTTTTGTCAAACCCATCCTCTGTTTTCCTTCCATATCATTCCACACCTGTGGGAGATGTGAAGCTCAGTGTTCAGGTGCTCATTTATCAGGGGCTCTGCAAATTGACCACGGCACCTTCTGGCTGCTGCTCTTTAAGCTTCCTTCTATTTTGTTTCTTTGCAAGTGACAATCAAATATTCTGAAAGTTTCCCCCTCATTCCAAAGCAGTAGGACAGGTGATTATTCTGCATAGTGTGATAAGTAATCAGGGGAAGGAAACACCTCTGACATCTGCCTCTACCCATCAAGGAAGAGAAAGTTCCAGCTGTCTCTGAATATTTTCAGAAGAAATGATGGTTCTTGCAAGTGAAATTCAGTGTCTGGTACCATCTTCTCACACAAGACATGACAGTTTTATAAATGGAAATATGAGTTTGCATATTCCCCACATATTATGAATAAAGAGTATATTCCATTGAACTCTTAGCAGTCTGACTAATTTCTTACTTCACTCAGTTCTAAACCCTCAATTTTAGATATTCTTTCCATACTACATGGAGACTCTTCAAACATGACATACAAATAATGCAAAAGAGAATTTTTAATTCATGTAATAGATCACACTCTTGCACATGTGAGTTTACCACTTTGATTTGAACTCCATGTTGTTTTAGGAATGCTTTTTTTTAATTGTCTGCAGAACTAAGAACACTTTTAAAGAAAGTGTCTGTCAGCTCTTAAGAAATGTTTAGATCAGAACTGTCAAATATAACTAAAAACACAACAGTTAAAAGACTTTCTTCATTGTTCCACAGTCTCATCATTTATGGTTCAAAACAGTTTTCAAGAATATTTACCTTCACTCAAGAAAATGTGGAATTTCAGCCTTGCCAGATAGCTATCCTTCAACAAAAACAGATACAAAAAATACCTAAAAAAAGGTATTTTTTGTTTGTTTTGATCAGAGACTTCCTGTGGTTACAAGGTCTGAGTGGGACTTTAGAGGTACTAAATAAAAATATTAATTCTCCTCTTTGCTTTTTGGAGATCTCGACAGTGCTACTCTCCTTCTCAGTCTACAAATGCGGCACAATTCTTTGACATTTCCAGCTTAATATCATGTTCCAGTTTTAAGACTGTTTCTCATGGAAAATTCACAAAGCAAGACAGGCTGTTGGTACGAGTCTGTTACCAGCACCCTCAGAATGTTTGAAGCTACAATTATGGAATCATTTCGGTTAGAAAATACCTGTAAAATCATTGAAGCACACACTTGGTGTACAGACAACACGCTTTCTTTTCTACCCTTTCCCTCTAGCCTTAAAAGAGATATGTACTACTAAAAGAACATTAACAGAGCTTTCCTAAAACTCTGAGAGCACCTAAAACTCTGCCATGAAAGTCATCACTTGACCACAGAATCACAGTCTGGAAAGGACTTTTAGTCTAACCCTCTGTTCATATCTGGATATACTGGTTGAAAAACAAGAGAGCAGCTTTTCCAAAAAGGCCAAACTTTCAGCATTGTACATCTTCCTTAAAAGAAAACATCCAAATGTGCTAAAAGGAAGATGTGCTTCCCTAAGGGTTGGACAATCCAGAGCATGAGCTCCTGGAGAACCCTTTAAAAATCTCCATCTTTACCCACATGTGTAGCTATGATCACAAGACATTGGTAAATTAATTCATTAACAAAGTACTCAGATTCATTAGAAGTTCAGAAACCACCAGACTGCACCATACCAATGCAGGTTGAGGGACATTGAAACAGTGCCAAGAAAATTTCCAAACTAATTAAAAAAAAAAAAAAAGAGAAAAACCTTAAACGACAGAATACAGAGTGCTTGAATCTTAAAGCCATGTATCTGAAGCCTTAATGAAAAGCCAGTTTTGAATTTGACACATTTTGGATGCAAACCATCCAGTGTTACATTTAGAGCACTCTTGTTTCATAATAAAGCAAGCAACAATTAGCAAGCAATTAAGCAAATTGCCCATAATTATGCCATTGCTGAGCTATTTTTCATATTTTCACAACACAGCACATATATGAATACATGGCTTGCAGTGCCAACGCTGTTGTGTCAGCAGCCAGAAGTGCCTCTCGTTTGCTGAAGCGTTTCGCTTGAAGCAGCTCCCAGTGCAGCTCCAGCCCTCTCTGCTCAGCAGGAACCCCCAGAGTGATGGAGATGACAACCCCAACTCCTCCTCTCAGCCACTGGTTCCTAAGGAAGGGGTCAGGCTCCCCCAGCACGTTGTGCCCGTGTGTATTTACTAAATGTGGTAGTGAATCTAAGCAGGAACTCAAGGGTGATGTGGGGAAATTATCATCAGGAATTACCCTGGTGACCAAAAGTGGCCACTGGAGTAACATCAGTTAGAGGTCTCCACCATATAAGGAGAACAGAAATGTCATTAACAATAAAAAAGGGAGGGGGGAATAGTAGTTAGTGTAAACTGGGTTACTTTAATAAGGTCAGGAGGAAGAAGCTGGAATAGAGAAAACCTAAATGAGTGCTGCTATAATATACTCTAGCTTTTCGATTTAATAATAAAATGCCTTTGGGAGGAGTTCCCTATGACTATTTTATTTCCTGTATACGTCTCAATAAATTAAAAACCTAAAAGAGTTACTTAAATTCTACCCTTGGAACCTTTTTATTCAAAGAACAAGTAGGACACACCACTCTCTGATTTTCAGCTGGGTGTACAGAGCTTGCTTTGCTTGTGAGAAATCAGAGGAAGATTGATCCTCCGGATGTTCTGACTGAACATGAGGGAAATCACATCTTTCTATGCTACCTAGACTAGCCAGATTGTGATGGGCAGCTCGCAAGAATCAGCTCTGCTTCCATTCCAGTGAACAGTTTATATCCTAACAGTCATGGTTTTAATTTGAATTTAATCAGAAAAATTTCTTCTCATGAAATCCAAATGATGGGATGGGGTATGAGGATTTTGCACCTGAATTCAACAAGTCAAGCAAACAGTATTAAAGATGGCCAAGGAAAGTTGGTGAGGAGAGAGAAAAGGGAGGAAAATTGTCAGGGCAAGAGAGTCAGCCTCTGGTAATTCCTGTCTCATTAACTACTCCTGTGAAGTGAATCTTTCCCTCACAAACAATAGCCCACAAATAAAGCACATTAATCTTTCATTTGGTTACCTCATTGCTATTCTGACTAGAACCTTAATCTTGTAATAATCATACCCAAGATATGGTCTAAAGGCAATGCTCCTGTAAAAAGTTCAGCTTCAATAATTACTGTTTTCCACAGAAAAAGATTTCACACAAAAAGAAAAAAAATAAAACAAACCAAAAGAAAAACACAACAAAGCCAAGCCCCCAAATCTCCTGCAAACTCTTCTTTTCAGCCTAATGAACATGGGTGTGACAGAGTACATGGCAGTGACCCTTATTGCTCTAACAGTCCAATTGAATTCATCTTTTATGCCCATGTTTTGCTGATATTTATGGAAAAAAAATATGGTCATTTACAAAGGCTGCATGTTTCTTGGCCTATAAAGTCCATATTGAGTTTTCAATGAGAATTTTAACTATAACTAGTAAAGCATAATGACCATCTAAAATGGATAACCTAAAATCTGATATATTGATTACAATACTGGCTAATACAACGTGCTTTATTTAATATTTAATTAACTGCTTCCCATTTGTACTGAACCTTCTTAATTATTAATACATGGTTCATTATTTAACATGGAATATAAATTCAAATTCAAATCAATTAAACAAGGTGAAACTACATAGTGAGAAATGGTTTATACTCCAGCAATAACCTTTGACTTGGAAACATAGTAAAGAGTGAAATTAGCATTTTTTCCCCCATACCTGCAAAGATTATGCATTTTAAGTGATATATATTAAGCTCTGCTACTGGTGTAAAATCCCTGTAATAAACACAACATCCTACAATAATGTGCTGAATAAAAAGGGGCTTCAGCTGTCACTTTGCAGAGAATTTACACAGAATATAACACTATACATAATTTTTCAGATTTAATTTTCAAATAAAATTATGTGTTCCCATGAAGGAAAGGCAGCTTATTGATTTTACTGAAAGTCACTAAATATCCCAGAAGAGTGAGGATTCATAAAGAGAACTAAGAATCACTATGCAATCTACATTAACTCACTTAGGTGGGGAAACAGAAGAAAATACATTTCCTAAGCTTAGGCTGTGTAATCAAAAAATCAGATACATCAATCAAAATTCTGATACATCAGAACAAAGATCTGGGCTGGGAGATGGGATGGGTGTCAGAAAGAGACACAGGGAAGGGAATTTCTGGGTAGGACAGGACAGGGTCAGCAGCACTAACCCTTGATAAAGGATCCAGAGGAATATATCAATATTCCTTTATCCCAGCTCATCCCAGATTCCAACAATTGTGCCAAGGAGCAGAGTGGGGGCTCAGCAGAGCTCAGGGCCTGGGGGAGGAGGATGGGGATCAGCAGAAATTCCTGCTCGGTTCTGTTCACACACAGCAGCTCCTTCAAGGGAAAAACCCCTCAAAAATCTGTGTTTACACCCTCTGTACACCTCATTCTCTTGGTGCATCTCCATGCCAAATGGGGCTCTGCCTTCCTTTTTATTGACTTCACAGTACAAAAATAAACAAAAGTTTGATGGAAAGTAGAATGCTAAAAAAAAATCTTTTAAATGAAGTAATTGAACAACTGTGGGGAATTGGTCACAGTTCAGACACTTAAATGAAACATTAATTTTCAAAAGGGAGTCATAAAATGCCCAAATTCTCCATGAGCTAGGAAACAGATATCTCCTGTGGTGACTTAAAAGATAGCCAGTAGAAGTTGTTCTGAATTGTGGTTTCATCATCAGATATACACAAACAGAAATTTAAAGCCAAAGAGCACTAGAGCAGCAACCAAAACACACCTACAACAGTCTAAAAATATTCTGTACCTTTCAGCAGCATGGCCTGACAACAAACACAGCTATTCCCTGTCACAGACATGTTATATGAAAATCCTTTCCTTAGGATTTTCCTCCTGAGAAGCTGAGAGGCCTCAGGAACAAAACGCAAACAATGGTTATCTGCTGCTGTGGAATGCAACAGGTGCATCTGGGATTGGTCTCATGTGGTTGTTTCTAATTAACGGCCAATCACAGTCAGCTGGCTCAGCCTCTCTGTCCAAGCCACAAACCTTTGTTATCATTCCTTTTTTTTCTATTCTTAGCCAGCCTTCTGATGAAATCCTTTCTTCTATTCTTTTAGTATAGTTTTAATGTAATATATATAATAAAATAATAAATCAAACCTTCTGAAACATGGAGTCAGATCCTCGTCTCTTCCCTCATCCTCAGACCCCTCTGAACACTGCCATAATCCCCTTTTCTGAATTTCCTGCAACACCCTCTCCACCACAGCCGGAGAATAAACCCTATGCTCCACCTCAAAACTTAAAAATCCCTAACCATGAGTGATGAGGATAAATATATCAGGGTAAGAGGGCACGGTTTTTAATTCCCCTAAAGCAGCACGCTGGCTCTGCTGCGTTTTTTAGACCCCTCCACGACAACCAACAACCTTGAGGAAGGACAGACAGGCTGGAGGAGAGGAACTGCACCGTTCCACCTCCCCAGGAGGACACTCTCCTCCATATGGCTGCAGCTCAGGAGGGTTTTCCTCTTGGAGAGCCCTCTCCAGCACAGCTCCTTGATGGCTGCACAGCAGCCTCCATCCAATTTTTCACAGCAGTTTTCTGTCAAGACCACTTTGTCAATCTGCCACCGAGTACCCTCGGCGGACCCACGGAGCTGCTCATCCCTTTGACAAAGGCTCCAAAAAGTGTGAGCACATGGAAAGGGCCATGTTTGATTAACAACCTTGTGATTGCCGTGAAAATGAAATTTGAAAGGTAATAATTACATTTGTAATTACTCAGGTCTAAATCTCTTATGTTTCCTACTCCCTGTATTTCTGGGCAGCTGGAGCAATGACTCATTAATAATAATAAAGTCATTTAACCCTGCAGGCACATTACAAGGAGAAAGATGTCATTTGTCACCAACACAAATAGAACAATCACTGAAGGATACAGCAAGACCACTATTTCATATTTATTGCAAATGATAAAAGGGACATTTTGCACTCATTCTCACCATGACATCCCAATCTGCTTTTTAATTATCAGCAAACATAAGGGGACAGCATACAACATATGAGGGCCTGCTAATAATGCATTGTCCTGCGGTGACATTTCCATAATCACTTTAAATCTACCCTATACATATGTACTAGTTAAAGCTCTCAGCTCCTGAAATCATACCCCCTAGTAAGGAATGAATTATCCTCTGCAGACTGAGCACACACAAACAGACTTTGAGGGTCTGAGAGCTGACACGTGCCTTGCTATTACTTTAAGTGATAAGGTTTGGCATTCTGTTGCACTTACGGTCGAGCACAGTGTGACTTTACAAATAAATGCAATTGTATTTTTAGGCCTGGAACTTTGCAGTTGTAAATCTCACTGGCAAGAGTTTACACAAGGACTTCTGCAAGTCACTTAATTTTCAAGTGCTTTTCAGTGTTGTTCTGTTCTTTGCTTGCTCAAGAACTCTTAGATGACACAAATACCCTTTTTCATGGGGAACTCAAGTAAATTACTCAGAATTTACTATATTTTTAAAAAGTATTACTAATAATACTCCCTGTCTATAAAATAAACTTCTGAGGAAAAGACTATTCTTTCCTTATATGATTCTATTCAGAGACTTTAAACTTTGAGGAAAAATTCAGAGAAATGTCTCCTGTAGTATTACTATGAAAGCAAATGAAAGGAAGTTTCAGGTAAATAATCTGAGTTTCAACTCCGTTAAGCTAGAGCTTCAATTTCTCCCTTGCTTTGCTCATTCATCAGCAGTTATCAAACCATCAGGCATGTAAGAAGAACAGAGAAGTAATTTAACAATATGAAGTTATAAAGTGTTACTGTGTGGGTCAGAAATGAGGTAAGCAAACCTCCTAAATCTGTTTGTATTTTCCCCAGGAACTACAACAAAGACATGCTTTCAAAAACTTAAATAAGTAATGTTAAGAAATAAGACACATCAGGAAAGAGTCAAGTGCACAGAGTAAAATTCATATTTTCACTGTTAAGATAGTGACAACACAGAAAAGCTTGTATGTGGAGTGAAATGTTTTGTCAAATTGAAAAATGGAAATAATACGAACACTACAATTTTCACATCAATTTGAGGTAAAATGTTTTGAATTACAGTCATTTTAATCTTGTTTTATAAAGAAAATGACTTCAAATGGGTGATAATTTAAAACAGCATAATCCAAACTTCATTGTGCTCCAGTCAGGCATTGGAGTGTGGCTCGGAGTGATTTGGAGCAATCTTTGCACATTAGCTCAGAGCCTCATTCTGAGCAGGCATTTGAACAAGAAAAAGGAAAATTTCAGATTCCTGAAATCCACAGTTTCCATCATTCACCTGAGAGTCCAAAATCACTGATTGAGATGGCTCCAAATTCCTAATTGGGCTTTTGTAGGCATTGTTGGCACCTCCAGAATATATATATATATATTTTCTTCAAAGTAATTTCAAATTAAAACATAAAAATACAGGAATTTCAGCTAGAAGCATTACTAAATTTCTAGAGTTTTGTTTTAAACAGATGATTCTATCAGCCCCTGGACAATTGACAAGTGATGGGAATAATTTAGGCCAGATCAACACTCGACACAATTCTTTACAGAACATTTTCTCCTAGCATGGATAATTTTGAAAAGACATTGTTAGGAAACAGTGATAGCTGTGATTATTCTGGAAGATTTTAGTGTCAGTAAGATCAGCCAAGAGGATGGAAATGAGCAGCAGCTGACAGCACCTTGTCAGCCCATTGCAGCAGCTGTCAGGAAAGGTTTGTGCCTGCAACCATCAGGACTGTGATGCCTAAAACCAGGCTATTATTATTATTATTATTATTATTATTATTATTATTATTATTATTATTATTATTATTATTTACTTGGAGCATAATAAGCATAAAACTGTGGAAGTATTAAGTTAAACTTCATGAGGTATCGAATTGTTCATGACATTAAACTTCATTACTTCAAAGATGGAAGTATTTTAAAATGGAAAAATCAACACATTGGTTGATCTTTAAATTATGCTTTTATAAACTCAATTATATAAACACCTTCTTATAACCACACACTGTCTGTGTGTGTCTATGTGAGGATTCTCAGGAGAGATATAAATTTATTGACCTTCAAATTTCAGAGAGTAGGTGTCAAGTTTTGACTAAGCCCTCCTTATATTCATATTTTTATACATTGAACCATAGCTGTCTTTGCAAAAAACGTAATGTTCAGTCCTGTTTGATAAGCTTTGGCATGGATATGCCAAGGCTAATAAAAGCCTAACATATATTATTTAACAAGGTTAAAAACTAGCAATCAGATTTGTCAGGGAACTTGTCACCTCCTTTAGTGTATGAGCCTCAATCATCCATTTCTCTGCTGCAGGACAGAGGCTCCCTCAGGATCAGATTGAAGAAAAATCAGTTCCTACAAAGTCACTAAACTCAGCATCCAGCTCCTTTGAAAGTCCAAGTTTCAAACCAGTTTGGAAATCCTGGTTGGGGCAGACACACATTGAAGGCAACCAAACAAATCCCAGCAGTTCTTGCTGGGAGTGAAATCCTTGAACGAATATAATCCCTAGTTCATAAGAGCAAACCCACAAAATCCCACAATTTGTGTTTATTTTTTTCTTAACTTCTACAGAAAGGATATTTGAAGTCTGGGCTAGGTGCTGCTCTGGCAGATGCCATCCAGAAAGCTGTCACCACTTTTGGCACAGATTTGTTTTTGAGAGGGTCCAAACCTGGATTTCTGAAGCTGATGTTCCCTGAGCTTCAGCAAACTGCATTTCACAAGCACCTTTCCTACAGTTCCTGTGGATGGCAGAGGAGCTGGAGCTCAGTCTGGGGCTCCAAAGGGCTGCTTTAAATCTTTTAAGTTTTTTAATTAACCATAGGATATAAAAGGACCTAAATGAAAAGCTACCAGTCAATTGCTGACTAAGTGTTCACCAACCTGTTATTGAACCTATTTAATCTATTTATTCCTTAATTCACCCATAGTCTACAGATGTCATTAATATGCTCAAAGTTAATTTATTATCCTCTATTGCTTCTATTCAAGCCCATGTTAACAGAATAAATTCATCACAAATGATCAGACTTGAAAAGGCAGATTTGGATTCTGACAGAGAATAATTTATCATGGCTGGGAAAAAGCCTCCCACTGCCTGGGCTGTTGGAATGCTGGGAGATGGGGCTGGAATGGTGGCAGATGAAAACGGAATGATGGCAGAACTTCTGCAGAAAAGGACAGGAAACTCTTGGGGGAGAAACAACAAACAAATATTAAACCCCTGACTCCAACTCCCCAAATAGGGAGGTTCTAACACTGAGTATTTTTCTCATTTTCACACTCACAGGTCCTTTTTCTTACCCTCTGTGCTGCCCTGAGGCAGAAATGATCATTAGGGCTCCAAACCTACTGTAATCATGGGAATAATGACAATAAATAGCAAATTAAATAAATTTAATTGAATTGCTGCAGCACTCAGTGAGGTTTGGGGTGATCTACTCCTCGGTTACACCACACTTGCTGTGTGTCTGTACATCATCTGAATTACAGAAGCAAGTGGATATAACAGCATTTATAATGTGTTTCAGGGCTGTTACAATTGGAAAAATCAAACACATTTTGTAGTTATAGGTCCATTATCCAGTGGAATTGGAAAGCACTGAGATGCTGTCGTGAATGTGGCACCACTGTGATTGTAACAGGGGTTTGGAGATTTATTGTAAAGCCCAGAAACACTTGAAATGAACAATTGATCACAGCATCATAGTCAATGTTCTAACCATTATTATTTCAGCCAGTTATTGCTTTGTCCCAGCCTCAGCACAGGGAGAATTCCCCCTCCTGGACATGGCCCCATCTCTATCAGGCTGTGACTCCATTTATCCATCCCTTCATGGACTTGTCTCCTAATTCTGTACACACCAGAGCCCTTTCCCTGCTCCTGCTCCTGTTACACTGAGTAAATATGTCACTTCAGGCCTTGAATAGCCAAATTTCTCCAGGGAAAAAGAGGGGGAAAAAACAGTGAGTGCTCCAGACCTGTCCAGGAAATAAAAAACTCACTTGGCTCTGCCTAGATATCTTACAGAGGATCTTATATACTGATATAATAATGAATAGCAGTGCTCAAGTTTGTAAATAAGTAGCTTATCTGGATGGCTCCTTCAGAACATCCCAGCTCCCTTTCCCCACTTTCTTTTATCATATTCCAGAACCCAACTGAGTTGTGCTCCCAAATGTGCTGCTATCAATATTTGGGGTTTTTTTCTGATTCAATTACTTTTTATTCTATGAATGCCTTGAATCTAAGGCCTTCAGAGAGGTGATTATACCAAGGGTCTGATCAGCACCTGATGTCCCAGTGAGGAACCTCTGTCCTGAAAGGGATCCAGCATTTCCCAGGGAAGCACTGGAGAGTTAGAAGTGCAAACTCTGCAGTATTAACTCAGCTCCCTTGTGTAAATGTGTTTTGATGCAAACTTTAATTAAATCATCATATACTATTTTCTCATAGCACCCTCGGGCCCAATTCAGAGAGTAAGTAGTTATTCAATATTTCTCTTTATCTACTCTAATCAGCATGTGGCCATACACCTTTTTAATTAATACTTTCAAAGCCTCATGTTGCATGCAGATTTATTCATTTCCTCATGTACTCTGTTGTTTTCACAGCACAATCAAAAGCTTCATGAACATGAATAATATCCCACCTGCATTATTTGCCTTATTGAGGCCATTTGCATTGGGGAAACTGAGGAATTAAAAAACTGAGCAAAAATTATTCAGCCTCCATTATTCTATTATGTCTGGGTGCCCAACTTGAGCACTGTATATTATTATATTATATTATATTATATTATATTATATTATATTATAATTATACCATATCATATCAATCATATAATATCATATCATATTATTTTCAAAGCATACCTGTTGCAGAAGGGGATGATATCCTTAGCACTCAAAGAAACCCAAATGACAAAACCTGATAGCAAAAATTCAGTTTTCTCCCTCCACCAAACAAGTGTTGCCCATTTCAAAGTGTAGAACAAAATATGGGAATATTAAAGAGCTGTGTTTCATTATCATAACTAAATCTAGCCAAACAGAACATCAAACAACCATGAATACACTTAAAATAGTCTTCCCATGATTAAGAGTTCATTATTTTAATAAACCGCTAAAAATCAGAGAATTTTATGTGCTTTGATGATTTCTTACAGTGCCAAAACTTTCCAAAAGATCTATCTGAAAATTTAGCACTAACTGTAATGCAATAAAACGTAACGATTCCATAAAATTTTACATGACAAACCAATTCTAGAAATTCCTCAAAGCGCTTCTCGGAATCAAACATTAATTCATTTTTAAAACGGACTGGACTGTGGTTACAACTGTTCCCACTGTAAAATCCCATTATTTTTATGTAAGTTAAAATAGATTGGCCCTGGTGCAATGAGACACGTGCACCTCCATCAGCGTTGCTCAGAACTGTGCTGTCGTTACCCCTGGTTGATGCGTGGTTTGCTCTGCAGCATTTTCCCTGTGTGTTCCTGCCTTGGGTTGTGCCTTTTTCTCCCCAAGCTCTACAGACAGGCTGCACCTTCCATCTCCTTTCTAAGGACAGAGACTGGGAATTAAGAGAGGAAAAGGGTGTTGGAATTCTGGTTCCAAGTTCTACAAGCTCTACAGACAGGCTGCACCTTCCATCTCCTTTCCAAGTACAGGGAATGAAGAGAGGGGAAGGGCGTTGGAACCCTGGTTGCTGAGAATTTTAGACTTTCTCTGCTGATCCCAAAGAGAGCATTGCATTTGGCAACAAGGAGAGCAGGACAAAAATCTGCTGTTGAGCTAGAATTTTTGGGAACTTTAAAGTGACATAATTGTTTAAAACTCTCACGAGTATATTAATCTTCATCAAATGGCTTCATTCAAGAATTCATCTTCAAGAATGGCTTTCCTAAATTGTAAATTACAAACAGATGTACCTGCTCCTCCTAAATGATTACTTTTGAAATGTCTTTGCCACATTACTCGAATTTCCCTGGACGAGCTCGCACCCCTTTTCACAAGAAAGACCCTTCAGAGGAACTAAGAAGCACATGAAAATGGGTTAGGGCTTGGCATTTCCTGAGAGCAGGGATTAGATCAATGTCATTATGGAGCAGAGTGTGTAAATGGGCTCGAGGACAGCTCCAAAGCATGAGGAGGAGGAGTGTGCAGCTCCCAACAAAAGAGCTTTGCACTTGGCCCCTGCACTTGTGACAGCTTGGAGAATAAGAGCTCTGAAGTGAATGGTCATATTCTCATGCTCCAGAGAAAAAAGAGGGGAAAAAAAGCAGATATTAATATATCTATCCTTTTATGAGAGAGACAAGGGAAGAGGGGAGAGGCAGGTGCTCTCCAAAGGAGCTCTGGTCCATCAGGTTTTAATGCCAGGCTTTTCATTACAAGGTTCCATCTTCACAGTAACAAGGTGCTGGCCACCCCAGAGGGAAGCTCAGCAAGCTGCATTTTCTAATTTGGACTCCAAGTACCCACTAGAAAGGCCATTTGTCCAAAGATTTTTAGGTACAGTTACTTCACAAGTTCCACAGCTCACAGTAAGCATCCTGAATACAGGCTTCTCTCTCCAGCACAAGAAAACCCAAGAAAACTCTTAGAAAATGTTCAAAACTAAACCACAACTAAGATAGGGCTTATAACTTTTGCTGGTCCTGACAACGTGCCTGAAATGGTAATTAAAAGGTGCCAACAAATGAAAATAAGTATTAAAATGATTGGCCAGATTCTGTATTCCAGTCAGCTAATAGGGTGGTACAAAAAGCTCTTGAAAAAGAACACAAATATCTGATAGAGCTTAAGAGTACAAGTGACTGTGAAATGATGCATTAAAGGTAAATAAGCTGTTCTAATAATTACCTTTTAGAACATCCACTGGTCTGTATGATAGCAGAATGTGACAGCGACAATGTGACAATCCCATACTGCTCACTCTGGGATTCAATGAATTCTCCTCTGGCTTATATGGCAAATTCTGTCACTCACCAGACTTGCATTGCTCATCACAGATACTTATATTTTCTGACTTATTTTATGGACAGCTTATCATATTACCAAATATAGATGAAGGAAAACAAACAGCACAGAAAAAAATTGTTTAAATTCAGATTTTTTTAAATAGCTGTGATACTTTGAATGGAGTGTGTGAGCTCTCAAGAATACGTTACTCCTTGTAAATTATTGGTCCAGGGTTCTTTACTTTTTGAATATTTTTCTTTTCATTTCAGTTGCTTTTTATCTTTTCCAACAAAAAGAAATAAAGAAAGGAGCAAAAAAAGCCACAGGGGACCTAAAATATAATGAGGCAAAAAGTTTCAACAACCTCCTTTAAGCAATGACTTGATCTTCATGTTTTCTCCACTTCATAACAAAGCTGGATAATACATGGATTATGTTCATTAGATCCTCAAAAGACAAGCTCTTATGAACCTGATAATACTAAAATATTACCTTGCCAAATGGTTCACCATGGCCATAACACCACATTAAATGCATTACACTGCCTTGTTATTACCATGCTAAATGATCAATGGAAAATCACTGAACGCGTTCTATGGCTGGGGAAATAAATCTGCTCAGAGCACACTCTTGGTTTCCAGTCAGCCAAATCTGGAATCTGGCTGCCATCTGATATATTAGGCAAAAAACAAGAGTCATCCTTATATTTATATATATATTTATTTATAACAATTCAAGCTACCCATGCTTTTCTAAAATTGGGTCAAAATCTCAAATCCTGAAACACATTTCAGTTCTGCTTCTGTACATGAATCCCAGTGACAGTTCCTGCCAATCATTGTGTGCATTTTCTGCCCTGAAACTTGGTGAATAAGGCACAAATTATACTGGGAAGGAAGAAACAGGTGAAATGAAAATATCCCTTGAAATCAGTGGTTTTAGTATGGCATGTGGGATTTTTTTTTTCTACAGAAAAATGAGATGATTAACAAAAAGTTGTCTTATTTATGTCAATTATCAATTTATCTTAATTCTGAGAAGACCATTGCTGGAGAGGTGCTGACGATATGGAAGAAGAATGGATAAAGGATTAAAAATTAACCCATGGGAAGTGAGTGGGATGTTTCCTTAACTGCAATTTACTGTAATTGTATGGGGGAAAAAATGGATAAAGGAATAAAAATAAACCCATAGGAAGTTGTTGGGATATTTCCTTAGCTACAATTTACTGATATTTTTATGAAAAGTAAAAAGAAAATTCTTTTGCATTATGCAAAAGAATAATTTTTGAGTATTTAGGAGTCTATTTAAAGGTAAGACTTTTCAGACTACTTTTCATAAACCCATCAGCACTGCTAAAGCACCATTTTCCTTTCATTTTTACTTCTAAAGAAGAAAATGTTATTTCACAAGGTGATTGATTACAGATACAAAAATATTAAGCTGTATAGAGAATGAAGAGATTTCAGGTCACAAAATTTAATTGTCTAATTCACTGATTGTTTCTTCTTTGCCTTTTCTCCCTGCTGTCTCTGCCCTCCTCTCCCTCTCCCAAGCCAGAGCAGGGCTGGGCCCTTCTGTTTAGTCAGCAGCCAATTACAACTTCTCAGGAGCAGTTTTTCATCCCAAGGCAATTTGGTAATCTTACACTGATTAATTAAAGCCGGGTCTCTAAACAAACTGCTGGAGTTCCTGTATGCAGGGCTTGCATATCTAATCCAGATAACAGGATAAGCAACGTGACTGTCAAAGTTCACCCAGAAATGAAAACAAGAGCCCTGCGTTCATTCTGCTTTGTGCAGTCTCTAAACAAAAACCAAGTCGTACTTCTAGGTACAAAATCTAATCTGCATTTAAATAGAATTTCTCCAAATAATAAACAAAAGCCTGAAGCAACGGTTTTACAGCGAGTCTTGCTGCTAGTGCGCAGTCTAATCCCTCTATCTCTGCCTGTAATCCCTTCTACCCTTGTATTTTAATTTCCTTGCCAGTTTATCGAGGCATCTTGGCAGAGTTCACACGAGCAGCAGCCACTCTGCACTGCCCCAACTTTGCTCAAATCTGAGCCTAAAGCTGCTCCAACTTTGGGTGGCCAGCAGCTCAAGGAAACTCAGATTTATCCAAACAAGGGGAGGTTATTTATACCAAGACAGAGGGGAAGGATGGCCAGTGGCTGCATAGAAATTCCCAAAAAAGAGGTTTAGGTTTATAACACCAGCATGCCAAATGCTGGAGATTATTTTATTAAAATCTTCTGGCATAGAGAAGCTTTCAGATGCTACCTTGATACTCAATATTTTATATTTCAAGGCATCAGATCTGATACTACCCGAAGCACCCACCTCTCCTACTGCTTTCCCTCAAAAGAACTCTACTTGAATATTTCAGTGTAGAAATTAAAGGGCATTCCCCACCCCACCAAAAAAGGGGGCTCTGTTCTAAATTTAAAAACAATGAAGGAACTCATTATTAAATGAAAAGATACCCCAGAGGAAAGGACAGAAGGATAGAATTAGCATTCTAGATGAGATTTGCCAGATTCTCAGATATAAAGAAAGTTACTGCCAGATGAGCAATATCTAATTTAATTCAGGCAGCTCTGCTTTAATACAGGTCACTGCTAATTAGACAAATACCCACTAGATTTGTCTACCTGATTCCCACTTCACTCCTGATGTTGACAGACCATCAGCACACCAGCCTGTAAAATATTTTCTCACTGTAAACCCAACAAATTTGACCTCTAACTCTATTGCATTATTAGATGTTGTTCTGAGCTGACTTGTTCTCCAAAGGGCCAAGGGGACCGGGCTGCCTTTGAACCAGCACAGTTTGCAGTCACAGGGATCATCTTGTTTACAGGACTCAACAATATAGATTTTTCTTTTTTTCCTTTTTTTCTTTTTTTTTTTTTGTTCTGCTGAAAACAGAGTTATAACTCCCAATTTTTGAAAGCCATTTTTTGATTTGAAGAAAGAGAGATAAGTTAGGAGTCAGTTTTCCTCCAGACTGCAGCACTTATTTACATTCAAGGAGGAAAACCACCAATATTAAGGATTCTGTAAAAGAACATGATAAGCTCCTTTGGTAAGCAAGAAAAAAAAAATCCCAAACCAATTATTCTCTCAAGGAAACATTCTCTTTATGAATCAAAGCTATGTGCCAATAAGTATTTCTTATTAAGTAGAAGACTCTTGTTCTTCAGGGTAGGAGATGGACACTGCATAAATTGAGTGTTAAACTGAATGAGAAAATGGTTGCAGGCAGACAAGAAATTGAATAAAAGGGAAAAAAACCCAACAACCAACCTTTCCACTTCACAGCTAAAGACAGCAAGTTAAATTAGAAAAGGATATACAGTAATCTTTTATTATTGATGGATTAATAATATATTTATTAGAGACAAAATCAACTTTGCATCATTATAATGCTGTAGGGACAATAAACTGAGCAGCAGAGAATGAAATCCAAAGATCAAGCATGATGTCACACTTAGAGAACATTTTATAGAGCTGCATTCATGATTTTTGCATCTTCAGGATTCATGTTTTGAGGCTTTTAATCTCAAGCTTCACAGGTAGAAGCCTCTTTTCAAAATGAAAGTCTTGCCAGATGATCAGAAAACAGATCCTGATCAAATGGCATGAGAACAAAAGGGGAAAACTACAAACTAGAACTGAGAATCATCAACTGAGAAAAATTAGAAAATTGCGAGTACAAAAGCCTTTGGCCTACACATAAAAAAAATTTGAAGTCATCCACATTATAACCTCTTAGAAAAAAAAGTTTACCCACATAATTACCAAGTTTCCTGTAGGTATTTTGCAATTTTTACTGGAAAGAAAATCCCAATATTACCAGTTTCTCCTTAAAGAGTCACACAATACAAATAAAGGCACTCATAAAGTCAATTAGAAGTCAAAAGTAAATAAGAGTTGAAGGGAAGTAATTAAACTGTGCAGTAGGAACGATTAATCCATGAGAGTCCCCAGCACAGGTAAGGTGCTGATCTGGCATGTACAGTGGAGAATAGATCTAAAAACCCCCTAATTAGCTGGAATTAAGTGGTCACCTCCCTTAATTGGAAGGAAGAAGGGATGCAAACTTCAAGAGAAGAGGAAAAGTTGGTGTTTAGGGCAAGGAGGAGGCTCCCTGTGGCTTTGGGTTTGGATTTCACCTGTCCCTGCTGGCACATCCAGACTGGCACATCCAGGCTGGCACATCCCAGGCTGGCACATCCAGGGTGGCACATCCAGGCTGGCACATCCAGGCTGGCACATCCCAGGCTGGCACATCCAGGGTGGCACATCCAGGCTGGCACATCCAGGCTGGCACATCCAGGGTGGCACATCCCAGACTGGCACATCCAGACTGGCACATCCCAGACTGGCACATCCAGGCTGGCACATCTAGGCTGGCACATCCAGGCTGGCACATCCCAGACTGGCACATCCCAGACTGGCACATCCAGACTGGCACATCCAGGCTGGCACATCCCAGACTGGCACATCCAGACTGGCACATCCAGGCTGGCACATCCAGGCTGGCACATCCAGGCTGGCACATCCAGGGTGGCACATCCCAGACTGGCACATCCAGACTGGCACATCCCAGACTGGCACATCCAGGCTGGCACATCCAGGCTGGCACATCCCAGACTGGCACATCCAGACTGGCACATCCAGGCTGGCACATCCAGGCTGGCACATCCAGGGTGGCACATCCAGACTGGCACATCCAGGCTGGCACATCCAGGGTGGCAAATCCAGGCTGGCACATCCAGGCTGGCACATCCAGGCTGGCACATCCCAGACTGGCACATCCAGACTGGCACATCCAGGCTGGCACATCCAGGCTGGCACATCCAGGGTGGCAAATCCAGGCTGGCACATCCAGACTGGCACATCCAGGCTGGCACATCTAGGCTGGCACATCCAGGCTGGCACATCCAGGGTGGCACATCCAGGCTGGCACATCCAGGCTGGCACATCCAACAGGGAATGCCAGGGCTGGGGGCACTTCCAGCCCAGGAAGGGCAAAGCTGAGGATGAGGAGCTGGCTCTGCCCATCCACTGCCATGAAATGGGCACTGACTCCTTCCAAACCACTCAGGTTCAGCCACAGGAACAGGGTGGAAATAAAAATTCTGATTTGGGACTGCTGGGCCAATAGCCACAGCAATAAATGGGTATTGTGTGAATTTTTGAGGAGAGTTATCAGCAATCTTCCTTTATCCCTGGTGCAATTCAGTTTTACCTGGCATGGCTGTGAGAGTGTCCTGGAGCAGGGAAAAGCAGGGGTGCTACAGCACCACCCCAGCACCATGCCCAAGCCATTCCATCTCCACATCAACACTTATTTTTGGTGTGGAGAATTCACAACTTCGGCCTCACTCCAAAAAGAAAAAAAAAAAAGATTTGATATCTAAGGAACGCAGTTTAAAATGTACCACTCACCTTTGATCACTTTTTTTAAAATTCAGTTTGTTGTGAGCATAAATCACCTTTCCTGACAATCTTCCTGGTACACATGGGGGTGCCATGGCAACTATCACAGCCTCCAAAGCCTGTGCTCCTGAAACACACAGCTGGGTGATGAAAGGATTGCTATCTGCAAATCCACAGATCTGCAATCACCCCTGAGCCATGGCTAAACACTATCAATAATTGTTGTATGGATTTTTATAGAGAGAATAGCAGCAATAACCACAGAAATTCAAACATGGCTTTTCCAGTTCAGCTCTATCAAGACATCCAGCCTTACAAGTCTCTTAAGAAACTGAGTAATTAATTGCATTGCCTTCCATGTAGTGAGGAACTGCCAGGAAGCAGACTTAAAACTTGGATTCTGTTTTAATTTATTTTATTTATGGGCACAAGTGAGGCTTTCAGGTAACTTAATACAAAATAAATTGGACTGTGAATGCTGAAAGAAAAGTAGATTTAAAACACAGGTAGATTTAAGTAGAACAGGTACTTAAAACTAAAGAATTGCCTCAGAACAAAGCAACCACAAGGCCAAGGGAAGAGAGCAGGAATATTCCATCCCTGATAGCCCACAGCTTGTGGTAGGTGGGATGAACCATGTGCTAAAATATCTCTTCATACAAATCTGAATCCCCAAAAAACCATACTTTAAAAGACTCTGCAATTAATGTAAGTTTATTTTTAAAATGTGCTTCTGGTTTAAGTCAGGTGAGAGGAAACACAGAACAAGTTCTGCTGAGAACTATTCTTGTTTTGCCTGAATTTGCTTTTTTCCCCTCCATCCAAACCAGCCTTAAAATGCTCAGAACAATGAGATTTCCTCAGCTTTCTTACCATGGGCAGGGATTTATCTCTGGGTTACAGGATTGCAGAGGTATTATTCAGATAATAAAAAAGAAGGCCAGAGCTTTGTAAACAATGGCAAAACAGCTTAACCATTTGATCCACACTTTTCTAATGGTCATCATTATAGAGCTTATTATGTTATTATATGCCATTCTTCCCAAAATATCCAGAAAAAACCACAGTTCATCTTGCCCTTGAAATATTTTTCTTTTCCATTTTAACAAAACTTAGGAGTTTCTGAACATTTCTCTGCTTTGTATTCCATGGGGCTGCACATTTGCTGAGCAGCTGAAGCCCTGAAGGAGAATCCTTTGGCCATATATTCCCTTTATAAATCCCCAGCTGATGCAGTTTACAATACTCCACTGAACTCCTGACTCTCATTTCCAAAGCTCAGAAGGGAACTCATAGCCAGTGCCAGGCTCTTATGAACACCAAAGGATATTTCCATTTGATTGAGGCTCCTACTTTATTCTCCACATTTGAGCACAGAGAGCAGGAGTGGCTTTTTCTTCTTTTTCTCCTCAATATTGCAGGGTTTTTTTTGTTTTCAGTGCAAGCTACTGGCATAAAATATTTAACTAGAAGTGGGAATCTATAGATTACATATGGAATAGATGGAAAGACACAAAATTAATTCTCAAAGGGCTGGTAAAACTGCATCTGAACTCTCCAAAAGCACAGATCTGCTATGTATTCAAACACCACTGTGATTGGTGCTTTAAAAGCCAGAGGAGTTCCCTAAACTTATCTTCTTATGTTTGAAATTTTAAATTATTTTGCACGTGTTGCAGTTTACTTGTTTCATCCAGCTCACATAAACCCCAGGCACTGCTTGCCAATGCGCATGTACAGTAAATCCACTGTGCACCCACCTGCAAGCCAGGGACAATTAACAAGAAATAACTAAGGTAGCAGTGTTTTGTTATTGCAGGGCCAGACTCATGAAAATTATCAGGAATTTAATTAATGATTTTGCTATCCTGTGCATGACAAGTGCCATCCATTAAAATATAATCAGCAGGAATACATGGGCACATGGTGGATCCCAACGATGGGAGGTTTGAGATGAGCCCTGGGCTCGGGCACAGCAGTGGTGGCTCCTGTGAGGCCTTTTTGGGAACTACCTAAAGACAGAGGCCAGAAAAAATTAAAAGAATAAAAAACATTTGTATTATTGAAGGGCCTTCAGGTACATTTGGGGCAGACAAAGCCGCTCAAGGCCTACACCCAAAAATGGACCACAGGTTTTCACACTTTTATAAGTTTGGTCCATTTGCATATTGGGGATTAATGTTCCAATTACAGCCTCAGGTAATTAAGTCATTTCCGCAAATTTGCTCCCCCAAACTCACTTTTGTTTCCATCTCTCAGGGCCTGAGGCAGTGAGGTGTCCTTGGTGCCCAGCCTGGAGAGGAATTGTTGTGTCTGCCCAAAATGGGAAATGCTTTCATTCAATAACACCTTATTGTTTATTAAAAAGCATGTGGCTATGTCAGAGTTTGCCAAATGTAATAATTAGGTGTCATGCCCCCATAAAAGTATAAGCAATGTGACAGCCACTAATGGAGAAAGAATTGAAGGCTAAGTAAAAAAAATAATGAATCAATGGAACAGCCAGAGATTCAACAGAGGAATCCCAATGTCTGCTCTAAATACACTTCTGGTGGAATTTGCCTAAGGTCTCAGATCACTTGTAGATGAGACTTTTGGTTTTCTGAATTGTAGATTGTGGACATTTGGCAAAGATCTGAGTCAGTGCTAATGAATCCTGCAGCACGAACAGCAAATCCCCGTGTTTGGCCTGAACTTTAAGACACTCGTTGCCATCTCCTTGCAGACATGACATTATGAGAACCCCTCACAAATTAGCTCACAGAACAGAAAATAAAACTGAGTTTACCCTTTGGAAAGACAGAGTTCACGGTCTTCAGGTGCTGGGAGTAGAAATTGGAGCTGAAAAGAGGCCAAATTGCTTTAACATTTAACCAATTTGTGTGACGCGGGCTGAAGTCCACGGTCACAATGAACTGAGTGAAATATAAAGGAAACTGAATTCTCCCATTTTGTTCCACTGAAAAATGGGTTTCTGGTAAAGCACAGTTAATCACAGTGAGGAAATGACATGTCATAGCCATGGCACAATTGTGACAGCGCCGCTGCTGCTAATTTATGAACTCTGTGACCATTTGTGATCCTCTTCTTCGTACTAAATCAGAGGTTGGAGGCCAGAGTACTCCAGGTTTGTATGTGATTTTGCTTTGACAGGCACCTCATGCAGAATATCCTTATAAAATGAAGATATCTATTATCATTCTGGGAAATTTGGGAACAAAAATGTGAGGGTAATTGAACTACATATTATTGCATGGTAAAATTTGGTGAGGAGCCCTTTTGCTTTTTTTCTTTTTTGTTTCAAAAGTTTAAAAAAAGTGCCCTTCCTAGCAAAAAGCACACCAAGAAATACCACCTAGAGGACAAAGAATCATTTTTGATTGATCCAGGACACACTTTGCCTTAATGATGTTATTCTTTTACTTTCTAGGAAGCTGCTTAGTGAAGAGAGGAAAGGCACACTTGAACAAAAAAGTTTCTTGCAAAGTTATTTCCCACAGATGAATCTGTGTAATGAAGACCTTTTTTGCTACTTCATGTACTGGCTAATGAGAAAAAGACATCCCAGCTTTTAAATCCAATTGCACTTTAGGTGACCTACAGCTCTATTCATGCAGAGGTAGATGGGGAAAGGTAACAATTCCCACCT
This sequence comes from Melozone crissalis, assembly GCF_028551555.1. Taxonomy (NCBI): domain Eukaryota; kingdom Metazoa; phylum Chordata; class Aves; order Passeriformes; family Passerellidae; genus Melozone; species Melozone crissalis. Next base: position 20,670,500 of record NW_026535846.1, on the reverse strand, counting down.
GACCCAAAATTTCAAGACAGTTACAAATTTCAAAGCATTTTCTTTCTGCGGGCTGAGTAGTATTTCTAAGAAAGTGAGCAATAAATGCATTTCTGCTGATCTCTGCATTTCTCTCTGATGAAAATAAGTGCAGGAATACACATGATATGTATGAGTATTCTGTAGTCTGGGAAGCACTGGATCCAAAAGGCTGAATTCTACAGTTATTGAGCAGGGGAAGTTCCCCACTCATGCTCCAAGCAGAACCACCCCATTTTCTGCTTGAAATAAACAAAACCCAGCCCTCAACCTAGTGATAAAAAATCATTCCAACAGAAAAGGTGTAGCAATGATCACACAAAAATACCTCTGGCCTATAGCTGCCATGCTGTGACTTAGATGGTGTCTTAAAAAGGAAGAGGAAGAATAATCGTGTTTGTTGGAGATGTAACATAATTCTGAAGGAATTGAAATTGTTGCCTCTGTATGTGGTAGGCTTAAACAATATTTAAGTGGCTGTTATTTCACTTTGGAAATCTGTTCTGCTGTGTGCTCTGTTGAATTAGATCAAGAATAAATTTGGATGAAGATAAAGTGCCAGCTCCATCAGTGAGAGTGGAACAGAGATCACACTCGAGTCAGAGGAATGAAAAGAATGATTAAATGAGGCCTACGTGCTTTCTGTGAGACGTACGGCTGGAGGCTCTTTTATGTGAAATGACTTCAAAGCTACCTTGTGAGAGTACATTAAAAATAAAATAGCACCCAGAAAATATACGGGAGGGCAGAATTTTAACCCTGCAAGTTTCTGCTTTTCTTGGTAAATTACAGATAACACTCATCAGCTGTACTTAAGCCACTTCTCATCCTCGAGCTCGGCAGTGGCAGCCAGGAGTGTTGTGACAGTCCAGCTCTCTGAGTGGCACAGAGACAGCCTAGAGACAGCCTAGAAAAGTGACAGCGAGATTGTCTGAAAGGCACAACGGTTGTAGGGGCAAATCTCTGCATGCAGCAGCCCCCTACCACCCACACTGTAATAAAGATAACCCTTCAATGCACACCAGACACCAAACTCTGCTTCCTAATCTCTGCTGCTGACTTTCCAGAGTGATATTTGTGCATTTCAACGCTCCAGTGCCTCCTGTTGCTGCATCCAGGCTGTGTTACACGTGGGCATTGCTGGGAGAGAAGGTGTTCTGTCCTTGTTAAAGGACACAGCTGGTGCGCAAGCCTTGTTTTCATCCTGTCTGATTTTATCACGATGGCTGCACACTCAGGAAGCAAAAAGAAGTTTGGTTTTAGATTTGTGATGGGATCCCTTGCTGAGATTTTTCAGCCAAGATGCTGCATCTTTGACAGATATTAATACTGATTTCATGCCAAACTATTTGCTCCACACCATATCTGTGGTAGCTTAGATGTTTCATATCTTAGATGTCTCTTCACAATTAGTTCTTTACAGAGCTATGACCTATTCAGGGATGGATCTGGGGTGACTCTGGGTGAGGGGAGCCACCTTTCCTGCTCCCTGTTCCCTTTCCAGCCTCCCATCCACTGTGTCCTTGGGGCTCCTTGGCTCTGTGCCCCTCTGATGGGGAGGGGAAGGTGCCTGGGGAAGGAAAGGGGACAGGGGCACCCCAGATCTGCTCTGTTTGTACTGCCAGGGGCATTGGGAGCCATGGCTCTGATGCCTTAGGATTGGAGATTTTATATTTTTAATTTATTTGTGATCCTGCAGTTCTTTAGTGCATAACTCTGAACTCCATGTGCAGTGTGAGCTGCTGCTCTCCCATTTGGGGCAGACACAACAATTCCTCTCCAGGCTGGGAACCAAGGACACCTCACTGCCTCAGGCCCTGAGATGGGAACAAAAGTGAGCAGCAAACTTGGGGTCAATGATTTCATTATCTGAAGCTGTAATTGGAACATTAACCCCCAATATGCAAATGGGCCAAACTTATAAAAGTGTGAAAAGCCATGAGCTGTTGTTCATTTTAGGTGTAGCCCTTGGGTGGCTTTGTCTGCCTGCCCTAAATGCACCTGAAGCCTCTTTAATAAATAGAACTGCTTTTTATTCCCTTAATTCTGTCTGGCCCCTGTTTTTAGGTAGCCCCAAAAGGCATCACCTCCCCTGTGTGCAGGGGGCACAGAGACACCTGAGCCTCCCCTCTGGGCTGGGCTGGCACCAGGTGCCTGTCCTGGAGGCTCCTGACAGGATCACACCCAGCTGAGCCTGTGCAAAACCGGGATTTACTGACAGCGCTGATGAATTATTGCTCACCATCATCAACAGAGACAAACTTCAGCCTTCCGGAGTGAAGGCTTTGCTGTGCCTAACAGTTGGGAAACCCTTATATTTCATTCTGACTTCTGCTGAAATGGGGAAATAGAGATTTTGCTGGGTCAACAAATGCATAATACCATGCCTGTCCAGATCCCTTTTTTTTTTTGCAGATGTTAACATCTGCTGATATACAGACAGGATAATTTCAAATTCATGAATTCTATAAAATTATATACATTATTTACTGACATATTTTTTAGGAAATAAAAGTTATTTCAGGATCCATTATTTATACTTTCTGCAGTGTTTCACTCAGGTATATATATACCATGTACAAGTAAAGTGGGTACAGGTGGATTTATACAGGTAAACTTTTAGGAATTACAAAGCCTTGGTTATGGGTAAGATATTTTCAACAGCTCCTGCATGCTAAGTATGTTTTACTGACAAATGCACAGTCGGAGTGTTTATAAGTGAAATTGCAGTATCAACTAACACACTGACAGCTTCATTATTAGCATGACATTTTAGAGTCTATTTAGAATTCAAGTTCAGCTGAAATTAATAAAATATTTCACGTACTTACAAAGTGGCCTGAACTATCCTATCATGGCCACATTTAAAACTTTTGATGGACAATAAGTTGTAAGGTCTCTCCAGTGAAAATAAATAAATCTCTGTGTGCAATTACTTTACACAGATTTGGTGCTTCATCTAAAAATGAAAGGTGAAGAGTGGTTAAAGCACAAGCAGCCTGAAATTTTTACAGTGACAATCCTGATTTTTCAGTGTCTGAGGCAATTCAAACTGAAAAGCAATTTTACTCCTACATTTACCTTCAAAAGGTATTTTACAATAGTAACTTTCAATTTGTAAGCCAATCTCAGGCCATTATTGCTTATAGGGCACGGCAGCATTTTTGTTAACCCTTTGGTGCCGTGAAGAATTGGTGACTTTTGGATCTGAGGGGGGATGGCAGCACTGCTCATTTTGGAGAACCAGACCTGTGGAACAGCACCTGCCTGAAATTGGTGGCTCCAGGAGTCCCTTAGTGAATATTTCGCAGAGAAAAGGAGAGCAGGAAAAATTAAGAAGTTTTTCCTTCTTCTGTGCTTTGGGTGCTGACATCAACTTGGACAATAGCTTCATGAAACAAAGATGGAAAAATATTTCCATGCACGGAGAATAAGTCTGGACCAGTCCCAACTTTACCCATGTTCCTTACCAGCAGGAGAAAAACATAAGAAACTCTTTATTATTATTCTACATTTTCCTCATCTGAATTCCATTTGTTAAAGACTGCACTTTTTTGGGCAGTGGTTTGTGAATTTTTGTGATTTTTTTTGTGAATTTTTGTGATTTTTTGTGAATTTTTCTCCCACCTCCTTATCTCCTGAATGTAAAAACCTCTGTGTTAAAAGACACCACATTTACAGAAATTAGGCTTCTGAACTCCTCCTAGATCTTCTGATGAATTTTTAGGGTACCTATGTAAATCTGCACACTACATAAGTACAGGATAAATACACGCCAAAATTAGGTTATTTACTCTTGAACTGTAACAAAACATCAAATTAGGCACCTGCTATGTTTTTAGATCACTATTACTTATAATTTATTACTAATTATGGATTGGAGCGGAGTGGAGAGCAAAGAAGAGCTGGAAGGGGAGGATTTACAAAACAATTCCATTTGTCACTATTTTTCAAACTCCATGAACTTGAAGGCAATTTCCAAAAGAATTTTCTCCCTTACAAGTTAAATCCTTTTCCTCCTCCTTCTGTTCCAGTGCTGTTAACAAAAAGCAGCTCATAAATCAAACTTTAATCAAGCTGAAAATCCCAGTTTTATTTCTTCACCTCCCTCGGGGGCCAGAGCATTTTGCAGAATCTTTTATTTTCTGAACTTCTCCTCTTCAGAACTTCTGTTTGCTGCTTGCTTTCTCCCCTAATAAAATTATTTTCATTTAGGATTACCACTCTCCTCTCCTCCCTGACATTGCACTTGCCTCTTCAGCCTCCTGTGATTGAAAGTATTTAAAGCCCTGCAACTTAATTGGAAGAAACATGATTGTAAGGGATTAGCAACCCCTCAATTCAATATACAGAATTATGTTTACACAGCCAAGGACAGATTAATCTGTTATTTCTCTAATTTTTTTCTGATGTTTTCCTGGCTTTTGACTTTAAATCTTTATAACCTAAGAGCACATTCAAGCAGGACAACTGGTGGAAGCTCAGGACATTGTCAGTACCAGCTCACACTGTGAATGAGGATTGTGCAGAATTCACTTCCAGTATTATTTATTGTGTACTATTCTTATTTATTTGCAATTCCATGCTCTCTATTTGTGGAAGTAACAGCCTGCTGTAAAGTTTAACTGACACAGCTGATTTAACAAATCTTGAAACGACTCCTGGATTACTTTATCTTGGAATGAAAAATGACTTTTTCCTTTTAATCTGCAGTTAACAACACATTGATTTGGAACAAATAGGCACTGATTTAAAATTTGGACTAGACCATAAAATTTTTAACCCCCATTTTTTTGTTACCATTTATAAATCTAGATAAAATGTTAGACCTGGGGCACTGCAGTCTCTTTGAGGTTTATTTAGGAGCAGAGCAGGGGCAGGAACGAATAAAACCAGCAAGCTGCCTTTGGATAGCACGATAAGAGGAACTCAACCAGGGTAAGCAAATGAAAGAACATTCCCTAGGAGACTGCCTTATGAGATTTCCAGAATGACTAAGATTGTCTTTAAGGTGATAAGCCAAGTTTCAGACTGCAGTTTAGTGAATCACTTCCCAGGAATGAACAGAATCACGCCGATGGCATTCAGCACAAATCAATGGTGAAGGACAGGAAAGCCCCCCAGCTAACACTTATCAAAATCTGCCTCTTTTGCTTCATCCTGTTACCCTGCTTGTTCTCTTTTATGGCATGATGGAGAGAGCTCTGAGCTGCGAGAGGTGAATAAAAGAGAAAACTTCTTCAAACAGTGAAACTTCCCAATTCAATCTGTGGTAAAGCCAGGCATTCCAGATACGGAATTTAATTTCTTTTAAACTTACTTCACTACTCAACAAAAAAAGATAAAAGTCCTGGAAGAGAGTAAAGAGACAGTTTTACACAGGAGGCACCTTCCTTGTTTCTTTTAAACAAGGAGCTATTTTCCCCCAAAATAAAAGTTCTGAGTAAAGCAATCAAACTGATATATCTGCAAAAACTTCCCTGAATCAAAGTGCCATTCCACGTGGATATTTTAATAGCACAAAATCCCAACACAAAGCTCAGGATTGGATTTCCTGTCATGTGGAAGTGGAGGTGTCTGGGCTGACAGGCAGCTTTTGGGGTGGAATGCTTTAAATGCTCTAACTGTATGGAGCATGCACACAAATATCAGAGCAGAATATAAGCAATCCATGTAAATTAGTGCTAAATTATAATGAAAGGCTGCTTGGCCTCTGCTCAGGGTTTAGCAGTGATGTATTGAAGGCTCCCTGCTATTCTGCTTCTAAAGGTCTGAAGTGTCCCCAGGCAGCTTCTGTGCTTTACTGATTATGATGAACAGTTTAATTTTTTTATTTTATTTTGCTGATTACTGCTTTTCTATCGACAATTAATATTTGGGGGCAATTTGAGCTACACTAACAGTAACAAGCATTGATTGCCAAGAAATCTTTCCATGTTCTGGGCCTTTGAAGTCAAGATCATCTTGGATAAGACAAGTGAAAACCCACAGCAAGGTCCCAGTCTCCAGAACTGAGGCACCACAAGGTTCTGCTGCCTAAAAAAATTCTTTTGGTGCATAAAAGTCACTGTAATCAATTTGGATGAAAAGTCTTTACATTTGATTTAAGTAGGCTAAATTGCTTGGTTCAATCAGTAACACAAACAAGAAAATAAACAATACAACCCCCCCTGAGCTCATTACTCGTGCATTTTCTTTTTTTTTTTACTTTGTTTTTTGTCTCATTCTTCAAACAGACTTTCTGTGCAGCAACTTCAAGTGTGACAAATAAGGGATTAATTCTTTGAGGAAGTGCTGTTAACTCAGCATTGAATGTCACCAGTTCACCCTTCTCCAGAAGTTTCGGCTGCTTTATAAAATTCTGCTACACCCTTAAAAATTAATTCTCAGAGCAATTACCCACATTAAGGAGCTGAATGCCTCTGCTGGGAATGCTGCACACCTGAGTGGGTGCTGGATTTTGGGGTGCTCTGTGCAGAGCTGGGCTGTGCGACGGAGGCTGCACAGCTCAGGGAGGGTTCAGTGGGCTGTGCAGGCACTGCTCCCATCACTCCCAGCTGGGAACAGGGATTTCCACAGCTGTGCTGTGCTCTGGAGCAGGGGGGGATCCTTTAATGTGTCCTTCACACGGCAGATGGCTCGTGAAATCTCTGTCATGCTTGGGGAGCTTTGGAAAGGCCTGGACAGATTTGTTGCCCGCTGCTTTAGCCACAGAATGAAGATATATACCCACACCAAAAGCACCCAAAAACATCAACTGTAATAGCAATTGCTCATACATAATCTGGGTAATAATAATACAATAATATAATCTGAGTTATATAATAATATGATCTGAGTTTGTCTGAAATTAAAGAAATAGTTGGTTTCGGTTAAATAATGAGGTTTGCTGTGACACTAAGAAATTTTGCACTCAAATAAAAAAACTATTCCATAATCCTCTAAAACCTTGTTTTCCCACAGAAAAGAAAACATAAAATGTAGCAACATGTATTTACAATCACAAGGAGTATTTCAAACACAGCTTTCCCCAATTCTTTATAGGCTGCCCTGTGCACAAACAATTGGGATATCTGTAAGTACAGAAAGCGGAAACCAAAGTTTCTCAGCTGAGATCAAATCCTTGTAAATCCTTGCACCCCTCTGACATTTACTAATGTATTTTCTCATGTGCCATCAATCAGTTTGTAACTTTAAGCCATTTTTTTCTTTGTTATTATTGTACCAGAGTGGAACCTTGAGGCAACACTGTTTTAAATTGTTTACTTCTTCTTACCCTGCCTTTAGTTTCTTATCAAGTTTCTAATCCAAAGCAATAATTTAGCTGACAATTCATGACAACTCCTTTTCTATTAATCTGTCAGAGACTTTAATCTTTTAATATTCCAAGGAATTATTTGAAAAAGGTGCAATGTATCTGTTATTTAATCAACAAACAAGAAATCCTAAAGAAGCAGGATGGGGAAATATCCTATTATAGAGGCCATGCAGACATAATTTAGTTTTTTTAGAATTCTTTTCTAAAAGAATTTTAGAAGGTTTTAGATTTTTTCGAAACATTTTGCCAACATGTTTTGTCATTTTGAAATGATAATTTCCAGAATTTTGTAAAACCTTGATGCTGCAGCTGCCACCTTCTTCCTTCCACCATTTATTTGGATGCGAACATCTTTTGTTAACAGCTTGCTCGTGTCCATGTGTTCCTTCAGAATCCAGAGATCTGTAAAGTCTGTGCTTAAAGATTTTTTACATTGCTCTGACATGCTCTGGCACCTCCATCTTTGGCTCAGGTTCTAATGGCAGTGGAATAATGCGAGTAAATAATCAATTTTTCACCACCACATGATTCTCAACTCTGCTCTCTGCTTCCCAGTGTTCTGCCAGATTTGCTGATTCTTTTACAGCTTTCATATTTCTGATTAATCCAGTCCAGGATGTGTTTTCTACCTGATTCTGGTACTCTTGTTGTTCCACTCTTTCTTACTTGGCTTGTACAAATTTTTATTAACTTCAATAGGTGAAATTTCCATTTCCTTATGGAAAGAAACTTATTTCAGAACCTACTGCCAAGACCTTTGAACCAATACAGAAAAAAAAAATATTTCCAGTGTTCCCTTTTTGTACCTTCGGATATTCTTCTTTTGCCAAGAAGGAAGGTCTAGGTAAAACATGCACATTTTACAGCCCTATCTAATAATGAAAATATTATGTTCACAGAACATTTAATAAAATACTCTGAGATCTGAGTCTTTGCTGTAATTCATACCTGAACCTTCCACACTGAGTGGCTGCCAAGACCCACAAAGGGAAAGCTCAAGGGTGTAGATGCTGTTGGTTGTGTTTTCACATTTGATTCATTGTCTGGCCCTCCCCAAGCCCTTTCAAAAGGCTCCAAAATGAGTTTTTACACAACTAAACTACAGCTGCAACTGACTGGAAAATAGAGGGAAAGGTGGGTGCCCAGCTAATGGTCAGGAGGAGGCAGAGGAACAAAGCTGGCAGCACTAATGGCTGCTAAAGGTACTCAGAATTTCAGCCCAACATTGGGGTGTTTCTGTTGATGCCTTTGCAGGGTACCAGTCAAATAAGAACTTGTGCTTTACAATATTATAAATATTTTTCTAAAATGTAATACCCTTCAAGGTCCTTGAACCTTTAGCATGAGTTAGCATGCTGGCCATAGAAAATAATTCAAATTTGACTTCATCAATTATGTTAGCCAGCTAAGGATTTTAAAGTGGGAATAAATAGCATGATATTACACATATAAGATAAGCATATTAATCATACAATAATTCTGCTGAAGAAGTTCCTCTCCTGAGAACATGAAACATTTTGAAAGAGGATTTTTATCTACTGGTCCTACCATCACTACATAACATCAGCTATTCTCAATCACAGAAAGTCTAAATCACATTGAATAACCCCCCCAAACTATTTCCATCACTAATAACTTCTCCATATCCTGCCCCACACAATGGCAATGATCATCAGATTCAGCTATGAAATAACCAATATTCTGATACCAAAATTCTGTAAAAGTTTACTTTGAATTAAAATACTACAGAACCAGACAGTGTTATACAAAAGCCTGCATTCATCATTACTTTGTCTGACAAGGAGAAAAATAAATCTGAAACAACATTTAAAATGTTTTAAATATATATTTATATATAACTAGTTTGTCTCTCATTAGTGACTTTTCTCCTCCTTGACCTTATTTTCCCAGAGAAGAGCTAGGATTTCTTTTTTAACTGTTTTAGCTTTTGCCATACCAGATTTCTAAGAGCTACATTCAGGAAATTGGGTTTGTGCATCATGGCAGGTCTGGCATGTGAGGAAATCTGCTACATGCTGGATTTTCCCCCCTATGCCTGTCCAAAAATACACAGCACAATTTCCATCCCATCATTTCAGCTAAGAAGAAAATCTGACAATTTATTACAGTCCTCCTGTGCCAGATAATAGTCCAATTGATGGTATGTGACAGAGCAGCTTAACTTCAAGAGCCAGAGCTTCTTCATATAACTGCTGTCACTTTTGCTTTTCTCAACTTCACCTCAGCAACTGATTTTTCCTTGCTGCTGTTTTAATTTTGATATGTCTTGTTTCCTCAGGAGGTTGCCAAGAAAGTGAATAAAAAAGAGGCTGATGCAAAATATTCTGCATAAGGTGCCCCATCTCCCCTCCTTCATCCTCAGAGGAGAGTGTGCAGATATTTGCCAGACATCTGATGTAGACAAACAATTTTCAATGAAGTATAAAAAACTTAAAGTATAAAAACTTAAAGTAGAAAAAAACTTTTTATTTTCCCTTGGAAAAGTGTCAACCTGCCTGCACATCACCCCTGTAAAATCTGTTAATTATTCCAGACCAAGGGCAGCTTGCTACTGCACCTAAATCTGCCCGCGCATGAGTTACTCTGCAGTCACAACCAAGATTTACAACAAATAAATTTATCAGTGTAAATGAGGTGGAAATGATCAACAGAAGACCCAGAAGTTTGGAAACTTTTGGAGGAGATTAGCACAAGGAAAACACTCCATTTCTGCACACTCTGTCCTGTCGGTTCAGGATTTTAGGAGTGTGCCCCATTGTTTAATGGATTTATAGCACTGAGATATCCCAGTGTCTGATGGATGGATCCCCATGCCCAAAGACCATTGTTTAATGGATTTATAGCACTGAGATATCCCCATGTCAGATGGGTGTATCGCCGTGCCTAAAGACCATTGTTTAATGGATTTATAGCACTGAGATATCCCAATATCAGATGGGTGTATCATCGTGCCTAAAGACCATTGTTTAATGCATTTATAGCACTGAGATATCCCAATATCAGATGGATGGATCCCCATGCCTAAAGACCATTGTTTAATGCATTTATAGCACTGAGATATCCCAATATCAGATGGATGGATCCCCATGCCCAAAGACCATTGTTTAATGGATTTATAACACTGATATATCCCAATGTCAGAGGGATGTATCCCCATGCCTAAAGACCATTGTTTAATGCATTTATAGCACTGAGATATCCCAATGTCAGAGGGATGTATCCCCACGCCCAAAGACCCTGAGCACTGTGGGGCTGGCAGTGGCCCAGCAGGAGATTTCACTGCCCTGACTGGGAGCTCAGGAACTCTGTGAAATTGGAAACACCCTGAAAGTGACTGCTCTGCTCATCTCCTGTTCCTGTGGAGTTCTCCACACACAGTGATTTAAACGCATGGTCAACAACACCCCCAGGGTTTCCCCTCTGGTGAAAATTCTCCTTTTGGGATGCCTGCCTCAATCGCAAAATAAATCAGTGAGAACAATGCAATTATGAGTAAAGCAGACTTTTTAATTTACCTATTTGTAAAATGTATAGTGGCAATAGTAGAAATTAATTGTGGAATACCAAGCAGCTCAATCCTTTTCATATCAAAAATGAAGTTAACTGGAGATTTTGCAGATACTAAATGACTAAATCTGCACTATAAGTTAATGACTAAATCTGCACTATAAGTTAATGCACATACTTAGATTTTTATCGTGTTTAAGATATTTACCCTCATAGGGACCCAAAAAGTAACATATAGTGGAACTGAACTTATACATCAAATATTGGAGTATCTCAGATGCAAATAAAACAGAAGTTAATTAACCTCTTTTAAGGTTATACATGAACTTTTGTGATACTGAAATGAAGTTTGTTTTTTTTTAATAGTGGTTTGTTTTAAAAATTGTAGAGAACTTTTTACAGCTTTATTTAAGAAACTTTTTAAGCAGAAAAAGACCCTACAATCCTTCACTGATGCTAGCTTTTCCCTCTAAAATAGTAGAACAGCCCGCAATTTGAATCTCATATTACTGAATAATTTTGAAATCTATTATTACATTCAAGCCTTTAATGACAAAGCACTTTTGAAGAGATCCATGGACCATGCCACGTTCCCTGCATATTAGAAAGAAGTAACAAGAGCAATATCTTTGCAATACTCAAAAGTTCTTTTTTTCTTTTCTTTTGAACAAAAGAAAGGAATTTTTTTTGTAGAATTATGTACTTCTTATAATGCTCCCTAGCTTCAAGTCTCCTCAACCCCAGGTGCATTTAAACAATCAAACTGTGATTTGCTAACACAAAATAAAGCCACAATCTGATTGTGTTTCAGAGATAGGGCTGGCATCTCCCCTTCCACTCCTATCTCTGCTCTGCCACTCCAAAATAGTCTGGGGCAGCTGCCAGGCCAGACAAAGCCAGGCAATGCTCAGTACCTATTCAGACTCTAGAAAAAAAATAAAGTTGTACTTTCTAGTTCTGTGTCTTTCATAACCATCCTCAATCAAAGGGGGGTTTAAATGATGTATTTATACACAACTTAAACAACATGGGAATAAAGCTTCACTGTTAAACATACATAAGTGGGGATCATAATTCAATGGAGCCCTCATTAAATTAATGCATAATTTAATACAGTACAGAGATCAACAACAAAATTCAAAAGCACTGGTATTTTTATTAAATCTCAGCCCCTGAGTGTTTGGGAAGTAATATAAAATTAAAAGCTTTTTAACCTTAGCTCCTCCAGTAGTCACAATTATTTCACTGTTAGTCTGAGAATTCAATCCAAAAATCTCCTGAAAGTCAGTGGAAGTGCTTTGCTGAATTAAACAAAGAGAAAAGCACAAAACTTCCTGGAACAATTAAGTCACATTGCAATTTGTGTAAGGTTGAACCAGAGAAGAGCAGCTAATTCTGTCAGCAGGGTTCACCCTTGGACCTTGCTCTGAGTTTCCACACATGCTAACTCATCTCCAAAATCCCTCTTGGACTGGAGACAAAAGATCTCCCACAGATGAAATCTGGGATTATTCCACGAGCAAACATGGCAGAGGATGCATCAGGCATCACTCCTCCCAGCTCAGCCTCCAAAATGGGCTTCCAGAACCACCCTCAAGCACCATCTGCATGCTTCACACACCCTACTGTCCTGCTATAAAAATACATCCACACTTCTCTCTGAATCTCTGGAAAACAGTTACCAAATATCCACAGAAAAGGAATGTTTTGGGAGGACATCGGGTGAGTTGTGTCTCCTTGGGACTGTGGGCCTCAAAGCATTCCAAAGGACTCCTTGGATACTCAGGAATGGAACAGCATTGTGTTTCCTGCCTAGAGCCCTTAAAAACCTTGGTTGAAACAAAAAAGAAATTCCAAAGCCTTGATTAAGGTTCTCTAATGAGAGCTGGCAAAGCAGGAAGGATTGGGGATGCTGCACTCATGGGGATGTGACCATTTATGGGACAGCTGTCCAAGAAAGCCGAGCTGTGGGCTCAGAGGAATGAGGCTGGATTCTGCCCTGAACAGGCACAAGATCATGCCCACAACCGGATTAAAACAAAGAAACAACTTCTAAATAACCATAAAATAAACCACAAACCCCCTCGGTGTAGGCAGAGCCACTGATGCACACACAAGACCAGAGCTCAGTGGATTCTCTCATATGCAGCCAAGAGAACCAAGTATCAGCTTTTTCTACTCAATTCTTAAAATGTGAACCACTGACACCATCATTCTCCTCTCCCCCATATAAATCTTCTCTTGTCATCAATAATTGGAAGAGATACTTTTAGTAGGGGTATAGATACTGACACACCCAGGGTGTTCTAACATTAATGCCAGTTTTAAAAATGAGGTTCTGGTTCAACATCTGTTGATGGAGAATGTGTCCAAATATTTGTAGATCTTCTTGCAGCCCTCTGGTTTCAAGGTAAGCTGTTCTTGTCTGCCATGTCCTGATCCATAATAACTCTGACCCAAACTTAACACTTCCCAAAAATCCAAAGTGTTTTTAATAAATTCAAGCAACCCATACTCCTTTAAGAGCTGACTTTTTGGGTTAAATTTTTCAAGTCAGCATTAAGTAAACTAAATTTACACTGGAGGAGCTGTTTAAGCTCCAAATTCTGAGCCCTGAGCCAGGATGGCCACAGTTAGGATCTATTAACTCCCAAACTGAATCACAGGGCTCCAAGGACTGGAGGCTTCACACACCATATGTGCTGTGAAGGTGTCCTAAAAGAAGGGATTATGGAATGTTTTGAGTAAAAAGGAGTGAAAAAGAGAGTGTATAAGCATGTACTGCCATTGTTCCCCCAGTGAATTAAAATAAAATCTCACTTATAGTTCAGATAACACAATCCTATTGTTCCACTACTAATCTATTGTTCAATTCTTCAAGCACCCACTAATTCAAAATAGCATTTTTCACCAAAATTACTAGGCCAGTTTCCACCATTATCTACTTATCAAAGGGGTGCTGACCTTCATTAACAATAATATTAACAATAATAACTTTTTTGAATAGATGCAAAATGGTGATGCACTTGGGGAATAACTTCAGGCATCTCCTTATTCCTCCCTCAAACCTCCTCCAGTCTAAACAAGGGCACATTTTGTTGACTCTGTGTAAGAGAGGGATAAAAAAGGTCCAAACTTTATTAGATTATAAAAAAAACCTTCGTAGATTTTCTGATTCCCTCTTAATTGCAGCAGCACAGGTTCCTCCAGCAGAGCTGAAGGCTCCTTAGCGTTGCCTTTGCTGTCACCGCTCCTGAGTGGGCGATAATTTGTCACTAAACGTTGGCTGCTGCCTAAAGCTTGACGGGGAAATCTCAACACATCACAGCCCCCTGTCAGATCCTGGAGCAGCCCTCCATCTCCCAAGGCAGCCAGATGATCAAAAATCTTCAAGACGACACATGTTCATCCAGAACTCCTTGTCAGGAGGAATGGCCAGCACAGATCAAAGCACTCATCCATCTAATCCCAAATCCTGTCTTCAGCAGTGACGTTTTAAGTAAAGAACCCAAAACTCTTCATTCAGGAGACAAATCTACCCTGCGAAAAGTGTCCTTCTCACTACGAGTGCCAAAAGACTGTTTATGCAAGGAAGCATAAGATCTGTAATCCTTTCAATACTCCGACATAATTTAAATACTAATCATTTCAAGTAGAGTGTTATTTTATTCTTATTAATGTTCAGATCAGGGTGCCATATGGCAATGAGTGATGCAGATTAATCATTAGTCCCAGGAAAAAAACAAGCTCTCTGTGCTGATTCTGAACTGGCCAGTTTTCCTTTTCTCTGTTCTTCCTCCTTGAAGAGTTTAGAAAACACCCTCCCCATATCTTCCATGATCCCGTGTCACAGCTTTACCACCTTCCAAAACCAAACCTTCCCCTTCCATTAGGAGATTTATATGAACTAAAATAAAGGCTGGGCTAGGGTGCTGAAAAATAAACTGGGGATAGTTTTCTTGGAGTGTCTAATAGGTTAAAAGTCAGGTGAGAGTCAGCAGTTTGCAGTTGGGGGATTATAGGGAGATAAGGTGAAAACATGGCAGGTGGGAGAGCAGACCAGCAGGTCCTACAGATGGGAACATCTGTCCTTACATCTGTCCCACACCTGGCATCCCCTCCAAGTCATTTCTACCTTCTCCATGATTTTACTATTTGTTCCTGTCAGTCCTCCCCTGTCAGAAATTTCACCCTTTAATTTGTTCCGAGGGATTCTGAAATACTCAAATGCAGCATTAACGGGGAACATACAAGTGCAAATATATGGATGAACAAATTAGGCCTGAAGTGTTTTTGTGAGTGAGAGTTGCACTGTAAAAGAAACTTAGAAAAAGTGAAAAGAAATGCAGGCAACTGACAGGGTTGGGGGTTTTTTTTTGCTTGTTTGGTTGGTCCTGCTTTGAATTTTTCAATGGGAGGAAGTTATATGATTGAAAGACAAAATTTCTAGTCACATCCTTGATAATCTACCTGTTTTGGGGTTTTTTTTGTGTAAGCCCTTTGGCATTACATGCAATGCTCCATTTCTGCACAGTGCCTGATACATCTTGGAGGCTATTATTAATAATAGATAATCCAGCTAGACTTGCAAATTATTTTTTTTTCCATTTATTATACCTGCTCTGGCAAGCTTGACAGACTAAAATATTCACTTAAATGATTCCTTGATTTACCAGAATGTAGCAGGTCAACATAGGCCAAAAACTTACATTCATATTTGAAACTGACCTCCCCAAACTAGGAAAGGTATTTAATTAAAACACCAAACCTCACTTTATTCCAGATAACTCATAAACATCCATTAGGAAGTTTATTCCTCACCCCCTGTTAGTGTGGGATTTGCTTCTTGGCTACTTTATGGCTCATTAAATTCCTGTTTTTCTCCTTGCTGGTGACAGGTGAGTTGGGCCATGCTGTAATTAAGGACAGTGTTAACAGCTGTACCAGGGACATATTTCAGTGAGGCTCAGTGGTGCTAAAACACCTGAATTAAGGTGTTCCATGAACTCTATGGCTGCCATTCTTCAATAGATGGAACAAAATAACATCCAGCAGCAGCAATATTACTGCTAGATAGCCAGTTGCTATCTATATTGTTGCTAGATTGCCATTCAGCCAACAAATACTGGCCATTCTACATTTTAAATGGGAAAATTATCATTCTTTAGCATGGAGATTTACTCTTGAAACAGTGCCTTGGACCTGCAAAAATTTGTACTCTAAATGGAGCCCTACAGATGAGAAATAAGTGGATATTTTTCAAATGTAGTTGTCAAACATCCATAATGAAATTATTCTCTTTCTGTAGGAACATAAGAGAATGTCTGTGTATGTGTCAGAGAAGGGGCTATCCACTGGGACAATACAGAGATGACAATCCTGAAATACAAAAGAAAGGGCCAAAAAAACCCAGAAGTGGGGAAAAAAAGAGAAATTACAATCTAAATGTACCTGTTATATCCAGAAGAACTGCCAAAAGAAAAAAAACCAAAGAACTTAAAAATACTAACTAAGGTCAGGAGGGTTCTCATTAGAAATCATTCATTAAATGGTCAGTGTGAACCTTTTGTCTTAACGAAATAAAAAATGAAATCTACGGAGATGCTTAGGGGTGAAAGCTTGCAATCAGTCTTCATAACTATTTGTCAATTAAGTTCACAACAGATAAGAAAAAATGCATTGAACACAGCTGCTCTCAAGCAGTGATTCCATTACAACCCACACAGAGTTAATCCTGCTACTTTACCCTCTTCCCCTTTAGAGTGCGACACTTTGCTGTGTTTGTAAATCATCTCAATAAAGAAAGAACACATTACTATAGTTTTGCTCTGCAAAAGTCACTGCAGAAAAAATCTGACTACATATCATGTCAGTTTTTGCTTTGCAGACAAAAGTGATAGGTGCATTGCTTATACAAGGATCATGACAAGCACATCAAATAAACTTCATTTTTCATGGAGTAAACTGACAGTGACATTTCATATGGGGAACAGGGGACAGATTTTCAAATCTAAGGAAATCTTTGACAGCTTAGATGCAAAAACAGGCTGGGGTACCGTAGACGTGTCAGGGAAGAATAAAATCCAACTTTTTCATAGACAATAGGAAAGATTTTACAATTTACATATTTATAGTCTTGTTCACTTACTCCATAGCAAAGGGAATAATCACCATATTTTCTCAAATCAATCAGTAATTCATTATATCTTCCACTCTGCCTTAAAAAGGAGTGTTGACTACCCTAGAAGTTCAGGTGAAAGATTTCTCATGTTTTGCCTTTAGAACTTCAAATAATAAATCCAATTAATTAAAGACAATCACCTTTAATTGAATAACAATTCATTTTCAGTTCTGTGGGGCAAAGAGAGGAGAGCTTTATAAAATCCATAAAGGCAATTTCTGCAAGATGATATCAGTGTCTTTACCTCAGTCCCTGGAAAGTAATTGGAGTAATACACTGAACAAAGAGAAAGTTTAGATTTCCATTGCACTGTGTGGAAGTCAGATTACTCCAGAATCCTAAATACAAATTAATGCAAATAGTGCTGCTTCCCGATGGCACAACATTATTTGGGTGGTGTAAAGCAAAAAAGAAAGAGAATCAGATTGAAATGGAATTTGGAAGTGAAAGAGTAATAGCAGCTTATGTGTTTCAGAATTTCCTGTATGTTATGCTTTATTAAGATTTTGAAAATTTTAATTTAAAAGGATTCTATTTCTTCTGTTTTCAAAGATAAACTCTCTCCAGGACTCACGGCTGTCTTGTTTGTTCACAACCCAAGTGAAACAGCAAGACACCTCCCAAGGCATGAACAGCCCCTGTTCATCTGAAAAGAATGTTAACATCCAAATGCAATTTTCACAGATTAAATATTAATAGGTGTCTGGATAGTTTGTTCCAAACAAAAATTAGCTACTACTTTATTCTATAAAGCTGCTAATTCAGGATACAGCACAGCCAGGGTCTCCAGGAGCTTGCAGCAGAAGATGGTGTGAGCAGTGGATATAAGCACTGACAGTGGGTGTTTATAAGAGAACACTATCAATAAAATAAACATGCTGAATGTTAAGAAAGATTTCACAGAATACCTCTGCACAGTTTGAGTTTAGCCCATTGCATGTGACAGCCCATTATCTTACAGTACCTTAGTCCTGTAATTATGTTAATTCCTGTAATGATAATGTCAATCAATATGGAAGATCTGCATATTGAAAAAACCCCAAGTATCCAGATCACACTCTATGTGTCATTCCAATATTTTATAAGGTTTGCGTGCACACAGACCCAGAGTTCAAGGCAGGAGAAATAATTCCTTAGGATTAAATACACATGCAAGACTTGAATTGATTCTGTCGTCATTCCAAAATTGCCAATGATGAAGTGGAAATTATTTCCCTACTCCATGCAGGGAATTCCATTTTAGACACTTGGACTGTTCTCGTGAATCAGGAAATCAAAATGTTCCCTCCCCACACCCCTAGGCACACTGCAATATCTATTTTATTGTATTTGCATGTTGATGTCAGAAACTTTTCTTTTTTTCCCCAAGGAAAGAAATTCAGATATAGTTTGAATTATTCAGAGAAACAAGTCAGAAAGGCAGCACTTGGTATAGTGCATAAAAACATGACTATTATAATTCCACCAAAAAAAAAAACCAAACCAATGCTTGAATTACTTCCTGTCTAAAATAAGCTTTGAACATGCAGAAATAAACTATCTTTTATTGTTCAAGTCTTCTGTGATGATTTTCTCTTCCTCACAGAGAGAAGAAACCCAAAAGTCATCACTTTCTGGGTAAAGACGTGGAGGTGGATGGTACAGGAGATGACACAGACTAAGTTCACCCACAGTTTTGGATATCAGACTGATAACTGGTTTTGTAGATAAAGGAGATGTGGAAGAACAAACCCATCTGCACCTTTACATAAAGTATTTGACGTGTATTGGAAACTACAAGTTAATCTGCAGAAAGTGGTAGTAAAAGAATTGCAAAAAGTGATAAAAAGTTGCTTAAATATTACAAAACAAACATTGCAAAAGGAAAAAAATGAACAGGGGGGTAAGAGTCCTCTTCTCCAGTGCTAATGGCTTCCATAAAAAAGGAGGTGCTGGTGGGAGGAAACTGAGAGAGACCAGCTCAAAGGGCACTGGAACACCAAACATGGAGAATGAGGTGACCTTGAGAAGGATGGCAAAATGAAATTTAGCACTATTAAAATTTAAGTGTACTAATAACAGGGAATGGTAGCCCAGGGGGCAGTTCATGGGAGAAGTTAAGATGAAAATATCTTTGGAATGTTAATTAACAGGATGACTGCATCCCAAAATTCTTCCACCCAAGCAACTTCCATTTCCTCCCACATACGTCTTTTTAATGCCTCCATTTTCCCACCTCTTTTTCAGAGTATCCCCTTCTTCTTACAGTATACACATTTATAGAATTCCAGAGGGGTTTCTGACTGGGAGAGAATGGGTCTCCACAGAACCACCCCAGCTGCTCCTCTCTCTAAACATTCCCAGTTAAAATGATGATGAGAGATAAATGCACTTTCCTGTTCTATGCAGGCATTTTTGGAATTTTTCTGTAGATATCGGGAGGGATTCATGCTCTTATTCAATACATGAGGGTCTTATCAAAGGGTTTACACAATTCTTGTAAACAGCAATAAAAAAAATGAAGTTAGATAGATATGGGTGTAGAAAATTACTAAAGCTGGCTGGTGAAAGGTGAACTCTGCAAAAAGCAGGCTAAAGGATGCTTGCTCCTTTGCCTAGCAAAATGAATTCCAAAATACATTGTTTTTTGAGTTTTTTAGATGAATCAGAAGAATAAAAATTAGCAAATTAAAAGAATAATGTTGGTACAAAACAAATGCCATGAATAAATTGGCACAGAAATTAGAAAACTTAAAAACCATTAAAGGAATTTGATAGCTCCAAGCAGTCGTAAGAATAATTTTTGAGACAGAGCCTGACATAAAAGATATTATGTGATATGGTTGCCAGAAACAGAGGCTGATTTTGTTTACACAGAGGAGTTCTGTGCTCATAACTCTGAATTTGGCAAACTGCTTGTGCCTAAAATACATGACACACTTTAATCACAGGGATCTTTCTTGGTATATAGAAGAATAGTCACATAAGACTTTACACATTTACTTTAAAATATTGATATAAATATTATATAAAATATTTATATATTCAGGCAGGCTTTAGCCAGAAAAAAACCACATTAGATCCTTACATCAATAATTTTACATAAAAAATCATTTGTGAGTTGCTGTTGTTTTATGAAAGAAAATATGGCTATTATATATAAATACATACATATATATATACATATATATATATATATATGTGTGTGTGTGTGTGTGTGTGTGCGCAGGTTTTTGCACAAAACTGCATTTGAACAATGTGGATACTTGGAAAATAATCATAGACATTCTTTGGTCTTATTCTGCATCCAGCTTTGCAACCAAAAACAAACTATTTGCTACAACTATGAACAAGAAAACTTCAGTGAGCTATCAGCTGTTCTATTAATTGCACTGACACCACTTATTCCAGGAGGGGCCAATTGTACCATTCCCACTGAAAAACTCCCTATTCCAATTGAAAATTCCCTCTTCCAACAAAACATAACCTCTATCCCAGCAGGGGTGGCTGCAAGTTCTGCAGGGAGGAGCAGGAGGAGGACACAGAGCTGCCATCCCTGTCCCACCCCATGCTCTGCAACCCACAGGGCCTTCAATGTGGGCTTTATTTCATCTCCAAGTTTAAAAAAAAAAAAACACAACAAAGCCTCTTGGGAATGCCAAAAGAAGATGTGATCTGTGATGCAACCAATGCACGTGGCCCTGAGATTCCAGAATGCGTTTGTTTTGCAAAGAGGCTTCTCCTGTGAGCGCATTAATTCTGAGAATGGGTCTCACATTGCTGTAGATCAAACTAGCTAGAGACAAAAAACTAAAGTTAAACATGTATGGCCCCAGAAAGAAAATGTTTTATTTTAAACAAAGATTAGTTTTTAAGAAGATGGCTTCATGCTGTTCACATATAGTTCAAGCCTTCCCTTATTATATAAAAATAAAAAATGTTGATTTCTTTGGATGGCTTGTCAGTGTGTGTCAGTTTGGGATGTTTATGATAAAATGTCAACACAAAGCTGCAGTATATCAGGCCCCTTGTGTTTTAGCCCATTTAGTGCTTATGGTTCTATCTCAGTAACTCTGTACATAAAAAAAATGCATAATATTTTTCCCCACTTGATAAGTCTACACTTAAGGGATCCTGGTGTATTGAAACAGTTATGCATGCCCTGCAGGTTACTTACTTCTTTTTTCCCCCTCCTATTTCCAGATCCTCATTTATTTTTGTTTTTAACAGAATTTAAAATTAAGGTTTTTTAGAGCAGATAAAACAGCCAAGTGCTCACTGATGCTTTTAGGAAAATCCCTCTTTTGAATGCAAAAGCTGTGGCAGTTCCAGCAGATCACACAGGAAAGTCTAACAAGCTTCTGGAGAAGCACTGAGCTTTTTTTTTTTTTTTTTTTAATTATTATTATTCCAGTCAGTCAACTGACAACAGCTCCAACCCGGTTAGAAATCCTTTAAACTGCACTTCAGAAATCACCATCACAATTGCTACTAATTGGCAGTTTTGCTGGCAGGCTCAGGGAAAGAAAAGCAGCAGAGACTGGAGGGGCCATGGGGAGAGGGAGCCCCTCCTGCCTGTCGGGAATGCTGAGCAGAGCAGGGCTGAGCGTTCCTGAGGCTTCTGGAGAAAATAAACATCTCATGCTCCATCCATACCTGTGGGTACAGGGCAGCATCCCCCTGGGCACAAAAGGTGCCACAGAGCCTGAGAATCATTTAGGAAAGATTGCTAAAATATGATTTTAAATGGTTACTCTTGAACCTTGCTGGTGCAGGTTATCATTTATTGCTTTTCTAGCTGACTGTGGGAAGGAAAACAATGCAGCCAGGGTAAAGGCAAGCCATGAGCTGCACAAATCTGAGCTGGGAGGGGATTAAACCCCAGAATGATTTGTTTAAAATTTTAGAAGCCTTTGTCTGGGTCTCCATGAAACTCTTAAAATGTGCTGTGCTTTGATTGCAATCCATAGCCCAGCCCCAAGCCCAGCCTTCCTGGGTGCAAACCCATTCACACAGCTCCTGTGCACCACGGCTCTTCACTGAAAATGCAAAACCATTTCTAAATTCTAAACTGCTAATCCCAAGACTTTGTTTCAATCGTTTTTGATTCCTAATGGCACGTTAGGACCACAAAAACAGCATCCAGATTTTTGTTAGGAGCTTTTTGTGAGCCATTTATCTTGAGAAAGAGCAGGCCTTAACTGGTGTTCAGGCAAAAGCATTTCCAGTGAGTGAAATCTGCAGAAAGGATGTAAATTACAGAAGCAATTGCTCTGCTGACTGTGTGATATAATGGATTTCCCACTGGGTGGCAATTAAAGGATTGTGGCATTCCTTTCTTGAAAAGCTCTGCTGCAAGACAGCCAAACACAGGGATGCAGGTTTGCACTGTGCTTGGAAGTCCCATCCCAGCTGGATGCACACAATATTCCCCATAACTGTGTGATTGCTGAGGCTGTTGGGCTGCCTGGGCAGGTGAAGTGCACAAATCAAATCAACCTGTCCACCAAACTCAAGGAACACCAAATAAATTATTGTACTTATTTCCCGTATTAATGTACAAATCACATTTTCCCAATTTGAGAACATTTTGTCCCTGCCGGAAGCTCTCAATGCCAGATGTGCAATAGCTGGAGGATATTCCTGCAGCAAGACCAAGACCTGCACCCACTGCTCAGAATTCTTTACCATTCTCCCTAAAGGTGGCTTAGTGAGATTAAAGCCTGCAAAGTTCACCTTATGGTGAACAGGTGGAGAATTGTGGCTCCAGCTCCCCCTCAGTTCCTGCCTGTGAGCCATGGAAAAAACCGTCCTGAGGATCCAAAAGGCAGCTGGGTTTGTCAGAGGGCTGGCCCTGAGCTGGGTCACTGCACAGCCGAGGAAACATCTGGCACATCCCTCTCAGGAGCAGGACAATGCAGGCTGGAATTTGGAATGTTCCTTGGATCCATCTCACCTGGATGAAAATCCAGATTGCTTCACCATGGGGATAATGAATCAGTGAAAGGGAGTTCAGGTACCTAAGGCTCTATTTCACCTACTGAAAAAAACTATTAAACCAGAGCAACCTAAAATTTACTGTTAATGTCGATGTCAGAAGGTTTAAAACCAAAAAAAAAGCAGTATCAAAAGCCCACAACCTCTTGGCATTTCTGGATAATTATGTAAAAATTGAACTCTTCTGATTATTAAAGGTTAATACGTTCTTGTCAATATACAATATATTTTGGGTAAATATTGTGAGATATGAGGGGTTTGTGCTAGTCTAAGCCAGAAAAACTATTGCTTTTTTAATATATTGGGGAAAAAAATTAAACTGCTTATTTTTTTCCTTACAGTTGCTGGCAGCAATAAATATGTTTTCTACTTACTGATTTATTTATTGTTCTGTCAAAATAAGAACATTTGAAGTATTTCCGCACTAAATATATTCAACTTATCAAAAATCATGTACGGAATGAGAATTGTCAGAATAAAATTAGCAAGATTTTCTCTTAGTGCAAGTCATAACAAACAGAGCTTCGTATTTGGCACAATATAAATCTTGCTTTAAAATCAAAATTTAACCTTTAAATAAACTGCAGAAGGAAAAAGTGGAACCCTGTTTTTCTGAAGAGGAATTTAGGAACAATATGTTGTTTTGCATATAATTTTAATTAATGGAAGTGACTGCACAACCGTAATTACGAGATCCGCATTTGATTGATACCTGATATTCAAGTGAAAAATGAATAATTCTGTGGTTTTGGAAAAGGAAATGGTTTAATTTTTTTGTTCAGCATGTTAGTCAACAGCAGTAAGGACGTGCAGTATGAGAATTAACACCCACAAGGTTTTTTGTTTAAATAAATCTCTACACTTTCCACTGCCAAGTGGAAAAGAGGAAATGAATTAATTACAAAATCTTAACAGAAATTTGCACCAAATTGAGCTCCTAAAGTGACTTTAATCAGTCTTTTAGTTTGCTAGCAAAGACTTGTGCAAGTAAAATGGCCAAACTGAGAAATAATTAACAGAGGCAGGTGATTAAATCAGAGCAGTTTCCCTCTCTGGGAGTGATCAGTCAGCTCAGGAGAGCTGGGCTATACCTGATCTCCAGCACACCTGATTTTCATAAATGCCAGGTTACAAAATGCAGCTTTTCCTGTCTATCATCTGGAGTAAAAAGCAGTCCCAAATGCAGAATTAATTTTAGTTGCAGTTGCTGGTGGCTCATGGAACCTCTCACAGATTTCCCAAACTCCTGCTGCACAGCCGTGCCAGATGGGCAAGAACCAAATAATGCTTGAAATGGTTAAAACCCTGGAATGGAAAAGCCTGGACTCTTATTGTAGTGAATGCCTGAATCAGCTGAAGTTCAGATCATGTCACACCATCAGATGGACTCCAACCTGTGCAGGCAGCAGCTCTGATGCCAGATGGGTTTGGCAATAGTGCATAGAGCAGTGATACAAATTAGGATGGGGAAATCTGACACTGAAATCTCTCAGTCTCCATGATCTGGTCCATTCTCCTCCATCAATTAAACCAGCAGTGGAATGATTTGGGGATGGTTAATATTTGTTCTCTCTGAGGAACGCTGTATCCTTAACTCTTCCCTTATTTCACAGGTACAAGAACTTTGGGCTGACTCCATTTCAGCTATGAATTATTGTGAAGCCATGAATTATTGCCCCTCATCACCCCATGGTTTGAGTAACATCCCTCAATTTAAGGCCCACACCCAGAGTAACACAGGAGTGGAAATCTCACTGGAATAACGAACCTTTCAGCTGGCAGAGTAACCCCATTTTTGGGAAATGAAGACGTTCTTACAGACACTTCAAGATGCATTTTAAGAAGGACAACACTGTACTTGAGTTGTATGCCTAATTTGCAGTGCAAAGATAGGAAATCAACTGCTTGTTCTCGACTCATATTTTCAATGAGCTTGTTATTTGCTCTGCTCAGTGTTTATGCAAGAAAAATTGCTCATTGAAAAGTAAAGTAGAAAAGAACAAAGAAAAAACATTTTTAGCTTAATTTTAATTTGTGCATGCTGGGCAAACAGCATGAATTTCCCTGTAAAAATTATGTTGAAATTGGAGCCATTGAGCTCAGGAGTGCTCAATCTCAGTTTTGCTTGTTTAACCAGTTCTTGATTTCTGAGCAAGTGAATCTAATGCACCATGCTTGGGGATGTTTCTTACTGTATTTCATTACAGCTGCTGAGAATTTAAAGCAATTAGCTTTTCATGTTTTCCCTGTTTCTTTTTGTGTAGTGTTCCCTACCATGGGACTGCTCTTATTATCTTGTATGTTAAAGCTCATCAAATTTGTATCCTTGTTTGCCAGGCAGAAATTAGCTGTGAACTCCAGGAGCTGCTCTGGAGCTCTGCTCTGCCCGTTCTGCCTGATTTCTGCAAATGCTGCTGCTCAGGGATCAGCTCCTGGGTTCCTGCCTTGCCTCAGGGCGTCAGCAGATGTTCTCAGTTTTGGTAACTTCACATGAATTTGGACACCAAACTCTGTGTCCTTGCTGCTGTCAAAGTTATCTGAAGGAGCTTCCACACTCCAGAGCAGGACATGGGTTCTAACTAGCGAGTTACACCTCTGAAATGGCACAATATTCATTTTATTTTGCACTAATGGAGTGATATTTAAACTTTGGATCAAGCTATTCTCTGTCCCTGCTTAAAACATTCTCCTAAATTCTTCAGCACCATTCACAATCCTGTCTGTGGCATTCTGTGTCCCTGCTATTCCCTGTCCCTGCCATCCCCATATTTTGTGACCTCTTCTGATAACAATTCAGATATCAGCTTATACAAAAGTTACATGCAACTGTCAGAAACTGGGAGGGGCATTTAATGATCTTAAAACATTCTCCTAAATTCTTTAACACCATTCCCAATCCTGTCTGTGGCATTCTGACTTTGTGCACGTGGCATCACAGAACACAAACAGAATATCTTCATCTCTGGATAGGAACAAGATAGCCTGCACAGGCTGCATTGCACAGAGATAAATCTTGACAGACACTTTAGTAGTTCCCAGCACTGGTGGTGATGAGCAGTAAGCTTGTACTCATTTTTGTTTTCTGCCACTTTCTGGATACACAAAAATATGTAGGCAATAAAACTAGCAGTTGATGAAAAAGCATGACTTTTCCAGTTGTAGGAATTTCCTATTTGACTCAAGTTAAAGACATGAAAAGAGAAGCCTGAAAAATCTTTTCAGAATTCAAAACCCAATTTCTACCCTGCTCGATTTTTACTCCATCTCCAGCAGTTAACAATGAGCCAGTTCACTCTGGTGCTCTTTTTGTTACAGATGGTTTTTCTGTAGAAATGACCTGACTCTCCTTTAATCAGAATGTGCAGTAGACAAATGAAGCTCTGTAAGTGCAAGTACTTCTTCAAGGCTACTGAATGCCAAATGAATTTAATCTTTCTGCCATTTGTGTGAGCAGTCCTGGGCTGGATTTCCTGGCATTGGGAGAGTGTGGGGATGGCAAATTTTGGCCCTGCAGAATCTGCCTGAGCCCTGATCCCTCCCAGCTCTCATCACCAGGACAGTGCAACCACCTCAGCTCCTGCCATTGTTCTGCAAGTGATTTTTAGGAAATGGACTGAATTCTTCACACTCTTGGAGATCCAAACACCCCTCTTGAAAAAGTTGAGTGTGGACATCCTTTATGCTTTATTTCACATATCCTACATTTTATCCCACATATTCCCCAAGTTTGAGGGCTGACTTAGGGTCCTTTTTTTCTTAAGGCTGCCATAAGGTTAAAACTTTAAAGCTTTTTTGGGTTTTTTTTTTTTTGGTGGAATTCAGTGAGTGCTTTACATCTAAACCTGTGTTCTGACAGTAAGCTGAATCTGGTAATCTAACAGAGGCAAAAAGCAGTCTCAGCAGACGTGCTCCAACCTTGTGTTCGACCATTTTAAGAATTAATACTTAGTCTTGCCATACAACCCAGCTTTAATAAAGCCACCTAAATCCTCTTGGCTGCTGCTTTGACAGGGCAGCATCAATCGCAGCGCTCCACTTTTGTATTTGCTAATTCAATAGGAGCCAGACAAGGCTCTCAGAGCTGCCTTTATGGGATAATGAGGCTTTTTACATAGTTTCAGTTTTTTGCCATGTTGACGGGAAAAAAAAAAAAAAGAAAAAGAAAAAAAAAAGCATCTTTGAGAAGGATGGATTTTAAAAATATTTTTAGAATAAATGCTTCCTGCATATTAAATGCTTCTGATAGGAGCAGCTGTTTGAACTTTCTTTAGAACTATTTAGTGTATCCTCAGGAAAGGCTGGCTTGGGTTGTGCCTCCTTTTTATATCTTCACTGCCCATTTTTGACAGAGGAGAAGCCTTAAAGTATCATCAATTTAGAGTGAAGACAAATCTAAGATTTCCAACAGGCTTCTTGTGCCTCATTTTCTTGCATTTTATATCATTTTCACATCTCTAAGAAAATACTGCTACTTTTTGGCAGCTCCAATTCCATTTTAATATTATAAAAGCACAAACCCATATATTTAGCTGAAGTGCATCTGAGTGGAAATGCAGAAGATGGCTTGGTGCTGATCTGGTTAAACACTGCCCAAAGAATTTGTCTCAAAAGCTCCTCTGCCTGCTGGCCTGCCCAGGCTCACTGGAAAGGAGCCCCACAGCTCCTCACTTGACTACCTTATCCTGTCTTTAATTAATAATTAGTTTGATTAAGTAAGTAGATTTAGTAAATTTTTTTCCCAAATACATTGGAATCCTGGATTCTTTTCAAATACCGACTCAAAGGGTCAAGGGCAAAATTCACTGATCTGACAATGCCAAGACTATATTTATGATCAGGGAAGATAATTTTCCAAATTATCTTTACTTTTAAGTAAGTTTTTTTACTTACTTTACTTACTTTTAAGTAAGTTTGCTTTTTCCCTCACCCTACTCTGAGGCTGCTTCTTTTTTTTATTTTTCTTTTTTTTTTTTCCCCCTCTCATTTATGGAGTTCTTTTCATTTCTTTCTCAGTGCATGCTTAGTTATGTTTGGATCTTGATTGGGAATTTTGACCTCTGAAATATTTCAGCTTTAAAAATACCGGTAGCGATCAAAATAGTTCTGATTTGAAACTCATTAACATTTAATATTTAAAATCAAGAGTCTTTCAAGCCTGGCCTCAATCAGCAGTTCAGGGGCTATGGCAAAACTGCAGATTTTGTTGGATTTGTCCCTTAAATGAGTGCAAATATATCAGAATTTGCATTTTGTCCTGAATGCAGCAGCAAGTTCTGCCATGGTTATATGATAGAGAAATACAGAATTTATGCAAATAATGGACAAAATAAGCCATGGTACTGGGATTTGCTTAATGAGCTGTTCTGGCTTAATCAGAAATGCTCACTAACAGGTAACACTGTCTCAGCAACACCACCTTTTGGTGTTTGAGTGCTTTTCTGGCATTCAGGGTTTTTAACATCACAGCAGCTTCAGGTCCCACTGGCGTCCCCAGGGAAGTTCAGACCCAGCTTCCCCAGACTCTGCAGATTTCAGCTGTTTTGCTCACAGGGATGGTGACTTGCTTCCCCTCTGACTCTGTACTTTGACACTTAACACCTCCTAAATATTGTTATATATAGTTTTTTGATGAAACATCACTTCAGAGGCTTTACCTTTGTGACATTTCTGCAACTAGTTGATCTTTGGAACTGCACAGAACAGCATTTATTAGGGGAAAAAAAGAAAACAAACAAAAAAATCCCAAAGACGAGTTAGGGACTCTAAAATAGCAATGGAAATTGAGAGAGTAACAATCTAGAGCCTCCTGTCTCATTCTTGATTTTTTTGCTCACCCTGCTGACACAGACCTTGTCTCTGTAACCTGATCATTTAGCTGTTTCAAGCTCTGCATATTTTGACATTTACTGAGGTCCGCAATTGATTTATCTTAGTTAAGTACATTCATACATTGACAGTTCTTAATCATTTTTCCTTATCTGCCCAGTCATGGCTGCACAACCCAATCTCTCTCAATCTTCCACGAAAGGAATCACCACAAATCACAGTCCTTAGGTAATAAACCCCAAAACTTACTGAGCAAAAACTGATTCACTTGTTACTTTTTTTTTTTGAGGTTTTCCTCACTTCTTGCCCAGTTTTGGAACCAACCTGAAGAGCCCCCTGAACAAATTTACTGTATAATAAAATTCAGCAGTGCTGCTAGCTCAATTTATGAGGTTAACTTGTGGAAAAACTTCCATAAACAGAATAATTTGACACTTTGCTCCTTAAGAGCCGCCCTGCTTCTGGCTGCAGCCAGGGCTGATGGAGCTGAAGCTGTCAGGGAGTTTGTCTCCTCTAATACCCAGGTGAATGTCGATGTCTGTTCACATTAAAACACATTTCTCATGCAACACAGAGCTGCTCAAAATGCGAGTTTGTCCCCTGCTGCTGCTGCTGAGCCATCCCTTCACTTCACACACTTTTGCCCAGGGCCATGCTGGTTTCTATTCATAAAGGCTTCACATCAGGGTCCCACTGCTGCCTAATTGCAGCTGGGAACTCGAAAGAGCAGCACTGTGGCTTTTTCTAATGGGTTGTGCTTGGAAATTCCCATGCATAATATCCTGTGGCAGGATTTCAGATTCCTGTCACACACCAGAACTCGAGTCAGCCATTCCTGCTGTAATTGTGTTAACAGCAAATTGCCTGTTGCTGGCTTCTTTTTGCCCAGTAACCATTTGTAAAGCTATCACAGAGTTTTCAAAGTAGAGGCATGACCATATTTTCACTAAATGGGGCTATATTTTTCCCTGCCCTGGAAGTACAGTGGGAATTGCCGTCCTCAGCCTCCTAACTGAGGGGTTTAGTGACTCCTGCACCCAGCAGCACTGCAGGTCACAGGCAGGTTTACAGTCTTGGAGAACACCCTGGTCTCTGAATTCCTGTCATGGCAGCAGATCGAGACAATTATCAGCATTTTTAACTCCATCACAGCGAGGTTTGTGACTTAGACATGAAAACAATCAGGCAGGGCTGAGCCCTGACATGAGAGCAACAGCTCCCAGAGCTCTGAGTGCTGGGCTGTGCACCCCAGAGAAGTCAGCAAAGCATTTCCCACTGCTGGTGTAGTGTCACAGACATCCTGTATGAAAATCCTTTCCTTGGGATTTTTCCTCCTGAGAAGCTGGGAGGCCTCAGGAACAAAATGCAAACAATGGTTATCTGCTGCTGTGAGATGCAACAGGTGCATCTGGGATTGGGCTCATGTGGTTGTTTCTAATCAATGGCCAATCACAGTCAGCTGGCTCAGACAGAGAGTCCAAATCACAAACCTTTGTTATCATTCCTTCTTTTTCTATTCTTAGCCAGCCTTCTGATGAAATCCTTTCTTCTATTCTTTTAGTATAGTTTTAATGTAATATATATCATAAAATAATAAATCAAGCGTTCTGAAACATGGAGTCAGATCCTCATCTCTCCCCTCATCCTCAGACCCCTGTGAACACGGTCACAGGTGTAAGACAAAGAAACAATCAGTGTGGACTCTGTCACCATCCTTACACCTGATCCTGTTCCCAAAAAGGGTTTTGACAAGGTGAAACCCACTGTGACTGATGCTTATTTAATGCAGCATTATTGCCTTGTTATCTACACACACCTCCAAGCACAATGCGGCTGTGATTGTCCTTGTGTTACACATCTTCATTAAAGAAATCAAAAAATAGACTATTTAAATACAAACATTGCGCTTTGAACGTTGCTACTTAAGTGCTGGATGCACAAAATGACTGAAAAAAGCATAATATTGTTTTGTGCCAGTCTAACTAGTAGCTTAATAAACAGCAAATATGAGGAAAGGAATGGTGATAACATAAATTATCAAAAATATTTTATATTTTCTGTATTGTATTATCAACTCAATATCTGGTTAAACTAAATGAATTACTACTAAGAGCTACAAGATTTTTTAATATCAATAAATGGAAGCTGTACCAGAATTGCCCCTTTTTGATAAGGTTAATATCATTAGATTTAAAAAAGCCCCTCATATTATAGGTAGACTTATTTAAAAACTTTGCATTAAAAATTGTTTAAAGTTTAAAATTTAGAGGATAATCAAACTCAGAACTAATTTTTATGTAATCCTAAAAGAACTCCCAAAAGTGCATGTGACAACAGAAGGCAAATTTTTCATGTGCTGGAAAGCTTCTACTTAAAGATCTTATTTGTCTTCTGTCTCCAGCAACCTTTTACTTATGGCCAACGAGCTTTAGACATGTGATGTATAGCAGGAAACTCTAATACAATTAACATGCAGATATAATTCACTGAGAAAAAAAATCTTGATAGATCTGGAGCACTTGAAGGTTATCTTGCTACACAATCACACATTAGAAATGCTAAACTGATTTTTTTTAAATTACAGTTTGCATTGTTCTTCTCTATTTGACTCGAAAATGTGTTTGTTCTCAGATTTCAATTGGGAAAAAGAACCACCTGTAATGCTGAGATTCATGTGTGAACCTCCTGATTCCTCTCTTTTAAAGTGAATGGGGGCTAGAAAATAAGATTTACTGATCAGCTGGTTGATACTATGGGAAACTCTATAGCGATTGTCACTGGGATGTGTAAATGAACATAACAGAGTGCACTGAGGGTATGATAAAACATTGTTAATCACACAGATGGAGCTGGCCTTACAGGGAAAGTTAAGACAAAAGTAAAGCAACCAGAGCTGCTCCTTTAAATCTCCAAGTGCCAGATTTATTGAATTGACTGCCTTATTCACTTGAGTGCTTATTTCCACATTTCAGTGTCTGACCCTGGGTGTGAATCTGTGTCCATCCTACACCACATCCGCCTGGAGTGGGAATTGCCTTTATTTGATCAAGTCCAGAGCCTCACCACTGCAATCATGCACTTCTAAAAGAGGCCCTTATTGTTCAAAGGAATCCCTTCCCTTTCTGCATTTTACCTGCTGAACTCAATATATATCAGCACATTCAGTCATTTCAAAGGAAGTACTTCTCCATCAAAATGCAGGGTTAAGTGGGACCAATCAATATAAAATATACAGCAGGGATAGGGAAAAAAAGCTCAGGTCAGATACTTTGAGAGATATAAAATGTCACAGTTAATTTTTCACTCATCTAGACTGAAAAGGAACTGCTGAATTATCTATGAAAGTGAACTAACTTTGATACTTCGACATAAATGCTGCATAACATTATCCAAAAGAGCAGAGCCTCCCCATTATTCCATTATTTACTCACTCATATGCAATATCCACTATCACAGAAATATAGATGATATAGATATTTATATGTACAGAATCTCTGAGCCTCCCAAATGATAACATTACAGGACAATGTTAATTTGGGGAAATAGAGAGGCAAATGTGTCCAGTGCAAGCAAAGGCTGTGAGTACAAAATGCTGCCTGGCTCTCTCTGCCAGGCCACCTCTGTAATGCTCCCACAAGTCAAGCAAAACTATTTCTGTGCCCAAAGTCTGGCCCACTGCAAAGCAAATCATTGTTTTCTACAATGCTAAACTTAATCAGCCAAATGAAATGAAATGAAATGAACTTCTGCCAGCAGCACTTCCTCTGAACTTTATTCGGCCGCCTCCGTTGCCAAATTGTTTTCCCAATCTTCAACTGTTCCACTGACTGGTCTTTGAACAGCAAACAGCCCCCACTTGTTAAACTCCTTTGAAAGATTTTCTTTGGGTTTTGTTCCTCTCAAGTATTCACCTTCAGGCTTCTTGAAGCCAAATAAAAATAATTCCTGGCCCGTGGTGACGGCGACTCTCACACTGAACATGCAAACACTTTGGCAAACTCTCTGCCCATCAACTTCAAATCAGACGTGTCCATCACCTCACAATGCAAAAATCTGAATGCTGCCAACCATTTCTAATGGCCTGACAACATTTTGCCATCCTAGACCCCACATCAGTGATATTTTCTCCTTTGTTTTTACTGAGACGTTTCCCTAACTTCTCCTGGTGGTAACTATGGTGACAGTGATGTGGATGAGGAATAAATCAAAATGTATCAGATAAGACAGAGCCCCAGAAATGTACAGAGATTGTGTGGCTTGTGCTACCTTAATTTGCATTTAATAATTAATTAATCACATTAGGATTTCACATATAGACACACAAAAATGCTGGGACCCAACTGGCAGCCGCCAAATTTCTGCAGCCTTGAAAATGAATTCAGGATTGAATCACACACACACACACACATACAAAAAAAAAAGCATCAGTCATACTAAGCACCCATCTGGAAATTAAATGTCAAAGATAAATGCAAGAGAGGGGAAAAAATCAAATGAGAAAAAGTCAGCGTGCTTTCAGGAAGACACAGTCTGTTCTGAACAAAATTACCAAAGAAATGAGATATTTGCTGAATACCAAACACTTGCTCTGAATTTTTTTTTCATATCATGACCACCTAAATGTCTGTAAAACACAATCTTTTTGTAAACTCTCCAAAAAAAAAAAAAAGTATGACATCTTTCAGGGGAATTCAACTCAGGAAAAAATCCCTACATTTCAATTTTACATCTTACAGATTGTACTATGTTGATTGATAAGGAAAATCTTAATCATTATATCTGTATATGAATATGTACTTTTCCTTCTGTTTCTTGAGTGGATTTCTGCCCTCCATGCACATCTTGCAAGGGATTCTCATTAGATAAGTGATTAAAAGGGCCACACTGAAAAATGCAAACTTCTATGTGGTTTTCCAAAATGCAGAAAATAGCCAGATTTATATGTGAAAAATTGAAAACTAGCAAGCCCAGAGATAACAGATCCGAAGAAATGGCAAGGTAGAACCAGAACTCCAATTCCTGTGGAGGAAAATTAAGGACTCCTCTCTGTATCATTTATTCCAGAGGCTTCCTTCAAACTTTTTAAACTGAATCACTACTATTGACAACATCCAAAATGATCTGTGTGGGATATTCAAACTTCTGTGGGAAACAACCACCATGAGCTGAGCACTGAGCAGGCTGAGAGAGCAGCTCTGGAGGGTCCTGGATTTCCCAGCTGCTCCTCTGGGAGCTGTGACACAGGCAAAGGAACAGCAGGAACAGCAAAGGAGCAGCAGGAACAGCTGGCAGCCCCATGGGCTCACATCCCACTGAGGGAAGTGCCTGTGAGCATCTGCAGGGCCCCAGTGCAGAGCCCAGAGGCTGAACACCAGGCATCCTTGCAGTGACATTTATCAGAGTTGTTATTATTATTATTATTATTATTATTACTATTATTAGGTATTAATTTTATTTATATTTTATTTTTATTTTATTTTCTCATTTTATTATTATATTTTTATTATTTTTATTTCATTTTATTTTGTTTGTATTGCTATTATTATTGCATCACCCGCTTGTGCTTTGGTGACCTGAGATCCCTGATCCCTTCCTCACAGAGCTGATGTGGGAAATGGAATTGTGCCCAAAATCTCCCAGACACGTTCTGTGGCACAGCATCCACACACATTATCTTTGTTTGATGAAGTTTATCAGCTGCTAGGTCACTTCTCATTTATCTCTAATGTGAAGCTGTAAAATCTTGAAAAAATCACCTCAAATTCAAGTTTGGGGACCTTAATCCCAGCTTGTGCTGGGTGCAGGGGTCAAGCCCCACTTTTGTCAGCTCTTACCTCAGAAGTGGAGAAGCACAAGCACAAAGTAATGAGAAATAAATAGTTATGGAGCCGTGCCTATCCCTGAACAATTGTTTACTCCTGCACTCCTCATTTCATTATGCACAAGCTGATGGCAGGATGAAGAGGCTGCTGCAATAAAATAACTTTCATGATCTCT
The DNA here is from genome assembly GCF_028551555.1 of Melozone crissalis. Classification (NCBI taxonomy): domain Eukaryota; kingdom Metazoa; phylum Chordata; class Aves; order Passeriformes; family Passerellidae; genus Melozone; species Melozone crissalis. The sequence goes on along the minus strand of NW_026535846.1, from coordinate 20,635,656 downwards.
TCCCCAATCTGCAAGTCTAAACAAGGTGAAGGTGCCATTGAGTGCTACACAGCAGCACCAGGGTTTCATGCTCTGCCTGGCCCAAACCTCTCTTATTTACTCCAGGTGAGAATTAATGGCTGATTCACACTTTACATGCCAGATTTGAACTTTTTGTTTCCCACAATTCTTTAATCTGCACCAAATTCCAGTATTTGAGCCTTTGGTGCCTCATTGGTTTGTCCCTCTGCATGGAGCTGTCACAGCTCCTTTTTGTTTCACATCTGAGAGAAAAATACTGCAATTCTCAATGCATTTGTGATTTCTTGGAGGTACCTGAGGATCAAATGCAGCTCAAATTCCTCGATCCAGCAGAGCACTTTTTTTCCATAGAGCAGAAAACCGTCCTAACAAATGCACTTGGTGAAAAAGATTGGTAATTCCATTAATTTATTGGGAAAAAAACCCAAAACAACCCAAACCAACAAAACTAAATATGTCTGACCTGATTTTGAGAAAGAGTAGGAAACACAAGAATATGCAGTATGCAATTTCCCTGAAACTTTAAGGAAACACTTATAGATCCCATAGTACAAAGGTGAAGTTGTTCTTACTTTTAGTGACAATGTAAGACAGAAAATAAATTTTCTACCTAATTAGCAGGAAATTTCCTGAGATAGCCATTAGGGGAAAAGGCCTATGAAAGCAGTACCATAATCAATTAGCAGGAATGCATTCTCAATTAAGTTCAAGCATTGGGAATGGTATATGCTGCAATGCTACTATTGAATTAATAATTTGTAAACAAGGCTGAGGGTAGAAACTACAGAGTACAATTCTTATGAAGAATCCACTCTAAAAGCAATTATATATTATATTTATTTTAAATTTGGTATTTTATGACCTTTAACCTAAACTAATTAACTCAATAATAAGATTAGAAAACACAGTGTCTGTCCACTATAGAAGCACTTAAAAAATTATCGTTGCTTCAGAAGTGACCAGCCAAAATCATTAACATGAGAGCATCACTAGAATGAAATATTTATTCAATTTCTGCTGAAGAAATGAAAGCATATTTTAAATTATTTTGACCGCATACAGGGAAGGAGAAGAAATAAAAACATGTTTATTCTGCTGCTTCTTTAAGCACACAAAAATTCCAGCATTCCCTGACACCCAGTGATGGGTCTACCTTCACCACAAGCACCCTTTTATTAAAAAAAAATTACTGGGAATGACATTTTATTAAAGTTTCACCACTCTCAAAGCCCTTCTGCAGGAAAACCACAATTTCTAATCTAAGAACCAGATTCTTTCTGGGGCTCTTTCCTGCAGGTACAAGAGAGCAGCCAAGAGCAGGAGTGACCTCCAGGCATTGCTCCAACAGGATTGTGCTGGACACCCCTGCTCTGCACAAAGCCCTGCACATCCCTGCCCTTTGCAGCTTGCAGGGATGTCAGTGGCACACAAAAGCACTTCATGCTTTCCTCATTCTGCTGGGAAGGAGAACAAGGTTTCTCTTGGCTTTCCCATATAAATAAAGATCAAGAATAAAATATTTACTTACAAAGAGGGTTGCGCTGCTTTTCCAGTGGCATTTCAATTTTCAGGCTGGGTGACCTTCAGAGGCTCTCTGCAACCTCCGTGTTTCTGTGGTTCCAGTATTTTATTTGCAATATTTCCTCCAATTTGGGGGAAGTTTAACATGCTGGCCATAAACTGTAACGCCCTGATGTGAGAGAGGAGCTATGGAAAGTGGTGCTCACTGCTTAGTGTGCGAGCAGAAATGAAATCATATAAAGAATTTTCTACAACTCTGACTGGTTTTTATTCATGTCATCTTGGAGAAGAGGGAAAATGAAATTTTAATGTTAGATTTGTAGCTATTATCACATATCCAATGACAGATATGTAGATGAGTTTTCATATTCTGAGGGCTGTTCAAGGAAGCCATTAGTCCATTCCACTTGCCTTTACTGGCACATCCTAAAATCAAAGGCTGGCTCCAGCCTTAGGGTTTATTTATATTGCAGTAGAACCGAAATTACTAAATAATCATACATTAATGTCTGCAGGGTCGTTATTTAGCCAAATCAAGGCATGAAAAATAAGATTCCCCAACTCTGCAATACCTTTGGCTGTCAGGAGCACAGAGTGTGACAAACACACCAGGAGCCACTGTCAGCTGGAACCACAATTTGGGCCCACACCTCTCCTTGGCTCCACATTTGCTAGGTGAGAAATTCCCAACATTGTTTCCTCTGTCTCTGAGAGGAAAAGCTCTTAAAATATGAATTGGTCTCCAGCTCTGTCAGCATGACAGAGCTCTGAGGCGTTTTCTGCATACAAATCCCTGGCTGTCATCACGTTGTGGCATAAAGCTGTTTGGGTGCCTGCTGTCCCAGCTCAGGCTGGGCTGTGTGTGACATGCAAACATCCTGTGCAAACACAATAAATCTGATGTGTCCAACCCCAACTCTGCTTTGCATGCACAAACGGTGGGAAATGTGACTCACCCTGGGAATCTGATGCTGGGCTGGGGAATCTTGGTGATTCCTGCAAGCCCTGAGCAGGGACCACAGGAACACGGAGTATAAATAGCAGCAGAGATAATTTTCCCTGGGGTTTCATTATTAATCTTGGATTCCTTCATGTTAACCATAGATTAAGTGGGGGAAGAAAGAGACTGCCCTGAGGCACCTGTAACTTCTGGCTCAATGTTTTAGTTTAGCTACCAATGCATACAAGAGGGTGCATTTTCAGGAAAAAAGAACATAATTATCAATTCACTTATTTTTGGAAGCAGAGGCACCTTCGGCAGTAAATTCTAAGCAGTAGCTACAGCTCATTGCTGAATGCCTCACGGGGGATGCCAGAACAAGCAGATCCCAGGCTGGATGCTTTTGGCAGGATCCTGCTGCTTTCCTCACTCAGCTCATGAGGAGGCAGACTGGCAATTTGACAGGATTAGAACCTAATTTCACTTCAGCTTTTAGTCACCCATTCATTCATTAGTATCTGATCAGCTAAAGAACATGAAAAGTTACCAAAATAGCCCAAATACGTGGAGTATTTTTATTAATTTCAGCCTCAGAGCCATTGCTTTTCAGTGTACTCTGCAGTCAGAAGTGTGTGCAGTAGTGGTCCTCACCAGTGAAGAAATGCATACTTACATGTTAATTTGGAAGTCACTCATTCATATTCATGAAAAATTGCATATACAATATTGGATGTACCCTAGCCAAAGGCATCTATCCTCAGAATATGCCTTGTTAACTTTGCAAGGAAATGGGACCTGAAGATATTACCAGAGATGAAGCATCTGGTGACGGAGCCATTTTTCCAAATGCCTCTGATAGAACTGCATTGCTCCAGCAGGTATGCAGGAGTGCACGCTGAATGCATTCTCAAAGTGACCCTGTCAAGCTCAGAGTGACTGCATCTTCTCCCCGTGAACTTTTGATCAAATGCTCCTGATTACTTGCTGATTTTGTCAGAAACTCCATCCAGGCATGAACGCTGTATCCGCTGCAGCAAGGTCGCAATATCACAAGTTTCCACCCCACAAAGTAACCTGCCATTAAGAGCTCGTTTTTGCCATTGGAATGCATCCACGGGTGTTTTCTTTTTTACCCGCAGGTTAGCAGATGCTCTGGTTGCCAGGGAATCCTAAGAACCCACGGAAGTGCAAAGGAGCATTCCCTATGCACAGCCTGGGGTGTGAAATGATCCAGGCAGCACATCCAGCACTGGGACAGGGAGAGCTCCCATGCCCTGGTGGGGCTCAGTTTCTCACACCTCCAGCACTCTGAATATCCACATTATCACTGCATTTATCCTATCAAAACACAAATTTAGGACAAACCAACCCCCGTATATTTTTGCCTCCTCTGCACATTGGTTTGTTGGGCTGTACATACATTATATTATCAGGGCATCTTATTCAAAGCTGATATTTCCTCTTTAACCTTCTTTCCATATCGTTTTTCTAACTCTTTTCTATTGTTTTTAGAATAGGAGGAATGAGACAATTTAATTGTATTAAACAGACCTATGACAGTAGAGAGATATTTTTGAGACATCCCATATTTACTTAGATTGTTCATTCTTAGAATCTTAAGTGCTTATTCTTACTCCACTTGTACACTTAAGTTTCTGTTTCCTTTCTCTTTGGAAAAAAGGAACAAAAGAAGTAAAACCAGACTTCTGTTTTATTCTAGTAGTGCTTCAAATTCATCAACAGAAGCTGCAAGAACAACTGGTCACTGCCTGCAAAATTTGCAGCAACTTCTAAATCAGAATACTGATTAATTAACTCTGAACAGATTTTAGGATGTTCCCCACAAAAATGTCAATAAATTTATTTCCTGGAAGAGGTTTGGTTTGGTTTTTCATTGGCTTTTTCCCCCTAAAGCTGTAAATCCTCCCCTTCTGTTTCCTCACCACACTGCCCTAATCCATTATCTCATTCATTGCATTTTGTAAAAGTGTAATTACCAAAGTGTAACTGTTTCATACACATATCAAGAAATAGATAATGTACTTTTCACAGAACACATTGTAGTCTAGAACTGTTAAAAACTAGCAGTAACAGCAAGAGGGAATGACAAAGAGTTCATTTCTCCACCTGAAGAGCCACACCACCACCACCAACTTTTATGATCTCCAGTAAGAACTTGGCTTTACCTATTGAAGTACAGAAGAAAACTGTTATTACTTGCATTATTTCCTAACTGCATGGTCCAGACTCTTTTGTCCTTAATGTGCCAAAACTATTGGCAGCTTCTGTTGAGTGCTGAAAGCCAGAATTTGCTCTTGAACCATTCCCTCTAAGCTCTGTCACAGAGCTCTTGAGCTGCATTCCCTATTTCTCCACCTTAAGTCAAAAAACCTCATATGAGAGATTATGCAGAACCCTTGAATTAGAAAAAAAAAATGAAAAGACTGAAAGGAAACAACTTGTCATCACATTTTCTATAAACTGCACTTTTCATACTCTTTTACTGGTTTTTTTTTGTTTCTTTCCCTGAACTGAATATAATTCTGGCAGTCCTTTTTTGTCTGCAGTCTAAATAAGTCCTTTCTCCTTGACACTTAGGCAGTTGTACCTGGCAGAGCATTAGGGGGTAAATGCTTTTAATGAGGCTCCTTCACCTGTGCAGCATTTGAACTTTCTCCCCAGGGAGGAAAGAGCGGTGCACCCCACAGGGAGTATTTTGATTTACTATTGAGCCTCTTTTGCATAACAGGCCACAAAATACAGAGAGAGCAAAGTACTTATGCTGTTACTGAGATTTAGTACTGCTTTTATGAAGAGCTCTGTGGCTATTTTAGGAGGAAGGTACAAAGGGTTTGTTAAAAATAGAAACAAAAATCATTAGGTAGTAAAGGCAGTGGCAGAATGCTTTGATCATTTCACGGAATCCCTCCCTCCTGAAGGGGCTGTGGATGAAGCACCTGGTGACAGAGTCTGAGGGAATTGCTGCGGGTTGGAAAGTGCTCAGTGTTTAGCAGGGCAGAGTCAGTAAACTCCTGACAGATGAGTTTCCTTGAGACAGCTTTCATGAAATGCTTAAGGAACCAGTTCTGCCCAAGCCACTGAGACATGAGGAATTACTTAATAAATGCTGAGCTTTCCTTAAAGTCTCCCTCCTTGGCCCCTCAGTCTCAGAGGAAAATACCTGCTTACAATTATTTACCTCATAACTTCACAATCCTGTCACATTTCCTTGTAGCCTGATTTCACTGCACCCCACAAGCTGAGGGATAACTTTTGTGTATATTCTGATTATTACAGGTTGTCAGACCCATGTTACAAAGACATCTGTCAGCACAGACCAGGTTTGACACGAGCATGAATCCTTGCCCAGCCTTGAGTGGAATGCCTGTTACTGAGTCAGAAATCTATTTTATCAAATAGATCAAAACAGAAGTGTTTGATGTACCAGAGGATGACACGGGTGACAACATCACTGATGGCACCAGCACAGAGTGTTGGAGCAGCTGCTCCTCAGCTCTGCAGAGTGCCCTGGCGTGTCTGCAGCCCTGCCAAGGACTCTCCCTGCCCCTCCCCGGCACATCCAGCCCCAGTTCCAGTGGCAAACTGAGCCCTGCTGCCCTGCCAGCCTCACTCTGCACCTTCCCCAGCCTTGACTCTCCACGGGAAAAGCAGCTGAGCTCTAAATCATCTCTGGCTCATCACACACTGAGACTAACACAGAGCCTTGTTTTAAACCTGAGCTTTCTCCTGTCACAACATGGCACTTGGGTTTGGAGGTTCTCCCAAGAGCTGTTCTCTTTTAATCCCTTGGCTGGGGTTGCTCCTGCCTCTGCTCCTCCAGATGTGTTCAAACTCTTTCTGTGGGATCCTTGAGCTCCATTTCCTGACTCAGCTCCATACTGAATTTATTGCTCTATGGTAAATATAATCACACTGAACAAATTGAAATTTAATTGAACAACCAAGATTTTTTCTGAATGACAAACACCAAAACTGTTTCCTGGCAATGACAGGACTCACAGACCCTCCCTGTTAGGCTACAGAACAGAACATGCTCTTGTCCAGATTTCTCCTATTACCAGCACAGCCTTTCTCACAATATCACACCAGACCTGAAGGACATTTCTAGGAGAAGTTTCCAGCAGTTGCCTTCCATGCTGGATTTGAGTTACAAGAGTCACAAATCTGCCAGAGATATAATTGTAAAAAAGTTTTATAACAACCAGAGTTTCAGGCAGAGTTAATGAGGAACAGCACTATCACATGGACTCACAAAATAGATATGAAACTTTTTTCTATCTTATAATAATTTTTAATGCAGGACTTGCTAGAGTAATTTCTTCATGCCATTATCAGAATAATAGGGCAAACATATCAGAATAAAAATAAATTGTTTGATAACAGAATTGTAACCCCCAAAAAAAGAGAAGACAAAAACAGAAAACTCACTTTTTTTTTCTTTTTAACTTAACATTTTCTCTTTTTCTGTAGTAATTGTTAAACACTCCAAAATTGTCGCTTTAAGTTGTGTAGGGTTTTTTGGTAGGTAGGAACTGAATCTGGAGCATATGCCAAAGCACAGCAGGTTTTTGCATATTCACATAAGCTCAAGAACAAATTTCTTTTGGTCACATTTTCCCAGCGCTTTTATTTTTGGCTGATTCTTGCCCATAAAAAGTTTCAAATTAAAGAGACACTTGTTTGACACATTGTCTGCAATACTGCCTCTGAACACAGTGATTTGCTCAGTATTGACTTAAAGAGCAATTTATTCAATGAAAAGACTCTGAGGAAAACTAGGATGCTTCAGGAATAGCATGAAGTATTGACCTAATCCAAGCTTGCTTAGACAAACTGGCAATATCTAAATTGAAATAGCACGTCTGGAGGCAAGAAGAAAAAAACCTGGTGCCTCTACAATTTACATATCCTCCCAAGCAGCAGCATAAAATAAAGCCTGAGCTGCTGCTGCAGTGCAAACCTTCTGGCTGTGTGTAAATCTGCAAAAATCCAGGCAGCACATCCTGGGCTGACACAGCCTTCAGAGAGAGGGATTTACAGCAGCACAGGAGCCAGCCCTGCTGGGGTTTTCTGGAAAGCTCTGGAAGCACAGTTTGTGTGACCCCAGGATGGAATCACTGGGGCCAGGCTTGGGCTCACTGCCCCAAACCTCCACAGGCACAGAGGGAGCCACAGAGTCAAAGGCACTTCACAAATGTGCTTTACTGTTGGGGAAGGTGAAACAGGAAAGCCTTATAAATAGGATTGCCTGGAAAAAGATTTTGAGAATATGGAAACTATAAGTGAGATTGAAATGAAAGCAAGCTTTGAGATACCTCAGTTACTGAGCAACTGGAAAACAATAAATATAATCTCCTTTTGATGGAACAACACCCTCTGCTTGCAGACAGGCCCAAGGGTCAGAGCAGACCCTACAGCTTGGCAGAAGGGGCCCAAAGAGGAGTTTTTAGGGTTTAAAATGTAACACAGTATGGTAATGTAATGATTCTTATAGGCTGTATGTAAATGCTATAGGATCTGTATATTGTACTAGATTGGTTAGTGAGAATTAGAATATTCAGCACAGAAGAAGATTTATGGTATTGTGATGGGAACTTTGCTCCTCTCATCCTCTTTACCTCGCTCTTGCCTTCTCTCTCTTTACCTCTTTGGGGCCTGCTCTGAGCTGTGGCTGCAGCTCCCAGCAGGGACCCAGGCCTTTGCAATAAACCACAAGTTCCAAGACCAGAAGAAGATTTATTGTATTGTAACGGGAACCTCGCCCTCTGTTCATCTCTTTTACTCTCCCGTTCTCTCTTTACCACTCTCTTGCCTTCTCCCTCTTTACCCCCCTCTTCTCTCAGGCCTGCTCCGAGCTGTGGCTGGCAGCTCCCAGCAGGGCCCTGCACTTGGCCCTCTGCAATAACCCCCAAATTCCAGCACCTGCCTTCAGAGATCTCTGCCTCCATCCCTCCCCACCATCCTACCCCCTGATTCTCCAACAGTTTGATTTACTGAATCACTGAATTCAGGGATTCAGTGATTCCTGAATTCCTGCCCAGCAAATCCCACCTCACCCTGCACATCCCCCTGTGCTCTGTGAAGGCTGCACATCGTTTTTTCAGTACACCCTTTTCACCATGAGACATTGAAAATCTATTTGCCACCTGTACATGCTCTCTGTTATGCCCCAAACCAGCTCCACTCAGTGTTTCTCCAGTGAATAGTTTTGAGGCAAGAAAATGTCAAAAAACCCCTCTGCTTACTGTGACTGCACTTGTAATAAACCAGTTTTTTCTTCATTGTTCTTGCTATTCTTCTAGATCATTGCAAAATTTTTTTTCAGGCTTTTCTGCTTTCATTTCTAATTGAGTATTAGAATGTAATTGGTTTGTTTCTATTAAAAGCTAAAAAAATAAGTAAATTATTTACTATTTTCTACCTAAGATCACATGGAAAACACAGTATTTGAGATTGCAGATTCATGAGTTTAATCTTAGACTCTGTGTTAATATTATTGAATCATATATGAGCAACAATAATCAAGATTGCAGACATTATTATTTGATGTTTAAGGGCATTTTCATTGAAAAGTTGACTACTGTAATGCAATAATCCTACACTTTGGAGTGAGCTTTATGGGTATAGCTTTATGAATATGCATGGCAGAGCTGTTTTTCTTTTTCTAACTTTATCTAAAAAGTCTCATATGCTAATTCCCACTGCAGAGAATCTCTGATGAGCCCTGAATTTATTTCTAAGTTTTACTCTCATTTATTACGGACTAACGTCAGAACACTTTTTCTCAATGTTCAAGAACAAAGTTTACTGTGCTCAAAGGCCAAAATCACATTGAAAAGTCCAAGCAAAACCCAGAGTATTTGGAATATGCAATGGCATAATGATCCAGTGTCTGTTTTTCCTGTAAACAGCATTAATTTTAATAATATTTTAACACTAATATCTGGTGCAAAGTTAGTCATTCTTTCTTGATCTTTATTCTGGGTCATTCTGCTTATAAAACCCCCATGCCACACCTTCTTCTACTCACAGTGGTAGTTTTAACCAAAACTTTTAAAGATTAGGTCAAATTACCAGCTGGATTTTCAGGAAATTCTTCTTTCAAACCCTCACCCTGAACCTGATCTCTCCTATTTTTTGCTGATGTGGTGAAACATCATTAATTTTATAAGGAGATAATGTAGCACTGTGAGTACTGGATAAAACACTCAGAGTTCCTCCAGGTAGGTTTGATTATTACCCCACACCTATCCCTAATTTACAATACTCTATGGGTTCTTTACTACTTGGAAATGATAACTAACTTTACACTTTTAGATAATATTCTAAAGTTGTTGATGCTAACACCTTGCTTAATTTTGACCACTTTAGTTCTAGAAAGTATTTTGGTTGATGTTCTCAAATTTCCTTTTTCACCTCAACTTTACTGGCTTCTTTGGATGAAGCAATAAAATGTTCTTATTTGTGTTATTACAAAAATAGAAGCCTTAATTACCAAATAAAAAATGCTCATAAAGAATAAAACACAGGCAAATGGAAGAGAGATGCAGGTACATTCCATAGCAGGATGAAACAAAACACAAGAAATGACAAGATCTCAAAAAAAAACCCCAAGCATGAGTGACTTTCAAAGCATCTGATGGCTCAGGTTAGATGAGAATGGCTTCAAACTAAAAATGAGTGATTAAAAGTTTGGTGAAAAGAGTTTGAGTTGAGCTCAGGAGCTGGAGAGGGGTGAGATTGAGAGAAAGAGAGCTCCAGACAACCTTAATTAGAATATTGCATAAACCAACAGAAAACAAAGAACAGAAGCTGAGTTTTCAGGAGTTTGGTGATTTTAAAGGTTGAGAGGCTTAAGGCTTAATCATGTTTTTATTGTCAAGGGAAATGAAAGATAAAAACAGGGCAAGGCATGTAAGGAAATGTGATGGGACAGGCAGAACAGGTAGCTGAGGAAGTAGATGAGAAACTTTTGTAATGAAGGATCTTTGTGATGGAGAAAGGATGTCAAACCAACAGGAAGGCACAGATAAACACCTCATTTTGTCAGGTTTTTTTCCCAGAAGAAAGTGACAAGATATTATGCAGATTTTATGATATAAAAATAAATGGAAGCAAGGGAAGAATAAGAAGGAAGCACAGATTTGAGAGAATTTTAAAACAAATCCAAAAAATGTTGGGTGCCACAAGCAGGAAAAAGCTGATGGCAGCATTGAATTTAGAGATCTGCAGAAAAGAAGAAACAACAATGTGCCTGAAAAGAAGAAGAGTGCTCAATAAAATAGGAAAGAGAAGCTATTTTGGTGCAGAGAAGTTTTGTAGTAGGGCTGTAGATTAAATGAAAATGAGAACAAGGAAATAAGCAGCTCAAAAGAAATTGGCCATTAGCCTGTAAGCTGAAGTATTATCCAGAATAAGTGCAGGACGTTGCAAGGAGGAAAACAAAGAACCACGTGGAAATCTGCTGCTAATGGGGAGAGCTGATTGGGGAGCAAATGTCAGGGAGTGGAGTGAGAAGGGGCAGAGAAGCTGTTTGTAATCCCACTCTGGGGAAGGGAAACCTTGTGAAGAGAGCAACCTTGCTGGGAAAAACCCCAAACAGCTGGGAAAAAACCAAACAGCTGGGAAAAAACCCAAACAGCTGGGAAAAAACCCAACAGCTGGGAAAAAACCCAAACAGCTCTGATCCAGAACCCTGAGCATGAAGCCAGGAGTGTGTAAGGGTTTCTTTCTGTGCTGTGCTCAGCAGGCACTCATTTAGATCATGTCAGTACTGTGGAATGGCCTGGGATTGGCTTCACAATCACTCATCCCCAAACCTCCCTGAAGGATGGAAATCCCATACAATTTACAGCCCATGCCTTGCTCTCATTTCCATCAGAGCCCTCTCCCCTTGCAAGGAGGATTAGGGGAGTCAGGAGGGCTGAAATTCTTCCTGGGGCCTCACACAAAGGACAGAAGCATCTAGAAAGGGAAGAGACAGCTCTTCCTCACTGTTTTTAAAATAAACACACTGTTCATAAACACTGTTTTTAAACAAAACACTCCTCACTGCTTTTAAAATAAACATTCACTGTTTTTAAAATAAACACTCGGTGTTTTTAAAATAAACCCAGCCAAAACCAAAACTCCCCAATGGGATATATCTGAACGTGTGCTAAGGAGTGTGACTCCAGGGATGGTGCTGTGACACAGACAGCATAACATATACATTAAAGAAGTCACATTAAAGAATTCATACATTAAAGGACTCATTTGTATGAATACAAGTGCTTGGAAGTCTAGAAAAATGTAAGATTGTTGATCTTTGGGATAATGCTTACAGTCTTTTGTCCTGTCCATGTGAGAATAGGAGTGTTTGGGACATTTTCTTCTTGCTGAGAAAAGTAAAAAGAATCCTGTAACACTCCTCAGGAAGTGTGTCTGGTCAGAAAAAGCAGAATAACACATCCCAGAAGAAAGAAGCATCCTCAAGGAAGTTGTTCCCTGCTCTAATTCTGGAGAGAGATGCCAGAAGCTCTTTTGGTCCTCTGCATATCTTCATTAGAGACAGGCTGCTCCCAGGAATTTACCAACATGATGATACTCAAGAAGGTTAATTGGAATTAACTAAAATGTATGAACTTTGAAGTGGATTAATTACATTATCCCAAGTCCTTGTGTAGCTATTCTTATTTAAAATTAAAATGATCTTAATGTAGTTTATGTTATTTCGCTCCTAAACGAACGATAAAATGAATTAAGATAATTTCAGAGCTCATTTGCATTAATTTTCCTGTGTACATGTGTGTAAACAAGCACTGAGATCCTAAAACTTAAAACCTCATTGAGTTTCATTAAGCTTATCAATAATGCATCAGAGCTGTGAGGGTGGATTGCAGACACAGCTCTGAATGATGACACCACAATACCCAGAGCCAGGGAGAGCAGACTCTGTTAAGTCTCCACATCCTTTGGAAACAGAAATTCCTTCAGCAGAAAAACTTCCTTATGTAATTGTATCAAAAAATGGGTCAGAGTAAATGGAATTTTACATAAAAATCCTGCTTCGCACATATTTCATCTTTGAAATAACAGCGCCCTAAAAACAGGAGAAATTTGCAAAATCCTTCACCAGCCCCAATATTTGCTGGGATTATGATGCTTCTTTAAAAGACCAATGAGCACAAAACCCATGAGAAAACATAGAATTAATCAAACAAATTTTCCAGCAGTCGTGCTGGATGAAGGCTCATTATTGAGGTTATTCAGCAAATGGGTGATGAAGAATGAGTAAATCAAAATAAAATGCTAGAAACAAGTCTGCAGCCAGTGTCACAGCCAGTTTCTCTCATGATTGGCAAAAAGCACAATTGTATAACAGTTGTAATAAAGACAGCTCTAAGCAGTACTTGTAAAGATTTTTTTTTTCAGTGAAAATTTTTTGCTGGTCTCTATCAAAACTGAGAAATGCAGCAAAAATATTTTCACATGACAGAATTCTTGGAATGTTTGTTGTGTGACAAAATATTCCAGTGAAAACAACAAGAGCTCATAATGATCCAATAGATAAATTAAATCTTGCTCAGTGAATAACACCAGGAAAGGAGCAGTGCCCTGAGTGCCCAGAACCACTGTGCAATAATTAGGAGACTTTTCACCCACAAAATAATTACAAATTGCATTTTATCTGCCTAGTGGCTGAATCTTACTAATTATGGATACATAAATTGACAGAGATGAGTTGTTTATTTAGCATGACTGTTAGACTGATTAAAAAAAAATAAAATAAATATAAAGCTTTTGCTGTGCTAATTTTTCCTGTGGAGAAGTTGTGACAAATATGCTTTAAAGAATTTTTTTTCAGAATGGAATTCTCACTTCTATCTTGTGCTAGGACAAAATTTCCTGAATCCTATTATAAAGGAGGGATATAAAATACTGTAATGATATAGATGAGGCAAATAACAGGAACCAGGAGAGGCATTTTCTGTTTCTAAACCTTAAAGTGGCATCTTGTGTGACCTCAGGTGTATAAACACTTTCAGTTTCTCCAGTTTTCAGCTTCTTTGTATATTTTATGATACATAAATATAAAACAGATTTAAGAACATATAATTCAGCTGAATAAGTATTTTATTATTGCTAGGCTAGTTAGAACAAATATTTTGAAAGCTGCTCTGCTTAGCATTTGCTCTCAAAAAATGGGAGAATGCCTGAAAAGTAGTTCTTTCTGAAGAATTAACTTGTAAAAAAATAGTGGATGAAAGAATTGGATTAGAACAGTTGTAAAAAGATCCAGAATGTAAAATTTTCCTTTAGCTCTTTCTGCTGTATTTCAAATCCTTTAACCACACACAATTTGTACTCTAATTTTGAACAACCACTCTCCTTCCTCATCTCAGCCTGCTGCTCTGGCAGAGTATTTGCTGCTTTTTCCCCATAATCAGAGAATAAAAACCAACAGTTTTTTGTTGTTGTTCTATTAAAACAATTTTGTTATTGCTTTATTTAACAATAGTCCAGCTTGCTGCTGGCCTGAGTGCAATTACAGAGCAGAGCAGAGCCTGGCTGGTGCTGCTGAGCAGGAAGGTCACAGGTAGCTTTGAACTGACACTCATCCTTTGTGTGCAAACACATTCTCTTTCATGTCCTCACCCTGCCTGCTCCACACTATCCAATGTGGATTCTTTGACACTTCTTAAAATATTTTAAAGCCAACTTATTTAAAAATTGGAAAAGTCAACTCATTAAATAAAGTATTTGTAGTAGGAACCTTTTATCTTGCACTGAAGGCAATAACAAGAGTCTCTCTGAAAATTTTCAATAGACAACAAACAGGCTCTTTGAGTTTAGAGCTTTCTGAAGTGACTGATCCTGACTTTCTCAAAAAGGTATTTTCCATATGCGCTAGATGTATGCAAACACTGAAAAAAGGGAAAACATTTTGAATTGCATTTACTACAAGTCAGAATATTCAGAGTTGGAAGGGATCCACAAGGACTACAAAGCCCAAATTTAGGTGAATGACCCATGTGTGGGTTGACCCCTGGTGTTACTAACACCATGCTCCAAACAACTGCAGAGACATCAGCAGCTCTAATAAATCCAGGAAACAAAGAATTACAGTTATTAATACACTCTGCAACAGAGAATGCTGGCAAAAATGGATTGTAATTGCTACTGTTGTCACTTCTGATTATTTTTATTTATTGTGAGTTTAAAATAAAAACTTTAAAATTACAAATTATGGCATGCAGTTTCTGACGCGCTGTAGAAAAATTCAAGTTTGACCAGGCCTAGGCAATCCTGTGTGAATGCATCCATTTCTTCACACACTGATTTCAGACAAAACACTGTTAAAAGTCCACAACACCGTGCCTTGTGTTTGCAGCCTGAGGCCTCTGCAGGTGTGCAGTTTGATGCAGTTTTTCACTATAAAAGCTCAAGTGCAGAGTTTTTATTTAACACACAGTGATTGTTGGTTGGTGTGTCTTCATTAGTGTGTAAGTTGTTCAATTTTTACTGCATGCTCTAACTCAGCTGTCAGGACAGAGCTGTTCACCTGTTCATGGCAGAATTATTCATCTCTTTATCACCATTTTGTAAATTCCTCACTGGGCCATCTGACTCTTCTCTGATAATAATGAATCTACTTTCAAGGCTTTTGAGGATGGACAAGGTGATGGACAAGGAGTAAAGGAATTAAGGTGCAGAGATATTAACGTGAGGGTTCTCCCAAAGTCTGGTGAGCAGTCTGGGCAATGAGGACCCAGCAGTTCAGAGCAGCTCCCAGCATTGCCAACAAAGCTTGTCAGAAAAATTGTGCAGGAAAGTTCCAGTTTGGAAGGTATTGATTTAACAAAAATTGGAGCGCACTGTGAAACACACCGTTTCACTGATGTAATTAGACCTGGTCTGGGTGTCATGTTTAATTAAAGAAATAATGGAAAATAAAATTGCAACCTGCTATCTATCCACCCTTATAAAAGATGACTTAAATCATCTTTATACCCAAATGCTATTAATCCTACTTGAGAATTGTTCAGTCTGCACCTTCCTCCCATTGATAGCCCATAGCTGCTGACACAACACTGCGGTTTAAGTTTGTCATTAGAAAAATCTCCGCCTTGTAAAAATACTCAGCAGTCAAGAACCACATAAATGAATCCAATGCTTTGCTAAACAAAAAGAAAAGTAAGTGCAGAATTGGTAAGCAAATATTATTAAAATAACAAAAAGAATTGTGATCAGAGTGCACTCCTGCTCTCTGCTTGGCACAAAGTATTTCCCACTTGAGCTCCTAAAAGAAAAGGTGCAGGAGAACATGGTTACTCCAGGCAGGATTTAGTCTCACCAGAACTGAGGCCAGGCTTTCTGTCAGTTTTGGCTTTCTCATATTTCACTTCTGCATTTCCACATGCAGACATTCTGCTCACATCTCAGCAATAATTTCTATTTTTCTCCTTTCAGGGAAGAATTGCAGCTGCTCTGTCCAGAAGGGAGACACAAAGCCGAGTCCCCCTGTGCTCACTCTGGGCCACGAGCAGGGCTGGCTGCAGATGCTCCACCCAGTTATCAGAAGGTCTGGGGAGCACAGTCCTTTTCTGGAACCAGAATTATTTCCCATTAAGCTGCCTAATGACCCTGGGATATTGGTGAGCCCCAACCATTTCTTAATAATGGATATTATGACTCATCCATCCATCCTGCCTTACTTCTCAATGCACCATTGAAAAGATAGGAAACCATTTTACCAACACACCCTAATATATCATAGCAATTTAACTTCTAATAGATTTTATTATTGCTTTTAATTCTTTTTTTGTTTCAAGGATATTGATTTTGAGAGTACACTATTCTTGCAATTAGATACAACTGTTTTTTCAGCATGTAATCATTTTTGCTTTGTAACTTTTGCAGGAGACAAACTGCCTTAATACAACCCCTGATCCCTGTGAGTCATGTAGGGATGTTAAAACAACGAGGACATAAATATGATACACAAGTTAGTGAATACAAAACAACAGCCTGCACTAAAGGAATGATTTTATTGCCTGACTTGCCAACACAATAAAACCTAAAACTGCTACACCTGCAGCACCTGGAAAGCAGTCAGGGAAAGCAGCCTGAGGTGACACAAAATGCTCCTTTCCAAAGTTCTGTCCCAGGAGCTGCAGCAGAAGCTCCAGTGCAGCCCCAGACCCCATTCCTCAGCAAACACACCCTGCAGCCCCTGCACCAGCGTTCTGCAGAGCACATTTCATGGGCTGCCCCTCTGTGCAGGTTTCCATGAGCCCAGAAAGCTGCTCCATGAGGAGCTGGTGCTCTCCAGGAGCAGGAGCCTCTTTGTTCTATCACCTTGATTTGAGCAGAGCACTGGGAGCTGCTTCTCCTCTATTAACAATTTTGCTGCTGTTCTGCACATATTAAACAGCTCCCCAAGTGATGCAGAAATGAAGCATTAAACCATGGCAAGAAGCATCACTCTAGTATTGTCACAAAAATTATATTTACTATTCACAGCATTGACAAATAAAGTGTTAAAAAGCACAGGGAATTTTGTCGGCACGTTTTTGCTCAATTAATGCTGATCGCTATCCACTTTAAATTTCTGCTTTATTTTCCCAGTCTACGCCACCCAGTCATCCAGCTCTTTTATTTTTGTTGCATTTAGAGCAAGAAATTGACATTTCCTTTAGATATCACCAGGGTGGTACCAGTTCTCTGTTCTATGATCTACATGAAGACATGGTCTTTGTTGTAATGGGGAGCTTGATTTGAGTACACAGAGAATTCTCCCCTTGGTGCCCTTCAAACTCTAACTTGAATTATCAATAGCAAATTCCTGCCAGAGAATGTAAAAAATTAAGACAGCTGCTGTTTAGAGCCCCAGAGAAGATAAGAGTCTTCTCTCATGATCCCATCAAAATGAAGCAGGACTTAAATGGCACAAAGATGTCAGGCACAGTCTGGGGACCAAAACTGCCTTTTGCCAATACCTTCAATGTGCACACCATGCCTGCAGCCAAAACTGCCTCAAAACCTTTTGTAAGTAACAGCAGAAATCACCATAAAAACTTTCCTATCTTGAAGTGATCCTGGTGGTTTTTCTGTCTGTGATTATCTCAGTCTCAAAGAGCAATTCAAACCAACACAAACACCTTTGCAGCAATGCAGAAATTCAGAAATTCCTGTGCTCCAAACCCCCAGGAGCTGTCACTGCTCCTGCCTTAAAAACCAGTAAGCACAAATTCAGGAATTGCCCACTTGGTTTCTCATTTCAGTCACAGAAACACAGTGACATAATTTTTCTGCATGTACATCTTTTTTACTTCTAAGTGAAGTAAGAGCTTGTGGTCTATGCAGCTTTTCAGGACCCCAAATACACAGCTACTTTCCTCAAGAAAAAAGAACAAAAAACCAGCTCCTGCACCAACACAGGTAACTGATATATTTAAAACTATAAATCTGTCTGAGACCATTATTGATTTTACTGTGTGTGGAGCAGCTGAAGCATTAGACAGCAGCCATCCCTTGCCATAAACATCCCAAGGTTTCTCTGCAGCTCCAGCAAACCCAGAATTGTGCTGTTAATGCAGCAGATTATTCACTTTGGAGCCCTGGAGGCGTCCTTGATGCAGCTCAGCCCCAATGACAAGCAGAAGGGCAAGGCCACCAGGACTTATCACCATGTAATGCCATGTTAAGCACACACCTGAATGCTCATCCTGCCGGGGACTCAGCTCTGTAATTGCAGCTGCAAATCTGTCACATCTGGAAGCCTCTGGAACTTTTTTGTAGCCTTATTAGATGTGAGAGGGCCCAGGCAGCTCAAAGGCACCGTGCTCATGAAAAGCAGCCCCAAACAACTTAACTGAGCGTGTCACCCACCTCACACTTATGGCTATCCTAATTCTAATTTAATAAGAAACAAAAAAAACCCCCAACCCACTCAAAGGTGTAATGGCCTTGTTTTATATCACACACTGCTCTGGGATTAGAAAATAATTATTATTCCTCTCTTAAAGTAAGCAGATTACCATGCTGCTAATTATTCTCAAAGGAATAGAAGAGATGAGAAAATAATCTAAAACTTTTCCTGATGGAACTTAACTCATGACTAGGCTTAATGGGCTCATTATAATTACCAACAACTTTTGCTTTGCCGGTTCCTGAAAGAATTGTGACTAGGATAACGCTTGGAGCTGACTTTCCACACACACAGGTTCTGTTGGCTGCCTATTGCACAAACAAGGATGGATGTGTATAAAGAAATAAAGATGGGTATGTATATAGAAATAAAAATGGATATATATATATAGTAAAGATGGTATTTCAGAAAAAAAGTTAATTAAAAAAAATCATAGATTTAATGGTAGTTTATGTCCCACTGAGGGAATTCTTTGCAGCTGGTGCTCCAGAAGCACAAAGCTTTGCATCTGCTATGCTGCCACCTAAAGGGTTTGGAAAAAGGGAGGAGAATCAGATTTTCCAGGTGCTCTGTGGGAATTATGAACTAATTGGCATTTGATATCCAAATTCTAGGTTTTAATTAGAAAGGCACTCGAAACCTGAGGGATGTTGACTCAATGCATTGGACAGGATCACCACCAGCAGCAAAGGAAAACTTGTGCTGTGAGAGATTCCCTGACATGGGAATGTCAGGAGTCAAATTATTTATGGACTGCAGGACAATTTACAGCTCAGAAAAATTAACACAGAGAGCAGAGAGCTGTGCAAACAAGACCTTCAATGTACCCTTTCCCTGCTCTTTGGCTGAGCAAGCAGCCAAATCAAAGTCCTCTTTACTCATCCTCCTCAGGCTGCCTCTGCATCGACTTCAAAAGGAACTGGAGCCTGGCAATACAAATTAATGAAGTACAAGATCATACTCACCAGGTGTGTTTAACCAAGAAATCTACAATGCCAATTAAAAAGCTTAATTAATAACATTGTGATTTTTTGGTGGTTTATCACAGTTTTTTGTTTATTCGTTACTATCAGGTATTTTCCTAGCTTATTTCTATTTGTTGATACTGTGCTTTGTAAGAAAATAAACAAAAGTTATAAAATAATAATTTAAGTCCTAATGATATTTTAATGTCACAAGTAGAGTATTGATATTTTTGTAGCTTGTTTATCTGAAATATTATTCAATAATGGATCACAAAACAAAAAGTATAAATGCTTAGAGAAGTGGTTTTCCGGTTTCTGTCCATGCACTTTGTTTTAGAATTTATTCTATGTCTGTAAAGTGCTCCTAACATATGATCACTCTGATGTTCACTTCTTGCCCACAAAAAATAGGTTTTTCCCCAAATTCTTGGTTTGCTAGATTATCCAGTCAAACATCAAAAAAAACCACAAAAAACCCCAACAAAAACCAAAGGAAGATGCAACAACTTCAAAGCCATGTAAGTAATTAATATGGAAGAAAGCAATTAAATCAGAGCCTGGAATCAGACAATAACATTTGCAATTGATCCCAATTTCATGTTGAGAGTCACTACTCATGGCAATGGCTTGTGGCTGGAGCACCAGCAATAAACACGAGGTGGTAACAGAAATGAAAAATAAAATGAAATAAACTGAAACAGATAAAGTGAAATAAAATGAAACACATATAAGTAAATAAAAGAGCTTTTGCTAAAGAAGAAATATGAACTAAAGCAAAGGAAGGAATGGTAAATGAGGTGGAAAGTGCCTGTTATCACATTATGTAAATTGTTTGTGCAGCTCTGGAGAGTCACCAGAGTCATTTCAGTTGTTTCAGTCCCAGCAGTGAGAGCACCCTGGTGACCGCAGAAGGGGAATTCAGTTCAGGCCAAGCTCTGTCCAACATCCTCCTTCTGCTCAATTCTCTTCTGCCTGTTTTTCCAGTTTTACAGTTGAATATTATCACAATCCAGACATAAAACTTTGTGTAGATAAACTGAATAAATGTGATGAAGTGCTTGGATAATGTAGGGAAATAGGCTGAGAGGAAAACTGAGCAAGCCTTTTGTTGGATAAGAATATTTTAACAATCAAACCACTGCACTATTAGAATAAAACACACCAATATGACAAAACAAATATTTCTGCCTTCCTAAAATTCACTACCTCCATGGCTTGAAATTTATTTGTCTTTATAGAGATAGAAAATAAATATATCCATCTAGAAATAGCAGAAAAATGCACCTAAAATTCAGATTGCATTAGCAAAGAGCAGAGGTGTTCCCAGCCCTTGTGGACAGGACATGGAGCAGCAAACTCAGGAGATGATGATGGTATTTGAACTCTTACTGTTACTTGGCCTGTAGCAAGGCCAAGAACAACAAGTGTTAAAATACCATCAGAAAATCCTGAAAGCCCTTTCAGGATTTCACCACAGAAAATCCTGAGAGCTCTTAACCCACACATTCCCGAGCCAAGAGTGGGTGCTGACCCACAAATGCTTGAGCTCAGACCCCAAACCTCATCAGCTGCTTTCAGACTGTCAACTCTGCTCAGCCAAATGCCTGAGAATTAAAATATTTCATTTTAATTTATTCATCAGGAACATCGTAGGTTGCACAGTGCTAAAAATACTCTGCATTAACAGCAAAATATGCTAAAATTCACAATGATCAATTCATTCATTCGTGGTTTCTATTCTGCAGCAGAAAGGAACTTTAAGTACACTGAAAGAATATAATTGATTTCTGCCATACTGGTTGAGAAGTTTGTGTATGGAGGACAAGGAAATATGAAATAGTCAGGAGAATTCTGTGCTTGAAGAGTAATCATGGAAGGCTTTAGTGCCCATCTCCACTGCCACAGCAGGAACTGCCCAACTCCTTCCTCAAGAGTGAGCAGAACCAGTCAAAGCAGCCAAAAACAAAGTTTAATTTCTGCTTTGCGCTGGCACTGCCAGGCACAGGGCTGGGTCCCTGCTGTGCGGCCTCCCTGAGAACAGACAGTTTGTTCTAAACAAAAATCATCCTTGGTCTTTTCCACTGGATTTAGAAGAGCTTTGGTATTTTTTTAGCTGGATTTGTATTTACTCAAATTATGAAAAATGACAGCCATTTCATTGATTGCACACAATTGTTTGTGAAAAACAAAGTACCCTGAAAAGATTGAATGCTTTGACATTTAAAGAAAAAAACATTTACTACAAATAATTTCTAAATTTATCTTCATTATGCTTTCTGATTCAAAATTTTAATTTGAAAATGGTACAGCAAAATATGTGATTTTATCAGAAATTAGTGTTTTGATTTAACTTTTCAGAGAAAAAAATCCTGCCTATTTTAAGGCTCTTTTAGATTTTTTATTCATTGTGAGCTATTTGAACACCTCAGATCATTTTTTGGCAGGTTTTAACTGAAATATAAAAATATGAGTTAATCTGGCAAATGAACAGCTCCTCAGAGTAGCTGACAGCACATGAATGAGGACTGATGCATGTTTCAGTTTATATTATTAATTGAAAAGTAGGAATTGCAGAAGTTTTCATTACTGTGTTTGGTGAGGATAATTTTAAATGGATGCCTAATATATTAAAATGTATCAAAGACGTAAAAAAATAGAAATCACATTTCAGTACTTGTCTGCCATCAGTTCAGAGTAAAAAAAACCCAATAAAATACTTCAGAACAAGAGCCAATTTGTAAATTAAACTTCCTTGAACACAGCCAAGTCGCAAAGAATCACCTCATTTGTCTTCTACAAAATCCAAGTAAAACCTTGGTGAGTGGAAGCTCCCATTGCAAAGGCCAAACAAATCCTTCCAGACAACCACGTGCACCCCCTTGTACATGCACACATTTTGTCCATTTAAATCCACATTTAGAGCTCTTTTCCCACTGTAAATCCAGTGTTTATTTCACTGCATAAGAAGCAAAGCAACACTGGAGATTATCACACATCAGGAAAGCTGCAAGGGATCCAAAGTCAACAGAGCTCATTTGCCCAGGTTTTAGCAACATTCCACTTTGTGGCCAGCTGCTTTGTTCCTGTATTATTTTGTTTTGGAGGAATTCTCTCCTGGCTTCTTTCAGGCTTTTAAAATAAATGAGATATGCAAGACAAAAGTTGGATACATTTACCCTAAAAACTGGGTCAAAAATAATTCTTTTAAGATTTTTTTTAAAGACTCTACATAAAAGCACAATGTGTTAACCAGGGCAAGGGGAAACACAGAGTGCCTTATTTTGTGTTAAATAAACCAAGCTGGTAGAGCAGCAACACTCTGCAATTATTTATTAGGTGAAAAACATTGCCTGGTTGCAAAAAGAATGTACTTTAAATGTTGTGAAGTTTGTCAGAGGGAAGAAAACAGCCAAACTCAAAGATACGATGTTTCTGTCTATGTGAAGCTGATCACACTGATCTTAAAAATTTATTTCAAGTGCAAGATGGATTCCAGATGAGGTTCATACCTTCCTATTAAATAGTATAGAAAGATCAGTCTACATACTTCTAAAAACACACTAAAAATTGCATCAAGGAATACAACTTGGATATGCTGGTCAGAAACTGAGAAAAGCTCATTTCAAACTTTTTGGTAGATTCACAGCTATTTATATTAAAAGATGACTCCAAGGCATGAGCAAGTAAGGAAACTCCAGCACATTTCTGCCACACCAGCTGTAAGCAGATGGGAGAGAATTAATTATCAAAAGGAGTTAAAAAGTGTAAGATGGATTTTTGTTCCTGCAAAGGAACATCACATAAATTACCAGGGCAACATGGGAGGATTTCTGGGCCAACATGAAGTTAAAATAGTGCAGTGTGTGGATAAAACCAGGCTGCCTCAGAGTTGCAAATGGTATTTTTCCAAGGTTTATGAGTAATCAGTGGAAGGATGTCGGTGAGTTTTGCTTGTCTCCAATTTCTGCTCAGCCTCTATGGATCAGTGCACCTGAGCCTGTGTCTCCCTTGGGAGCTCATTATGCAGTAAATAAGGCTGTAAATTTGCAGGGGCCTGTGCACTTGCTGCACTTGTGGACACTGTTAATGTGCCGTGAGAACCCTCTGCAAAGTTCACTCTCCTTTTTCAAAAGTGGGCACAGAGGAGCCCCGGGAGGAATCAGGATGGATCGCTGAAGGAAATGTGATTTCCCATCTGCACTTACTGCAGAAAGAACAGATCTGCACACCTCTGTGTGCCTGAGCACTGGGAAGTCACTCCCTACCCACCCTCAGGTGTCCAGCCCCTGGATCCTCCTCCAGCACAGCTGCCAGACCATGGTCAGCCCTCACCCCACTGCAGGCATCACAGCTCTGCCTCCTTGTAACAGAACCAAACCAATAAAAAAGCAAATCAAACCATAAATCACAGGAACTCCTGCCCTCGGAGCTGTGCTAAACACTGTGCTCTGTGCTTCAGAAAAGGCTGTGTGCCACCATCACATTTTCTGGAAAAATCCCTTCTCCAGGATTTCTTCTCCTGGGAAGCTGAGAAGCCTCAGAGAAAAATGAAAAAAATAATTATCTGATTGCTCCTCCTGTGTTTTGCTGCTTTGGAATGTGGTTGGAGATTGTTTATCCAACATGTGAATTGTTTTTACTTAATGACCAATCACAGTTAGGCTGTGCTGGGACACTGAAAGGTGTCACGAGTTTTTCATTAGTATCTTGTTAAGACTTCTTTAAGTATCCTTTCTCTATTCTTTAGTATAGCTTTAGTACAGCATTATTTCAATATAATATAATACCATAAAATAATAACTTAGCCTTCTAAGAACATGGAGTCAGATTCATTATTTCCTTCCTGCCATGGGGGACCCTGAAAATACCACAAACTGCAGTGCCACACCTTGTGCATGATCTGAGCTGAGCACGAGCAGCAAGGCTGAGAAATGCACAGGTGGTTCAGGAGGTAAAGCATTTCAGGGAAAGGTCTGCTGAGAATTGTTCCATGGGAGCTGTTCCCATGTGTGCCAGGGGAGCTCCAGGCTGGACATGAAGAACAGTTTCCTCATGGAACAGTTTCCTCGTGGAAAGGGTTGTCCAGCCCTGAAGGGGCTGCCCAGGGTGGAATCCCCGTCCTGGAGCTGTTCAAGCCGTCCCTGGATGCTGGGATTCATCCTCTTGTCTGTCTGACAAGGTGGGCTTTGGTCACAGGTTGGACTCTGTGACTTTGGAGGTCTTTTCAACCTTAATGCTTGGGAGATGCTGTGGCTATAAAGCCATGGAATCACAGAACAGTTTGGGTTGGAAGGGACCTTCAAAGGCCACCTGGTCCAAGTCCAGGGACCTCTTCCAAGGCCAAATTGTCAGAGCCCCACCCAACCTGGCCTTGAACATTTTCAGGGGTCCATCCATCACCTCTCTGGGCAATCTATGCTGGTGTTTTACCACCACCATTGTAAAAACATCTTCCTTACATCTATAAAAACCAACCCTCTTTCAGCTTAAAACCACACAGCTAAACTCTCTAAGTTCCAGTGGTGCTTGAACCCTTCAGCAAAAGATTTCATTTCTTTTCCAGCAGCAAGCTGAACGTCTGCAAATGTCACACCTTAGAAGACTCCTGTGGTCTTATCTCAAAGCAAAAGCTCAAGCTATGAACCCAAAGATGATATTTATTAAAGTTAATTAAATTGGTTAAAAATTAAAATCAATTCTCAAAAGCTAATATGTCCTTTTCTTCAATTGCACTGAACAGAAAAGAAAAATTTTCTCAGTGTTCCTCAGGTATGCCATTTTACAGACCATAATAGCCTGGGTAAGTCTTCACATTTTGCATTCCTTGTCCTTCTACAATTTCTTTTATTAAAGCATCAGCTTGCAAATGCATTATGAAATTCCATTTTCTGTGAAGAGGAAAAAAACCAAAAAACAAAGCAGCAGCAAGAGTTCCAGAAGCAACAGTGCTTCTATCATTTATGGCTGCAGAGAGAGAAAAATAAAACAAACAAAAAAACCCCATAAAAGATAGCAAGATTCACACAACCAAATGGAATTTTTTTCCAAAGACAGCCATCCTCAAAATACAATATTAATACCAAAAACCCTCCTGATTCTTTCCAGAGTGCCCTTCACTAAATCTGAGCACACGAGAATGACAGTGCTGACAGCACATTCCTCCTCTACATCCATTGCAAGGGACCAAGTTGTGGAATCAGAGCCAGGAATCATTTTTACATTAATGCCTAGAAAAGTAGATTTTTTCCAGGCTGTTAATGCTAAGGATTCAAGCTTATAGAGCAAAATAAAGAGCAGAGAAATGGAAAAAACCCCAAAGCAGTTCCATGTTAGCACTACTCCATCTGTAGGACTTTATGGCTTCAATAGTGACACTCCACCTTAAATTAAAGGACTTTTTTCAATATTTCAGGGTGCTGTATCAGGCTGAAACCAGAAAATGATAAGCCTCTGCACAGTGAAATAGGTACACACACATCTACATGAGCTGAATTATTTGAGGATAATTCCACTCATCACATTATTTGTAGCATTTCTTAAAGCAGGATATGAATATATTCAGCTGAAGGCTTTCCAATACAATTTGCAAGGAGTTATGAGAATTGGATGTATTTTTTCCTTTTGTAATATACACTCCATCACTTCTACAAAGCCATTGCCATTTCTGTAATGAATATTTCTGATTATTTATAGCGGAGTAAGGGTCAGGGAGCATTAGAAATTGGACTCCTGTGGAACAGAGCTGCAGCCCACAATCAAGGGCTAGCAGGCAAACTCTGAGACTTCCTTTCCTGTGCTGTTTGTGACCTCAGCCCTGACCTGTCTGTAAATGGGAGAGGTGAATATCTCTGCTTCCAGCTCAGTCCAAGGTCCCTGACAACCAAATATCAGATAGCTGAACATGGCTGAGGGTGTCCAGCTCCTGGGTCTGCTTTAAACCTCAATCCATAATATCACATCAAACCTTCCATACTCCAGAAAATAGCATTATGAATTTAAGCCCTGAAATCACTCAGAATTACTCATTATTATTCCTAATAAATTGAGAAATCCAGATTTGCAGTGGTCCCAGCATTCTTTCCAGTCTAAACACTGTCTGGAAAACTTCTAAATATTTTGATTAAAAATCTCTTGGCAAAATTTGGAATCACTGCCAACTGCTCTCTGACCTACTCATTTTGGCACTTCCATAACCAGGAAGGTTCTGTGTGCATGGATGTTTGGATGATAAACATTTTTCCTGAGCATCATCCTTTGAAATTATTTGAATATTTCAAAATTAGTGAATGCGTTCTTATATATCTGCAAAAATCATAATTAATGCTACAAGCAAAGCACACAAGGAAAAGAAGAGGCTCAGAGGATGGGAATCTTTAGAGATTTATGAGAGTTATCAGATCTTGTGAGTTACAAAGTATTAGGAACTAAATCCATAAAAGACATGGGTTTTGCCCTGAGCAGTTTTAATGGGTTAAGAGACATCTCAGAGACAAAAGCAATTAGTGACTAAATTCAGGAATTGGTAATGCCATCTTGATATGGAGCTGAAGATGCCAGGGGGTTCCATTTGAATCTTTTTGATGTTCTGAGTTTTAGTTAATGATAAATCCCTTTCTGCAGGAGTTCTGCATCTCACTGTACTCAGACAGCAAAATCCTGTTCTCTCCAAACATCCCCCACCCTTCATTCTAAGCATCATGGAGAGTTGCTAAGATTCTGAAAGATAATTTTAAAAAAAAAAAAAAAAGACAGAAAATTATATCAACACTGTGTTAAGGTCCAGAGAATGAGCAGCCACAGAAAACTGTAAATATTTGTCCATGAATATCTATTTAAAATATTGAGAAGAAGTTTTGGAATGCAATTTTGTGCTAAAATCTTGTCTCATCATAGGTTAAGCCTATCCAGGTAGCTTTATTAGATTATAAAAAGCAGTCAGTTCTATTGAACAGAAGATAAACAGTGCAATATTTGTTCTTGGACTTTCCCATATTCCCTGAAAATTGATGTCATTCTTAGTGGTAGTTTAAAAATAGAAATGTATATATGTGTGCATGGAGTATGTATTTTTATATTCCAAACCACTTTCTCTTAAAACATTTAATTAGTAAGAAAAAGTGGCGTAGAGCCATTTTTCTATTTTGGGAGCCAGCAAAGCTGTTGCTACAGCTGAAATCAGCACTTCCAGCAAGATGGCAATTTACTATTAAAATATGGAGATAATTTATTTATTAAATCACAACGTGAGGAGAGTAAAATGCAATAAATGCAAGTCACCAGAAAGAGCAGAAACTCCATTCACCTCTCCTTGTATATGAAGATGTGTTTGTGTGCCTTGTCTCTCAAACTGCCCTGTAAATGGTGATCCAGGGAGAATCTACAGGATCTTCTGGATCTTCCTATTCAGAAATAAATTCAGGATAGGAATCCACAGGGCCCAATCTCTGGCATGACTTCCTTGAGGGAAGTTTTTCCAAAACTACAGGGCAGCAGCAAGCACAGCTGTGGGAAGTGTGTCCATGTAGAAGAACCCAAATACTGATAATTCTCTGTATGCTTCCTAATTATGCTTCCTAAGCTGCTAAACCAGGAGCTTAGAATGAGTTATGGGCGGAACAGGAAATATTTGCGAAGAGCACATGTCTGAAGACCTCAGAAAAAAGAGTTTGAAGAGACAAAATTTTCTTTTACTCAAGCAAAACACCAACACCAGTCTGAGCTTTTAAAATCATCTCTGCACACTGAAAGGCAAAATAGCAGTTTTGTTTCTGTCTGTAAAAACCAAAATATAATAGAGTAAAAGGCAACTCGGTGTACTTCAGGATGCTGTAGCAGCCTCCAGGGACTGTAATGAGAATCTTTGTAAAAAGGTTGATGCCTGCAGTGATTACATCCTCTAGGCTGGCATGGGCACCTTTGAATATTCAATGGCTTTTGTCTATTGGGCCATCCTTGCAAACAAGTTATTAATGAGTTATGACTGCAGGTGGATTAGGAAATGCCAGGCAGGACCTTGCTCTGCACGGGCCGTGCAGGTCCATCCACCAATGCCTTTCCACAGCACTGTTTTTAATGCTCAGATACACAAATATAATTCACCAAGCTATCATTTTTTTGTTAACTGCACTTTGCAGACAGTGCAGAGCAATTTGATGTCTCTCAAGGTGGATAATAGCATGAATAATTCATTAAGCTCACCGGAGTTAATGTTGTTGTACTCAAGGTTAAGTATTCCCCCATCCCCATATAAGGAATTACTTGATTGCTTACCTTAAAAATGAACTTTCTACAGAACCCCATTGTATAAATAATAGGATATGTCTGACTGCCGTGATTTGTGAGCTGCTCCATCAAGGCACCAGCACATAATCACATATTCAACAAGCTTACCTTTTTTTACTTTTTTCAGATGTGCTACAACTCTTTATAACAAACACATCTGTGTAGTAAAAATATCTTGTCCGTGAGGCAATTTTTACTCCTTCCTTTGAGAATGATGAAGGTGATTTTGTTTATTAAGGACTATACTAAATATAGACAACAAAATCAAGGGACTATGACCAGGTTGGCCACGAGCTTAATAAAGATTAATCAAACCACCAAGAGAAAAGCAATGTGCTATTTAGTCAACATCACAAATAAGCTGTAGCATTCGGATTATCCTTGGACAAACTGGGGGCAGAGGGGCCCCTCTAAGAAAGGAGGCCATGGAATCAAGCCAGGCGGTTTGGCTGGTGGTGGATTTAATTAAAAGCAGCAGCCAGGCAGCTCCCCACGTTGAGCTGCAGCTCAGCAAACCCTCCCCGTGTCCTCTGCCTGTGAGTCCTTCTGCAGGGCAAGATCAGAAACTGCCAAGCAGAAAATATTTCCTGACAAGAGCAGCCTTCACCTCTCAGCAATAACCTGCTGATCAGGCTCCTGTTGGGGCCAGGCAGGAACAAGGGCTGGGCTGAACCTCTCTGAGTGGACTCAGCATCCTAAAGAGGCACCGTGGGCTCTCCAGAGGATAACTCCAAGGGATAATGCCCTGCAGCTCACCTGGAGAAATCCCCTTCCACAGGAAATCACTCCAGTGCTCATGGACACGAGCCACCTCACACTTGCAGAGTCCTCAGGAGCTCCCAGGCACATGGTAAAAGATCATTTATGTTTGTGTTTAATTACCTGGCTGGCTACAGAGGCTTGTTCATGAAGAGATGCTGAAAGTCCTGCTGCAGATGAGTCTCAGTGCCCTACCCTGCAGCATGCTCCATCCCAGAGCAGGGATGTGACAGAACTTGATAGTTGCAATGCAACAATCTTTTTTATAGTTAGTGCAATAGTGTGCACCAGCCAGCCTGGTTCTAAGTTTGTTATTAAAACCTTAGGAATTCATCAAGGCTATTGGAACATAAATTGTGCCAAATTAAGAAAGAGGAGGAACCGAATACCAAGACCACAAGAGATGGACAAAGAGGACTGTGAAACACCAGGACTGTAACAATCACACACTCTGAGAAATGCAGGCAGAAAATGAGTGAACAAGACAAAGGCACCAATCAATAAGTGTGTACTTGGTATTTTGTACAATCTATAAAAGTGTGTGTAATATAAACCATAAACAGCTTCTGCTTGTTCATATTGGTCAGTAGTACAGGAGTCCTGGATTTCCCAATACTTGGGATTGCTGGCTGGGGGTTATGTACAAATTATAAATGGGACAAGACTGCTGGGGAACGTGCCTTGAGCTGTTGTATTTTCCAGCATCACTCTCATTACATGGTTATGACAATGGGAAGATGCCAGCAGCTCACATCTCAGGTTGCAAACAGAAAACTTAATGTTACAACTTACTTTAAAAGTTTTTTGACCAATCACACAAAGCAAAAGCATATTGACAGTAGTTCCATCCACTGTAAGCCCACGTACCTTTGATTAAAACAATGCTGGCTTATTTTGAATAAAAGACCTGCTTGTAAGCCTTGAAATACAATGTACAGAGCTCCATTATTAACCTTAGAACTTCCTAATATCTCAGTAGATAAACTTTTCTGCTTAGGGAGTTATTCTAGACAAGCATTAATATACACAGACCATTGTTCTATTTGCCCTTACTTTTCTACTTACACAATTTTTCTGCTGACCACTCTCATGGCTACTGCTCAGCTCCAATCCCATTTCTGCTGTCTCTGAGGCCTGCCTTTTGCAGCTTTCTTAAAACCCTCTGATTTTAAGGATTCCCACAACCTGGTAGCACCTCTCAGTGTTTATCTCTTCATAATACACTGAATTTGAGAGACAATGCAGGGTGTATTTCAGCTCTGCTGCATTCTGCCTGTACATTCTGAGGACAGACTCCCAGAACTGCTTCCTGGGTTCCTGCCACCACAGCAGCCCTGCCTGTTTAGCTGACTTCCACCTCTCTCATTTCTTGCTCCAGCAAATGATAACAAATTATTAATTTGTCTGCAGATGACATTTACTGCAGAAAGCAGAAAGCTACACCAAGGAGAATGGTGAGTACAATAGCTTAAGCATGTCTAAGTGCCAGCTACCAGGCACTGTCATCATAAAACAAATTAGCAGGGTTTGTGCTCTGCTGATGAAATAATAGTGTGTGCTGTGAAACCTGTACTCACAGACCAGCCCTGAACTCCAAAGGAAGCCTCACTTAACAAGCCCAGGGAGCTGAAACACAACCAATCACCACTTATCCATTATTCACATTTAACAAAGGGGAAATTTCTTGGGGGGAATTGCAGGCTGAGAGTGTGATTTCCTAACATTAGCAAAGGCACAGGACACCAGTCTAACTGTGGGTTTCACAGCATTCAGGTGAAAAACAAAAGTTATGTTAGAAATCGTTATTACGGGAGAAAGACAATGCCTTCCCTGAAAACTGTTAACCAAAAAAGTCAGGAACTCTTCCTGACTTTTCAAGGTGTGCATGCACAGATTCCTTTTTCTTTCTGACAAAACAGATATGCAGCCTGAATATGATGGAAAGTTTGAAAGACTGACTTGAAATTACAGATAACAACTGAAATTACAGGTTAACAACTTCAGCAAGCAGACTTGATCAGGCTACATGTTTTCCCTCTTGAATCACAAAGTAATAACCACAGATTAATTTAAGTCCTTGTGTACGTACCCAACACATCAACAGTTGCAGGGACACAAAACCATTAGAAGACACAAGAGGTTCGCATCTTTACTTCCTTTCAGGGACCTTACCCAGAATTTCTTATAGATAAAACTAATTACCCAAGTTTAATGACTGACAGCATTTCCTCAAGTGACATGAATAAATATTAGTGGTGCCTGCACCATTTCTGGAGCAGTTTAATGACAAGTAGAAGCAGAGGGGGTGCAGCATCACACACTCAGCCCTGGAGAAAACCTCAGGGTGCCTTCACGGGCAGGAGGGTTCTCAATGCTGCCATGAACCCACACCAACACCAAACCAGGCAAACTGAGATTTCCAGACAGTGGCTGTGGATGCCTGGCAAGCCACGGAGCTCTGAGCTCCAACTCCCCATCACCTCCATGCTCACACTGCACAGCAGATGGTTTTGCCCTGCTCTGGCTGTGTCCATCCAACATTTGCTGTTGGACACCAACTTCAGCCCATCACCATGGCCAAACCCCAGGAAATGTTCTCCATGGCTTTTCCGGAAAATTTCCAAATCACTGCAGCTGACTGGGCTTGATTACTTTTTTACTGACTTCTCATGAAATGCATATTTCCCACATATAAGTCTTACATATGTAACTTTTTCTTACAATTATTTTAGTCTCAGATGTTGGTGACAGCACACAGCAATCACACCAGGGAGTTTATCAAGGCAGAGATGCTGTTGCTGGATTAATGTTTCAGAATAATGACAATAAGTGATGCCAAGCAACAGATTGGCAAAATGAAAAATGTCAGCGTAGCTTTGAAAAATACATGTGAAGAATTATTTCTTTATTCATTTCTATTCTTAGGACTACTCTTAGCTTTTACTTATGTTCTACTCTTGGAATTTCATGTTCAATCTTACTTCAAATCTCAATCTTCTCCATAATTTCATTTGAAAATAGAGTTATTGAGTGTACACTGGCAGGAATGTGGGGTGTTTATTGATAAATTAATATTAGCTTCTAAATAAAATGTGTCTTAAAAATATTTGCTTTTCATAGATGCTACTAAAATTCCACCTCTTTAATATGTCAACAACAGAAATTTAATAAAGTTCCTTCCTTAAAATTAAATAACTTTTTTTTTCTATTATCTTCATATAAGCATCATTCAAAGTTGGCCAGTTAGGAAATTATATAATTAAAATTAACATTTATGATGAACACTTAAAAATATGAACACGAAGACAAGATTTGAGAAAAATGTCCATCTTGACTTCTCAAATTATTTTCTGAAAATCTCTGTCATCCACAGAGCTTGACAGCCCTCCAATAAATAACTAACTGACAATTCTCCCTTGATGCCACAGCACTTTTGTACTTTAGTTTTATCAGGTTTTGACTTGGCATTATCAGCTTTGATTATATTTTATGATATTCTACAAGTGTCTCATAAACCCAAATGAAAACATATTAAACTCTCTCCAACTTCCTGAGCAAAACTTCCTCAAACAGCACCAAGGACAGAGCAACATCATTTTTTTTCTCACTTTACCCATCTTGAAAAAGAGTATTTTCCAGTACAACTTTCCAGGATTATTTTCCACTCCAAATCCCAACACCTCTCTCTGCATTACAGGAAGACATATGGCTGAGTTGTTATAATAATTTATATGAAATTTATAATAAAGTAAAAAAAAAAAAACCAGCACTGAATTTCACAAAATGGGGAAATTTTTCATTTATCCTCTCATCATGTCCTTCTTTGCAGCTGCGGGTCAGATTTGAAGGACGTGGGCTGAATAAAGTCCTCAGAGATGCTGACAAGATGCCATCCTGCTCATTTTTGTAGTCTGCTTTATTTTCTGGAAAGAATAAATAATTTTGTGCTTCCTTGCCTAATCTGTCTGCAAACCATTTCCTTGTCAAATTATGCAGAATTTATGAATATTTCTGATATGACAAGAGCACGCATTCTTTCCTTGCTGCTTTTTCCCTCTCTGGAAGGGCTGTCACAGCCTTGCCAGGTTTCAGATACTGCTCTTCAATTAACATGTGTGGCCCATTTATCATTTAACATTTGTTAAACTATTGTTGCAGTTTCTCTATTGGGTCAATTGTCAGATAATACATATTTCCTTTTACTATTTTGAATGTCTCATTTTATCAATACCTCTCATATCTATCAACACCTCAATATTCCCTTTAATATACTAAAGATTATTTTCTACATCGAATAACCATCTTGTAGTTTGTGAGAGACAGGGTTAAATTTCCAATTCTCTCCAGATCAATAGTTATTCAACCAGTTTCATCCTGAAATAGTTTTATCTCTGGTTTTTAATACCTTCCCTCATTTGGTTTACAAGTGTTTCCTAATCTCTGAGGAAAAACAAAACCGTCAGACAAAAAAAAAAAACATCCAAAACTTTTCATAGTTTCAGAGGTAACAAATGAAAATGCAAAAAGCATAAAGAACAGGAAAAATCCCTTTCAGCTGCATGCATGAGAGATCCATATGGGAGCCACTGCACTGGCTGCACAACCCAGATGAATAAAGGGAATTTCTGCAGTGATGATGTGTTATTCATAAGCTCACAGTTTAGAATACTCTGCAGAGGTGCTGTGGAATTTTTCTCATTGAGGGTCTCTAATCTCAATCTCCCTTTTCCCCCTAATTTCATAGATCTCACAGAAGCTCAAGGGGTGGCTTGGGAAATCATCTTTTTTGGGGCCATTTGTGCTTTTTGGGTTTTTTCAAAGTCAGACAACCCTGAGCTTGGTTTTGCCCAAAACACCAAAGTGTAGATATATAATGCAGATCTGCAAAATAATTATTTTTCAGGACCACTCAACCTCCATGTGTTCCTTAAAATAGATCTACATAAACTTAAGCGTGCCTAGAGGAACTGATTTCAGTTTCATCCATTAGGTTTAAACATTTTGAGAAGCTATTATACATTACTGAGTTGAATAAAGGCCAGCTAGAAGAGATGGAAAGATTTTGGTTTTTTTATCGGGAATATGTCTGATATTCTCTGGCAGACAAGCACACTTGATCAAGGGTATTTCAACAAGAGTATTAAGATTTTTTACAGGGAAAAATAAAACTCAATAGGTCCACACTCAAATGTCCTACACTGGGCTGGTAAGACAGCAGGTGAATTTATAAATTAGAGAAAAATTTTATACAATGCCAAAGCTTTAATTTTAACCTGGTATTTTAATCTTAATGTTGTTCCTGGTATTAATATTAGAATGTTGTTACATTTTTAACAAAATTTTCTACTTAAACCGGCAAAACAAACTTGTTTTTTGTGGCTTTACACTTTCTACTTTGCGATATTTCCATTCCGTGCGAGTCCACTGGACAAATTAAACATGGTGGGGTTCAAAGATTTATCTCCAACACGAGCTTTTTAATTTTTTCATCAGTTGCTGAACTTGTTTGTGTTATGCTGCAAGTGTAACTCTGCATGATCAGAGTGGCAAGGGAACAAGACATATGCATGAACTCTATATAATGGATGTTTACAATATTCTCCTTTTCAGCTCTTCTATCTCGAGAGCAGCACAGTCTCAAGTGAAAACGAGTGTCTTACAAGTGAAGTACTGAAATTCCATTTATTATTAAGCAACTTCTGCTCCAGCTTTTCGATCCTTTTATCAGACAAGTCTCATTGTTGCAATGCTTGATTGTTATTTTATGGCCGGACTTAAAAAATAGAACAATTCAAATGATTTCTTTGTCTTGTATTTTTAAATATAGCAGCACGAGTGGGGTTCTTTCCAGATGAAATTATTTATGTGGTGGCAGAGGTGGTTTGCCAGCATGATCAAAACCAAGGGGTGATGGATCCTGCCCTGCCAGCCCCACACAGGAAAAATTACCTTAAATCCAATACAATGAGGTGAGATTTGGGGTTGAGGTCACCCAGGCAGGTGTTTTCTCCACTGTTTGAAAGGAACCATGCAAAAATCAAAACTCTCTGCTCCTGAGCTCCACCAATTTTTCATCAATTTTTCATCATCACAGGTGTGGGCAGGGATGGCAGGAGCAGCACCCACGTGGCACAGAGCCCAGCCATTTTGGGTGAGCAATCTCACTTATTAGGGGGAGAAAAGGGATTCCTGTGAAACAGATTCCAGATTACTCATGAAAAAAAATTTCTGTCACTTTTAGCCTTCCTGGTTGCCAGGCCTTGACAAGAACTAAAGAATCTGGTCCCTGAATGATAGAGGTTATAAGTGTAAAAACCAAAGCCTTTGTAACAGAAAAGTCTCAAATATTTTATCATTAAATAAAAAATTATCTAACTTACAGTTCTCTACTGAGCTCTCCTTTCTCTCAACAAAACTGAATGAAAATTATAAAAGGAATAATCTGAAGAAAAATTAATCCATTTCTTAGAAATTAAGCCCCAAATCAGCAATTTGATTGACGAAAGAGTGTTGGAAATCATCCTAGATCTAGGATGGCCACAGAGCTGCCATCATTTGGGGTCCTTAACAGCATCTGGAATAATAAAGGGAGGGAAAACTTTTAGCATGGTTTCTTCGCTGCAGCCTTTCTTCTGTCATAATAATTAAGGCAGAGACAATATTATGAGTACATTCTGCCCATTTTAACCAGATTTACTGCAAAACAGTGTGTGCAATTCCATTAATAGAAATGAGATGTGCTCAGCTTTTGAGCTGCATCTCCACCTCCAAGTTCAGCAGAATTTTTCACAGTAAATATTTTAATGGTTCTTACACAAAGCAGGGGGGAAAATAACAGAATTATAAAATGGTTTGGGTTTGAAGAGACCTTAAAGATGATTTATTTCCACTCCTATGCAATCAATGAGCAGGGACACCTTCCTCTGTCCCAGGCTGCTCCAAGCCCCAATGTCCAAACTGGCCTTGGGCACTTCCAGGGATGCAGGGGCAGCCACAGGCCTGCCCACCCTTTTATCCTCAGATAAAAAGTTACAGGACAACTTAATTTATTAAATTTATATTTATATATAATTTATATTTATGTTTCTATACTATTATATAATTTGTATACAATTATATTTATATTTCTATACTATTTTATAAAATTTATATCTAGTATATATTCGTATATACGTGTATATATACTAAATGTATATATATACTATATATACTATATGTACTATATATAGTATATATATAGTAATATAGTATTAGTATAAAGTATATATATACTATATATATAGTTTAATATACTATATAATAATAATATAGTATTATATTATATAGT
Source organism: Melozone crissalis (assembly GCF_028551555.1). Taxonomy (NCBI): domain Eukaryota; kingdom Metazoa; phylum Chordata; class Aves; order Passeriformes; family Passerellidae; genus Melozone; species Melozone crissalis. The sequence continues at coordinate 20,598,907 of NW_026535846.1, read as the reverse complement.
ATTATATTATAATAATATTATAATAATATATAATAATATAGTACAATATGGTATTATATTAGTATTATATAGTATAGTATAGTATATAATACTACTATACTAAATAATACTAGTATACTAATATAATATAGTATATATATACTATATATATAGTATAAATTCTAGTATAGAATTTATATCTAAACTAATCAGAACAGACTATGAAACTGAGCATTAAATATTTCATTGAATTTTGCTACAGATAAGGGATAAGGAACAGCTCAGCTTGAGGAATTACCCAGGTTAAAGTGCAATAATTACTGGGAAGAACTTCCAGGCAGTTCCGAGGATGCCCAGAAAGGCAGAGGCTGCAGGTGATGCCACCCCAGACCCACTCAGAGCATCCAGAGCTCCTGGACACAGACCTGGGCCCTGCACAGTGGACACTCTGTACCCTCCACAGGCTGACATTTCAGATAAATTCCTGAATATTCACTCCATGCATTATGCAGAGTGCAATAATTATATTTTTATAGCTGCTGGATGGGCACGGGTCAGGGTTTCTGCAAGGTTGCTTTTCCATTTGTACACAGGAAAATATTGTCGCAACTAGACTGTTAAAAATTGTTCAATTAAAAAAGATCTAGCAAAGAGAAATTGTCGGCTGAACATGTAAACAGGCATTACACTTCAGTATAATAGAGGCTGTTTAGAGAATTTATTAAAAAACCGTGAAGGAATTAGGATTTCAGGTCAGTAAAAAAGGAAAGTATAAAACTACACTGAAATAGTTTCCTTTTTTCAACTTTTCTGACTGGATTTCAATCATCATTTCAAAGGAGTTCAGTGACTAACATTCCTGCAAACAGCACCCATTTGTGTTTACCCCTTTTCATGGCTGTTTATACTGGGAAAATTAAATCCCACAGAAGAAGCTGCCAGGTGACTCTGGTGTTTGCTCTGGCAGATGTTATCTGTGGACAAAGCTCTGCTTATCTCCAGGTCTCCTCTGCTCTCCTGATTGCAATCTCATCTCCCTTGTCCTTGGGATCTCCTGCCTTCAGCTTGTTAAATATTCCGGGGGAAGTTTATGGACTTTCCTTTATGGACCTTCCCATAACCTCGATTAAAAGTCTATGGGGACCTGAATGCTGAAAAAAGCTCCTTGTTTGAAAAAAAAGGAAACTTGAGTTCACTGTGCTGATTTCTGTCTCACTAATGGTATTTATAATCAGCAGTCACTGGCATGGAGTGAAGACCAGAGGAGAAAATGATCAATCAAACTTCTCTGGTTAATAATTATTGTGTTATCAGTACCTGATTTCAGTAAGGGGGATTTTTGGGAGCAATGCTGAGAGGGAGTGGAAAGCACATAAAAAAAAAAATCAAAATAAAATATTTTTAAAATTTTAAAAAATCTAAGAAAACAGAGAAATACTCTTTCCAGACCTGCAGATTGTTTATCTTTGACCCCTCTGAAGAGGAACCCTGTCAGTGCTGTGAAGATGGAGTTTCTGTGGGCTCAGATTCCTCCATCCCCAGAGAATTGCTGCAGTCCTGCTCTGCCTGGAGCCTCTCAGTGCCTTGGATGTGTTTCCACACCTCAGGCATTCATTCTGGGTCCTCCACTTTTTACCAGTGAAACATGACAGGAAAACAAGCAGACAAGCAAATTGTCCAGGTGCTTTTCAGTATTTTTTCTGTCAGAGAAATTAACACTCAGAGCCAGCTGAAAAGCAGCTCAGGGTGCTGAAGGAAATCTCTGAGTCACTGCTGAGCATCTTTCAAGTTTTTACACAGTACAGGAGGCTCCCACCCCCTCAATCATTTACTTTGTCATTGTCTCCTTTTTCTATTCTTGGTCTTTGTTCATCTTTCAATAATGGACAGAGATCCTTTATTTTATAATTGTCAGGGTGATTAAAAACCCATCAGGTAATTTTGTGCCTAACTATTATATCCTTTCTGCTTTAGGCTTCAAAATAATTTGCTCTGAGTGATAGACCTATTTCTGATCAAGGCATACTAAATGGAAGATGTCAAATTTTATTGTGCCTTCACAACTATATCAGTGCAAGATGCAGTCGTTTTCTTCATCAGCACTTGGAAATTATCTCAATATGGGAGGAAAAGAGCATGAAAGACAAGCAATGTCAAGAATTAAAACTGTGCTTAAGCCTTAAGTAGAGCTGCTGCAGGGGATCCTATATTGCCAAACACAGTCCTCAATCACACATCAAATATTTGCCACATGACACTCAGAGGGTTTTGTGGAGACAGAGTCATCTGTCTGCAGTCATCTTCATCACATCCCAAGAGCAGTGGGACAAAAACATTCAAACCAGCCTTGCACAATAAATCAGATATAACATCATGTTTAACATTTCAATAAGTCTTTCTTTTTCCATAAAAACTATCAGTCAGTGCTTTACTTTTAATTCTTCCTCAAATATACAAAAACAGGAGGATGAGTAAGATACAAATTCTAACTGTCCCAAGGCTCTTATTTCCAAGGAAATAAGAGAAATATTGCTAGCCTCAGGAAAAGCTCCCTCTTCATCATATTTGATTACCACAGATCACAGCCCTCGAAGAAATGATGATGAAAATGAAAACATATGTTCCTTTCATTATTACTGTCTTTTATTGAACTGTCCTTGAACTGAAGTGACTTTGTGTGCACTTCTGTTTGCTATATACAATTCCAAAGATGTATATACAGATTCTATTAAACTATAATCATGCCTGCCTTTCTGAGTGGATTCCCCATGTGCTGCATTGATTGGGATCCCTGCATAAGATGCAAACCACTGGAGAGCTTTAAACAGCTATATTCTTTCTAAAGTACTCTTTAATTAATGTTGTCTGGAGCACTAATTATGAAAGCTTGTAAAGCCTAAAGCCTGGAAACACTTATGCACCTACTTAACTGTGCTCACTCAGGGTAGACCCACTGAGTTCCCTGGAAGTGCTCAGAGGAGATAATTTCAGTACAGAACGCAGGTTCAAAGCTCTGCAGGGCTGTGTCCAGAATTTTGCCCCCTGATTTTGCCAATTTTTTACCTTCCAGGGGCAGGTCTGGCTTTCCCCAGCAAAGCTCCCTGAGAGTGCCTTGGAGAAAATGTTGAATGAAGCAAAACAGAGCCATCAGTCAGAGGGAGATGAGATGGATGCATCTGCAGATACATATGTTGAGATGCAAAAGTAATTTGCTCACATTATGGAGGCAGATAAATATGCAGAGATGTGCACACATGCAAGCAGATCTCCTCCACAGTGGAAAGTACTGACATTAGAATAAAAGCCAAATTACTGTTACTGTCGGTGGAAAACTCCTAAATCTTTTTTAAAATAGGATGCTCACATTTCTAATTCTTTGCCTTTAACATTATAAACCATTTTTATTTTGCTTTACAGATTCCTGTCTGTTTAACTAACAGGAAAAAAAAAAAAAAAAAGAAAAAGAAAAAAGGAAAAAGAAGTTTTAACTGGATTACAAAACTTGCCATTCCTTAGTGGAAATAGAGGTTTTTGCTCAGGTAACTCTTCCTGCAATTCCTACACCCCAGGCCAGCAGAGGGATCACCAGCTCCTCCAGGCAGAGAAGGGTGGCAGGAATTACAGCACGCAGCCACACACTCAGAGCTCACTCTGCCTTCATTTATACACTTAATTATCCCTGCAGTCCTCAGGAGCGGTGCTGCTCCTGACAGGGTTGAGAACTCATTTTATACAAGGTGTGATTTCCTTGGGACAGCCTCCCCTGGTGCTGCCAGGTGTGGGGAGGAATTGTTTGCACTCTCTGAGGATCACTGAGCCTTTTCCCATCTCACACAACAATGGTGCAGATTTGCAGTCCATTTCTGTAATGCAGGAGTGACTGGGGAACTGAGAGAATACAAATGAGACATTATCATTTGATCTACAGCATTTCCTTAAAATTCCAAATCTTGCTACAGGAGCTCTCATGCATGCTGAACACCATCATCATTAGATAATTACTCATTATAAATGAGCACAGGCTAAAGGCAGACATGCTGTTCAGCTTTCCAAGCACATGCAACTTTCAATGTTAAAATGAAAATATAATATAATTCAAAACTTGGGGTTTTTCTGATCAAAGGTGCTGAATTTACATCCAGGTAGTTTGTTTTCCAGGTGACTGGGGAAAATGGGGCTCTGTATTATTCAGCCACTGGCAGAATCTCAGAGTTAAAGATTATTTCAAACTTAGATTTGAAACAAAGTTCTCCTTTTCTGCTGTACATTAAAGCTATAGGGGTGGCTGTACATCAAGAATGGTCTTTTATCTAGGTCTGTCATTGCTGAAAATCCAAGCACTCTCTTCAACCACCCAAAATGCCTTCATGTCCAATTTATTTGCATTTATTCATAGAAGATATATATCTGAAGATCTATCACTTTATTTATTGCCCTTCATAGTGAAATTGGGCATGGCTGTACTTACTACAGAGTTCCCTAATTTATGTCTTGGCTTTATAATTGCAGGCAGCAATTGTAGTGATTTATAGATTGATAGTTCTGGCTATTAACCACTTCACAGCTGCATTATATTTGCTGAAAGATCATTTTGGGGACTGATCCCAAATTGACCAGACAGCCTGGGTAACTTCTGTCCCAGTATGGACCCCAAAGTTAAACTGGGGAAATATCAATACAGCAGGAGTACCCAAAACCCCTCTGACACCAGGGCTCACTCAGGGGTACACAGATTTTTAATAATCTGAGCTAAATTTGATTTCTTTTGGGAAGAGAATATTACAAACTCATCATTCTGCTGCTGAATATGTGACCAAGCTGAAGCATGTGAAAGGAAAATGAGGAGAAAATCTGTGCTGAGTGAACTGCTCTGTCCACAGCTTCAGAGCTCTTATTTTCCTCCTCAGAGCCATTCCTCTGTCTGCTCTATTTAATCAAAGCTGCAAATTGCCTTGTTCACTCAGGGTTGCTTGTATTTTTTTTTTTTTTCCCCCAAACAAAGCAGCACAATCAATGCAACATTACTGGTGCAGTTTATACATCTTACACATGAAACCAGAATTATTTTCACATCAAACAAACCGGGTCTTCTAGCTCGAGATTCTCAAAGAGTAATTTACAAATACATTTTACAGCTTCTTCTGGCACGAGCAGGAGTTACATAAATTACTGACACAAGGGGAGGGAAAAGGCAAGATCCATCAAGGACTCCAGAGAGAGATGCCTTATTCCTATAAAACACAAAAGGAAAGTGGCATCTCACTTTTCAGCTGAACTTCTCTTCTGGAAAGTGAATATTTTTGGAATAGAACTAAAACACTGGGGCTTATCTCACTGATTTTACAGTTTTCTGTTTCAGAGCAGAATCTTAGCAGAAGCTCAGAGAAAACACTTAACATTCAAACACGTTCCAGAAATACCACCAATACTGGAGTAAGAAAAAACCAAAACACAAAACCACATTTGTCTTCAAAGGGATTTCTGCTGAGAGAAAAATCTGCTTTATTTTTCTCTATTTGTTACCATGGACATCTGAATAAAGATAGTATATTTTTACTGGAACCATCTTCTACTGCTGTGGGGAAAAAAAAATTTTTAAAAAATTGCCATCTGCCTTAAATATGTCCCTCTTCTAGCAAGAAGTTGCACTTGCCACAAAGACCATGGTGATTTTGATTTGCATCAGGTACATTTGGAGTAAATACCTGAGAAAGATCTTGTGTCTACAGAAATATTTTAACAATGGAAAACAAATATACCTTAATTGTGTGTGTGTGTATATATATATATATATATATATATATATATATGTATTAACATGAGATTTAAAAGCCTTTTGATGATGTATCTTGAATATCTTGTTGTAGTCACAGCTTCACTTTGGCAGGGTTTTTATTTTATTTATTTTTTTTTCTTTCTTTCCTTTTTCGCTAATCTCTTTCTTCCCTTTTACCAGCTCAGATTGAATGAGAAATGCTATCTTTAACCTTGAGATCCCTGTTCTTGTTGGTTTGTATCATAATCTTATTATTTAGAAGCAAATCTTGCTATTTAACATCTCACCTCAGCATGCAAAGCGCTCATGGATTAGAGAATATTTCCTGGGGGGCAGAGGATGGAGGGAATGTGAATTAGGAATGCAGCTGCCTGGCTGTGCCACTCTCGCAGAAAATAAATAAAAATATAAAATAAATCTCTGTGACCCCCTGTTTACTCTTCTGTGCTTATTTGCAAATTGTGCATTACAGGTCAGGGACTGTTGAGTGCAGAACACCATTGCCACTTTCTCCCAGTGCCTGTAAATAGCAGGGTGCAGTTACAGCTTAAAGGAAAATCAATTTTTAGAGCATAAATGCAGCACAATTCTGTTCTCTATATCCCAGAGCCTCATCAGTGCTGCAGTTGAGAAGCTCTCCTGCATTCCAGGGGTGCAGGGCTGGTTGCTGAGCTCACAGAGTGGGTGAGCTGTGACACAGCTGCTGATCCTTGGCCAAACAAACAGAATTTTTCCAGATCCAGTGAAATTACAGAGAAATTAATGATTGGCAACGCAGCCACAAAGGCCAAGGGAGATAAGATATTTCTGAGCATGGAAAAGAAGAAAACGTGAACTGCTCAGGACACAGGAGCTCACCCTGGCACCTCCACTGGGAAATGGGAGAGTGGGTGCAACGTCACCCTGGGGAAAACACCTGAAAACACCTGAAAACACCTAAAAACCTGCGAGCACCTGAAAACACCTACAAACACCTGAAAAACACCTAAAAAGCACCTAAAAATACCTACAAACGCCTGAAAACACCTACAAACACCTAAAACCACCTGAAAACACCTACAAACACCTACAAAAACCTACGAACACCTGAAAACACCTACAAACACTGAGAAACATTGAAAAACACCGAAAAACACTGGAAAACACCTACAAAAACCTACAAATGGCTAAAAACACCTACAAACACCTACAAAAACCTACAAACACCTGAAAACACCTACAAAAATGTAAAACAACCAGAAAACATCTGAGAACGCCTAAAAACACCTACAAAAAACCTAAAACCATGTTAAAACATGTAAAAACACCTACAAAAACCGAAAAACACCTGAAAACACCTACAAACACCTAAAAACCTGCAAGCACCTGAAAACACCTACAAAAACCTACATGCACCTGAAAACACCTACAAACACTGAGAAACATCGAAAAACACCAAAAAACACCTACAAAAACCTACAAATGGCTAAAAACACCAGAAAACACCTACGAAAACCTACAAACACCTGAAAACACCTGCAAAAACGTAAAACAACCTGAAAACATCTGAAAACACCTAAAAACACACACCTACAAAAAACCTAAAACCACGTTAAAACATGTAAAAACACCTACAAAAACCGAAAAACACCTGAAAACACCTACAAACACCTAAAAACAGCTGAAAAAACCTAAAAACGCCTAGAAAAGGCTAAAAATCACCTGAAAACACCTATAAACGCCTATAAAAACCTACAGACACCTGAAAACACCTACAATCACTTACAAACATCTGCAAACACCTGCAAAAACCTACAAACACTTGAAAACACCTGCAAAAATTTAAAACCACCTGAAAACACCTAGAAAAACCCCAAAACACCTGAAAACACCTACAAAAACCTGCAATTACATGGTGACAAGAGCATTTACCAGCAGTGTTGGTGATTGTCACTTGTCCCTGACACATCCTCAGGGAGCACCAGGACGATGCTGCATTAAAAGCTGCACTGGAGCTGCAGCATGGGGCCACAGAGAAATCTGCTGGGAGGGAAAGGAGAGCTCTGGCAAAGTCAAAAATTCCTTTTTTCCATGGTCATGAAACGAGGCTGAGCCAGCCCCATCCGTTTCAGCCTTGTTAACCTTCTGTCTTGATGGAAATGAGCAGCCACAGTTTCTGCTAAATAAATTCTGTGAGTTTTAGTGGATGAAGCATTGCTCTGTTCCTGTCAAAGAGTTGTGCAGCACAGCTGGTTTTTAACAAATCCCTATTTTCACTTGCTGACATTTGATTATCATTATGTATATGAGGTTCTTCAGGCTGTGAAGCACGTTCTAACAAGAAATATTAATGTCCCCCCACATTTACCATCTTTTATCCCCATTCAGCAAGAATAGGTGTCATACAAAAGAGGAAACATCTGCTTCCTTGCATTATGATTTCTCTTGAACTCTTTAGATGGGAGATACAGAGTTGATAGCAGAGGTTAGAGATGAATGTGCATAGTAAAACCCTGTTCCTTTGTATCTGTGCTCCAAAGGGGAAACAAATCCTAAAATTCAGTATTATAAAAAGCATAAAGAAAATTATGAGGCAGCTTTTGCACTTTTAAAATCTTTCTGAACCTCAGCAGACGTAAAATAAAAAAAATAAAATAAAATGTAGGAGGAAGCATCTCATCTTTTTTCCAAAAGTTAACATCTTTTAATTATAAATCCTTGAATGGAAAACTGGATAATTCAATATCCAAGCAGATTATTTAAGTGTTTATATGCTTTGAATCATAAAAATCATGCTGTAATAATCTGAACTCCTAATTCTCACATGACCCTACACACAGACACAACAGATGCAATTCCATTCTCAGGATGGAGCAGCACAAGGAAAAGGAGCGGCTTCATTTACAGAGGGACCCTTTTTTCACAATACTCTGAATACATTCCAGGTTAGGGCAATCAGGGGGTGATGGAGAAAGAGCCCTGTGATCTTCACAAAAAAGAGAAATGAGGAGCTAATTTTAGAGACAGAAGGATGAGAGGTCAGCCCCAGCAGAATCTGTAATCGGTGATATTTGACCCTCTATAAAAAAAATGAGTATGTGTATAAAGAAAAGCTTTAATATTGGTTCTAATGAGATAAAAATAATTTTTGCCTTTATGGTTTTCAAAGTGCTTTCACTCACCACTCCTATTTCCTTTTATTGCCACTGTTTTTCTTTCTATGTACTACAACTAAGGAGGAGAGGCAAAGGTTGCCTTTCTATTTCTAAATAGTTCTTTGGTGTATGATTAGTGTGTGACAGGAATAAAGCCTTTCTTGCTAGAGAAAGGTTTGCTTTCTTTTAAAGTATTAGATGAGGGCCAGACTCTATAATATCTCACCCTATGGAGGACACATCTGCTGGGACACTGGGTTTGGAACATCACTCAGATAAAAGAGCAACTATTGAAATAGCATGATTGTTCTTGCTGGAGCTCCACAGACACAGGGTTATTTAGAATGAGAGGAACTGAAGTCCAGCAGACCATAGAGCCATGTCCTTTTCCTGGAAATAGCATTTTGGATGGATCAATTGGTGCTTCCTATGATATTATTATTATTATCATCATTATCATCATTATTATTACTATTATTACTATTGTTACTTTTATTATTACTGTTTATTGTTAATATAAGTGCAGAACTTTAATTTGATGTGTCAAGGCTTTAGGCAGAGCTTTAGCTCCTGCAACAAGGATCACAACAGAGCCGTTTGGGACCAAGACATGGCAGGGACAGAGATGATTCCAAAGGAGCAGGAAAAGTTGAGGGGTTATCCAGTTCTGCTCTACCTCACTCTCCCACCCTGTTATCCCATCCTAGCCAAGATATTCACCATGGCTAAAGTGACACAAACCTGAGGGACACAAAAAGCATTTTCAAAACACAGCCCTCAGGTCAGTGTTGAGGGGACTATCACTTTGATTTTTTAAGATTTTCTAAGCTTTTTGATGTTGATATTTTTGTAGCAAACTTTCTCGCACACTTCCTGTACATAACTTATTGTTCTGCATTTTTTTATGAAAGAAGAGAGATTTAACAGACTGTTAGTTTGTCCAGTGACTGAATTCCCCCAGGGTGGTGCTGGCCCAGCAGTGCCAGATCCTCCCCTCTCAGCTCCTGCCCACATTCACACCAGCAATGGGATTGACCCTGGGCAATCAGAAATCCCGGAGCTAACTGATTTGTACAGGTAAAATAAAAACAAGAGCTGATTTGCACATGGAAGCCCTGCTAGCATGCGCTGTTTGTGGTACAGATCTGCTCCACTTGCGTTCTACAGGTGTTTGTGATGGTTTTACTGCAAACTGCACTGGGAGCAGAAAATCAGCCCAACAGCCCCAATGTGCTCAGAGCCCACAAACACAGGGCCAAATCCTCTCTGTAATCCTGGGATTTCACCACCTGATTCCAACTGAAAGGTGGGAATGGATGTGTACAAACCGAGACAGCACGAGGCCAGGCTGGGAACTGTGAGATGGGGACATGGGGCTGGAGCTGCTGACTTCAGCAGCACCCAGAGCTGCCTCTGAAAACATTTAACACCAATTAGAATGTCGCCGGAATTAATCAGAGCACTACTGACTCACACAGCACCGGAATAAAGCAGAATCCCCGCAAAACCCTGCCACTAACTAGGAACAGCAACATTATTTATGGGCATTGAACAAAAAGGTGAGAATCTCACCCTCTGGTGTAATATAAATCCAGAAGTATAATCATAAATATTTTGCCCAGGTCTCTCCAGCTCAAGGCAGGCAAATATATTTTATTTTTGAGAGTGAATACATCATATCAGTGAGCTGTAGGGCTCACAAAGAGTGCCAGTGGCTGGAATAGCAGCAGGAACAGGGACACCAGCCCCTGTTCCCCTGATGAGCAGCCTGCACAAGGCTTGCACAGCAACCAGAAAATTAAAAAAAAAATCACAATGCCAATCATACAACCTCCAAAAAAGACAGAAACAGCAGTTTATTAACAATATGCTGCTTTTCCAGACAGCTAAAAGTTATTTGAAGAGTATGGGTAAAAAACATCTCCCCTATTCAGGAATATATGGATACAAATGACCTTTTGGAACAATTCTAGTTGTTCCTAATGCATGCTTCAAGACTGGATCAATCCTGTTTCCCTACCAAAAGTTAAATCAGATTAAAGGATGACCACATCTCTACACAAACAAGAACAACAGAGACTGGGTTTATTGAGTTGATCAGCCTTGAGTCAGCAAATGCTGTGACTTGAAATGCACCACCACTTGGGAATCTGCTTTGTTCAACAAATACAATTTTTCTATTTAATTTCTAAGACAGACTGGTAGCTGCAGACAGTCTTTAAATATATTTAGTGATATATATTTTTCATTAATCACAGTAGAAATCAAGTAATAAATTATGATGCTTCAAATCAAATTATAATTATGAATTTTTTCACATGGCTTAAATTATACAAAAGAGACAATTTTTCCCCCCATATTTCCATTTTTAAAACAGGAACTCAACGCTAAAAAAAATCTTAATATTTGATATTGCTAAAAGCTCCTCTTGCAGCGACTGATTAGCTTGATTTGGTAGAAAAAATAGAAATTGCATCATCTGTGTTTTTCTGCTCTTAGAAGAAGAAAGAAGAGAAAGTTTGAGACAAAGTAGAGAGACGGTCAGAGCTGAAAGGAGTTTGGAAAACTGGAGGGAAGGAATTTGTTCTCTCTCCTCCTCTGCCCCACCAGCCTGCTCACCACAGCAATCTATTTTAGAACTTTCATAAACAGAACAAATAGGATTATCCATTACCATGTCAGCTTAGTGATAACATATATATATATCGCAGAACATCTGCCACTAAATCACTGTTTATAAATGTCAGATCTCATTTATTATTAAAAATACCCCACCAAAACAAATGCTTTAAAGGCTCCTCATTATTCCATGAGAAGTGAGTGAAGGTGGAGCTTTTCTTTGCAACCTCTTTAGACAGAGTAACTCCTATTATAAACCTCAGTCAAGAATTTCCTTAAGTTGCATTCACAAATATGTCAGCATTGCCTGAGTTACTCCATCCCACTCTGCAGTCCAGAAATTCCAGCTTATTTTCCCCATTGATTTTCCTCATCAATCCCCATTGATTTTGCATAAAAGAATATAGTGCATCTCAGAAAACTTGCTTTTATCTTCCTTTTCTTCAAAGAGTAGATCAAGGTTTTATATTCTGATATCAGCAATAAAATAGCTAAAATTTACTTTAAAAATAATTTATAAAGAGTGATCCTTATACACAGAAAGTATAAAATTTGAAAATTCAGTTCTGTGTTTATAGTGCTGTGTTTGACTGAGAGGCCAAGTGGGACAATCTTTTTGCTTTTGCATTTTTTAATTTAATTTGCTTTGTCCATCTTCCCCTCTTTGTGTCAGCTGCTTTAATAACTCTTAAGTCAGGCGCCCAGGGATCAAATTACCAAATCGTGGAATTATTTCTGAATATGCAATCTGGATCCTCTCAGGTACAAGTGAAAATCTGCTTGCAAAAGCCACTCATCTGTATCATTGCAAATTGACCTCTCCAGTCTGCCCTTTGAGCCACTCTGCAGGCAGGAACAAATCCAGAATATCATCATGGTTTTTTTTATAGGAGTTTCTCTTGGCTTGCTTCACTCCCTATAACTAAAATTGTTTGAATAACTTGATAACTAAAATTATTTTTATCAAAAACATATAACTTATAACAATATAATAAACAGAATATAAGAATTATGATATATAATATTATAATTTTTATAATAGTTATAGAATTATATATAATATATAAAATTATTATAGTATAGTTATTATATATTATAATATATAATAACTATAATACCATAATATAATAACTATAATAACTAAATTTATATTATATTATATTATATTATAGTATATTATAGTATAGTATAGTATAGTATAGTATATTATAGTACAGTATAGTATCGTATATTATAGTATATATTATAATATTATAGTATATGTTATAATATGATAATATAATATAACTATAATTTACTGTTATAAATAAAATGATTTTTAGAAACAAAGAGCTGAAACATCTGGAAAATCCACACAGCTTGAAGTCTCAGTGCCCTCAAACAGGTGCCAGGCAGACAGAAACTGCCCCCTAAGGGAGACACACAATAAAACAGGAATGGGGAGCTCATCCTGGTGGGGATCTCTATCAGATTCCCAAATTTTAAATCCCACAGGGGGGTTTAGAGCCCTCAGAGTCAGCTCGGGAGGCTCCCAGCTGTGATTCATGGTGCTCTCACTGGGGTCACACTGGGCTGGCCCTTCACAGAGAGCTACAGAGCCCTGCCCAGCCTTTACATTCCCCCACCTACGTGCGAACTAATTTGATTAAAGGTAGAAGATCAATCAAACTCTATTGCCTCAGAAAGATTAATTACCTCAGCACTTTCTGACTTAATTATTAGCGCTCAGCCACGGGGTTAGAAAAGCCCAATGCAGCAGGAGTTAAGGGGCCCAATGGGCAGATGTGGGAGACTGGGATGTGTTTTAGCCTGAGATTTGTTATCTTTAACTAATGACAGCTTCTTTCTTTTTTATTCAAGCTAGGCCTAAGTGTGTTTATAACTCAGCAGCAGCCCAACTAAAATATTGCATCTCAACCTTTCTGGGGAAATAAAAAGTACAGAAGGTGGGAAGGAAAAAAAAAAAAAACAAAACTGAAAGCATAGTTAAAAAAATTCTATCTGTTGGCAGTCCAGTTTTTGGACAGGGAACAAGAAACTTCAGACTTTGTAGATTTACTTTTTCTTATGCCCCAGCATGAGGTCTGAAATCCAGCTGCCAGAGCATCTTATTGATGATGCTTAAAGAGTATATTTCAGCAACTGCAGAGTTTCTGATTATCAGACAAGTCAGCATGGCAGAGAACTCGGGCATTTTTCCCAGGGACAATGAGCTCCCTGTCTGCAGCCCTGTGCTGACCCTTTCTTCTCCATCAGGCAGAGGCACAGGATCCCTGCCCAGGCTGTCCCTGAGCTGCTGGCAGGGCTGGGGACAGCAGGGACAGCTCCTGTCACACCCTGGCTGGTGGTGACACGGTGACACTGCCAGCCTGGTGGTGACCAGCCCTGTGTCCAGCTGGGGCCAATGGTGGCATGGCCACACTGCCAGCCTGGTGGTGACCAGCCCTGTGTCCAGCTGGAGCCAGTGGTGGCATGGCCACACTGCCAGCCTGGTGGTGACCAGCCCTGTGTCCAGCTGGGGCCAATGGTGGCATGGCCACACTGCCAGCCTGGTGGTGACCAGCCCTGTGTCCAGCTGGGGCCAATGGTGGCATGGCCACACTGCCAGCCTGGTGGTGACCAGCCCTGTGTCCAGCTGGGGCCAATGGTGGCATGGCCACACTGCCAGCCTGGTGGTGACCAGCCCTGTGTCCAGCTGGAGCCCAGAGCAAACTGAGGCTCAGCAAACACTGAATTTCACCCCTGGATTTCACATCCCCAGCCTTGAAGAGTCACCTCCTGTGTGACACGCTGGGTTTGCTGCTCTCACAGACGGAGAATTAATTTCCCCGCTATCTCACAAGTTTATCCAGCTCCTGTTTACAGCCAGGTTGAATTCTCATGCCCTGCTTCTGTACTTCCTCACTGGTCTCATCTGCAGCCCCCAAATTTCCAGCCCTGGCTGGTTTACAGGCAGCACCAGCCCATTCCCTGGGACCAGCCCAGTGCTGCATTTTGGTTTTCCCTCCCTGCTGCGGTGTGAGAGCAGCCCCAGGCAGCCTTTACCTTGCAGTTTGAACGAGCCAATATTAATTCCTTTCTCTGTATATGGGCATCCCATTCCCCTGTTATTAACAATATTTCTTTATGCCTGTTTCTCATGAGAATTCACCTTTAATGTGGGAAGCCAGCCCTATTCATAACAGGCCTGTTATGGTGTCAGCCCCTCCCTGGGGTTTTTTCTTTTCTTCTTTTTTTCCCTCTGCTAGGAGTAACCCAGGATTTTGTCACAGTCACATTAGGTATTGGTGATTTATAGTTTATCTTTGTAATACTCGGTTGGTTTTTTTTCTTTATGTCATTTTCAGCTGGTGATTTATATACTAGTTACATACAGCAGCTCCTATGAGAATGACTCTCAACTATTAGATTTCATCCCACTGCTATTACTTCAAATCCTTAGCAAAATCCAATTCTCGTGTCATGCACACCTCCTCCTCTATTGTCAGTGATGCTTGGCTTTGAGCTACTGGAATATTCCATTGACACATTCCTGCTTTTTAATACCAAACTCCTTAATGAAGATAATTGTGGAGATTTTTCCATTCTTATATTATTCTACATCCTTTCATTCTTAATTATTAATACTCCACCCTATGTCATAATAACAGTTATTAGTCCTTAAATATATATATAGATTAACTGCACATGTATTCCCCAATGTTGAAAATACATATCATGGAAGTGAGATAATGGAGCTAATCTCATCCTACTCTTGGGAATCCCATGACACCATTTATTACATTATAATTTTATATATATCACTTTCTTCTTTGTAAATGCTTTCCAGTAGTGGAGCTTGACCAGAGATTTATTTTTTCTTGACACTTTGTGTGTCAGAATTACAGAAAAATAAGGAAAACACTATCAGTTTTGATATCCTGGGAGGAGCATTGTCTCCTCTCCTCCACACGAATGCACTGAACCTGCTCTGACTTTTAGTGCCATTATCATCAATCTCCATCAGCCTGCCTTTGTGCTCATCAACATCATCCTTATCAAAAATTAAGTCAAGGTGAAACCGTTCTTTTAATTTTGAGGAAGAAATATGTGCTGTCTTTAATCACGAGCAGATGTCTTCTTTGCTGCAAACCTCCCTCTTACGTGGTTAAACTCCACAGATTGCACACTCAATTCTCCCTAGGACTGATTCTCTGCACTCTGCTGATCACCCAAAGCCAGCACAGCTTTGTCCCAGCTACTCCTCATTTCCCCATGTGCTGTGTCCCCTAGCTGTGCCTCATGGGACAAATGGAGCTGGGGAATCCATGGATTTAAAATTTTCCTTTCCCCCTCCCCAGGGGTTGAACCCACAGGAATTCTGTCACCGTGACATTTTCTGAAAAATCCTCTTTGCCCAGGATTTTCTCCTGAGAAGCTGAGAGGCCTCAGAGAAGAATGAAAACAATAATTATCTCATTGCTTGGGAATGGGGTCTGGAGGTTGTTTACCAAGAGGTGCATCTTTGATTGGTTCTGTGTGAATTATTTTTAATTAATGACCAATAACAGCCAGCTGTGTCAGACTCTGAGGAGTCAGTCACAAGCTTTCATTATCATTCTTGTCAAGCCTGCTGATGTCTCCTTTCTCTTTCTCTATTATAGTCTTAGAATATAATATAACATAATATAACATAACATAATATAATATAATATAATATAATATAATATAATATAATATAATATAATATAATATAATATAATATAATATCATTATATAATAAATCAGCCTCTGAGAACTTGGAGACAATTCTCATCTCTCACCTCGTCCTGGGGACCTCACAACACCACAGAATACTTCAGCCCAGTCCACCCAAACATCTCTCCAACAGTGTGAAGGTGCGATTGGGAGACAGAAATAATCAGCCACTAAATAACCTCTGGCAGCACCAGCTTGGCATGGCCACAAACTTATGTGTCTCCTGATTCCCCTCTAGCTCTACACTTGCTGATTTTCAATGCAACTTCCTTGGCTTATTAGTCACTAATTCATGCTAAATATTCTTCATGGAGACCCCCTCTCCTTAATACACCAGTTTGCTCCTATTTGAGACCCTGAAATCTCAGTGTGATTTGCCTCATTAACTTCAATTTTCAGCTAGCTTTGTTTATACTACCGTTTTCTTCCTACAAAATGATTGCTATTATTTAATTGCAGATTACTTTCAGGTTTTCTGGCTTCCCCTGCACACTCCCTGTCCCCAAGCTGCAATCATTCCTCCTGCTCTGCCCAATTTCTTGGCTGAACTAGTCATATTCTAGTTTTCCTCCAAACAAAAAGTAGAATAATTTTATTGTCTAGAGGAAGGAAAACAGATTCGATAAGGCCATAAAAACAGATGAAGCATGAAAATTTGTCATTAATATCTTACACATGTATTAAATAACCCAACAGAGCTGACGTTTGCATGTACCTTTCAACCCCTTTGATCAACATCACTGCTTACAGCCAGTGGGAGAGAATTTACCAGGGAAGTCCAGACACAGAGAATTTGCTGGTCTTTGTCTATGCTTGAAGTGTGTTTTGTATTTAAACAGAGGAGAAAAATATGGTTTGGCTAAAATCCTTAGCACAGGGAGTTATTGGAGCATCGTTATTTGAGCAACTTATGAGGAGAAAATATCTGAATATCACGTACAAGAGTGCTGTTACTTAAGGATAAGGTTCTCTACAAACCTACATGCTTTTTTATATTACTATTTACTTAGTGTGACAGTTTATTGGCATCTCTTCCTTATGATGCATCTACCACATTGAACTTTAAGTTTTTCTAAGGAGGGAACTAAAGTAGGAGAAGACAAATCATTTTAAATAGCATATTTCTAATTTTAATTAGCACAGTCAATTAATTTTAAAGGTTTACATATAAATTTCTCACAGTTTTCTAACCACTATAACCTTACAGTTATTTTTTTTCCCTCCTTGCTTCAGTCCTGTATCAGATGTGAGTTTATAAAGCTTCCTCTCACCAATATTTCTCAGGCTGTTTTTTTCTTCATTTTATTTTGTTATGCTCATCTTTTCCAGTGTTTTCCAATAAATGCTTAGTTATTGCTGGTGAATGGAAAGCTTCCAAAATGCAACAATTTCCAGTATTAGAGAAACAACACTGAAAGGCTGTAGTCAGGAAAATCAAGAAGAACAAAACTCTTTTGAACATGGCCATGAGTGATGCCAACTGCCACCAGCTTTCATGGTTGGCTCTGGACATTCCTGACATCATTTCATCCCAAATTTCTCTCCTTGGCAGGCAAAGCTGAACCAAATCCCCACCAGGTGACAAATCAGACACTGTTTCAGATTAAGACAGGTCAGATATTAAAGATGTTGGGATGCAATGAAGGCCATGCTTGTTCTGCTGTATGAGCTCAGATTACCTGACTGGATTTTCCTGTCTGTGGGATCTCAGTCTCTCAGAACTGGGGTGCAGGGTGAACAAGACCCCCCCTGGGGGGCTCGGGAGTCCTGGAATGCTGCCAGAAATGTCTGGTGGCTGGACTTTGATCCCACATGGGAGATGACATCAGTATGAGAATAGGAGGATTTCACCTATTGAATGATGAAGGGTGAATGGTGAAGGGATAAGTTAATTGGAGTGTGAGATACAGGGTTTAAGATCCCTGTACAGGGGGGTCTAGAGAGGCAAGATGGAGGGATTGGGGCGTGCCCTTCTCCTTCTTCTTCTTCCTCTAGGCCTCCATCTTCTGTGGTGGAGTTGGCACTCCGGGATTGGACCTTACTAGGGGAACACTGGTTAATAAGGGTAGAGGGTATTGGAGAAAAATGATAAATATTGTATACGTAACTCCGGGTATAAAGATAGGTGACCGCCCCAGGGGCTCTCAGTGTGTGCCCATGGCTGACTGCTGAGCAGAACTCTGTCAGGCCAAGAGAAAATCTTTTAGATAAGCAATTAATAAACACCAAGACCAAGAACAAATCTGAAGCTTCCTCTCGTCCTTTCGAACCCGGGGGCCCAAGGCCATCTTTGGGCTTTTCCCCAGACCATCAAAACAGCCGAGAAATCCAGGAACTGGCGTCCGCTGTGCGGGCTATCTCCCACCAAACCTTTCGGGGGGGGGAAAGCCCTGAAGAGCTGAAGAGCCAAGAGAACAGCACTGATAACTCCTGAGGAGAGAAGCCTGAAGAAAGAAAGAAGAAAAAGAAAAAACCGGCCGGGAGAAGCTGCAAAAATCAGCAGTCACTGAGATCCCACACCTGTCTCTTTTCACATTTTAGTCCATGAAGGAAGACAAGAAATGCTTTGAATGCATCAAGCCAAATTAGAATAAAGAAAAAAACACCAACCAAAAATCCAGCAGAAGATTGTAGAGGAAACCATCAATTCAGAGATATTTTTACTGTTTCACTGTTGGCTAAATGTGTCCTGCATGCACAAATGAACCTCATGAACCTCAGGCTCATCAGATATTTTGGGTTTCTGTCATCTGCACCAAGTCACTTTGCAGCAGCACACTGGACACAAATATCCTGTGGCTCTTCCCATTTTTTCTGGTTTTTTGTTCTTGCCACTAGATGCTGCCATTAATATAATATATATTAATTTATAAATATAAATTTATTTTAATTTCTATTTATTTTTATTTCCATTTCCATTTTTATTTATTTTTATATTTATTTATTATATATATTATATATATAATATATATAATATATATTATATATTTTAGTATATATATAACATATATTTATTATATATATATGTTATATATTATATATATTTATAATATATAATATATAACATATTATATATTATAAATATATATAATATATAAAACTAATATATAATATATAATATATAATATATAATATATAATATATAATATATAATATATGATATATGACATATGATATATATAAATATAAAAATATATAAAATATATAATATAATAAATCACTAAAAAGACCCACAAAAGAAGCTTTCCCTGCTGTTACCATTGCGCTACTTCAATTAAACTGTTTCAATAAGACACAAGTAGGAAAGGAAGAAAAATCTTCATATAAAATAAACTCCAATTAAAATGTGACTTCAGGTTTAACACTGAACTGTCAGGTAATTAGACAGGTGATTAAACTTCCTTCAACTTCACACTTGGAAAGACATCTGATGGCTGCTTAGCCTGCTCACAGGGATGTGTGTCAGTGGCATTCACATGTCAGAGCTGAGTTACTTGTAGAGCCACATTCTACATGAGTCATGGCACATATTTCTTCTTAAATGAAAAAAAAAAACAAAACAAAACAAAACAAAACCAAAACACTGGGCGCAAAGAGCATTGGCAAATCCCAAACCTGAGCCTAATTGTGAATGGCACATGCCTGCTCTGAGAACTCCTCTACACCAGCTCCTGTCCCATGCTCTCTGTAGGAAAGGCCCTGGACACTGATTTAATCTCATCATTCTCAATCCAATAAAGTATAAATATCAGTTACAAGCAAAAAATAGAGCTGGAAATAAAGTTCAGACCGTGAATATGCAAAGCAAAAGCAGCAAATAATATATACCTTGATATTTTCATTCCTTGGGGATATATTTGTAGCCCTTTAGAGCTTAACTCTGTGAAGAAGCCAGTTTGACTGTCTAGAATATTGTTAAGGGTATATTACAGCCTCAAATGCATAAACACAAAAGCAAATGATGATTGTTTCCAACACAAGATCAAAAAAGCTGACGGCTCTTGTCAGCTGTCTATCAACTTGGAAAACCCAATATTCTGCCATTAATTCAGTAAACATATCACCTTACAAATTGTAAAGTTAAACTTAGGTAATAGTTTACAAATTAAAGAAAAAGAGGAGACACCTCACGTGTGCAAAAAGCCCCTGAGGCTCCAGTCCTGGGCGGCAAAGGCAAAGGTGATTTCCAAGAGCCAGGCTGAATGTGGCAGGGAATGCTCTCTGCTGGATTTGCCACTGCAGAGTGGAACTGCCTTCCACAGCCATTTCAAGTGCACAGCACTCACTAATTCATTCCTCCTGATACACTACAGCAGCTGAAATCCACCTTTTGGGCCAAGTTTTGCCCAGAACAGATGTATTTTCAAATCACTTATTAAGCCGCTAACAAGGCCTTGGAGGCTTGGAGACATTCAGGTGTCTCTTTATCAATGGCACGGTTCAATTTAATCCAGATAAGGAGCCTCTGGACAATTAACAGCTGACTAAAGTTCAGTGGAGTCTTCAACTGGCTATCACAGCTCAGCACAGCACAGAGAGCAGAGCCAGGGCCCACAGCTACTGCTCCTGTTGATTTTCCCTGTTTCTGACATCACAAGACGCAGAGGCAATGGCAGAACATGACAAACTCTTCTGAGATTATTACTACACACCATTGATGCTTTCAGAGGGCAAATCAAGAAACCCTTATTTCTGGAGGCTGCAGTCCTTTCACAGAGCTGCTCATCACCCATGAGTTAAACTACGGCACAAGCAGTGTCGGAGAGGGAAACGTTAAAAAATGTGAATTCCCTCGGCGCGGTATTTATGACCATTAGGGCAGCAGCGTTAACCTCCTCAGAAAGCTGCTCTGTGCCCGGCACACCAGCTCCATAAAAACACCAGCTCATCCATAAACCCTTAACAGCTCCAAGTGTTTTATTCCCAACAGCCAGCCCGACCTCCCACTTCCAGAAGCAGAAGTTAGCGCCTCTTCAGCCACACTAAAACCAACACTCACTTTTAATGATTACCAGCAGAACAAAAAGCCCTGTGACTGATTGATTGATAGATTGATTGATTGACTGATTGTGTTAGCGTTCAAAAACACATAATCACATAAGTGATTATGTGCATGTGGTTTTTATTAAGAGCTCTGGGAATCAGGGGTGGTTTCCACCCAAATCTGACTCCGACCATACATTCGAGATGATCGTGTTTTTATATTCTATCGTTATATAACTTTCATGTTAATTGTTAAACTTATATTGTTCTACTGTATGCATAGATCTCAGCCAAACGTAGCCCCCCTTAAATTTCCAACATAGTTTCTCATGATTCTTCTTATGATTATATAATAATCATATTAATCACCAAACAATCATCACGTCTAACAAACATATCATTTATCACACTGCTTACGCAGGTGCAGCGATCCGAGCAAACACAAAGCCCAACATTTTCAGGGTCTACCTTTAACATTTCCCAGGGCCCCATTATCAGTTGCAACGATGGGTGGGGTGAGCAGAGCTCGGCACTTACTGGACTCGGGGTCGGAGTTGCCATCTCCCTCGGTGCGGCTGTTGGGCGACGCCTGCTCGTAGAACTCGTCCTGGGGGAAGCCCAGGGGCAGCGGGTGCGACGCGCTGGCCCCGCTCGAGGGCTCGTGGTCTCCGAGCCCGCTGTCGCTGCAGCTCTCCTGGGAGCCGTCGGGCAGGTGGAAGGTGACGCGGCGCTGGGGCTGCAAGGAAGGAACACAACGACAAACGGTTTCCACCATGGTCTGTCACTGCGGGACACGGAAGAACACAAGCTCACACCGCTGTTCTCAAGGCGAAGGAAAAAGGGAAGCTTGTTTTCTGACTCCAACATTTAGAGATTTCCAAAAGTGACGGCGGATTGGAGGGTGACAGTGCCACCTCTCCAATGACACTGGAAAAACCAACAGTCCATCAACGTTCTCCTCCTCCATAAAGGACTGCAAAACAGTGAGTTATTTACAAAAAGTGTGTGAAAAAGCTCACGACAAGAATGTCAACATCAGAAGGCTTAGAAAACCTTAAAAAACCAGGGTGACAACGGTCATTGCTCAGTGCGGCCAGTTTAGGCAATGTGTTGTTTTGGTTATCTAACCAGGGATGTGTTACCCAGACTCGTGCACAATTTCAGGCTTTCGTGAGCTGCTTTCAAACCCGCTGCACCTGACAGCGCTGTTTGCTGCTGGTTTTTAAAAATGTAAGCCCTGATGTGAAATGAAAGACACCTCAAACTAAAGAGATTCTGTCAGACTTCACAAGTCTTTGGATACCTTTTGAATATTGACTTGGAGATTTCAATCACTTTTTGAGGCTCAATTTATTTCACCGCTGAGTTTTCTAGTTTTCAAAAAACATTTTCTTTCCCATTAAAAGCTGTTGCACACTTTTGGGCCTAAAAAATGTGACACATTTATAATGCTGTTGGATTCTTCTGAGGCAGAGAAAGAACAAACAACAACAAGTCTTCTGTATTGAAAACAATTTCAATGGATTTTGCACAGGTGTTAAGATAATGAATGAAAGGCAGATTCCCCTGCTCTCCTTCAGATATTTCATTACAACTCCTTTGATTTTTGTTGTACCACAGACCTGTACCCAAAATGTAAAAGGCTGGAAGCTGGGAACCAGGGAGCTGAGGATGGAAAGCATCTCAGCCCGGACGTGGAAGGAAGGGCCAGATGAAACAAAGAACAAGACACAGGACAGAGTTTTCATTGCCTAAGTGACCCTGAATGATTTAGGAACTGAATAACTGAAATGTAAATCTCTCCCAGTACAAAAAGAAAATATGAACAAAAAATAATGAGCTCTCCTGCTCGTTTTGATGTGTCTGATATCCATGTTTTGCAAACTCAAAACAGGAAGATTCAAAAAAACCCCAAAAAACAAACTGTTTCAAATATTCTTAGGTTGCTGTTACTCAAAATTCCATTTGAAAGGCAACGCAAAACTTTCTGGACTCAGAACTGCTGGGATTAGCAAAATTGAAGACAAGACTTTTGACGCAATTATGCAAAAAAAGTATATAGCGTTTGTAACAGAGCAGATGTTGCCAGGGGTCCCTAGATATTTGGTTCCTATAGGGTGGCGGTGTTGAAGGCATTCAATTACACTGAGTTTTTGCTAATTACATTGAGTTTTCAGCTCCTCCACTTTTGCGAGCCTCTTTTTGTCGCAGTGCCGCTGTTCCACATGCCCGCAGACAGCTGCTGTGCAGCGTGTGCAGCCGGGAGCTCGCAGCACCCACCTCACCTGTGCCACCCCTGACAGATGAGAGTGACAGCCCTTCCTAGCAGCCACCAGTGAGGCGCTCAGGGCTTTCCCAGAAAACCTGTCTGAGCGCCTCACCACTGCTAATGGAGAGCTCCTCTTGTAATGTGGAACCTGCCTCTTCCTTGTTGCAAAATAAATCACTCCTTCGGTCCCATCCATCACAGTCTGCTTATTCCCACTCATCTTCCTGGCATTTGGCACTTTATTCTGCTTCAGAATAAACAGACCTTATTATTTCAATCTGTCAGGTGCTCCTGCTCTCTCTGGCTGTTCTCTCCATGCAGGAGCTCGCTCACGGCTCCGTGCTCTGCCCAAAACCCTGCACCCAGCCCAGCCAAGGTCCTGACAGCCCTGAGCAGGGTCATTGCACACCTCCTGCCATGGCAGCACAGCACATTTGTGTCCTTGCCAGCCATCACCATGCCCAGGTCCCCTTTATTGATCCTCTCCTCCTTTTTGGTTATTGCCATCGATTGCTGCAGCCCGAGAGGGGCACTTTGCATTCATTCATTATTCTGCCATTCCCTTCTTCCGGATGATTTCATCCCTTGCCTTCCAGTCCTGCTTTCCTGTTTATCAAATTTGCAGATTTTAGACTCTCCCTCATTTGGCAGATCTTTGGGAAACATTGGAACAGATCAAGCCAAGGCATTGCAGCTGAGCTCTGAAGAGCTGAACACAGAACGGATCCCAGTTCCATGGGGTGGAAATGGGAGAAGAAAATCCCTTTGTGGATGCTGGGACAGCCTGGCAGCCCGCTGGGAAAAGGTTCAGGTGGTGAAAGGGTCACATCTGACACCCCCAAGTGTCCCCACTGCACTTTTGGGCTCCCCAGAATTGCTCACACAGAACTGCTCACCCAGAATTGCTGGGTGAAAATGCATGGAGTGTCTCTGCACAGCTCCAAAACCTCAGAGATTCCTGATGTGTCCTATTGCACTGCACTCCAGCTGCCTCTCAGAGCCCCATCCACACCAGCAGTGTCAATCAGTGCTCTCCCCAAAGCCCAAATAAGCGAAGTTTTGTTGAGCTGACCCAGTGAAATCACCCCTGCAATGTTCCTCATTCACTCCCTGCACTCAAAACTGCACCCAGCCTGCACAGATGTACAGCTATGACATGTGGAAAGGGAAAATGCTATTTCTTTCATCTGAAATGAGTTTGGTATTCACAGTATGAAAAAAATCCACCTCCACTGCATGAGCTGTTTGTAAAAGCTGTATTTTGTGAGGTTTGCACTGCCTTTGTGTTGTGTTATATCCTCTCCTCTCCAAGCTACCACTGAATTTTAAGTACTCTTAAAACATTTTTAGCCCAAGTTTTAACATTAGCCCCCAATGCTAGTTTTTGAAAATGACTGGGAACAAAATAGTCATTGCTCTGTACAATTGATTATTGCTTTGTGCATCTGGGGTTCACTGAGTGTAAATAAAAGAACATTTATTTTCAGGGTTCATTGTCAAAATACAGCAAAGATTTTGAACCAGCTGACATTAGAGGAGACCAGAAAGTCACCAATGCTTTTTTAACAGCCTAGTCCAGTGAGAAAAAAACAAATCCCATACCCCAAAGCAAAATTAAAAATGTTTCTAACTAACCCTCACTTTTCAGTTAAAAATGGTAAATATTCATCTGCATAAATTGAGATGCTATTAGTGAGAAGGATCAGACCCATATGATTCAAAATCAACTGGCATCAGCTAAAGGCTCCTGATTTTAAATTTGATTGTGGCCCTGAGAGTGTCACACCTGATAACACTGATGACAGAGCACTTCCAGAAAAATTCATCAAGATGAAAAAAACCCAGCTATTCCTCTACATGGCAGTGCTGCCATTTCCTTAATTCATGCAGGCGTCAGACAACGATCTGGAACAAGTAATTCTAATAAAATTTTGCCAAAAGCCGGGACTTATCTTCTGTCACAATTATTTTGGAAATTTCCTCCTTGAGGCATTTAAATTTCAATTTATAAGATTACAAAATATCCTCAGTCTCCAGCTGCTTTTCTATTTATCTCCGAAGGGAGCCAGCACCGATAGTAATGGAATAACAAGGATTATGGCTTGTTTTATTTATCTGGATGACAGTTGGTAGACTTCTTCAAAAAGAGAGAAATGCAAGCAAACCTATTATGTATTCTTGGAGGATTCTGATGTAGGAACTTGTAATACAGACAATTAAACTGATAGGGGACAATGAAGTGAAAATTTAAGGAAAAAAAGGTGCAGCAGTCTAGAGTTTCTCTGCCACATTTAAAAATATTAAATTACTCTTTATTGGCATGAGAAAAGCATTTTGCTTGCAGAGATGTCACAGACCAGACACAAATGCTGTCAGAGGTCTCAGATGGCATTCACTGCCTTTGGTAAAAGCCGAGTGTGTCTGGAGGGATCAAATTATCTCAGAAAACCGCAAACCTTTTACTCTCATTATTGAAATTTATATGAAGACTGATCAAAGCCCCAAACTATTCTGTGTTCAATCTTTCACTACAATAATTAGACTGTGGCAGTGGGAATAATAAAAGATGAGTCTAAGTAAATAGCTTTGGATACACTGAAGGGATGATTTCTGGTATTATACACCAGGGGTTAGCCAATTTATAATCAAAAAGGAAAAAAAAGGTAATAGAAAAAGCAGCAGATATCAACTGAGGAACATTAAACTATTAACCTTATTATCTTCATTCATTGAAGCAAATTAATATCCATTTAAAAGGAGATCATAAAGAAAAAACATTACTTTTTAATTTATGCTGAATTAATTCTATTATTTAGATGATAATTCTGATTTAAAACAGACCTTATTTAGGAGATGCTGGGAGAGAGTACAAAAGAACAGGACTACTTCAGCATCTCTCTCCACTATTAGCAGCCAGTAAATAAAGGAGTAGTCAAATAAATTTTTAATTTTCTCAGTTACTTGTTTACTTCAAACGTTAGGAGGGTATGAAACACCTTAAATAACCAGAAAACAGCTATCTTCAAGTGCAAGCAGAAAAGAAGATCCCTAATCAAACTACAATTTCCAGCTCCTATCTTTTTATCCTCAACTATCACCTTTTGTTCCAAAACAGCAATTTTTGTTGCAGAGGCTTTCATTGAGACAAACAGGACCCAGCAACTATCAGTGCAGAATTCTCAGAATAACATTAAAACAAACAGCCTGAGAGGATCCAACCATGAACCCAGTGGGAAATATGTCTTTGTGTAGAAAACTCAACAGAGACAAACCAGTACTTTCATTTTTCCTTTCCCCATACAGAGTTGAGCACAACAAATACAGCTCAAAGAGTTTCTCTAAACTCTTTCACAAGTCTCTATTTCCCACAAGTTTTGCAGCCTGGCACATTAAATCTAAGATCTTATTACATTATTTTGATGGCTTTGTCATAGGCAAAGTATGTAACACAGATCATCATAATTTTTCACTCAAATTAAACTTCTCCATTTTTGCCAGCAGGGATCTGCATTTCTCTTGGGTATCTACGAAGATGCCAAATTGCTCACCACTATCACACACAGATAGAAACACTTCATTAGCAACACATCACTGTTGCATTCACCTTTTCTAATTTAGCAGTGATCTTTTATGATTTATTTAATGGCTCCTGCAGTGATCTTGCATAGGTGTGAGTTTGGGTTTTGGGTTTGAGTTTGGGTTTTGGGTTTTGTTTGGTTGGGGTTTTTTCAAAAAGAAAAATGAAGGGTTCCGCTTTTGGGGGAAGGAAAGAAGAATTGTGCAAAGTGACAATCCCCAGCTGATTTCAGAAGTCCAAACCTAGTGGGCATTAAAATCAGGTTTTCCCTACCTCACATAAAAAAGCACCACCCCCAGCTACTGCCAACACCAATAACCTGAATTATCATCTCACACAGGTGAACAAGGCCTTCTTTTCATTAACCAAGTTCAGGCGTTCCAGCCACTGCCCCGAATTTATTGCTTGCTTCCCTTTCAGCTCCTGATTGTCTACTTGTTTGCCAAATCAAACTGACCTGCTGTTTTCCCAATTTACCGTTTGAATTTTGGCAAGACTTTGCATTTTCAGCCCTTTAAAACTTCCAAAAGAAATCCAAGAGAATCCTTTTGACCTACTTGTTAGAAAGTTTGCTGGTCCTCCTAATTTAATCTCATTAACATTAGCAACTGGTTTCTTGCACCCTCACTAATTACTAAGGGAAAGTACAGTATTTGGATGCCTTCTCAAGAAGAGGAATATTTGATAAATAATTTTGTTTTTTCCCCCACTGTGATTAAAAATCTAACTATTCCACAGTAGTATAAGAGAAGTAAATAATTTTAGGCTTTCATTTTTATTGATTTAAATAACCCCTCCCACTTTGTTCATTTATTTAGATGCAGCAAGCATAACCTATTAATTTCAAAAGGGCAAATAAAAGCTGGGTTGGCTGCCCAGACAAATAGAAATTCCACGTGGGTGATTATCCCAGGCAGATTTGTACATTTTCAATGGAAGAATTTCTCCCTCCACCCAAAACCAGCAGCACAGAGGGTGCCCCTACACCTGCTCAAATGGAAACGACTTCAAATTGCCAGATCCTATGGCTGGATTCCCTCACACAAAGCATCCTCTCAAGTGATGGGGAATAATCTTGCAGGGCTATCTTGTACCCCCAGCACTCACTCACTCACCCACTGCTGCCTTTTAGCAGTGACACCTTCAGGTCCCTGCAGGCTCCTCTCGCAGGCAGCTGGAACTGCGCTGAGCTGATAAGGGAAATGTCAGGTACTGCAAGAGACCTCTGGGAAACCCTTCCCATGCAGGCAGGGAGAGGAAAGGGGTTTGCAACCAACACTCGGCCTCAAGAAGCAAATTTTCCATTTTTTTGCTGAAGTAACCAGGGGCTAAACCAAGAGTGCCATCGTCCTCTCGCAGCGCTGAGGTCGTGGAACAAACCCATTCCCCAAATCATTGCTGAACAAACCCATTACGGACCTGGAACTTCACAAATTTCTCATTAACGACTTCAAAGGGTATTTATTTCCAGACACTAATCCTCCTTGTACCAGAGTATCTCTCATAAGACTTTCCCCAGCAACATTTAGCAATTAAATTGTATTTTCTGGGCTTCTTGAAATAACAACAAAGGCGTGAAATAAAAAGCAAATAAAACTGGAAATAACATTTAAAGCATGTCAAACATTTTATTTAGCTTTTGAAAGGCAGTTATTGTATGCTAGATGTCAAAATGATAGCTGAAAGCATGCTTTTTAAACTTTAATTCATCTAAGCCTTCAATTTGACATGTGATTAAATTAAAATTACACATGAAAGTTGCACTATGGCTGTGCTGTTGCTAAGTTTGAAAAAGAGGAAAATATCTGATTGTTTTCTTTAATACATTTCCTCAATTTCCATCATCTTTGGTGTTATCATCTTGAATGCTTGATATCTGATAGGCAAAGCCATTTTACAGTTAAAAGAACACCATAATAAACAATAATACAGAACCATTCCAGCAATATTTGACATCACTCGTGACTGCTGCCCCAACAGCATGAGCCTTTCCAGCAGAAATATTGATTGGGTTTTATCAGAATTGTGAATTCTTTGTGTTAATATTGAAATGGAGGAGAATTTCTACCTTCATAATGGCACATGGGACTTTAATTTCATTGTTCTAATTATACATTTCAGATAAATATATTGATACATTTCAGGTAAATAAATTTCGTGTTTCTTCATGAGCAAGACACAGACTGATGGAACCATAAATGTTCCAGTGAATTACTCACAGACCTCCAGTGAGGTCCTTTTGTGTCACAGCCAAGGCTCAGCCTTAAATTCAACCCTGAGGAGGTCATTAGGGCTGGAGAGACCTGGAAGAAGCCTCAAGGACCTGATCCTATTTCCCTCTGCCTCTTTTTTTCCTGCTCAGTTTTTCCCGTAAAGGTCAAATCCTTCAAACGCAACACTGGTGTGTGCAACCCCAGGAGCTGAACCAGCGCTCACTTGAAGCAGCCTGGAAATGTGCTTTCATCATTTTGAGGCAGGAAATGGAGCTGTTCTTATTAGTGCTTCCCAGAAAAGGGAATTCTAGCTAATTTTGGGGGTTTTTTTCCTTGCAAGCGTGCCAAAGTCAGAAGCAAAATAAGATTTGTGCAAGGACTGTTCTTAACTGCTCCAGTTCAGCTGCATTTCACTCTATAAAAGAAAATAAAATCTTTCCTCCCAGTCTGGATGATTATAAAGCAGTTCATGTAATACAGACCA
The DNA here is from genome assembly GCF_028551555.1 of Melozone crissalis. Taxonomy (NCBI): domain Eukaryota; kingdom Metazoa; phylum Chordata; class Aves; order Passeriformes; family Passerellidae; genus Melozone; species Melozone crissalis. Next base: position 20,569,136 of record NW_026535846.1, on the reverse strand, counting down.
GCAGTAACTTTATGTTTGATTTGCACTCATGGAGCTGTTGAATTGACCTCATTTTATTATGGTTTAAAAAACAAACAAACAAACACCAAAAAAGCCAAAAGAATTCTTTTAAAATGAGTAACAAGGCAGCTCTTTGGCATGTCACTGTCTCACTCCATTTGTCATGACAGCACACCTTTATTATAACAGCATTTTATCTGTTAGAGCAGGAAATCTATAATGTTTGATATCAAGTGTTTGATTAGCTGGAATGGGAATTGATGAGAGATAAAATGCAAGGATAAAATGAATGTATTTCATGCAGCTGTCAATAAAAGCATCGTGCTCTTTCTGGAGAAGAGAAAGAATAGACAAAAAAGTGTCCCCTTGCCCCAAATGGACTCTGAGGAAATTCAAGAACTTCTTAGAGAGCAGTGAAAGCATTCTGTATTCTGCTCTCTGTATCAGAGAGTGATCCTTGCAACAGATACCCTTGTGACCTTGAGAAAATATCTTTTAACCACCTTGATTACCCATCCTAAATTTCAAATTGACAGTGTGCTGGCCACCAAGGTCACCTCTCTTACTCAGCAATACTTACTCCAGCTTTGGGTGAACTGGTTAAGGAAGAAGAGTTTCCAAGAAAACTTGCTGGCATATATAAAATAAAGCTCTGGGCCAAAATTTGCAAGCAATGATGCAGTTCATGCTGCATTTGATTTGCACAAAGTGAATTCCAGCATTCTAGGATGGACACTTTTATCAGCAGGACACGTTCTAGTGGACTCCGGTAGTCCAGGAAAATTTATCTGGATCAAGAAAACCTTCACTAAAAGTTTTGTCCTGAAATTCCCATTCCAATTGCAATTATCTCACAATTTTGCTCTCAATAAGAGAAGTCATTCCACATACTGAAATAAAGGAATTTTTCACTGGTACATTTTGCATTCTTTCAATCTTCTCTTATTGTAAAGATTCTGAGTGATAAATGCTATGGTGAACAATACTTTGGTTTTGTTTTAAACATCTGAAAGATGTATTTTTCTTTCCAAGCCGTTTTAAGAAAAAGGGTTGTGTTTTATTTGATTAAAGTCAGAAATCTCCCATTTGCATCACTATTTTCACAGCTTATATTATCAGGGTGATAATGAATAAGATTTAGCTGTTATTTACAGTAGAATACATGAAATATTCAAAGTTACTAGAGTCTAACTACATGCTAATAATGCATTCTTAAATGGATGTCTGAAATATCTATTTGCAAATGGGAAGAATTTTGCAAATTGAAGTGCTGCATTGTATCACTGAGCTCATCCCTCGCTCCTCCAGAGCGGTGCCTCTGCAATTGCCCTTTCAGATAATCAGAATATATAACTGCCTTTCACAATTCACCACTTGTGTCATTTCAGCAAAGCAAAATATAAAGCCATTAGCCTTCCCTTGTTCCTTAAATCTTCCCAGCTTATTTCCATATTCAGTGCAGCCATTCTTCAGCGCTGTTAGGATTACTCACTCATCTTGGAGCAAAACACAGCGGCACAAATTGCTGAGGAGATGCAGCACACGGTAGTTCGCAGGAAGGAACGATGCAGTTCTGGGTGAGGGACATGGAGAGGATCCAGCTGAAGGCTGGGGAAGGTTTTGTGTGCTCACAGCCAGCCCAGAGCTGCTGTTTGAGCTGGGCAGGGGACAGCTGCCCTTGTCCCATGTCACCTTGTCCCATGTCACCACCCAGACGTGGGGCTCGTGCTCTGCAGCCCCACCGAGAGCTCAGCACTGAGCAAGGCCAGCTCTGGACTGGGCTCTGTCACTTCTGTCGCCAGGACCTGGCACCTGGGCATCTCCCCTGGCAAACAGGGCAAGGAACAGGAACCAGAAACCCAGGAAGAACTTGGTAACTGCAGCAGCCAAGAGAAAGCTGATAATGCAAAAAATACACAAAGCACCAAGAGCACCATCTGGGAGAGAAGTCCTAAAAGTGAGGATTGGGCATCTCTGGAGGGCAGCTCCTCCTCATGAGGCTGCTGACTGCACAGCCCAGACACACAGAGCCCCTGGCACAGAGGATCTGCTTAAACCAGCTGGTCCCAAGCCAGTTACTGCTCAAACCCCAGAACTGCAATATTGTGTGCTCATAGGTAGCACAATCCTCAGTTTGAGTCCCTGCACCTTTGGAAAGTTCTCAAGTGCCCCAAAGAGCTGAGAAAGCCCAGGGGCTGGGGAGGGAAGGTCAAGAGCGCAATTGATGCTGCTCCTGCAGCTCCCTGAGTGCTCTCAGAGCCACCTCTGGTTCCTCACCTCACACACAAGGTTAAAACCCCTACAATTGTTACTTCAGGATTATTCAAACTTCACGTACAGCTCGGTTAAATCAGAGGTGAATATTATTCTCCGTACAAACCACATTAAACTTGCAGTAAATCTGAAGCACTTTTGCAAGGCTGACACCAAGGTCAGGATCAGGAAAGGCAACTGCTTGCCCTGCTTGGTCCAAAAAGGCAAAAATCCCTGTAAATGCAGCTATGGAGGAGCAAATGCAAGGCTTTAGGTGTGCTCTGTGTTCCTACAGCTCAGGGGAAGGCAAATTGCTGTAGATGCTTGAGAACCAGGGAGGATTTTGGAATAAAGGAGTAGAAAAAGGCAATAACATTAATGAGGGCAAAGCTGGCACAAGTCATGTGGGTAACTATGGGCATGGGCACCTTCCTCACACAGCCACTGCGCCCCTGCATCAATTACACTGCCCAAAACCCGGGCTGAGTGCCCTGGTTGCTCACCCTGAAATCAGCATCATGCAGAAATTTTCCTGAGTGAAGAACTCCATTTAATTCTACTCTTTAGGATATTTCTTATTTTTGTTGGCGTACAGCATCTGGGCTTTGCACACAACAAAATGCAGCTCGCACATTTTTCAGGCAAGAATATGTAAATACAAACTCGCAGCATTAAGCTTGTGCTCTTTCTCCTACTGTTTTTAATTAATTTGACCTTTGGGCCTATTTTTGTCAATTCAGAAGGCATATTGCAATCAGAAAAAAAGCTATGGTGCAAATATTCCATTCTGCAAGTCACTTGCTAAACAAGTAAGCAATAGAGGAAAATCTATAGCACACAATTAGCATTATGCTTTCCAATTATTTTCTTTACTTCACAAAACTCATTAATAACTTTTAGTAGGTAAAATTGCAGCTAGCAACCCTCCTACACCTCAAGTGTATTATATTCTACCTTTGCCCAATAGAAATTCTTTTGATGTACTGGAAATCTTATTAATAGATTCACCAGAAAACAAGCATGTAAAGCTGGCAGAGGCAATTGCAAGAGGTAAAATGAATGTAAATGACAGATGAAAGAAAACTTCCACGCCGTTCAGATCAATACAAACAAAAGTGCTGCAGCAGCCACAGCACAGAGATGAAGGGAATTCATCAAACTTGTGTTTCAGATTATTTGTCCTGTTTTAAATGCACCCTCTGTGTTACCCAATTAATACCACATTAAGATTCACTCCCTTCAGGGGCTTTTTCCTTCTGGTGCTGAAGTTTCTCAGTGCACTCAGATCTGGGGGGAATGTAGAGGCAGCTTCTTGCTCCTAAAGATTGCCATTTGGAAAGGCTGTAATTGCAGCACTCAATAATTTCCCAAATACTTAAGCCAGAATTAATTATCCCTGCTATTACTGCAGGAGTATGGATCTTATGCTGGATATGATGAAGGGAATGTGTGATGGAACATTTCATTGTGCTCAGAGCATGCAGGGGGTGTGCAAGGCACTTAAACCATCAGAAGCAACAAGCTCCTCTCTTTCAATTACATCTCAGTATGATCTGCAGAAACAGCTTTGCTCATTTCATGATCTTTGTTGTTCAATTATCAAACACATTCAGGATCCTTCTTTACACCAGAGACTAAACGTAATTTTTTAAACAATCCTACTTTGTTTAAAATTATACTGGTTCTTAGTGAAAAATTAGAGGAAAGCAAATGCTTATTGCTGAACATCCTGTGTTGGAACAGAGTTGGAAATGTGTTTTCATTAGGAGTCAGAAATCAAGGCACGTCATAAACTTCAGCAGCTCCCTTTAATGGAGTGAATTTTAGAGTTTTCTGGCAGTTTCATATAATGTTGAGGAATCAAAAATATTGGTAGTTACTGTTATAGCTAATTGCCCAGGCTTCTTAAAAATCTCCTTATTCAGAAATGGGGGAATGCCAGAGGTGAGCTGGGAAGGGGAGGAAGAGCTGCACAATGGTTAGAGGTGATTCAGCTGCAGAAATACAAACTGTGATTTATTTTGAGTTCCATAGCAAAGAAGAACACAACCATGGTAATTGCAATGGGGAAATCAGAACCACAAGGAGATGAAGCTCCAAACTCAGACCCTTGCACAAAACATAAACTAAAGGAACTTTGATCTCTTTGAGCACATCACCCTATCAGCAGAACTGAGAAAAGTTCCTTATCAGTGAAGTACTCCCACACTTTCCAGGTAGCCATTAAGTATTTTCACACCCTGTGGGCTTTGCATTGCAGTGAATTTCCTCCTCCCAGCAATACAAAAGCACAACAACTGCCCCAGACTGACAATAGATGTTAGAAATGTGAAAAACAGCCTATAGCATAATAGTATTTTGCACATGCACACCATTCTTTACTTGAATGGGCTTTAGAAATATGAATTCCATTTCAGAAGAAAAGAATAGAAAAGACAGTTGTTAAAACAACTCACAAAGCAACAAACCAAAGCACAAATGGCTATGCCCTCTTGATTCTCATGAGTGAGGGTTAGGCTGTGTCACTGGCAAAATCCAAAAGTGAAATCAGGAGTCCTGGGCAGAAGGGACACTCTTTGGCACGTTGTAATCTCATCTCACATTCTCCATCTAGCATAATTCCCCAGAGAAAAAGCTGTTCTCTCTCAAGATATACCAAAGTAAATTATTTACATTTCAATGAAAATCACAGAGTGCCCCTAACTGGGAATGAGGCATGTGCATCTTACAGAGAGAATGCACATAAATACCAGCACCTACAACATCACCTAAAACAGTACCAACCCTGAAAGAAAGTGACTCAATCAGATGTTTTCTGAGTAATTTGGCTGATACCAGTGGGTATCCAGTGAGGAGTAACAGAGCCCGTTTGGATGGAGCCAGATGGATTAAAAACCTCCATGAGAACATCACCCAACACTAAAGCTCTGTGAGCTACGTGATAGAACAATAATGATCTTATCTGCTCCAACCAGACTGAAAACCTGGTGGCTGCAGAAGATGCGTTCTGCAGTGCACTCCATCTGTGAGGAACAGACATCTTCATTAGTGGAAATCTTCAAATCAGAGCCGAGAAACCCGTGGCTGAGGAAGAGATGCCCTGACAAGCAAAGTTCCTGCTGAACTGCTCTGCAGGTCCACGAAGCTGAAGATTGAGCCGTAACAATTATCTGCTCTGCCCTGTAAATGTGTCTTTTCCCTGCTCTGCAGCCGCGCTGACAGCACTGCTCCCACCAGAGCCTGCCCCTCATTCCACCAGAGCAGCCTGAGCTCTGGGAGAGCCTGAAATCTGTGCTGTCCAACACCTTATCAGCTCTGCCACAGAATGCAGCACTGTCATTAGAAGCATGGACGCTCCTGTCAGCAAATCAATCTCGAATCTGCTCGGACTTTTAAAATGTTCCAAAGCAGCGCCACCATTCCCTGGCAGGTGCCTTACCTGCATGTGGGAAACTCCATCCACACCTTACCCCAAACCCTGTCTCCTGCAAAAAAACTTTAGGGTGAAATGAGTGGAAAAAGCCCCAATAAAATCCAGATTCATATTCTAAAACGGGGTAACAGCCTGGAGATGCACAAAACATCTACAGCTACAGCTTGACTCCCAATAAACTGCCACAGACAAAACCAGATCAGGGAAAAAGGGGAAATTATTTAAATTTTAAAGTTTCCCTGCACAAAGAAAACATTAGTAGAGAAGCAGTGATTTTCCTACATCAGTCCTGCAATTCAGCATTAACACAACTTGCATCAAATCATGAAAACAAAGAGCACTCTACAGAGAACGACCAAAGCATTTTCCAAAAGAGCATTCAACAGTTTCCTCAGGAATGGTGTCACAGAAGCTCCACGAAATTTTGTGACATTAAAAGAATGCTGAAATATTTTACTGCCATTTATTTATTTATAAAACCAGAGCAGCAGGGCCGTGCCCACCCCATATTTTCCCCAGCGATTTCTGCAGTGGCAGAGGCAGGAGGGCAGGGAGCTCGCCCAGCCTGGGGCAGGTATCAATAGGACAGGCAGGGAAGAGCCTAATGGGGGATCAAACAGAAAATCCCACATTCCCAGCACCAGCCTGGAGGCAATCAAACAGCAACACAGGCAAATCAATGCAAATCCAGATCAGCCACCAGGCAGCACATCCTCCTGGAGAGGTTGGCTTTGTCCGAGCTTGCATCCCTGGCAGCTCCACACACAAACACTCCCTCACGAGCAGCTGAACATTGAAAACAGCAGCCCTGAGCGAGGGAACAGCACATTTATCCCAGCAGATTCTATGTTTAGTTTGAATTATTTCACAGGAAACCAAACATTCTGCCTCATCTTTAACACCAACCTGTGCAAAGCCATCTCTGAGCCCTTCGTGTCCCACAGCAACAGGCCAAGGGTCCCTGTGCCTCGTGGATAAGAGGATGGTGGCAAAGAATTTATTCCCCTCCCAGTGCTTGCAGGAAGCTGCTGTGGAGTCCCCACTGCTGGGGATGATTTTCTCAACAGGCTCCTGAAAACCGCATTAGCTCTCACACCAGCCTTTCTTCAATTATGTCATGTTCTTTTTCATCTCGCCACAAGCAGCACATGGATTAACCAAGTTCTTCAGCCACTTTAAAGCCTTTAAAGGACCAAAAGTAATCCCCCCAAGAGAGCAGACTGAACAAAACTAAACAAAAAAGCCACAAAACAAACAAGGCAAAAAGAAAACTTAAAACTCCTTTTTAATTTGCTTGTTTGTTTGTTCTGAGATAACTTCTGGGAATATTTAGTGATATCATAATTAAGTCCAAAACAGGAAGCAGAATAAATCAGGCTAATCCCAGACAGCTGAAAACATTGTGCCCTCAGACTTTTTACTGTTTTGTTCATCCAAAATAATTATATAATTAGATAGTTTGACTTCTAAACTATTTTAAGAAGACTCCTGATCATACCCATAAAAAAGAACAAGCTAATTTGGTTTTCTCATAGGTTCAGTGAATGAAGAATACTGAAACCTAATGTGATTTTGGACATATTTTCCATTGCAGTTGGTGGAGATCTCAAACATTAATGCAAAGCAGCAAACAGATTTTTTCCTTTTCTTTATATATAAGGGTAATTTGCAAAATGCTAAGCTGATTAAAAGTAACACAATAAACCTGAAAAGATCAAATTCTGCTGTTTAAGCTGTATGATCACCCCCTCCAGGCTGTTCCTGTCCCACAGGACAAGGCAGGGACACCCATGAAGGGACAATGAGCATCAACCTCCCCCCTTTGCCTTCCCCCAATGAGTGCCCCTGAACTGGGAGACAAAACTGAAATTTCTCTTGCCAAGGCAGTCCAGGGCAGGTTTTCCCCCTCTGGGGTCAGTTCTGAAGCTCAGAAATCCAGCACAGCCCCTGCCATGTGCTGCCCCAGCTCCCACCTGCCCTCCAGGGGAGAGCGTTTGCAGAAAAAGCTGAAACGGGATCAATGTGGAGAGGGGAGAGAGGGGCAGACAATGAGCTCCAGCACTGGAAAGTTGTGCAGTCAACGTCCCCTCGGTGCCAGCTCACACCTGACAAAGGGTTCCCACTGAGATGCCCCCACCAGAGGCAGAATGTTCAATTTTTGCAGTTTATAGCTTAAAGTGTAATGATTTGTGTTATCTCAGCCAGCTCAAAACTTGAGTCAATCAATGGCAGCTTTCCCATCCAGGAAAATAAAGCATTGCTCATCCAGGGTGGTTTGGGGTGGGGGGCTGTTTCTTTGCTTGGTTTGTTTTTTGTTTTATTGGTTTTTATGTTTGGCAGAATGGAAATTCAGGAGACTACTGAATTTCTAGGGAGCCTCAGGTTCCTCTGTTCACAACACCTGGGTTACACCTGGAGGTATTTTTAAGTTGTTCCATCAAAGCCAAGTGTATTCCCTGGATATTTCCAGGAGCAGAAAGGGGGTGAAAGAAGGTGAGTGCACACCAAGGATGACTGTAGGAACAACTAAACACCTAAACCACGTGTGGGTATTCACCTCTGAGCAATCAGATGATTTTTGTTAAGCAGAAAAAATTTTAAAAAGAGATTTAGACATGATTTTGGTTAAGGAGAAAAATTTTAAAAAAGAGATTTAGACATGAGGGTGTGGCACAACATAACCTCCATTTATACCCATAAACTGTTTATGTTCAAAGAGACATTTATCCCCCCTGATTGGGTGACACTGGTCCATGCCTATGAATAAAATATCTGGTAGACATCCTATTTTTCAGATGTATTTATACTGTGTTTACACTTTTGACATTGCTATATAATTTGCTTGTCAGAACCACAAAGCTTGGAGCAGACAAAATCTGCCTGTGTGGAGGGAATTGCTGTAGGTTTTACCATATGAAATGAAAATTTAGGGATTAGTTGTGCAATATCTTCCTGCATTATTATACAAAGTCCTACTTAAAAAAAAATTATCATATAGCAAAATTTCTTTATTTCAAAGCTTTTAAGGAAGAAATGAAGGAAAGAATGAGCTGCTTCTTAATACAAAGAGTAGCAAAATAATAATAAAATAATACTCAGAAGTTGCCCAAAGTAGTTCAGCTGCTTTTCACTCCTCAGCTATGCAAAGGTTGCTTACACTGATCCAGTCCCAAAATCAATGTGATGACCAGTATATTGGCCAGCCATGCATCTTAATAAATGAATCTTCATTAAGCAATCTCCTAACCCCTCCAAGAGCTGGTCTGGCACTCACAAGTGCTAACGAGAAGCCAGCAGTAATTCCATAAATAATAATTTGTGACTGAACTGCAACCTCTCCTTTGCATTCATTATTCATTGCAGGCTGTGACTCAAATCAGCCCGCTGTAAGCAAGAGGCAACTCATTCCAGGCAGTGTTTAAATAGACAATTTGCCTTGGTGCAGCCCCAGAAAGCAGACTCCAAAGTTAGGCAGGAATCTTCATGGCCTGACCTTTGGCAAAGCGCACGAGTGACAAGCAGGGGACAAAGGCAGCTGGTGTCACATCTCCAGGAGCACAGAAACAGCACCTGCTGCTCCTCAGGAGCCACAGCCGGCTCAGTAAGGAAAACAGGAATATTTTAGGGCCAGGCTGGCAGTTCAGCTCCAGAAAGGTCTGTAATTCACTCGGGTCTGAGGCTGCCACCATGGGAGATGCAGCAACAGCTGGGTTTTGTCTCCTGCTCTGCTCTCATGTGCTCCTCATTATTACCCCAAATCTTGCTTTTACAGAATCACTGACCCATTCTAGAGAGCTTGGACAAGCACATGAAAGCCTACAACTTCTGAAAAAAAAGAAAGGAAAATGCTTCAGAAACATAGGGAGCGTTATTATCATTATTATCTTCTCACTTCTCCCTTTTTTTTAAATTTTTTTTCCTTTTTTTTATTTTTCCCCCCAGTAAAAGCACAAATAATCACAATCACAAAACCAAGGGACAGAAGTGGACCCAGTGCTCCAGATGTGGCCTCAGCAGGGCAGGGAACAGGGGGAGCATCTCCCCCATGAGCTGCTGGCCACCTTCCTCCTCCTCCTCCTCATGCATCCCAGGAACTCCTCATCCTCCCTGGCCACCCAGCAGAACATTTCCAAAGATGAAAATCAAACCAGAGAAGCCTGTGGCAGCACACAGTTTATGAAATGGGATACTGTGATTATTTAAACTGTACTTAAAACTATCAAATCAGCATTCCATTTATTTCCTTAGACTTGGGGGGCGAGTCCACTTAGCAGACTCTGGGATATTTAGCCTTTGGCACAGAGGGGAACACTTTCAAGCTTCTGCAGAGATGAATTCTATTATGTAGACACAGTGATCAAATTACATGTTTTGGTGGTGAAGCACACATGAGAGACTGCCCAGAGACTGAGACTCATCAGGGAAACATTCCTGTATGCAATTTGATTAGCAATCAAGGAAGAGACAGAAAAAAAATGGGTGCAGAAAATCACAGGGGGAGAGAGCACTGCTACACTTAATACCTGGAACTACTTACAAACGCTCATTGCAAATTACTCAGAGTCCAGACTTCCCTCTTTGTGTGCTCTGTGCTCAACATCCTCACCACACACAGGCCTGGGGCCTCTCCCCAAAAATGAACATTTAAGGATGCAGAGAAAGCACAAATACACACAAATTCATCCCTGTGATTCATTAGTAAGAATTAACCATTGTTCTTCAGCATCAGATCTCTCGCTGCTGGGCACCTTTCAGGACCCATCCTGGTAAGGAAATTCCCCAGGTAAGGAAAATGAGCACAGCAAAACTGTAAAAACACCTGAACAGCTGAGGGAGGGGCAGATAAAAGAAAGCTGGCATTTATTAATTTTATCTGCGTATAATTGGAATTATAAGTGTAAGCATCATTATAACGAGGTGAATAAAAATTCTTTAGCCCACTAAGACCTCAGTTAGACTAACAAAAATCCTCTGTTTTCACAGCAAGAGGATTTTGAGTGCAAAATGCTGGAGGAGTCAAGCAACCACCTCTGTAATTGGGATGCAACAAACCAGTAGCAGTGGCAGTGTACAAGAGCATGTTTGTGGAAGCAATTGGGAGAGATGCTTACTCACTTGAGTGACTTTGAAAACTGTCACATTAAACCCCTGCCCACACCCTGCATCAGCTCTCCTTTTAGAAACTGGAACAGAGAAACTAAATTGGGGTAACTGGAAAAGAACAATATTGATCTCATCCCTTACAAAGTTAATTAATGTTGTTCTTCCTTCCTGAATATCTGGGTTTAGTATGTTTCCCAGATTAACTAAATTATGTAATTTAGGATGATTTAGAATGCATTTAGAAATACCTATTTATCTTAGGAAAGAAAAGAAATTGTCACAGAATAACAAGAAAACTTCAGCACCTTGCTACAATGAACACTCCAGAACCATGTAAACACTGTTAAAAAAAAAAAAGGAAGAAAAAGAACTAGCTCTACTGATGCTCATATAAATGTAATTAAATTTAATTAATACAATAGGACCTTTGCTCCTGGTTAATTCTTCCATCTCTCATCCTCAAAGGTGTGCTCCTACCATCTCTCTCAGAAACACAACTGCTGCCTCAGAGCCAATTCTGCAGCACAATTCGTGTGTTCAGTGCTCAAAGCCCCTCCCAAATTTTCACAAGCAGCAATGTGGGTAAGGGAAGATGAGAGGCAGCCATGTACTCATGATAAAAATAAGATCTGAATTCTTAACAGGTATCTCAAAAGACTGGAAATTTTTCCTTCTCAAACTCCTTATGAATACTAATTTTGATAGCTAACAGTCAGAACCCGTAGCAAACAGTTCACTCAAGTTATAATCACCCCTCCAGGTTGCTGCAAACCCAGTGTCTTGAAATCTAGCACCCAGCCAAAAAAAATGTAATTAGCTGTGATAAAAAGTGAGTTAAGCCCTTAATCAATAGCCTTTCAAGCTGTCAGGACTGACTGCAGCTAAAAGAGGTGGTGAAACTAATGAGCTGGAGAGTTCCATCACCACAGCACCGTCAGGAGCCAAGGGGAACCATCCCAACCTTTGGAATTCCGAGAGGAACCAGAGCAGAGCAATCCTGAGCATCTCCCATTGTTCCTGCAGCCAGTCCATGGCTGTGGTGCCTGGGGTTTTCATTATTCACCTTCTCCACCACAAGCAAAAAGTTGAAAACCTACTTGAAAACTTAATTTTCTCTGTGAAGAGCGGCAATGTTTGTAGAAAAGCAGCAGGAGGTGCAGGGAGGATGACGGGGTGTCGGAGAAGGAAGAGCAGAAATGTGCTGCTCTCCCAGTCAATACCCTCACACCACGTTTGCCACTCCAGCTCAGCAGGGCTCACACCTTCCCTGCAGCACTGAGAAATGGGTTGGGATGTGACAGACAACTGTGCATGACACAGCTCCTAACCCTCAGCCTGTGCTGATACCCAGCACAAGACAGTTATCTTTCCAAATCCACCAACTTCCTTACAGTGACCGTTTAGAAACGGCATGGACAGATTATTTCTGAGCAAAAGTAAAAAGAAAATACATGTCACTGGACCTGTCATAGGCTATAATGAAAGGGAGACAGAAAGCTGAAAAGTAGAAATATAATTGGACATCCATTCATGACCTATTATTTCTTTTAAAGAAACACAAACAATGGAGCATCATCAGAGATGGGACTTTTCTGACATTGTGGTCACTTTCTCAGGACTCACCAGGACAGCTCTCTCCACATATTCCTTTTTTTTTTTTTTTTTTCACTTTTCATTGATTACCTTTATAAGAGGAAATGAATAGAAACTGAATCCCTGTAAATTTTCCCATAAATACCAAGAATGAAATACAAGAAAAAGGATAACATCCCATCATGCCGGGACTGCACCCTAATAAGAACCAAATGCCTGGGGGGAAATTCAGTAATACTGTGAATGAAACATCTGCATCTCTTGACGTGATATGAACACGAGTCTGTGTAACATCAGATCAAATCAGGATCAGCCTGGGAAGGAACCACCACTGCGCCATCACTTCCTTAATTCCTTCACTCAGTGGCAAACCTGAGTGCAGCATTCTGGACAAGGAATTTTATTTCTCTGTGCAAAGAGAAGTGAGGATTCTGGATGCAAACCTAATTCTGGCATGGGGTCTTTGGCTCTTTGCAGGTAAATTTTCCTGGCAGCACAAAACTTGGAGCATTCAGCTCAGTGGGCAGCCAGGCAGAGCTGGTAATGAGGAGAGCTGAGCATCCCAGCCAGCTACAAGCTGCCATCAGACTGCAGGAAATCCTGCACAGGTAATTCAGGAGAGGGAATTCACAGCCATGAGAGCCTGCAGATGAGCAGAGAGGGAGGTGAAATTTGTCAAGTGGACCTGTTTGTTAAGGCTGGCCCTGCCAGGGGTGCTCTGGAATGTTCTCTCCTCAATTCATGCCAAGGCACGGCCGGCCGCTGTTCAGCGCTTTGGTGTCTGCCTAATTTCACATTATTTATTGTTTGTGTGGGAGTGGTGGCAAAGCAACAAAGTGCCTTTAGGGGGATGGTGTGACAGGTGTGCAGGACCCAGCAGGGTCTGTCCTGCAGAAGGGCTCAGTCCTGAGATTCCCCTCTCATCATCCCAGACAGGGCTCCGGTGCCTCTAAAGGGATCCCACAGAATTCAGCCCACCTCATTCTAATAAAGCACACTGAACAAAAGGGGAAAGATTCTGGGAGGGTAAAGCATTCTGAAAATATTCATACAAAACCTGAACCACACATATGCTCTGTTTCTGCAGGACCTGATCCAAAGGTTTTATGACCTCAGCCAGTTCTGATCAGGGGACAGAAACAACACAAACACAAGTCAGGGATCCTCCTTTCCTTCTAGAGCAGTACTCTGATTCCTTTTCTTAAATTATGGCAGCAAATACTCTGTTAAAATGCTCTGGAGTAGAAAAACTACACTCTTTTTTTTTTTTCACCTACTTGGTATACAGCATAAGAAAGGAGCAAAATTAGCTTGGAACATTCAGTTCAGCCTCAACATAATTGCCAGAATTTGTGGAATGTTATTTTGAAAAAAAAAAAAAAAGTTTTAGGTAATAGAAAATTTTTATTAAAAATTAAATGCATGAGATGGAGAAATTTATTGCTATTATTTTCTTTATTATATGTTACTGTGAGGGGTTTTAAATGCCTAAATTTAATGCTCCCTTAGAAGCAATTTACTTCCTGGAATTATTTCCAAAGACTTCATCAGAATGTTCCTTCCTGAAGAGAAATCAGTGTTATCCTCACTGAACCTGAAGCACAGCAAGAACAGGTGACTTAAAATGCCAGAGCCTGAACCAAGGCAGAAATCCTCCAGAGACTTCTACAAACCCAACTCCTTAACACAGTAAAAAATTTCTGAAAACAATGCTATTTATGAATTCTGAATTTTGATGTGATAATGAAGAGGAATATCTTTCCTATTCTCATCAGGAATGGGGTTTATCTAAGAGAAAATTATATTCTTGGGACTGTTCTCATTAGACACATTCTGAGAAAGGTGGTCACGTACATCTGGCCAAAATGTCCTGCACTTAAGTCATAAAATTTATTAATAGACCCAGGTAACCTATTTTATTTTTTACTTTTTAATTAAACTGTGACAACTATATCCTCTACCTCTGTATTTACAACAGAAGACATAATTCAATCCATGCTAAATGTCATTCAAAAAACTCTGAGAATAATGGAGCCTCCCCTATAAGAAAGGCAATCCTAACACTAAGAAATCAAAAGATCACCAATTTACTCTCCAGTTTTTAGCTGAGCAGACTCCCACTGCAGTTCCAACTCACTGGAGCTCGTTAGCATCCCTGCTCAACAGGAAATTAATTTGAGCCATGACAACAGCACCTATAATGGCAATTTCAGTGACAGGGAAGTGTTGAATCCTGAGCAGACAATGCTCAGCACGAGGGGCATCAAAAGCATTCAGTGCATATCCTCACTCCAAGAGTCAGATAATTTTGCTCGGATGAGAAATGAACATTTGAAAACAAGACAGGATCTCCATTGTGGCTGAATTAAAAAGCACAATCAGAGCACTGGGAGCATTCATTTCTTCAGTGATTCAAATCCCTTATGGTCACGGGCCATCAGATTCTGCATGGGCATCACACCCACAGCCACAGCAGAGTTTTGCCACAAGCCACTGCACAAAGAGGCCACTGGATGCATCTAATGGCCAATAACCAACTCTGCTGCTGCTGCAATTAAAAAAAAAAAGGTTAACTATTGTCCAAAAATGTCAATCTGTGAAATATTGGAGGAAAATAAAGAGGAGATCACAGACAACAAGGCAAAAAGGGAATCCTGCCTCATGTCACACAGAAGTGCCACAAGATCTCACTTTGGAGTGATGCTGATATGGATATGGATGGGTGGAACTTGGATTTCCAAACCTTTTGACAAGTCAGACAGGTATCTGATCAGGAAAAGAGTTACCTGCACTAAATTCATGGCTGCTTCTTCAGTAATTAATGATTTATTAGACACTAAGTCACATGGAAGAGCTTGGCAGTGCCAATCACCAGACCAATGATGATGTGAATAAATTTGCACATGTAAAAGCCTCAGGGATATTGAGAAATGAGGGCAGGGGGACAATCAGAATCAACACAGAAAGGGAAACCTTTTCCGAGTACCACAAAGAAACAAGAGAGGGAGACACAAGCCCCTGCTGCAGGTTATGGTCATGGGTACAGAACCAACTTTCTTACAATTAATTTTCTCTTCTTGGTCATTCTTGTCAGTGCTCTGCCCTGATAAATTCTGACTTTGCTAGCTGCCTGACTGTTAGAAAATCAGGAAATACTATGCCAAACGCAATCCAAATTACTCCTGTGTCCAGCATCAGCTGAAGAGTGCACTCAAGTGCAGCATTTTAACATTACTTACAACTTAGCTAACCGAGCTAACAGCATTTATAGGAAAAAGCAAACGTACGAAAATCCTCCTAAATTACACCCATCCGAGGTCAATGATGCTTGAACTGTCTGAAATCTGAAATTTCCACAGGCACTGTGGAAAACTACTGATGGTTTGTTTCAACAGTCGGGATGTCAGCATTTCCTGGCCCACGCGGAGTGGCAGCTGTAGGGGCAGCAGAGGATTTATGGCTGCGCTCCCAGGGGAGTGCCGCTGATAAGGGCACACACACAGCAGGAAATGTCCTGTGCACCTTAAGCATCCAGCTGACTCATCACAGTCCATTCTCTCTTACTGCAGGGGAAAATCCACCATGAAGTGTCCAGAGAGGTGAAATACACGGGATTTGCTTGATAAAACCAACAGCACTCCTGAGGCACAAGGCTCTCTCCAGCCTTGGACAAGACAGAAACTGTAGAGAGGGGGCATTTTAAAGCAAATTAATGTAAGAATTTCAGTCTGGGAGCTGAATATTCAGCTTTCAAATACACCCTAAATTGATATTAGCTAAAGACTGACTGCTGTGTTTATGAGTATGTGTGTGTGTGTATATATATATATATATGTGTGTGTGTGTGTATATATATGTGTATATATGCATATATATATGTATATGCATATATATATGTATATACATATATATGTATATATGTACACATATATACATATGTGTATATATATACGTGTATTATATATATTATATGTATATACATATGTATATGTGTATATATATGTATATATATATTTTATGTATATACATATATATATATTTATAATAATACATGTATAAATTATCAGTGGAGCCTCTTTAATATGAGTTTCACAATATTAGTAAAACTCTGGTGTTCAAGTCTTTACTTTTAATGACTGAGGATTGGGATAACCACACTAACCACAGTAGCTTTGATAAATAAAAACTGATATATCATTTGGCTGAGATAGTCCCATATTCCAACACATTGGCAAAAATAAATACAATTTTACAGGGGGTCCAGGTGAAAAAAAAAAACGAAACATTTAGGGTGCTTTATTAACATATTTTTTGCTTCTCTGCAAATCTACAAACAAATCTGGTGGATATAGTTCGGGAAAAAAAATAAGCTATTATAAAAGAGCAAATTAAATGAAGAGAAAAATAGCATTTCTTGCCCTAGGCATGAAACAGTGCCCTTGAATCATGTGTTACAATCAATTCCAAAGCTTACACTATAGATAACATCTTTCAGTGATGTCTCATCAAGCAAATTAGATCTGACCAGTGAAATACTGTAAGCTAGCTGGAATTGATGAAAATATTAATGCAGTTGCTTTAGTGGGCCCCAATGGCCAAAGTATTAACTCCTTTAGAGACCAATCAGTGCTCTAAACTCTGACCCACAGACAACAGAATTTAACAAAGTCTGGGGGGATTTACACTTAAGGCAGAATAGAATTCTGCATTAATCAAGTGCTCTAATTAAAATTTGGAGTAGTAGAAAGTGGCTGCTCCTTATTAGACAACAGCATTTCGGGAAAAGGAAAGAATCCCAGCACAGACACGAGCCAACTTCAGGCAGAGTGAAAACTCAATGGGCAGCTGCTCCTGGGCATCCCATAATTCTGCCAGGTAGCACACAGAAAATGTGTATAAACCTACAGGAGCCAGCTTCAAAAGTTGTACTTGAACATAGTTTTTAGGTAGAAATAAGCTTTGTTTAAGAATAAAACCCTCACTATTGATGCCACTGCACCAGATTTTAAACAAGTTTTAATGAAAGAGCATTCAACAGATTGTAAATCAGAACAGACAATCACAGAGTGGTTTGGGTTGGAAAGGACTTTTCAGATCATTTATTTCCAACCCTCTGCCATGGCAAGGACACCTCCCACTGTCCCAAAGAGCTCCAAGCCCCATCCAGCCTGGCCTTGGGCACTGCCAGGGATCAGGGACAGCCACAGCTGCTCTGGGCACCTGTGCCAGGGCTGCCCACCCTCAAAATAAAGAATTTCTTCATGATATCTAATCTAAATATCAGAGATCCAAGCCCAATCCCAGGATTTAAAATGTTTACCCTGCTTTATTTCCAGGATGAGGTGTTTAAAGCTCCACTCCCACAGATATTTTAGAAAACCCACCTGTCCTGGTGAGGGAGATGGGATCAGCAAGCGACTGACACTAAAAAAATCAGGTCAGAAATTACTTGGGAACCTAAATTTGTGATTTAATTTGTACACCTAATTTGATGTACCTGCTTTTATATACTCTGGCTTTCACTTACTTAGAGCTCCCACTGATCAATCACAGAAATATCACTGCTGCTCAACCAATTTGGGATGGTTAATGGAGTACAAAGAGGGGTTTTGAACTAAGCTGTGCTTTCCCAGGAACATGCCTGTTGTGTCTCTGCCTTGCAAAAACAAGAGAGCATTAACAAGCATTAACATCTACCTGCAGAATCAGATAAGCCATATTTATATTACCCAAAGAATAACTTGACAAATAAAATGTTTGCAATTAATTTTTAATTTCAGTGACTCCAAACTAAACAAGTCATAAGTCCATGCTTCAGCCTGATTGAAAAAAATATATAAAAGGGATAACAATTAATCTACAGCCTGTTTGTATGGGCATGAAACACATTAATATTGATAATGGGATTTCTGTAAAAGAAAAAAAAAAAAAGAAGAAGCAGCAATCCAAATTGCACCTCGCCTCCAGGTGAAGTTAAAGCACTTCTATGCATAAAGTAAATTAGGTTCCAGTGCATCAAAGATGCACAGAAAGAGCAGTTTGATTTCTGCTTTGCCTTGCTATTCAGATTATCTCCCAGGGACTGTTTCCCCCCTGGATCAAAGGGTGAGAGCTGTGGGAGCACTGACATGGAGAAATCTCCCTGGAGTTTTTGCAGCCCTGAGAGCCCCGTGCAGGCTCTGTCAGGGCAGAGCAGGGCACACTGCCACAGCTGCTCCATCATCCATCCCCGGGCACAAAATCCTGCAGAGATCGCTGTGCTGCTGGGCCAGGATGCTGGAGAAGGGCACAGAATCCTTTGGCTGGGCTCAGGAGTGTCTGAGATTTGGGCTGTCCTGAGGACTGAGCAGAAAACAACAAGGAACGGTTGGGTTTGTGCCACAGACATATTTTATGAAAAATCCTTTTGTTAGCATCTTTTCTCCTGAGAAAATGTTGTTTAAATTCAGAAATCAAAAGATTTCTGAATTTTAACAAAAATCTCTGTTTTGTTTAAATCCAGAAATTTTTTTATATACTTCCATTTGGGCCCCAAAGTTCACGTCCAAACATTCTTTCTAGCCTTTTTTTCATGCTTTATATCCCGAGCAGGGCTCACCAATTGTTTGTGCTGCAGCTGCCCCTGATCACAGCTGTGCCCCAATGCCCTCCCTGCAGAGCAGGGCAATTCCTGTGGCCCCAGAGCAAAGCAGCAGCAGGGATTTGATGGGGGTGACCACAGAGCTCCCCCCAGCTCAGGGCACTCAGGCAGAGCTGCTCCCTGTCCTAGGAGTGTTAACAGGGGAATAAATCCCAAACCTGGGGCTCCAGCATCCCTGGCTGGAGGGAGCTGCTCAGTCAGCACCGCGGGCACACATTGAGTGCCATGCTGAAACACAGGATGGCATTTCAAAAAGCCTCAGTCCCAAATTCTGCACTGCATCTGTTTGCAAGCACAGAGCAGATGCCCAGGCCCTCACCTAAATGCAGATTAATAGCACGTGCAGCTGCTGGAAAATGTGAACACAAAGGGCAGAGAGAGGGAATAGAGAAAGGAATGATTTGTGGTGCCTGTGCTTTATTCGTGAGGCTGGATTGGCTGTGGGACAGGATGGTTTTCCTGCCAGTGATCATGCAAAATTAACTCCCATTCCTGCATTTTAGCATCCAAACTTTATTTTCTCTCCCTGGATATGTATTTTCAGGCATAATTTTGCAGGAAACTTTCTACTATCTGCATTTGAAGACAATTATTCAAATGCTGAATGAGAATGTGACTCTGTTACATGGTACCAAGTAAACAAGGTCAGAAAAACTACTACAATGTGCTTTGAACTTTCAGTACCAGCCTTGTGATGTTGATATTTACATTAAAACACCCAGAAATAGTCAGAATTTGCACTGGTCTCCCTAAAAATGAAAAATCAAATCCTCAAGACATGAGATATTCAGAGAAGCTAAACCTGCATTGCAATTCCATCTGGCCCAGAGAAGCCAAAGAAGTTTATCTATGGGATCCATCTGAGATCAACACAAACAGGATTCAAGGCATAGCACACTGAGGAACTCAAACTGAGACACATTTATGGCCCGACCTGTACAAACATGCCAAGAAATGGCACTTTGTCTGCAGTACCCACAGCAAATCCCAGAAAAAGGTTTCCAAGATCAGTATTTAGGGGAAAACCAGAAAAATGCATTTCAAAACAGTTTAATTTATACCAAGTCAAATTATTCCTTCTGTAAATCAAGCTTTTAAAAGCATTTTGTGTGAACAGAATAGGTTAAAATGAAGGTATATGTCAATTAAGCTAAAATACTTGTTTGCTTTCCTAACTGAAAAAAAAAAGGCAATTTATACAATAAATCCTAAACACACTTCCACAACAAAAAGAGAAAACTTTCACCTCTTCTATTTCAGTGCTCTCAAAAGTTTAAAAATCCCAATTTCTAAAACATTTATTCCATCTTGATATATCCCTCTGGGAAAAACTTGATACAAAGACACCAAATTTATTCCCTGAAATTTCCACATCATAGAGCTTGATCATATACAATATATTCACCGTAGGTCCAGCATCCCCAAACCATCAAATCTGCAAACCTCCAAGGCACAGGCAGGGGCTGCTCAGCAATTTGGGAACACTCAGGGCCTCATGGATTTCCTATAAAAGCTCAGATTCCTGCCCAGCACACCCAGAGCTGCTCCTCTCATTTATATTGGTTGTTTTTTTCCTGAAACACTATCAGGGGCTGCCATATGTCAGATAATTATTCAGAGAGAAATAAATCTGGCCCGCCCATGGTAAAAAAAAGGGCACAGAATAATTGAAGGCTGTTTGTAAAGCACACCACGACATGGCATGACCTGGGAACACAAAACCCAGTTATTGGCATTAGCTGATTTTTATTTGAATGGCTGCAAATAAAATACAGGACTTGATACAAAAGGTCCTGTCCTGATGTTAACTTTTGGTTATGCAGAAATTTAAACAAAGCAAAGGCAAAGACTCCTGGCCTACCTTTGGCAAAATTGTTGATCTGGATCAGAGTTGGCTACAAAGGAGAAATTGTCCCCACCCATGGCTGGGGTTGGAATGGGATGATCGTCAAGGTCCCTTCCATGATTCTGTTTAAATTGTCTTTACTCAAAACCCCTGAGGGGGTCCAGAGGGACTGAGACCTTCCAGCTCCAGCCTCTCCATCCCAATTCCAGCTCCAGCCTGTCCATCCCAATTCCAGCTCCAACAACCATCCCAATTCCAGTTCAAACTGTGCCATCACAATTCCAGTTCAAACCTTTCCATCCCAATTCCGGCTCCAACCTGTGCCACCCCAATTCCAGTTCCAATCTTTGCCATCCCAATTCCAGCTCCAACCTGTCCATCCCAATTCCAGCTCCAACAGCCATCCCAATTCCAGTTCAAACTGTGCCATCACAATTCCAGTTCAAACCTGTCCATCCCAATTCCAGCTCCAATCTGTGCCATTCCAATTCCAGTTCAAACCTGTCCATCCCAATTCCAGCTCTAGCCTGTCCATCCCAATTCCAGCTCCATCCTGTCCCACCCCAATTCCAGCTCCAGCCTGTCCATCCCAATTCCAGTTCCAATCTTTGCCATCCCAATTCTAGCTCCAGCCTTTCCATCCCAATTCCAGTTCACCCCTGTCCATCCCAGTTCCATCTCCAGCCTGTGCCATCTCCACATCAGACACTGCTACTTTCTTCTAGCAAATTCCCTGCAGTTGCTGAATTCTGGGAAAAGTAGCAGATGGTTCAGAAGTAACTTCATGTGAAAAATGAACTTTTTGATAAATATTGCTAATATCTAGCATAGGGTTGATAGATATTCTCATTAACTCCAGTCAGACAGATTGGCAATAAAACCTTCCACGCTGCAGTCAGAAAAATGCAAAAGTGTCTTCATTTTTTCCCTGCCATTAAAAATCTGAGGAAAACAGGAGAAAAGAATCTGCAAGATAAAGGTTAAAGCCAATCTTGCAGGAGCCAGGATAATTTTAGGTTCTGAATTGCGGGAGTATCTGATTAGGCATTATTATTTCCTACAGTCTGCAGAACAATGGAACTATGATCACTGTAAATAAATATTTTGCTCTGTATGGTGGTTAAAAGCTGGAAATCAACTGCCAGGCTTACTTTTCCCCTCTGAATTGTGAAATGTTGTGTATGGGTTCAAAGCTCCTCACAATCAAAGGCAGAAACACGGAGATGACTGCCAAGTTCCTGTGCCTGTTACTAAGCAAATATTGTATGACAAAACAGAAAATAATCAAGGCGGTTGTAGGGAAGAAGGGAACATGTTTAATAACAAGGGGAAAGGATGGGATGGAAAACATGTCAGAAAAGTCCCACGCCTCCAGACATTTGGGATTGTCGGGGGAAGCCTCTACAAGATTATCTGGCGTGAAGCAAAAGCCAGGCATGTCTGGGTTCTTTATGGAGCTGATGGGATAAAGAGGCACAGGGTGAGGGTGGGGAGACGCTGGATGCACAGCCCAGCCTGGCTCTGTGGGATTTTTATTGATGCTAAAATTAAATAGATCTGTCAATCAAAACGTAGCACGCATTTCCCACTTCCATCGGAAATTCATAATATACCCGTTTCAAATAATATTCATAATATTTTGGTATTTCTCCCAAAGAGCAATGACAGCTCTCCTCACCTCCTCTGCTTCCCAGCACAGTGATGGGCCATTTTCACTTTCCTACCCCCTACAGGAAATTAAGGATGAAAGAATGTTTGGAGATGAACTTTGGGGCTCAAATGGAAGTATTTCAAAAGATTTCTGAATTTAAACAAAACAGAGATTTTTCAGTGTGTCATGAGCCTTAGGAAAAAAAAGACAACCAAAAAAACCACCAAACCAAAAAATTAAAATTACATGGATTTCAAATACTAACTCAATTATATAGAATATTTAAAAGCTTTCAATTTCCAAACACTTCACTAACAGCAAGAGTATCCATCCATTAGAGAGGCAGAATTAGAAACAAAATCAAAGCAAAAAAAAACCCCAAAAAACTAATAGCAATATTAACCAATGCAAGCTTTTCTTTTAAAATTTTAAACAAAAATCTTGAACATGAGGTGGACATAATCTCATTCAAGAATAGCTTTACAATCCATCACATGCTTGCCTGCCACAGGTAAAATTTTAGGTAAGACAAATAGAATTTAACTACAACTAAACTTTCTCATGAGCTGAATGTTTTGCATACTTAAAACTTAGAAGTAACAGAGCAGAACTGATATTATGAGAAGAGCAAAAAATTCCAAAGCAGAATTCACTAGAAGAAAGAGCACAAGGAGAGGGTCCAATCTTTCCAATATTTCCCAGCTTGACAGACTGGGATGCAAAATTATTTGGGGGTTGAAAAGCACTCAGTTAATTATGTTTAGAGTAAGAAATATCTTTTTTTTGGTTGCTGTTTAAATGCTCTCTGAGCTTTTAATGAATATAAAATTATGAATATTGTTATTGTTTGCTTTCCCTTTATTTCAATATTCTGAAGCGTTTCTGGAGGAAATCTCCAAGCTGTAAGCAAACCTTTAATGGACATGTTAATACAAATTATACAGATGGGCAAGCTAAGGATTTATTAGGAACTCCAACTGCTAAATTTCCTTTGAAGTGCTCAGATTCAGCACATCCCCACTACAAACCCAGAGGTGAAGTGATAAATTTTGTAAATTGAAAACAGAGCCACACTAAGCTCGCAGTTATTTAAATAGTTGCTCAAGGGATTCAGGGCAGGAATTGATGAGTTTATGGAAGAAAATTCTTGTCCTGGGGATCTCAGGGAATGGAGCCACACTCCAAATGCTGCAGCTGGGACACAGCTCGGCCCAGCCAGTGACCAGCAGAGCTGCCCAGAGCCATCCTTCCCTCAAACCCAGCTGCTTCTTTCCAACACAAACCATTTCTGCTTTCAGTTTCTGTCACGGCTTTGACTCCACTATTATTTTGATTTCTCCCTGAGCCTCAGAATCAGATGCTTTGTGGGTTGTAAATAGCAAACATGAAAGAATAATTATTAATGCAATTATCAAACTTATCAAGAATGTCAAAAAAAAAAAAAAAAACCCAAACAACAACTCTTCAAAAAAACCTACTTTAGGAGATTAAAGCTTTCCAAGAGACCCAGAGACATTTACATGTTTTGATCTGGGAAGGAATGTAAAATCCCACTAATGACAGCAAATCACACCAGGTATGAACAGCTCCTACCAGGGGAGTATTGGGAGGAAGCAAAATTCCAGAGTGGCAAAGAGAAGGAACTCCAGGAATCTGGGACAGAACCCTGAAAGGTGCCTGTCTGTATAAAATTGACTTTGCTGCTGTGACCACCTGTGCTCCACAGACATGACCATCTCTGGGTTTGGCTCATGGGAACCATGGGTTGATTTATGCCCTCTCTTTCTGTAAAAGCCCTCCAAGGGTTTATGAGAATGCACGAAAAATCAGGCCAAGTATTGAGAATGAGAAATGAAACCCAAATGCAGAAGGAAGAGGGTAAGGGCTAAAAGGAGAATCAATCCTAAAAAGTAAAGGAACATGAAATGACCACAGGCAGAAGGACGAGCAAGGAGTGATGTGGTGGGACCACAACAAAGCAGCAGAAATAGAAGGAGATTAAAGGGAAGGTACAGGTGAAGAAAAATTGAAGAGAGCAACAGAACATAAACTAATTATTTATGTTTATTTTTCCTCGGATCTTAGCTGCCAAAACATTGCCTCCACTTGTTTCATTCTATCAGACTCCACAAGACATGTAATTAAATCCCTGCTTGACTAAATAACCCAAAATTCCTTCTTTTCAATTGGTTTGCCAACATACCTAATATTAGCAAAGACATTGACTGATTGAAGTGTTTGGCCAGGTCATTATTCCTGATATTACAGTATTTTAAAAACTGCATACAGAGTATAAAAAACTATTTACAAGCAATTAATGTCATATTTCACATTAAATATAGTATTAAATTAAACTGCATGAATATGCAATGAAATATAATTTGCTACCAGTTCTGTAATAGGTAATTTCAGTGAGAGAGTTATTTCAATCATTACTTATTAAATAATATTCACCAATTATTGCCAGAAATAACGTGAAAGCCTTAGCTGTTAAAAAGTGTATCTTTCTTTGAAGGATATTCCTTATGTAGAAGGGCACAGTGAGGAAGGATGTAGTTCATTAAAAACCCCTGCACATGCACATAGACACAAAAAAATACACTTGTCTGCTAAAATGAGTTTAGTTTCTGGTAATATCAAAACTTCCTTCAGGCATATTCACCTGCAGGTGGTTCAGTTTTGCCCAGTTTTACACCAAGCACCCATGTAATGTACACAACCATTCAAATGCGCATTCACACCTTTAACCTCAAGGTTAAATCCTTAAATCCTGCACTTAAATCCTTTTTATTCTAAGGTGGGGAAAAGTAACAGCTCAGAACTCCACAGAGTAATGAAGTAAAAGCTGTTGCTCTTATTACTCTCATTAAACTATCATGACTGCCCACAATAATTTTCCCCATTTCCATATAGCCTGTAAAGTTTAAGAAGAAGAACAGAATCTTTTTTATTTTATCATTGAAGAAAATCTTTCAAGCAATGCATTTTTGAAATAAATCATTAAGGTAAGCAAATACATGCTAGAAGTAGATTTGTAAGATAGAAGTGGAGAACAAAACAAAAAGCAGTACAGAAATAAAGTTGCTCCTTCTAGAGAGATCAAAGGACTGATGAAGTCAAACTTGCTGTGGGTAATGTTTTCATTTCCCATCCCTCCCTTTGTGGCACTCCTGATAACTCTGAGCAATGATTTTTGAGCTCCTCTCTCTGTAAATTCAGCCAGGAAGGAAAAAGGACTTGCAAGAGTCACCCTGAGCAAAGCCCATGAGATATTTTAATGCAGTGATTGAGCCTGAGCTCCTCTGTTCCTCCAGGACTGCAGGTACCTGGTACAAGGATCAGTTTGTCAGGAATGCAGAGGGGCTGAGTTTGGAGGAGAAAAGGGAGAGAAAATGGGCAGCTGTGGAGAATCATGGTGCAATGATAGAAGAATCCCATCAGAAAATGACTCAGGATTCTGTTATCGCAAGGTTTAAGGAGTGTAAACTTTGAGGTATAAGATAAAGTATGGATGTTTTGCTCCAACATGAATCTCCATCTGGGCTGTTCACTGACATTAAACAGACATTTCTATTTTACAGGAGACTATGACTGCCTGATAAGAGAGACATGACCTTTCCCTTTCGTCTCTCTTTCCCTCAACAAAAATGGTCTACTTCAAAATGTCATGGAAGTATAAGAACTTAATCTCAAATCTGTCACAGGACCAATAGATTCATTGCCAATGCAGTCTTTTTATTTTTTTTTTCCTTGCCTATTCTTAATGTGTGGTAAGCAGCAAGTCAGGCTTTGCTTTCCTAACCAACAATCAAAATAAATTCACCCATCCATGACAATCCTTCCCTCACATGCATGCAATAAACTGTTTGCTTTGAAGAACTATGTGAGATCATGCTTTGGATGAGGTGATTTAATGTGTAAATTTTTTTTTTTTTTTTTTTTTTACTTTAGAACACATCAAAAATTTTATATGAATAATCAAATACTTCTGAGGAATGGTCCTGAAACCCTTCAAAACTTAGCAGAACCTCTAGTTTAAACTTCACAAGCAGGTGGGGCTGGAAGGTCTGAAAAATCACTGTCCACTCACCATCTCTCAATGAGAACCAGTATTTTCTGAGGTCTTATTTATAGAGCAAAATTTAACTAATTACACCTGAATTCTCCAAGTGAATAGTCTAGAAAGATATATCTCCTTTTTTTCATGATTTTTAAGTACCTTTTTTCTCTTAGTATAGAAATAATTTAAATTCATTTTACAAAGCAAGTGAACATGTAAAGGGCATAATAAAGAAGAGATAATTAATTTGATTTTCCAGTCAGCTTTTCTTTTTGCCAATGGTACTATTAAGGCAAGCAGAATTCTTCACTTCCATTTCCCCAGTAAGTCTTGATTAAAATATAGCTACAATACACGTCTTTTAATTGACTTTGGGTGATGTAGAAATGTGGCATTATTACAGATATTAGCTGTTCAAGAGAGATCAATGGATTATCTAAAATGTTAGGGGCATGAGTTACAGTGAAGACTCAATCTCACAATGAGCTTGGTGTCCTCTGCTTCAACCCAGGTGGCCTTGCCTTCCATTGACTTCAAAAAAAAGCTGAAAATCCTCAGTACTTTGTCAAATTGCATCTCTAATGCACAGAAGCCAGCCCAGCCCTGTGAGGTAGCAGTGAGTTCAAGGGCACAGCTGTTGATGTCATCATGGCAATTTTTTAACACCATTTTACTCAGTTCCTTGAAAAATCTGGTTTAATTACTAATTGTAAGTGGTACAGTAAAGTCAGAAGAAGTTAAAAAGAAAATCACGTCACTTTTGGCATAGTTTAATTGCATTAGAAATTCTTTTGGAATTTTGTTTCAGAAAACAACAAACCCTTCACAGCTCAAGCTTAGAATCAAAGCTGTTAAAGACTGCTCTGACTTAGCAGAGCATGCAGTGACAGGACAAGGGGGATGGCTTCAAATTGAAAGAAAAAAAATTTAGGTCAAATATCAAGAAGAAATTCTTTATTTTGGGGGTGTTGAGGCCCTGGCACAGGGTGCCCAGAGCAGCTGTGGCTGCCCCTGCATCCCTGGCAGTGCCCAAGGCCAGGATGGACATTGGGGTTTGGAGAAACCTGGGACAGTGGAAGTGTCCCTGCCATGGCAGGGGTGAAATAAAATGAGTTTTAAGGTCCCTTCCAGCCCAAATCATTCTGTGATTTTAGTGGGAACAAAACACAAAACCATGCAAAAGCCTTCAAGAGAAGAGTTCTGCACCTCAGCTCAACAAACCAGAAGGGACAGGCACTGAGCGCTGAGTGCTGCAGCACATTGCAAATTAACAGCTGCTAATTAGCAGGCTGTGGATGATTTGCATGCATTTCTGAAACCTCCTGACACAATCCTGAGCAGGCTGCAGCATGAGTGAAGGTTTGGACACACAGCATTGCAATGGAACCGCAGAGTGCATGGGGAAACCCAGGGGGAAGCGTTATGAGGCAGTAAAACATTGTTATGCAGTGCAGAGCATCCAACTTTTTAAAAAGCCCAGCTTTATTTATGTGCTATCCTGCAAATTCAATTACAGGATTGAAAATTAGCTACAGGTTTTCTGCTTAAAAGTGCTTGTACTCATTTTAGTGGAGATTTCTTTCTGTCTCCATGCCTAAATTATTCCATTAAGCACAGGAACATGGTGACAATCTTCTGCAGCTGCAAATTCTGCTCGGTGCTCTCCTAATGTGGGCTGGCCAAATTAATCCAGCACGTAACTCATCTCCTCTGAAACACCAGTGTTTCATTTAGCATTAACTTTATGGAGAAAAAGTCCAAGCAAGGAGAGGCAGCTCTCTATGGAAAGGTGCCTGGGAGGGCTCAGCTGCAATGGGACCATGCAAGAGCATCAGCATTGCCTGGAAAGGCTCTGAAGGAACACCCAGAGGCATTCTCTCTGAATAGTGTCACATATTTCCATTTAAAAGTTCAAAACCAGCATTTTTCACCAATTTCTTCTTTCTCCTTCATGGTGTGCATTGAAAACTGTCACAATTTCACCCCAACAGCAATGTAAAATTAGCAAGAGAGGAATTTTACAATTGCACTACTTGAAAAATCCACATTGGAACAACAAAATAAGGCAAACAATGAGGTGGATGAAATGTCTATTTTCTGTAACTTGCAAGTGGACATTCAGAGGTAAATTATCATATTTTGGGAAACCTCTGGCACATTTTTATAAGTTAACAACATCTCAAACTCTATTAACAACATCTTAAACTCCGCAGCCAGTTTCCTCAACCATATTTATCCACTTTCCCTGGTCTAACTCTCTGTGCCATCCCAGAACGGATTTTGCTGCAAATAGTTATTATAAAAAAAAAAAAACAAAAAAAACCCCAAACAACAAGATAAACATGCTAACAGAGCTGTCATTGTATGTGTTATAAACTAAGCTTGTAATGGGATTATTCTTTGGAAAATCTGTTAAAGAAATGAAGTTTGTGGTGCAGCAAGCTTAGAGAAAAAATAATGAATTCACAGATGTTCACCTCACCTTAATGAACAACAGATTGAGAATATATTATTAAATTCATAAGGATAGGTTTGCATATGTTGTCAAAATTAGGTTTTGATCCTTACAAGCATTGTGCTAATGCGAACAATCAATTAATAATTGATTAAAGGCTTCCTCCAAATTGATCACTTTGGAACCTTTTATTATTTATTTAATTTCTCCTGAGAACTCAATAGATCAATGTGTGAATAGGTTACCCCTGGACACGTTAATAACATTAATATATAGTATCCATCTCTGATGGAACAGTCCCATTAGGTGATGGAGAAGTTGTCATGTTGTTAAGGCTGATCACCACCAACCTTCCTGGCACAAGAAACCTCCTCCGGCAGGGTTTTCCCACCTTGCCTGGGTTTGGGCTGGGCAGCAGCAGCTCTAGGAATGAGATCTCAGGATGGGAGGATGGATTTGCCTGGGAGCTGCTGCAGGAGCCACTTCAGGAGCCAAAGGGGGGAAGGCAGGGAGGGAACCATGGACGGCACAGAGGGAACCATGGACGGCACAGAGGGAACCATGGACAGCTCCCAGCCCTTCCCAAACCCCAGTGTCGCAGACATCTTTTCATTAAAAATCCTTTCCTTAGGATTTTTCCCCTCTGAGAAGCTGGGAGGCCTCAGGAACAAAATGCAAACAATGGTTATCTGCTGCTGTGGAATGCAACAGGTGCATCTGTGACTGGTCTCATGTGGTTGTTTCTAATTAATGGCCAATCACAGCCCAGTTAGCCTGGACTCTCTGTCCGACACACAAACCTTTATTATTCATTCCTTTCTATTCTTAGCTTAGCCAGTCTTCTGAGAGGAAACATTTTCTTCTATTCTTTTTAGCATAGTTTTAATGTAATGTATATCATAAAATAATAAATCAAGCCTTCTGAAACATGGAGTCAAATTCTCATCTCTTCTATCATCCAAAGACCCCTTTAAACACTCTCACAACCCAGCCCTGGGAAAAGCATCCAGCCCAAAGGATTTCCATTCAGGAAATGGGAACAGTGTCACACAGAACTGCAGTTTGTGGTTTCTCATGGCAGGAACTAAAGCTCACTACAGATCTGATCCTGCAGAGCTGCTCTGCACCGAGTGCTGGTACAACCTGAAATCAGGGCCGGGATAAAACCTCTGCCAAACAAGGGAAGAATTTTATCATTTCCACCACACTGCACTGCAGTGTGGACTTTGGGCCAGTCCTTCATGCACTGCCACATCAAATTAACAGCAACAAACATCACGGAGCTTAACGAGCCCCCTGTGGATGGGAGAGACTGCTGGATCCTGCCTGCTGACAGGGAAAATGCCTTGGACAGGAGAAACTTGTGTCATTGCAGTGCATTACAAAGCAAGCTGCAGTATGAAAGCTGTGAAAAGTCACAAGAAATCTTGCTTTGAAATGTTCTTCCACTACCCACTTCTGCTGGCAGCCACAATATGGAACATTCCTCATTTATTCTCGAGAGATCAAGTCCCAAACTTGAGCAGGGAGCGTGGAGCAAAGTGAAAAGGGAAGAGCTGCTGGGGTCCCACCTAATTTACAAATAGATGGACACCCTCCTCAATGAAGTAGAAGATAAAATTTCCAGACAAGCCCTCCTGAAGTGCTTCAGCATCTTTAAGTGACCAGCAGAGGCTTAAATCAAACTGCAAAATGCAACAGGACCGTCAGGAACGGCTCTCCAGAGCCTCCTGCCCAAACCCTCTCCTGGGGAAGCTCCTCTGCACACCCAGCCAGATCACCCAACACCTCTCTGTCAGTTTTTGTGTTCTTCACCAAATTTAGTCTGTGGAGAGATGTTCCAGGAGTGCCTGGAGCCCTCTGCAGCCTTTGCTGGGCAGGTGAACAACTCCATCACTGCAGCTCAGTGCAAATCACAAACCGGCACCCAAAGGGTTTAGTCCAGTTCCTATTGGGCACATGGCTTCTTAAAAGCCCTTCTTCTACTGCCATCTAAATTGGTTTTCTTTTTAATTTTTTTTGGCAAAAAAAATGAAGTGAAGTCAATTTCACACACACACACACTTGCAAATACATGGAATACACAAATAATGTACTGGGTAGGAAGTGAATGTCTCTTCAATGCAAACACAACCTGTCCCTACAGGAATGTTAGCAGAATGTAAACAGTATTTTGGGAGAAGTTACCTCACCACTGCTACCTCAATAGCTCTCAAAAGCTGTGAAAGGGTGTTTGTGATCTATAGCAAGCTATAGCATAAAGTGAATTTATGACACCGTAAAACCAGCCAAAATCTCCCCACAAAATCAACACCACCTTGCCAGGATTTATGTAAGTAGCAGAGCTTATTTTCCAAGAAATATGAATTATTTTTTATATCAGTTCTCTTTCACTGAAGTTCCAGATTTTTAAAACGACAATATAAGCCTAAAATAATTCTCAGGTTTACATTAGATGAGCTGGTTTTTGTTAATGCCAGTAGAGGCTCATCCAGAACATTTCACAAAGCCATTCCTCACATTTAAAAAAAAAAAAAAAATCCAGGTAAAGGCATAATTTGACAAACCTTTCATATCTAAAATAATTTCAAACTCATAAAAAAAAAAGTGCTTTCTTGTTCAGATGCAGAATATTCTGAAACCTAGACAAGACAGGCAAAGAGAAAATGAAATACTGTACTTTGAGAGGCTGATAACAGAGCTTGTAACAAAGCACTCTTTTCCACCTGGCTTTTGTAGACCCCAGAAAATACATTCAGCAAATTCAAATGCAGATGAGCTCAGGATGGAAAATGCCCAACTACTCCTCAAGATTCAGCCAAAACAGAGCAGAGAAACCCTTCTCAGCTGCCTGCCTTTGGAAATGCTTCTGAAGAGCTGCAATCCATATGGAAAGTGGTCATCAGAGACATTTGCTTAATAGCTTTATTAATTCTGTTTGTTTATTGAAAGCCCTTAACCAAATTGGATATTAATGTTATTTTCTGCAAGACATCCCAACAAGCCTAATCCTCAGATGTGCAGCAACTAATTAAAAAGTTGTGTGGATGAGAATTGGGTTACCCTTCACTTTGTCAGCAGACTTGCACACTGAAGCATGGATTTCCTGTACTTACTTAGACTGAAAGTGATTTAATTATGAAACAGAGTGCAACTGCAATGCAAATGCAATTTATCGAAATAAACGATGCAATTGGAACCCTGAAAAGCGCAAATTTACAGATGAAATAAATATAATATTTTACTGGGGAAGGAAATGTTGGTTTTTTTTTTTTTTTGAAATATCATAAACCCAGCAGCGAAATGCTGAAGATCTGCTGTAAAACCAAGTAAAAGAAAATTCAAACTTTATAACAAGAGCAGCTCCTTTTTTACAGAATTGGTCACATTTGCCAGAGACGCTGCTCTCACACACTTATTCCCATTATCTCTGCTCATTCTGAAATTACTTTGAGGCATAAGAATAAGAAGAATAAGGATGATGAGTATTGAACAGCTGAGTCTAGACAATGGGCACGGGCTGCCCTTTGTCTTCTCCTGAAAGACCTTCTGAGATTGTGGTGCTGCACCTTTTTCTCTCTGAGAAATGGATGACTGAAGTCAGCAAATAATTTAGACAAAGCCCAGCTTTCACAAGCCTAGACAGAAGAATACTCCTCTGATGTTTTATTTTCTTTATAAGAATGGTTCTATTCATTTAATGCATTTAAATACATTAAAAAAAAAGAACTAAAATAAGAGAGTGCTTTCCTTTGCTCCCAAGAACTTCAAAAGAACCAAACTATTATATAACATCAAATCAGATAATATCTTCTGGCTTAGAATTCTTGGTCTTTTTTTTCCTAAACGTGAAGAACAGATGAATTATGACTGTTCATACCACCATTTATATGAATTAATACTTCTCTACCACCTAGAGTATCATCACTAGGGTCCAGAAATTAATATAGAGACACAGAGACATGAAAGTGCTTGATGTGTTTGCCAAGACTAAAATTTGTTGCACACTTAACATCCCAGACTAGAAATGCAGTGTGCTTGCAAATACTGTTTTTCTTTGAAAAAATGACTGCTGGTATTCATAACCCTGGGAGACAGCTTTCACCTGCTAAGAAAGAATCTATATTTTTTTCAGAATAATTTAAATAAAAGTAATTTTTTGAGAAAAAAACCCCAGTGCAGAGCAGAAATAGAAGACAAATTGTCTGCTAATAAAAACAACAACAAAAAAAGAGTTTATTTCCATTTTTTGAGATTAAAAGCATGTAAACAACACAGATTTTTGACTTTGTAGGAAATATGGAGTAGATTCCCATATTAAACAGAGTGTGAGTGAGGCAGCCTGACCTTGCCATTGTCCTGTTGGGCCTCAGTTTAACAGCAGAGGCTGAATCACTGCTGGAGCAGTGGCTTTGTGCTGCTTGAGGAGGAATTTATCTCCTACAGCAACCCAGAAATGAACCCCCAATGCAGCAAGATGTCAGTGCAAGGATGCAATTAAAGTTCTACTAACTGCAAGAAAAATCTCCTTACTCAATTAACCATCTCTTGCCCTGACTTTTAAGACAAAGTGTCCAACCTGTCTGAGCCACAGGCAGGAGTTTGTCTGTGAACCCACAAGCAGAAGGTTGGAAGCTGAAGCAAACCAACATTTCTTTTACATTTTCAGCTCTGTACTTCCTGCCACATCCCAATAAAGCAAAGTTCTCTTGTAAAATTCATATTTGAATTTTCTTCACTGTTAAGGGATTTTTAATACACATGACAGCTTAACTGAGGTTGGGAACATCATAGGATCAAAATGATTATATGGTCATTTTCCTCCACACAATCTCCTCACCCAATCTGTCAATCCCACCAGGCTCTCTGGTACCATGGATATTCCATTGCCTGAGGGAATCCTCAGCTATTGCAGCACACCAAGGGCTGCCCAAGAGCTCTCTGAATTTCACCATCCCCTGTTCCAGAGCAGGCATTGCTTTCCCTCACAGCTCAAAGGCTGATTTGCACAGGCTTTTATAAGGAGTCAGACAATACAGTAAATTAAAGGACAAATAAACCAGATTAAAAGTCAGCCATAAATGTTCCTTTTTAAAATTGAAAAAAAAAAAAAAACCCTCAACCCTCCCCATAAGTCTTGTTTTAAGGAGATGTCAAAAAAACCCCTAACAATCATTTTGACTCAACTTCTTGCCATGCGTGCTGAAAGTTATTTATGCCGCCTTATAATTTGGGTTTATTTTTTTCCTTTTTCTCCTAAACTGAATAGAACTGAACTGATGAGAGAGTGGGTTTGACTCCTCTGAATCAAAGGTATGATTAAAAATTAAAGCCAAGCTCCATTTTCCACATCTCCTGCGCGTGTGACGTGTGACACACTCGAGCCTTTGTGTGTGCGCACAACCCAACATCAGCTCCATGAAATCTGTGAAAGCCTCACAGCTCCAAGCCCTTGCCACAGATCTGCTCAGGTTTTGGGGAGCACAGAGCAGCCTGGCAGGAAATAAAAATAAAACAAAAATCCTTTCCAGGCCCTTTGGAGCCGGGTGCCTGCACCGTGGGCTGCTGTGCACTCAGCAAACTGCAGCAGCGCAGATGAGAAATGAGAAATTTTGAGGGCAATTGAGCACAATGAATTTTCACAGTGGATCAACACAAAGTCATTTAGAATGGGTATTTCTGAAGCACTGATACAATGAACACATTTATAGTGTTCAATGGCCCTAAAAAAATCACCTTTTCACCTGTGGCAAAGCTGCTGCTGAGAGTGACTGCTCAGATGTTGGATTTTAATGTCCATTTATGTGCTGTGTCAAAAAAAAAAACCCTAATAATCATTTTATGACTCAACTTCTTGCCATGCATGCTGAAAGTTATTTATGCCACCTGATAATTTGGTTTTTTTTTCCTTTTTCTCCTAAATTGAATAAAATTGATATATCTATTCTGCATAGATATATATGTCAGCTCACACACATGCATACCTTCCAGTGTAGCAATCAGCTTTTTTGGCATATTATGAAAAAAAAATCTAAAAATTCTATTGAAAGAAAAGCTTCACTAAGATTTAAAACCCTTCATGCTTTTTGACTTTTACTGGTTGCAAAGTAACTCCATGGTGAAGGCAAATCTCATGCCAGGAATGAAAAAAAAAAATATAAAGCTGGTGGGCTACAGAAATCTGGTTATCTTACAGAGCAGCAATAACATCCCCTCATCCTCTCCAGTTCCTCTCTTTCCTATAAAATGCTGAATTGAGGAGCTCACTGTGCCCAGCTCTGGTACAAGGGAGTTACTAAATTGTCTTTCAGCTCCATTCAGTTTTCCTGCTGGAGTTTATAGGAGGGTACACGCACTCACTGATGGATTCTGATTTCTCTTTTGTGTTTTTATGCTTAATCTGGGTTGTTAAAAAGATCAGAGCTGTACTTTTACTGTTGAGCCACTCCAGCAGCCCCAGTAACTCTTTAGTCCGTGCTGGGCATTTCAAGCGAGCCTGTGTTTGCATCAAAGCCTTGCCTTGGCCCATGGCTAGTTATTATATCTGCAGGCATGGCAGCTAACAACAGGCACCTCCATTCCAATTTATTCTGTGCTGTCTCCATGCTTCCTTTCCCAGGGATTAAGCACCTTGAAGCACCATCTTGTTGCTATTTCAGTGCCCAATGCTGGTTATTTCTGAAATAACAATACATGCTTCAGTAATAACAAGTCATTTCCCTTTCCCCTGACTGACGAATGCATTTGCCACATTCTTCTCTCAGCGCTTCCCAGAGCAGTCAAATTAACCTTGTGCCTGTCTAACAGCCCGTTTCAGAGCTCTGTGCCCTCAGCACAAGCTGTCAAAGCAGTAAAATACAGCAGAACTGGGAGACTCCGAGCCACCACTTAGGGATTACACTCAATTCTGGCACTTGTCTGTTCTGCTCTTTGGAGGAAAGAACTCACAGCTCTTCCCTTGCTCGGGGGCTCACACCCACCACAGGAGCCTCTCCTCACAGGTAAAGCACTGAAGAACACATTGTAGTGTCAATAAAGCTGTTCTGAGCAAAGACAGAATAGTTTTATCCTTTACTACTACACTGTGAGGCTGTGGATGATCATCGTGGCATCATTTTAACAGCAGTGACTCCTCCTTCCCTTTCTACCCTTCCTCTTTTGACTTCTCCAGCCATCAGAACATTGCTAATACGTCAAGCACTACTGGCATGAATGTGTGACATCAAAAAAAAAAAACATTTTCTAAACAGGTAAGACACTTTCTAACTGAGGGAGCTGGAGTACCTTGACACCTGCAAGATTCCAATGCCACTCCTCCCTTTATGACATCCATCTCTAGGTTAATATTGCAGGTGGAGAGCTATTCACAAAACATCCTGTTTGTCTCTGGCATCTTTTGAGAAAGTATTGTGCTCTCAATGGTAGGAACAGTGGCAGAAAATAATCCTTTAGTGGCAACTAACTCTCTGCAGTCATTTCTGAGAGTGCTGGATCCAATCCTCTCCTATTAAAGAACTTTTTTTCCGCCTTAGTGGAAGTTTTCAGTTTCTCTGACAAAATTCTGAGATCTGAACAACCTTTATGAGGGGGCTTTTGGTTGTTTTTTTTTTTTTTTTTACTTTGTTTTCATTTTTATTTCTCTTTTGTTTCTTTTCCCTCTCTTCTTAGACCCTGCATCCCCTCACAATAGCAAATATCTGTTGTTTTGTACTAGTTTCTCTGCTTGAACAAACAGTAAAATGAATCCTCAAATGCAAAGCCTTTCCTTTCTTTATCCCCTTAGTTACTTGTGTAGATGATGAATATATTTTTGATAAGGTTGATGCAATGAAAAAAAAAATTAGAGAGGACGAGAATAATAATTTTGACTGAAATCAGTCTCTGGAGCTCATCTAGTCCAACCCTTGCTCAGAGAACATCCAGCTGGAAAATGCTGCCCTGAGCCATGTCTGAATTTCTGCAAGTATGGAGATTCCAGAGGATTTCTGGGAATTTCTCCCACTGGTAGAAGTGCTCATAATGTCTCTATTTTCTCTTTGGCACCTGCAGACTGTGATGGGATCTTCCCTTCACCTCTTTTTCTCCAAGAGGGACAAACCCAAGTCCCAGCCTCTCCTCAGCGGCTCATGGTGGTCCCTGCCTAACCTTTTTCAGTAGTCCATGTTTATCTTGGAGCAGAGAGCACAAGCCCAGACTCCAGGCAGGGGCTCACAAGAGCCCAACAATCATTTCCTCGCACCTACAAAGTGCCTGCACTTGGCTAAGGCAGCACAGGCTGTGTTGGGATTATTACATGTAAAGTGTTTTGCAATTGAAAATCTCTTTCCCATCTAAAGCATCCTCCAAGTCAAGGAAAAAAAAAAAAAACCAAAAAAGCCAAACAACAGAACTCTGCAAGTCCAAAAGATATTAAGGTCCCAGAGATCAAGATTTGGAAATTTGTGCTGTGAAGGTTTTTATGTCAGAGTGTCCTCCCAGGGAGGGCTGGCAGAATAAGAAAATATCTGAATATGACAGAACACACTGTACAACACTTCTCCCAGCTCAATCCAATCAGCAGCCAAGGACACAACCTCAATAAATTCTTAATAAGTTTACCAATCCTTACAGTACAGATACTCACAGACCATTAATATCTAGCTGCCAGGATATTGCATCTGCTAGTATATGAACTTGGTAGAGTCAAATAGAATTTCTTTTCTATACTCAACACAATCAGAAGCAGCAACTATTTCAGGTGCTGTCAAAAAATCAGAAAAATACAGATTAGTTAACTGTCAACATTTCAACATTTCAGACTGTGCTTATTTTAATATTTAATTATTTTCTGGATCTATGTCAGAGATGCTCCTGTGAAACTGGTACCATCCTCTACTTTAAATTACTGCCCTGATTCTGAAGTCACAAATGCACTTTGTTGCCGTTGCCCAGCCAAAAAAATAAAGGCGAGTTCTGTAAATCCTCTCCCCATACAATGAGAAACTGGGGCAGAAAAGCAGATCCTCCATCATCCCTGACAGGCAATAAATGTAATCGAAGGTATGGCTTGTGCTTCTCCGCAGAAACATCCCTTATTCCAAAAAGTGAATCACCAGAGAGAATGGAGTACAAAAGTGCCTTTGATCACCCTCAGGATGTTCTCTGTACTTCTCAACCACAGCACAAGAAACTCCTTAATTGTCCACTATTGTCTTTTTTTATTTGTTCTGCTGTTTTCCTCTCAAGTGACTGAGTAATTTTTGCAATTGGATTGAAAAACTTGTGTTATCAGATAATGGCGACTTGAAAAGAATTGCTACAATTTCTGTGGTGTTTATAAAGGTAGATTATAAGCAAATACAAACATCCATTCCTTGGCTGCTTCAGCACTTATATTTGCCTATTACTTGCTCAGGTGTTTCTGGTTTGATCTCCTTTTTAGTAGCTCTCCTAATAAACTGCTTTAAAGACTGCAATCCATAACTTCCTACAGTGAAATCGCATGAATAAATTAAATAGAAAATAAAGTTGTACTACATTATGGTAGAGTAAGGTTCCCTTTCTTCACAGCAAATGCAGTCAAACCACACTGGGCACCTAAAGCCAGCTGTGACTGTGCTTTCTGCTGCTGCCTTGTCTCCAATATCTCAATAAAGTCCCAAAAACTTCAGCTACAAACTGCAGCAGCACAGGGTGTTACAGTGGACTGGAGTCCAGGGAAAGCAAGTCAATTCCAGGAGAAAAGGCACAGTAACACTGCAGTTAGCAGCTTGCTCTATTTATTGGTTTAGCAGCACTCCTGCCCTGTTTCAGAGAGCAGAAATGGTGCCCACCTGTCCTTCTCCCTGGGTATTATGTGCTGCAGGCAGGGAAATGGGAAAGCTCCGAGAGGCAGCGACTCCCAGAGCCCAAACCATTTTTTATCCTGCTATAAAACCACAAGACAGCATAAAGGCAGCGCAATGCCAGCTAAACTGGTGTAGCTGACAGGTATATGCCCTGGAAATATGCTGGCAATTAGGAGCCTTGGCTAAAAGAAAGCAAACATCCACAAGTTTGATACCACCAGCCCTGCTCCTGCCCGCACGTCCCTGCCAGCCCCAGCTCTGGCACAGCACAGGGCTGGCACACAGGGAGGGAGGAAAGGAATCCTCGGTGGGTCCTCTCCAATCCAGCACTCAGCACTGCCAGAAAACAAATTCCTTCTGCTTCCAGGAGCTGATCCTGAGCTGGGGGACCAAAGGAGGGGATTAGGAGCTCTTGTAGACAAGGCAGCACATGGGTGAAGCTCAGTCTCTCAAAGGAGCTTTCATGGGAAAGGTGCCACACGTGGGCAAAAGAGCTCAGCATCACTGGCACCTCCTGCTGCTCTGCCAGCTCTGCCCCATAGAGAGGAGCAGCACAGCACTGATCTGCCCACTCAGCATCACTGGCACCTCCTGCTGCTCTGCCAGCTCTGTCCCATAGAGAGGAGCAGCACAGCACTGATCTGCCCACTCAGCATCACTGGCACCTCCTGCTGCTCTGCCAGCTCTGCCCCATAGAGAGGAGCAGCACAGCACTGATCTGCCCACTCAGCATCACTGGCACCTCCTGCTGCTCTGCCAGCTCTGCCCCATAGAGAGGAGCAGCACAGCACTGATCTGCCCACAGCTGCAGAAACCTGGAGCTGCTGCTTCATGCTGTTCCCCAGCATCTGCCCACAGAAGCTCTGATGCAGAACATTGAAAGACATTTTCAAAAATTCTTCCATTTTCCTTTTTTTTTTTTCAGTAGACTGAATGGAGTTTGGAGGCTTCCAAGGGCAGGAAAGCAGGTGATTCAGCCAGGACATGGGGGCACGCTGTACATTGTGAGGCTGAAGTTCTATTTCCTCCTCCAATTTGTCAAACAGAATTGTTATAAAGAGTTACAGAACCAAGAAATGTCAGACAAATACAGAAAAAAAGCTTTGAAACCTTTTGTGATAAAGCAAAATTAACAAGTATAGTTACAACAGCTGCATGAACAACTGTGTTTCCAAGGCAACAACTCACAATTCTTACAGCTATAAAAAATCCTGGGCACCACGGGGGAGTTGTGAAATTAGGGAGACTCCAGCTAAAATAGAATATAGAAAAATGGACTAAAGCAGGGAAAGCTGAAATTATGAAACTCACACTGCTTTTAACAGCTGCAGCCCGGGCACACCTTGGTGCTGGCTTGGAGGAGTGCTGGCCCTCAGGTGTGTCCCCACCAGCGTCCCTTTGTCCCCCAGGTGCCACAGGAAAACAGCCATTAGCCTCAAATTGGCAGAGCAATTACTGCCCCTTTTCCTGCAGGGTAATGGCACAAAGCTGGCTGTGCTGTTTGCTGGCCTGAGCAACGTGTGCCCTCCCAGCAAGGCTGTGCACTGGGATAAAATCAGAATAACCCCATGGAAAGGAGGCAGAAAGCTCAAGGCTTTTCTTTTACCATTATTGCTGTGCATATCTGACAATAAAATGTTAAACCTCACCATTTGAAAAGCAACATTTTTTTTCAAACAAACTCACAAACATAATTAATTCCTCAGAAACAACTTGAAGATTTACACGGATCTGTAAGCAGCACCTCTTTGGCACACTGGATTTTGTGTGGTGTGACTGGATATGTGTGTGTGCAAACCAAAGAGATAAAAGCAAACTTCTGGAGTTAAAACCACATAATTACACCATGTATGGGCACTCGGTAAGGACTGCTAATTTAAAAAGCCCACAGGTGTCGCAGACATCTTTTTATGGAAAATCCTTTCCTTAGGGTTTTTCCTCCTGAGAAGCTGGGAGGCCTCAGGAACAAAATGCAAACAATGGTTATCTGCTGCTGTGGGATGCAACAGGTGCATCTGGGATTGGTCTCATGTGGTTGTTTCTAATTAATGGCCAATCACAGTCAGCTGGCTTGGACAGAGAGTCCGAGACACAAACCTTTGTTATCATTCTTTCTATTCTTAGCTTAGCCAGCCTTCTGATGAAATCCTTTCTTCTATCCTTTTAGTATAGTTTTAATGTAATATATAT
The DNA here is from genome assembly GCF_028551555.1 of Melozone crissalis. Classification (NCBI taxonomy): domain Eukaryota; kingdom Metazoa; phylum Chordata; class Aves; order Passeriformes; family Passerellidae; genus Melozone; species Melozone crissalis. Next base: position 20,528,085 of record NW_026535846.1, on the reverse strand, counting down.
CATAAAATAATAAATCAGCCTTCTGAAACACGGAGTCAGATCCTCATCTCTCCCCTCATCCTGGGACCCCGGTCACACACAGGCATCCATCTTTCCTCCAAAGCACTGGAGTTTGCAGTGTGAGGCTTAGGAAGGTCCAACACCCAGTTATGGAACTGAACAGGTATTTCATTAGCAGCACTGGCAATGGGTTCCCAGATGGGAATATCATGGGCAGGTGAACAGGCCCTGAGCAGCTCAGCGCTGGGATGCAGGAGTCTCCTCTGCAGGGTGTGAGTGCAGGGCAGCGGGGCTGGGATGGTTATTTCACATTCAGGGGGGAACAGAAATGCAATTTATTCCATCTCCTGCACAGCCACTGGCCATGCTTCCCTGCCAGGGGTCAGCTCTGTGCTCAGCCCCTCCACAGAATCCCTAAGGCTGCAAGAGCCCTCCAAGATCAAGTCCAAATTAACCCAGCACTGCAGTGCTCACCACCAAACCCATTCCCAGGTGCCACAGCCACCCATTTCCTGAGCACTTCCATGGATGTGATTCCACCACACCCTTGGGCAGCCTGCTCCAATGCTTGGTCACCCTTCCAGTGAAGAATCTTGTCCTGATCTCTGATTTTAACCTCCCCTGCCATAACTCGAGGACATTTTGTCTCGTCCTGTCCCTTGTCACCCAGGACAAGAGATCGACCCCACCTCACTGCAAACCCTTCAATTCTTCTCATCTAAAGTCAAGATCCCAGCTCTCTCATGCCCCGCTGATAAATGAAGGATTACAAATCCTTGATTTTCATCATTTGCACTTTTTGCAGGTAGTGAAATTCCCGGTTAAATCCCTACAGCCCCTCCCCTTCACACCTGTGGCTCACAGTGTGATCCTGGAGCTCATCCCTCCTCTCCCAGTGACATTTCCTGCATGGTCCCGATCAGAGAGTAAGTGACAGACTGTCTGTCCTGCTCCTATTCCCTTCTTTCATCAAATGAGTAAAAATAAGGGATAACTACAAACATCTCGCAGACATTCCTGCAGAATTTTTACATCAAGATCATTGTTGTTTTGTTTTTTTTTTCCTTTGATATTTACACGAATAAAACCAGATTTTGATTGGGAGGGAGCAGTCTCCAAAGAGAGCTTTAGACTGACTGTGGTCTCTCCCACAGCTGTTCTCTGCTCACACCCATTTCCACTCCAGCAGAGATATCTGAGCCACAAGGGCTGATTCAGGAGCTGTGGCAGTGGCAGAAGCCAGGCCAGTGCTCCCTGCCTGCTCCAGACTCATGTTTTGATGCTTAAAATCCTTCAGTGCTCCCTGCCTGCTCCATTCTCGTATTTTGATGCTTAAAAGCCTCCAGGAGTACATTCACTGCTGTATATCTTCTATAGAATTACTCTGGAGCAAAGGACAATGTACATCCTCTGTAGAAAACAGCTAATTTTCATGAGCTAATGAAGTGGCCAGTGAATTTTATTGCTTTGTGACATATTAATCACTTATTTCTATTAAAATACTGAAGTTATTACACAGTATATCATAGCCCCCACACATTCAGTGATACAAAACCTTATGAGGAGAAATATGAATACAGCCCTAATGGAATGTGTGAGTTTTTCATGGTCTTTGCTGTACCATTTTCTTTCATGTTCCTTAAAAACCAGACCAAACTGTGGTCTGGAGGTTGAGTCCCTTCTCCAGCCCACAGCTGGGTCAGCTCTGCTGCATTTCCCCAAACCCAGAACTCAATCTGGTGATGATGTAGCTGAAGCAAAAGATCCCATAGCCCCAATGGCAGAGGGCTTGGTCCCATTCTTTACGGGGGATTTTGTAATTTGGGAAAACCCAAATGGATTGTGCAGCCCCACTGACCCCCAGTGAAAACAGACTCTGCCTTTTCTGCTGAAGGTGTTGTTGGCAGCCCGATGCCAGGGGAAATATCAATAGGCTCTTGGAGAATCAAAGCAACCTGTATATAGCAATGCTTTTGTCTTTGATGATATGGCCAATTGCTCTTTACTTGCTGAAATGCCTCTGTGTCTCCTATAGATTTTCCATACGTTATTTTTCAGCCTCTTCTACCAGGCAATGCAAAGCTTTCTTAGCACTGCAGTCAATAAATGAAAATATAAAAGTCTTTATTTACACTGCCAGACAGGGGCTCTAGCGCAGCCCTTGTAGGGCAATACATCACAGCTCTATGGCTTTCCTTAGGGTTTATTCTCTCTCTGACACAGCCACAAATGCATCTAAATCAAACCAAACACCTGGAGACTTTCCAGTCATATTTTCCTACCCTAAATGAGTCTCCCTCTGCCTGTCATACACCCAATCACACAGCAGCAAGGAACAGTTTCAAAGCAGTGGGGAGAAAACGAGGCAGCCGCGCTCCCATTTGTGTGACACAACAATTTGTGCTGGCATTGGTTCTTCTGCATGTACAAAGGGGAAAAGAAAGAGCCCGTTTTTAATTCCCTGCATCCTTCAAGTGGAAGGAGCCCAACATTTTCTGAATAAATAAATACAAGTAACAGTAACTACTTGCAAATTTTTTAGGATGGAATAGCCCTGAGCCTTTCCAGCAGTATCTGCACAGATTGACTCAGATTAGATGCTAAATCATTTTCACAATTCAGATGCTTGATATTTTATCTGTTTAATAGGTTCCCCATTTCTTTTCTCTTTACAACTGCAACAGCAATTACAATTGCCATGAATATTGATACTCCATAAAAACAAGCCATTTTTGCCTCACACTGCTTTTATATATGTAATAGATATTTAGATACTACTGGTGGTGGGAATACCACATTTCACCAACATAAATGATAAGAGTGTGGACAAGAGCTGGCTAAAATTTCCAGCATAAGCCCTCAGCAATAAGGACAGACGTGCATGAAAAAGAGAGATTATAGGGAGAAAATTTGTTCTTTCAGCATCTTAAAGTACTCCAAAGCTACTCTTGTACCTGATTTCTTTAGGAAAAGATTCAGGTATACCAAAATGTGGCAAACACCCATGAGATCTTTCACAGATAAAAGGGCACTGCAATATTTTCAGCCCCACACCAGCTCTGAATGCATATCTCATCTGAGGCTGGTAAGAACAACTTGCAGCACAAGGACTGGGAGCCTTTGTTTTTACACTCATTGCATACCTATTCATGTGCAGCTTTTGCTAATTTCTGCTAATAATTAGTGTTCTGAGATGCATTAGGGATGAAATCAGTTGGGATGTTTGATTTACGTCTGTTGTTTCAGGGTAATTAATACAGTCTAGCAGGTACACACTCTAAGAGAAAGAAAGAAAGAAGGGAATATTAAAAATAAGGAGGAATTTGAGTGAATTTAATGAGCCTGATGTGCCCCTTTGCACTAAAGGAAAGCTGAGTATCTTCTGAATTCCAACTCATGTCAACCAGTGATTTGACCTCCCCAGAAGAACACCAAATTGTGAGGCATGCTTTCATATGGAATATTTACAGCAGCATCCCAGGTCATTTCACAAGGGAAATGCACTTTAAAATATGATGTAACCTAATTCAACCTTCTCATTGCTACTGATAAATCATGCACCTAATTTATTTATTATGACTCACTATGAAAGCAGAAAGCAAGAGCCTGAACGCTGATTTGCTCTACCATTCCATGTAAATTAAATGTTTTGTTTTTTCTTTTTTCCCCACTTGTTTTGATTTTCTCTATGTTGAAAATGTACCTGGTCATATTATGAATACGTGATCATTTTACAGAAAAATGATCATTTTACAGAAAAATATTTAAGTCATCAGAAAAAGAGCGAAACATGAAGAGGGAAGAATATCAGATAAAGCAGACGCCCTTATAAACTCAGCAATAACAAAGAAAAAATACTTTAAAAAAAACCAACTAACAAACAACATAAAAATTAGAGAAGTGTTAATGGAAGCAGACAAGGAATATGTTTTTTTCTCATTGTGGAGAAATATGTCTATCAGCATAAAGAAATGTCACCATCAGTCATGCAGGGTCACAGGGAGAGAATGCGTGTCTCCATAAAGCTCCATTGTAAGGCGCATCCTTCAGAGGTTGTTGGGGATTTTAAAACTCAACCCCAAGCTCTAAGAGCAGCCTGGAACAGGGGTGATGCCTGTGCAGCTCAGCAGCCATTAACCTCACCACTGTACCTTTTGTCAAACGAGGAGGAGGATCAATTCCTCTTCCACGAGTAGCATAATGATATCATCAGGTTTGCAGTGTTAAAATAAACACAAGGAAAGCCATTAAAAAAAAAAATAAATCCCACCCTAAACAAAACAAAACCAACTCATTTGCAGCCTCCATACAACAGAGTTTTAGAAGCTGTCTCAAGTGACTGATAGCTGTGAGCATCAGGATCCAACCCCCCAGATTATCTTTTATCCCCGTGACCGTGGCTGTCCTCTATTACCATGACCTTCAGCACTGCTTTCATTTAATTGTATCTTTTAGATAATGATCATTCCGATGGCTGTCATGAGCAAACACATAAATTTGCTGCAAGCCTTTGTCTACTTTTCTGAAATTTTGCCAGCACTGCACCTCAAAGATTTCAATTTTCTTCCTGTCAGCAGCGCTTCTTTCTCATGATTCATATTTTGGCTGCTGCAAAAAATGTGCTTTTTACCAGTCGTGTCTTGTACAATTCAAGTTTCCAATTGTTTTACTTGGGAATTTTAAAACTCCCTATAAGTGATGTGTTTAACTGACAAGGAGCAGGAACTGGTAAATAGTGTAGAAGAGCTGAGGTTGAATCCTAAATAGCTGCACTTAGTGTCTCTCCAGCTGAATGACTGAGATGTTTTGCATCTCTTTTTGATTAATGAAATCTAGATTTTTGACATATTCACAGAGAGCCCTCATTCTTCGCAATATTTTTGCTTCCAATTTGGTGGTTGTGGGAAGATGCTGTTTTCTCTTTACAGCTGAAATCTGTTCAAGGATCTGAAGGAATGCTAAATCACTTTCGCTATGTAAGGTCCTCCCTTAGCCCAATTTAATTCTCCTGCTGCACAAAGGAAAGGCTGCAAACTGAACAAATTCTTCTCTCATACCCTCCCACAACCCATTCACTTGCTGTCAGGGCAGACATAATTTGTGTTATCATAAATAATTCTTTTTTTTTTTTTAAAAACACACCATCAACATGTCTACACACAGCTGAAAAAAGAGGAAATAACATTTCTAAGTAGGCACTGAAGAAATCTCCTGTTGGCCCTGCTATTCCATATCTCTTCCAACAATTTGATGGGGCAATATCCTGGTACATGAACCCACTATTTGCAATGGCTAAAGACAATTTCCTCTCATCAATCTATTGCAGCTTCCAGCCTATAAATCTTGTCACCTCCTGTGACTTCTGGACCATCTTGCTTTTGATACTTTGACCAAAGCGCAATTACTCTCTCCCTGCTGCATTCCCTCCCATTTGGGGCTGCTGCTGGTTGAGTATTCCACACAAATTCCACTTTTCTCAAGGTATTTCCTGTATTGGGAGTCCAAATCATCCCAGGAATAAAGCCAGCCGGAGCTCTTTGTCACTGCACAGGGCTTGGGAAGTTTCAGAGCTACAGCTCTGTCAATGACAAATGCAACTGCTGAGTATTATGATTTTTGTAGCTGGACCCAACAAGGCCAATAAGATTTACACGATGGTTTAAATTTCTGAATCTGCGCTGAAAATGTGTTTCCATAATCAAAATGAGTTTTTCTGAATACCTAACAGGGTTTACATCAGGCAGAGTTGTAACATTCATCTTCCAATTGTTTTGCAGACAAGAATAAAAAGTGGGAAAAAAAGTGCATTGGAACAAAATTCCTGGAAATATACCAAGAACTGCAGCAAAACTGTCATTCATCTCTGCATCTACAAGGAGAGAAAAAAGTTAAGCTTTGAACCTCCTCCAGCCACCAAATGAATCTCATTGACAATCTCCCTGCATCCTCCACACAGCTCTCTGCAGCTCCCATCTCCACACGAACATTCCCTTGGTTATTTCCATTTCAGCCTTGGCTCTGAGCTCAGCTCAAAAGGCTGAGCTTAAGTGTGGGAGGTTCTTTTTCATAGAATTATGGCTACACCTTCTGCTTTTAAAAAAAAAGACCAAAAATTCCCCAATCCAAACCTTATTAGGGCTCTGAATTACGCATGGGTGATGTTCCAAGGTGATGTTCCACCTGTATTTTCTCTCCATCAATCCCATTCTCAATTACAGGCAACAGTACAATCCAGCTCCTTAACAGCTCTATAATTTGCATCTTCCAGTTGAAAATATTCCAAGTTCTGTTCTTTCAAGCACATAATTTCAAAGTTATGTTCTTCAGAAGAAAAACAATTTCACATCAGGTCCAAAATAGCTTCTGATAATCTCACGTAGCACACATTTACCTTACTCTAGCACCAACCCCATTCTTCCCACAGCCAAACTGACTCTCTATTTCGAGACACAACTTCTCCACTGCTGATTCCTCCTCACTCTGTTATTGCCAGTAACATTGCTGTATAATTAAACCCTGCCTTGTGCACCGAGGTCTGGAAGCTCACTGCTAATTGCTGCATTATTAATTGCAAAGTCAACTGGTGGCAACGGGGAGCCCAACTGCTGTCTCTGGAGGGCCAAGGGGATTGTCAGAGAAGGAGCTGTTTATGTCAGCTGCTCTGTTTCCTCTCTTTCTGGCTGTGCTGTTTCCCTGCAAACACTCCAGCAGCGATGGAGCACCCCAGGAATGGGCTGGGCGAGCTCGGAGAGCCGGGCTCTAATGAGATTGTGTCACCACACTCGCTCAGTAATGACTATCGAAGGCACAGAAGAATGCTACAAGTATAATTAGAGTACCTGACAGAGCAACAAATGAAGTGGGAGATGCCTCCAAACCCGGCCAGCTTGTCTCTGGGCCGGTGCAATATTTAGGATGCTCCACACAGATCCATGCATGTGCAGCATGACAATTGATTGGCAGGAGGTGATTTGTTTTGCTGAGCGGTGCCAGTGTGATCCTCACCCCCAGCCTTTTATTGATCCTTGAAACAAATATCCCCCTGTACTGGTTTCATTAGACAGGCTCTGTCTTGTTAATTACCGCTCTCGCAAATCTTTTGGTGTTTCATTAAAGGGAACAAATTGAAAGAATTAAATAAACAATCCATGTCAGCTGCCACCGTCCTAGTGGTCTTTAATTCCCCTGAATACCAATAAAGAAACTTCTCCCCCCACCCCTTTATATTTATTTTTTTAGTATTATTTCTGACATCAAGTCACAACAAAGTGGTGCAATGCACCATAAGAATTTACTGAATCAAGTTGGAAAATAGTCTGAAAGTCCTGGCTGACTACATCCCAAATCCTTTTGGACTTTAGGGAGGGCTCTCCTACCTCGCTGCTGATACAGAGTTTCATCAGCTTCTCTGCAATGGATCAAAAGGAGTTGTTTCCTTCTATTCACAAGAGAGACAGTGAAGGACTAAACAGCAGAAATAATTTGTATGGAGATTTCCAAAATGAGTCATATTATATTGCACTGATAAAAAAACATTTGAAAATTGCTTGTGCTGGGGAAAAAATTACTTTTGTTCCTTTAAAAAGAAAATAGTAATTCTTTTTTTCCTCCTGATAGGTAAAATTTGGAAATCTGAATAAAGGGAAAAATAATAATAAAAAAAATTACTTATTCTCTACACTAGATATAATTGATTTTGGAAGGCTGTACAACACTAGAAATTTGAATTAGGGAACATTCTGTATAGTCAGGAACACCTAATAAAAACTCAAGATTCAAGATGATTAAGAACAGCCAGGGCACTTTTTTATTAATGAATCCTTTATTCTCTGTGTTCTCAGGCTTTTGGAAATGCCTACATCTCCCTGAGCATATTTAGCAGCTTTATCAGTATTAAGGTAATGATTCCCTCACCTCTTTTCTCTGTGCTGTCATCCAGTCTCTAACAGATTCCCTTGCAATCTGCAGTGAGCCATTAAAAAAAATGGAAAGCAGCAGAATTCAGAGGAAGCTGCTATTTTCCCCAATTTTCCTAAACCCAGAAACATCTGAAAATAATTCAGCTGCTACTTAAGCCCCTTTTTCTCCTGTTCTATTCACTTCTTTACCAACCTGCCTTCCCCAGGGCAGAAGCTTTGCTAGAGAAAACCCCCAGCTCCACAGAGCTAAGCTTCAATAAATAATGGACCAGGAGGAGATCTGCCCAAATTCCACTTTCTTTTTTTTTCAACAAAACCACACTCAATGTCATATTTACACTAAAGTGAGAGACTGGAGCCTTAAGATGGAAACCAGGCAGATTTTTGCCATCTTGGAGCAGATCCTGTCTTGAACCTGCACTTTTGGGCTCAGGGACTTTGGGAGAGGCGCTGCTTTCCAGCAAACATCTGTCCATTTTCAAAAGGATAAAGCACAAACCCAAGAGTTACACCAGCGAGCAGCTCTGTAAGCTGAAAACTGCAGGAATTAACAGCAATACAAAGACACATGTAAATGAACTGGAGAGCAGAGGAGCACAGCCACCAGGTGAGGCTGAAACCACTGAATTGTCACCTTCCCTTCCTCCCCTATCCCCCTTCAGCTTTCCATCTCCTGCTCATCTCTGCCTGAAAGGGCCCTATCAGCCTTTGTGTGGCAGTGATGGGGCTGCCAAAACGTGACAGCCTTATCTGCAGCCCAGCCCTGCAAATTGCCAAGCATTGATCCAGCAGCCCGGGCCAGCTGATCGCTGCAGAGCTGCTTTGATTTCTTTTCTTCTGGGAAAGAAATGAACTTCTCTGCCAGCCAGCAGCTCCCATCCTGCCAGGGCTATTCCCCAAACAAACAAAGGGCCTGGAAACTAGAATTTTGTTAGATGAATTAACAAGGCATCCCTTTCACCTCGCTTGATTATTTTTTTGCTGGGTTCTGGATGCTGCGTTGCATCCTGAAATGTGAGGGGAAAAACAATACAATTGATTATTGTAATTTCTCTTCAGGCTTCATGTACGTAAATGTCTTCCAGGTACATTGCTGAGAGTTGCCAGATCCCCATAAACTTATATCCCAGCAGCTTTTCAAAGCATTCTTACTCCATTATTACAATCAGATTTCACAACCAAAAAAAAAATTAGCTAGTTATGCCCCACTGTGAGGAAGAAAAATATTTTACTAAGATTTTTTTCTCCTGAAACAATGTTCCTTGTGGGATCATTTGAAAAACTCTATTTGCCTTTTGAAAAGGAAAGCAGAAATGATAAAAAAGCAACTTCCAAGCTCTGGTTTTACACCTACATTCTATAGCTTGTGCAGTCATGTCTCAGTCTGTAACAGCTTTGCAGAAATAATGTGTATGCTCTGACACAGAGCAGGTTAAATATAACAAAGAAAAGTCAGGAATATCACTTTCTTGGCTAATTTATTCAAAATGGGGCTTTTCCTAGTTTCTCTCTTTCTAACTCTCATTTTATGTCACCATTTCCTTTGCTAGGTATTTCTCAGTTTAGCTGAACTTCCTGCAGAGCTGTGCTTCCATGGGCTGTGTTTGCAGCTCTGCACACACCTTCAGATCATTTTGTATTTTATTCTGAATTCCTGAAATGATTCCTGCAACTTTTGATGGCCTTCATTACCTCACCTCACTAAGCCAGAATATTTATCAACCTACAACACTGTGTTGCAAAATTACCAAAATTGGGGCCTTTCTTCACAAACTGGGCTTTAAGAGCACCAGGACACCCAGCCCTCCTCTCCAGCTGCAAAAGATTTGTTGCTACTTCACCCAAAATAAACCATTTCACATTGATGGACATCTCCTGGCTCCAGGCAAGGCTAGATCTGTGTGGCCAGCTCCAAAATGCAACATCAGAAAGGAGCTCACGCCTCTCATGGCATCAGAGGAAGATGTAAAATATTCATGGTGGCAGCTGAGCTCCCCTGGGAGAACAGGGTTTGTCACACTTTGTAACACTTGTCCCCGTGCTCTGGTGCCTCTGCTGAGCTTGGGTGGGATAAATCAGAGGGGACACAGCAGGGCTCAGCTCCCATTCACTGCCACCAGGGCAGCAAATGCACTCTGCCAGCACTGAAGGATGCTAAAATGCTTTTTTTATTTTCCTGAGTCCTCTATGCAGGAATGATGCCTGTCCTTCTGGCAAAAAAACCTATTTAGCACAGCTTTTAATTCCTCTTTTAGATTATAGTCCTGCCTTCCCCTCTTTGAGTTCAAAGCCTCCACTATACTTGGAAAAATCCCACAGAAATACTAAGATGCTGTACCAATAAAAACCACCTGAAGAATGAAAAGCCACGCAGAAAAAGAATGAATTACTGAAAGATTAGTGCCATAATTACCAAACAGAAGTTAATTCCTACTTGTAACACAAAAAAAAAATGCAAGAAAATAACTCCGGTTCCCTTCAGGAAGGAGCAGAAACTGTAAAATCTACTGCAATTGTAGGAGTTAAATTCCACATTCTGCTTGAATGCTCGATGGGAAAAACATCATCCACATCTAAATAAAGCACTTACGAAAGACTTAACTGCAAGTACATGAGGAGCTGAAATTAGACTGTCTAGTTAACCAAACTTCAGTGGACATTTAAGTGCTAACTTAGATTAACATAATTCTACTGATTTCTCATCTTGGTATGTTCTTCTGGATATTGGAGGAGCATCAGTTTGTAGCTCCATGGGAATTCAGAGCTTGGAATCGCTGCACCACTTTTAATTTCTCATTAGGACTTTATTTACTGACTGCAGATGTGATGGGGTTTAGCTGCAGCCTGGGCTGGAGGCTCCCTGAATCGCAGCAAATTACAATTACCAACAGTTGTCCTCCACTCTCTTTCCACTGCTCCTTGCACTGGTTTCAATCTTGCCAAAACAATTTTAGCCAGGCAGAGAACTCTTCCCAAAAGCCACTGAGTGACTGGGAGCAGTTTGCCAAGGGAAAAATTGGGAACCACTGGCAGAAAGGGAGAAGAGGCACAGAATCCAAGCCAGCATTTCACAAGCTGAGGGTCTGAGAGCCCATTGACAAAAGCAGGCAATCCAAATTAACAGCAAATTACATAAACAGATAAATGTGCAGTTGGGAATTCAAGGCTGTGTTCACCCACTGCCTGCTTCCAGAATTGCTGAAAGCCTGGGTCAGGCACTTCCAAGAAAATCATATATCACACACAGCATCCTGTGCTTCTCGTTTATCTGCAAAGCCTTATTATGGCAATTATTAATAAAAAAAAAAACAAAAACCAAGACAATTAGAAAAATAAATTAAAATAATGGTAAGGGAGCTTCAGACATGAGTGATAATATCAATCTGTTACTTTGACACAAATAATTAGAAGAATTTTTCACTTTGTGTAACTTTTAATGATCTTATACTTAAGGAAAAAAAAATATAGTGAGACAGAGAAAGACAAAGAGCTATTAATCCATTAATATCACATGGTTTTCATTGTGCTCACTCCCAGTTTTTCCAGGAAGTTTTACCATAGAATGAGACAATTCTTCAGTACTGCCTACTAAGTAGTTTACACTCTGAAGCAGGAGGACCAAGAATCTTCACAAACAGTATCTTATGTACTTAATAATTCCATTTACCTGCTGTAAATTTCTAATCCTTGTCAATCCTAAGATATTTAATTGATTAGGGTTAATGCCACATTTTCTAATAGACTTTTCCCTTTAGATATTTGAGATATGAACAAAGTGCACTGATCAGAAATGAGCCAGGACCGGTTTTGTAAGAGCAGAACCTACAAATTCCAATCCTGTCCAGTTCCTTGGGAACAGAATTCAACCTGGACAAGCCCCAGCATTGAAAATGGCAAGAGACAGAGAGGATTCCAAGGTATCTGGTGTTTGTGTATCTCTGTGGCAAAGCTGGCACTAAAATGAGTTCATGCCCTGGTAACAACCACCTCTTCCAAAATGTTCAGTCATGAACCAGAGAGCACCTGATAAAACAGCACCCACTGACTTTCACCACAGCAAAATCTTGTAAATAATTTATTGTCAATGAGGAGCAACACTGCACAACACACTCACACACACTGAATTTTCACTGCAATTGCCACAATTTCGGTAGAGTTGTGCAAAGTCTGCTGTTATTCCCAGCACCATTCATTTGTACACAAAGCCCTGGATCGATCCAGTATTTAAATAACACTCAGCTCCAGACTTCTCTCTCCACATTGGACACCTTTCAAATGTTGAGGGAGGGAGAGAAAAGGCAAGAAATAAACAGGGTTTGATTCAAGTCAACTCAGGGGAAACGTGGCATGCATCAATAATGGGGAGGCAAATTAATCTTAAAATTACTACTGGGTTTGACATCGTAATACACACCTAAGATTTATTTCCATCTTTTCCTCTGCAGAGTACTGAGCTCTCAGTGTTTCTACTTATACTTACCCATGTGGCTGCATCTGTTCCCCTCCTGAGTAAAGTACAATGATTCCCTTTTAGCTAGAACATTTCTCTGAGAGATTTGTTTGCTGATTTCCATGAACGATCCCGAATGATTCGTGCAAGACAGAAAATGTTCCTTTTTTAAGAGGCCAGCACCAAGCACTTCTATCAGTGCTGCCTTCTCAGCTGTGCCTCAGGTTGCCACTTATGACAAATATCCAAATCCCTCTGATATTAGAGGGGAAAACCCTGCTGGGGTGAGCCCCAGCTTGACAAGCTTGAAACAGTGCAGGGATAATTTATGAGAAGGTAAAAATGGCACAACAGGTGGGAAAGGGAAGGCTGGAGCATGAGGGAAGAAAATCTTCAAAACAGAACCTTAGAGTACACACTGGTATATTCTGTGCCCAAATCAAGCTGTCTCCTTGCAAACCCATTAATATTTCAGAAAATACATGATTCAAAACAGATACAAAGCCAGACAAATATGAAAAAAATAATCTAGTTCTGTTATTAAGTTTATTCCGCTGAGAAATAGCACTCTGCATTTTAGCAACTATTTTTGCCTTGATACTTAATGGTTTCATAAGTTATCATTAAATAATGGTAATTATTTGCCATAGCAACTATAACAATATGTAATTTATATCCAGTTTTGAGCTGTAGGGATGGGTCCATTTCATTAAGCACCCAGATGATGTACAGTGAATTTATCTGCACTTTCAACCGAACAAAGGAATGTGTTTGACAACAGGGTGAGGTGACCATTTGTCCTCATTTTCCAAACAACACTAAATCATCTGTTTTTCTCCAAATCAAAGTGCATTTTTTTATTGGTTATATTAAAGCAGATGAAAGTGTTTAGATCAGTAGGGAAATACAAAGTCAGTAATTTAGATGGTTACCATTTAGCTTAAAAACAGCAAAACCTCATGGTATTTTATAGAGAAATATTTAAAGGCACATGGTTAAAAAAATCTTCAGGGTTTTTCAGTCATGCTCACTATCAGGTAGAAAAACTTGTATTAATCCACTAATTTCACCACTCTTTGTTTTCTAATTTTGCCACAGTGGCAAAATTAGAAAACAAAGAGAAAAAATCCAAACAATGTAAATAAAGTACTATTTAGTAAATAAAAGTAATAAATTTACTAACTTAATTTAATTTTAAACTAATTTAAATAAATTTACTTGTTACTTTAGTAAATAAATTACAGTCCTGGCATATCAGTGAGATCATTTCCACTAAGCATCATATATGTCTGATTTTTCTCTCTGCCCCATAGAAGCCTTTCAAGAAGAAGGAAATCTATTTTATGATAAATGGGCTGGAAAACCCTGATCCAGACAGGTTTTATTCCTCCAGTTACAAAAATGTGAGGCTGTCACTGCTGGTGGGGGGATCTGGACCCTGGTGCCAGAGCACATCATCTGCACAGAGCATGGCAAACCTGAGACCTTCACAGAATTCCCTCCCAGAAAAGGAATAAAAAGCCTGGAGGACATTCAAAAGGCTCTAGAAAAGGAAATTAAATCAAGGGGAAAAGGGGAAAGGGGAAAGGGGAAAGGGGAAAGGGAAAAGGGGAAAGGGGAAAGGGGAAAGGGGAAAGGGAAAATTAAAGGGAGGTAAAGGACTGGGAGAGGCAGGGAAATTTGATGGAGATGAATAAAGGGGTTGGAAAACGGGAAAGCAAAAGGCCAGAGAAACCCAGAAATTGAACTTTAGAGATACACCCAGGAAGGAGAGCAGAGTCCTGTGCCCATTTCATGGACTGGCAGCAAGAGATGAATCAGCAGCTGAAGGACAAGAAGGTGCAGCAGATTTACCAAGTGTCTTTGATCAATGACTCTGGCTCTCCATAAATTGTCCCTCAGTGCTGCTGGGGACAGACTCACTGGCATTGCAGGGGAAACCAGAGTGCTCCTGGTAAATATTTACTGTTTAGCTCCCACTGTGAGCCTGCACATGGCTCATTTGGTGTGAGCACAAGGAAGGAGTCACACTTTGCCAGCAGTGTGCATCTCTGCGCCATGAGGAGCTTCTCTGGTGCCACATTCTGCAGCAGAAGTGGAGCCTTTGTACTTATGGCAGTGTGCGTTCAATTATTTAAAAAAATCCTAAAAAATAAAAGAAACCAAAACCACAAACCCAAACTAAAACCAAAACCAAATCCATCAGAAGAGTGGAAAGCAACTTTAAAATGTTGGTGAAAATGCAAAGTGAAATATGAGATGAATTTCAGCATTTATGAAGCTGTTGTTTACACATCCAGCATAAATCATTAAATCTACTCCAAAAAATCTTCTGTGTGTACTCTACCACCTTCTCCAGCTTCATCTGAACCTTGCAGTCCAAGAAAATTTACTGGCATCCAAGAATTGAGCTGGGTATTGCACAAGTGTGGGACAGTTTCTGTATTGCACTGGATGGCTTCAGTCACTCATCAGTTGGAACCCTTTTAGTCTGATCTTGATAAAAGCTACCTTTGATCTGCAAAATACAACTAGCCAAGCTATTAAGGCCATCTGACACATCACAAATCAAGTGATGAGTTATCAAACAGCTCTCAAAAATATCCTTGAAAATGAGCATATTTATTAATGCCTTCCAGTGCACTGCTAACAGTTTTATTTTTGCATATCAATAGTTAACAAGCATTAATAGCAGCAGCATTTTCTGAAGTCATTAGATCAATCTGAAAGGAAACTTCTTCCTACAGAATCATACATTTCCACTAGACATGGTGGTGTAATGGAGTTAAATTATTTAAATGTAATTACAAACCCAAGCAAGGCACTGAAGCCATGTACCAATATTACAAACTGACGTGGCAACAATATATAATGCATTTCCAGCAGCGTGCTAGGAATGCTAACAACTCTTTTCTTGTCTGCTGGGGAGCTTTCAAAGCATTTGGGCCCAGAGAGCTTCCATCTTTCTGATTCCTTTTTGTGATACTCCAAGATGTTTCTTTTACAAATCCAGCCACAGTGTGCAAACCAAGTGACCAGGTTGGTTTTGGAGCAAAAAAATGAACAAAACCCACACCAATAGAAAGGAAAAAAATAGAACCAACAGCAAAACCTGCTGCAGAGGGAGATGGATGACAGCTGACTGACAGAATCACAGTTTTACACTTCCCAGCTCAGAAATAAATAAATTACATTTCACACACAAAAACAATGCAATTGTTTGTGAAGTGAAAACATGATCCTAATGCATCCATTTGACTTCACAATTATATCCCATTATTATATCCCATTGGGTTATTATATCCCACTGAGAACCTTTCTCCTCTCAGTACACAGGTAAGGACAGGAAAAGCAAGTTGACAAAAATCCACTTTTGAAGGGTGGTCAGAAAAAGAGAATGGAAAAGCAAAGGAAACCCAGCAGGGTGAATTTCAGCAGTCAGCAGCTGCTAAGGTAAACTCTGGAGCTGAGGGCAAGTGATAGAAGGCAAGAAAGAAGCTCTAATAAAGATGATCACCAAGTGGAAAACACAGACTAAATAATAAATACTTGGAGCCTGCTGCCTGTATTGTAATCAAATTTCCCTTTGTTCGGAGTCTGAGGAATCAAATCAAATGCCACACACACGTTGGGACATCATTTTACTGCAGCCAAACTCTTTCAGCACCTCTCTCTCCCATTTCTGTTCAAGGGAAGCTTCAGGAACCACTGCAGTCCCACAACAGCTGATTTCTTTTTGGTATTTTCATTTGGCTTTTCGGCCCCCAAAGAAAGATTTGGAAAAAAAAAACCCAACAAAACCCAGTGGCTCCATTTTCTCCAGTGCTAAAAAACCTCAATTTTTAATTTATAACAGCTCCTATTTAATATTTTCCTTAGATCTCTGCTGCCAGAGGGATGTGATTACATGACACTTGGAGATTTAAGAGATTGCAGAAGGATTTAGTACACGAATCTTAATCAAAGCTGTAAAGCAAATGCAGAAAAATCTTCCTAAAATATTCAATGCAAATGTTATGATTCTCAATCCAGTCTTGTGATCCCCAAGCAAATGAGGCTGGAAATGTTGGATAAGAAGTCCCTAACTTTGGGGGGGGGAAAAAAAAACCCAAAACAAAAAAACACCAAAAAGCCACCAAAAAACCACCACAAAAAACCAAGATAAAAAACCCAGAACAGGTAGGATTTATGCACTTATATTTTAAAGATTTCTGGCATCACCAGGGGGAAGATTCTGCATGCTGCATGTAGCACAGAATTAACAGAGAGTTCCAAGAGCAATGCCTGAAAAGGGATCTGTCCCATCCCCACCAAGGGAATAAAGCAAAACACTCTGTCATTTTTCCTTTTGTGCTTTTCCAGGACAATGTAGCTCTTGAGGGATGTTTGGCCAAAGCAGAAGGTGCTGCAGAAGTGTCTCCTGGGACATGTTCTGGCATTTTCAGAGCAGCAGCTCCTGGTCAGGACCTTCCCTGTCCCTGCAGCATCCTCCTGCCCAGGCTGGAGCAGCAGAACAGAACCAGCACTCTGCTCCCCAAGGTCAGGAATAAATCCAAATGCCTTTTCCCACGTTGTTTTATAGGTCAATAACCCACAGCTTCATGGAGCAGTCCAGAGGAAGCTGGGCAGCAGAGCCCTCCCCTCGTCAGGCTGTGCTGGTTTGATGCCTTCTCTTCCCAATGCCAGCAGATGTCATTGTCTCCTAATCTTCTTTTTTTTTTTTTTCCCTCCCTTATCAGGAGTGATGCGCTTAACTCAAAAGCTCTCATTCACAAGCAGAGAGAGCCACAAGTCATCCAGGCGAATTTATCTTAGCTTGAAATGAGGGAAATTGGGCTGATTTGCCACTTCAGCTCTTTCCAGAGGATTCCAGCGTGTCTGGGAAGTCTGAGCTCATTCTCCACCTGCACGTAGCACTCTCCTAAAGCTCCCCTCATTTGATTTTGATTTTCATTCTCTACCTTGTGCCTCCAGGCTGTCCCTGGCAGGGGAAGCAGCATTCCCGGAGGGGAGCAGCTCCTTTCCGAGCATCCCCAGCCATTGGCAGCTTTTTAAACATTGCCCTGCCTTGAAAAGAAGCTGCAAAATAAATGATCAGAGCATGGCAGCCCATAGCAGAGTCTTCCTCGAGTGGTGGTAATGAAATCAAAGCGATTCAAGCCCAGGGGAGGTTGGGTTTGGGGGGTTTTTAATCTGCTCTGGGAAGGTAAGGGCTCTCCATGCACTTTGCAGATTCAATAAATGAGAATATGGGGCTGTGTGGGTTCTTGTTAGAAGAAGAAAAATGAAATGGAAATAGTGGTCACAAACAGAGAAAGAGACTAAGTTTTCCTTCTGGAACAGGCGGTAAAACTGACATTATTCACACTTTTTTCCTGGCTTTGTCCTCTTATTCAGAGTATGGATTTTCACACACCAATTTTTAAACTATCTATACAGAACTCAGCTCACATAGGCAGTGCCTTTGATTTTCTTTTCATCATTAATATTTTCCTATTTCATTTACTGCAGGAGCATCAATGTTTGGTCTATTTCCCCGTTTGAAATGCACTTCTATCCTCACTCAGCTCCAAGGACAAAATCCCAAAGCCACACTGCTGAGGGTGCTACAGCAGAAGGTTAGTCCCAATCGTTTCCCAGTAACAATACAGCTTTGACTGGAAGCCAAAAAGCTGGGAAACCTTGAATGGTGATTCACATACCTGCTTCACATGTAACTGTGTCATATTTAATACAAATAAACCTTCAGACTTCAATCGCATTATGGGCTGCTCCTACCAAAATATCTGTAATAAAAAATATTCCCTCCTGCAACTAATGAGCATGGAAGAGGTTTGCTCGTTATCACTCTACTCATTGCCATCGTTTGAAGGACTTAATTAATACTGTTACATTCCGCTGCTTTCCTAGGAGCTCACAATCCAGCAGTTGGAAAAGTTGGCTGCAGCAGGTGGAATTGATATTTTGGAAGTGGTTGTTAAAAAAATCACTCCAGAAAACACCTCCATGGAGCATGGAGAGCAAAACATAATGCTGTCAGTCTGTGCATGGAACTGGGGGATCTGGAGCTTCCCTCGGGGAATTAATGTTGGCATCATTTGATTCTGATTAAAATTGAACCCCCAAAGTCCAGGTTTAGTTTTGTGATTGAGACACTAAAGCAGGAATAAGGAATTGCAGATTTCAATTCAAAGTTTCTCGCTGAATAGATGGGATTTTGAAATAGGCAAGTGCATTTAAAATCAGAAATTAAGGAAATTAGTCAATCACATCATTATTGCAATACTTCAGTGTCTGCTTCAGCTGGGTGGGCAAGCCATGAGGTTTCTGAGCATCTCAAATTGTATTTTTTCTTAATGTTTCTCATAAAATGGATTGGAAATGCTACAGATGGCTTTGGAAGACAGTGAACAGCCACATGCCACAGGTGACATTATAAAATTATTTACAGATGCCTGTTTCCCTGTTCTGATAAGCTTCCACACAGAATATGTGTCTTAGATAAACTCAGGTAGAAGAGTCTACCAAAAAGCCCAACACAAAAGAACATAAAAGTAAGATTGGTAATAATTCCAGCCTATATCCCAGTATGGACAAGAGTTCATGAAGTTAAATTATTACACTTTCTTTCCATTATTTGGGATAGCACTTATGGGTTCTTAACCTATTGCAATTACAGTGCAAGTAATTTTTATCTAATAAGTCATCCCCTCAATTTGTCTCCAGTGAAGTAGCAGTGCAATATAAGTGTTACATGATGAAGTGAATTTTATT
Organism: Melozone crissalis; assembly: GCF_028551555.1. Taxonomy (NCBI): domain Eukaryota; kingdom Metazoa; phylum Chordata; class Aves; order Passeriformes; family Passerellidae; genus Melozone; species Melozone crissalis. The sequence goes on along the minus strand of NW_026535846.1, from coordinate 20,508,942 downwards.
TTTTTCAGTTTGAAATTTCTGTTGTAGTCCTTTCAAAAAGTAGTGTCTGATTCCCTCCACCCCACAGCAGCAGCACTGAAATAGGAATCGGCAGAGGAATTGCCCTGTGAAATTTGTTGCATGAGCACATGGTTTTTTAAAATTCTATTCTGATCCAATCAAAATCTTGGACAAGATTTCTTCTCTCACTGTGAAGGCCTAGGAAGACCACAAATGCTGTAATAGTTCAGGAATTTTTCAGTATTTTTGTATTTGAGTCTTCCTCAGCTGCTCAGAGGACAACCAAACTCACTGAGAACCAGTCCACAAATGGTGCAAACACCTTCACGTCAGAAACCAAACAGAATTGGTGCAATTATTCTTATCTATACACACATTTATCTATTGATGTTTACAGACAGACTAAAATCTCAAGTCTGTGTTAAATTTCTTCATAATGAGGTGCCTGAGGTGTACAATAATATTGAAATTAATTAAGAATAGTTATAACATTTCCCATGGGATTTCAGCAGTTTACAATTTAGAGAATAAAACCATTTTAGATGCAGTTAAATGTGAGGGTCCTTAGCTCTGACACTGCAGTTTTGAAAGCAAAAAAAGGCAACAACCTCTCACACCATCAATGGGCCTCGATACTGCACTCCACAAGCTCCCAAATTGTTTCCAGCAGTTCAATATCTCTCACAGGGATTTCAAATTAAATGCAAAATACAGCCCCTGAAGTGGAAGGCTACTATTTTATCCAGATAAGCACCATGGGAGAGGTCTCTCCTTCCACAGCATTTTGGAGAAATTACAATGCATTAGCAACATGCAATCCAAAGGGAAAGTATAAAATTGATAGCCTAGAAAACATCCTGTGTAAAAATATCAAACTGTATTTGGAAAAAGAGATGAGTTTCCATGTGAAACTGTGTCCTATAAACTTTGGGATGAAGGTGAACCTTCACCTGGAGAGAAACTGTTCTGTCAATAACGTGCTGGAGTTTGCTGCAGTCAGAGCTCTGAGAAAGCAGCCCCAGTTTCCTGTCAATACAGCCCTGGGGTTTTTATAAGGACAAAAAACATCATTTGAAAGTCAAAGCTTTTGATTTGGGAAAAGACTATCAAAGATTCAGGAAGCAAATGCAGATACAATTATTTTAAAATTTGCTCATGCATGTCAGTGTTGTCCTATGTGTGTGTGTGTCTCCTTTTTCACAAAATGAAAAATGTCTCTAGAATGTCCCACTCGTGTCTCAGGGGCTTTTTCCTCTCCCTCATGATCTACATTCTCCAGAATGCTGCAATGTGACTTGATACAACAAATGGATTATAATGGATAGAAAGGGAAAATAATTTATATTTCATTATATGCTTTAAGGTACTCAACTGAAAGAGACATTTCGGGAAGCTGGTGTTCTTATTTCTCTAATTTTTATCCAAGTAAAAAAAAAAAAAATATGGATAGATTATTTCTGTTTTCACTGGAAAGCCAGAACCTCCACATCAGCAAAGTTGCCAGGAGTTAACTTGCACTCAGAACAGAGAATCAGGCTGCAAACCTCAGACCCTGCACGTATCATTGCCTCTTGAAAGAATTACAGAAACGCAGGGAGTGACATGAACAGAGCCCTGAAAAATGGAAGACAACAAGACCAGCAGCAGGCTTTGTTCAGGGCTTGCAGCTGGGTTTTCCTTCCCTTTCTAAGAGCCCTGGGATGGGGCAGCAGCTCCAGGATCTCCCTGCCCTGCACATTCAGGGATAATTTTCTCCCAGGAACAATTAATCCCAAGGAGCTCATGACACACAGAGATGTGGGTTTGCCACAAAGGAAAACAATTTCCTTTGCTGCTCTCTAGCTAAGTGAAGAGTGGACAAGTGGGCAGATTTTATTGGAAATATGGGATAAACCTTGCTGCTCTGGAGTGTTTATTTCAGTGCCTCTGCACAAGCATTCATCACAAGAGGTGCTAAAGCCATTGTGCTAGAAAATAATTTGATTCATGGCACTTGATCTGGAGTCATCCCAACATGGCAAATCCAGCTTTAGGCATTGCATCAAGGGCTACAAACGGTGAAGGATGTGTTGGGAAGCGTGGATCCCACCTGGCTGGGCAGTAACTGAAGTGCCTTGGTAAGGACGTGGTGTTCTGGGCAGGAGAGGAGCGTGTAAGTGAGGGACTCCACGCTTTTGACATCACTGCATCAACAGACTTCTTCATTTCAGGAGAGGCAGCTAAGGATCATCTCAGAGTGAGGATTGAGGAAAGCTGTTGGAAGCCACACATCCTGCTTGAGGTGACTGAGATTGGCCTTGAGCCTTTTCTCCTCTCTCCCTCAGAGAATTCCCTCCACTCAAGTTTAAGCCAAAATCATTGAACTAATTCAATTATCCCAATTATCTGAAGCTTCCACTGCAGTTACAGAAGTTTCACTCCTCACTCTGGGTCACAACTCAATGTACAAACCCAATTTCTTCTCAGGTTCTTCCTCATCCCCTCCTGTTCCTTTCCAGAAGCTCCAAAAGATATTTTTAAAGGAAAACACTCCTTACAGGCCTCCTTTGAACCCATACCTGCCATCACCATGTTTGTCAGCAAGTGCTTGTGAGGGAAAATAAAAATATTTCTCTAAGATGGTGGGATTCCGTTGTTCTTGCCGAAAAGCTCAGCCGGCTCCATGAATCAAAAATATTTCTCTAAGATGCTGGGATCCAGTTCTTGCAGACAAAGCTCAGCTGGCTCTGTGAATCATTTCCTTGATGATGGGCATGCACACCATGCCCTGTCCTCAAGAACTATTTTCTGGATGGCCAAAACACTACAACAGACCCAGAGCTGAACACAGGCACTGAACCCATTTCATCATTTCGGCTCAGCACTCCGTTCAAACTCTAACAGACTCTTTCATACTCTCCCTTCTTTGATCCCCAGTATCCTCTAGCTACTAACCTTGAAGGTAGCACAGAGATTAAATTCCCAGAGATACACTTAAATAAGTTGCTGTTAGCAATGTGTTATCGTGTGACACTCCAGCCTGTGAATCCTTTCTGTTGTCAATGACAGCTCAGTGATAAACCTCCCTCTCAGCCATAACACCCCCCTGACGCACCTTATTTTCCCATTTGCTTTTATGTTTAACAAAATGTCACACAGATACAAATAAATAGGAATATATTGCATCAAATATTCCTCACGGTAGCATTTTCTTAACAGACAATGACACAGACAGATAGATTTGTTTCTGTGGAAAATACAGGCAGATTTCAATGAACTGCCTTGTTCATCTCCAAGTGTAGATCCCCAAAAAAAAAACAACTTCAGACCAAGGTCCCTTTTCTCCCTGTGTTTCCAGCCCTATAATAATGCATATATTCATATTCTAAAATATTTTTTAAAACCCATTTTGACTGCTTTTCATTTTGAGCAGTTTGTTTTCCTCCTGCTCCTTCTGATCACAAAGGTTAAAGAACTGGGAGGTTTTTCTGAGCCTGGTATCCAGGACTTCACAGGAAGCATGCAGAGGCTCTATTAATTAAGGTAACTGCTGCAGAAAAGTGTGTTATGCTGCATCAGCATCGTGTAGCTGACCCAAAAAAAAAAGCTGTTTGTTAAGCCATCTAAGCTCCATGTAAATTCCAGCAAGAAAAGCCTGTGTTGGATCACATTTAAGACACAAGTTTAAGCATATTTTTCGTCTCTCTGAAAACAAGTTTAAGGGGGAAAAAAAGAGTTTATAAACTCTTGGAAGCAACAAGAAAAATATCAATATTCAGTAGCTCATAAGACACATAGTACTGTGGGAAGCACTGCAATGAATGTGTGGAACCCCTGGCTCTTTGCTGTTACGAATAATGCTGGGGATTCTTTAAAAAAAAATAAAAGCAACCAAATCAAAAAATATCATCATTCTCCACAACCAAGAACAAGAAAATTCAACAATCAGGACAAAGTTAGCTCAGGGTACAATAAATATTTTCTTGGGACCAATCCAGGAAGCCCACACAGGAGATTTTTAGGTAGCATAAAAGAAATACTGTACATCCAGAAATTATTCATTTCAACTGGCAATTTATTAAAGTAGGTCAATCATGCCACTTATTGCTTACTGTTCCTCAACCCACACAGAGAATTTACTTGGTCATCTTCATGTTCAACACACCAACTCAGGCATGCCAGATATCTCCATTCACACCAGGAAAACTCCCAGATTCCAGTGCCTTTAACCAGATTCCTCCTTTGTGCACCCAGAAAAGTTTGTCCTTTGGGAACAACCCTGAAAAATCAGAGATATTCCTGCCCCACTTGCACACGAATCTCAGGGCTGCTTAAGGAAGTTTGCTATGCCTCATTTGTCATGCTGTCCAGCCCCTGAGATCAAAGGGACAGCACACCTTCCCAAAGGTTTTAGGAATATGAGCCTATTACAGCATGGAAATGTTTAGGTATTACAGAGGGAAGTACAACAGAAAAATGCCAAACTAAATAAAGCAACTTCCAAATGAATCATTCAGCAGGATTCATACTCTGATACCTTTTCCCAGAGACAGCCTTCCCTCTGGAATACCCACAGACACACAATTGCATGAAAAGACAGAGCTTTATAATTTCCAACAGCTCTTATTAAAAGCACTCATAACACTAATAAACCTATTTCCTTTGTAATTTTAATATTTCCAAAGCACATCTATATTGTAATCCCCCATCTCTTGCTGCTGTGAGAGGAGATGAGCAGCAGCAATGTTTTCCAGCTGGTGCTCCAGTTACTCCAGATATTCCAATAGCTCAGAACTCTGAGCTTCAACACAGAGGGATCAAACAGCAAATTGAGTTTGGGGGCTCAGAGAAGCCTTGCCCACCTTCCTGATGCTCCTGCAGATCTTTTCACCTCCTGTATCTCAAAAGCTCCCACTGCTGCCCATCTCTTGTGCACATCCCACCCATCTCTGATCCCTTTTGACACACAGCACTGGAAGGAAGCCTCTGCTTTTCCTGGCCCTGAATTTTTTCCAGCACCTTGAACTCTCAGAACAGCAATGAGCCTCACTGCCCATGCTCTGAGTGGAAAAAAAGATAAAAACAGCAAGGAGACCTTGAACCTGTGTTTAAACACTAGAACTAGAGAAGAGGAACTAAACCGTTTTACTGAAGAAGCAGCAGAGCCAGGAGCCAAACTAGGCTTTGGTTGATGGAAGCTCTCAGAATTGTAAGGAATCCTAGACACAAAAAAACCCCAAAACCTAAAACCAAAAACCCTAACCCCTAAATCAGTTATCTTCTTTTAAGTAAATTACACACAGAGAATTCCCATTAAAAAGGCCAACCTCTCATTTCACCATTCCTCCTTTATAACCAACTCTGATCCAGGCCCACAATTAAGCCAAAGATATAGGGAAGGAGTGTTAGCCTTTGCTTTGTTTAAATTTCTGCATTACCAAAAGTTAACATCAGGACAGGACCTTTGGCCACTTAACACCCAGGAAATAAGAGTATGAACCTCAAACTCAGGCAAAAAAACAATTGGCACCCCTAGAATAAGAAGAAGTGATTTAACAAAAATAAATTAAGGTATTGAATGGGCTGGAAGGACTGACAAGATTTGTTCATTTATTTGGCAGCAGTGCCCAGAGAGCAGCCAAAGGGGTGGCTGGGAGGAGAGAGGAATATTTTCCCCTTGCCACAGCTTCCAGCCCCTGAGCAGGACTGCAAACCCCCCACATGCACCAAAACTCCTCTCACACAGCTGCAAAACTAGAAAAGGAAAATCCACCCGTATCTGATTTTACATTAAAAGTCTAATTATGGGGACAAGACTACTCATGGCCAGTCCTCTGCCAGCTCTGAAAGCACTGGGACAAACTGACTGAATCCATCATTCTGCTCAGAAAGATTCCAGATGCCTCAGAGATAAATAATTTGGGTTTGGTTGTTAGGACTGGGGTAGGACATGGGTTTATCTGTCTCTGGGGAGAATGGGAGAAGATTTTCTATGTTATTTTAAAGTATCCCATTCATTGCCAGTGCACCACACTTCATATTTCATGTTTTGCTGTTCCCCACTTAATGTTGAGCTTGGAAGTGCAACATCAAACTTCCAATTTTTCTTTTACCAAATCTATGAGTGGGTGCAGGCAATTTGTGAGGACACTGATTATTGGCTCCTCTACCACCACCTAAAAATCACATTACTAAATTAAAACAATTGCAAAACCTCTGAAGCTCTGACACAGCATTGGCCACAGAGAATTGTTCCCTTTGCCGTGTAACTGCAATAACCACGTCTCCAGAAATGAAATTGAATGATCTCACAGAGACAGGAATAATCTCCTTTTGGAACATGTATGTGCAATATTAGCTCTCACCAGGGATGAAATCCCATCCTTCCCGGGATGACTTGTTTCAAAAAGCTGCTGAAAGATTTGTGCATTCCAAAGAATTTACAGGAAGGTTATTTTGGGCTGGAAGTGGAGTGAAACATAGAAGCTGTGCAGATAAAAGTCATATGGAGGAGTGAAATTTTTAGTGCCTAGTCAAGATCTAGAGTTTTCCAAATACAGCAGAAAATGATTAAACATTAACAGGCAGACATCTGAAACAAATGGTGTTGGATAAAACCTCCCTCGACTGCAAGTATTTGAACAATTTCCAGATTGGGAACTGGAAATTGTTGAAACTCATCTAATCAGTTTGGAATGGCAGATCGCAGTCCTGCAGAATGCCCTCAGCAGCCCCTGGGTTTTGTCTTTGGAGTCAGAGTTTGCCTCGAGTCCAACATTTGGAATGTTTGGGAGGAGAGTGGTGCTCAGCATGAGCAAAGGCAAAATTCAAATGTCTCCATTTCACTGCTCAAGACAGAAAAGTTACTTCAACTGCATTAATGTCCATGAATGGCTGAATTACGACCCTCTTTTTACAAAAAACAAACAAAAAAACCCCAAAAAAACTCACAGCACAATGTTTTATCAGTACTTTGCAATTTATATGACAATAAAATTAACCTAAACCTTTTCTCTTTTCCCTAAGACAAGGGAATCTGCTGAGTCAGAATTAAGCCAGTGCAGCAACCTAAATAATGTGTAAGTGAAAGGTTTAACAGCATCAAGAACAAGATACCTCTAAAAAATTTGATGTATCTGTCCTAGCTGAAACTTACAGAAAAAACTGCAGTTTCTCTGTCCTCTGACAGCAGGTAGATGCAGATACACAACACTTCAGCTTTTTGATTTGCCATTTTACAGAAAGGTTTAATGCTGAAATGCCTGCTGCAGGCCAGGCTTGGGGTAGCTGCATTTCAGGAAAGCTTTGGGGCTGCTGCTGTCAATGCAGTCACCTCCGTGTAAAATGTATTCCAGCACTGTACACAGTGGAGACACACATCCACCGCAACTGAAATTTCAAATATTTTATATGGCACAGAATGCAAAATATAAATGTCTAATTCCATGGGGGGGGGGGGGGGGGGGGGGGGGGGGAAGATTGCAATTATTTGGGGTTAATAATTATTCTAGAAAGTTCAGTATCGAGATCCCCCTGTAAAGTCAGCTTGCATTTCACCGGTCTGAACTACAAAGAGAAATACTGCTATAAGGTTAATATGTGACACCCAAATCCTTAACCTGCACCTATGTGAGACAGTCTAGCAGCCCTTCATCAGGCAGAGAATTTGCATGCTGGCAATTGCCAGGGCAGGCAGGATGTAATGCCTGATGAGAGCTGACAGGCAGGGGATTAACGAGAACACAGACAAGCAATTCCACCCTGGGTTTTACCTGTAACTGACACAGGTAGAGGCATTTAATGAATTATTCCAAGGAGATGAGCAGAGCGACAGAGTCCTGCACCTGTCTGCCGTCAGCTCAGGTGCTGTGTGGTGGCTCCTGGCGCTGGGAGCAGCCTGGATGAATCCTGGGTGGAATTGCCTCGCTCACAGAGAGCAGGAATCATCCCTGAGCAGGTGAAATGCAAACTGACTTTACAGGGGGATCTCTGTACTGAGCAGGGATGCAAACCCATCTACCAACAGGACTTTGCATTAATGGTTACACTTCTTTTTCAGGACAGTGGGGAGACAATTAAGCAACTTGTTCAGGGGCCCAGAGCAATCCCCTGCCAAGGAGTCCCAGCACTCTGACTTGTGGCATTTTGCTTTCCATGGAGCATCGCCCTCTCATTGCTCTGGCTCTCTGTGTGCTTCACTGAATATTCAGCTTGTGATCCACGGGACTACAGTGGGGTTTAGTTTGCCTCTGGATCAGAGAAAAAATTTCTGAATAGAGCTTTGTGGCTTGGAGTGTTTAGTTTTCCTGTAACATCATTACTGAGTTAGCTACACACATCCTAGGACATCAATTCCAGATATCCTGCCAAAGATCAGATGAGATCCAAAGGACTGCATTCATTAGCTGCCAAAAAAATGCTGGGGGGAAGGGATAGAAAATTGCCTACATCTGTGATAGTGGGAAAAAGAAATACCACACAGTTGAATATGAAAATACAAGCAAATATTTACACGAGTTAAAAATGAGTGTGGCAAACCAGATTTTATTTTCAAAACACAAATAAAGTTTTGAACGTCAGAGAGAGCGGATTTCTGAACAAAGTCTCACAAAAGCACCAAAGGAATATTTTCACTTGATATTTAGGTAACATTTTCATTTGCTTACTTTTGTACTTTGTTCTTGCAGCACTCTCCCAGGAAGAATGGAAGGTGCTTTTCTTGATTGTTCCATTGTAGTGCCTGAATACACCGTATTCTCTACAGATGGAGCTGTACATTAACAGAGCTGAGTTTGTACAAACAGCTCAATCAATGTAACACAGGGATTAATCATCACATGCCTGATTTCCCATAAATGCCGGGGAGAAAAACGGGGCCTTGCAAGGGGATCCTTTTCAGCCCTCACAGGAGTTACGTGTTTTTCAACCTCTTAAGATACTTTGGCCTTCAATTCAGTGGAAAACATTCAATCTTTTTACCGGTTGTTCCCCCACCTGAGCCTCCTGAAAGCAGCATGAGAGGAGCTGGGGCACTCACCTGCTCCTGGCATTGATTGCACTGGGGCTCACTGTGCACACCGCACACACACACAATCCCCTTCACTCCAAAGATGTTTTATTTCCCTCTCAAAATCACATTTCAGTGCTGTGCCTGCCTGTGCTGCTCCTCAGGAGCTGCAGCCTGCAGGGAGCTGTGCTGCACCAGGAATTGGGATTACACCCAAGGCTGGCCATTAAAGCCATGTGCATGAAGGTCCTTATCTCCTTGAGAGATTAATTACTCAAATTACACAAATTTAGTGGGTTTCCCTGCCATTCTGTGGATCTTTGCAGGGTTAATCTGAGACATGCAACTTCAATTCCCAATTCCAGGAACTGTGTTATTGTTGAAGTTCAACAGTGCCAATTAACGCAAAGCAAGTGGTCCAGTACCATTTTCTATGCATTGCTGCTATCCCATTGTTAACTAATGCAATCTTATATTTTTTAAACATCCTCCTGACTGGCCCTTCACAACACCTCTAATTCTTCCCACTCTCCCTCACACCCAGTTACTTTCCCTTTTTTTGTATGAGCCCAATAAATTTCCCACTTCAGAAAGAGTAAGGAACATATACTCCTGCTAACCTCTAAAAATCTGCACAGTCAAGCTCTGGCTTCCTATTTTACAAATCATCCTTGGCAATCCCAAGTAGCCACTTAGCAGAATAAAAGCATAACTATCACTTTTATAAATAGAAATTATGTATCCAGTCCTTTTTCCTCTATTAAAGTCATTTAACATGATGATGGAGGAAATAAAATTTCCCTTGTTTGGAGCATTACATGCAACTTGCACTCTTGAAAAGCTTGCTCTCCTTGGACCATGGAACACCTGAAGGATTTGCCCTCTGATGACCACAAACTCTGTTCCAGCCTCTTGACTTGAGCCTCATAATTCCACCAGGAAAATATCATTCCACACAGCCAAATAACTCAATCCTTTCTGTATTTTATGTGACAAAGAAAACAGAATGTGCTTATTTGTGTGTTATTCATTTTTCTTGTTTTTGTGATATTCATTGCTCTCTTCTCCAACGCCCTTGCTCTGAGAAAATTGAAACTTCTCTTAATTAAGAAAAGTTCATTAGTTCAACAGATTCATTAACCTTTGTTGGGAAATGTACACTGAGCACCAAATTAATCAGCATTCTGAAATCAAGTCACAATTTCTCTGTGTATTACTTTTTAAAAATATATTTTGATAGAGATGTATGCAAACCCATCCTACATCATTGTGGGAATTCTAATTTCCTACTTTAATTCCCCAGTGGTCAGATCTAACATCAAAATACATTTTCTCACCTTATTTAAACAAAAGACTAATTTGAGAAACCACCTGGGACTCCAAACCTGTTTTCAGACATTATTAATTCAGGAGTATTAGGCTGTGCCCTCCTCTGACTCCAGCAGTGCCCACTGCAGAAATGTTCTTTCCACCAAATTAGCCCAATTCCCACTGATGAACCCCTCCAGATCTGTGTGGTTCTTAATCACTTTCCACCAAATTAATTCATTTATTTTGAGCTCAGCTTTTACCTATCAGGTCTTTACCAAACAGCTTCATTTTCCTTGGCAGGGCAGAGCAGAGGCTGTGATGATGCCAGGCCCATTTTCCCTGGTTCTTTCTGGCCGGGGATAAATCCCAAAAAGCTTCATCACATTCAGATTCGAGGCTGCCCACCCATCCCTCAGGGCTCTGATTTATATTTGTTTCTAAAGACTCCACGAGATGTTAATAGTCCTGACTGACCTTTTTTGTTTTTTGTGGGTTTTTTTGCCATTTCAAGGTCATTGCTCAAACAGACCTGAAAATCAGGTGATTTGGACTCTATTCAAATCTTACATTGGTATTTTATTTGATTCTTTTCTCCCAGCTCCATAGTTAGGGCTACAGAGCCTATACCAGTGTTTTACAATCTGTCACGAATGTGAAAAGTTGACTCTACCGCAAAACCTTTGTTCCCCATAAAAAATAAGGGCAGCAGCCTGTGGACCTGGGCAAGACAAGGCTAATTTAGGATCGATCAAGTCCTTTCAGTGCAGCATCGACACAGGTGCCCTTGCAGCAGAGGCCAAACCCATCATCATTTTATCACATTTGTTTCTGAGCCCCTCTCATTACATTCCAACTCCGAGTCACTAATTTTTGGCACAGCTAAACCAAGAATTAGCATCTCTGTAGCTCCCTTTATCACTGCGTGCTGCATTTTCATATAAGGGTATTTCAAAGTGGTGTTGCCAGCTGCATGCAGTTTCCAAACAGCACGGAATACATTATTGGTGGGAAAATAAAGTCAGATTGAAAACTGCTCACAAGATGAGTATCAAAGAGTTAGCACTTTAAAATACTTGTTTCGCAGAAATCAGCACATTTATATCAGACAAAAGGAGCTTGGGAAAAATTTCTGATCTTCAATCACATGTAGCTTACATTGAATTTTCTGTTTCAAATGAGTTTCAGTCTGAAGAGTTTCTATAATCTTTAGCAAGATCCTAATTTCAGAAGAAACAGTAACTAATTTTTAACTAAGTGATAATTATAGCTGCACAAGAAATAATTGACAATTAATTGTATTATTTTTTTAACTGTTGGTATTCAGAAACTGGTATTCAGAACTGTTGGTATTCAAACCTGCAAGAAACAGCACTGCACTCAATCCAAGCTGTCATTTATCCATTACTGTTGGCTAAATTTTCTTTCCTAAATTTCCTAAATTTTACTAAATTTTGTCTGGTGAAATATTGTTCCATTGGCTTAATTCCATCATCTCACCTATGCCATTAACTACTAGAACCTAACTAGCAGTAGTAAAGCCAGTGAAAAATGCTACAGATAAGTAGAGAAGAAGGAACTTGGTGGGAAGATTTAATAGAAATATTTGTTGCTTGTCCCCATCTGAAAGCTGGAAACAATTCATGGAAATGCTCCCCAGAAGCTTCAACCACCAACTCCTAACTCACCACATCTGTGAGAAATTCTGATGAAATACAGAGATGTATTAATTTAAAATGCTGGGATGTAGTTCATGGTTATATATTGATTACTGGATTTATGTCACAAGGTTCGTCTTTGTCTGTCAAGTTTTAATTAGCGTTAAATGTAAAATTGTGCCAACATGGAGCACGACTCGGATGCAGGATTCTATCAAACCAACCCCTCAAGACAAAACCTGCACACACACAGGGTTCAAGGTGTGCTCAGGAGAAACCTGGTGCTTCAGAGGAGCAAAAAGAGGAGCTGGACAAAGTACAGTCAGAAAATCTCATCTCCATAGGCTGGAAATGGCTCTGTGGTCCCAAATTGTGAAATTGGTCATCTCTGCTGGTCACCTCCCCAGCACCAGTGACCCCAAATAAAGTCACCAGTGTGGCCACTGAACACAAATCTCACATCTCCCTCCTGCTGCCCCTTTTCCTTTGAATCTCCAGAGCAATCCAGGCAGACTCCATTCTTTCCTCCTCAGGGAAGTCAGGCTCTATTGCATGTGCTCTCTTTTAATAGAAATACTGGCTATCATATCCCCAGAGAATCTTGAAATCTTGCAGTTAAATGGAAAAGATACACTTGACCATAGATCTCAGGCTGATGGAGATACACTTCATGCAAGTAATATAAATAAAATATTAATTCTGAGGTAATGGGGAAAGTGCCTTCCTAACTTTTCCTTCAATTTTAAAAAGCTTGAGACTTTCTTAGCTCAAGAGGAAAATTCCAGCAAGTTTTGAATTTTCATAAAAGAAGTAAAAGACTTAAAAAAAAAAAGAAAATAGTTCTTCTCTGGTCCTCAAAGGTATTTAAGCATTTACCTCTCTCCTAAAATTAGCAGTCACGCAATTCTGAAAATGCATGTGAAATATGGATTCTTACAATTTAAATGAGGACTGTGCACACCGTCCCCCAACTAGATGTAGAGCTTAAATTTTAAATAATCCAAATACGCTAAACTCATGAAACTCTAAGCCAGTTCATGTGGATGGCTAGGTGCACCCATCTCCATGCAAATTCTAATTACCAGTCAACATTTGGGGCTGTTTTGGGGAGACACAAAATTTATATTTGTGCTGCAATAGACCTGAAGCTGACTTCACTGAGGTTGGGCTGCAAGGCAGAATTGCGGCAGGCAGAGTTTGAATCAGGGTGTCCCACGTTTGCTGATAAATCACAGGTGCCCCACCAGCCCATATAGAGCCAGGCACTGGAGCTGCAGTGCTCTGCCTGCTTGGAACAGCTCAGAATTAATTCACCTTGGCCTAAGGAACTCCCTCACCTGTACTTTGTGTTTGCAACACTGGGTATGGGCTTAGGAAGGGGAAAGTTCATCCTCATCCTCCCAGCCCTGTGCACTTGGCCGGATGGAGTTTGCAGTGAAGGCAAAGGGCAAGTGCAGCTTCATTTCCCTGCTATATTAAGCTAATATTTTATAAAACTGAGTTAATGGCTTAATATTCCTCACTCTCTACAGTAAAAAAAAAAAACAAACAAACAACAAAAAAAAACCAATGAAAAAGAAAAACCTATCAAATCAATGGTAAGTCATTTTAAACCACAGAATTCACCAGTCTGTATTGGGATGTGACCCTCTGGCAGGGTCAGAGCCACCCCAAAAATCCTCCCTTAACCCCCAGATGTCCCTGCTGGCAAAAGGATCCCAACAATAAAGGAGCTGCCCAGGCTCCATCACCTTCATCTTATGGGAACCTCTGCAATGGGCACGGGGAAAGTGAAGGTCAACTAAAAACCTCGAGAAAACTCCAATACTGGAGAGATTCTCACACCTAGCACAGGCCTGGGGCTCCCAGCTGCCAGTTATGACCAAATAAATAAAACCACTCTGTGTTGTAACAGTCTGCAGGTAAGCAATGACACTAATTGGGCAGGGGAGCTCCCCTCTGATGCTTGAATTGCAGCACGCATTAAAAAAGAATGCTAATGAGATGCTAATGAGATGCTACATTTACCAGGCAATGCCACCTCAGGTACAGGGTAAAAAACACTGCAGAGTGGAACGAGTCACAAACACAATAAGAAAGAGATGCTGAGACGTTGAGATGTTTTTACCCTTCTACTCCTGAAATTATGTCCCCATGTATTTAAAGAATAACAATGACAATATTTTGCTCAATGGAGGATTGCACAGAGCAGCAAGGAAAAGATGGCAGATGTTGGCAGTAAAGTCAAAATTTACAATCTGTAACATCGCCGTGTCTTGACATAAGAATTACTTTTATTGGAAATGTTATATATTCTCCAAAAACTGCACCTATATTGCAAAAAACCTCTAGCAAACATGAGGCAACTGCTGTGTTAGAGCAAAGAACCAGCAAAAAAAAAAAAAATAAAAAAGAGAGCAAACATTTCTTACTAAAAATCCCTATGATAAAACATGGCATGCACAAAGCTGTAGAGCTGATATTCTACACAAGGACACAGAACCTGCTTGCAAATACACCTTCCACCAAAAATTAAAACTAAAAAATTAAAAGATTTCCTCCATTGGTATGCAGCCCTAGCTCAAGGTGAACTTGAAATCCTAAATTACAGCAAGTAAAAAGTGTCAACAAAATTTACTGAGAGAGCAAATTAAATAGGCTGGAACAATGAGAGAGGTCCAGAATCCAAAGTTAATCCAAGTGTAGGATGGGGGGATGCAAGAATGTCCTGCTTGTCCAAACAAAGCCACCACACAACCAGGAATTATTGTCCTTCTGTCCTTTGCTAAAGAAGTTTTAGGGACCTGAAGGGTTGCTGTAAATGGGCAGAGAAATTCCTCACATCATCCGTAAGAAAATCTTCATATCCTAATTGTCCCCCCATACTTGAAGGATTGCCTTTACTGAACCAAGCTAAACCACCCAAAACTCTTGTTTTAAAGCAATATATTCTCACCAAATAAAGGTAAAACTTATCATTTTCTGATTACCATAAATCTGTCACAAATTGTATAACACATCTTTTTCCTGAACTGAGGAGCTTATGACTGGAAGACACAGTGAAAGAACTATCACAAAGGACATAAAAGGATCTTATGCAAAGGTTTATGAATATTGGCAATTCCTAATATTCATCTCTATAGTAATTTTTACATAACTGCCCTTTATTGCAGATTCATTTTTACTGCATATTCATTTTTATCAATGTCAAGTGAAAATTAATATCCCCAAGTGCTGCTAGAGGGGCTTCCTTTACCCCCCCCCCCCACCCGTTTCCTCTTCTTAAAATCCTTTTTTTTTTTATTTTGCCTTTCCATTTTTGCACAACTTCGGGCTGCAGCAGTTCTGTTCTGTAGCATATTTGGGGCTAATGAATCCCAGCCTTTCACGACCTGGGCAAAACAAGGAATTGTAATGACACCTTTTTGCCACACTACATTTATTTGCCAGCAGGATCCCAAATGACAATTCCTGCCACATCACTGCTGCTCTCAGTCCCTACAAGGAAGGGACAAACACAAAAATTTCATTATTTATGGTTCTCATGGAAGAAAGCACAAAAAGTCTTTTTCATGACCCAAAGAGTGCTGGAAATTGGCTGCCCTGAGAATGCCAGTCTTAAATGCACACCAATAAAAACACAAATTGCATTGCATTCACTGCAATACACAGCATTCCTCATCAAGGAAATTAATTCTGGAGTAATTCTGACGTATGTGGAGCTGCAGGGTCCTTATTTGAGGGTGTAATATCACAGTGCTTTGTTCTTTAGAGAGAATATATAAATATCTGTGTGACTGGGAAAAAAAGTAGGGAGAAAATTATGTTAGGAGAAGAAAGGACACAGGTACAAAAAGAGCAAATAAACAGGTCTGTGGCTTTTAAAAATTTCTTTCCATGCTCTGATCTTCAATATGATCAATACAGCCAGAATTTAAGATTTGTGTAAATTTTAAGATTTCTGTTTTAAGATTTGTGTAAGTTTCCCACAATATTACATATTCTTTACATACCCAAATAAGTTGAAAGGGAGTATAAAAGCATTAAAAATAATCCCACTGCTGAGTATTAAACTGATGTAATACAAGCCCTTACTGAGAGAAAACAGTGTATGCCTGCTCATTTCTAACAAACTGGGATTGAATCAAAACACATTCAGACAAAAATCGTTTCTACACCACAGAAAATAAGAAAGAACATTTGCCTCAACAAAGACAAAAGGTGGTAATTCAGTCCCAAATAGGAAGGTGGTGATTGTTTTCTATCCCAAAAGTGAGTGCCAGAGTTATTTCCTCCTTCATGCCAAAGTGCTTTCAAATTTAGCAAAGATCAAAAATTGCAATATCTGTAAAAAAGCTTCAGATTCAAAATTTGTTTACTTTTAATAAATAAACTTACTTTTAATAAGTTTGTCTCCCAACTTTAGCCCGTTCAGCTCAGTAGCCTTCTTTCAGAACAAGGCTTAGCTGAGTTTTCTACTCATGGGGAAGACTCCTCCAAGGGCCAAGAATGTGAATATTCCAACATGGAACCACTTCTAAAATCATACAATTTGTGGCTTACAAGGTTTAATATGAAAACCCTTAAAACGTTGTCTTTGTTTTTAGCAGATCTCTTATAATCTTCCATTCAGAACCAAAGACTTTTGTAGAGATTTACCCCAACAACAGATTTTTTTTTTTATGTTTCTGACAAGTTTCACTGTTCCTGAAAAGAGTTTAAATAAACCTCTGGAAAATGTATACAGCTCCCTGAAATCTCATTTATACCAGCTTCCTTCTGATGTCAAATTATTATTCCAGTTGCCTTAGTTACATCATTTCAGTATCTCAGACATGGATACCTCCGCCTTATCTCCGCAGATAGAACTTAGAAAATTCATTATTTCTCTATGCATGGAGTCTTTATTTGCAGAATGTTGCTCACACATTGGTGGCTTCATTTATTCCTGTACTTAGGGCAGATAAGAGAGGCAGTGAGCAGGAAGAATTGCTCTGCAAGGTTTGTACAGACCCTGCTCCCAGCAGCTGGAGATGCATTTGCTGCTCCCAGCCTGGCTGGACACAGGGCTGGGGATGGTGTCACAAAGCTGCTTTTTGGTCACACAAAATCAGGCACAGCACTCTCTCCTCATTTACCACTCAGCCACACATCTGCTCAGAGGTCTCAATGAGCTGAGGCACACTGGGGGGAATTGCAGCCAGATGTTTTCCCTTGCACGAGTCCATGAACACACTGTGCCCTTCATTCCAGCGCCTTTTGTTCCAGATGTGCAGCCCCATTTCACCAGGGACACCTGAGTGCAACCCAACCTTCCAGAGTGGAGCAGACTCCCCAAGTCAGGTGAAGTTCATTAAAAGTCTGAAATCATCTAAATGCCCAGGGAAGCCTGACTTTAAGGCATGGCTTTGAGAGGTAAAGGGTTGGTGGAATACAGAAGCTCCTTCCTGCATTTGGAGGTAAAGGATGGTGGAATAGAGAGGCTCCTTTCTGAATTTAGAGATAAAGGATGGTGGAACAGAGAGGCTCCTCCCTGCAGCCCCCTGGGACAAACACAGACAAACACCTTTGTCCTCCTCATGCTAATTGTGATGCATCTTGAAATGATTGGATCTATTGTTAGAGCAGGCCTTGTCAGCAGCTGGGACGTGGTAATTAATAGAAATTTCTCTTTAATTCCTTAGGATGGAGAAGCTAAAGCCACAGTTGAGCCCTGGACCCCAATTATTAGGTGATTAATGAAATTATAATTGCCACGCTTTCGCTCACATTCACTGCTAGGTTTACTATTAATCATTAGAGGCAGAGCACAAGACAAAGAAGACATTTCGCAAGCATTGTGCCACAGACACATGGGAGAGCTCTATTTGGGTCAGGAAAATATTTTCTCCGCCAATCTGGAGCAAATGAGTGTCATTACCAACAAGTTAACAGCGCTGACAGTTCCAGTGAAGGTTCAGCTGCCTAACAGGAATCATTTCCTGCCTGATAACAGCAGCCACTCCTGATCCAGCTCTGCAGACAAACTTGTTGGCCACCAAGGTGGAAGAAACAGTTTTTAGCATCCCTGCCAGTAAATGGAACAATCAATCAGCCCCAATAACAGGATTCCCTTCTGGGTTATAAGGATAATTCTTTTAAAATCATGTGATACAGAGATCCTATAACTGCACTGTGTGGCCATGGACAGTCTTAGACCATTGGGCCTGTCTGACATCTGTACCTATTTTCCAAGCCTGATTGTTTCCCAAAGGCAACCCAAAGTGGCCAACAGAGCTCCAGCTTCAGGAATTAAGTGAGTAATTCCACAGGAGTTAAGTGAGTAATTCTTTTGTCTATAAAATATCCAGTTGAAAAAGAAAAAAAGAACATAACCCAACCCAAGAGTTGAGTTAGAGCTGCTTCACCCCTGTAGCATTAATGTCAGGAAAGGTCAGAACCAAGATATTTTTTTTTTCTTTTTTTCCTTCTCGACTGATCAGATTCTATGAAAGAATAATTATTTTTTCACAGATCAAAAAAAAACTATGCAAGGGAAGGAAATTAAATGCAAGCGAAGAAAAAGGCCGAGCTTCTTTTGTCTCATTTGGCTTGAACAGCTCTTGAAAAATTTAAGGGCTCCACAGCCATCACCCCCATGAGAGACTGCAAGAGGAGAAGGATTTCCTTGGGGTCCCAGAAATTGGGCAGAGGAAGAATTCTCCTTCATCCCCCACCTGCAGCCCCTGCTGTTCTACACCCCAATGCATTTGTGTTCTTGCAGCCACACGGTGTAAAGTAAATGACTATTTACCTTGTACTGATCTGTATCAGCTGAAAAATCACTGTAATTTAGATCTCATTTGTTTACGTAATAAATGATTTGTTTATACTGAACTCGATGCTTTGCTTCAGCTCCTTGAGGTTTCATTAAATCACAAAACACTTGTGAGACCAAGCCTAGGAAAGGCAGAAACAGCAAATCTGCCACGCAGCCCTGAATGCATTAACAACCAAAGCATGCAGCCACTCCACCGTGTTTACTGGCAGAAAGAAGTGATTTCTGTGATCAGCCACTCTTGAATATGTCTGAAACTCTGATTGCAGGTGCTTTTTTTAGTGCTGATTTAAGCAAACATTCCTCATCTGACATCCTGTGAGTTTTAAGCAGGAGGAGGGTGGGGACAGCAAGTTGCACAATGCTGAATCCCAGTCTCTGGGGGAAAATAAAAGACCTCACTAATCTCTGATGTAATTTATCTGAGCATATGCCAAAGTGCACTAAATTGTGTAAGGGAGGATAATAAATATCTCCAGTGCATGACAGAGAGGGAATGGAGAGCTGAGCAGTTCTATTGCTCTGTTCAATCAGAAGGTTGGGTCAGTTAATGCCTGAGCCCAAGGCTGAGCATCAATCTTGGCAGTGCTGTGACATGGCAGGAATTTACAGAAATGAGCAGCATTGCCTGCAAACCAGTAAATGTTGTTATGTTTATAAATATTACTATTCTCATCATGAAATTGGCTATTAACAGCTTCCAATTAGGAGGCAGAGATAACAGACATAGCTGTAACTTGGGTTAAAGATTCAGCAGAGAACCATGGCTGTTACAGATTTCTCTTACTGCAAATTAAAAAAAAAAAAAAAAAAGAAAAAAAAAGAAAAAAAAAAGAAAAAAAGCCTTATCACCCTTTCACCCTTTCTTAATCTAAGAATTCTTTACTGGATACTAGGAAGCTTTTAACTTTCTTTACCTGGAGTACTGCTAAAAACAAAAGAGGATTTGCTGGTTTGGTTTGGATTTTTTTTCATTTTGACCTCCATGACAGAATGAAATCATCTGTTCTTCTTTCCCCCCAACTCTTGTAACAGTAATTCCACAATAAACTAGTACAGCATCACCCAAATGCTAGGGAAGATTGTAAAGCCATAATAAGGTTCTGATAATTCAGTGGTGAGATGACTTTTACTGCACTAATATTTAGTTAATGCAAAATCTTAATCAATTACTTTCTAGGAAAAAACTCCCAAATTTTCATGCTTACTGTTGGTGTTTAATGTTTTAATGGATACCTTACACAAGAGCCTCTCAGAGTGGTGCAAACAATCCCATCAAACTTTTCCAATCATACACACCATTCCTTGTTTCCCTTACACACACAGAGTTTTACTCATGTTGTATTGTGAGGGAAATCTCATAGATATAATCACTAAAATAGAGTTTACTCATCAGAACAAGAGAGTGGCTTTGCAGAGATTAATCCCAAATGTAAAAAAATCTGATCCTTTGTATGCTCCTCTCTGATTTCTTAGCAAAGTGAGAATTTCCTGACCCATTGGGGGGCTCAACACAAGAAATGTGAAATTACTGCTGGGCTCTGTTATTGCTCTGTCAGAGTCCAAATTGTGGGGAGGTGCAGGTGGCAACAAAAATTTCACTTGATAACCAGAGTGAAATAACTATCTTTTTCCATGCCACAGAAAGATGAACTTAGAAAGAAGTCCAAATCCAATAACTTCTTGAATAGATTAACTCCAGCTTTCTAAATAATACAGCACATATTAGAAAGGGTCACATTTCCAGTGGCTCTAACAGCCCCAGGAGGGGAACTGCAGTGGTTGCCTTTGATCTATTGGCCTATATTAAACAGTGATGTGCTGGAGCATTGGGAAATGTCCTAATTTATTCCTGGAAAATACGTACGCATATCATCAGATGGAACACTCTTTATGCTGCAGTGGTGTGTTTTATGAGAATGATTACAAAAAAGTGAAAGGAAGCAGAGAAGTGTGTCATCCATCCAAAATTGAACAGGCTGCCTGGCTAAATGGCTGAGCAGCAATTTTGATTGAAATTCTTTGCATCAAGATATCCACTTCATTTTTGTCCCACAAAACGCTCCTTTCTAAGCTCGGGAGCAAAGTAAAAAATGAGTGCATAAAAAAAAGGGCTAATTTCAGATCACAGGTATTACAAGGGGAAATCATAGTGCCCAACACTTGTTGAGGTGTGTGTAAATACAGAAATGAGCAGAACAGAGTTGCCCCTCCTGAGCCCCGCAGGCTTTTCCTGCAGTGCCTGGGTTTGGGAAGGCGCCACAAAAGCAAATTCATGGCACAGCCATGGTGAGAGCTTTGTAGGAGCTTTAGAGCCTGGTACCCGGGCATGCAGCTCCTCAAACCCCTGAATTTCAGAGTTCTGCCCCTGCACCAGAACTATTCCACCTGCACTGTGAGCTCCACACACATTTAGGAGTTTTTTAACATGTGCTAGTTAAAAAGCAGAAAACAAAAACCCTGCCTAAAAGAGAAAAGAAATACAGCTCTGCTCTCAAACACCAGATCTGTCAGCCTTTTGCACTTTTTTTTTTCCCTCCTCAAAGCAGAAATAGCAAATAGAGGAAAAAAAAAAATTTTTCCTTTGCATTTTCTAAAATTGAATTTTTCCCCTCATACGCTCTCACTGCACCACAGGCTGGCAATGCTTTCTGAGAGGGGCAAATGTTGCACGCCCATTTCTAATCAGAAGAATTTAATAATATTCCATCACTTTGCATTTACACTGTCAAATTTTTATATATATATTTTTAGAAGAAATGTGAATACCCATTGCTAGCCAGAGTAGCTGTGGACATGAATAGCAGCCTAACTGCCTCCTTCTGCAAAGAGAGCTCCCTCCTTGCTACAGCTGAAATCCCAATCAGAGTTCCCTCACAACACAGATATTGTAGGTGTGCTGTGCTAGTCATTGCTGTTATTATAAATGACATTTCAGGAATTGAAAAAATTGTAGCTTGTCAGTTGAGACCTGTAATCGTTTTCCATTCAGGAAAGGGTTTAACAGGGCTGCTGGTAAAAGGAGGAAAAATACATTCCCTTCTTGCTAATCTCAGAAAGGCAAAAGTGGTCTAAATGAACAATTATCTGAGACACTGAGGGAGATTTCTAATAGCACAGCATTGGAGTGAGGGTTGGTGTGTTCTGACTGTCGCAGACATCTTTTCATTAAAAATCCTTTCTTAGGATTTTTCCTGCTGAGAAGCTGGGAGGCCTCAGGAACAAAATGCAAACAATGGTTATCTGCTGCTGTGGAATGCAACAGGTGCATCTGGGATTGGTCTCATGTGGTTGTTTCTGATTTATGGCCAATCACAGCCCAGTTAGCCTGGACTCTCTGTCAGAGACACAAACCTTTATTATTCATTCCTTTCTATTCTTAGCTTAGCCAGCCTTCTGACATGAAACATTTTCTTCTATTCTTTTTAGTATAGTTTTAATGTAATGTATATCATAAAATAATGAATCAGCCTTCTGATCATGGAGTCAACATTCTCGTCTCTTCCCTCACCTGAAAACCACTGTGAACATGGTCACATTCTGATGGGAGTTTAATTTAATTTAACCCCAAATCAGCCCCAGATGACCAGGATGCTGCAGCAGCTCCAGGGAGGGATCAGGGGTGACCCTGCCCTGGCCAAAATGTGCCCAGAGAGCTCCTGGTGCCACCTGCCCATGGCTGAGGGGTCAGGAAATGCCACCCTCAGGTGCCCACCCTAAAGCAGGCAGAGGCCACAAGATGAATCCACTCCAAAACAAAAGCTGCTCAATGTGGTGGGCAACCCAAGAGGAGTTCCTGTGCCTGGTGCTGTTACTGCAGTCCTCAATGGAAAGAAGTCATTTCAATAGAACCCCTTATGATGCCTTCAAATTGCTCCCTAAAATGGAATAAATGAGACAGATGCTTTAAACTTTCAGATGTTTAACCATGTATTCCTACCGTGAATTTCTATTTCTACCATGTATTCCTACTGTGTATTTCTATTTCTACCCTGTATTTCTATTTCTATTCTCTATTTCACATAACGTGCTTGTTGCTGTCTGTGGGCATGGAAAGAGAACTTATGTTCACAATCTAAAGTACAAGTTACATTAGAACTCCTCAAAAAATCTCATAGCCTTTCTAGATGATAGCCTATGTTAGAAATAAGCAGCCAGGAACAGTTCATGGTACAAGCAGATAACTGAGATAAGCAGTGAGAAAAGAGAAATTACATGATTTAATATTAAGCTTTTGTAGTGTCCTGCTGAGGAAGGAGGGAAAAAGTAATCACTGTTAAGCACAGACTTGAAATATCACCTTCAAAACAAACCAGAGGAACCTAAACCTCTCTAACAATATTAATAATTACCAAATATTATAATTTTGATGATAATTGCAATCTCAGCCATACAAATTAAGCAGAGCATCCCTTCCCTCCAAACTGCTGCAGCCCAGCCCTGCTGCCACAGGCAGTGGAAATCACAGTGCCCACTTGGTCAGGAAATCAGAGCTCCCCTTCCTGCCCAGCATCCCTTCACCCTCTGGTAAGCATTGCACAGAGTCTGGAGCACTGTAGGAAGAATGGCTGTGCAATAAAAGTGTAATTGAAATGGCTGCACTGCTGCCTCATTTCATTACTCACACTGGCCTCTGCTTGTTAAATTTTAAGATCTCTTGGGAAACCAGTGCATAATATAACAACACTCCAGAGTGTCAAAACAACCCCTGCTATGATTTATCTCATGCATGA
Source organism: Melozone crissalis (assembly GCF_028551555.1). Lineage (NCBI taxonomy): Eukaryota > Metazoa > Chordata > Aves > Passeriformes > Passerellidae > Melozone > Melozone crissalis. The sequence goes on along the minus strand of NW_026535846.1, from coordinate 20,485,440 downwards.
CATCAAGGATCTATTTTAAAGTAAAGATTTTACCAGTGAAACAAGTCCTTAAACTTTTCCAGTTCCCTGAATTTAAAGAACACAGGCTAAAAGTTGTGGGCAAATTTAAGGATTTTCCAAAGTTCTAGTAGTCTTTGCCTGCCTGAAATGTTTTGAGTGTCCTCACTCTTCTGCATCTCCAAAGTCATTATAAGAAGGAAATCTAATCTGGGTTTCTCGAACAACAATTAGTATAAGAAAACAAAATTTCATCAAGCAGGCAACTAACAGAAGAAAAACAAACAAACAAAATCCAATTACAAACTTAGAAATTCTTTGGTTTAGAGTAATTTTAAAGTTCCATTCTACACACAGGGATTGTAAATCCTTGAGAGTGACACACACCAACATTTAAGGGAGGGATCTCTGGATACCAGCACAGCCCTGCTGCCATGGGCTGCTCCTTGAATTTGCCTTTTGGACTTCAACTTTACTAACAAGACCTGAAATGAATGGGCTCTGACAGGTAAAAAAAAAAAAAAAGGTGAATTTCTGCACCTCCTTGCTAACTTCACCAGCAACTACAATTAATTGGAAAACCCTTACAACCACAATTGCCATTAAAAAAATCCCTTCTGCCCCATGCAGGTAAGGTCACCACTGGATATTCTGCTTTATTTGCTTCCAAGGAAAACCAGATGCACAACAGCAGTGCCATTTCCTCACCTGCCCTTAATTTCTCCATAAAATCTGCCACGGCCATGGCATGTTACCTGTAGGAAACGCCATAAAATTAATTTTGTCTGGGCTTAATTAGCAGTTTTATATTTAGCTCCTTCCAGTGCACAGAGGAGCCTTGGCTCCTCTGCAGCCATGCCCAGGAGTCACTAATAGGCCGTATAACACAAATACAACATTTTGCTTTCTGCTGCTATGGAAGATTGATCATTTCCAGCGGGTTTTTATTCAGAGGCAATTTCTCCTTCGTGTCAGGAAACTGTGGCTAACTCTGAGGTAAACACCCTGCCAGAGGGACTTCCAGAATAATACTGGAGTAATGATTTCAGCAAGTACTTCCTACACCCAGCTGCCCTTGCCTTGTAAAACTGAGCCAAGGACCAGAAGAGCCTTAGCAGGGACCCAGAGAAGTTTCCCCAGGGGACCCCAGAGCTGCTGCTTTGCCATCAGAGCAAACACCAAAGGCTCAGAATGGCCACGACACCCCAGCACTGCAGCTCAGAGCAAAAACAGCACGGGACACAAATTACAAGGGAAATGAAACCATTCTTTCTGAAAAATTCACCACCAGTCATGGTGTCGCCTTGATTTTTTAAGATTTTCTAAGCTTTCTGATGTTTACATTCTTGCAACAAACTTTCTCACACACTTTCTGTAAATAACTCATTGTTTTGCATTCTTATATGGAGGAGGAGAAATCTGATGGACTGTTGGTTTGTCCAGTGCCATTGGAGAGGTGGCACTGTCACCCTCCAATCCACTGTCACTTTTGGAAACCTATAAATGTCAGAGTCAGAAAATAAACTTCCCTTTTTTGCCTTGATAACAGCAGCGTGTGTGTCGAGTTATTTGATGTCCTACAGTGACATCAGGGTTAGACACCCCAGGGTTTTGCCCTTTGTTTTCCTGTTTCTCCCTGGCAGATCCAGTGAGTGAAGCCTTTGAGCGATGGCAACTGGGTGATGCTCATCACCCAGCACCCTGGCTTTATTCTAAAATTTATTCTAACATAAGAACTGCATTTCCTAGGCATTGGCAAGAGGACATGGGGCTGTCACAGTTAAATTTGGTCACCAGCTCCTTTTCACTCCCTCAGTCCATGCTGATCACCAATTCTCAGCCCTTGGGAAGAGGCAGAAGCCCCAAATAATCCAGGCCAGATCAATAACAAGGGGACAGGCCATTGGAGCCCTGGGTCTCCATGCTGTCAACACAACCTGTGTGTTCTGCCTCTTCTCTATAGAAATTTAAACCCTACAGTCTAAAAGATATTGGGGAAGTAGAAATCAATGGAAGCTTTGTTATTTCAAGAAAGCAATTCCAAGGAGTCTGAAGCATTGTCTCCTCAGGACTTCAGTTTGCATTTTCATGCAATTGTGTGTCAAATTCTTTGGCTGGAGAAGAAAAAAAAAATATGGAGAAGCTGAGTGGCCTCTCTGTGCACTGCTCCCTACAGAATGAAATTAATCAGTTACTTGACTTCCACTTTGCCTTAACATTATTGCTTGTTATTTAACTTAAAAAAAAAATTCAGATTTTTATTGCTACAGAACCTCAACCTGTTCTGAACTCCGCAGTTCCATCAGGGGCATCGACTATAATGATCCAGATCTCAAGGTCAGAAATATAAAGAACTGAGTAAACCAGTAATTTCACACTGTGTAACAGTCTCTGAGAATACTGGCCCCTGACATATCATGCCATGAAGAAAAACAAGGAACTTTCATTTTTGATTTAAAGAGTCTAAGTTTACTCAAAGGTGTTTTTGCTATCCCCCAAAGTTTTAGAGCAGTATAACCAGCCTTTACAACTTGTCAGCATTTAATAGCCTACACCCCAATGATTGATTTTCTTCAATTGGCTTTTTTTCTCCCCTCTCCAACCCATGTATTTAGCTTTTAGGTGCAGCAGGTTGACAAGGCATCTATCACGGCTAAACAGACTAATTCAGGAGCATTTATTTTTCTGCAGCCCTTTTGGTTTGGTCTTCTGCTGCATTCTTTGTTCTGTATGTTCCCATGTACCAACAGAGGTTTCTGCTACAGCATCACAAGAAAAGCTGCTCTGTGCTTTCATTCTGCACTCCCTCCTTCCCGCCCTGCCTCCCAAGGGAGTTTGGTTCATTTGGAAAAGGAAGACCAATGAGTAAAGACCTGTGTAAGTGTTTTGGTAGTTATTAAAACACATTTAAGACATACCCGGTTCACTCCATTTAAAAAATGTCATTTCTCAAGACAATACAAGAGTGAGACAAGAATTTTCCTGCTCAAAAAGTTGGTAAGTTTAACAGCTACCTATTTAAGCCATGCTGTCCAATAATCCTGATATCTGAGTGCAAGTGATGTGCACTATGTTAAATGTACAGTGTCAGACACATCCTGAGGTTTCTAAAGCAAAGAGATATCACTGGAAAAAATGGTAGAAATGTCTGTTAAGGTTCTTCAGTGAAAACCTATCCCTGAAGACCAGAAGTATGCTTCCAAGAAGGCTGAATTAATTCAGCAAAACATACAGCATGAGTTACCTGCAGTCCCTTAAACTAATATAGAGGTCTCAGGGCCTCAGAAACCTGAGGATGAACTTAAAAATAGAACGTAATAATTCTGGGGTCTAATCTGAGCTTCATCTCTCTCTCAGATTGTGGAGACAGAGTTAGAGCCTGCATAGGAACAGCTCAGAAGACGCAGGAGGAGGGAAATCCTCCAACGGCATCACAATTATTTTTATTTTATCAAGTTGCTGTAAAAGGAACATCTTTATTCCTCAGGAAAACAACACTAGACAATGCTTTTAAGATGTTTCTTAATGGTTAAGCCCCACCTCCTCTCTAGGAAGATAATTAAGAACTGTCTTTCATCTCGCTGCTGTTTGGTGAGGATAGGAGTGATACACAAATGACTGGAGAAGCTGCTGAGTTAAATCACTCCTGTTTGCAAAAAACTAAAATCTGCCAGAGTAAAGCAGCACTAATGGATTTGTAGCTGACAGAATAAATACCACTTGCAAGTAAAATAATATTTGTGGAATATGTGAGGAAAAACTTTCTTACATAAAGGAAAAGGCTCCTTCAATTACTGCCCACCTTGCAGCTCCCTTGGGCATTTCCCAGCCCCTTCTATCAGCTCTCTCTAGGTGGTTCTAGCACACGTTTTTATTCTTTGTAAATGTTGTTTTATCTTCTAACTGAAGGCAAAAAAATTCTTTTTTTCCCCCCTCCTCAATCAGGATGAGTTCTACAAAAGCACTTGATATTGAAGCTGCCTGCACAGAGCCCTGGGCACGGCTGGCTTATTTCACAATGGCCAGTAAGAGAGATTCATTCCTTGCAAGGGGAAGACAGCATTTTTCCATTAAGTGAACTCCTGTATAATACAGCAGCATATCTCTGCTTCTTAGAGTCCCCACAACTCTTGCTATCCTTGTTTCCAACTGAGTTGTTTACTTTCTCTCAAATCCTCAGCTTGGCAGAGCTTGTGAACAGCCTGCCACGCTGCTGAGCACAGTGCCACAAATATGAAAGGGAGAAGCGATTCTGAAGGAAGCACATCTGAAAGGAGGGAGATAAAATAGTGATGGCATGATTATTTTTATTTTATCAAGTTGCTGTAAAGCTGCCAAGCCCAGAAGCCGGGCGCTTTAGCTGTGCTCTGAAAAGAGAAAGCCAGAAAAGATCTTCCCTCTCTCACTGCTGCTCCTCACCAAAAAATAAAAAAGTTCAGATGTTTCCATCTCAACAACACTTGTAAGTTCTGAAATAGAAAGAATGGAACGGATCATAAAGAATCCTCACTTTTACTTGAATAGGCAGAGATCTGTGTGATGGGCACAGGTATGAAAGCAGCTAAAGGAAAAACAATTGGAACTGAAAAGAGCCAAGAGCTTTGTTCTCACTGAGTGCCTCATGCACCCCCTCCCCTGCCGCTCAACAGGAAACCAAATCTGCACAGAAAAAACACCAGAATCCACTGTGATGGCAAAGATTTCATGGATCTCGGACTTGCTGAGCACAGATATCTTCCCCAACCTAACTGATTCTGTGAAATGATCCTTAAAATAAAACTTGGGGAGGAGAAAATTTTAACATGTACATGACAGAGGATCACTGTAAAAATCAGGTTTTCTCATAGGGAGATAACTATAGGAATTCAGAGAGTAAAATATAAGTATAAAATATTACTAGATAACTAAAAATGTCCCCACAGTGCAAATACTTTGGCAATTAGTAATTAATTAATCTGATAATAGCACTTCAGATTAGGACATTGCCCTGCAAACCTTGAACTAAAAAGAAGCACCAAGAACTCATCTTGTCCATGGCAATGCCTGGCTGTGGGCACCTGGCAGGGGAGGTTTCCACAAATAGTGACAACCTGAGGATTTACAGGAGTCTTTGCTCAAGAGTGAAGAGGAATTTAGAATAAAATCTTGAGGGAGAGCAGCAGCACAAAGAGAGGGCCTGACAAATAAAACAAAGTACAATTTCTGCCTCTGTTGGTAGTTTACACCATCTGTACTGCAGATATATAAGGAAATTCAGGGCATTACAAAGTGCTGTGGAAATTTATGGATTTCCAAACAAAGCAGTAGAATATGCATCTTTTCAGGGATGATGAATTCTACAGCAAACACCAACCACTGTCAGGCTGTTTGCAACATTAATTCCTTTCCGAGTCTGGGAAATTTCTAGTATCTGTTAGAGCTGGGAAAACAGCACAGTGCACAACAATTAATTGTGGTTCTTGGGAAGGCATAAAGGCATTTAAAAACAAAGCCAAAATGGAAAGTTTTGCTGATCATTTTCCAAACTACAGATGCTGGCTGATCTGCAGCACCAACACCTACTGGCTGGAGCCTGGCATCCTTTTCTAATGGCATTTCCCCTGATTTAGCTTCATAAACAACTCAATTGGAACCAGTTTGTAAAATTCCAGCAAAAACCAGTTTGCATTTATAACAGCATGCAAGAAGGAGCCCTCCAAATGAAGTTGATCCATAGATAGGATGATGCACACAAAAAACTCCCTTATTCCAGGCAGAGTTAGCTACCAACGTAAAACATTTTGTTTCCTAAGAAAAGACAAATAATGTATTATGAAAATCTGTTTTCAGCTTATTTTGAGTTAGCCCATAGATTCTGCTGTTCATCTGTCTCCTTCAGCTCCAAGCAGGCAGGATGGAGGCTGGAAACACCATTTCAGTGGCAATGGAGTCCAGGCCACCATCTCTTTGTGACCCCCTGCAATCCACCTCCAACTGTGGCACAAACTTGTGCTGCTGGACAGTGACAGAGGGACAGCAATGGCTGGGACTCCTACGGCCTGAAAAATCAACTGCTGCTTTAGAGAATGATTTTATAGACATGAAATTCATAGGTATGAATTTATAGACTTGAAATGGGACAACACAAAGGAAAAAAGAGATCTGGAGCAAGATCTCATTTGTTGAGCTAATTATGAGAGGCCACACCTGTGTTCCTGGATGCAGACGAGGGGACACAGGCAGGGCAGCCTTGTGGCCAGCCTGGATTCTGATTTCCCAGCTCAGCATCTCAATCGGCAATCAAAAGCTGTCAGAGAAGGAAAAGGCCCCACAGCACAGTTTATTCTTCACTATTTCTCTGTTTTGAAATCCCTTCTAGGCGAAGAAAACCAATAAAATCTTAGCAAGGAGCCCCATGCTGCTCTGCTGCCCAGTGAACTCATGAGGTCCGAGGAGTGGTCCATTTCAAAGGGCAGTAGTGCCCTAAATTACCCTAAAAGGACACAATATGGGCATCCTGAGTGGCACAGCAGCACCTGCACCCTCTGGGAGCGCCCCTGTCTCCTTGCAGGAGCTAAAACCCACTGCAAGTGCTGACTCTGATAATCTCCCCCCGCTATTTATTGGATTCTTTCTCAAAGGCAGATGGAGGGAGCAGTGGTGTTAATCTCATTTGGGATTGAATGAGTCCAAAATACCCATTTACCTTACAGGCACCGGGGCACCAAGCTGGAGTGTGTCTGCTTTATATGCAACAATTTTCTGCCAAAAAATTAATCAGACCATAAAATATCCTTCAAGAAGAACAACTGATTTTGCAGATGAGGAGCTGCCTCAGAGGGTGAGCAACCTGGCAACCCAGAGCCACCATCTCCACTACAGACACAAAACAATAATCATAGAACTTAATGGACTGGTGAAATCCCACATTTCAGTTAACTGAATTCAGGCAAAATCTCTTTTCAACACTGAAGAGGTGTGAGAGAGACTTTGGGTGTGCATTGGGAGCTTTAACAGCATTTATGAATAATTTGTCCCCCAACGCTGGGTTTCAGCCTCCATCCATTGTGAGCAATAATAAAATATTCAGTGTTAAAAGAATCCCAACTGGACTGAACCTCTGCAGGTGAAGAGCTCACAGTGCACTCAGTGCCTCCTCCTGACAGTGCCTGGGACAAGATTTTGAGGCTCTGTTTGCTGCCTAGAATGAAAAATTTGTGTCACTAATTCATCAGGAATTAAGACAAAGTTCTTACTAAACATTGGAAAAGTTTACTTTAAAAAAAGCCAAACAACCAAAAAAAACCCACCATCATCAGGAAAAGATGGTTGCAAGTTTCCTAAAAACAGTGTGGGAAAGAAAACATCAGGAGATCAACTAAGAGTAAAAACCCAAAACTTCCAAAAGCTTTCCCCTCAAACACTCTCCATGCCAAGATCTGCAAGGAAGCCAATACCATTTTGAAGATTTAAGGCACAACAGCAGAGAGATTTTATTATGTTCATGCTTTCCAAGGGCTTTTCAAGCAGTTCCTGTCCCTCCCAGCTGCACAAATCCCTGCTCTGGTGAAGAGGATGGATCTGTCCTGAGCACAGCTCCTGCCTCCCCTTGCAGTGACAGCCAGGTGGGCACTGCAAAAGGGACACCTCCATCAATCCCAGCTCCTCTGTGTTTCCAATTTGCAGATTTATGCAAGTTGGGCACAGCTCACAGCGCTAAGTTACAGTCCAGTGGCACTTAATGGTTTTGATATTTGGAGTTTTCTCCTAAATAACAGGGATGTCTCTGCTCCCTCGCCAAAAGGTGAAGGAAAAGGAAAACCATTCTGAGCATCCCCATGGATAACTGAGCACCTCACAGAGCTCATCTACATCCTCTGTTAGCAGGCCCAGGTGATTTGCCCAGACTCTGACGGGGCTTTGTGCATCTCCAAAGATGAAGGAGGAGCTGCCTACCTGCCCTTTCTAAACACTGCTTCACTGCCGAGTGCCCAACTCAGTGTGAGGAGAAGGAGGATAAATGCCCTGGTTGCTCTGAGCAGCACAGCTCCCGCCCTGCAGCCCCAGATGAGGCACTGGCAGCTTTTTGGGGTTCCCTGTTTGCATTGGGGTTCCCTGTTTGTTTGCACTGGGCTGGGAGCCAGGTGATGCTCTGCAGTGTCACCGACATCTACTTGTGAAAATCTTTTCATGAAAATCTTTTCTTAGGATTTTTTCCCTTCTGAGGAGCTGAGGCCTCAGGAACAAAATGTACACAATGGTTATCTGCTGCTGTGGAGTGCAACAGGTGCATGTGTGATTGGTCTCGGGTGGATGTTTGGTTTTAGTGACCACTCAGGGCAGAGCTGCTGCTCTCTCTCTGTGCGAGCCACAGGCCTTTGTTAACCATTCCATTCTATTCTTACCCAGCCTTCTGAGAGAAACCTTTCCTTCTATTCTTTTTAGTTAGTTACCACGTAATATATATATCATAAAATAATAAATCAGCCTTCTGAACAAGGAGTCAACATTCCTGTCTCTTCCCTCATCCAAGAACCCCTGTGACCACTGTCACACTACAGATGAGCTCCCTGCTTTTCCTACCAACCCTCTCCTCTCTGCCCCTCTGTTTGAGTCTGTAACAGCAGCCCTGGCACATCAGAAGCAAGAGGAAAGAAAAGATTTAACAGTGAGAGCCAAAGGAATTAGGCAGACTACGTACAAGGCAAATGACTCAGAAAGGATGTAAATACCTCAAGGAGGACCTGGGGCCTTTGCCACAGGCTGATTTCCCCGCGAGCAGTTGGGATGTTTGGGCTGTGGGAGCTCAGGGAGCAGTGTGACAGCACATCCAGCCCCATGAGCTCAGTGGGAGCTGTCTGGGGAGCCCTCCCTGCTTTTAATTAACTCAGGAGAGAACTCTACATCGGCTCAAATTGAGAGGCTTTTTTATCATGGAATCACAACCCAGTCTGGAAAACAGACAGCTAAACTTAAATGAAATGGGAATTATATTCTGCTTTTGTAATAGTCTCCCCTGCTGAAATCAATAGCAAATTCAGTGCTCACAGCTCTGAGAGCTGCTTCTTTTTGTCCTTATTTTCTCTGAGTGACTTCTCAGCTACACAGACACTAACCTCCACTGCCATGCACTATGGCAAATCAGGATCTTGAAAAAATTATTTTATACATAGTAAAGTCTGTCTGAAATGCTGCCAGGTTAATACAAATAGAGTTCTGCCTGTGGCCAGGTAACCTCAGCAACCCTGCTCCGCTGCGGAGTAAGTAAGTCTTGATTTAATTAGAATTAAGATTTTATTTGCAAACATCTTGTAATTACCTTTTTTTATTTTACAGTTGAATACTCCCAGTGGCCTACTACAGGCTGATATACTGGTTTATATGTGGCAAGTTGGTGGTGTTCTATTCCACATTAACTGGAACCAGGGGAAGCTATCAATAGACAAGAATTTCTTAATGCCCCTTTCCACTCCATAAACTGCCTTTTCAGAGTCACCTTCCAGAACTGTGCCCTGATTTTTGGATGCATTATTTGTTCAGGATGTCAGGGATAATTAGCATGTTTTCTTTTCTCTCCAGTTTCTCAATAAAACGTTATTTTGTTCCTGCAGATACTCAAATCACACCAAGACAACTCTCTGCTTCCATTGGCTTCAAGCTTGGGAGGCCTCCATTAGAAGAGATCAAGTACCAGGTTTTAAGACTGCTCAAAAATAGTTCAGAAATTTATGTAGGCAATCCTAATTTCATTTTTAATCCCCACTTCTTCTGCTCTGATCTGGTCTTTTATTACTGGCTTGTTTTTTGTTTTTTTTTAATTTTACCAAGTTTTGTCTGTTAGCACTCAGGATTACAATTGAAGCTCCATTCCATAGGAAACATATTCAAGGAATATTTGAATTTACTAAGGCACCAAACAAAATAGGAATATTTTGAGCACATAGATTCTAAATACTGAATATAACCTGGGTGTGAATAGACTATAAATCTGTTTAAGTAGCTAGTTTCTATTGAAGACACCAAACCAGGAAACAAAGCTTTGTTTTCATTCTGACTTTGACTGGTTTTGAGTCCTAAAGGCTCAAGCTGTGACTTAAGCAAACAGAGCACACCAGGACTCCATGAACAATAATTCAATACCCATGAACTGTGGGAACAAAATATGCACTGAATTCTTATTAATTGCTTCTCTTCAGATATTTAACCACGGTTGCTAATATTTGTTCTTAATTTAAAACACTCTTTTTATAATTAAGAAAAAACAACAAACAACCTATTTTAATTTTGAATATTTTTAAAGCCAAGATCAAACCACAGGCCATATTGCAACATATCTCACTTGTCAATAAAGTGAGCGCCTAAATAAGTACCTTCAAGCATATTTATCAGAAGCAGAGCAGCAAATGTGGTTGGATTATATTTATTACTGGCAGCTTTTTGCCTGTGAGCAGGAGCTGAGGGGAACAAGGTGAATTGCCAGCTCTCCTAATAAGACATCTCTGTCAGAGGGTGCTTGGAGACTTTTCTGTCCAGAAACGCTCAGGGGAGAGCCTGGCTGCAGATTAGGGCTCAAAAGCAATGAAAAGAACAGAAAGTGCTGCACACATGGCTGTGCCTGCATCGCTGGGCATTTGGAGGCAACCAGAATTACATGACTTGATTTACTTTACAAAAACTGATTAGTAAAACCCCCTGTGGATTTCTTAACTATACTATGGAGGGATATAAGATTAGTGTAGCAATTCCCATCATCAAACGTATTTACTGCTAAAATATTGGATTAGTGATGTTGTATCCACTGTTCTAAGATTATAAAGTGATTCTTTAAAATTGAGCAAAAAAAAACCCTACACTCTATCATTTGTAATTAGATTTGAGCGAGTGGCTTTGCCTTTTCAGAAAAAGCAATTTTGCTAAAAAAAAAAAAATAAATAAAAATGGACTGTGTTCTGCACACAAATAAAGAGAAAATGAAACTATAGATTCAGAAGAATCTTCTTTTTGAGACACAAATGGCTGGATTTGGGTGGATCACGTTGTGATGCCCAGTGCTGTGGAATACCCCACCTCTACAGCAGGTGGTAATGAAGCCTTGTTGGTGTGAGATGTGGTTTATTTGAACACACATCATTTATTTGACATCATCATCCTCAAACACTCACCCCTCCCAGAGAACTCTGAGGGCCATCACTGTCTCAGGTTCCACTGACAGTGAGCAGAGAAGGAGGAAGAGACGAGGAGAGGGGATAAATTAACATGTTCATTAAAGTAATTATGCTACATTTGGGCCAGGAAGATTAATGCAGCTGTATCCTGACTTTTTAGCCATTATCTTCAGTGACTAAAAGCCCTTGGAGTTCTTACAATTAATAAACAAATAAAAAGCTGCAGCACTACCATCACCTTCTCACATTTTATCCTGTTGAACACCTCTAGGCACCACTTGTATGCAGTATTTCAGAAACACACACAATAGACAGTGATGTAGGAGTCACCAAAAAGAAATTAAATCAGAAATATTCTGCAACTGAAGAGTGGGAGTTTTGTTGTACCTGTCATGCTGGCAAACCTCACTGTTTGCCACTACTACAGTTTAAACTTGAGCATTGTTCCTTTTCAATAAGAAAATGGTAAATCCCTGTTGTCTCTTTCTAGATTCATCTTCCTATTAATGACAGAATCCTGGAGGTTTTAGGGTTGGAGAAGACCTGGTGATCCCACATCTCCCTGGGCTGCCTAATTCCAGTTTTCAGTGAAGAATTTTTCCTTTTTTGCCATCTCATCTAAACCTTGGCAAACCTTTAGGCCATTTCCTCTCATCCTGGCAGTTGCTTCCTGAGACCAATCCCACCCTGCCAAAGGCTGGGAGAAACAATTTGTTTCTGGTTCAGAACCATGGTGACCAATATTATTTCATGTCACTGCCACACAAAATTCAGCAGCAGCAACCTCAGAAATTTAAACAATCACAGATTACTTTGATTTTAAATTGTCCTGTCTATAATGGACTGTAAATTTAGAGGCTACAAATACATAATCTTAACCACAGCAGCTCTGAACAGCCTTGACAGGGTTTATCAGCTAAATGTTTAATCAGGCAAAGCAGCAAAAAACACAACCACAGGAATACATGGTATTTAGCATTTAAATAAAGCTTGTAAACCAATGACAAGTCTATTTGGGCAACTACTCCCACACGTGTTCCTTATCTGCAAAGGTCTTGTCCCAAATTTATCGGAACAAGTCTCTCGTACTTTATTTTCCAGGCAGGAACATCAGTTTCCATTCACTGAGCTCACAGAAAAAAAAGATGCAGCAAACTACAAGTTAAAAGGCACAGCCATGAAAAAAAAGCATTCCCACAATGTCAATGTCATTCTGCTCTGTGAACTTAATCAAGCACAGCCAAAACCCCTAAAAATCACAACTGTAAAACCAAGAACAAAAGCCCCACCACACAGAAGGAGAAATGAGCCTGACGAAGCACTGCAGCTCTTTTCTTGTCTAATTGCAGAGCTGTTTCAAAATTCCCAGCAAAACCTGGCTGCTTCCACGATCCAACCTTGAGCAAATAAGGCGAGCAGGAGCCAGGGCAGCACAAACCCCAAACCCTCGTTTGCCCAGCCTGTAAGCTCTGTGTGAAATTGCCCTGCTGCTAATGGGCACCAGCCTCTCCCTGCTGCTAGCAGGGGCCAGATGTGGCTCTTTCTGCCTCGCTGCCCCTTGGCCCCGCACACAGACCCTGCTCTGGGCTGCTCCGTTCCCTCTCTGCTGGCAGAGCTCATCCCACAGCAGCCCGAGCGCACCAAATGATTTTTTTATTGTTGTTATTAAATAGGCACAAGTAGTGAGACTCTCCCTTGTGTGTGGTTTGGGGGGGACTCAAAAAACTCCCATGGAAGCTACACCTTTTTGTACAGAGGAATTGGCTTTGCTCGTGGTTCATTCCAGCAGCTTTTAAATACATTTCTCCTCCTTTTAGAGTTGGGAACCATTTGCTTTATGAGCACCATTTGGATCATTTGCCTGTTGCTCATAAAATAGACAAAGCTTTTATCCATGCCATGAATTTTTACTCACTTTTTACAAAATACCTAAGGAGGGATTTGCAGTGGCCAGAATTACATCCATGAAAGAATTATCAACTAATTCAATTTTCTGCTACAATAATGGCTCCAGCAGTTTTTGATTTTGTTGATTACAATTCTTCTCTCCAAGAAACAAAAAAGCATATTAGCATTAGTTTCTTTGTATGTATTTGTTTTAGAAAACAGACTGTCTTTTTAAATGAAAAGTGAATAGGAATGATAAAAATAATTTTTAAATTTTGATCTTTGTGGTTATTAATTAAAGCTGTGGCAAATGCAGATTTCTATAGCAATCAAACAACATGGTGATGGTTGGTTGTTGTTCTAGCAAGATTCCCATCAACACCGGGACAGTGCAACAGAATATTTCCTTGGCAGGACTGCTGGCAACAAGTCACACAAAGCACCAAGGAAAAGTGGCTGCAAAATTCACCTGTGTCACTCACGTTCACACACCAGCGCGTGTGACAATCGTAAACGACAATCGTAAATGACAATCACAGCATCAAGCTGCTTCAACAGCTCCTCTCTCAACTCAGAGGCCAAAATGCTCTCCAAGAAGCCAAACCCAGCCCCAACCCAAGCTCCTGGTGAGGAAATGCTGTGGGAGAGGAACAGGAGGAGCCATCAATGCCCCATCAGCTGGGACCAGACCCCTCCCTGCAGGCTGTCCCGGCACATGCAGGGTTAATGCCTGCTGCTAGCTGAGGAGCACAGCAAGCCCCGCAGGACTGCACATAAACATCATTGATTGCAGGCTCAGATCGATGGGGTTTAACTGCTGTGATTAGCAGCTGCCTGCATGCAGGGTTTGGGGGGCTTGGCCATGCAGGGCTGGGAGCAGCACACCCTGAACGGGGAAAAGGGGAAATCCTGGGCCCTGGAGAGCAGCAGCTCAGGGACTGCCCTGCAGCACCAGGCCTGCAGGTTTGCAGACAGAAATCTCCTCTGTGCACGCACAAACGTGAACAGCACATAGCTGGGTTTCTCAGCTGAGAGTTTCTATATTTCAGCCAGCTCTATAGACCGTCCTGTGGAGCCTGCACAGCCAGCACTGCACCTGCTAAAGGGAAGTGCACTCAGGCATGAGCAGAGCTGTGAGGGCTTGTTCATTTCTGCTTCTCAATTCCTGCACTGTGTTTTCCACAAGCTTTGGGAGTAGAACCTCTGGAACAAACCTAACTTCCAGGATTTCACATCTCACTGCTTCTTTCCTCCCCTCACATCACCTCTGAAGCCACATGCTCCATGTGCAACACACTGATACACAGGGAATAAACAGCAAAAAGGGCTCTGAAATCCTCCACAAAAAAATTTGCAATAAACATTTTTTTTCAACTACAAACACCAAAATATTCAAACCCATTCTGTGTTAAGAAAGATTGCATATAAATATCCATGTTTCTTTATTTATTGCTTTTTGCATGGTTAATTATTGTTTCATTCTTGGTTAAGTCCTCCTGAAGCAAAAGGCTGATCTCTCAAACCTCGCTCCCAAAACAACAAACATTCACCCCTTCATTCCTACACCAGATGCTCACAGTTTATTGGCACACCAATAAAACCGTCAAAGTAGTTTTGTTTTGTTAAGTTCCGCAATTTTTTTTTTTTAAGCACAAGTTGAAGGCAAGATAAGGCTGGCATTTCTCTCTTAAAAAGAACTTAAAGGGGACCACCAATAGTCTGGGCAGCCGAAAACCAAAACAAATTATTTTGACACATGATAGAAGAACCACAGAACAACTTTTTGCAACTTTTTTTGCAGATTCTGTCCATAAATACTTATAGAAACCAGCACTACAGACAAGAACTGATCAGAAAAGTTGTTCCAGCCTACCTGTGGCTGAGTCCAGGGCTCCAAGGTAGTTTCTTTCAAAGGAGTTTGTGGCCTTCCCACTTCTTTTGTGTGCTTTTGGGAGAGAAAAAGATATGTCAGTGATATGTTCAGTCAGCATTCAGCATTAATATCCTTTGAGGGAATAAAACAGGTACAAATTCCATACAATAATGTACCAATGCATCAATGCACACATTTGGTGTAGGCTGTAAGCAACTTTTTATTTTTCCACCAGCTAAATAACTTTATAGAGTTGCTGTATCTTTGAAGGTGTGGGGGTACACAACTTCATCTGTGCATACAGGTAAAAAATTCAGCTGAAAATATGAAATTATTTGCCACCAGAGTAAGGCTCAGCAGCAGAAATTCAGAGGGAACTCAACTCTGGTTTCTCCCCTGTTTTCTGCCCAGGCTGTGTTATGCTCACTGTAACTTCAATAGATGAATCCAAAAAGGAATTTTTGGGAAACACTTTTTAAGGCTGAATTATTTGGATGTGGAGCCATGTTTTGAGATGAAAGCCCTTGTCTTTCCTTAATCCTCAGAGCTGGAGCCAGGAGACAAAGCAGTTAAAGCTTTTCTGTCTCCTTGGCTTCCCACCACTTGGAATGTTCTACGAACAACCACCCCAAACCAAAAGTCATTTAATCAAATAAATTAAAATGGTCTTCAAAGACTCTGATCCTTCACACTTCCTTTTTTTTACAATACCAAAACATCCTGCAATTCTTTATTAACATCTAATTACTGCAATAATAAATGCATTGGTAGATTTTGGTCACTGGGCCTGAGCATTCATCAGGATTTTGGCACCTTTTAATTTTCTCCATATGTGCTTCCAGTGAGGGAATTTCTCACACTGTTGTGAAGGATAAAAGTCTCATATTTTCTTTCTCCCTAAATTTTTGTTCTGTCATAAAACAGAAACAAGACTAAAGAAAAGATCTTCTGCTGAAATACTTTTAAGTAGTGCCAAGATTTTCCTCCTCCTAAAATACATCTCTAATGACAATCCCTTTGACCATATCTAATACAAATATCACATTATCCAGGTCCCACTAAATGCCCATGGAGACTGCAAAGATTGACAAAGAAAAGGAGATGCCATTGAATTTTTTGTCTTTTACACCAAAATATAGCTGCTTAAAAGGAAGCATTGTTTTTTTAAATACAGAATTTGGGGGCAACTTCAGTTTGCATAGAGCATTCACAGGGCTTCTTTCAAAAAACCATCTTATTAAATGGCAATTGTGTTTTGGCAGCTTGGATTGCCTGTAATAATAGATTACAAGCAATAATTTTTACCATTTTTTGTTATTTTGTATTTTGGGGTAGCAATGGAATATGATTCATTCTTGAAATAGAACAATAAGTGCATTTCAAAAGTAAAAAGAAATAACCACAGATTCAGTGAATGCTAAAAAGAGTTAAAATGAATGCATCTGGGAAGGGAAGGTTGTGTTTTTCATGTGTTCAAAAGCAAATGTAGTCTACCTTATAATCTTGCTTTAATCACCAGCCATCAAAGGGACCCAAACACACAATGAAAATTATTAAACATATCAATTGTGATGCTAAAGATACCATAATAATTCCACATGGGCCAGCCTGCCAGGAATTGATGTTAAAAATCACATTATTTCTTGAGAAATAATTCTCCTTGGCATTTCACACCAGTTTTTTAAACAACATTTGTCCACTCAGAGGGCAAAGAGAAAAATGAATAAACAAGTGATTATGCAAGGAAAAGAGATGTAAAAGTACATTTAGGTGAAACAGCACTTGAAGTGTTTGGCTAACGCTGGAAACCATGTTCTCAATCTTAGACATGGCTTAATGAAAACTCAAAGAAATTAATGCTGAATTTTATTTAGACTGGCCCCATTTGCTTCCTAAAGACCCCCCTGCCCTGCACCTAAAGAGACCCCGAAGATAAAATATCAGGAAATAGGGACAGCACACAGGAAGAGTGAAAGTAGTGCAGATTCCAGGGAAACTGCTGCTCCTGGAGCGAAAGAAGGTAAAACCAAGCAGCAGCTCCTTCATCCCTGAGGCTTTCCTCACGCAGGAAACACCTTTGTGGACATCACTCCAATCTCCAGTGCTGTTCCACAGCCAGCTCTGGTTCGCCAAGGAGAACCAGGAGGGGATTTGTGGGATCACTCTGCCCATGGACAAAGGTGTGAGCCCTGTGAGCCCACAGGGGCTGCTGGCACCCACCCAGTGCCTGCACCTGTGACAACAGGCAATTCCTGCCCCTCTCCAGGTGATACCTGCTCTGAACCATCTGCAACAACAGCAGCTACACCTGGAGTACAGAGCTTGCTCCCCCTGGCTGAGATACACACAACTTGCTAATGGATTTCACCTACAGCACTTAGCCAAAAGTTCTCTTTCCTCTGTTAGAAAGAAGGATGTGGTAATAAGAGAAAATCCTCACAGGAGCTTCTTCCTTCCAGCACAGATAAAGAAGCTTTGACTAAAAGTGGGGAGTTTTTGGAAGCCTTTATCCCCTTGTTTAGCTTGGGCCATCTTCCTAGAGCCTTCTGCAGCTCCCAAATCCCCTGAAGAAACAATAGACTGTGCCCACAGTCTTTTATGTTCCCTCCTCTTCCTCAATTTGACATTTAGGTTCCACACTTGGAAGAGAACTGTGCTCCTGATGAGATCAAAGATGGAACTGAACTGGATCAAAGATGGAAGATTTCAATCAGGACATGATGTTGTGGTTCCAGCAGTGCCAGTAGAGCTCCCCCAGCCCTCGCACACACACTGTTCAAAAATTTTTCTAGCAATCAAGCTTGACTGGTGAAATAAATGATGTTCTTTCCATGTTGGAAGATTCACCTGTACCTCTGCAAGAGCCAGCTGCTGTTCCACCAGCACAGGGGGTACCTTGGACAGCTCCTCCTGCTCCTCCCTCTCATCCAGCTCCTCCTGAGCTCTCCCTCTCTGCTGCAGCTCATGGACACACATTCTGCCCTAAATCATCACCTGGCACTCTGTCACTGCTGGGGTACAGGCACTGAGCAAGGCACAAACAAAGGAACCACACAAAACCGTGCTGGCTGTAAAGGTTTCCTTCATCTCAGAATTATTTCCTTTTGTCCACCAAGAAATGCAATAATTCCAGCTGCAACCCAAGCCTGTATACCTGCATTAACTCAAATTTTCAGGTGTTTTCAATAGGAACAAAGTTTTGGTTTGCTGTGCCATCATACAGCCAGTCCCATCACTTGACCACCTAGAAATTGCCCTGATCAGTGATGTTAGCAATCAATAAAGTCCAGCACAATAACCAGGTCATAAAAGACTCTGCACAAAATATTTTGCTGATATTTGGATTTATTTTTGGTCTGGTTGTAACAGCAAAATAAAGCTTTAATATTTAATCAAAGCAGTTATTAAGTATTTTTTTAAGGGAAAAATGAAATTCATCATGAATATTTCCTGTTGTTTATTAGGAGCCATAAGTTAACAAACATATAATTACTTATGACAACTTGACAGGTAATATCCAGGCTTCCAAAGCCTACCAGAGAAAATGAACTGTAAAACAGATTTTAAAGGTTATGAAAGTGTTTTAAGTCAGATACCATTTTTGTCTTTAATGGAATGATGGATCTGGGTGTTTCACAGTGGTCCTCACTCTGAAACATGAGGGGAGATCTTCAGTGCATCTGAGACAGCTGAACCTGATTAGGTTTTATTCTAATACTAAATACTGGATTGTTTCAGCTGGATGTTACCTCCATTCCATCATCCTTCTCTATTGACAAGTTTTTACTTTTCTTTAAAACAAACCTTGACTTAGAATTAAAAATGAAAAATAAAAACTTAGAATTAAAAATGAAAAATAAAAAAAATAATAAAATTAAAAATGAAAAATAAAAATGAAAAATAAAAGTTAAAAATAAAAATAAAAAAAACTTTTGCTTACCTATTCTGATTTCCGGAAAAGCCCTACAATTATCTAAGCAGATATTACTATATAATTCTAGTGGTTATTGATTACTGTGAGTAGCAAAAGCAGACTGAAATTCCAAGGTAAAACCATGCATTTTTCTCTTTTTCTCTGGTGCCTTAGGAAACTGCTGTGGCAGCATTAAAATTGTCTGACCCCAAATGCCCCACTCCTGCACTTTACAGCAAAGGGAAAAAAAACCAAAGAACAAACTATGAAACAAGCTTTCAAGCTGAAAAGTTCTATGGCTTGAAGTAAAATTTGGGAAACAAACAGCAAAAAATTTGCTAGGTTGTATATCAGCTATGTTACATTATCATAATATAGTTGGGATTGCAAAGGTTTATCTTCTTGGGGCAACTTCTGTCTGCCAAAATCCACATTTTTAGACAGGAAATGCACTCTTCATTATTTTTCTGTTGCACACTTTAATTAGGAAATCAGGTACACTGATTTTACTGTGCAGGCAGAATGTCTTTGCACTGAGAGAGCAGAACCCTGTAAGCTGAGGAGGAGATTATCTCTATTAACAATGCCTCCCCCTTGCCTCTAAGTTGATTTCAGGTAATTGGATTCCTGCAGTCCTCCCAAGGTCCTTCACATGAAAGGTGAACAGAAGGGTTAATTTTAGTGGCAATAGTATAAGTTAATGAAACAGATTGCTAAAACAAATTATTCTGAGTTTCCAAGGTTCATATATTTATACATAAAGAAAGCCACAGGACAGCTGAATTGAAGATGTCCTTAAGGATTCCTATAGGAAGGTCTCTGCTTTGTGTTTAAGAAACAAAGGTCAGATGACAGAAACATAAACACACAGATAAGAACCCCTTTGTGGAGAGATCAGTGAGAACCCACAAGTCTAGAGTTGTGAAATGTAACTTAGATTAGATTACTTTCCAGAGTAAGCAGCAATCTGGAATCACCTCTGACAGCTTCCACTCTGTTTTGTTTTGCTGTCCCAGCTGCAGGTCCATATCTGGAAGCACCAAAACGCCCTGTGACATGGCTCTGCATCCTCCCAGCCATTCCTTGGCTCAAAAGCCACAATTTCACCCAGCAATTCTCCGATGGAGCTGCCAACAGGCAGCTTTTACCTTGCAAGCACCTCCTGGGAGATGCAATAAATCCCCCAGAGCACACTCAGCATTAGGAGATGATTCCAGGGGTGCAGCACATCCACAGCTGTTCTGCTGTTCCTGCAGGGAAATCAGCCCTTGGCTCATTTATTTCCCTCTTTTGTCCCAAAAGAGAGGGCAGGACAGGGGATGGAGGATAAGGGCAGGGTGTGGGTGTGGGGGGCAGCACACCAGGGATGCTCAGGGGTTTAACAAAGCCTGACACGAGATTTGCCAGATGGCTCTGTGCCGGATTGTAAAACTTTAAACTAATCTTCATTTAAGAGTTTTAAGGGCTGTATCCCTCTTATAAAGCCTCTTGCTCTTTTGCCTGGTTGATTCTGGTAAATTATAGATCAGACTTTAGAAAACTGCTTCCATGAGCAGCGGCTCCTTAAATCTCAGCTAAACTGAGCAAGAAGATTACATGTTATTATGATGTAGCACAGCAGGATTTCTGTACAGCAAACATAATGATGTAGAGAAGGATAAAACTATCATTCTGCACAAGGAGGTCATCCACACAAGAACAATGCTCTCTACACAGCAGCCAAATCCATCCCTACATGGTGAATCTTCACTGGGAAAATGCTTTTTCTTAATGGTTCTGTAAAGAAACCCAACCATAAGCAAAAAACCTGAATCTGTGCTTCAGGATTCATCCATCAAGCATTGTGCCACAAAGGAGATGCCATTAGGGAGAAATTATTCTAAATACTACTAGAAAAAAGTATCTATTTCAAGGGCAATTTTAGGGTAAATGCATCTTGTTGGTTTTATGCAAGGAGGAAGGATTTCCTGTGAATCCCAAGGGATATGTCAGATAGGGGATGTAGCATTAAAAATTAAAATGCTCACTAATCTTACAAGCACATATATATACTTTTAATTGTAAATCAAACCCAGTTCACATGGTAAAGCACAGAGTCTACACCTCACTGGTGTAGAAATTCTTTCCACCTGCTATTTGTATTATCCATCTTACTCAGTATCTTCCCCACTAAAGTTCTAATGGAGAGAATTACAGATTTCAGACACCACATGATGACAAAGTAAAAGTGGGAACAACAGAAAATAAATCCAGGTGTTCAGTAACCAGCAGCAGCAAAAGTGCAAAAAAATCAAGAGACTGAGACCACCAAATCTGCAAGTTGATACAGGAATTTGATACTAAAATTGTGGCTTATCAATTTTCTTGAACAGGTGATGCAAATGCTTAAGTACATTCATCTCCAAGGCAGCATCCTATTGAAGCTGCTCTTATTTTCTTTTCCTCTACACAATGCTGATTGCAGTGTAGTAATGTCAAATGACCTCCACCTTCTTTCTTTTTTTCTTTTTTTAAAAATTGAAACATTGCTTTCTGCACAGGAAAGCTTTTGACTTAAAAGCAAACAGGTGAGATATTCACAGCCCTGGTCTTTTCAGAATGTTATGCACAGGAATTCCACAGACTTATCCTAAAGTTTCCTGTAAGAACAGCAGCAATTTGAAATGCCTAAGAAAAGTGCCTGTGAGGCTATGCTGGTGAAGACTGTTGCACAACTGATATTATTGCATTTAAATTACAAAGAGAAACTCAGTTATCCTTCTGTTTTATCTTGCACATCATTGCTTATAAACTTAAACAAGTTTGCCAGACTTCAAATATGATAAAGAAATTCCTGATGCACAGTTAAATACTTTCTGATATAAGAACAGAGGATTTACCACAAATTCAGATAATCCTAAAGGAAAAAACAAAAAAACCTTCAAATTTCACAAACATTGAGCTTTTTTTAGCTCATATATGTAAAAATCTTAGGGTAATAGGTGATAAAATATGCTTACACTATATGTTCTGGCTTGAAAGTATTTACACATATAAAACTAATGTGACACTAGATGCTGAGGTATTCTTGCTTCAAGTGAAAGAAGGAAAAGAACATAATATCAAACAGCTTGTTTTACTTGTCTGAGCTCTACTTAGCTTTTAAAGAAGGAATAGAAATGTACACAAATCCGTTTTGTAGCTCGGATATAAAGCATTGTGTTAAAAATGTAATACACGGTAGCAAAACTAAAATTTTATATTCCTGCATATTTCCTCCAGAGTTGTTAAAATTCACATTTCTTGTTATATCCTGTCATAAAAATAGTTTCTCTTTCTGTAGGTTATTCAGGAAAACATCAGAGCCCCTGCCTGGATCCACCTTGTCCAAATGTGGGGCTTTTTTAGGGCTCTTCATCTTCTTTCTCTATGGCATGACTAAGTTATACTTTACAGAAATCCAGCTTCTCCTAAAGAACATTTGCAATTTAAATTGCTCTTTCTCTCTGAACGTTAAGTCTGAATTGGATAAAGTTGTTAAAAGCTAAGGCTTCCTGGGTTTTTTTTACTAATCAAGCAAACCAAAATTACATTATCAGAGGCAGCCAGGAGTAGCAAGGACCTGGTTGCTGGAGAAAGGCCTGAAAGGGAATCTCACAGAGTGATTACAGCCAGGGCAGAATGGCTGACCAACCTCTACACTCTGAGCTTTGAAGTGTGGCAGAACTACGGAAAATGTGCCACCTTAAATTAGATTTTTCCAGAAAGTTGATAAATAGGCTTACTCATAAAGAGCAGCAAGACTAATCTGCAATTCTCCTGACATTAGACAACATGATCTATAGAAGCCTTGTTGGATCATCAGTTCTTTTCATTTGATGTCATCCTATTTATATTCCTTATCCCCAGCTGTGACTATTCGTCTTATAAAGTATGTTTGATTTTTCTAGTACATATTGTAGCTCTGAGGAGATGAAGTAAAATAAAAAAGTCAGATTGTTCTTCAGGTGGCAGAAGCGTGTCCAGAACAGGCACTCAGACCATAAATAATCCCTCAAGAGATAAAGAAATATGTTGGGAAATGCTTTTATTGTTCCTTATCGTGACTTGGAGTAAATTATTCAGCCTCTATCCCGAGCTGTGGCACAGAATTCAGAGTGGATGCAAAGAATGTGGTTTGTAAAGGAGGGAGGAGCAGGGGGAGGCAGGTGGGGGTCCCTGGAGGCGTAAGAGGGGCTCCAGCTGCCCCAGGACACATCTGTGCAAGGAGGATCCATCGCCCACATTAGCCAAGAATGTCCGTGGGCTGGAGCAGCACAGCTCAGGGAAAATTTATAGCTCTTTTGATACTTGACATGTGGTCAGGATAGAGCCCAAAATCTCCATCCTTTTCTAGTAAAATCCATAAAAATTTGTATTGCACCAGCAAGAACCTGGTGCCTGTCAGCCTCACTGCTGCTTCTTCCCTTCCCTCGGACAGCTCCGCACCGCCTCCCATCAAGAAGAGCAACACAAATATTCCCTTTTTCTTACTGGGAAAATGCCACCACAGATGCCCACAAAGCCCCTTCACATTTCCCCCAGCACTCCCGAGTTGTGCCAAACCCATCCTTACTCTTTGTTAGAAATCCCTTCTGAAGTTACAGGAAACATTCTGCCTTGATGTCACAGGTTTTGCTGCAGTTTGCTGTCAGGAGAATAGTCACTCTATTTCAAGAAGAATCATAAATTTATAACCATTGTTTTTTCCAGCTAAACATAACAAATAATAACATTACAAAATTATTTCTCTGGCTGACCTATATAATAATAAAGTCTGCTGTGCTGCCATGCTGAAAGGAAGGAATGTAAAATTCATTGGAGGCTGCACTGAATGAAGAGATTTTGGAAGCCTGACAGACTGGGGCCAAGGTCCACCAGTGCCACAATTTCCTGGCTCCTGAGTGCCTCCATAATGTGGCAGATTTGTGTCCCTGGGGCACGGAGGCAGGACAGGAGTGCAAATCAGGCTCAGCAGCTCTCAGTGTAAGGCTCTGCTCTTTGGAGGGTTTCCAGACCCACCAGGGATATTCAGGGCAGTTCCTACAACACAGATGTGTTATCTTTATATTTTAGATATCATTACAAGGCTCCTTGGCCCAGATATTGGGTTGGCTTTAAATGTTAAATATTAAATTTCAGTGTTAAATATTTAATACAAGATCTACCTCTGTTTCGTCTGTGATCTTGTCCCTGCTCTGAGCAGGGTCAGGCAGCAGAGGCAGAGGTCACCTGCTCCTTGTGGCCAGCAGATGAAGCCATACAATGAACTCACAAAACCAAAGCTCACTTTAAATCCCCTCTTGTTTGTTCTGCAGCAAAAAATATATCCTAACAAATTAAGGAAAACAATGCCAATATTTTCACTGTTGTTTTTTACACAGAGCTTTTGTACGTGTTAAGGAAAATGGCATTTTGTTTATTAGGGGCAATTGCTTCCATTCTTCCAGATGACAAATTCCAGGAACAATTTGAGCTTTTAGAAATGGTTAATGAGATAAAAACCATTAAGGCATCGTTCTGATGTGAAGGATTTGCAGGTCTCACATGAGAGATCTGAAAATAAACATTTGGAATATTTGAGAGCAAAAACCACGGAATGCGGCCATCACTGGATTTCCAAACTGTTTACACTGAACTCTTACTGGTCTTAGATTAAGGACACTTTCAGTGCAATAACATATGGCAGTGAAATCAGACCTAGTAATAACTGCTTTTATTAGGTGAAATACTTTTATAAAAGTGTGTTACTCTGTCCAGACATAACAGACTGGGAATAATTTCACTTATAAAGGTTGCTTGCATTATCTTCTCTAACACCTCTGATGCATGTATTTCATAAAACAAACATTCTGTTATCTCTGGATTACTGCACTAAATCTACTCGTGTAAATTCTTCAGGAATTCTTCTTAAGGAATATGAAACACTTCCACAATTTACATGACAGTGACCCTTAAGCCTTGTCAGATTATGCTCTGTGTTTTTATGATTCCAGTTCCCACAACTGATTAATTACTCACTGAACTGAAAGGTCTGAACTTGCATCAAGTGACTTTTCTAGCAACAACACTGGTTCAAGGATCAATGAAGGAAAAAAACACCAGCAAATAAAAAACAAACCAAACCCCCAAATAACCCCACAAAATAACCCAAAATATCCTGGGTCTGTGCTCTTTATTTTTACAGACTATGTGATCTTTTGAATTCAAGTACAGCTTTGTATTTTGTGTGAATTGCAACATAATCACTGAGAGAAATCAAACAAAACATATTGAAACAATCTAAGTAAGGATTTGTCGCACAATCCTTTAAGGATTCTCCTCATTTCTGCTACAAGGTAAATAAGAGATAAAGCACCTTTATTACAAGGATGTAAAGACGTTATGATAGATCTCTACATATATAAAAGCCTCAACATTCAAAGGTAAAAATGATATTTTCTTTTTTTTTTTTTTACTCTTGCAGGCTTATCTCAAAGGGAGCAGTTGGGAAGAAAGAAGAGGCCGTGTAACACGTGCTGCCTGAACCAAATGGAATTTTCCAGGCAGCGCAGATAGGCTGGCTGCGCTCTCTGGAGCTGAGAGCTGCTCAGTATGAGTGAAGCGGAACTCGAAAGCTGAACATCATCAACTTTTCATGTCCTTCACCATCCCCGTGTCCAGCTCTGGCACAAATAACCCTCAGCACGATTCCCATCGTCCAGCCCAAGGAACCTGTGCTGACAACAGCCCACAGCACGCCGTGTGTCTTCAGCAAACAAAGAGTTGGAATAAAAAGCAAAATGAGGAGTAGGAAAATGTCACTGCTGCTCAGTCAGTGGGTGCTCAGAGACACTGCTGATTAATGTGTTAACTGGGGAGCCCAAAAAGACAAACCTTCTGAATCGGGGAATGAAAAGACATTTGTTCTCCTTTGTAGACAAACACTGATTATACCAGGGAAATTTAACCACTGCAAATATAAAAATCACAGCTGAAATAATTAATAAAAGTGGCAAATGACATGACAAAGGAAATTACATGAAAGGGTTCCCTCAAAACCACCTGCTTATGACACACAGCAAAATGAGCGAGTGTCACGCCACTGATGTGAGACAAAAGATCAACAGCGGTGGAGGAAGACTTGTGGAAAGCTGGAGATCAAATAAAAAATGCAAAACTATTTTCTGTGTTAAATATGTATGATAAACATCAACTGCAAGACAGCAGACCTAATCCTGCCTTGTCCTGAATCCTGAGTGAGAAATTTTACATAACCTTGCATCTCTCTTCCATGGGAATTCTTAAGGAAATATTTTATATTTTCTTTTCTTTTTAAACAATCTTAGCAAGGCCCAAAGCAGTAAACAGAAGATAGAAAAGTTTCATGTTATATTGCTATTCCTAACACTCAATATCCCACATTACAGATTCAATTGTCTCTCTCCTTGTACCCAACTCATCATACAGAGAATACAGAATCATCTTTCCTAGACAAAATAACAATAATAAAGAATTCATATTTCCACTTCCTTTCAGATTGTATATAAATATATGACATTATATAAATATAATATCACATTATTTAAAAATAGACCAAAAACTACTGTGGAAGTAATTTTTCTACTTCTCTACTTAAACTTTTTTCCTACATTACCTCTTACTTGAAAGAAATTGTCTTCTGTAGAGATTTCATTGATATTCACTTTAGGGAAACCAGTTGATTTCAGCAAAAAATAGTGTGGAAGAATCTTATCATAAAAGATTAAATGGATCTACAGGAAATTGCACTGCTCAAGCAAAGCCCTAAATTGTTATCTCCTTACAAAAGTTTAGTATGATATCTCAACCAGAAATCAAACCAGCTTTAACAAATGGTAACATTTCCTTCCTAGAAACCCATTTGAATTTGATTTTTTCCTCTCCCTGACTTTCTCAGTCCTCATGATGCTATCTCTAGTTTATAAAACCTCTTCAAGCAATGTTCTGCCAACAAGTGGCTTCTTTAATTTACCTCTACCATAAATTCCCACTCACAAGAGTAGATTCCTTGCTGCTTCAGATCTGCATTTAATTCCACATCCCTTCCTTTCATTTCACAAATGCCCACCTTTATCTCCATCATTTCACTTTGGGGCATCATTTAACTCAGTCCTCCCTAGCCAGAAGTCCTCTCAGACCCTCCCACAAACTTCTGGCTTCAGTAAATTGATTTGCTGTCTCCTCCAACTGTCCTCCACAGCAAATCAATCCTTTGACTCCCGCAAATTTTCTGAAGCCTCACCTCCTTGCCTGCGAGAGGAAAGCTGTCATCGCCCTTTATTTGCATTTCTCCGTGGCAATGAAGGAGGATTGATTGAGGATTAGGCATTTGCCATCACAGCTGGGTTCAGACAGAGCCAATTGACCCCTCAGCCCTCCCAGTCTCATTGACATCCCTTCCCATCAGGGCTGGAGCATGGTTGGGACACTGAGATTTTGCTGCCACCTGCAAAGTTCCTCAAACCCTCTCACACAGACCAACACCCACCACAGTGAGCAATTTTCTGAGGAAATGCCTTTCCATCTCACACTTTGGGAAACTTCTCTCAATTTGCTCCATTTGCCTCACTATTAGAGTATAACTGAAAAAAAAAAAAAAAAATTAAAAAAACCCACCTAGGACTTGATCTCAACTGACTAATGACTAGAATCAGTCATGCAAAAATGCAGTTAAAAAGCTCTGTTTTTAAAGAGAGTAGTTTCTGTAACTCAGCTATCCAGACCATAATTAAGACTGAGCTGCTCAGACTTCTTGGAGCAAGTCCATAACTCCAAATGAGATGGTTTTGTATTCTGGAAAGTTCACCACATCATCAGGTAAATTGGAAAGACAGGAAGACAATGGATACAGATACAGTAAATGTATCTCTCCTACAGAAATATCAGAATAAATGGTGTTGTTCATCTTACAAGAAAATAAAAAGCAGAGGATCCATGTACTGACACCCAGATCTATTTGTAGGTCCAGTAAATGATAAAGTGACTGCTCACAAAATTCTAGTTGAAGAAGTGGGGGGGATAAAATTAAATTATTATGTTGTTTTTTTCAGGATTAATCTTGTGCACTGTTGGTTGGAGTGCTGAGCACATCAGGGATTTCACAACATGACATTAAAGAGCAACAATATTCAGAGCTATAATAATTAAGACAAAATAGACATGATCTCCAGAGAGCAGTGCAAAACCTTATTTTCCAGCACCTTTAAGCTATTCAGGGCTGTGGGAGTGAGATCTTTACAAGTGATAATTCCACCCTATGGCACTTCCAACACATTTCTCATAAACAACTCGCATTTGCCCGTGTTAGTTCTCGTGTACTTTGCGGTTTTAGCAACACAGCGTTCCTTGTTTGTGCAGATTTGCATTTGTCCACGCTCAGGATGGGAGCTGGCAGAGCCTGGCTCATCTCCAGGGCTCCTGTGACAAGGAGCTGTGACAAGTGTCACCCTGTGCGTGTCCCAGTGACCGAATTTCACAAACTCTGGGTTCGTGGCTCTCTGGGTGCACCCCGAGGTTCTCATCACAGCCCACGCTGGGCTTTGGAGCACAGCAAAACTGGGCAGCCACTAAATTATTCAACAGTTGCTATTCCAGTAATTTACACAGTAATTTACACATGGAAAACTGTTTCACCAATAATAGTTAAAGGAGGAAACCACCAGGAAGGAGCAGGAGATGTGTTGTCCTGTAGTTGTGATGGTCAGCTTTCAACTCCACGTGTTAAATAAATAAAATTACCTTGACTCACAAAGAAATGAACTACAAGTTTCACGAGAGGAAGCTCTAAGTTGCAAGAGTTTTAACATGAAGTAATAAAAAGGAAAAAAAGTACTTCAGAGAAATTAAAAGAAAGACAAAATTAAATGTTCTGGGGTGCCAAGGTCAGCTCCCTAATGCACAGCACACATTCACTAGTGCAAAATGCTTTTACAGTTTCCTGAGGCTCAGCATGCTCTTTGCTGCTTTTATATGCCAACAGGTTCATCCTAGCATGCCCTCAGCATTCAGAAATCACCCCCTTCATTATCAGCCAGAGCTGTGTGAATAAACCAGAGAAGTTAACCACACACACCCCGTGCCTGAATCTAAATAAACCAGAGATGTTAACCACACACACCCCATAACCAAATAAACCAGAGATGTTATCCACACACACCCCATGACCAAATAAACCAGAGATGTTATCCACACACACCCCATGACCAAATAAACCAGAGATGTTAACCACACACACCCTGTGCCTGGCACAGCACACACTCCTCAATCTGAAATGTGAATTCCTGAGGTGGGCGCAGAGGCCAAGCTCAGCACAGAGATCACCTTACTGAGACAAAAAAACCTCTGCTGACCTCAGCCTTGTGACCCCAGTGCTGAAAGTCACTGCCAGGATCTCCATCAGAATCATTGACTGCTCCATAACTCAGAGCAAACTGCACTGCAGGACATGAAACAACACGAGCACACACACCACTGCTCTCAAGGTGAAGAAAAGGAAAGTTTATTTTCTGACTCCCAACATTTATAGATTTCCAAAAGTGACAGCGGATTGGAGGGTGACAGTGCCACCTCTCCAATGACACTGGACAGACCAACAGCCCATCAAATTCTCCTCCTCCATAAAAGGATGCAAAACAACAAATTGTGTGAGAAAGTCTGTTACAAGAATGTAAACATCAGAAGGCTTAGAAAAACTTAAAAAAAATCAGGGTGACAGGCTGCTGTTAAAGACTCAACCCTGGAGCATGTCCTGCTGCCTGCCCTCCACACAGATGCAGGGAAAACCACAATTCAGGGGTTTATAACCCACCAACAGCCCCCAGCCCCTGCTGCTGGGGATAAACTCAAGCTGACCGTGTGTTTTCAGGTATAATCTCTCCTCTTTCCTACAAGGCAGGACTTTGTGAGAGGACAAACCCAGCTCTAGGTGATGGTCACTATTGACATTTCCAGACGAGATGCGAGCTCTAGATCATGGTCATTATTCTCATTTCCAGATAAGATGTGAGCTCTAGGTGATGGTCATTATTCTGATTTCCAGATGAGGAATCTCCAGCACAGCAGATCCATGGCTGCATCCCTTCCTCCCTGTCTAACCCTACTGCAGCTCTGCTGCCATTCACAGCTTGCACACACACACACTCTCAGTGACCTGTTCAGGTTTCCCTGATGTAAATGTGACTATTCAGTTGAAGCCACCCATGAAAAAAGAGTCATGTGTGAGGAAAAGTAGCTCCTGGAATCTGATTTTTAAACCCTTTTAATTAAGGCTTTACAAGGCAGTCTTTCTTTGTGAGATTCCTACCAACTTAAAACAATGCTATGAAATCCCACACCTGTAAATATCCAAATATCCCTTTTTTTTCCCTCCTTTTTTTCCTCAGAAACCCCAGAACACAGGCCCATTTGTATGGAACTTGCACTGTGGTATTTGGCAGCATGACAACCCCATTTTATACAAGTTGTCACCAGGAGACTTGTTCTGGCCAGAATAAATTCACTCACCACAAACGGGTACGAGCAGCAATGTCCCACCAGCAGGAAATGGTTTTGTCTATACTCAGTGACAACTGTGGCCACAAAGTAAGAACACTTCCAACTCCACTGAAATTCTTTGCCATTCCCCAGCCCGCTGTTCTGTTTGTGTTGGAATCAACCCAAACCTCTCAGCCCAGATCTGCTTTCCCAAGGCACTCTCAAAGCTCATCTTTTGTGCCCAATATCTTTATGAAACACAAAACACCCAGAGATGTCTGTGCCGCTGTTTGTTTATATTATGGCAGGTGCTACTGGGTGCCAGCACACCATAAAATATTAATTTTTAAAAGACTATGGTTTATATTTTTTTTTCCCTACAGGGTATCATACAGCCTGCCTATCAATTTATGAGTATTTTATCAATCTTTATAGTTTTCATGTATGAATAAAACCACTACTTCTAATTAACATCTATACTTCTTGTTTATCTATAATTTTATATATTCTTATATATATATATATGTGCAGCAGCTTAGGTAATAAAGAGTACAGTATCTCAAAGTAAATAACTAAAGGAATATGCTGAAGTCTTTAATTGCACAAACCCATATTAATTTATTTCAATTATGTATATATTGCAAATTTCAACGTCTCAAAGTGTATAGCTCCAAAAGTTTTTTGAGGTTTTGTTTTTTGAATTTTTTTTTAATTAGGCAACCTTCTCCAGTCTCTCAAAAGTTTTAAATGCCATAGGTACAACATAATTGCAGAACTACAAAGATGCTTTATGACTGACACGACACTAATGGTCCTTGTGGGTGTATCTTTATTTTAAGAAAGAATGAAAACTTTGTTTTCTGGTTTTTGTCACAGATTGCTTGTTGTGGGTTACTTATTTTAAAACTCTGAGTCTCTCTCTTACAGCTTTTCTTTCTCTTTTTGAAGCTGCAGAACTTGTTCAGCACTGCAGATAAAGGACAGCAAAAAAGCCTTCTATTGAAGTCCAATGATTAAATTACTAAACCAAACCTTCTTGCAGTGAGAGCTGAAGTTCAGAGGGTTATTTCATTTCTCTCACTCTCCCATCCCTTTAGTTATCTATTACCAGCCAATCTGGATTACCACCATCAATAAAAATCGGTTTGTGCCATTAGGCAGGGGTCAGCCTCTTGAAGGGACTCTGCATCTAATTCTATGGATTAGCAATTACAGCTGTGTAAAACACTTAACATCCACACGTTAGAGCTCCAGCTTAGAGCCTGTGCTGCCATGCTCACCCTGGGGAATGGCTCTGCAGGCTGTGCTCCCTGGAGAACAGCAGGGTGGGATCCACTCACAACTCCTGCCTGGCCCCTGAGGTGGCACCATTGCACAGGGCATGAATGCCTGGGGATAAAGCAGGGGCTCACTCACAGCTCCTCAGCCTCCCTTTCCACCCAGGAATTCTCTCACTGGACACCCTGGAGCTCCTCTCACCCTCTCTGCCTCCCTAAGCCCCTTTCAGGGCAGAGGATGCAGTTCCAGATTTCACCTCCCTTGTGCCACAGCCATCCAAAGCCCTGCAGAGGAGAATTCCCAGCACAGCTGGATCATAGAGCAGCACAGCTGGCTCATAGGGCAGCCATCTCCTGGGTTCTCAGATCCAGTAACCACTGAGAAACTTCCAAACCCTCCTGGTAAGAACAGCACTAAGCAATTACGGAGCTAATTCAACATTTTTACTCTGAAGTCTTTCAAGAATGCCTGGAAACCCTTCAGAAAACACTGCTGGTGCCTGCCAGGATAAATGGCTCCAGTAAATACATTTTAAAAGCTGAAAGAGAAATATCTGGATTTTCTCTTTTGTCTGGAAAGCTTTGTCTTATGTCCTCTTCCCCCTCCCCTGCTGATGCCTTCAAAACACAAAGACTCCAGAGACTCAGATCTGTGGAAGCCACACTAGGTTGGTTTCCTTACAGGTCTGCTTTTATGTGAAATATCATTTTTTCTCTCTGCTGTTTTTGTTGGTTTTTTTGCTTTTTTTTACTTGCTTAGCCACTGAGCTAATCCATCCTTACAGACATAGTGCCCACCTTCACTTTCAACACAAAATGCTTTGTTTGGAAAAATTGCAGAAAGCTCAAATTAGGGCAATGTACACCCATGTGCATCACCATTTTCATTTAAATAGGCTGTTAAGTAGAGGAAGGCAGCAATCTTTTCACTTCATTTCTCCCAACAGATGCTAATAAGAGAAAGATATGAGCATTTTAAACTTGAGAGGTCAACAGGTTCTCTAAAGGCAGAGCAGAGACATTTCTATTCCTGTTTTTATTCAAGTATCACTGTGGGAAAAGGCAAAAGCTGCCTCAAACATGATGGATACATCACATTATGCCTGATACCACAAGCATTAGCCCCACTCTGAGTTTTGTTATTTCTTCAAGGAAAAGAAAAATCTCTCAGCAAGTTCTGTGCAGGGTATTTCATGTGAGCTTTACTTACATATACTCTATCCTCAGCTGGACACTCAGCCAGAGTGAAAGATGGCATCTGAAATATAAAACCGTCCACTCCTAAACCAGATAATTTCTGTCTATCTACCTACTGATTTATTTTTTTTATCTGGCTTGAATTATTGTTTTTGCTGTTGGTTTGGGTTTTTTAGGATTAAATATGCTTGACAATATGTTATAGCTCTTTCAAATGCAACTAAGTAATTAATTCTTCAAAGCACAAAAACTACAGAGATATCAATTAATCAAATCATTCTCACCCTGCATAAGCATTATTATCCTGTGTGTGTTTTTATCTTTGGTTTTGGAAAAAAAAAAAGAAATTAAGTGAATTTTTCAAAGTGGTAGGATGAGAAATTCATGGAAACAGACTTAACACCTGCTAACACCAAAACATTTAATCTAGCACACCAGAAATGTGAATTCTAGATGGATGAGACCCTGACCCTCCTGAACAATATAATGTGCATGGTTTATTCCAGACATCAATATTTCAACAAGTGTTGATTCAACCCACTTAAAAAACCACAGCCAGATACTACAATGGAACATAAGGTGCAGCCCTGGTGTTCATGTCCAGGAATTATTTTAGTCAGACAGGAATTTCCAGAGCAGATGTTTTAGAATTTGTGTCTTTGATTAAATTCCTGAAGAGACATATCTGAAAACACTTGCAGTCATGAGACAAACTCAGACTGTAGAAAGTTCCAGTCACAACTGTTATATGAATTTTTTATGCCGGTTCTAGAGACAGCACAGACTACAGCAAATGGCAAATGCTTATGCTATAGCTCCACTTCTGTACCTCTAATTTGTGCCACAGATCTTGCAAACTGCTCATTCAATGGCAAACACACATATTTAACAATAGCAACACTGTTCATTTGACACAGAGAACTTTTCAGCCCATTAAAGATTACCCAATTTCACCAAAGCAGTAAGAAGAGAGACAAAAACTTCTTCCACTCAAAGCACAAAACATGAACTGCAATAGAAAGAAAGAAGCAAATGGGGTGGGGCTGAGGAAATGTCAGGAGTTACTCATCTTGGAAATATCAATCCAATCAGAAAAAAAGTAGTCAAAACATCTTCAGAAAAAAATTCACTCTAAATTAAACATTTACAAAGTCTCTGATATATTTATGAAGAGATATTTAAGCTTAGAAGAATATTTTCCACTCTGTTGAAGACCTCTTGCATAGCATACACAGTTTCATAATGGCCAGCAGTGATGGTGTTCACAGGGGTCTGAGGATGAGGGAAGAGATGAGGATCTGACTCCATGTTTCAGAAGGCTGATTCATTATTTTGTGATATATACTATATTAAAACTACACTAAAATAATAGAATAAAGGATTTCATCAGAAGGTTAGCTAAGAATAGGAAAAAAAGGAATGATAACAAAGGTTTGTGTCTCGGACAGAGAGTCCGAGCCAGCTGACTGTGATTGGCCATTAATTAGAAACAACCCCATGAGACCAATCCCAGATGCACCTGTTGCATTCCACAGCAGCAGATAACCATTGTTTACATTTTGTTCCTGAGGCCTCTCAGCTTCTCAGGAGGAGAAATCCTAAGGAAAGGATTTTCCATAAAAGATGTCCGTGATAGTCAACTCCTATTTTAGAGATGTTTTTTAACAGCAAGTTACCAAAACTTCCAAGGCTTCCACAGTTTTTGTGGGTTTGTTTTCATATTTGATTTTTCAACAGGAGACTTCCCAAGTTACCAATCGCATGGTAATTTGTCACAACAGCATAAAAAAATAAATAAATAAAGGTTCTGCAGATGGAAGGAACAGCAAGACAAGTTTTTGCTGAGAACCAAGAAGTGCAAGAGGCACAGCTCATCAGTGCCCTGCTGCTGCAGCTCCTGTGGAACGGGCTCTCCCTCCAGTGGAGCAGGTGCCCCTTTTGTCTCCCTGACTCCTCACAACCTGCACGTTCCTCACACCAGGCACAGCTCCCAGGCTCCAACTGAGCCTGAAAGTTAATGTTCCTGTAAATCACCCACTGCCAAACTGCACCATTTACCTTGGGACTCTTGTCTGAGCATCAGCACGGGGGGATTTACCAATCTTTATTTCTTTAGAGGATTTCCCTAGTTATTCAGTGGTTTTAATAGCTCTTGCCTAAAATGCCATAAAAACTATAATTAGAAAAAAAAGGCACAGCATTAAGAGTCTATTGTGGAATAACTGTCTGAAATTCTGACAGAATAATTGTCTGCAATGCAGTAAACATGAGAGGAAGCAGCCCCTGCTCTGTCCCAGCCCAGCTAAAGACAGACATAGCTCAGAATCCACACAGAAATACCAGGTCATTCATGTCTCTAATGCTGTAAAGTTTCACTGAGCAGAGTATTTGAAATGAACTGGACTGGAAGAGACAAAGTTTAAAGCACAGCATCAACCCAGAGAAGGCTGAAAGCCCAGAGGAGCCTGTGCAGGATGGAGCACAGGGGATGCTGGTGACAGCACAAGTGGCTTTGCTCTGTTATCTTTGAGTTTCACTTCAGATTCACTTTGGTCCCAGTTGACCAAAACCACTCTCCACTGAAGCACACGTGTCCTCCCGAAACCTTAATTTTATTTTACCTGAGAACAAACCCAGTTTGTTGCTCCCAAACTATTTCACAAAATGCAAGGGAGCACAGGAATTAAAGAAAATTTAATCTGAACTAAAATGCAGACACCCCTTCAGCATCCTCCTGGCAAATCCAGGATCACTTTCCAAGTACTCAGTAAGGCTACACAAAACTGTCAAGAGACGGCTTGCTTTATCCTGCCCGATATCTCCCAACAGTTTTTGCAATTTCAGATCAGTTAAAATCATTTGGCTGCTGTTTTGTAATTAGTGGTTTTAGTTAAGCAATCCCGGGGAGAGAACAAGGAGACAGAGCAGTCCCAGGCTGGGTGCGTTTGATAAGCAGCATGCTGACAGGATGCCATGCACGAGGAGCCTGTCCAGACCACAGGGGGTAGAAACACTTGCAGATAGTTAGGAGAAAAGAAAAATCTGCCTCACATCAGTTTCCAGGAGAAAAATAAAATTTTTACTAAAACGAGCTCCTTGAATTATCCACTTTGCTGTCTTTAAATTAGCAGAGGACCCCTATGGCACTATGGCACTACAAAGCTATGAAAAATCCCTTCAGCAATGATTATTGGCATTGTCACTTCATCCTCAGGCTTATTATGGGTCATATTTCCACCTAGATTGCAAGATGACTGTAATGTCTGAGGCCAGCAAGGATTAGTAAAAACAACACATAAATAATGCAGTGTGCAGCTGAATCCAGGCTGTTTGAGGGAAGGGAAGGCAGGTTTGGGAAGTGACAGGGAACTGATTACTTTAATGCTCATAATAATAAGACCTGCCAAGAGAATAAGGAATGGAGTCATCAGCTCTCTACCAGTGGTGGCATTGCCGGTTGTCATTCACAAAATGAATTCCCTCTTCTGGCAGGTGAGAATTCCTTTCAGCAGAGATGCTGAAGGCAATGGGGCCTGGCCAAGAAGATCCTCTGATCCTTAAAGGCTCTTTGCTAAAGTTCCTTTTCAGCTTTGTTTATCGTTTTTTGGGTTCTGGCTTTTCAGAGCAAGGGATAGAAATGAGACAGAAAGCATCACCCAGCCAGTTGCCAGCCTGTATATAATAACCTAAAGGACATATCCATTTCTTCTTTAAGCATTTAACCAGTCCTGAAAGACCTACTTATCAAGCTGAATTGCTTTAGGCATCTTCCTATAAATCACAAAGAAAAAGTATTTTTTTTGTTTCTAGAAATGCAGTTTCTATTGCAATGAGTGAAAATGTCAGCAAACACCTCCCACTCTGCTCCTCTTTCTGCATTGCCTGCTTTATGAATAAAATTCTTGCTGAGCAATATTAGCCCAAAACAAAGTGATTAATAATTAACACATCACCTCTAATCCCTAACTCCAGCAGCTCACCAGTTCTGGGGAAAACTGTTTCTATCTTCATGATTTTCTGCTCTCCTCTTTGCAGCACACACTGAAATATTTTCTGATCTCAGTCTGGAATGATCAATCTCAAAATCATTCATATTGATCAGGATTTACTATTTCACATTATCAGGGTGTACATCAAATTACCAGCCTGCAAAGAGGAATTAGACCAGACCAAAGAGTTCTGACCTACAAAAAACCAAAGCACTTGTATCAAACAGATTTGCTAATATTAATGTATGATTTAAAAAAAAGTCTAATTTGTGTTTTGTTTCCCTGTGAAAAAGGATTTAGTTTTAAAATACAATTTTCAGTCTCTCTCTGTGGCAGCCTACACATTCAGGTACTTATGAGAATTAAATTTAGGAAACATGCATTTCTTTCCTGTGAAATATCCCCTACAGAATTTTATCATAGGAACTTTATTCAGCAGCCACTTGTGAGTATTTTCAAAGTAAACTTTTTATGGCTTAGTGCTGATAAGGTGTATGTAAACAAGGCCAACATGACACACACAGCTCCCTAAGGGATGT
This sequence comes from Melozone crissalis, assembly GCF_028551555.1. Classification (NCBI taxonomy): domain Eukaryota; kingdom Metazoa; phylum Chordata; class Aves; order Passeriformes; family Passerellidae; genus Melozone; species Melozone crissalis. The sequence continues at coordinate 20,448,113 of NW_026535846.1, read as the reverse complement.
CTCACTGCTATTTGGACAAAAACTCCCTCAGTTTTTAATAAATCACCCACAAACCCCATCAGATTATTACAGAAGTCACCAACAAATTAAACCCCAGCAGCAGCTCCCAGCACAAGGCGGATCAGTTCAGCTGTGTTTCAGCAGCATGGCAATGTTTGACTTAGCTCACAATGTCCCAAATCAATGCCTGGACTCCATAAATTAATGAGGGTTTTGTTTCCAAACATTCATCTGGGTTTTCTACATCTCTACTCTTACTTTACACTTCACAGCACTTCCTAACTGAACTCACTTCACATTTGAAGCCATTTCCAGACACAATTTGATCAGATTGGCTTCAAACCAAGGAGAAAATAGTTTGTCAGTGGACACAACAGGCCCTAATTTATGTACCCAGTTAAATTAATGAGGAAGAGATTTATTCCACATTTTTGTTCCTGCATTTGGGTGGCTCTGAAGAACCCGAGGTGCTTTCAGTAGGAGGGTGTTTAGAAATCTCTTGACTTTGAGAGGAATATTTTTCTCACACTGAAAGACAGTTCCTCTCCATTTTCACACACAGTTTTGGACTATGATTTAATAGTGATGTTAGAAAAACAAATTTTGTTGTTCAGTATTGTCAATCAAGCTTTTCTCCAGTGTTTCCTATCAGATGTGTAGTTTGAAAGCCAACCAAGCCTTTTATCTGTCAGTTTACCAGCAAGACAACCAAAAACACCAATTCAGGGGTATTTGGTATTTTAAGACAGAAGGAAAAATTTTTTAGCAATAACAGCAAAATTATCAAAATGTCTAAAGTATCCTGGTCCTCTAATTAGGCAGTGCACATTCAGATTGATAAATAATTGCTAGATTGAAGAGAACTGTGATGGTTTTATCTTAGGCAAGGAAGCAATCTGAAACAAAATCTTACAGGGAGGAAAAATAGAAAAATAACTAAACAACAATAAAACCCAAACAGAAATTGTGTCTTTAGTTTTCTCTAAGTTGACTGAGACATTTTGAGCATTCAAAGCATTTATGAACTGTTCATGAAGCGGAACAGAAGCTACATAAGCAAACATAAATCTACTATATCATTTAACAACCTTAGGAGAATAAAAAAAAAAATCAGTTGTTCAGCTTGAACCCCTTCAGGTACAATATTTGAAAAAGCCCAAGAGCAGTACAAACAAAAGTAAATAGGGCTAGTTCCTTGTAACCCTGCTAAAATGGTGGAGATATATCATTGTGCTCTTAATGAGTATTGAAGAGGAAAATTTCCCAGTTTAATTTGTTAAAAAATGGGTTTTGGTGGATAACGTTTACCAGCTGTGCCTGTGGGATTTTTTTGTCCCTTCTCCCTCATCACAGGGCTCATGGTCAATGAACACTCCCTCAATAACCTGCACAGAGACCTCACTGGTGGCTTCTTCATTTTTGGAACTTTCTGACTTCTCCTGGTTGCAAACACCTTGCAAATAGAATCATTGATCTACTCATCTCCAAAAGGAATGGGATTGCTGAAGGTTTCAGAAATAAATCTTTACAACAGTTAAGTTTGAAGGAAAAAAATAAAAACAACAAACCCTTCCAAATCTTACCAACAGAAGAAAGATTCATAAAGAATTTTTTTCACCAAGAATATTAGGGATTTTAAGACCATAAAAGTTGGAAAAGCAAAAAGGAACAAAGTACAATAAAACAGATTCTACACTGACCGTAGGGTCTGTGGTGCTAAAATTAAAAATCTCCCTCCCACGTTCCACAAAGCTGGTCCCCTGGAAAACTCTGATTCAGGTTTACAAACCTGGTGCCCCCTTTCTGGCTTAAACAGCCTCCCTCCTACTCACAAAATTCCTTGTACGAAAACACTGACAGATAATGAAACACAACCTCTGCAGAACTATTTCCTTCCCTGAGAACACCGAGTTCACCCCAACAGTGCAGAACACACTAAATCCAACATTCCCTGAACTGCCCACCCCTGGCGCTCTGGGGAGCAGGGTCCCCTGCCTGGAAACTGATAAATGAAGCACTGAAATGAGCTCTGGAGTTTGCCCCATCTTCTGAGATTAATGATTTGGCAATTTAGTTGATGCCTTCAGCGCTCAATGCCAGTGGAGAATTCTGCTGATGAAATGAAGTAGGAGAACACAACAACCCTTGAAAAAGGGGAATTTAAGGGAAATTTGCAACCTGCTTTGGATCATTCGTATTTCTGACCCAGAAATTAAGTTTTCTAAATAATATGTACAATGATTGAGGACAGTTTGGTGCTGGGAGCCTGAGGCCAGGGTCACACATTCACCTTGCAGCATGGAGAACAGGGACACAGTGAAACTGAGGCTTTGCTTATTTATAGTGAGTGCAAACGCGCAAAAATCACAGGGAAAAACCCACATCACAAGGTAAATATATAGTTTGACATTCTCTTGAAAAATTGTGCAGAGAATCATCAGGAAACCTGGGTACCCCTTGCAAACTGAAGTGGCTGCACATTGAGAAAGGATGTCCCAAGGTTTCCCTGCCATGCAGGCTGCACAGCCACCCCCAGTGCTCCCCAGAATAATTTTGGGTGGGAAGGACTGGAAGGCACTAAAAGAGGGGCAATATTCAGGCGTAGGCAATGGAAACTGCTTTTGTGTGAACTCCTGCCACATTGCCATGGGTGTCCCTGTGGCAGCTTGGGGATGGAAACCTCACCTGGGGACACAGCTCAGGACAGGAGATGGAGCCCAACCCTGCTGGGGCTTTGTGCCTGCTGGAGGAGGTGGTTCCATTTTATATTAAACATGAGTGACTGCAGCAAGGGCAAAATAAAAATACATTTGCTCAAGAAAGTAGGATTTGTCATAACAAAGGGATTTTTCAAGTCATTAAAACCAGAAGTCTCCTGACCTTCCAGTCAGCTACAGAAAGGGGACATTCTGTTTCTGAGCTATGCAAATGGTAGCACAAAACCCAAGAATTTCTTATTATCCTTTTCCATATGCATAAACCACACATTCCCATTTTAAAATTACATTACACTGTGGCCTTCCAACTCTGAGTGACTGCTGCTAGCTGAGTTTCATCACTTAATATGTAGCACCTGCATTTGGCATAATAAAATTAAGCATTCCCTTGGAAATCAGATAGCTGGGATGTTTCTGTTTCTTTTTCAGACAAGGAGAAGACTTACCTCCACATTAGTACCTTTGATGTTGACTTTTCATCAGTAATAGAGAACCTGGTTTAAAAATTAAAAACCCAAACATCAAAATGCATTAAAAAGCTGTTAGAACTGTGCAGTGAAGCAACAGAACAAAGCCAACAGATCCAAAAGCTGCTTCTGCTCTTTAGGATCTGATTAAAAACACCCAACTTGTTTGGGAGGGAAAGCAAAGTAATCTCCATGAACTTTCAGCCAGTGTAGCCAAAGCTGGCTATTATCAAAGAAACAAATTCTTGCATTCAGACAAGCTCAGCTCCTTAGCTCTAATTAAAGCTCCCTTCAGAAGGCTAGCCTATGCTAGGTGCCAATTAAAGGGAAAACTCCCTTGTTTGGAGTTATCCAAATATTTCCAAGCCCTGGGTGGGCTGCCTGGTACAGGAAAATGAAAAGGAGAAGGATTGTTGTGGAATGCTGGAGGAACAGCAAGGGCTCTTGCAAGCCAAGCCTCACAAAGCTTGCCCTGAAATGGAATAATTTCAGAAACTCATTGCAAACTTGAGCACCTACCCTGAACAAGGATTTACTGTCAGGAAGTTGAGGGATGCTCACAGGTACTTTTTCAGCTCTCCTCAGGCCAGCACCTCTGACCAGTCATTCTGAATGCTGTTAAATACAGTGTGTATATATGGGAAACAAATCCTTTACTTCACCTTCTTTTGCTCTGCCAAAATGCACAAATGCCAGCTGTGATCATAACATGAGTGGGACTTTTAAAACTTTATATTTGTTATATTTCCAGGAGAGATGGGAGCTGCAACAAAGAGAAGTGAGCTGGCAAGAGAGACCAGGGAGATTTGAGCCACCTCTTGAGCAGGCTCAGCACCAAGGTGAGTCCTTAGACTGGCAGAGAAATCAGAATTTCTGTTAAAATTGTTGGGCTTGGACAAACTCCCTTCCTACCTCATCCTACTGGCAACTGACTCCTGAAGGAAAACAATTTAAAAACAAACCCACAGTGCTTGAGGAAGTGAACCACACAAGAAAGCAGCCAGAAACCCAGTGGGGAAAATGCAGAGTGACACTTGAGATAGGAGAGACGCACAGAAAACGCTCAGAAAGAATGGGGGCAAAAAACCCCAAAGGCTTTGCTAACCCAGTGAGCATTTCAAGCACGGCTGCAGAGTGCCCTGTTTAAGGTACTGAGAACATTTAACAAGCTCATTCCGAGCTCCCTGCAGTGAGGAAATGAATGACAGCAAAAACACGGCAGCTCCAGCAGGACACCAGAGAGAGAGCAGCAAAAGGGACAATGTCTGTCCTTCTGCAAACATCAACAGAGCCTGCAGGCATTGGGGGTCTCACTGAGGTACAGAGGGCACAAAGCAGGCTGCTCTCCCCCTTCCCACCCTAACAGGGTTATTGCCCTTATAGCAACAGGGTTATTAATCTGTAAATGCTTTCCTGCCATCACCAGGGACGCTCCTGTCCCTGCCAGCCTGGAGGGCACCGAGGCAGGAGGGGACAAAAAGGAGAATTTGCAATATTTGAATTCTCTCTGCTTTGCTGTGCCCTGGCAGCTCCAGGTCCCACTCCCTTCTCCAGCACACATCCCTGCTGCTCCTGGGTTGCTTTTCACCCTCGACAGTTTCATACCAACAAAGTGATTTTGTGATCCCAGCACGGTTATGAATCACTTCACACGTTTCTGGGGTGAAACACAAACTGTTTAACATGGCACAGCAAGTTACGTAATTGTTCACAAAATGGCAGCAAGGAGGCTGTGGCTAATTAAAAGTGCACGGGGAATCCACTGTAAGCAGAAGGTATTGCAATTCTCCTGTTTCAATGCAAATGCACCCGGTAATGAGAACAGAAAATAAAAGTTTCTGCCCCTTCCCTTCTGGGACACACAGGTGAGGATGGAAACACTTCTGATGATATTACACAAGTAAACCCAAACTAAAACCAAACCACTAACCTGTCAAAATCCATACTACAGAAGTCTCAGGTGTCTGGCTTTTAAATGGAAAAACTCAATCCAAATTTTAACTTCAGCAAGTTATTGCATTAAATGCACGTGTGCCAGGCTCTTCTGGGTATGGCAAGCTAAGAAGCAGCTGCAAAATGCCAAACTAAGAAATAATCACAAAACAATCAAAAACTTTGCTTAAAACACATTATTTAGATATGATTTGCTTCACATACTTGAAAAAGCATGCATATGGTTAAATAAGCAGAAAATCAGCATTAAAAGTTATATTCTGAGCTTTGTTATTTTGTAGTACAGAAGTGCAACTTTTGTTGGTTTCTTTTTTTTTTTTTTGCCCACATTACCTAAAAATAATTACATGGAATTTAATCAATTTACAGTGAAAAAACACTTATTTCACAGCTTATCAGCCCCACAAGTGCAAAGGGATGCTTAGCAAGGGCCCAGCCTTCCTGACTCAGTACTTGACCTGTTTTCTTCTCCTGGACCTGGCAGGACCTTTGGGAGGTCCCCTGAGACCAACTCTGCCCCTGCAGCATCACTGAAGAACTGACTTCAGGTTTGCTAAAACAACATGGAAGGATAAACACAAGATCTAAATATAGGATCTAAAAACCCCCAACAACAACAAAACAAATAAAGTTGTAGATAAATCAGGCCCAAGAGGATCTGCTGAGTGATTCCAGCAGCTTAATGTGAGCATAGAAAAATCCCCACCAAGTTTAAACACATTCCCAGAGAAATCCTGGCTCATGTGAAGCTGTGGTTCTTTATTCACCATCTGAAATATCACAACTTCCATTTATCAAGCCACAGCCTAACTTTATCAATGTTTAATTTGTGCTTGATTTCAGTGGTTTTATATACATGTCACCTCCTGCAATGTGACTGAAGCACACAGAGACAAACCTGGGAGGAAATGAAGATTTATCCAAAAGTTTAAATCACCCTGGCTTGCCAAGACTGGGGGTGGACGAAGTTAAAAACTAAGCAAATGTACTTACACTACCAAAAATCTATTTATATTATCTATAATCCATTTAATTAGAAAGCAAATCCCTCTCCCATACACCTCTACTCCAGCACAAGCACAACTTTGCTGTGATAAGGGATTAAACCAGAAGGAGGGATAAGAAACAGCAATATCTCCAACACTACAAATCGTGTTCTGAGGAGTTCTCCAAGTGCCTGTCAGGGAACCCTGAGGGTGATGTGGCTTTCATGCAGCTTCACTGGAGCTTTTTCTGCCACGTCTGCAGCTGTGTGAACCTTATGTGGAGCTCATGGGACAGGGATGGCTGGCCTGGGATGTGCTCCTTAAAATGACAAAATAAATACATTAAATATTTAAGAAAATAATTAAAAATAGTCCTGAAATTCTGCTATCAAGCCTACTGATAGCTGGATGTAGCAGCTTTATTTAAATCCCAACAATGTGTTTTGGGCATGCCGGAAAGATCAAAGCTTACCAATGGTCCAGTGTTTCTATAGAATGCATCTCCAATTTTTGGGGTCTTGGGTTTGTTTTTTGTTTTCTTTTTAGTTTAAAGGTCAGGTGAAAGTTTAGAAGCCAAGCCTGCATGCAAACACACAACCAAAGCAGGGAAGAATGTTTCAGGCTATACAGGTCTGAAAGAAAGTCCAACTTAATTTGCAATAATCTACTTGACAAAACAAGACAAAGTAAGAAGAGGAAGAAGGGAGATTTGTGTGTCTTTTGTGGTTATATCAAACACTCTGAAGAACACAACATCACACTGAGGTTAATTGGAAAAAAGGAAATTATTCTAAAAATTTCAAATCAATGGAAGAATAAAAAACAACTTCTATCTATTTAAATTAAGCCCTCCAGACCAGATGAAAGCAAGGGATGAAAAGCACATTGTTTGATAAGGTCACTTATTTGCAAGACAGGTGATCACTATTCATTAAAAAGAAAAGGGAAAACAAGAAAAAGGGCAGAAGTAAGAGTTGTGTAATTCACTAGCACAGAGGCAGTGACAGCTTTAACCAGCTTTTATTGAAATGTTTCCTCTGCCTTTCCCTCAGCAGCAAACGAAACAATCTGGTAACAAACTCTAACGAGCCTAACAAGCAAACCCAACCTTTGACAACTCCTCTGCACACCCCGACCTGCTGCAGGTCAAGGAAATTTCAGTATTTTCTCTTCTGGATGATCTCCAATTTAATGAACAGCTGCCTTTGAAGAGCCCAGAATTCGCCAAGAATTGCCAAGCCTTGGGTTCTGAGATGCTCCAGCCTCATCTGAAAATTAGTGCTGCGTAAATCAGCAGCGCTACCAGAACTCCTGGGCTCGTTCATCCTCTCACTGCAGCTCGGGCCCATTTCTCACCAATTAACCTCAAACTGGCCAGGCACTCTGGGGTGAGCTGAGCGCTTCTGTCTCCTCCTCAGACAAACCCTCCAGACTTGTTAGGGAAGGGAAAAACTCCACTTGATCAGTGAAATAGGTCAGGAAAAGTCTGGGAAAAGGATTGCCGAGTATAAAGCAGAGGAGGGGGAGAAAAAAAAGAACAAAATAAAATTGAATAAAAGGCTGAGATCTGGGAAGATTTCCCTGATGTTTGAAACTCATTTAAGAGCTGTTTCAAGCAGGTGTCTACTTTTACACTTCCACGATGAGAAACTTAGCATGTTATGCTGAAATGGACTGGAAATCCCATCAACTAAAACATTATCAACACAAGGTTCTGAAAACAAGGAATAACAATAAAAACATCATTTCCATGATCCCTAACCACAATGAAAAACAACAATTGTAGAGATGAGAAAAATAAAATTAAAATCTTTCTGTTGTACGTGTTAGCACAAATCTGGTTCCATAGATGCTGAGTCAGTGGATTAAAACAAAACCAGTTAAGCACCCAAGTTTTGTAATTCAGGATTTAATCCTTCAAGATTTTAATGGTCCTCAAAACCATTCCTCATTTAAGGAAATACCTATAAAAGGCAACTAAAGCATCCCATCTTTTCATTAGGAAGAATTTCTTGTTTTCCCACGGCCCCAAAAAGATGAATTCTCTCTCTCATGCCAACACAGGAGAGCCTTTAAACTACAAGAAAGATTAGCATCACTCTCCTGAGATAGACAGCCTCATCACAACCAATTTGTCACAATGATAGTCTAATTAAATGCATTATTCTTCTGCAGCAAAGAAGTGAACACTTGACATGTTTGAGTTAGACATACAAGTCCTCCCCTCTTCTCCAATCCATACCTTTCTGTGCAATGGCAGCCCCACAGGGAACACTCTGGGCCTTCATTTACAGAGAAATCAGTGCATGTAAGAGTCTTTTTACTCTAGAAAATACCATTTTCTGCAATGGTTGGATGAATAAAGCCCATGTGTTCACAAGGATCACGCTCCAGGGTAAACACTGAAGTTAGCTTTGGCTGGTCCCTTCAATCAAAACCTTTCTGTTACTCTACATCAAGCAAAATGAAAGCACCAGTGCCTCAAGGAAAATGTAGGGTAAAGACCTGAGATGTCACACTGAGCTGGAAGGTAGGAGCAGCTAGCTGGCTATTGTCTTTAGTAAATACAAGGTCAAATTGCCCATTTTTCCTCAAAGTTATGAGAGGGACAGTGCTTTTTCTAATACCATAAATCAGGCAGTAAATCAGGGAAATTTTGTCTGTTTTTCTGGGATAACTTAGCTTCAGGTTGGTGAAACTTGTGTGTGATGTTCCAGCAAACCAACAGAAAATATGGAAGAGTTCTTCTACGGGGAATCCCAAACCCAAGAGAAGATGAGGAGCTGATCTCCCAGAACTGGCAAATATTTTTTAAAAAAACAATCCTCACACATTTGGCTACTGCTCACACAACAATCACATGAACAATAGAGAAACAGCAACCCAACTTGATTTGAACTTCTACTTACACAAAGCTTTTCAATTCTTGTGCTCATTTCATCAGACTTGTTCGATTTTATGTAACAAAAGATTACAAGATCGTGTGTGCTTTGGAGCACCAGCAAACCTGTGCCAGCTTAGGGAGACTGCCAATGAAAAATAGATTAACTAGGCATAAAAAAGTATTTCAGGTATTCATTAGATGAACCATCCTCACACAACATCAAGCAGCAAAGACTTCTGCAGGTAGAACCCAAAACTCCATCAACAGTAACAAATCAATAAATGTTTTCTTGACAGATTTATCCCTAGGAGATGCTGCATGTTTTTCCCTCCAAGACCAGGAAGAAACCAAGCCTGCAGGGAAATTGAAATCCCCATTGTGAGCACCCGATTTGTAACTGTGGGAATCACAAAGCTGTTTGTTGCTGTGGGCTCAGAGTGCTCAGCACCTGCTGGATGGAACCCCATGGATCTATTTCTGCAGAGCAGCTGAGATCCCTCAACATTGCAGGCTTAACCAGTTTGGAAAAAAATATAGCATGCCAAGATAATGAGGGAGAGGTAAAAAAGAAGAAAAAAAGAAACATTTTTCTATTTTCAACCTGGCTCCTAAACTCTATACACAGGCCCAAATCTGCTCAAGCTATACGCTCATTTGCCAAATCACACACTAAAAATTAAAAAAAACCCAGAAATTACATTTTGGAGTCTGGGCTAAAACACAAAGGAAAATCCCACCAGCCAACCATGCCTTTCTTCACAGAAGAGTCTATAGAAATGTCCATGTAAGTGAATTATTCCTCAGCACACTATACTTGTGCCATCTGCCTGCCAAGCCAGTGCCCCATCAGCATTTAACTCATTACTGTGTCAGTTCCAGGAGAAATAAAGAGCTTTTCTTACTTGGTCTAAGCCAGATCCCATTCTCCAGCAATTTAAAGACTCAATTTTCACTACAGACATGGGTACAGCTTTTTACTACAAACACAACATAAAAAAAGGGCAGGAACCTCTGTTTCCTGATCTTCCTTGCATATGCCTTAAAAACTACACCATGGCTTCTAAGGAAAAGTTTCCACACACTACTTCATGATGTTTAAAATATGTTTTATAATAAATGAATGCTACAGTGCATCCAGCTTTAGAAGGGCAGAACCTCAATAAGCCTCATGTGTGAGGAGCTTAACCTGGGTTAATGGCTAAGGAAAACTGACCAGCATGAATTCCTGGCTAAAACTGGGAGCTGGAGTGTAAAACCATGGCCAGATCAGAAAGGAGGTGGCAGAACTGTTGGCATCTCCATGACCCAATAGCACAAGCTATAAAACATTTCTTTCTTCCATGATGGGATTGCATGCCTTGCATTACATGGCATCACTCACTGAAATGTGGGATTTCCAGTGGCTTCACAAGAAGGAAAAGGAAAATGATCAATGTTTTCCCTGAGCATCCCCCCAGCAGCAGCAGAGCTCGTGTGCATTTTCTCTATCTGCCCATCAGAGATTTGTGCAGATTTAGACGGAGGCAGTGAATGATCCGTGTTAATCTGAGGGAGAGCTCACAGCACTGCCTGCTCTGGGCCCCACAAACATTGTTATAGTCAGCACACTCTGACACACTGCAATGCCTAAATAATGATTAAATATTGCTGATATTCAATATGCATTACAACTAAAGCATTGCCATACCTTTACAGTTTTTTCCTCTTTGCTGATTCTTTCTTTAGGTTGCAATGAAAAAGGCAATTTTAAGCTACATTCTTCTCTGTCACTCTAGATTTAACTTAATTTATCACTGTAGGACTTCACGAACAGAAATGCTGAAACGCTGACAATTTTGAATTTAGTATTTTAATTAACTTCATTTATTTTTATTTAAATTGTTACCTCTTATATTTATTTAAAACTTTATTTAAGATTTTCTGGAGCCAATGTAAGTAGGCAAGGAAGCTTAATTAAAAACCCAAGAAAAAGCCCAATCCCTAAAAACAAGAAAAAACTACCGGGGAAAAAAAAAAAAGCCACTTAAGTTTGAGCTATATCAGGACAGAAACATGAAACTTTCTCTTCCTTGAAAATTCTGATTAATGCCTGACCACATCAGGTAAATTGAATATAGGTTCCTAAATTCCATGCTGGCTTATTTTAGCCACTATTTCTTTGTTTTCAAGTAATTATTTTATTCTATCAGAAATTGATGAAAAGAGGAATGGCACAGTGTTTTAATTCTTAATTGTGAATTTCCAGTGGTTCCCTGGGCATGTAGAGACCAACACCTGGATGCGGCACCCAGATTTTAACTGACCTGGGCTCAATCTTGGAAGAGTTTTCCAGCCTTAATTCTATCCCAATGATTCCAGGTCACACCTTACATTGTGAAAGATCAAAGAGCTTTAACAAGCGGTGTCATTTCATTTAGATTATTTCAGGTGTCACAGCTGGGCTGGGTCAGCAGCTCTGCAGCAATTCTGTCCATCACAGGCTCACCAAAACATGGAGAGAATTCTGTACAGCGCCCACACATCCCATGTGAGCAGGGGTGCAAGCACAGCTCCCACAAACTCAGCCCCTGCAGAATAAGGTGTAAAAAACCTATTACCTTGATAGAACACACCTGAATTAGCTTGAGGCACTAATAAGGTGTAAAAAACATTTTAGCTTGACAGAATACACCCAAATTGGGTTGGGACTCTTTCTGTTCATGCAGGTTTACTGGGGGTCTTTCAGTGTCCCAAAAACTGCAAAACTTAGGTTCTCCAACTCTCCCAAGAGCAACTGATTCTGGCTGTCAGTGGTAAATAAAATTATTGGCCAACAGAGCTACTTAAACCCAGGCCAGAGCACACTGAGGGATATTTGGGGCTTCATTTGCTCTCTGTCTCTACTAGAAAAAGAAGTATTCTTTAGTGTGCACAGCTTTATTCCCTCAATTAAAAACATTCCTGTCTGCAGCAGACATGGCACATTAAGAAAGGTTAAAGCCAAAAGGACCCCATTTTGTTCGATTACTGCAGCATTAATTGATGTGTTTAATCAAAGAGATGCTTCTTGGCAATAGCATAAAGCTTCTCTTCTCCAGGGATGGTCCCAACCTCGCTGGCAGCCTGGAGGATTTTAAATAAACACAAAACAATAGCAGGAAGTGCAGGCTACTGTCTGAGCCCTGGCTTTGTGCAATTCCTTCTGAGAGTGGAAATTCCTACAGCTCCTCTTTTCCCTTACACATCCCGTTCATCTTCCCTTAGCAAGAACTACATTGACAGTAATTATAAATTCACAAATGTGCTCAAAGCTCACCAACAGGAGAGAAACACTATTTACTAGGTTATGTTAAATCAGATTTTCAAATATTGTTCACAATCTACTGTCTGTCCTTCATGAGGAAAAAAAAAAAAAAAGAAATAAGAGAGATGCACACAAGAACAAGTTTTGGCCAAATCTCATCCTCTGCTTTCATTTCCTCTTACAGCAAGCTTATGTCTTGAGTTATTTCTGCCAAGTACTTTTTGGAAATTGAAGTTTGTGTACTTGCAATGGCTATTTCTAAACTAATCCATCATTCACCAGCAAGTAAATGAAGAGTGATGATAAATAAAAAGATGCCTTATGCAATATGAGCACGCATCACCATTTTTATTAGTGGCTTCTAATAAATCTCTTTTAAACACTATGTGCTGACCAGAGGGGAAAAAACCTCCAAAACAAAACAAACCCGTAAACACTTCATGGCTTTTGGCAGTGACTCACCAACCATAATTGCTAAAATCTCAACTTCCTGCTCCCCTAATTCATGTAAGTTTAAATGCACTGAAGCATTTGGGGAATTAGATATAAATAAATCTGAGAGTATTTCTGAAGAGAATGGTAGAATGCAGAGCAAAGCATTTCATTGCAAATAAGAAGTGAAGTTGATGGAGCAACAATTCCCATCACTATCTCACAAATTCCCCAAGATGTTACTGCAGTCACACTGAAATGCAGCTACTGATATTCTAATTACACAAACTTCTGGAGGCTGAAGTTCCTAGAAGGGACTGAAATTTTCAGACCATACATGTCTTAAGAAAGAAATTCTGGTTCCTGAGCCATAAATAGAAATTTATATAGATAGAAAAAATAGATATAAATTTAAATAAACTGAAATTTATATTGATGAAATAGTCAACAACAACAAAGCAGAGCAGATCAGCACAAACCAAACTGTATTAAGAAACCATCCTGGGATGCCAGTGCAGAACATTCTCCATGTAACCCCAAATAACCCCCTCACAGTTGTTAGGAACCCATATTTTGGGGTTTTTCTCTTTATTTCTTTTTTTTTTTTTTTTTTTCTGGCAAGCTCTCTGCTCTTTCAGTTTCCTTTTAAGCTTCAAATCTCCCTCTCTTTCACAAGTGTGTAAATTCCTGCTTGGAACTTGCACATGTCTCCATGCCAGGGGCCACCCAGGAAACACTCCCACACGTTCCTGATCTTTTCCAGCATTATTTCTGGAAGGACAGATGGATTCACAGGTATCCTATCCTGGAGCGAGCCCTGGAGTAGGGGGTAGAACTGAGGGAATTTTCTTTTTTAGAAATACCCATATGATCACATTAGATGCAACTCCAAGAGCTGTCTGCAGGCAGCAAATATACAGAGAGATAAATTTAGATTTCTGTGTGCTCAGAAGACCTCGATACAGAGCAGTTTAGGTGCAGCCACTAAAAACAATTTCCCTTTAAGTGAGTCTCTCATGTTAGGCTACTTCCTGCAAGAGATGGATTAGAAATTCAGAATAGAAATATCTGATATTTTATCCCTTACAGCAAGGTGTTTCTTTAATTAGGTATCATCATTTTTTAGGAAAAGAGATACAATATTGTTTCCAACAATTTCCAACAATGTTAAACATAAGCAGCAGAAACAAAAAAAAAAGGATTTTTCCATTAGCAACAGTCCTGCAGCATTGCCTAACTCCTTTATCTGACACACAACACACAATTAGGTTCCATCTGAGATGAGAAATGTTCTCATTACATACAATTTCATACTGTTATCACATAACTTCAGACTCCACAGCAGCAATTTTATGCCCTGTGAACATGTAATTTTGATCCTAAAATAATGCAAAAAAACTTCCCTCAGGAGGTCCTGCCTTGGACTAAACCATCTCCCTTGCAGCTCCGAGTGTGGTGCGATTCCAGCACATATAACACCTCAGAGAGCTGCATGTTCCTCGCAGCATCTTGCCTTTTTTTGATAAAATCTCTCTGGCACCCACTCGTAACTGACCTAAGGATGACTCCTGCACAGCTCCGGTAGGAGCAGGCTGGTGCCTCTTCTTGAGGAGGGAGGGATGTGGGTTTGCACCTTGGGCTGCCACCCCGCTTTGGAGCTTGTCAGGCTGAGAACTCCAGCCCTTCAGGAGCTCTGCTCTCCTGAGAACCTTCACAACAGCTCCTCGAGGAGTTCCCCAGCTCCAGCAACGCCCCAGGCAGTGTTCCCCCACCCAGCAGAGCCTTCTGCATCCCAAATCAGCACAGCAGTGCTGCTGGAGCTTGGCTGCCTCCTAGCCCATATGGGTTGGAAGGGATGGGGAGAGAGGGAAGGGCTGCCACCGCTGCGGGCTCCATATGGCCCAGCTGGCCCTGGCTTTGGCTGTTTGCTGGGAATCCCTTGCCAGAGTCTCCCTTTTCAGAAGCTCAGAGTGCATCAGCACTCGCACACAGCTGCCAGCCTGGTTTCCCAGCACAGCTCCACCAAACCCCTCAGCTGCTAACGGGGACTCATTATTCTCTGCAGCTAATTGTCTGCTGCTTCCCAGCCTTGCTGCGCTTTTAAACTAATTATAAACTTCCAGGCTTTGTGTGAGCTGTAAAATCCCTTCCAGAACTTCAGTGACTTGTACCAGAGCACTTGAAGGAGGATGCTGGAACCAGAACAGCCCCAAAAACTGAAGAGCTTCACTTCACCGTGGCTCCTGTGCTGGGACACAGGCTTGGGAGTCAGCATGATTTCATCACAAAACATTGAGGCAAACCTGACAACATACACATATTATTAGTAGATGCTGTTCTACTTGGCATTTAATTCCTCTTAAAAAACACTTTTTAATTTTTTTTTTATACCTCAAGTTTCGCAAAAGCATAAAGAAAATTAGCTAAAGCTGTTTATAAATTCACTATCAACTCCTAAGATGAAGTTAGTCAGGGTATCGGAAATTAGCCTTTTTAGCCACTTAAATACAAGTTTCAGGAGTTGTTACCATCCCACTAAACATGAATTCCTAGTTCAATTACTCCTGTGTTCTCTTTAACAGTACACTAAATAATTTGCCAACATGAGTCAAATTCAGAGTTTCAATCCTTTACTCCTAGAGACACTAAAACAGATCAGAAACTGAAAATATGGCAAATATGGCCCAACGGCCTGCCTACAATGCAGCATTTAGCTAAGAGAAAATATTTGAGATGTCATGGACAAAGCATAAAAATCACTACATGCAGCAAGAGGTAACGGCCCAGACAATGAGACTTTCAGAATTTGATTCAGTCTGACACGAGTCCACCAGCAGATGTGGGGTTGGAAATACTCACAAGAAGCCACTTTTTAATCTTTTTCTGCCGCAGATAAAGTGGATTTGGTTGTGCCACTAACAAGTCTCTAGATAAAGCGGATTTGGTTGTGCCACTAACAAGTCTCTAGATAAAGTGGATTTGGTTGTGCCACTAACGAGTCTCAGCTCTGCAGAAGCTCTCCTGCCACAGCAGCTGATCTGAGTCCAGGGGTGGGGAACGGAGCAGGGCTCACTGTGCTGAGAAACCCCAAGGGAGCTCAGCATCCCCAGCTGATGATGAGACAAACGAGGCAGGGTCAGCCTCCAGGGCAGACAGAAGCACCAATTTACACCAATTTAGCCTTTCCGTACGAGCCCTGCTCCTTGTTTCTCTCAGGCTTTAAAGAGAGATGAAAGCTGTGGGTCAACGATCTCACTGAGACAGTCCCAAGGCTCATGGGAGACACTCACAGCACAGGAGCAGAGGAATAAAACAAGGACTGATGAAGATCCAACTAAATTGTCTATCTTTACCTGAAATTCATTCTTTCAACAGGAAATAAATCATCTTTTCTTCAAGCATTTCGTTAAGGCTCTGGGCAAAGGCACACACAAATATTGCTACTTTTAATAACAGACACTGATGAAGAAATTTCCTCTGTTCTCACAGTATTGTTATTTTTCTTCCACTGTCCATTATTAATCATCCCTCTTCTGATTGCTTCTTTCATAAGGAGCAAACTTTCAGACAGGGCAAGCTCCTCCATTCCAGCATTTTGGTTTCTGGTTTTTGATACCAATTCCAGCATGTCAAGGCTTGTTTATTTAAATTTGTGCCACCAATGACTGAATGAATCACAGTTATTTAATTTCCCTGTACTACAAGCCTTGTTCTTCACCTACTAAAGAATAAATCTCTATGTTGAATTTAATTTGCTTAAATATAATATATTAAGTGTATAGGGAAAGCAGACAGACTTTTGAGGGCATCATGTTTTTTTATTACGAGACTGTGGACAGCATCACTGCTCACTATGGAGTCTAAATTTCAGATGTACCTCTGAACTGAACTCACAAACTGAAAAGGGACACACAGAACAAGTACACAGAAGTTCTGGGAATGAAAATTATCAGCATGGCTACAGGAAGAATTTTAAAGAAAAAGAACAAGTTACACCCTGCACTAGGAATATCTAGGCTTGCCTTGTTATCAGGAATCAATGCTATTTTTCAGTGAGACACCTGTATCTGCAATGCAAGCCTGAAATTATCTTTATCAGCGAGTTACCACATGAATCACAGCTAAAATTATTTATGAAGGCCCACGAGAGCAGCAGGAATTATTTCAGCTCACCAGGGTGGCTGAATGCACCCACCAAGGTAAAACAGCCCATTGGTAGCCAGAGCCTCGCACAGGGCAGAGCTCAGGGAAGCAAACAGATGCTGCTGCTGTGCAGGGAACATCTGCATCCCTGCAGACCAGGAGGGACCTCTGGCACCTAAAGGGAATAAACCCAGCTCCTCCAGCAGGGCTCGGAATGACTCTGAACTGAAATCATTGTTCCTCTTACAGTACCTGGGTTTGATTTCTGTTCCCCCGCTGGAATACAAATTGCTCACTTCAGAGGACTCTCCTTACTGCTTGGTGAAAGTCAGAACATTCTGGATTTAATTGGGGTTTTGTTGAATTAATAAACATGGTGCATCATGAATGAATCCTTCTCCAGTAAATGTTAGAGGAACCTTACAAAATATTTCTCCTTGGTAAGCAAGTCATTTATGGGGGATTGATTAATTTCTAAATTGTTATGAAATCATCTTTGCCAGTATTTTCATTACTCATTGGGGAGTAGAATTTTGACGTCTTTGGCCACAGACTTACTTTGTCAGTGTTTTGTGGTCATTAGAATTAAAGAGTTTTACCAAGTTTTAAAATATTTGTAATTACCCTAGAAAACCTGAAAGACTGTATTTCACTTCACAAATTTAACCTACACTCTGCTTAACTTCTTGTACAAATCAATGCAATAACCAAATTTATAGTTATAAATAATTTATAATATATAAATAATACAGGGTTACAGAGCAAAAAATATCAAAATCCCATTTGGAATCAAATTCCATCTTTGAAAGCTTTTCAGTTCTTTTTCAGTCTTGTAATAAACACCAAATTATCATCTGTTAAGCACATGATGCATATCTGGTTTTTCTTTACATAATTAGGTGTATATACCTATTTATGATCTGTACAATAACAGTCTCTAAATGTGGCTTGAGTATCTAATCTATTAAAACTGTTATAAAAATGCAAAGCATTAATATTCCCATTAACAAAATAGAGACTTGAGGCAAAGAAAAAATTTAAATATTTGTTTATGCTAAAAAAAAGGTCACATAATACAGTTTAGGCCAGGTCTTTCAAGTTCCAGTCCAGAACTAACTGTTCTTGTCAAAAGAGTAGCAAAAAAAATATGAAAAAAATATTTTAAAATTTATTTTACTAAGGTCAAAGCAAACACTTATTCTGCTTAAAGTATTCAAATACGTGCATGCTGAACCAATCAATTATAAAGAAGAGTCGCATTTTTAAAAAGAAATAATGATGTAATAGGTATATTCAGGAAAAAAAACACATCTGTAAGAACAAAAAAGGAGATAGAGATAAGAGAACTCATCCATTGGGAATGCAGCACTAATCAGGCCCAAGAAAATAAATACTGAAAATATCCTTTTGCATAAGTTTGGTGAGAACTATAAATAAATACGGCCCAAGTGATGAAGAGTAAAAGCTTGGGAAGAGACACTCAAATTTAATTTGTGTGGCTTTGATGAGAAATTTATCAGCAGAGAAGGTATTAATTCCATCCCACTCTAGAGGCATTTGTTCCTGAGCTGCCAGATAAAGGTGGAATTCAGATACAAATACAGTTTTGATGGTTTATTTTTTATTGCTATTTCTCTCTGAAAAATCTCCTTGTGTGCTGGGGGAAGGCAGCTGACTCCAGCAGTTTGATCAAAGAGATAATTAAAAGGAAATTAATCTTTAAAGTGTTTCAAAGCCAGCTCGGATAGTTTGCATATTTGTGCTGTGGAGCATCACAGAGCCCAAACCTGTGGGGATTGACCCGTCCAGATGGGTTTGGAGGGGAAGGTGACAGAGCTGGGCTGGCCAGGGCTCACAGAGAGGGCAGGTCTTGCTCCAGCTACTGATTTCACTTCAATATGAGCAGCTTTGCCCCAATTTCCAATCAATTATTGCTCAATCACTGCTAATGAGGCTCCAAACCCCATTCCCGTGGGAGGGTGATCAGAGCCTGAGCTGCTCCCAGGTGATTGTGCACCCACACAGCTGTACCTGCACACCAAAATCACAATTCTGTGATTGGGCCGCTCTTTAGAATGCACAGTTTTCATTTACTTTGATTATTGTAAATCTTCAATCAAATTAGCTGAATGCATGAGCTTGCTCCATTTTTGGTAGCCCACAGCTGAAGGATGAATTGGGGAATCTATTCCTTCTCTTACTTCTATAAAGAGACAGAAATTCCCTCTCTTACTTTTATATAGGGCCAGAACCAGGTGTTCCACCCCAGCTCTCCCACTTTGGGTCCACCTTACACCAGCACTTGTCACCCTTTTATATAATTAATAATATTAATGCAGCAGTTCTGCTTGCAAGTGAAGAGAGGAAATATTTCCTCTGGCCACTTCTGAAGACATTGTGACATTCAGACTTTGTAATCCACTAAAAGAGGGACAGATAAAATGCCCAGCAGTGATTCCAATAGGAAGGAGCTTCTGCACAATGTCAACTATAAAAATATTTATTTCAAGCTGCTAAAGACATATGCTCTTAATATAGTTTAATACTAAAAACCCCTACACTCTAAACTGATAGGAAAAAACACACCAAAATTTCATAAGATCCACAAAATGGAATTAGACCTGAAATTAGTTTACTAATCAGTTGATTAAAAATAATAATTTAAAACACTTGCAGTTTTAGAATTATTTAAAACACAGGTACCAAGAATAGTTGGGTTCTGATATGCCCTGACTGAAAATTCATGTAATTTACTGTTTGAAAGTACTTAGGGAAAGTAAAAATCTTTCAGAAGATATTAACCTTCCTAAAATAAGTTTTATAGAACGGGTTACTTGAGGTCTCAAGTAAACAAATAACAAAAATATGATTCTTCAGCAAGTTCTTTTGAGCCTCCAAATCAATCAACACTTGGCAGCATTTCTCAGCTGTTCCTATGAAAAGCCATGTACAGATTGCAGAAGCATCAGTTGCTCTGATAAATCTCACTATGCTAATGAGGTTGATTATTTTCTCTCTACAGATGAGAGGACTATTGGCATATAGGCAGTAAACTGTTATTAGCACATTCCCAATAACTGTTTTTATTTTCTGACTCATCGGCCTGGGCCCATCTATAAATCTCACAGGATTTATGGATCTAAGGAAATCAGCACCTCCCTCTTGCCAAGTGCTTTGCTGAAATAGACCTGGATTCTCTGTAAAGTAAAGATTCCATAAAGATTTGACCCTTCTTCCTTCTGACTTTTTATTTGCACCTTCAGATCGAGTACAAGAAACCTGCAATTAATCTATTAAAAAACACAATGCATTTTGTTGTGGCCACCTAAATTCATTCCAGTTATGAGACAAAAAATCTAAATAAATGGGTTGATAGTTAGACCCACATGGTCTAACTGGGAAGGCTGAATTTTGTACATAACAAAGCTCTGGGTTGTCAAGAAAAAAACTATGCATAAGAAAGGCTGAGGCAATGGTTTAATTAAATCTAGACCTCCCATTTGTGCTATCCATGCTCATTTATCCACGCTCAGTTCAGAAGTGTGCCAAGAACGAAGCAGGGAAACACAGGTGACCAAGAGGTCAAGCTCAATGGCATCTACTACAACAGAATTGCTTTTAGCCTCCCCATAAATCAAACAGGAAAAGTGGCTAAACAAGTTGTATCTGCAAAGCTGAAATAATCCAACAGGAAGACAACAGAGCAGTGAGTTAATCTTTCACCCCAAAATAACTGAATTACATGAATTGGTGCCATTATCCTATGTTCTAATATACTTTACTACATGCAGGGCAATGAACATTAGGCAGAAGCAGGAACTCCATGGTATTACAATATATGATGCTGGGGAGTGCAAAGGAGCAAGGCTGGAACAAATGAAACTTGAGGATAGACTGTTTCAATGCTAGAGAAATAAGAGGCAGCATCCCAGAGAAATAAAAAATAATACTGTAGGCAAATTCAGTCACTACTTCACCATTTGGCAAAGAAAATTAAAAGCTCCATGGGCAAAAATGGAAATTTAACTCCTGAAAGGCTGGATAATGAGGATCGTTATTTGTGCAAACACTAATTACAGAACCATTTAGAAATGTATATTCAAGTTCCCCACCACAGCAAGCCAATTAAACCATAGCAGCAAAGTTTCTCCAGAGCCCACTGAGGCCACCTCTTGCAGAGGTGCCTCTGCCTGCTGGAGAATAAATTCATGCTACAAACCGTGCTGGAACAGAGACACAACCCCAGCACACAATGGGTGTGAGAGCCTTCAGTTTGCACTGCAAGGCCACCAGTAAAGGGGTCCCAAAATCCCCCAGAGAATGGGGACAGCAACTCCCCACAGGGATCCAGCAGGAGCATCCTTACCTGTCCCAGACTGCTCATTCCTGGCACTCCCCCCCACAGCAGGCAGCCCCTTTATCACAATCCCTTTATCACATCCACCAGGAGCATCCTTACCTCTCCCCATTCCTGGCACTCCCTCCTGCAGCAGGCAGCCCCTTTATCAGCCCTCTTATCACAGCTGCTGCCCCTCCTGCCCACCCCACACCACACATCAGCAACACACCAGCACCCAGTCAAAGAAATGAAATATTTGGGATCAGCTGTTGTCGTCTTATTGCAAAAGTTCCCATACCTTCTTGGTGATCTCTCATGGGCACCTCCACACAGCACAACCAACAAATTCCAACTCCCTCCTCACCCAGCTACCCCACTCTTTTATAGCACTCTTCTCCTTATTGGACACAGCTGTGGCCTGTTAAGGACAGGGCTGTTCCTACTCTTTGGTGATTGGCACAGCTGCAACTCCTCAGGTGTGATTCCCTTCTGCAGTATCTTTATTTTCTTACATTCCATCCCTGCACAGTCACGCACCTGCAGTGAGTTGTGGGTGCTGGATCCCTCTGGGTGATCCAGGATAGCAGAACAGATCAGATTTAGACAGGAAGGGAAGGGGAGATCCACAGGACCTCAGGCACTTCAAACCCCTTTTTAGGGCTCAGATAAATCACCAAGCTGCAGCTCCAGACTGAGGATGGTGAAGATTAATGTCTCTCTTCTCATGGCTGCTCTGGACAAATCTTAGGTCCCAAATGGGCATTATTGCTTTCTCTATTTGCTAAAAGAAGCAATTTCCACACTAACATTTTTCCTCATGGTTCTGTGTTTTGCTGTTGGCCAAGGTGACTTTATCCAAGCTCTAAAGGAGCATTAATCAAGATTCATCAAGAACTGCAGACAGTGGCTTGTCTCACAGAGCCACAGGAGAGGTTCTGTACACCCAGAAATCAGCATCTCACTGCTGATTGTCCCACTTCTAGACTGTCTGAACAGCAGAATGGAAGGTATCTAACAGCCAAAAGATATGTGGGAACTCAAGGGGGAAAGGACCAAATTGGGAAGAAAACAACAATCAAGACACCAAGCTCCCTGATCTGATACAACATGAGTTCTTCTGTCAAATATATACACACATGTAGTGTCTTCTAAATTCTGGCAATATTGTTTTATACAAAAGCTTTAACTGTGTGCAAATGATAGCTGATACTATATTTCAGTACATATTTTTATTTATAACCCAGTTCCACTTATCTATGAGATACTCATCTTGTTAAATTTATCAAAAATAGCTTCAGCATCACCAGTGTGCAGGAAAAAGACCCTAAAATTGGATTTTACTCCTTGGCCTGCCCCAGGATTCCTATACTCCTGCAATTCTAGGTATCCAAGCATCACCTGGAACAGCCAAGCTGTGTCTGACACAGCATGGTAAGGAGGGATTCAAAACTGTCAGAGATGCTGAACAATTAAAGCTTTAGCAGTTAGTCTTGGAAAAGGGCTCTTTTTGATGTTCCTTGCCTGTCTTATAGGCAAATTACCTTTGATAATCTGGATGCCTGGCTCAGAACATTACAAAATCAAAGTTAGCTCCCAATACATCAAACTTTAATTTAGACAGAAATGCCTCCCTCAGAGCTGAAATGCTCTTAGTGCATGGGCAGCCTTAATCTTGCATGTTCCCCTGATTCAAAATAATATTTCATGCTTACCCTGTGCAGAGAGTTAAAAATAAATGCTGACAATTATAATTATGTACAAGTGAAGATAAAAGCAGGCTCCATCAGACTCTGTTACAGCAGAAACATTCCACCCATTTGGGCCAGTTTGCTTTCTGCAGCTGGAAAGGTGAACAGAGGGAAAGGTGAAAAGTTAACATGGAAAAGATGTTCAGGAACAAGCTGTAAAGCTTTTGAAAGCTTTCACCTGTGGGTTCTCATGAAGAAAAGGAAATATGCTGCTAAATATGCTGCTAAACCAGGCTTTTATCGTTCTTTCTCTGAGGAAGAGAGGGCAGAAGTTTTATTAACATTGAAGCACAGCCTATATGTGTTTTAATACAACCTAATAAGTTTTATTAACACTGAAACACAGCCTATATGTGTTATGTGTTATAGCTTAATAAGTTTTATTAACATGGAAACACAGCCTATATGTGCTATATTGTAACCTAATTAACTTTATTAACATTGAAACACAGCCTATATGTTATATTATGTGTTATGTTATAACCTAATAAGTTTTATTAACATTGAAACACAGCCTACATATGTTATAGTATGTGTTATAATATAACCTAATAAGTTTTATTAACACTGAAACACAGCCTATATATGTTATATTATGACCTAATAACTTTTATTAACATTGAAACACAGCCTAATTATGCTACAGCAGAAATATGCACTGCATATTGTACATATTCAATTATCTTTAATGTATATATACCCTTATGGAGAGAGAGGAAAAGGTAATTTTCCATTGTCCATTGCAGACAGACCTGACAATGGAAGACAAGAAGTCTGAGAACCAATCCTGGTTCTGAAATGTGGACACTGAAGCTGAAATAGATAGCTGTGCAGCCAGAAGGATGCTGCTTCAAAATATTGTCTTGTTTTTGGTAAAAAAACTTTCCATGCTGGGTTTTTAAATTGACTTTTGGTTTAAAAGAAGCAGAAATCCCTCAGCCTCTTACCATGGGAGGGTGAAGAGGCCCGCTAGAGCCTAGCTCTTTATGCTAATAGGAGAGTAACTCAATTTACTTGAGTACTGATCAATGCTAAACAATCAGAGGAGTTCATGTATTATGTATCTCAGAAGAACCTGTGCTTTTTAGTGGAATGTCACAAGGTTAAACTACTGGTAGACACCGTTTCCCTTGAGCCCAATTTCTGCTACAGTGCTTCCTATCCACATAATGAAGAAACAACAGCGAAATAAAGCATTGTTTGGAGCACATAATGAACTGCTCTCATAAACTGCAGCCTTCAAAAGTCATCCCATTTTACATTTGATGCAGCAGACAATTCTCAGGCCTCCATTTGCTGGCTGCAGGGGCAATGTGCCCTGCTTCCCAGCCTGTCTCAGGAGTTATTGATGGAACAATTGCCGCGGCTGGCACTGCTAATAGCGGTGCATTAGCAGCTGGGAGAGTTTGGTACAGACTTCCTGGCAGGTGCACTGAGAAACCTTCCTCTGCTCGTCATCCTGCACGGTCACTCTAGGAAATATCCCAAATAAATAACTTTCAACCTATCTCCTCTTCCTGCCATTGACTGTTTTCTGTGGTTTATTTGATTCTCTTACACGAAATTGCGCTGCAAATTCCAGACACTTGTTTTTTGGTTCGCAGCGATTCACAGGAAAGCTTTGTTTGATTTTTAAATCAAGTGAGAGCAGTTTGAATTCATAACTGAAAGACAAAATACTCCTGCATTCCTTGCAGCATTCTGCTGATGGGCACCTGTAAGGGCTGTTATTCTCAGACAATAACTCAAATTTTACACACAGTAACAAAAATTATACTTACATTCAATCAGTAATAACAGAGATGATTTATTTCTTTTTTGTTACCATGCACATGGAGGATCTCACACCCCTTGAAACTAAAAAACTGCTAATAATTGTATTTCAAAGCCTTTTTTCTTTGTTTTTGACCTGGAATCAGTCACAAATAAAATATGGAATAAGTTGCCAAAAGTTTAATGAAATCACCATTCCTGGAAATAATAAAAAACAGCAGGAAAAGGCTCTGTTCAGACTCCAAAAGCAGGAAAAAGAGAACATGTAAAAGTCAAAAGGTTTGCCAAGCTTTGATTGGGTTTTGGGCAAGAAGACATTCAGACATCTTCCATGTCCTAGGTCATTCCACATTTCTTTCATAATTAGCAAAATTACCCCCAGTATCCACACCCAATCCTACAGAGCACAGAGCAAAATGAATGGAGAACAGGGAAAATTGTGGAGCAGCTCTGATGGGGAGAATTCACTCAGAAAATTCCACATGCTAACAATGGCTTTTAGAACTGGAGAAGGGATGATACCATGGAACACTTATTGAAATGTTCAGAGGCATTAATGCCACTATTTATACATCAGCATATATTGCAAAGGTTACTTAACATCTCCTTAGATTAGTATGTTGTTCGGGATGAAATTAAAATTTATGACTGGAATTTTGAATAATTTATAGCTATCACAGACTAGGCTACTTGAGAGTTCCTATTCAGTGGAATGAATACACACATCTAGATCAAATACATAATATATAGATATGGAATTAATTGCACACAGAACGAAAGGCAACAAAGGGAGGCTGATAAAAAGGAGAAGTGGGTGCGTGTTTTGCTGAACACAGACAGAGAGCATTGCAAGAAATGGGTCACAGATGAAGAAGACCAAGATGATCACAAGGTACATCATCAGGAGTCTATTCAGAAGTGTACAAGAATGGAAATCCAAAGGAGGCACCACAGGAAAACCTGAGGAGGCACTGAAGGGCAGGAGAAGGGCTCTGTCCTGACAGAGAGCAGCCCAGATCTGCCTCCAGTCACTGGAACACGCTCAGAGCCTCCCTGCCACTCTCTGCCCCTTAAACTGCAGCTGGAAATCCCTATTTTAACTAATCTGGTGGAATTCCGGATTACTCATTATCTTTAGGGATCATTAATTAAAAAGAATATTAGAACTCACTGTGACGTTGGTGTGCCAGGGTCAGCTTTCAAGGTAAATTTTATCTCACACAAAGAAAAGAGAGAAGTTTTAAAAGTCAATATTCAAGATAAAGTGCAAAAGCCTTTGGGACAAGCAGGATCATCTGCTATGCACTTTAACATTAACATATCCTTTAGGTGTTTTAGGAATGTAATTACGCATTTTTACTAATAAACATTAGCTTAAATTTACTGCAACTGCACTCCTGATTGAGTTTATCAGTAGTGATCTGTGTTGGGAACTCACAAACTCAGCATAATTACCAATGTTTGGAAAATGATGGTATTTGTGCTCACATGGAGCAGACCCAGGGAAAAACTATTGATTTACAGGATGGCAGCCTCAATAATCTTCATAGTAATTAAAATCTGCTTATACTAGTGGGCAATCAGAAGGATTGGATCTCCCTTCAGGATTTGCTTCCACAGCCCTCGAAATTGCTGTTAACCACCCCCCCCATCATTCATTTCAACAATTTACATTCTAAAACCCCACCCTGAAAATTTCAAGGCTCAGGATCACTATTTAAGTCAAAGCTTAAATATGCACACACTGGATTTTCTCTTCTTTCAAGTGAGTCCTTTTGAAAACAAAAACAAACATTCCTTTATTTCCTCAAGATGAGGTTAATGCTTTTCCAAGGAGACACTACTTTTGCAGATGGCTTGAATTAGAGAACTGCTACAGTTATCATTATGCAGCTATTCAAATAGAAAATTTTAGAATTTGGCAAAAAGGGAAAAAAAAGTAATGTCTCAGAAAATTCTGTCCAGACTCAAAGCAGGAAAAAAAGAACATGTAAAAGTCAAATTGCTGAAAATAATCAAGCAGAATAATGCTTGAAAATTTGAAAATAATAAGTCTGACATTAAGATATGAAATTCATACATCCAAGGTAGGGAAGAAAAGCACAGTGGTAGGATAATTTACATAGAAAAAGGATTCTGAAGTCTGAACAATAGGCAGGATAGAAATAATGCTGTGTGAAATTTAAGATCTAGAGGTGAAAAAAAAAGTCAAATTTACTTTTTTTTTTTTTACTTTTTTCCTTTGTCTTTTCTTTCCTGCAGTTTTTTTACCCTGTGCTGGGGATGGATCCCTGTGTACAATTAAATGTACAGACACATCAAAGCACACTAAGAGTGAGGGTTTGATTTCCAAGTGTTTATGGATGAAACCATAAGTCATCACAAAAACTAGAAGATAAAATGCAACTGAGGTAGCCAAAAACTACAGAAATCTGATTTATCTCCTGTTAAATTTTATTGTGAGAAATAACTTCATGAATTCATACACTAATTTTTGTGCTGTGGGGAACTTGGCCCTAATTCTTCTCTGGGACTCACCCAGTAGTGAAAAACTGTTTAAAATTCTTCATTAACACCCATAAATTGACAATGTCACAAAAGCAGTTGACAGCAATTGACAGAAGGAAAAATTCAGAACTGGAAACAAAGGTGACAGTCAGGTCAGAAATTAGATTAATTTACAGATTGAGAAAACACACTTTCACAAGTCTTCCAAAAGTTTTTAACTTCTATATTTTATCAGAGCAATTTGCCTTAATGCATTATCTTTTCTTTAGGTGGCAGACAAATGGAAAAAATAAAAAGCAATTTAAGTACAAAATCACAGACTCACAGCATCATTGATAATGGGCAGATCCAAAGGGAGCAGAGTTAGGTCAAACCTCATCTGTTTTAAAAATCACAGCAATGTGTAAATGAGTCCAATAAAATGGTCTATTTTTAATATAATGATGTCCTGTCTGCAGAATATGATAATGCAGGATAGACCTGAAACTAATCTCAGAATTCTTCATTTACTGATTCCCCTGTAAAAAGTAACTGCAACAATTAGCAGTTTAATACATTTTCATTCATGAGCAGCGAAGAGAGGTCTTGTTCATATTTGATAAGAGCATAAAGCAGACCTGAGGCAATGTAATTAACCAGTTATACTTATTATTAGATTCAAGTTGTCTTTTCAGCCAGAGCTGCTATTTGTAACTTGCCACCTGCAATAAGTTTATCTGCTGTCACCACATTGCTGTCGTACAGGATGCTGAGTTTATTGTGTGGCTGTGTAGGAAAGCATCAAAACAAATAAATAATCATAGAAAGACTCCCTGTTCTCTGGTTTCTCCTGCAGAATGCCGCAGACACAAGGAAAACTGACTGTGCTCAAGTCTGGGCTCAAACATGACGCTTGCATGAGTGGCTGAAATGTATTTGCTAGAATTCTTTGTGGGATTGATCTTTGGAAAAATGGTTGAAAAAAAATCAAAATGTGGAGTTGCTCTAACCTTTTAATATAGATCTTCTGTTCCAGAAGAGAGGAAAAAAAAATCACCAATAGTTTAATTACTATTTTAATTTTAATTACTATTTTGGAGCCTTTCTCATATGTATTTCACTGGACAGGAGTGACAAGGCAATCCTTTAAATGCAACCCTAAAGACTCAAAGCACACAGAGTGATGCTTCTTTCTGAGAATATTCAGAACAATATTCTGTTTTCATTTACCCAATTTTTGGAAGTCAAGATGGAATACTCCTCCCAGAACTTCTGAGAATCAGTGTCTCCACAGAGGCAAAGGTGATAAGAGAAAAAGTGATTTGTGTTGACCTTTCTAAATGGCTTTCTGCATGTTTTGTTTTGTTGTGGGTTATTTTGTTAGGTTTGGAGTTTGTCTGAGTATTTTTCTGTTAAGTTTCAAAGGAATTAGAACTAAAAATAGAACAGGAATGATGCTGTAAATGCCAAGAACTGGCACTTTCATACCTGCATCATTTTTCCTCACACTTTTTGGGTTTTTTTAAACGAAACTTACTGCCTATTACATTTTGAAGCTGAGCTATACAAGGTTTGATAGTTTAGTTGCTTTGTTTGTTGTATGGTATCGATTCCAGGCATCTTACACCAATGCAAACAAATTTGCACCCCAATTAGCTGTCATAAATCAGTTTATTTCCTGGGGGTACCTGGCAGACACCTGCACACCAAGGAGTGAAGGCACCAAGGTGCAATTGCAGCCCATTAACCTGGGGAGAGAGGAGAGGAAATAAAGCAATTCTATAACCTTAACCTTCCACTGATTTCTTTCCCATGCCAAACACAACCTGGTTCTGATTTTTGAGCAGATCGTTTTGCTGTTACAGAGATCAATCCAGGGAGCAGGAAGGAGACAATAAAACAAACAGAACCTCAAAAGGCCCTGCAGGGAAACACAGAGATTTACATTTCCAGCAAACATTTTGATTAGAGTGGGATACAACAAACATGGCTTTAATGATTGAAATTATCCATTCCCGATCACTTTGATTGCTAATTAAAGGAGAAAAGGCAGAGATGAGTGCAAATTCTAACCATAACAAAGAGCAATCATGAGATTTGGTGGCCAAAGCTGCCTGAGCTGCCTCTGAAAGTAGGACAAGGCAGGGCCAGCTGCTCCTAAATCTCAGGTAATTATCTTAAGACCTTCTTCTTCCCCTTCCCCCTTCCTTTCTCTTCCCTTGAGCTACAACAATAAAAACTTTTAAATGCATATGCAAATAAATAATTTAACTAAATCACTTTGATCACTAGAAACTGTTAGTTAACATTAGAATGTTTCAGCTGAGAGAGATTCAGAGAGATTAATTTGTCTTCCACTGTGCACAACAGCTATTCAAAATCCTCTAAAGACCAGGCTGTGTTGTAATGAAGCATATTTACAGCTTTCTTTATATTTTATTTAGCAAGTAAATACCCTGGCATTTTCAAACTGAAGGGATCTGATTTGTTTTCATGGGACACATCTTTCCAAACAGCAGCATGTGCAGACAACGCTGCTTAAAATGTGCTCTGCTCACCAGCCAAAAACCACTGGGGAAATCCTTGCCGTGGGTCTCCAGATTTTTATATCGGATTTTAGTGTCCATGGATATTAAATTTCCCACCCAACCATGCCCTCAGATTTGGAAGAACACCACGATACCTTGTGGACTGCAGCCATTAGCACCTTCTTGCTTCCCAGAGACCCCTGCAAGCTGGAATTGCTCACCAGAGGACATTTCTTCCACACCTCAACACCACAGCACTAAATGGCCTATAAAATTACCACAGGGCTACACACCATTACTCTTTAAATATCCTGGAGTAGAACACTAATGGAAGCTGAATATTTATGTGGGTTCCAGTATCCCAATTTACAGATGGCACCCTTTGGTGGGCAGTTTGGTGTTGAGCAGGGCACTGCACTTCAGGGTAAACTGGTGGAAGGAAAAAGGTGGAAGAAAAGTCAATTTGGAAAGTTTAGCTTCACCCACATTTCCAGCCAGTACCTGCAGCAATTCTGCTTTTGTATACAGGATGTCATCAGAGAAGGTATCATGATTTGGAAGATTGTTTAAAAAGATTGTCATCCAAAACTGAGGGATATAAATCATGCCCCTAATGTGCTCTGAAGGAAGAAAATCCCCACCATGCCCATCTCCATTCCCAGGAGATCAGACACATCGCAACTCTGCTTTATCAGGGAGCAGCAGGACAAAGTGGGGCTGTAAACGTTGGTGACAGCAGCAGGGAGAGGGGAGATTTTATGGATGGAAATTCCAAACTCAGGGTGCCAAATTCCTTCCTGGCTCAAACTGGGGACAGCTTTATTGGGATCAACGCGAGCATTTCATGCTGCCCAAAGGTTTGGCCAGAGGAGTGGAAGGAATTGCCTGGCTGAATTCTGCCAGGGTGTTCTTGCCCTGCAGCCCTGGTGCTGCTCCTCAGCACCAGCAGGAGAACCAGAGCTGGATGGTGACAACATTTCCCTAAACAGCATTTGTTTTTTGTTAAAATTGTAATACATATATTTAATTATCAGAATAAATTGTTAAGGAAAGCAAAATTACTGCTAAATATCCCTGGAAAATATAATTTCCAAGAGAGTTTTTATTCCCATGAAATCCATGATTAATCTTTGCTTTATTATTTTGCTACATAGCTATTAATTTTATTACTTTAGAGCAGGACAATTTGTAATAGACTTGATTTAAAATGCCATTCAGCTGTGCACTAATAATAAATACTGCTATTGCCACAACTGTCAAACACAAGCATGAAATTAAAAAGGAAATATTGTTGGAGGTTTTTGACAAATACTAGTGTTGAAGGTGTATTATTAGCTGATAAGTTTCAAATAATACACTCTATTTCTCATTCATTCATTAAAATGTGCTTTCTTCACATATATTATCCAATTAGTAGCAGACAAATTGTTTTGTTGTTATCACTATTGCACAATAGTTTGAAAAGATATAATAAATATAATGGCTACAATCATTTTTGAAGCCAAAATGAAAACCAACAAAAAACTGCCAATGTTTATTTGCTGAATAGCACTGTAATGGAATTAACTAAAAATGCAATATTAATATTTTGGCTATGTTGTATACTTGAAAGATCAAATAGCTTTTTTCTTCAATAAATAAGAAATATTCTGAAAAACATTTTTGTCTGCATATCCTGAGCTGGAAACTCAGAGACAGCAGCAGAGTAAGCCCAGGGTTGTAACCCTGGTGTGGTTTTGATAAACAAAAGATTTAAAACTGAAGATTTTCATTGGACAAAAGTCCAAGTGCTCCTCCTCTTAAAAAAAAGAGGAAAGATAAAAAAGGAGTAAGAAGCTAATAAAATATATCAAGATTAATTTATGTTGGGAAAATATAAGTAGAGGAAATTGGATGAATCCCCTTTCTCAAAAGACCGAACTTTGATCCTTAAAATCTTTCAGTAAGTTTAAATTAACTACAAATAATTGCTATTCACCACTGCAGCCTTTTCCTCACCCTCGAAACCTCACTTAAGGCTTTGATCCCATTCGTGCCCAGCTAATTTCATTCTGCTTAAACATTACAGATAGCTTTGATAAAGCGCCCTGTGCTCCTCCATTTTACAGGTTTGACTCAGCACAGCCACTCTGCACAGTCACATCTGCAAAGTGGAATCTATGGGTCACCGGATCTCTGATATTAAGATATTATTTTGCTGAAAAATATGAAGTTTTCCTGATCAGTTTATTAGATCTGTAATTATCCAGAGCCAAGCCAATTATGTCAGAAAAAAGGGACAAACTGCCTTGAGTGATGTTAAATAGCTCCAAGCAGAAGGGCTTTGTTGTCAGGCTGACTGGACAGCAGAAATTCACCTTGGTGCTTTTATGGCCCTTACTTCACCAAGTATGAAGGAACCTTTGGGAAGAAGCCCAAATTTATTTATTAATTTATAAATTAAATATTTGTTCCTTCACTCTGCTAAGCCCAAAGCAAAGGTCTGAGGCACAGAGAACCAAAGCTGACAAGAGAGAGTGGGTGAACTCCAAGCTGAAAACTTCCATGGGCTGTGGGGACAATGTCACCCCAGGAAAGGGGACCCAGAGCTCAGAGTGATCCTGACAATGCTCATTTTGTCCTGGGAATCACAAACTGGAGCCAGGATAAAAGGGTGACACAATCCTGGTGCTCTCATGGAGCCAAAACTTTGATTATGGCAGACGGTTTCACAGAAAAAGGGCTGTGAAAATATGCAAGCCACGTAAAATAAAAGGATAGAATTCAAAACTAAAATGCTTTCATTGTGAGTCTGGATATGCACCTTTCAGGAGTCCATTTAAGTGTCTCTTCTTATTTCAGAGCTACAACTGACAATGCTTTAATAAATCCAATAAACTGGGCTTTGTTCCATCAGCCAGTAGCTGTGACAGTAATTTTCTTTCTCAAGAGAGACTTCCAGGACAAACAGAACTCCTAACTTCTAAGAGAAATGAAGAACAAGATTACACATTATTGAATTCAATGACCAAATTCCAGTTAAGTTCAGGAAGCATAAGCACATCTCCTAAGGAAAAAAAAAAAGACAAAGGCTACAAGTATGAAATAGAAATTATATTTGTGTACTTCTTTTTTAGCTCTCTTATAAATGCAATTGAGAAAGGGAGACTTTCTTATGGAGAACACACATAATTTCCATTGTATCATTTAGGAATGATGAAGTATCAGCAGTGAAATTAAGCGTAAACACAAGCTAAAAAATCTGGTCCAATGTCTTTGCAATAAATTCTTCAAAAATAAGACAAAGTTCTAAATTCAATACATCTGAATCACACCATCACAAATGTAAATAGATTAATAAATAAAATTTGCATTTGTAAAATAGCAGATATGCTGACACATGAAACAGGGATGATAATTTTAAAAAAATGCCAATTTCTGGAGGGTGTTAATAAACATTTACTGCCCAGAGGTGGATCTGAACTGTGTGCTGCATCTCTCTTCTTTTTTAGGGGTATCAAATCTGCTGTAAGCTATTAAGAGAATTGTATTTTTTACAAGTCTCAAACCCACAAAACTGAGAGGAAGCAAGGACCCTGTGTGAAAATATCATTTCCCCACAGAGAAAGAAAAAAGTCTAAATATAATTGGAGAGCACCTTGATAATTTCGCAAATTGTGACTGTACCAAAAAAATCTACTCTGTTGAGCACTGTACAGGAGTTTATATAATTTTAAAAGAGGTTTTGTAATTTGAATGTTCAGCAAACAACTTTCAACCTCTCACCTTGGATATAATCAGATATTTTTCTAGAAAAATCTTTTGGAACACTATGCATGGAAAGAAGAATATTTCCAGCACCCCTTCAAAAAATCTTGAAAGATGGAATATGTCTGGAAAGTTGTGACTGATTGTCCTCTTGGAAATACCAACCTTGACTTGGTTTTTTCCTGTTTGACTGTGGCATCAGATCCTTGAGCACTGAGAAATGTTTTTTCCTCTGGGCACAATGCCTTCAGTTGATTTGCTCATGTCATAGAGATGTCAGTGTGAGCATAGAATAAACCACTCAATAACTTTGTGGTCTGAGCCTTACAGCAGAATGAATCATATTAAGAATCTCAATATTACTGCCATTAAAGAACAGTGTAAAAAAATTATTTCTTTCCTCAAACAAATGTAAAAAAAACCCCAAAGTCCCTCCTTTTCACTGCACAAACACATTTCTATATCAGATTCTTCTAATTTGGATTTGGATTCAGTTTGCTCTTTAATTGCAGCGGCCCAGATTGCAAATCTGTTCTGTGTGAGATGGCAAGTTTATTTCTATATCATATATATAATCCAAATACTGTAAGTGCTGTAAAAATTAGCCTTTTTTTGTTCAGCCAGCTTGTGAAGTATCATCAGCTACACCCATTTGACAATCCTCTAGTGAAGGGAAAAAGGCAAAATAGTAATCAGAGACAGATGATATTATAATCTCATGCTGGATGTTTGACTGGCATGAAAAGAAACATCCCCCAAGTACTTGTGGAAGTTGCAATGATGAAAATATGAAAAATCATGAAAAATATTCAGAATGAAAAACCATTTGACATTGCACAAACTGCACTGAAGTGCTGCTTCACAAAGTGCAAACAGGGATGTTCAGCCTCTGTGTGCTCCCAGCACGTTCAAATTCAGCTCAGTGGGAAAGTCAAGCCTTGGTGTTACAGTAATGGAGATTCTTAAATGTCTAGAAAATATTTAAGGTAAGAGGATCTTTTTCTGTCACACTAAATTCAGATAAGTGCTATCTGTCCATCAAGAAGATTGAGCAATACTAAAATCTGCTAAAACCCCAGAATGTTTAACTTTCTTGAAAAATCTGTTGAAGGAGATATATAGGATAGAGTACAGAGAAAACATTCCAGTGTGGAAATGCTGTGTGGAGCACATCTCACACTGCAGCAAGCCATCCTGGTGCAGAACACAAGTCAAAGGTAAATTTGAAACTAATTAGCCTCATTATGAACGCATCAGCTTGGCAGGCACATAAATCACCTGCCCTGTGTGAGCATTGCAGGAGCCCAGGGCAGGCACAGGACAGTCCACCAGGCCAGGCCATCTCCTGGGATTTGGGCAAATAGAGCTGGAATTGGGGCTTTTCAAGGTCAGAACACATTCCCATCAGAGGGAAGGGTAAAGTGCAGGGAGCAGGCAGCTGGAATTCTGGAATTGGGTGGTTGGTGACAGTCAGTGATGGGGAAGGCTGCAGGTTCATTGCACCACAAGGTAGGAAAAGCCCTTCAGGGACTGGAGCTGTCTTCAGGGCTTTCTTCCAGCCAGGAGAGGTTGAAGAGAGACACATCCAGTCTCTTGCTCAAACCCAGTCTTCAAATCCCTTCACATCTCCATGTGCACATCTCGTGAATGATGTTTTCACACCCATATTTACTGTGTCTGAATAAAGGATCTCACTCAGCTCCCCAATTTTACTCCTTACATGTGATTAACAAGCTTGTAAAACTCTAATTTCAGTGACACCGTCAGAGGATCTATCTAAATCCAAGCTGGCAAAAGGCAAATGGACGTTATTTTTTCTTTTTTTCCCCGGTACTTTGAAGTGGGTCCTTTTCTTACCCACCCCACACACATTTATCCACCTGCTGCTATCACCAGAATCTCAATGGGATCTGCTTCCCTTTCAATATTGAGCTCCTTTAAACTAGGCTAAATTGGGAACTATTTGATGTCTCCTGAACGAGCTATTTCTAACAGGACCCTCATCCAGAGAGAAGCCTTGCCACCTGGGAAACTCTGTCAAAGGCAGCAGACATCAAAGGGAGACAGAGCTCTGCTGCCATTCTCTGCTCAGCTCAGCAAGAAGCATTCCCCCACCCTGGTTTCCTAAAGCTCTGGCTATCCCAGCAATCCACAGCAAAAACTGTGCAGGAGGTTTGGTTTTCCTGCACTCTGAAAGCTGAGAGCCCCCAGGCTCTGCTGGAAAAAAACAAACCAGGCTCTGGCACGCAGCAGCTGTCCCAGCAATGGTCACAATCCCACCACAGAGCTGTCCCAGAAATGGTCACAATCTCACCCAGAGATGTCCCAGCAATGGTCACAATCCCACCCCAGAGCTGTCCCAGCAATGGTCACAATCTCACCCCAGAGATGTCCCAGCAGTGGTCACAATCCCACCACAGAGCTGTCCCAGCAATGGTCACAATCTCACCCCAGAGCTGTCCCAGCAATGGTCACAATCTCACCCCAGAGCTGTCCCAGCAATGGTCACAATCCCACCCCAGAGCTGTCCCAGCAATGGTCACAATCTCACCCCAGAGCTGTCCCAGCAATGGTCACAATCTCACCCCAGAGATGTCCCAGCAATGGTCACAATCCCACCACAGAGATGTCCCAGCAATGGTCACAATCCCACCCCAGAGCTGTCCCAGCAATGGTCACAATCTCACCCCAGAGATGTCCCAGCAATGGTCACAATCCCACCCCAGAGCTGTCCCAGCAATGGTCACAATCTCACCCCAGAGCTGTCCCAGCAATGGTCACAATCCCACCACAGAGCTGTCCCAGCAATGGTCACAATCTCACCCAGAGATGTCCCAGCAATGGTCACAATCCCACCACAGAGCTGTCCCATCAAAGGTCAAAATCTCATCATTCAGGTGTCCCAGCAATGGTCACAATCTCAATCCAGAAATGTCCCAGCAATGGTCACAATCTCACGCCAGAGCTGTCCCAGCAATGGTCACAATCCCACCACAGAGCTGTCCCATCAAAGGTCAAAATCTCATCATTCAGGTGTCCCAGCAATGGTCACAATCTCAATCCAGAAATGTCCCAGCAATGGTCACAATCTCACGCCAGAGCTGTCCCAGCAATGGTCACAATCCCACCACAGAGCTGTCCCATCAAAGGTCAAAATCTCATCATTCAGGTGTCCCAGCAATGGTCACAATCTCACCACTGAAATGTACCAGCAATGGTCACAATCCCACCCCAGAGCTGTCCCAGCAATGGTCACAATCTCACCGCACAGGTTTTTTACACAGTTTTCTCCAATTCTTTGGCACTCCGTGAGTGTTATTGTTGTTGTCCAGCACGTGGGGATCTAAGCTCTGCTGTGGGCAGCAAGGAATTTTTAGTTGCTTTTCAAGCTGCAAATGGATCTTGAGGGGAGCAGGAGCAGCCCAGGCAGCTGCAATGAATGCAGGTACCACCTTCCCTCCTGCTGGTCCGCAGGTGCGCCGAGCAGGTTTCTGTGAGCTCTCTCTCCCACTCCTGTGCCCTACTTTCAGCCACTCCATGGGATATCTTGGCATGTCTCTGATTACCCCTCCCTGCTGCCTGCAGCCCCACCAGGCTGGATTATCACCATTATCTGAAGCAGCAATGGCCTCTCCTAATCCTGTCAAGGAGTTTGTACAGACTCTGGTAATGTTGGAGCACTAATCTTGCAGCAGTTTGGGGCTGACATGAGCAAAACCCACGACTATAACAAAGAAGAACATTGAACAAGCCCAAGTGTTTCTAAGAAGCTGCAGGAAGAACATGAGATAAGGAGGCAGGCATCAGTGTACAGGACAGATAAAGTGATTAAAGGAAGGGTAGTCAGCAGTAAGAGCAGTAATAAAACATTTCTTTTTTTCATTCAAAAGTAATTCCAGGTGTTCTCTGAGATTTCTTGCCGTGACAAACCTCACACTGCTCCTTAAAATTCCCATTTGGTTATTTATCAGTTTAACTGACAAAAGGCATACAAAAAGATCTTTACAATAAAAAAGATGGTGTAAGTCCCAGAGCATGAAATAACAGATATTTCTTCCATTGTAGTATTTGAAATATCACATTCTGATGGCTGCAAAGAGGATTTGAATGGTTAAAGGGTACAGTTATACAACTATCCTTTCTTTTGTAACAATCCTGTGTGTGCATAAGTAGAACACCAGAATGTCATTCCTTTGAGTAAAACAACCCAGATATTCTTTGCTATCTAATTGAAATGGTTTCTGCATATGCAAGAGAAACATAAACCCGAGTTTTTCTTCTGGAACAAATGTTCAACCTGTCAAGAACAGCACTTGATGTCAGGATTGTGAAGTGTGGATGAAATGACAGACCAACAGAGGGAATCTGATAAGGGATTAATGAGATGTGCTCCGTGCAGTCAGAAAAGTACTCGAAATAAGAAAGAAGGAAATGGGGGAAAAAAAGAGAGAAAAACAATAGGGGAGAGAAAGGAGCTGATTTCTGAGGATTCTGTTGTGATCCTGAGGCAGAATGCTATTCAGAAATTTCAGAAAGTCTGTGAATCCAGAGCAGATGGAGTGAACTGGACACACCTTGAGCAGGCAATATGACAACACGAGGTCTTTTCCTTTGGGAGATGTCAATGGCAATTTTTTTGTCACTTCTAAAGAGTTACTTCAGTATTTATCAACTCAGCCTAAATGTGGAAATGAAAAGGGATAATTCACCACACATAATATAGAGCACCAAGAAATACAGAAAATAGAGTTTGGTGTGAGGTTTGACAGTCTAAACAGCACTAGACTGTAAAAATACAGGGATTAAAAAATTAGAAACAAGAGTGATTATATTTGGAATTCCTTACCTCTTCCAGCTCTTTTAGGTGTTTTTAACAAGTTTTCCTGATCAAGAGTCTTAATTTGAAAACAAACACCAGTTCTGTTCCATGAATTACCAAAAAAATGCCTTTACAGAGGCACAGTGAAGGGAACAGAAATATTGTTCAAGTACAAGAAATAAAATACACCCCCATAGTGAGACTCCTGGTAGGCTCTTATTTGTTGCCATTGTTTTTCTTTCACATAAAAATGGCCTTGGCTGTAAACTTAAATTTTAAAAAAGGAAAAGAAATAGCACATTTGCTGCTGTCTTGCATTTCGTACTGGTTTATTTATGGATTTATTTTTTTTTTTTTTACCTCATAAGTTTAATGGAATTTTTACTGTGACTTTATAGCTGTGTGATTTATAATACATCAAACAAGTCAAATCAATCAGTAAAGGCTTAAAAATCAGCACAGGTTCAGATGGCTCCTTTAAAACAAATCATTACAGCTGTTAGAACTCAAACATACATAACAAGAGCTGACCACTAATGTGAGTTATTTTAAAATCTCATTTTCTTGGTAAGAAATGCTGCCCTTTGTATATAACTTTTTAACGATCTAATAAAACCATCTGCAGGAATAGAGCACAAAACACAGTTCTGCTGTATATATCTGCCAGCAGCTCTTTAAATACTCTGTACTGTTCTTTAAAGGAAACCTACCCCTGTTCTCATTGACATGGAAAGTAAAATCTCTAAATACTCCATACTGTTATTTAAATATCCTTAAATATGCTGCAATATTTTTTTAAAGGAACCCATCCACATTCTCATTGCTTTGGAAGGTTAAACCAGCTTTTTAATTGGCACAACTCTTCCATTAAGTTTAAGAAATAGTTATTCCTATTAAGCTGTAAATATAATCACAATAGGGAAGGTTCTTTCACCTTAAAGATGAGGAAATCTTGGCAGATGGAGAGGTTTGTACACACTGCAGAGGGGAGAGCAGTTTAAACAGGAAGAAAAAAAAATCAGATAATTTTCTACCTTAAGGGTACAACTGCAGGAGTTTGAAACACAAGAACTGAGTTGTGTTATATCCACTTGGTATCAATGGACCCATGAATATTAATTTTCATATTTCTACTAAATTAAACTTTTTCTTGAGCTAGAACTATGTTCTGATTGTTATCAATTTAATGTAATCACCCCATAAGAAATGTCAATTTGAGTAAGCTCCACAATCATCAATATTTGGATGTCCTTGGAAAGGACCCAGCCAAGGTCACCTTGAGAACTAACAGCACTGTATGATAAATAACAAAAAGATAAAAAGCTATGATAAATAGCAAAAAGATCTATTTCAGTCCCTCCAGTACAACAGCTTCACTTAGAAACCCATTAGGAAACAGAAATAACATTTCCTCCAAAGGATTTCTCCCTTCACCTCAAGCAAACATGAATTTGTAACATCCAGAACTCCATTAAGTTTATTTAAAAATCACAGTATTTCCTCACCTTTTTGGTTTTGCTTTCAGTCCAAGGGATTTGTAGATCTGGTGGTTAATCTTTTGCCCCAATTACCTGAATAATCTGAGAGCTGCACCATCACCTGGACATGATTACTCTGAACTTTAGGACAAAGATGTGTTCTGTTGTGCTTGGTTTGATCAGTGTTCAGTGGTGATCCCACAGCTACAGCAGAACATTTACAGGGCAAGTACATAAAACTCCTTTCCATATTTCCTTTCCAGGAAGTTTTCACTATATAATTACATTACAAGTGCTAGAGAATGTGAGAATGTGCCAAGCTATGATGGAAACAAAGTGAATAGACTGAGGGGAGGATTAGCAGCTAGTTATATGAATGCAAATGAAAGTAAAGAACTCTTCCATTTATTCCACTCTTTAAAAAATTAAGAAAAATTTTTAAAAAAAACACTGTACAAACAACAAAAAAATCCTCTGTAATTCAAAGTATATTGAGCATCTTTTTTCTTTGCTTTTTTCCTCCTTTTTCCATGAAATAATTTAATGGAGCAGAGGGGATTACTGCAGTGACTTTCAAGAGCTTTGCAAACTACAGGTTCTCTCACACTGTTCACTAAACAGCAGTGTAGTGCTAAAATCTGCTAAAATCATATTATTTAGGAAGTCACATTTCGTTATAAATGCCCAATCTCCTGTAACTCTTGCTCACCAGAGGGGCAGCACACACACTCTGAGTGCACCTCCCTTTCCACAGACACTTCTGGAATCAATGACATTCCTGATGCCTCCTCTCACCCCTGATAGCCATGATAAGGCCCTGCCATTCTTACTGTGGTTTTTAACTTTCCATTTCTAGATAATGCAACTTTTCTGAAGCCCTTTGTTAAGGCATGAAAGCTTTTAATGCTGGGAGTCCCTTATCATGGCAGGCACGCACACCGACTGAAAAATAAGCATGGAAATTTAAGAGAAGGTTTATTAATAGTTTGGTTTAGCTCATTTTCCCCAAATGCTGTTCATTTCTGTGGATTTTCAGACTGGGCAATAAAAAAAAAAAAGAAGAAAGAAGAACTGAAACTCTAGAAAAACCTGGGGTTGTAGTGAGGGGGGAATAGGTCTCAGCTCTCGGGTGAAAAGCGGCAAAATGAGAGAAAATGAAATCAAGTTGTGCCAAGGGATGTTTAGACTGGATTTTAGGAAGATTCTTCACTGGAAGAAGATCAAACATTGGGACAGGATGCCCAGGGGAGGTGGGGGAGCCACCATTCCTGGAACCATTCCAACGCCAGGAGGATGTGGCACTTGGAGATGGGGTTTAGGGGTGAGCACTGCACTGCTGGGTCAGTGGTTGCACTCACTGATCCTAGAGGGCTTTTCCAACCTCAAAAATTCCATTAGGAACTCCAAATCCACTCAGCTAATTTTCTTAAGAGGTGTTCTTATTTTTAACAAGTGGGGTGAAGTCAAACACTGAGTTAAATGGTGGCTTATAATTAAGAGATTAAGCACTCAATTAACCAAGACACCAAATATTTAAGATGTAAAGAATTTTACTCAAGAAACGGCAGCTACTCTTTTCTGCTCTGTACTTTTTTCTTTTTTCTTTAAACACTCCTGACTAAAAGAAAAGCATTTGTCATGCTGAGGATCCTCTGGACAGGTGTGCAATTGGGCAGAGTGAATTTCACACCATGTGAGGCTTTGGTTATGAAATGCTAATTAACTCAGAACTGAAGACTTCCTTCCTGTGTTGGGTGTGATAACGTGGCAGAGAATCCACAGAGAAAGAGAAATTAATAACATTTTGTGGCATTGGAACCAAGGTGTTCTGCTGGAAAGACCTAAAGAGTGTCTAATCGACAGAGAAAATTAGGAAAGTCTTTTTCAGGCTATTGAAAATCTCTTTCAGACACCCATACATATACACAGGAAAATCCTACAATTCCCTTAGGAAGATGATTCCTGTGAAGTCATCAGAGGCAGTTTTACATAAGGCATCCCCCTGCTCAGTCTCTGAAATCCATTCCTTGCCCTGTGGTGTGGTTCCTTTAGCTCATTCTCAGCACTTTTCCTCATGGCAATCTACA
The DNA here is from genome assembly GCF_028551555.1 of Melozone crissalis. Classification (NCBI taxonomy): domain Eukaryota; kingdom Metazoa; phylum Chordata; class Aves; order Passeriformes; family Passerellidae; genus Melozone; species Melozone crissalis. Next base: position 20,406,242 of record NW_026535846.1, on the reverse strand, counting down.
ACACAAATTACGAGTATTTGTCAAGTTTGCCAGCAAAAATCCACTTGGAAAGAGGCAATGTTTGGAATTCATCAACTTGCCATCTTACTTTGTACTTCTTTGTAATTATTTTCACATTTAGTCTTTGAAGGGGTGTCAGGAATTCATCCTTCCTTTCTCACAGACACAGTCCTGCCCTGTGATTCTATTTAGGATTCTATCTCGAAGATTTTCAAAATCCTGACTGAACATGTCCAAACCTTGACGAAGCAGGTCTTGGTGCCTCAAATCTTTGTCTTGGTTATGTCCTGAACTCGTGAGAGCCACCCCGGTGTCACAGACATCTTTTTATGAAAAACCCTTCCCATAGGATTTTCCCTCCTGAGAAGCTGGGAGGCCTCAGGAACAAAATGTGAACAATGATTATCTGCTGCTGTGGAATGCAACAGGTGCATCTGGGATTGGCTCATGTTGGTTTGTTTGTAATTAATGGCCAATCACAGTCAGCTGGCTTGGACTCTCTGTCTGAGACAGAAGCTTTGTTATCATTCTTTCTGATGCTATTCTTAGCCAGCCTTCTGATGAAACCTTTTCTTCTCTTCTTTTAGTATAGTTTTAATGCAATATATATCATAAAATAATAAATCAGCCTTCTGAAACATGGAGTCAGATCCTCGTCTCTTCCCTCATCCTCAGACCCCTGTGAACACGGTCACAAATACTTATCACCTATGTTAGACAGTAAACTTCTACTCTAAACCAATCTCTAAGTGCCAGGATTGGTTGATGGAGAAGATGGAGGCCAAGAAGAAGAAGGAGAAAGGCTGGACACACGCAGATCCCTCCATCTTGCCTCCTGAACCCCCACACCAAAACCCTAACATCTACTTTTCCACCCCGTGATAACTTCACTATCATTCTACCTAAACTGTTGTGGCTTGCAGATCTTCATATAAGGTTGGTAACTTGCTCCATGGGTCATAATCAAACCCACAGGTGTTCTGGACTCTGTGCCAGGGTCTGTGAGCCCCCTGGCAGGGTCCTGGCTATCCTGGACGGCCAGAGGGATGTCCTGGGTTCCCACAGCCTTGCTGCTGCTTTTGGGGGGGATAAATGGCCTTGCTGCTCATGCTGGGGGGATAAATGCTTTGCCTGGCCATGCCTGAGCCAGACCCAGTGCTGGGAGGGAGGGAGCTGGCAGGGAGCTGAGAGCAGCCAGTGCCAGCTCGTGTCATCCCAGCTGCATTCTGCACCCTGCCCATGTCTGAGCGCCCTGCAAAGAGGAGCCTGGGCAGGGAAAAATCAGCTTAATTGCCTTGGGGTTGCAGACAGCTGTAGATCCCACGGCCCTGACTGATGCTTGGATAAATATTTCATGTTCTCTCACTGGGGAGACAAGGAAATGCATTTCTTTTTCCCCTCAGTAACAGCTTGTTTCATACCAAGTCTGCAGGCTCCTGGGTCTGCCTTGCTTTGTTTTCTCCTGGAGGACACAGGGCTCTGGTGCCCTGATCTAAAGAGGATTTACAGGTAGTGAGGATAATGTTACAACAACAGCACAACTCTCCCAGCCTCATGTTTCCTTCTTTCAGGTCCTAATGCATAATAAAAGATATTTTGTGGTTCTGATCAAAAGCTCAGAGAGTTCCACGCTAAAATCCAGTGACTGCAGGTGAGCCTGACATTTCAAGAATATCTCATGTTATATTTGTCTTTCTGTGTTAGATTAAAGGAGCAGCAGCTCTCTGACCAGAAATACATGCATTGGGAAAACTGGGCCAGAACTGATATATTTAAAATAAAATGTATTTATTATTGTAACATTTTAAATTCAAGCCTTTAAATTATTCATGCCCACCAGAAAACCATCCCAATTCAGCACCTGCAGTCTCCATGTTTTACTGGTGACAGAGAAAGAAAATACCCTTTCTTGTGAAATATTCAGATACTTCAGATGCCTAATAAAAATGCAGGTGTATTATCTCCATGTTACTTATCTTGAAAGGAGGATGATGTTGAGACAATAAACTGTTTAAAAATAAATCCCTTTCTGACAATCCACAAAACAATGGGGAACGTATTCATCTCCATTTGCCTTCCTTACTGGCAGTAAAAACTAATAGACAACATAGTCATCAGAATGATTTTGTAACAATTCCACAGAGGTTTAGCTAATTCTTTTCAAGTCCATTTTATTAGTCAGGAAAAAAAAAATAAGTCAAATCCTGATTTAATAAGTGGTGGATTTGAATAAATTACTCTAGTTCTGTGTTCATTGAACTTTAAACAAATTGTTCCACAAGCCATTGCCAAGCAACTAGAACATATCCTTAGGAAGTTCAACAACACACTTTGATTAAATTGGTAGGGTGAACAAACAGTTTACTGGGAACTTCAGGCTTAGAAAATGAAGATTTACCAAAGTGGAGTTTTCCTCATTAATTCTATCAATCACCTATAAATAGAGGCTTATGCTTAATAAGTTGACAGAATCACATTCTATCTGAAACCATTTTTATGTCTGATAATGTGTTTGCCCAGGATGCTGATGGCATTTTAATGCTGCTGAAATATTGCAAACCTGTCTTTAACTTGAGACAGCTACAAGAATTAAACTCAACCTTTCTAATAAACACATATGTCCTGAAAAACTGTTACTATAATAGCTAAGAAAGACTGGTACCTAAAAAATTACATTTGTGGAAAGAAAAACAACCATAGAATTGCATTAACATGTCTTAGGTTTATTATCTTGGGTCTTTGACCCACTGGAAGATGGATAAGAGAAATGGCTGCACCCTGAGAGTGTCTTCATCAATCAGGATAACAAAATTACCAACAACTCTGGGTATTGAAAACAAAGGTTTAGATATTACTATTTTTAAGAAGAAATTTGGGGAAAATCTCACTGTATTATGTATTTGGAACAACCATCCTAACTCTCTAGAGAAATGAGTTTAGGAGATCTGCAGCTCTACACATATGAAATTATTACAGGCTGATTTACTTAAAGTTTTCATGTTTTGGCTCACAGTTTAGATAGTACAAGAAGTTTATCATAGTAAAGAAGTTTAACATTCCAATTTTCTACCATTTTCTGTTAGGATCTTTACTATTCCTGCAGCTCAATGTCTGGGTTTGAGCGCCAGGCTTGGTTTGGAGGACGTCAGGAACCAACAATCCTTCAGCCCTTCACAGCTACAGAATCCCACATCCAGCAGCAATGTAAAAATTACACTTGCATCAGTTCTCTTAACTCTGGATTTTAAAAAGCTGAACAGTTAAAGCCATTCCACATTACTTTTGGTAACCACAGGATCACAGAAGGGTAAAAAGTTCAAGCTCAATCCAGCAGACCCACTCCATTCTACGAAAATAGCCAATTTAGGGCTATTATGAGAAAATAACTTTCATTAAGCTTTCATCATTTGTAGTCTACTACAGACCATCTCAGCTTTCTAAAATGTCAACATCTAAAAGTATCATCATTCTTCATTATGCTGGAGGGGGGAAAAAAATAGATCAAATGGAAAGGAAGAACTCTCACTTTCAGATAAGCAGAGTGTAATTCCACAGTGAAAATGAGGAGCTAATGCTTTGGCACTTACATGGACTCTAACCATTTATAATAATAGAAGCAAGAAGATACTTGCATTAAAAAGTGTCTATGTTTGATTGCATCTCTCTCCTGCCATCATTCATGGGAGCCTGGACTGGCTGTCACTTTGTTCTGGCCAAGGACCAGCTCATCATTTCTCACCCAGGAATAGCCAGGCAAGGCTTAGGAAAGAGTTTTGAACTCCCTGCATGGCAAACAGAGCCAGTTTGGAGAATTATTGGACTCTGATTTACAACTGGACATGGTTAAACCTGTAAGTTCCATGAAAGATCCCTTCTGCAGGCTCAGTGTTCATGTAATAGTCACTGAATGGCTGAAAACTGCAGTGAAATGTATGAATAAAAGTCAAAACCCAGTGATTGTTTCACGTTGTGTGGGATAAATCACAGCAGTTAAACAGTTGATTCTGCTAAATGAAATGACAAAGAGGAGGAGAGGAAAGGAGGGGGGGGGAACAAACTATTTGGAACAGAAACAACACTGAAGTGATTCCTGCTCAGGGCTCTGTCCTTCCCCTCAGCTTTTTGCAGTCACTGGCCACTGAAATCACTTGTAAGAACAAACTCGCTTAATAAGACTGAGAAAGCCCCAATCTTCCTGAAACTTTTAAAATTAATTCAGCCAACTTTGCACAATGCAGACGAATTTAGAAAGAAGTCAATCACCATTTTTTTTACAAAAGTTTTAAGATCTTACCTCCAAGTATTATTATTTTCATTAGCCACTCAAAGCATCAAAATCTCTCCAAAGATCTTCTAGCATCTAAAATCTGAGTTTACACAAAATTTGAGTCCATCCATTGAGAGTTACTCAAATGCAGAGTGTTTGCTGGTTACATTGTGTGATATACCTCAGCTTCAGATGTATATTGCTGCAATACAGTTCCCTGAAAATAGAGCTTTTTGGAAAATTTTCCACAAGAAATCCTCCACTAAGCTTTAATGCTGTTTGATGCAAGGAGACTTATTTAGGGTATTAAAGATCTGTCTGTTGGAAAGATAACTTCAAATTTCAAACTTTAAGTATTCCTCAAACTCTATAACTAATGCCTCTATTTAAGAAACCCTCAAGATTCCTCCAATTCTGTGACTATTTTGTAAAGCTGAAGGAAAGGTTTAAATATTCACTCAAGTGCCAATCACAAATCCAGGCTGATCCAGCCAGGAAATGCATTTTCTAAAACAGTTTCCCTTCAGTTATCCTGGAGATGAAGCTCTCAGCCCAGGGCTTCAGCTGCTGGGGATCCCAGGCTTAGCTTGGATGCAGCCTGGCCAGGTAACCCTGGCTCAGGTTTCTGAGCAAATTGAGGAGTTTTAGGAAGAAAGTGGGAAAAAAGAAGCTGGAGTCAAGAAAAGAAGAGAAAAGAGAAATTGAGGAGTTTTTAGGAAGAAAGTGGGATAAAGAAAGCTGGAGTCAGGAAAAGAAGAGAAAAGTGAGATGGTGATTATTTAAGGGTAGAAGCCCTTCCCTATCCAGCTGCTGGCTGGCCACGAAAGCCTCATCACTCAGACTGAGGATATTTTTTGAGATTCATCAAAGTCTTCTGGAAAAAAATGTTAATTACAGGTAAAAATGTGGAAACTCAAGACAATTCTCTGCCATCTGCTCTGTAAAATTCAGAATAAGAAGTAGCTTTTCAGAGTATTTTATATTTTAGCTTGATTAGGCTAAAGAGCATCTTCAAAAGTTTTTGCAATGGGGGATGACTTGGACACTGAAGAGAAAGCTGGGTTTCCATAGTGAGTGGCCAAAGAAGACTATCACAGAATGACCTCCTTTCCTAACTGGGATCTGAACATGGAGCTTTATTAATTACATTTACATTTTAAGGTAATGTTTTCTGCAGACATTTGGAAACAAGCATAGAGGAAAATACTTTCAGGCTGCTTTAGGTCTTTGGGCTTCAGATTTCCCTAACTCACCAGTCAAATTCAATTTAGGGATATTGTCAATCCTGGATGGGAAGCTCACATTTGCTCACATAATTTCATTTAAAAATTAACCCATTTTATATTATTTTAAGATGTTATTCTGCCACTACATTGAACCTACATCTTACCCTACAGCACAGGGAGTTTCCTTGACAAATAAATGCTACCAATTATTTTGCTATGCGCTGTGTTTGCAGGAATACTGCAAAATCTTGTCCTCTAATCTGAATTGTCATCACCCATGGAAGGTTTTATCTTGAAGCATTAAACACTAAGAGTGCAAGACAGAAATGTTTCACTTCTGCTCCTCTCTGCTGGTGAGATGAGCAATCAGCAGAGCTGCAAACACATTCCTGTTCTGGCATTCTGGAGGGGAAAATGGCCATTTCTCAGCCAGGGAAAAGCATATGCATTTGTTTAGCTTTTTGTCTGTTAACAAAGAACATTAATTATAAAATCTCTCACCAGTTCATTTAATCAAATGCAATCTGGTCTCTGATCACTTGAACGCATAATCAGCCTCACCCTTCTGCCTGCTTGAGAATTATTGATTTTGTCTCTCAAGCCCAGCAGAGGTCTAGGTGATGCAAATAATAATTACCAGAGCTAATGCGATTATTGCATGTGAACTGATTACTATAATTAGGATGTGTTTGTTTGTATTAAAAGGAAAAGTAAATTGCCTTGCAGTTTTAAGGAAAAAAACAATAACAACAAATCTGTAGTTGCAATTATACAATCCTATATAGGAAAAAAACAATAACAACAAATCTGTAGTTGCAATTATACAATCCTATATTAAATTATGGCAAGAAATCTACTGTCTGCACAAAGTTAAAATATTCCTTTCTAAAGCAGTTATATTCAGTAACATGCTGTTAGGAATAAAATATCCAAGAAAGAGAAGAAAATATTCTATATACACCTCCCCCATGAATGATGATACTGAATGAGATATCTTTCTAAATTACTGACATAAATAATTTTCCTCTTCTATTCCAGCAGATATTATTTTTTAAACCACTCCTTGTGCATACTCTGTTTTAATGTCTTGGATAAAGCCCAAGCATCTTCAGTTGTGCTACACCTTGCTATTCAGAGAGAGCCGTGGGATATTTTCAGATGTTACTACTGAAGGATCAGCACCAAGAATCTGAATGATGAAGTTTTGCGCAACACATTACACTGAGAATGGAATGGGACATAAAAGAGATTTGCTTGGGACACACTCCCACACGTGCCCGGAGGATAAACCAGCGTCCCACAAGCATTTTATACACCGGCTTTTACAATCCCCTGCAATTCATCAAACAACAAACTCAGCAGAGAGCCGTGAAAAATGGCAATAGGAAAGGAGATTTCATTGCACTCTGCACTGCTCATTTTGGACGCAGGAGCACTCCCACAGCCAGGGAAAGCGCCCTCAATCACCAAGGGTTGGACGTGGCCAAGTGAGCGATGGCTGCAAGGGGCTGACAGATGTGCTCAGCCCTGGGTGTGTTCCCCAGCCTCACAGAAGAACAGCAATTCTTTCATTTTAATTTAATACAAAGCACTGCAAGAATCTGTGCTGTTGTATTAAGCTGTTCCTGTGTGTGCTCAAGAGGTTTCAAACCGGAGAGAATGGAAGTGAGGGGGGACAGCAAGAGAGAGAAAGCTCAGGCAGGGCTGGAGATCTGCAAAGTGATGACAAAGCTGCTTCCTTTCTCCCACCATGCCTTTATCTCCTCAGATTATAGGTTAGCTGGAGAATGGCCTTTCTTTGGCTTGCTTTGCATGTCTATAGTGTCTGCTATAATTAAACACTTATTCAGAGCTTCTCAATGCCTCTGCGATACTGATAATATGCAATCATAAATAAATTATAATGAATTTTTTAAAAATTGCATCAAAATAGGAATTGAAAATTAGGTTTTTTGGTGTCTTTTTTTTTTTAACTGTGCCATTGACTGAGTTTTCAAGCACAGCAACAAGAGCTAGAGGATAAAACTGTGTACCAAAACAAGTGGAGCTGTTCCAGTCCTTGAATTTTTAATGGTCATCTCTATAAGTGATTAGCAGGAAACATTAGGAAAAAAACAATGAAATATTAACATACTTCTAATATTATTAGAGAATCACCAAATGTTTCCAAATAACTGAAGATATTGACTGAATAATATAGCAAGGACATAAATCTCCTAGGATCTTAGACTTTCTGTTTGACTTCACAGCCTAAGTTCTACTTTTAGAGGACAGAGCACTTCAACCAAAGAGTTTTTTCCTCCCCACAGAAAACTTTAGTCTAGAAAATTTACTACTTTCTCTATTGTCAGAGAAGGGGAAGAAGGGTGAAATTATGTCTAAGAGGAAAGCAGACTAAAAATTATGAAGATTCCACTCAAGTTTAGGGGCTGTTCTCCACCCTCAGCACAGGAACAGAACATTGCAACTCCTGTAAAGAATGGAGAGGTTGTTCTTGAAGAAAATGACTCTTAATTTGCTCACTCATGACTGTGAAGTTTCTCTATAGCTTTGGATGAAGTTATATTATTGTTTCCATTATAGTCTTACATCTCTAAATCAATATACAAGAAAGAATCATCATTTCCTCCTCCTCTTCTTTCTTGTCTAGCTATTCCCCTGTACAAAAGACAAGATGTATGATCTTACAGGAAAACATATTTTTTTTAAGTGGAAAGGTGATTAACCTAAAGGAGGAAGGGAAATATGAAGACAGTAAGGAAAAAAATATCCAGGCAACAGCTGCAAATTTTCTGGGAAAAATATTCCCATTTTCTAAGAATCTATTTGTTGCATGTCTGTTTAATACAGCTGATAGCAGAGAGCAGGGACTAAAGCAGAAAGCTTGTTCTTTTTTTATAAACTAAATGTTGGAAAATAAAGTGTACATATTAAAATCTAACACTGTACTCCAAAGGGAATTACAAGCACATGCCATAGCCCTCTTGTCAAAGGAATATAAGCAAACATAATTAGCTGAACGATGTTTTCATTGTACGTTTTGTCAGGAAGTCATTAAAGCTGTTTTCACAATAATACATTCAGATCTATGGAAAACTCAGCTCTCCCAACTCATTACCACTGCAGTTGACAGGGCTGCATGTTTGGGATATTCATTACCTTTAATGAACACAGGGATCTCCAGCTCTGATTTACACATCCTACCCTGCACGGGATCCCTTCCCTTTCCAGGGGAAATGTTCATCTACACTCTTCAACTCCATGGGGTAAAAACAGCAGTTTTACAATTTCAAATATGTGTCCAGATATCAGAAAGAAAAATTGTTTTGAAGTTTGGGTCTATTTTATCATATTTATATTTGCAGAAGCATCTAAAGCACATACCTGACCACAGACCAACTCAAAAGCTTATCTAGGAAACTGTAGAGAAGGTAAATCATAAGAAAGAGAAGATAATACTTGAATTAAAAGTTCAGGTGTATTCTTTGATACATAAGAAGCAGGTACTGAGTCAGGCTATGTACATTCACCTTAATTAACAGCAACCTGACCCAGCCAGGGCTGTTCCCGTGTCTGATTCAGGCACAAGCACGATCTCAGTAGGTTCAGTCCATCAGGAAAAGGCACTGTGCAGAACCTCTGCTCAAAACCTTGAGAGTGTTCTTCCTCAATCATATCCTTATCTGCCTCAGGTTCCATTTTCCTGCAGCCCTCAGTGGTATTTTTGTGTTGGGGTGCTCCTAGCAGTGCCCACACCTGAGCACACAAAATTGGAGGCAGTGATGCCTGGAGCAGAGGCTGGGCAGAATTAATGAATAAAGTGGGGGTTTATTAAAAGGCCTTCAAAGGATCCACCTTGGGCAGTGCAAGAGCCTGGCCAGGGCTACACCCAAGATGGACAATGGGTCGTGAGTTTTCACCCTTTTATAAATTTTGGTCCATTTCCATATTGGAAATTGTCTTTAATTGTCCAATTCCAAGTTGTGCAGTCCCACCCTCCCGGTTTGCTCCCCTCCATTGCCTGCTCTTTGCACTTTCTGGGCTGAATCTGCCATGGTGTCCTTGGTTTTGGGGCTGGAAAAGGATGGTTGTGTCTGCCTGAGCTGTGAGGAGAGCTGCTGGCACTGTGTGTGGAGTTCAGAGTTATAAACCAATGCAGTAGAGACGCTGGGAAATAAGAAAGTTAAACTTAAACCATCAGAGCAGCCAATGTCTTGGAGAGCAGAGCTGGTTCCCCACCTCTGAGCAGGAATTGCTGCCTTCAAATGGATCTGCAGCATGGAAATAAACATTTTCTAAATGGCATGGCTGTCCAGCAAAAACTAAAAAGATCACCTTGACTGTTTTGTAGTTCTTTACATTATATTGAGGGTTAGCTGAATTCAGACTTAGGACAACTTCATACTCTCATAGAAGGGGTCAACGTTCTAAGACCAAAGTAATTTTGAAATTACTGGAATGCTGTGGGGACAGAAGAAAAAACTTATAGTGGCAATCCTAGCTATGAAAAGATCACCTCATAAATCTTTCTTCTTAGTAGCTTTTAGTAGAAGCCTATAAATTAGAACAAAAGCAAAACCAAACATAAGTCCATTTTTCTCTCAATTCCCTCCTTAAACAGAATACTGCCTTGGAGAATGAAATAATAAGTGATATACATAACTTTATAATCCTCTAACTGTGATCCATATCCCTCCCTCTGGTCAGATACTTAAATAAAATGTGAAAAGGAATCACTTCTTAAAGAAGATGCATTTTTCCCAGCTGCCACATACCTCCAAAGTTGATTTTGCAGCAGTAATGAATGATCTCCTTAGGGCTATCCATTTATTTACATAAACCAGTCACGTCTCACAGCCTGTGCAAAGGAGGTCTCCTAAAAGTTCCTTTCCCAAGACAATACTCACTGAGCAACGGTGATTTAGTGATGGTTAACATTCCACAGACAAGCTGATATTTCTCTCTCTCTACAAGGCCTGAATTTCTTCCACAGGTGGGACAAAACTCAATTCTTGCTTCCATTGTCATGAGCCCAGCACTGTCCCTGCTCTGCATTCCAGCCCCTGCAGCTGCCCAGGGGTGGCTGCGTCTGCCAGCCCACAGATAAGTGATGTTTGTCAGCTGAAGGAGATCCCAGAGGCATTTCCCACCATGTTCCTCTCTCATCCATTTCTTTGAAATGTTTCGGTTCATATTTTTACAATCTTTTTTCCCCCCCTCGTTGAAATTTTAACAATTAAAGAGATTTATCCACTAAATAGAAATGAAAATACAAGTTTTGGACCTGCACAAAGATGTTTAAAAGAAGTCAGGCTCAAAAATCTTCAAATGTATTTGAATTTATTTACTCTGTCCAGAAACCCACTTAACTAAATGCTTCTTTTTGTATATTTTAAAAGCAAAGCTCAGAAAATTCTTAAGTCTGTGTTTATTTCAGGATTAGTGGGTTAGCATGTTAGATAGAAACAACTCACAAATGTTTACAGTCCCTACTAGCAGAGAATGCACTATTACAAGAATTTCTGAAATTTCTGCTTGCAACTGTATAAAAGAATAATAAAATGCAAACAGGCACTAATACACTAAATATAATGAGTTTGAACTTCCTGGATCACTTCAAGATTCTTTTCTTCATCTTTTTTTTTTCCCCATCATAGTTTTAAATCCTCTTTAGTTTATTTCCAGATTAAATGTTTTTATAAAAATCTCACCATCTGCAACTCTCATCTCCAGAAAGGAAGCTAAATATGTTTATAAAAGCAGGATTACTTCTGAGGATTTGGAAAGGAATTGAATACATAGAAAATTAGGGAGAGATGTACCTGTCCCAGGGGAAAAAAAAGGAAAAATTTCTTTAATATTCTTGTTTATTGAACTCAAACCTATTTCTAACTGGGGAGATTAAAAACTGATTTTCAGCACCATTGGAACTGCAGGATGCAAAGAAAAAAAAGAAGGAAAACCAGGAGCACTTTATATCTGGTTTTGCTCTGTAGGGAATAAATTATAGGCACCAGGGTGACTGAGTATGAGACAAAATGAATCATGGAAAGAAGAGGACATATAATAAACACTAAAATAAAAGTACCATGCATTGCATTTGTACAGATTTAGGGTTCAGGTTCCCAGTTATTAAGATTTTATTTCCCTGTACAATGACAGCTCAGGAAACCTGTCAGCTCGGTTGGGCTGGACTGCCCAGAGCTGCAAACTGTGGCTTTGTTTTAAACCATTGCACAAGGGAAGCTGACTAAAGCAGATGGCAAAAATGCTGCACTGGTTTTGGCTGGAGAGGCTGGGAAGTGAGGGATGGGCACAGAAATGTGGGAAAGAGCACAGGAGGGGATTCTCCTGATGCAAACCAGCTCTGAAAGGACAAACTGGTGAAACTGCACCCACCGACCAGGAATTCATCCAGACCAGGAGAAACTGCTCCTCAGGGGCTCTGCAGCCACCAAGAACCTCCACTTGTTACACCAAAATCACATTCTTGTGCTTGGGCCACGTGTGTGATTACCTTTGCTGACTGGTTTGGCAGCTTCCCTAATCAGGGAAAAATTGCTTTACAATTTAAAGGTCCATCAAGAAGAAAATATCCAGATCTGACATACCCAGGCTACTGCAAGATCCACTGGCAGATTTCTCATAAAAATCTAACAGATTTCTTTCTTTCCTTTTCTTTTTTCAAATGTCCCAAAATAATTTACGAGCTCATGTATGACATTGTGTAGGTCAAAAAGTCCGAGCCACTGATTTCAGGAATACAATGGAATTTACATTAGCTCTTGAACCAATATAAGACCTTATGTTTCTCCTCTACTACAAACCAAAATATCCTAGAAATAATTAAGGTGGTTTGTTTCTAAATTCATCAAATGAAATCTCAGAACAGCAGAGAACATGACAAAAGTCACTTATAAGGATAATGTATCATTTTTAAGACAAGTTACTCAAGGTTAGGCAATTTGCTTTAAAGAAAGAGCTGCATTATGACAGGGACAAAGCTCTCATTGTATGGTCATCAGTACAAAATATTCACTACCTCAACTTCAGTGAACATTTCATCTTGCAGACTAAATTCATTATCCTTAGAACTGGCCAGTCCTCTTGGTCTGACCTCCTGTTCTTTTCCTTTAGAGCCCTGCTCACCTGGGGGAGAAGTGAGAGCTGAGTGACTTCACTCCAACTGCTCCTTTTCAACCTCCTTTTTCTTCTCCCAGAGCTTTTTTTCCAGCTGACAGGCTGTCTCCTTTAAAAGCACAAGTTCCATGTCCTTCCCAACTTCACAAATGTCCAAGAACAACCGAGTGAGTCGGTGTAATTGAATTACTTTGTTTTTTTCTGTATGTTTTTTTTTTCTGTAAGTATGTTAAGTTGCAAGCCTTTGTTTTGCTATTATAACCCCGGGCTACAGTAAATGAATTCTCTGCTACCTTTGAAGGGAGAGATGAAGTAAAATTCCCCAAGTGCAAAATCAAACAGAGAAGAAAGCCTCTTCTGGTTTGCTTGAAATATACATCTTGTCCTGCTTTGCCTTTAATGTTCTCTTTTATGATAAGAATCAGTGAAGGGCAGGTAAAGGTGTTTTTCATCCTTCCTCTCCTACAACCACCAGTTTATTACAAAAAACCATATTGACTGCAAACCATTGTACCTCCCATTAATCCACTTGTTTACGTCAGATCAATCCACTTATTTATGTGTCAGATCAGACAAAAGTCGGGTTTCTTCTTTGACTTCCCACACTCTACTAACATTTTAACACATTTTTGAGCATCCCTATGAAGCAGGAGCCTCCTGTGGTTATTTTGTTGATTCTGGGTTCGTTTTTTCTTCAGCTGCACAGCCTGGCTGGCACTGGGTTGAAACTAATGAAGAATGATTTTGAAATTGCCAATGTCTCATTATTTAAGACAATCACTTAAGACCAAACCAGGTCTCTGCTCTCATTTTGCAGCTCCAACCACTTAGACTGCTCTGACATGTGGAAACATTTGCAAATGCCCACAGGCATCCAGAGAGTTCCTCCCCAGATCAAACTAAATCTCAGGCAACAAAACAGCTCTTTTTTAATAGCAGCCACTCTCTAATCAATCCTGAACACCCCCACACCATCAGAGCTCCCTCCACAGCCCATCTGGAAAAAATAAGAACATATATTCCTTTAGGTTATAATAAGAGATCTGATAACTTCCAAGCTAGGAGGTGAAGTTCACTTATTAAGGAAGTGAATTTCAATGCTTCAAAACTCAGAACCAGATTTTAGTTCTATTTTTTTTTTTAAATAGGAAGCCTATTTTTTTGCTTTTGTTCAGAAAACAAATGTTATTGTTTACACTTGCAAATCTCTGTGTGAGAATCCAGTGCACCTGAAACAAGCAATGTTTGGAGCCTTAGCAAAGGCCTTTAAGGATATCTGGGCTGCTGTGAGATGAATCTGAATGGTTTTAGAACAACTGAGAATCTGAGTGGATCATAGACAATGACCTGGGAAATGCCTTAACTTCATAAAACATGAAGTTTTCCCATCCTGGGAGAATGACACAATGGTGCTGTGCTAATGAAGGCAATTAGAAGGCATAAATAGAAACAGTAACCATTAATTAGAGAAAAATAAAAAGTCAAAATATATATAAATGAGTAGAGTCTCACAGTGTTAAACTGTGCAGATTACACATCAGAAGTGCTACAAACCAGTATCCACCACAAGCAATAACTTGTGATTTTCCAATCTTTGCAATATTGAAGATATTTATATTTTCTATGAATCAGAAGCTTTGATTTACTCTATCTAGAAGCCCACTCAACTAAATTGTATTTTTTTTTTTGCATACTTTAAAAGCAAAGCTCAAAAAATTCTTGTTCCGTTTTGAGCTCAGTATCCGACATTATGCTCAAAAACAATTATGTTAGTTATTATATAAACAATTATATTCACAAGAGTTAGCCTTCCTATCATTTTAGAGTTTTTTAAAGAAAATAGGAAAATAATCTCAGGGTGTAGAAAGCCTGAAAGTTGTCTCAGGGCAATGCAAAGGGGACTGAAAGGCTGAAGGTTGACTCTTTCCCACTTTGAAAAGTGTTTTGTGAAATTCCCACCAGCCTGGCTGCTGGTACAAGCAAGATGCTGCTGTTTGTAGGTGGAGACAGAAGAGTTTCAACTGAGAATTGTTAATTAAAACCAAACAACTAACTGCAAATAGTAACTTGCTATTGATTTCAATGTGAATATAATTGTTTATATAAGAGCACAGATGAGTATAAGCTCTAAAATGATTGTGTTCAATAAAACACTGGTCTACAGCAATAAACTTGTTATATACTTATTGATTATTGATACTTTCTCTCACTGTACAGAGCAGACATTCTTCCTAAGTGAACATTTTCATTATTCAGTGTCCAAAAATATGTATTAAATAAATGTAACTGCAAGAAGTATTCAACAGTTTGGCTGTTATCTGTGGATTGACACAAAGTCATCAAAATTCCTGCAAACAGTCTATTTATTTATAGAAACGTCAAGAGCTTCCTAAAAACTGTAGTCAGGCAAAATTAGTATTGCAAATTACATTAATTAGAGTTCTATCAAGCTATATTAGCCAGTATAATTTATTTTCATATTAGAAAGCTTTAAATGGGCGCACCAACACTAATTAAAAATGTACAGAAATCCTTTTTTATCACCAGGCTGCCTGCCTTGTTTACATTATATATTAAAGGGAAATTATTTCCTTATTTTGAGGGTGGGCAGGCCCTGGATCCCTGGCAGTGCCCAAGGCCAGGATGGACATTGGGGTTTGAATTATTGTTGTCCCAGGCACCCTGGGACAGGGGAAAGGGTCCCTGCCATGGCAGGGGATGGAAATAAAAGATCTGTGAGGTTCCTTCCAACCCAAACCATTTCTATGATTTGTTCTGAAAAAGAAAGAGAGAGGACAGACATGCATTTTATAGAGGCACCCAAGCATTCCTAGGACTCGAAATATTCAGATAAAAACAATCTGCAGCGTACAAAGCAATGCTGGAAATGCTCTGTGGTTGTTATTCCCTAATTTCTTGCTCTCTCAGACAAGCATGCTTTTCAGCTCTTATGTTTATAGAATGCGTTTGGTTTTTTTTTTTCATGTTCCATATGTAGATTTATTTGGGAAAGAGTCTAGTGTTGACACAAAGCAACGTTCTTGCATGTTTCATAAACTCCAGGATAAAAAGCAATTATCATTTCTATTTCAGCTTTTCTCATTAGTCAGTGTTGAGTGCAGCCACACACACAGATGCAGAATCTCAGAAGTACAAAGATTTGTGTACTTTCACAAATCATTTTCACCCCATCTCATTAGTGCACACTGTGATTTGTTTCTGTATATGTTGATTATGAAGAAAGGGTTTATTTGTATTTTGTTTTCATTCAGTTTTTTAGATCTGTACCAGGACTGTGACAGAACACCCCAAAAGCACATTTCAGAAGACAAACACGATTTGTGTTTGTTTTTATGGTGATGTAAAAACACTTCAAGGTGGACAAATGTTAAAATGCCTTCTGCCAAAATCAACAACCCTCAAACTTAGCAAATTGTGCCTGTGTGTTTGATCAGCTTGTGGGAAGGAAGAGTGATTATAAATAAAGAAAGGAAAAAGATTTTTCCCACTTCTGAATACTGTGGAAGACTCTTACATATTAATTACATCATGTCTTTCTATTGATCACTTTCTGTAAATTCAGATCTCAATATAGGAATTTATTTTAAGATCCTGGGAACATTTGATCACAGATACCTGGGGTTTTCCTCTCCAGAACAAATAATATATATTTGCATGAGGATATATTTGCATTAAAGTATCACTGAGAAGAATGAAGCCCAAAACAGGACAAGCAAAACACATCAAGCAAACCAAACCCCAAACTTTCCTTGATGAGATGTTGGCTTGTAAAAAGTGCAAAAACTCCCTGACAAACCAGTCCCTGCTGGATAAATCACTGCAAGGGCAGCAGGGCTGCAGTACAGATTGCAAAACTCAGGCCTCATTGCTTTGAAGTGTTCAATCCATCCTGTTTCAAGAAGTTTTAATCATTTTCTTGTTTAGTCTTGCTGACAAGGATGGATGTGGGGACACTCCCATGTGTGGAAACACAGAACTCAGCCTCCACCTTTTCCTCTGAAATACAGGAGTTGTTTAAATTAATGGATTGTCACCAGTGGTCACCTTTCTGGTCCCAAAAGAATGAAGAGCTGGAAAAAAATAGAAAATCCATTTGACCATCCATCCATGAAGGGAGAGGTTAATACTGGTCTGTTCAAGGTAAGTAAGTTATGGATATCTAACCACAGATTAATAAAAAATTTGAGGTGATTTCCTCAGAACAATTACTGTTTTTCATTACCCTCCATATATCAAGTTCAACTATATTTAGTAGTGAAACCAGGACCACTGTCTGCAATTCTTGCCAAGCTGGAGAAGTGTCAGGAAAATTTCAGCCCTGCTGCTACAATAGAAACTTCCCAAATATATTTTAAAAATAAGATTAATAAACAGATACTTGGATTTTATTTTCCTTTTCTTAGGATGTATCTTGTCTAGGATGGCACAAATGTTTTCATCTCAGAAATGGACACAGATGAAACCACAAAGACTTTCTTTCCATGCCTGAGGAAAAGCCATCCTACAGATATTGGCACTGTGAGTGCTTTCACCTGATTGCAGCAGGAATTCTGCACAGAATCCATGGAAAAGGGCACTTTGCTGCCTGCCAGATGCTTTTTGTTCCAGGGGCTTTTTCTGTGAGTTTTGTGATCCTCCCTCCCAAATCTGGAGTGTCAGTGTCAGTCCTGCAGACTCGCAGGAAAAACTCAAACCACAGCTGGATCCTCCTGTTCCTGGACAGTGAAGATTGTCCTGAATACAGAACCAAAACAGCTCCAAAATCAGAGAAACTCTCCAAGGAGTGTCCCCATCTCTCTCTCTGCTGCCAACCTACACAAGGCAGTGACTGCAGCAAAGTTATTTAATGAAACTCATTAAATTCTCTCAAATTGCCATTAAACCCTCTCCATAAACCACAGAACTCTTTGCAGTCCTGTCCCACACTGACAATGTCCCACAAGGACATTGATCTGATGTTGGGATCCCTAATTGTGCTATTGGTGCTCTGATCCCAAATCTGAGCTGTGAATATTCAGAGCAAGAACAAATCTGGAGATTTCACACCTCAAGTCAGATATTTGAAAAGCATGTCAAGTGACACCCAAACATCCACCCCAGATCCATCTGGGTGTCAGGTAATATCAATCTAAATATTAAAGATGCTTTGACTCCTTGACCACAGACTGTAGCTGTAATTTTCTGGCAGTTGAGCATGAAACACCTTCTAAAGCACTTACAGATATTTCAATACTGAGTGCAAGGCCGGCTCCACTCATCAAAAATATGCAAGGGACTTGAAAAAAAACAACAAAAAGAGCATAATCAAAGGTAAGGAAGGTTTTGTGTTTCAGGGACAGAAAACAAACTCTGCTCCTGTCAGAAGAGCAGACTTTGGGTGTACAACACGACTCCTTCACACTGAGTGGCACAGAGGAGGCAAAGGTTGACTCTTCACTGTGCTTTCCTTGTACTGGAATAGAGTAGAAGAACTGATGAGAGACATCAAGGAAAACTAGCAAGAAAGAAGTAAAAAAAACCCAAAAAAACCCAATAACAACAAAAGTTACTTTTTCACCCTGTAGTTAAACCAGGGAATTCATTGGTGCAGAAGGCTATGAAGGCTGAGGGCTGACAAGAAGCTGGACTAATTTGTAAAGGTAAAATATAATATCTGAATCTAAAATAATCAAAGGTACAGCCAAGACACAGACTATCACAGGCTGACAATAATTGCTTCTACTTTTCACACTTTTTGTCTTCTCTAGAAAAAAAGATGCTCATCCAGAAAAAAAAAAAAAAAACAAAAAAAAACATGAGAGAAGCCAAACAAGTTCAGACTGGAAGTTTTTAACTTGTAGTTTGCAGTGCCTGGAATACACCAGCTAGAGCTGATTTACAGCTTCCTTTCCCACTATTAATCAGTCTGGTTTTCAGACCCAAACAGTTGGTGACAAATATGTGCTGGGGGTGTGTGGGGTGGGGGGTGAGAAACACTGAGTTATTCAAAGAACCATGACTTTTTACATGCCATAACTAATGGTGGTTAACAAAATCTCTTCATTGAAGAGGCAGCTCATTACCAAGGTTTTGTTTTTCTGGCTTAATTGTATATCATACCACAGTAGCTTATTTTTTTTTTTAATATATTATTATACAGTAAAAAAACACAAGAATTTCCTTCTCTCTGCCCATCATCCTGCAGGAGTGTTGGGAGTTCTTTGTCCTCTGCCTACAACAATTCCTCATTTAGCTGCACTCTAGAGAAAATGAAGTGTCATTACATGTTTTCTATCTACAAGGAAGTTTATAGGTGCTAAATTTACATTATCACATAGTCATATCCAAAGTGCTGCTTTGGGAGCGAGGACAACGTTTTATTCTTCACTCGGGGATGTTTTCCTGATTTAAAGCACTGAGTAAATGATGAATTCTCTTGCTCAGACACAGGTAACACAACCATGCCACAGGCAATCAGTTTTGGAAAACAAATGGTTGAAGGAGGCAGCTCCTTTTCATGAGAGAGTATCTTCAGATATAAAACATTATTTCAGGAACAACCAAACAATTGAAAATATCAAAAAGCTTGGGATGCAAACCTTGGCACACAGCTGAAAGAACAGAGTGATTCTGTGTGAGAGCAGCACACACAGAGCTGCCATGGACAGGAGCTGGGATGGGCAAAGGCAGAAAAGAGACAAGAATTGGAACATTCAATAAAAATGCACTTGGGGCTTGTCTGCACTGCCTGCCAAGCCTTTGATACAGATGTGTCAGTCCTCCTGAGCTAAAACTGCCCCAAAGCCAAAATCCAGGAGAAGTTTAGAGCAGATCTACCAAAAACTTGTGTGCATTCCTCAACCTGGCATTTGCTCATGTGCTGGATACCTCGTGGCAAAAAAACCCTTTTTTATGGAACAAATTTTCTTTTTTTTTCTGTCCGCCCTTCAGCAAAACAAACCATTGGAAGTGAGTGAATGCAGAGCCAAATGGCAAAGCAGATTGGGATTTTATCACCAAATGGTGTTCCAAGCACAGACTAATTAGGAGATGAAATGGGCCAACAAAGCAAGCAATTAATGGCTGTGGATCCCAGAGTGGGAGAGACAACAGCTCTGCAGGGCTGCAGTGAGAGACGTTCGGCATTTAGCTCTGCAGAAACCCACTCCTCCTCAGCGACAAATGAAGTGAACAGGGGATGAGGGGATGGCATCTTCAAACTGAAGCATCCAAGTTTGGATTCCAAGTTTACGATGAGTCAAAAGCCCTTTGGTGTGTTGATACCAGCTCTTGGAAAAGAGTTAACCCCTGTCCCACAGATTACTGTGCTGATCTTGGACACTCAGCATTTACTCATTTACCTCAAAGTTTGGGTCTGAGCCTTCAATATATCCTACATAATTCAAAATCTGGCATATTCTTAAAAAAAACAAACAAATTCTAAAAAAAACAAACAAACAAAACAAGCCCAAAAAACCACACCAAACAACAAAAACGAAATTATTTGTGGAATGGATTTGACTTCAGGAGTTGAGACAAGGCAGTGGAATATGGACATTTCAGCAGGAAGGATCCAAACCATAGATTTATCAGCCATTTCCTGGTTTTCCATCTTCCTCAAAATTCAGAACAAGTCCCATCTCAGAGAGAATTATTCCCAGACATGCTCCCATTCAGGCTCACAAAAGAGAGGCATGAGAGACCACGAGATACCAAAGCTATTTCATCTGCAGTGTTCTCTCAGGGTGCTTTCTGAATATTACTGAATATTACTGACTCCCATAATGGTGCCTGTTGGATTTTAAAAGGATAATACCTAAACCAAATAATCAATTAAATTTGCAGTTAATAATTTTTAACACCAATAATCCAGCCCTAGCTGTTGAAATAGGTCTCCTCTGGAGTGGCACTCTCAGAAAAAGCAAATCTCACAGTGGAATGATGACACGCATTCATAATTCAGGTTATGTTAAAAGTGACAGAGATGATTTAGGGAGAGCAAAAAACTCCCAACACTCCTGAAAAATTTTATTTCCCTCGAGCGTCAGCGCTCATCCTGCATTCTCAGGGACAAATTACCATCACTCTGCCCATTAATGCAGACACTGGAGCACAGGCTGCCCGCACACAAATCACAGCAGGCATTGCAGGGTGGCAAACTGGGTTTTACTGGGCTTCTGGACCCTGATTAATGCATGGCTGATGTTCAATTTTACACAAGCACACTGCCAAACACGAGAATTTGCAGACAGGTAAGTTTTACAAAACCCAGCAAGTGAAACACTGCCTCAATTTTCGCTGTTTGGCTGGCCAAAATATCAAAATAATATCAAAATATCAGAATATCCCCAGCCTGGGTCACTGCGTTCAGACTGCAGTGTGTTGCTCTTTCAAATACATCTCAAACTCTGTTTCTAGAGCTCATGTGAATATTCCGTGTGATTCTCTCAATAAATATTATTTAAAGGCTCTGCTAGCTTTGCAAAGCACTTCATTGCTGTTAAGCCCTGCTAAATGCTCAGCCCCAGTGAATGAGGCTGATAATTATTTCAGTGATTTAAGTGATTAACATGGTAAAGTTAACTCTGAAGGCATTTCCTAATAAAACTAAGTACCCTCGTGACAGTTTTTCCAGCATTCCCCATTTCATTTAAATGACTTCAATTTCATATACTTCCCCAGGATTCTACATACAATGTCACTTTAAAGAGACACAGAATTTCTTACATTACAGAGACCTCAATACTACTGGTGCACAAAATACTTATGAGTTTGTTTGGGGTTTTTTTTTGCAATTGACAATTCTGTCCTTTTATTCAACACCTAAAAACCTTGATAAGTTATTATTTCATGTCTGGGTGTACTTGAAATCCTCTGATTTGTATTGATTACTGTAGTAAGTATATTGAACAATTATAAAAAAATCTTCAATATTTCCATTGCTACTTCAGGGGAAAAAATATATATATAATCATTAAACCTGATGCAAACTTACTTTTTTCCCCCTAAAAATAATATTTCTCTGCAAATGTGTGCTAAGTTTCAGGTTTCACTCAAAAACTATGTCATATAACCAAAGATTCTTCCCACAATTGAGAAATGAAATGAAATCTTCAAGGTTAAATAAAAGCTTCCTTAGCAAGTAATAATCCAAGTGAGTTATTCATGGAAGTTTTATAAATATTCTACACAAAAGGAAAAACAAGACTTACAGGAAAGTGCAATGAAAGAAACCATTTATCAAAGTTCTTGAGTTTTGTGATCCAAGGAAATTTAATTTTCTTTTGATTAAGTAGTGGGATTTTTCATGCAAGGTAAAAAATTAAGTGAGAAAGGCTGAGAATAAGCAAGCATAGCCATCCTGAGAATCTGTAGGAGAAGTAGTCAAATTACAGAAAGAATTTAAAATCATGATTATTAAAAAAAAAATCAGCATTCACCACAGCTTCCAATATCCACTAATAAAAAATTGACTCAAGAAAAATGGTAAATCAGCTTCCTGTCAGATTGTCACAGAAAGAAAAGTGACTTAATTTAACTCAGAGCTCAGTTCTTTTTGGTTCTTTTTCTAGCAAAGGCTTTGCATGTGTTATTTTCATTGTGTGCATATTATATGGCCCAACAGCAGATTTCACATGAAATTTCTTCTGTTGTCATCCCCTATCTTTGTTTTTTGACTTAGAAGGAGAATAATTTGTACAAATCTTTGCACATTCCAACTGTACAGCAAGCCTGGATCTATCCAGGAATCCACACCGTGTCCCTCAGTTTGAAAGGACAGACACAAACCCTTTCAATTCCCAGTTTGCAGACCAAATCCAAATGCAATTGTTGAAGGCTGGGTGTTGGATAATTCCCAGCTTTTACAGAGATGGGGACACAGAGGTGTTTTAAAGGGTTTTATTCCATGATCAGTCCCAGTGAGACACAAGAAGTGTAAAACTCAGCTCCATTCCCTCAGAACCCAGCCCAATTCCTGCTTGCAACACCTCAGAAATGTTTGTCACACAATGCTATTATTTCAAACCCAAATCACCTTTATTTTTACCCAACATGGTCCTGCCACAATGCATCTTTCACAGCTCTAATTCTCTAAAACAGCTGATATTTTTCGAAACCGTATTTTGGAACTTGTGGAAACTTGTTTCCGGTTCAATCTCTCTCTCAGCAATGTCATCTCTGTTCCATAGAATTCCCAAGCCAGCACAGCTCCTCTCAGAGTTTGCACACAGATGTAAAAGGTTGTGTCAGCTTTCTGTCAGGTTTTGGGAATTCTTTACAAATCCATTTCTCACATCTCAAACTCCTGGGTTCCTGCTGGAGTTTCTCTTCATTGGGAAAATGAGGTGGGAGACCCATTCTGGGCAGTGTGAACCCCCAGTTTCTGCACTGTCTTTATTCTCCTGCTGTGATGATTTCTTGTACTTGTGAAAGATCAAAGAACCAGGAGAAAGAACCTGAGAGCTACCAACAGTTCGACAGAATTATCATTCCTGACAGAAATGAACGAGTCTTTCAAGACTGTGAACCAATCCTGGCCTTCGGCTGCATCCTCAAGACCTAAAACCAGACTGAAAGTCTGAAAATTATAGTCTAATTTCCACTAAGTCATAAAGCTCTTCCTTCACATTACCTTATGGGACTTGAAAAGATTTACTCCTCAAGGATTATGAAATGAAATTGAAATTAATCACAATTTGTTAAATAAAACATCATATATTAGTTTCCTTTGCCATCTGCCTAGCTTTTTTTTCCTCAGCCAACCTTTCAATGATTAATTTTCTTTGGGGGAGTGTAACTTGGAAATGACAATTCCAGCAGCAGAGCAGGAAAGCACCCAGTGCACACTGCAGCCATAAGTCAGAGCGGTGACAGGGAGTGCACGCGCACTGGGAAGAGCAGGAGGGATTTCCATTTCATTCTTTTATTCAAACAACCTGCAATGGAAAGAGTGATGCAAAGGCTTGGCAAAAAACAAATGTATTTTTTGGTGCCTTGCTGACAGTTTTGCCTCATTCATTTCTTGACTGATTTTTTTACAATATCTGAATGCTTATCCTCAAGTCAGTGCTCTGGATGTATTTTCACAGAGATATTTCTTTCTATGGATGTCCCCCAATAGAAAAACCACAGTCAGAGATGTGAGTTAAGGTCCTTGCTGGACTTATTTTAGACAGAGGATAGAGGTGGTTTTAAAAGTCAATGAAAACAATATGACAGTGAAGAAATAAAGAAATATAAAGTCCCCATGTGTTAATCTGGTAAGGGAATTGCCCCAGAGCTTTGGGCACTGCACAGCCACAGCCACTGCAGGAACCAGGCACCCAAATCAGTGTCAGATCCCAAAATGCATCAGCGATCAAGGTAATTGCACAAACTCCTCCAGAACACTGTGAATTATGCAGGCACTAATCTGAACTGTCTACTTCTGACACGAGGAAAACAAAGAAAAAAACCCAAGGAAGTTTCACCCAGAAAGCATCAGCCAGAGCTTTGTGCCCTCACACATTAAATCAGATTAGTCGGGCATCAATACTAAATGAAGAGAAATGATGAAACAGCAACAGATTATCAGAGGTAATTTCTAAACCTCTCTAAAGTGTGCATCAACACGAAGAGCCATTCACTGGAGTGAGAGGAGCATGGAGAGCAGTGCCCAGCACAGGCAGAGCTCCCTCTCTGCACTGCCCCTCACCAGGGAAATTGCCAAATTGCTGAACTCCCCTCCTGCAAGGCAAAACCAGCCCCAGAGCAGCCAGGGATGGCAAATCCTGCAAATCCTGCACCCTGCTGCCTTGGAGCCCCATCCTGCTGCACAGCAGCTGCAAGGGGAGAAGGGGAAGTCTGTGAAGTTTGTGAAGTTTGTGAATTTTGTGAAGTTTGTTCCCACAGCTGTGTCTGTAACTCTGCAAAAATGAGAGGGTTCCAGTGCAAACCCAAGTTTCTGAGATCAAATGTATTCAGCAACAGCAAAGAGCCCAGGCCAGCACAGCCCCCTCAACTTCCAAATCCTCTGCAGTGAATTAAATAATCCAATATTTAAACTTTGCAATTCTTACTTTTTTTTAAAAAATTACAATGTCTATTCTTAGTTCTCAATCCAGCCATGAATAGAATTCTATTAGGTTGTTTTGAGGGACTTGAACTTCTTTGATTTATCTGGCTTTGGAATAAAAAAAAAAAAGAAAAAAAAAAGAAAAAGTGACGGATAAAGCAAACAGCTTTGATCTTTATTTTAAAAGTAAGGAGCTTAAAAAATCATAATAATTTAATCCAAAATGATGGTACAAAATAAAACAGAAATCATATCTAGTCTACTGCTTCATCATATCCTACAGCATTGCAGAGATAAAAATCTAAGTTTGCATTAAAAAAAGGGGAAATAAAATTACAGACATTGCAACTACAAGGTCTTATTTAATACCCATTCCTATAAAAAGAATAACACTTAATAGCATAAATGTTATTATTGATGAACTTTTCTATTTGTCTTCTAAGGAAACTTTAGAAACATCATGCACATTTACTGTGCAAAATATGAAGAACTTGTGCTTCCTCCCTTTCTGCTGTTTCTGCTCCTGTCCGATTCAGTTGCATGCTTTGTCTTTATTTGCATCTTTATTTGCATTTGTTTTGTGCACTGTCAATAGAGGCCCTGCAGAACAGCACAACACATGGCCAGGATGGTGAATTTGGCCTTTGGGATCAGGGAGGGCACAAAATGAGGGGAAAGAAAGAGAGTGCTGATGGGGAAAAGCAGCACAGTTTTCATTCTTTTATTGAAAGTCTGGAGTCATCAATCCCAGAACAACGATCAGCTATTCTTGAAAATTTGTTGGATTTTAACAAAAAAATTTAGGAGCCCAGTCTAGAGTTCTGTTTACTCAGAAACACAGGATTTTCCAATTTGACTGCAAGCTGCAGAATGGCTGAAGCTGCTTTTCCAACCCAGTTTGGACATTAGAGAGGTACCACCATCAAAATGAAGAGATGAGAAGTTAGCAAGAAGAAAAATAATATTTGTTTTCCTGAAATAGGCAAGGAACAAACAGCAGACAAGTCCACAGGTCCAATTCTCCTCAGATAACCCTTCTGCCTTTGCTAAAGTATTTGCAAATCCTGACAAGACCACAATTTTATTTAATTCAATGAAATGAGAGAAAGGTCATATTTGCATGAGAAAACAGTTAGGTGAGATGAGCTATCAGAAGAAATAAACCACTACATTTGCACCCAAAACCTCCAGGTAGGACAGGAAAAAAAACAGGAGTTTTTTTTTCTTTTCAAAACACAAACAGCAGCTAAAGATATTTCAAATACAATTATTTGTGTCCTCTTATGGAGTAACTGTGCTCAGATTTCATGTTAGGAACAAGGTTGTGTTTCCCTATACAATAAACAAGATTTGTTTTGTTTTTCCCTTTTCCTTTTAGTGGCCTTTGGAAAACAATGCAAGCCAAAATTACTAAAAATCCTGTACGAAGCCTCTTTGCCAACATCTCATACAAACTGCATTAATCAATCTTCAATGATTTCATATCAAGCTTATAACAAATTCACTTTGCACATTTAACAAATCCCTCCATGACCATATTAATATCACTACTTATGCACTGATCCGGTGGACAAATTATGCTTTACCCTGGACACATCCATGGCCCTAATTGCACAGGAAAATTAGGCTGCAAGTGATCAAATCTCGCCAATTATTTATTTAATTTACTTGTTAACAATAAGAAAATCCTCTCATACTAATGAGAAAAATTCAACCACAGAAATATTCCTCTCCCCGTTCAAAGGAAGAAGGAAAAGAAAAGCAAACCCCATAGAGTTTGATAGATATTAAAGTTATTTCTGTGATCCTCTTATCTCTTGGCTTGCAGATGGATGGACCATTTAAAGAAAGCCATCGGTCTCCCCCCTACTAAAGGCACAAAGAATGACCAAGTTCTTAACAAGAGAAAAGCTAAAATACCTCACAAGTGCTCTGATCATCCCATGTGTTGTTTCCAGCTGCAGCCTTACAAAGTGCCTCAATTTTATCAAAATGGGCTCTCTGCTTCTTAAATGTATTTCTTCATTAATTAATTTGCTGAAGTTTAGTTACTTGTTAACATTCATAAAACCATGACTGTATTAGCATAATTTACAGCTCTGCTGCTGAAAGATCTTCATTCTTAAACTCTTAAAAGTTTCTAACTACATATCACAAACATCTGAGAGACCACCTGCTTTGGATCTCTAAATTTGGATATATTCCAGAGAGAGCCAAACTCTGACAAGATTCCTGCATTAAGGGAAGGCTTTTGCAAAGGCAGACACAGAATCTGAATTGTTTTATGGAGTGTAACACATAGTCCCAGGTTCCATGGAGACATCCCTGACTGTGTTTCTGGCAGCATCTTAGATTTTAACTATTTCTTTTCTCCTTGTTTTTCCAAACTGGCGCCAACTCTTTGTAAAAAGCAAAACGCTCATTAGCTTCAATTAATTCCCAATGAGTAGAGCTCACATAATTCCCTGTAACTAATTCTTGTTCTGCCTGCAGCTGCAGCACTAATCTGCCCATTGCTCCTGCACCTTGGCATCTCTTCTAACTCAACAGTGCCACGACTCCTCACATCTCCCTCTCCTCTGCAGCCTCTCCTGTTGATTCCCCTCATTATATTCCCCACGAGGTTTCCCTCTCCTGTTTTGTCTTTTTCTCCCAGCCTTATTAAGGCTCCAATCTGTCGCTCTCTATTTCTCCCCTCCATGCACCCCCTATTTATTTGCACACACACTTCAGTGCTACCAGCCCTGAGTGCTTTTGATGTTCAGCATCACATGTTCACTTGGGATGACACACAAATTCCTATTGGCTTTTGGCTCCTGGAAGATTTTTCATCTCTTGTCCCAGCGGTGAAATGAAAATAGAGATCTGAGAATTTTCGATGCTTTTATTTGACTGTTTGCTTCACATGTGGAGTTTTTGGACAGAATATGCATTTTTAATTATGCATCACACAAAAACACTCCTGCAATTGATAGATATTCCAAAATATCATTTCCTTCTCTTCTGAGTCTCTGCATTCCATTAATTTACAGCTTGCTGAGCTGCACCTGCTAGAGGTGTTTCAAATATTGGAATTCTGTACCAGATCACTGACAAGCACAGGAACAAGAGGCATTATTTCAGTTCTGCCAGCCCACTCATTTTTCTAGCCCAACACTCACATTTGTTCACCAGGTCTCTGTGATACCTTGGGTTGCTGAATCATTTCTGCTAAGAAATACACTCCTGCAATACTTTCATGAAGTACAAAAAGAGAGGAAGAATGAGACTGAAATGGGCATAACTAAGCTTGGAAAGGAGACAGCTCAGACTGACTGGCCTTGCTCTTGGAATTGCAGACACCAGAAATGCCATGGATTTGAATTCACACTCTGGGGAGGGGATGTGATCGGTCAAGTAATGCACAAAAAAATCTCCAACTACTTCCACTGACACGTATTGAAGATACAGTAGTTATAAAGTGATAGACTCACAAACCCAGGAGCCATATTAGCATTCCAGGGAAGAGCTGCACGCTGTTCTATTTAGTTCCAAGAAAATGATGCAACTTTTAAGGAGAGGAAAGAGTGCCACATTACAGAGAGCTAAATATACCCCCAGAGCCATTACAAAGGCTGAGCCTCACTGTGAAAGCTCTCTGTGGAAGACACCACGCTCACAATGAACAATTTCAGAGCCCTCATTCTGCATTATTGTCTATGAATGCTAAAGATTATTCAAAAGAGAAAGGTCACATTGATGACCATTCCTTCCACATCATAAGAAGGAGATAAATGTGTGACTAGCACCAGGCCACTGGGTCACTGTGACTCACCAAAAAAAAATAATAAAGGGGAATAAAACAGAATCTTTTGAAAAGTAGATCAAGAAATTAAATAATAGGAAAAGTGCTGGCACAAGTCAGAAAAACATTTGAAATTCTATAAGCTACTGCTTGGGACAATTAAAGATATCTAAGTTTCTTAAGAAGTTGGGTCAAAATTCAATTTTTTACTGCATCTCTCAGCTCAGGATACCCACTGGGTTTCTGTGTCATGGAGTCAGAGACATTAAAACACAAAGACTACACATGAAAGTCAGTTCAAGTATCCCTGCACACTGAAGGAGCCGTGGTGACTTGTGGCATTCCTGATTAACTGAGTGACCCTGAATCCTGACAGCCACAAGCCCTGTGACACATTGCAAACTGATTCCTGTAAAACCTCTGAATCCCTCCAGCTGGGACTTCCCTCACTCCTACACATTGAGAGCAGGTGGAACTTGACTCAAAAACCCAACCAAACACACAAATCCCCCAAACCACACGCAGCAGTTATCAGACATGAATGGGACTTCTTAAAATGCTAGCCATTCTTTAGAGATGGTTTTTGTTTTTTGTTTTTTGGGGTTTTTTTTAATTTTTTTTTGTTTGTTTGTGGTTTTTTTGTGGTTTTGGTTTGGTTTGGTTTAGTTTGGTTTGGTTTTGGCTTTGTTTTTTGTTTTGGTTTTTTGGGGGTTTTTTTGTTTGTTTGTTTGTTTTTCCAGTTTGGGGATTAAAAACTCATATTTTGGACCATCTCTAAGGATGTCATGATTTAATTTTTCCAGACAGGATTGATAGAGCAGGGATGCCACACTGAGAGCCCAGGGCACCCAGCATTCAGGAATTATCCATAGCACAGTTAGGAAATTCAGCCTGGTGGGAACATGAGAAGCACAAACACACAAAATAAAAAGGGAAAAACAGCCTAAATAATTTGTTACCCCTTGAATTTTATGAACAGGAGTCAGTCCTGAAACAAAGATAGAAAAAATCTCATTTCTGGCTTTAAGGAGCCCTCTGGGCTGGCTCTGCACTGGGCTGAGCAGTGCACACAAGCACAAGGCACCACAACAAAATTTTGCTTAAGGTGAAGCATCCAAAGGCCTCCAGAAGTGAGAACTGGCAATTCCAGTGTCATTACAGCTTATTTAAGTACATTAATAGCACAAAAATTCTTCTTATCATTATTCACAAGTTGCTTTGACTATTTTCCAGCTGCGCTCCCCTTTTGTTCCCTGTGTTTCAACAAGCTCTGCACTCCTGGGCTAACCACCAGAGTTTATCCTTTAGGCATTCCAAGTTTCTGTCTCTCCCCCTTTCTGATTACTGTCTGGTCAGTTAATTTCTGCAGCTTTTCTTCTGGCACTAATCAGGAATTAGGAGCTGCCATCAGCTTTGCTAGATACAGATTCCTACCCCTGGTTGGAAAGGATTTGCAAAACAGGCAATTCTTGGCCTTTTCTGATTATCCACAGACAAGCTCATAATCCAGTCCCTCGTATTTAGGAAGTCAAGCAGTGAAATAAACAATGTTGATTATAATCTACTGTCCTTTTTTTTTCCCCTTAAATCAAGAAATAAAGCAAAAAAAACTTAGCATACTAATCCTGAGACATCTGCTTTGCAGTTGGTTTTTTGGGTTTTAATCTTACAGGAGAATGGGTTTTGGTGAAAATGAAAGGAAGGGGCAGGAATCCATTAAAAAAAAAGCTCTTTTTAGGTGATAAGTTTACAATGGTCGGCATGTTTTGTCTGACAGACTCATTAGTGGCAACTCAAAAAAGACATTTCACTCAAGTTTACCACAACTAAAATAGTGATTAAAGAGATTTTGATTAAGAGAGTTTTAAATAGGTGTATTCCAGGGAGAGAGATTGGTATTTAAATATTTACTTTTCCTGCAAAGCTGTAATATTGTCTGTATTCTATTTGAACCACCAAGGTTGAGGAAGAGCTGTCCTAAAATAAGTGCAATTTAACTCAGAACATTAATTCACAACTTGATGCATACAACATGGCCATGCAACTTGGCTAACTGATGAAAAAGAAAAATGCATCTGGTAACCTGAAAGAGAATGAGACTGGCCTGTATTAAATAAAATGATAGCCTGAAAAGTTTTACTGACAATCATAAATGCTTCAACAAAGGAGAACGAACTGTTCCCAGAACTACAAGTGGTTTCAAAATGATGATCACTGATAACTGTCAAGAAGGGAGAGAAAGCAGCAAAGAAATAAAAAGATAACAAGAAATATCTGAAATCACTGCTCGTATTTCCCTTTGTTCTCCAGTGCTCCCAGCCCACGGAGGGTGGATGTGATGCTGAACGTGTTGCTCTGTGTTTGGCCTCTGCTATGCACTCATTATTGCAGGAGCTTCTCCTCAGCAGAATGCCAATGCCTCTCCACTCACCTCTCATGCCATGATTCTTCCCTTCCTTAACCTGTTTTTACACCAGTAAACCCCTCTTGATTTCAGCAGAATTCCATTTGATTTTTATCAGCATTAACACCACCTTTCCTAGGTTTGCATACCAAAAGAAAATATTGATTTTAAGTGGACTTCTGTTATCAACACAGCGCATTGAATACACTGCTGGGTAAATTGGGAAAAATATAAGTCTGGATTATTTAGTGTCTCAGACTTGGCTGGAGTTCTGGAGAAAATGCCTCAAGTACAGCACAGTGCATCCCTATTTTATGCACCATTGTACAGAACATCCACAAATTGCCCTGGAACTCACACACTGCCACAGGGCTAGCTGACATTATTCCTGGGCTGTGGTTACTCCTAATGCTCTGCTAATCGTTCTGTGCTCCAACAGAAAAACGCTCTGCAGAAAAATCTGTATGTCCCCAAAGAAGCCTCCCTAATGAAATTAAGTGAAAAGAATAGAATGTATTTTTGTCAACGTGAGTCCCTTAAGCTAAACTTTGGAGGGTGAAGCCCATGCATTATTCAATAGAAAAGCTTTAATTAGTGTTTCTTTAAAATTACTCTGAGAAAGGACTACGAGAATCAAAATAGTCCATCAGGATTGTTGAAAGGGAGGCTAAGTAAATCTACAGAAATCTGGCATTGCAGCACTGATGCACTTCAAACCTACCTGAAAGCAAAGGAGAGACAAGTGACAGTAAATCAAGTTCATTTCACAGAGCATTCAAGTTCTTTCAAACAGAGTGCATGACAGTCATTTTAAACAAGCTCTGGTACTCATTTCTTTCCCAGACTATTTGTAATATTATTACCTGATTCTAAGAATTCTGAATGTAGAATATAAAGTGGATTTTAAACAGCAGTAACTCAAAGCCTGGATAGGGAAAATGATTAGTTTATTTCAAATAGGCTTGTGCCAAAAAAAAAAAAAAAAAAAAAAAAAAAAAAAAAAAAAAAAAAAAATGCAAATATCTCACATTTGCAGATATTGATTTCCAACCAGCCTGGTGTGAGACTATAATTGCTTTAACAAACCATTGTCTAAAGCTTGTAAACTTGAACCAACCCACGTCCCTCTTTTCCTAGAAGATCCAACAGCCTATTGATTCCAGCGTGGTCTTTGAATTGAGATAATCTTCCCAAGATTTTCAAACTTAATTTGTTGATTGCCTCTAAGTGACGCGGGCTCAGCACTGCCATCAGATGTGTCAAGCTGTCCTTGGCAGCTGTGACACTTTAAGCGGAGGGGTTTGCCCTGGCAGATTGGCTGGGGATGCTCTCATTATCCTCAGCGCTGTGTGCAGCTTGCACCACTCCACTCTGACCGGGGACTTTTCATCTGCTCCTCAGCCCTGCATTGCTGCGCACCCCTACTGACTTTCAGAGTCATTTTCTCTTTTGAGTTCCCTAATTGCAGGCTTTCTATTTCCTGCCAGGCTCCTTGTGGAGCCCCTTTGTGCCGCAGTGACACCCTGGATGTGGTTCCCAGCCTCGCTGTCCCTCCTCAGCACTGACCCAGCACTGCCCAGCCCCACTCCAGCTGCTCAGTATTGTTCTCCATCTCATGCCACACAGAGAAAACCAATTATCATACAAAGGAAAATAAAAGCGTTGTGTGCTCTGGGTTTGCAGGCCCAGCACAGCCCAGCGCAGGATGCGCAGCTCAGGCTGGGCTGTGAGGGGGCACCAACCACGGAGCTCATTCTTCCTCCTGCCTGCTGAACTCCTCACAAGAGCCCCAAGCCCTCAGTTAATTATTATTAATACTGGCCTTTCATAATCTGGGCTATTACCAAGGTTCAGCAAGCCACGATTGTGCACTTTGTTCGAGTGTTTGAGCTCTGCAGGTGACACGCAGAGCAAACCTCTGAATTATTCAATGTCTGTGTGTGCGATGGCCCCCTCTGACCTTTCACTTGTCTGTAATGTTGCTGGCTTTTTAATCTTTAAACCACTGCATATCCTGTGAGCTCTCAGAAGACTTCATCTCACATTACACTGACAAAAATCTGCTCCTTGTAGAAGTTTTAATTTCGTTTCCAACGAAATATTTTGCACTTTTTGGAGCATGACAGACGTTGACAAGAAAGTGCCTTCATGGAAACTGAAAGAACATACTTCTTATTATCCATTTTGCTCTTTCAGAAGATCCCAAATGTCATTGGTCTTCCTTAAATATAAAATAAAACAGCAACTCTGCAACTGTGCAGTTTATCATTCCTAAAGCTTTTTTCAAAATACGTGTCTGATCACAATGGGTCCTGCTCAGCACTCTTTATTCATGACTTCCATCAAAGTCACACTTCCACGGGAACTTAGCCTGAGGAAGGAGTGCAGGGTAAGCCAAGGTGATTTCTGCAATCCATTACTGGGAAAATACAAGAAAACCTAATTTTTTTTAGTATTTTTTTATCTTTGCATTTAAAGGAAGTTTTAAATGTAGACTGTGCTGAAGCATTATGTTCTTAAGGAAATTCTTCTGACAAGAACAAAGCATTAAATAGTCTGAGAGAGACTGAGGCAGTGTACTTGTGCTCAGGGAGAAATTCTGCAGCTAAATTAAATTTAGAATGTAGTTCCACTGTTCTAAAAAGTGGTAGAAATACACATAATTGTGCCATACTACAGTCTATAACTCAGCCCTGTTATGTCAATGCTTACAGGTAAGAAAACTTATTCTGTATGAGCAGCATAATACACTGCATGTTTGACTGAAAATGCGCTTTATTTCTATAAACAACAGCTTCTCCCTAACCCACCTTCTCTATCACTCCTGTGGGTGGCCGTGTCATTCCCATTTCTTTGTGCATCTAACTCAAATCAATTGCAAGGTGTGTTTTCCACCTCCAGAATATGAAACCACACTGCACAGTCTTCATTTCTGGCCATGAGGAAAGCTTGCAGGGGGGATTCTGACTCCTGCTTTGGAGCAAACAGCACCAGAAAATCAAATTTCAGAAAAGTATTTTGAATCTTCATGCTGTGAACTGAGCTCCATTCATTGTCTGAGCAGTGGCAATAGGCAGTGCTAACAGGAAAGCAAATTTACAACAGAATATAGGGTGTGAATATCTTTGAATACATTGATTTATGGCCATTAAAAAACTCTTTCTCCTTCTCTTTCTGAACCACTGGATGACATGAACATTATACTTGTGTGCTTAATTAGGGATGTCATTACAATTGTTATGGGAGAATGTGTTCATAAAATTCAGGCAGCTAAACCAAATGCAAGCTAACACTGACACAGACACTGGTTTCAAAGGCAGAAAATAAATGGTTAATTCCTTTTCCCAGCCAAGATTCTGTCGAGTGACCCACTTGGACAGGGAAAACAGCAGTTTTCTAGTTTTAGTAGGATCATTAAAACACCATTAGTTTACTTTTAACCTTGGTATACAGAATAAAGTCACTTCATTTATTATTTTCCTGCCATCAGGGGCTAAAGGATATTCCAAAGGATATTTTCTAGGTTACAGATATCACAACCAAGCATTTCTGAATGTAGCTAAACCCCAGTGTTATATTGGTAACATTTGGCTTTGTTGACATCATGACAAGTTAGATCTATGTTTCCATAACTTATATTTCTTCAGCATTTTGAAACTTTTCAGATGATTTTTGTGGAGGCAAATATATATAACAGAATATATTCCCTCATATAAATGATGATACAAGGCCAGATCTAAGAGATATTTCCACTTTTGTAATCACCGTGTAATCACTGCACTCACTTTGAACTCAAAGCACTGTCCAGTGATCATTTATGCTACTGAATCATTTTGGGCCATCATTCCGACCATGCACTCCCCATGTTCTGCTGAATGCAGTGAAAATCTTGCAGGAGCCATTGCACAAATAGATGAGATTTGATTTTTTCATCTGCCTTTAGGAATGGCTGTGATGGCGCAGCCTGTTCAGTGCCAAGCAAAAAATGGTGGTGCTTTTACATTTATTTTTTTCTTAAGAATGTTTTAAGATATGGAATGACAACAAAACTCCTTACGTATGAGAGTAAAGGATATAAAAGAGGGGAATGTCCAGCAATCTTTAAGATATCTGCCAGAATGCCAAACCATTTTTCACCTTCCCCACAATATGAGAGTTTGGTTCTGCTTCAGGCACTGAGCTGGGTGAAAAGCTGGGGATTAGGAGAGGCAAAGGAAGCAGAGTCTGTCAGGTGTCAAAATTCAATATTTTCTAGGATGTCCTGTGTTTCTGGAGTTCATGGCTGAAGGGTCATCATCACCTTTCCATCAGAAATTAGTGTGACCTCACCAAGATGTGACTTTAAAAGATCTCTCTTGTATTCTTGATTCCGTGTGAATATTTGTACATAAATACACATTAAAATGCTCCTATACCCCTATTTTCAATTAAGGCTTTTAATTCTGGCTATAGCTACAGTTTCCCTACATTTTAAAACCTCAAACTGAATTGCACTGATGCCACTCATGCTGCCAGAACAGGAGAGGATAAACCTCATGAAATAAAAACAAAGACAAAGATAAATCTCTCCAGTTGCCACGGTGCACATCTTATAAATACATGGATGGAATCTATTCATCATCTTTATTTTATAAGCAGGTAGAGAGAAGCAGAACTTAGAGAGCATCACTCAGGGAGAGTGAGCCCTATAGATTTATCTTAATTATGAAAATATGACAGACACTATCTGACAATAAGTGCAAGTAAGACTGGGAATGAAAGTGATGGACTTCTCTGAATGAAGAATTAGACTTTTATCTGGCATCTTTCAGAGTCGAGTGGCCACGTTACTGCTTCACAGGCATTTCTATTATCTATGAGTATGAAATCTTTACAGAGCAGGAAGGCAAACAGATTCACATTCTGTCCTTTTTCTGTTGCTGTTTCATTCTAAAGGATAATTCAAAAAATACCAGCCCCAAAAATTTGTGTGGGGATTTTTATTTTAACTATTCGGTAGGATTTCAGTGTGATGTACGATGATGAGATCTCAGAATTCTGTAATTCTGTCCTTTTTTTTTTTAATAGAATTTATCCTAGATTCTTCAAAACTTAAAGTTGAAACTCATCCTTACTTTCCTAGTCATATGGAGGTTTTTTCCCTCACTCTGTTCACCAAAGAGCCTGCAACTGCCTCTGCCTGGTGCAGAATGCCATTATATAACAAATATCTTACAAACTTTATTCCCAGGGAGATAAAGTTTGTTTGGAATGTCTGTACCAGGAAACATCCTGCACATACCCTGTCCACCCTCCAGTTACCATTTCTTTTTCCAAGCCAAACCCAAACAGAGCTGCTCAGTGAAATCCCTCTAATGGAGCACTATTTACAATTCACAGCTCTGGAGTTTCTTTTTAAGGTGAATCAGGACATCCCTAATCCAGTCCCAGATCCTTTCTGGGTTCTCCTCTTGGTTTCCCTCTATTTTATGAGTCCCATTGCTGTGAGAATTCCCCACTATTTAACACAAACACACAGAGATTCCTACACAGCACAAGCTCTGCGTTCTCTGGAGTGGTTCATTATATTCACTTTGCTAAAAGGGCAATTGTTCTCAGATTGTGAATTGTTGGAGGATAATTAAAGAAAATTGTTTCAACTTAATAAAACCTTTTTTGCTGGCCACCTAAGAATACTCAGTTTTGTGAAGTGATATAGTTCCTTTAAATAATGCATAACAAGGTTAATAGTTCCTAATATGTGGAACAAGTGGTCAATAATTCACAATAGTAATTACTCTGAATTTTTTTCTTTTTTAAAAAGCTTGCCATGTCCTTGTTATGGGAATGTAGCTAAGAGAGACTGAAGACTACTAAGCCCCATCTTTTCTTCTAGATATAGACAAAATAACACAGATTATTTCCAAATGGGCAATTTCTATGTCCTCTGAAAAATGAAAATTTATGATTGTGTTTATGTGACTGTAGGGATTCCAAACCAACAGTCATTAGGTTCTACCATGAATAGGTTGGTTAACTTTCCATATTTAAAAAAAAACAACAACTTTTTCAGTGAATTTTGGGATGACACTCAACAAATTGTGCTACAAGTGAATGTTGTTGTAAATTTATCTACAAAATTGCAGATGAACAGAACAACTGGTCAGTAAAAGTTTGTGTGAAGAAACTTCTTCAGGAAGGCAACACAGGAGTTCTCTTCATATAAAGGCCAAGAATTATCATATCACAACTCTCTCCTAATTCACTGAATCTCAATCTTGATTTCACATTTTTCCAGTATATGTAACAGGCACTGTCTTGGGTGAGTCCTTGTTCCTTCTGTTTGCTTGAACAACATTTTGTTTCACTTAAATTGAAGATGTCCCACAAAATTTTCATTGTTTTCCACCTGCCCTTTCTTGGGGTGACTGCTGAGGATGACCAGCACACTTCAGCAATGCATTAATCACTTTACTGTCATTACCACATTATCACATTGTCTTTATTGCTCAAAGATCTCTACATCATGACTTCTAAAATGGAAGAATTCCCTTCCACTGCTTCACAGTAATCTTTTCTCCCCTGAAAAGTGTTCAGCTCACCATTCCTGAGCTGGCAATTCCTGTTCTCTCCAATTACCAGGGTAACTTTGCCATTCCACCTCCCTTGGATCAAACCACTGTCCCTCCAACTCAGGTTCATCCAGTCCTGCCTTAAGCTGTGAGAGAGCCCCCAGAACAGATGTGAGCAGCACTGGATCAGCAAAGAGAAGCTTTGATTTTAAGGGCTCTAAACACAGGCCTTTGTCAGCCCTAAATATTTAAACAGTCTTTCTTCTGCAGACATCTGTAGACAACTGGTGAAACAAACGTGTGTACACACACATCTCCCTGATTACTCAAACCCAAAGTAACTTCTGCTTCAAATTTGAGAATTAAACTACAGTTTAATTTGACATAATGCTCAGTTTAGCTTAATGCAACACTTCATTATCCAGCCACACAGAATTTCCTGATTTGATATAATGTCATAAAAGGTATAATTCTCCTTGTAGCCCATACCAGTTTGGCATGTGGCTGAAAAGATGGATCTCTAACCTGCACAAAACACTGAAAAATCGAGTGATTTGAAAATAAATCAATATGGCATTAGATACAGGAGTGGCAGTAATGGAGTTATCTGTAACCCCAGCCATTCCAATGGCACATGCATTCTCAGCTAAACTCCCTGCCCCATCCTGGCTGCCTTCTCAATGATAACCTGCAATGAAAAGCAGATAAATGGAGTTTGGGGGAGCTCTGTGCACGGGCCCTGCTGCGCCTCCCCAGTGGCTGGTTCAGCAGAGAGCAGAGCTTGCCTGGGCTGTTGGAAAAGCCCAACTTCTGGAAATTGGAATTTCTGAAAAACAGGAATGACCTCACACTCTGCCAGTGGCACTCAGCTCCTGAGCAAGTGCAGTTGCCTCTGATTCCCCTGTAAAACAGGAGCACTCCTTCACCATGGCAATCAACTCCCAGCGCTTGGAGTCAGGAGAAGTAGGTAATAGAGGGAGTTAAAAGCAGATAATGACCCTCGATCATCATAAGGGTCATTAACTCCAGCAATTTACTAAAATACTTCACTTTTTGGTTGTTGTTCAGCACTTGAGATCATGCAAAGATCCTTGGTTGCATACAAAGCTCCAAATGAATCCCATCCTAGAGAGCAATAGCAACCTTTTGCCACTGAACAGAAAAATGAAATGTGTCAAAGAGCAGTGAGGGAGCCAGGATTCCAGATTTTTAACCTATGGAATTTCCCAGGTAAAGTTAACACAGCAGGAAAAGATGGGAGAGAGCAGTGCAGAATATCACACTGACTTCAAGGCACAGGAAGAAGCACACACACAACAAAATGATCTAGAGAAGGGCACTCCAGGGAAAAGACCTATCCCCACAAGTATCCCATAATGAAAGAAAACTGGACATAATGAAAATGAACCTCCATTAATCTCATTTCCCAAAAGGTCTTTTCCTTTTTTGTATTAAATTTCAACTCACACATCAAAGTGAGTGAGAGCCCAAGTGATTGGTGTGCTGCTAGAGGACTGCAGATTTGCTTCTGATTGAGGAAAATTGTGTGGGACTGAATTGCATTTTTAAAGGTTAGCAGGACACCTCATGCTCTGATATTGTTTGTTCTCATTTCATAGGGCTTTTCCTCTTGAGGTTTCATCTCCTCGTGGTTCTCTTCGAGTGCAAAGCTGTGAATAAATAAAATGCAATACATTGTACAGTATTGCAGAGAGGTCTTCATGGAAAATCATTTCACTTCTTCATTATACCTTTATCTTGTTCTTTTTTTCCTACAGTGACAGAATGCTACTTCTCCAAACTAGAAGAAAGCAAATTAGATGGAGCATCAGATAATAGCTGTAACTTTGGTTTTCCATTAAAACAGCTACAAGATGCAGCCTTGAAGAAATCAGCCAAATAAGAAATAATAATAGAAACTCTTTTTTAATGGTTTACCAATATGCAGTCATCAAAAGTAATTTTTTGGGTCAAATTATCTTAATAGAAAGTGGATTAAAATATGGGTTGTGCTGAGGTTGGATTTTCTCTACTCTAATTTTGCATGGGAATTTCAGGACTATTTAGAAAGGTTCAAGTTTGAAACCTCTCCAGTCTGAAACTGTTATCACAATTATAACAAAGAGTAAGAGCAGCTTTGTCTCACCACCCTAAAACACAAACCCTGATTAGACAGGAGCTGTCCTTATGCTGAAAACGGAGTTCAAGTGTCTAGTTAGGCTTTGGCATAGTTCTGGACATCACAATAAATGTGTTAATTAATATCATATGGGATAGCGGTTGATGAGATTTGGGATGTCTGTCTCCAGCAACAGTAAAGGCCAATAGACCAAAAAAAAAAGAGAAAAAAAAAAAAAAAGAAAAAAAGAAAAAAGGCAGAACTGTGTTACAGCAGAGTTTAATTTCAGTTTCCCCACAAGATAAGGCTCTCTTCACCCCTCACAGTGCTCCTTCCAAAGAACACATCAAAAACAGCCCAATACATGATAAAATTCCTGGACTTCAGCAGAAGTTATGCAAAGAAACAAGTTTCTTCTGCTTCAAACATTTCTGTGACATTTCAGGAGATTCTAGATTTAATTTGGATGAAATCCTCCCCCTCAAAGTGCCCACTTCCCATCACCCTACTTCCAACTTCTGCTCCTACACTCCTGCATAAAGATGCAGCTGTGCTGCTCAGTCTTCCAAAAGTTTCATGGAAGGGGAAATTGGCAACTGACTGCAATATTTTCCATTTATAACCCATCTCAGAATTGTTATCCTGGCAAATTATCATTCTTAGTCTAGTTTGTTTTTTTTTTTTTTTTTTTTTTCCAAAAGCAGCCCTGGTGGCCTAATCCGAGAGGAACAGGAAGTCTTTAAAAGCATTAACTCCATTTAGGCTCTGTGATAGCAGTTATATGGTGAAATATCCAGTGTTTTCTGAAAGAAGCTCTCTGAGCGTGGATTGTCCCAAAGCTCAGCATGACACTGACTCTGCTGTCACCATGATATTTTCTGAAAAATCCTTTTGCCAGGATTTGTCTCCTGAGAAGCTGAGAAGCCTCAGAGGAAGAGAAAAACAATAATCATCTGCTGCTGTGGAATGCAACAGATGCATCTGTGATTTGTCCATGTTGGTTGTTTCTAATTAATGGCCAATCATAGTCAGCTGGCTTGGACTCTGAGAATCACAAGCTTTTGCTATCATTTCATTCCTTTCTATTCCTTGCTTGCCTTCTGAAATCCTTTCTTCTATTCTTTTAGTATAGTTTTAATATCATTTATGTAATAAAATACTAAATCAGCCTTCTTAAACATGGAGTCAGATCCTCGTCTCTTCCCTCGTCCTGGGACCCCTGTGAACAGCACCATCCTCTGCCTCCTGGCCCCTGACAGGGATTTTATCTGGGGAGGTTTTGGTGTCCCAGGTGTCCCTGCCAGTCCCCACTGTCACTGCCACGAGTGACAGTGTGTCACAGCATTGCTGTGGCTTTGCCTCCAAAGGTGTGGAAAAGGTTTTACGGTGACTTCTGTGAGCCAGAGAGAAATTGGATAAGACGATCCATGTTTACCCCCGAAAGGATTTCCTACCAAGGTCGTTGACACACAAACCAATAAAGAAAGAAGGATAAATAAGAGAAACCTGCAGCTGCCTGTTCCAATGAGCACTTTGTTTGTCTGTTCTGACCAATAAATAAAGCGTAAACTTATGAGCTTTGTAAGAATGCATGAAAAGCATACGTGCTTTGATAAAACCAGTTTGAAGCCTTCTGGAAATGTTGATTTGTATTGTCAGTCTCAACTACAACACAAGGTTGGATGCATCGCAGGAAACAAAATCCTGAGTGTTGGCACCAGTGAACTTTGCAAGAAAAGCAAGTGCTGACACCAGCCACTGCCCGAGGACAGCATTTCTCACTTTCTCCTGACTCATGGTTTCCATTCTGCTGGAATGAACCAGGATCCACTGAACCCCCCCACAGCCCCTCTCCTTGCTGTGTTTATACTTTTTATACCAAATAAACGAGCAGGCTGAATGCACTTGGGTCTTTGTCAGCTTATGGCAAAGAGTAAAGCAGGTGAATCAAACTGGTGAAAATGCAGATACAAAAAGGATTTTATGAAGAGGAATTAATGGTAAGAAATATGGTCCTTTTAACACAGCATATCATTTGCATATCAATTTATTCTAGGGAAATAAGGGGAAATGTATCAGAAGATTTAATCTTTCTCAACACAGTAAAATGTACTAATATTTCAAACAACTTTGAACAACATACATGGAACAAGCACCCTAGCAGTGGAGTCAATGGAGGTGAAAATATCTGAGTACAATACTTTCACTCACTTTGAAAACTCCTCTCTATGTTATCCATCTTTTAATTGCCTCAACTTTCTAACCGAGAGCAATCTGCCTACAGGACTGAAGGTCACGGCTTCAAAATGTTCTCAGCTTTGTGAGCCCTGGTTTTTAAAATTATTTTTGTATTAGATTTCAGAAGCCATCTTACTCAGCCTCAGCTATCTAAAAGCCAAGTGTTCACATAGTTACCTCCCACAGGACCCAGAGGAAAGAGAGTTAGAGTGACTCACTGCAGCCTGTGTGAGCTTGAGACAGCTACAGCACTGATTCTCTCTGTGTGGTTCCTGCCTTCACCTCCTACAGAAGAAATGAATTCCAACCTGAGTCTTTCATTACAAGAAATATATATATATTTCTGTTACCTTTGCAGTCATTCAAAACGGAAACCATTATCACTTGGAAGAAATCACACTGAATGCCTGTCTTCCACATCCAGAACTCCGTCATCCCAAGTGAATGTGGGGCTGTTCTGCTTATCCTCTGTGCCCTGCTCTGACAGGAGATACCCAGGCCTGACACACCTGCCCCGATCTCCTGTCAGCATTTCTGCTCTGAATGGGCAAAAGACAATAAAAGGAACCCAAAAATCGTAATG
This sequence comes from Melozone crissalis, assembly GCF_028551555.1. Lineage (NCBI taxonomy): Eukaryota > Metazoa > Chordata > Aves > Passeriformes > Passerellidae > Melozone > Melozone crissalis. The sequence continues at coordinate 20,363,875 of NW_026535846.1, read as the reverse complement.
AGCAAAACATCATCTCAGCACTTCTATTAAAATATCCACAAGATGCTGGTGTGTGAGAGGATCTGGTCTGACATTGTTTTGGTGAGATCCCATCCATGAACCCCAAGGGCTCAGCGAATGCACTTCTGCCTCTCATTGAGCAAACCCCAACCATCCTCATCCATTCACCCAACAGCAAGGGGACAAAATTGATTTTTCTTTTATTTTCTTTGCTGTTTACATGGTAAGGAAAGGGGTTTTCCATTCCCACCTATCTATTTTTGCATATCCTCTCACAATATTATGACCATCTGTCCCATGGATTCACCTTTCCTTCTCACTCTCCTGTTACAGCTGGCCCATGAGGTTTTGAAGTTGTCATTTTTGTCTCTGTAATTCAAGTCCTTGGTTGATCCAGCTGTAAAGATTTAAGCTGGATCAACCAGCCTCTCCCTTTCAGAAACAAATTTGCTATTAAGCCTTTCTGACCTTTTATCTTCTTCTCCCAATCTCAGGCCACAGGATGGCTAAAGGAAAAACAATTACAGAAAAGAAAATCCATACAAAGCTTACAACCACACACGAGTCCTGGAACACAAACAGGGTAAGCCAATCTTCCACAGCCCCTCTGGAAGGTTATGATACATTCACTTGAGAATTCCCATCACACTACATTTTTTTTTGGATCAGAAATGAAATATCTCATTCCGGCTCCTCATTCTCCTTCCTAAATAACACCCTAACAAGAAAGCAGTTAAAAAATTAACAGCAAACTAATAATCCTATCCTACCTAAACAAAAACCAAACAAAAACTGACCAGTCATTGACCCATCATAAAAAACTAGCACATGCCAACTTTTGCTTCATTGTACCAAATCTGATTTTGTCTCTCATGGAACCCAGTACTTCTGAGATGTATAAATTAAAAGTGACTGGTCAGACACTTTCTCTTCCAGAAATAATTTAAAAACAAACAGCAAACAAAATTAGTTCCACTGAAATGACTTCAAATGCTACAGAATTCATTTGGAATGACAGCTTATACTGATTTACCCATAAGGTTGTGACATCCACTGGTAAATTGTAATTTATTAATAGAGAATTTTGTAAATAGACCATTCTGTATTTGAATATGACATAAATGAGTCTAATTTTTAATTTTTTTTTTTTTAGATCAGATGAGAAGCAACTGAATTCAAGGTTCGTATTTCAGCACAGTGTTCTAAACTAAATACCTCCATTAAATACAGATCTACATTCATGACTTGCAGTCTTTAAACCTGCCTGGTGCAAAATAAAGATTAAGTGGCATTTTTCATCAGGACTTGATCTTGATAAAAAGTCCTTTTTGCAGATATATTTGATATTCATTATGTTCCTGTAACAGCCTCGGCATCTCCAGTGTTATCAAACCCCAGCAGAATCTTTTCATCTTAATAATACAAAAGTAGACTTTGTGTTCCCAACCCTGTTCTCTCAGATTATCAATATAAAAGCTGTGATTGACACAGGGAGAGGCAAACCAGTTGTGATTAAATCTGAGCTTTTGTTTGGGCTGGTTTCCCCAGGAGAGAAGGTTCTCTGTCTGCCATGGCTGTGTCTGGCCATTCCTTTTTGCAGACCCTAGGACTGTTATTTTCAGGAATAAGTGTTCAGGTGAGTTCTATTTGTGGCTTTGATGAATTCCTGCAGTTAATCCAGCAGACACCTTGTGTCTCTCACTCATTTCCAAAGGAAACAACACTAAATGAGTTATTCAGCCCCACAAAGGAAAATTGCATCTTTGATATTATCCAACCAAACATGTGAGATTTCTTAAAAACAGCAGCTGATTTCTACTCTTTTTAATTTTATTTCTACATGATGTCTACTCTAATTATACATGACTTTTGGAAGGTAAATCATTCATCAGTTCCTATAAAAATTTCCCATAGTATTTCAACTTCTTTTTTTTTGGTCATCAATAGATTTGGTACCTCAGTCATTTATCCCTGAGTTTTAGCATTTTCATTTTCTTTTTAACACTTCAGATACAGGGAAATAGTTTATGAATGAAGCTTTGCACTGCATTTAAATAGAAAATGTAAGAGAATGTATCATGTAAGTATTGTCAGGAATTTTACTTTTTAGTTCTGAGGGGGAAAAATAATATTATTTCATCAGAAATTTTCAACAGTAATTTCAGAGTTTCAATAAAATAAATAAAGAAAAACAGCATATTAAAAATGTTAATTTCAATAAGTAACAAGAAACGTCTGAAAAACATTGAGTTATAAACAGCCATTCTACTGCAGAGGCATAAAAATGATCTACAGTCACAAAACAAGAAAACACATCAATGTGAATTATTTCCCACAAATAATCATTAAAAATATTTGCTCTGCTCTACTTTAAGTTTTTCCTATTTAAATATAAATTACATGTATCTAATACAATTTTAAATTTTCATGCTTTTGTCCCCTTTTAAAACACGGATATGCTTATTCCTGAAGGGACTGTGGATGACACAGGGAGCAGTTTGAACACAAAACACAGTAACTTACTTTGAAGTATTCTCCACTTTGCCATGGAGAAAGAACAAACCCTTGGAACTTTTGATGTGCAAAAATGGATTGTGCATGAAGATTCTGTCTGTGGGACATGGACAGATTTCACTCAAGCAGTGAATGCCCTCAGAAAATAAAACTCCAAAGGGGCTTTGTTTTTTTAATGACAAAATTTCAGATTCTCTCATCTATCTCAGGAAAAATTATGTTCTTCACGAGTGAGATTAGTGCAGTTCATTGTGTGAAATTCCACAGTTACCATATCCTCATGTGAATTTAATAAAGCTCAGCCTCAGCAGCTCTTGAACAGCAGCCAAGCGTTTGATTTGCTCTATTTCATTTTATTCATTTAAACGCATCTTGCTCCCATCTGGAATAACGAAAACAAACAGTTCGAGGAGTTCTTGTGTTAAAAGGGGGCAATGAAAAGATGGAATATCCCCTTGCAGCCCCGCTCTCCCACCTCTGGCTGTTTGATATCCATTTCAGAGCTGCTGTTGGATCCCCTAATTCCTCAATCCTGTAAGAGGATTGCCAGGACAGATGCTGGAGCCCTCACCCAGCTGAGCACAGCCTGTCCCAGCCCTGCTCGGTGCCTCAAAGCCCAACTGCTGTAACTAATAAACCACGCTTGGGAGCTGGGAGCTGATAATTGTATATCTTGTATACAGCAAGCATCAAAAAGCCTTTTTTGCCTCCAATTACGTTTTCCTGGTTTAATTGCTCCTGGCTGAATTATTCCTGTCTGCTTTTAATATCCGACCTTTGAGATAAGTTTCTGAAGAGGTTTGATGTGCTCATTGTGAGTGAAACAATCAAGATTGTGTCGGCTTCTCAGGGCTTTCATTACAGCTAAAGGAAATTCAAATAAAAACTCACAACATATCTATAAAATAAAGATGAATACAAAAAGTTGATGAGCCATGCAAGTGAGCAGCAAACAGTGCACTGGGGGTTCACCCCAAAAATGCACACAAATAGATAAACTATTTACACACAAATAGATATATTTATTTACTATTTATAAGTAATTTGAAGTCATTGGATATTTATACATGAAGGTAGTGGATAAGACACAAGACATGTGCATAAAGATATTTAAGATTCTGATTTCCACTCAAACACCTCTACATTCTTGAGGATCCTATAGAGGACTCTATATCCTACTCTAATATTTTCTTGAGGAAATTATCAGAAGTCAACTGAACAAGACCCAGAAAAAACTGATCTGAAAGAAACTGGTTATGAGTTCCATGATTGGAGTAGGGAATTTCATAAATCCCTTGGATTAATAATCTCCTGAATTACTCTATCATTCTATGATCTTTAAGAATTCTGATGTAAGAAATAGATATATATTGTGTGACCCACCAACAAATCCTAAATGGTTCTAATATATTGTTCAAGGTTTACACACTTGGCACTAATTACCTTGGTTATTACCACAGTGCTGTTGTCAAAGGTCAAATTGACACAACACCAAGTACAAGATCCTACAAATGTCTGCATTCTTACACAACCCCCCACCACAGTTTCAATATATCCATATAAAAATAGGAAAACATAGCAGTAAGAAAATCTTAAATCACCCATTAAAGACAAGAAAACAAGAATCTCACAGTGTTAGACCACACATGTATTATTTTCCAACACAGAAAAACAAAGACAATATTTGATGGACAGGACATGGAGTAACTTGGGTGAAAATTTGGCCAAAGTGATAATGCACAGAAAAGGTCTTACAATAAACCTGCTGAGGAAAGGGAATGGATCAGGGAAGATCATTTAGCAGGGACTGATTTACAACTTTGGCCATATGAATTTTTTAAAATGCATTCATCACATCCTCCAGCCTCTTGTTTGCAAAATCAGTAGGTTTGATGATTCCCCCATGTGTAAGCAAACACCAATCTGTTTATCCCTGTTTTTTTTTTTTTTTTAATTAGTCACAATATCCTTTTGCTAGATTAAAAATCTACTTCAGGCTGTTGAAAATCCATTCAGCCTCATGCTCCTAAACAGCAGGAAATGTCTTTGAAGACTGGCTTATAAAGAAAACAAGAAAAGTTTTAGGAAATGATCTTATCGTCTTGTTTATGTATACTTCTATATAGGTTTATAAGCTTCTAAAATGTGTAAAATAAGAATAAAAAGGTAAGCATTCAGTGTGTCTAATGAGACACTTCTGAAAAGTATTAGAGGTCTGCATTTGGATAGAGTCACTGCTATCTGAAGGAAGAAAACCAAGATTTTCTTGCAGGATATTTGGTAAATCCCTTGTTCCCACTCAGGTGTAGAAAGCATTGCAGATCAAGGTGACTCAGTTGTGAGCAGGGAACACAGCAGTGCTGATCACTGCTAACAACAACAACAACAACAACAATAATAATAATAATAATAATAACAACCACAATATCCCCACACCTTTCCAAGAGGCAGCAGCTCTCAGCCAGAGCTCTCGCTGAGTTCACACGAGTTGGGAGGAACACTCCTTGCACAAATTGCAGCTGTTTGGGCTCCTAACTTTGAAATCAATAGCAATCAAAATCCCAGCAGGCTGGAGAAGTTGTTGCTTCCCTTCTGCTAGGCTTGAGAACATAATCCAATGTTTTCCTCCCCTCTTGAAGTTTTGTTTACAAATAGACTTATTTAAACAGAAAAGCCCTTTTCCACCTTCAGTTTGATTCCTTGGTGTGTTGGCTACAGAGAGTTTCATGTTCAACACCTCCAAAAACAGACTTTGGAAAAGAGAAGACAGAAGCTAAGCTAGAAAATACTTAGGCTTTTATAGTGTATAATTGAAAATATCTGTACCTATCTGCTTTAGTAATAATAACTGGGTACTAGCAAGGAAAAGCACTTGCTTTTAAATTCATTTTAGTGTGTTTCAAGAAATAAAATGCAACAAAGCTAGAAGACAGTTTATTGTTATACAAAAACTGTAATTTTACATCAGGTAAGTTTAAAAAAAAATAAAATCAATATTTTTGTACCATCTTTAGGAACTGAAATAGTTTCTTCTAGTTAAGTAGCAAAGAAAACTGTACCATATATTTTTTCCAAGTCTAAGTTACTTTTCTTCTTCACTTCCAGCTCCAAACACTTTCTTTCTCAAAGAGAGGGAAACAATCTTTAGCAATCCATAAAAATCAGTCAATAATACCATAAAGACACCTTACCTTTCAATCCAATAAATCCCTGACCTGAATCACTTTTCAGCCCAGATGTGAACACACAGCCACACATTCAGATTCGTTCAGAGTTAGCAGCAGAATTCTGCTGCTTTCATCCATAATGAGTCAACACTGATGCAATTAATAAAATATGTGACTTAAATGTGACTTAAAGCCGCATCTGCAAAGATCTCTGATGTGACACTCAGGATTTTGATTCAGCTTCACATCACAATAATAATTTTAGACTGAAATCATCTTCCTGTCCCCTCATCCCTTTCCATTCTAACTCCTCTTAAGTCCTGAACAACCTTGGCTGTGCAGACAGTGGCCAAGTCTGGTTGTCAGAAAATCACAAAATTTTGAGTAATTTCCAGTTACTGAAATGCCCTAAACATTCCAAGGGAAGGATTTGCCAAATTCCAGTCACCTGTCTGAAGTTCATTTGCTTGTCTGAAACACACGTGCCCAAGTGTCTGGAAAAACCAGAATTTGTCCAGTGTTGGTTTCTTTCTCATACAAGAGAGGGAGGGAAAAATCAGCAGCACGTGGATGGTTTAGATCCAGACCTAGGAAATGTATTTTTGTGTGGGAAAACCTGTAATTGGAGACTTTCATATCACAGCCCAGGAGAAACAGAGAACAGGAGCAGAGGGCACCTGATCCATCCAACAGCCATGGAATTTCTCCCAGGAAAGGATGAGAACAATGCTGAGGACAACAGACCAAAATTCACCTCCTGATCCTTAGCTGGAATTCAGTGATCCAAAATCAAACCTCGTACCTCTGATACCATCATTCAGCATTTATTGGAAATAAGCGATTTCAGCTTGAATGAGCACCTTCCTTGGAAATGAGAACACAAATGAACAAAACCTATTTAAAAGGTTGCAAAAAGTCAATAATGCCCCTGAAAAATTCCTGATATCACACTTAATATCCATCTCTATGCATGTAAATAACTGAATTTGACTTGCATGTGTTTATTTATGAAATAAGCAGCAGCTCACAATTTGGAGAAAATACAAACGTGTCATTTTGCTGCATTTTCAGTGGTAAAATTTAAGAATAGGAGTCTATTCAGTAGAAAAAAAATGTATTTTAGAATACTGAGAGACAGGAGAGGAATGAGTAAAATAACCTAGTGAAAGAATCATAGCACTAAAACTCAGAACTGCACTTTTCATATTTGTATCCTAACCTCCAAATCACCAAGAGTCATTTTCTCACATATTGAGAACCCAGTGCATTCTCAGAAGGGAAGACAAATCTTCCCAAAAATCAAATAATGTGGCAGATTGAAATCCTTAGAGCCTGCCTATCTTCCACAGCTAGAGATATTGGGATGGGCACATCTCTCAAGTTTCAATATTTACTGCCTGGAACCTTTGTTAATTGAATGTGTGATAAATGTGGATAGACACCCTCGTGCTCCCAATATACACAGGCAAACAAAATACAGAGACAAATATAAACACCCCCATGTGCATGGAAACATCACTGGAAAAAATGTGACTTTTTCTGCTTAGATTTCTTCGAAAATATTGTAGACAAAAGAAATGTGCTGTTAGAGAGTTTGAGGTTTTCAAAGAGGAATATTCCTTTATATTTCTTCTTGTAAAACTTACATGTGGTTAAGTTATTTAATAATCATAGCTCCTAAACTGTGAAAAATACAGATTATACAGAGAATACAGTCTCTGTAGAGGCTTGGTGGTGGGCATTAAAAAAACAGACCAGAGGTGTATTTAAAAGCAGTGCTTCTCCAGAAGGTACACAAATATCATCTATATAACAAATATATAATCGTCAAACCAAATTTATTTTAGAAATAGATAAATAAGACATAAAAGGAACAGTGCTCAGTAATTCAATATGAAAGCAAAAATATATATTCAAATCATTTGTTAAAAAGATTTTACAAATAATAGGTAAGACCAGGATACACCATAAATATATGTTTTATGGTAGAATGGGAAATCACCGGAAAAGTGTAACAAAAAAAAACCCTGCAGCATTACAGTTTATGTTAAAAATATAATTCTATTTACATCACAAGCCAGCTTTGTTCCTGACAGCCCCTACTGCCCTTCAGAACTGAACTCAGCGGGATTTAAATCCCCCAAGTTCCTGCAGTGCCTCGCTTGCTCTCAGGGGTGTTTGAGGTCGGGTGGGAGGGAGCTTTGGTAAAGAAATCCACAAAAATTCCAATAATTGGCAACACAGCACTGGCTGCCACCAGCTCACACCCAGCCCCAGCTGCTGTGCTGGGGGCTGCAAGCAGCCATGGCATCACTCACACCTAAAAGCGGCCACAAATAAAGGAGTTTTCTCTTTGTTCAGCCCCACATTGCACTGGAACCAACCCCAAGCTCTGGGTTTCCCTGCAGACACAGCCTGGCTGCTCTGGAGATGGGGCAGTGAGCACCAAAGGGGAATTCCTTGAGGAGTTTAAACTGAGGTGACTGTGGTAATTGCAGTCTGAAATATGATAAATATATTGATATTCCAAGGAAAATATAATGAGTTGTCAAGTTCAAAAGCAACATTTGGTCAACTCAGTGATTTTTGCTCGTAATTCACTCTGACTTCTAAGCAGTCAGAAAAAAAAAATTCTGTAGGTGAAAACATTGGAGAAACAGAATTGGTTTTGAAGCAAATATACCTAGTTTTGACTCAGGATACTAATATTATTTTAAACAAAAATAATAGAATTTTTTGACTGGCCTTCATCAGAGAAAAGTGTAGAAATTGCTACCCAGCACACACACACATATTTGGTCAATAACCATTAGGTTTTCATGCACCCATTCAACCATCAGGAGGAAATGAGCTCTGAACGAGTTTCATACCAGTCTATGAAAAAAACAACTTTTTAAAAAGTGACATTTAGATGTAAGAAAACAAAAATTGAAACAGACAAAACACATGAAACTGAGCTACTTCAGAGGTTTCTGCTTTTCTCTTAGTGCATTCTATATGTTCTTATATTTGGAAGGTTCTTATATTTGGCTGGGCTGACTCATGAGAGAACCAGAGGAGGGAGATTACTGATTGGGACCAGTAATTAAACCATGTGACGTACCTTTTATTTCATTTATGCAACTTTTGGACATTTTAAAATCATCCTAGATGCTTTTAGAATTGCTACTAGGTAGACTAGATTGGTAGGACCAGTGCAAAACCAGGAAAAAGAGCTTCAGCTAAGTTAAAAGCAAATGAACTCAAAGTATATTCTTCTCTGAAAGCACATAACTGGCACATCTGGTACAAGAAAGGTACTTATCAAAGGTTCTCTTCATACTCAGTGTAAGAAAGTAGGCACTTCTAGAGGGTATGCAGTCCTGAAATCAAAATAACCTGCTACAGCCTATCTATGCCTTGTCACCACCAGAGGAAAAAAAAGGAGGGCAATTACATGCTCACTTGAAATGACTAAATTTCATCATTAAAAAAAACCCAAAAACGACACCACAAAAAAAATCCCAAAAAAGTTAGAATGTAAGCATTGGAATTATTTGGTGTTTCTCTTAATCAACCATTAAGTTTATGTACAGGGGTTTTGTCAAAAGGGAAATCCAACGTAATTTTCGTAAGGAGAGAAATCCAAAGACTCAAAGTCAAAGCAGAAACTCAAAGCCTGTGCAACCATCCTGTCTGCCTGACAAAGCACTCTGAATGGGGCCCAAGGGCTGTAACTCAACCATCACTGAATTTTGCCATCACCCACCTAGCAAACACCTCCACAAACAGCAGCAGCAGGAGCAGAGGGAGGGACCCCCAACAGCACCTCTGGGAGAAACCCCAGCATGAATTTTAAACTGGCTGAGCTGTGGCACTGAGTCAATAAATGTCACTGCATGTCTGACCACTGGGAGGGTTGGGGGATTTTAGTTTGAAGCATAAATGCTGCAAGGCTGCTAAAAACAGGAAGAGCAAAACTGTCTGACAGGTACATGGAGTTCTTCCCAAGAAAATGATCCCATCATGGGCAATGAAAAGCTCTCTGTAACAGTCATAGCTATAATTATGCAATACAATATGCTGAATTACAATACGTACTCCATTATTAATAGAATTTATTTTACAGATCAAATAGCCAAATACACATTGGTTTCCTTTTTAAAGAGCCAGATAGCAAATGTGGAGCAAACTATAGGCAACAGTCATGGTAGACATTCTGCAGTCCAAGAACTGAGGCAACGTGATTATTAAGTACAAGCCTATAAATATCTTTACATCAAACATACAGCAATGTGTAAGAATTCCATGTTGTAGTCTAATCCATGAATCATTAATAACTTTTTTCTTTAAAAGAACGTTCTATATACTGTATACATCCCAGTTAAAAGCAGTGTCTGTATTTCATTTTATTCTAGCAAACTAATATTACATGTCTTCATATAAGTGCAGAAAACAGGGTTCTTTATACTCCTTTGCTTCCTAAGAGATTTTGCATTGCATATGAAATTCTAATATTATAGATGATACATATTAAGCATTACTCCCTAAAATGTGAGGCAATATACAAGAACTTGCAACCAACCTTCAAACAAAGCTATGATGCTCAAGTTTTATTTTGTAAATGAGCCCTGCTAAATAACAAATGATAATATAAAAAACTGAAAGCTAAAGAAACAACAAACAAAAAACCCAACCAACCAAAAAAAAAATAATTATAGAAGAATAGTTGGGGGAGAAAAAGAAACAACAGTAGGCCATTTACCCCCATGTGCTGGCTAACAGTGAAATAATTATGTCTACTATTTCCTATTTTATTACACTGAAAACCAAGCCACTGGATTTATGACTTTTTCTTTTAAAATAAAAATACTTCAAAAGGTTACATGTTTGGCACCTGTTAAATAGACATTATCTAGACTTCAGCAAGCAAAATGAAAATTAACTTTTTCTTTTAAAAGTTATGTGAGTGCTTTCCAGTTATTTAAAAGGTGACCATTTATTACAAAATGTTGTGGATAAGAAAGCAGGAAGTGTTAGTTTTTCACTACTACTATCGTGCCTAAAAAATGAGAAAGCAGTGACTTGATCATTTCTATTTATGATCCATAGCAGCAATGTCATCATTAAAAATATTATGGATACGTATAAATAACATTTAACTCTTAATATGTATAATGGTGCTATAAGTGACAACAACTCAGTTGTTTTCATTTTAAATGCAGGGAGTATAAAGAACTTTACATTCTCTTTCTAACATATGAATAAAATTTATTGCTCCCTTTTAACGTATTCATAGAAACAAAATTCCTAATTGTTTCAACTAAAATAAATAAGGAAAAAAAACTAAATCTGGGACAAGAAGATGGTTACAAGCAAAATAAATTTACCATAATCACCAACCGTGAAGAAGGATGGGTCACATGACTTTTGTTTTCTTAGCAAAACTACGTTATAGAACACTATAGCACAACGTACTAAAATTTCTTTGTCTTTTCCTTTTAAAAAAAATCCTTGCCCTTGATACCTTTCAGTAGGGCAGCTTGAACAGTTCATGGTCACTTCCAAACCCCTCTGGAGATGAGTCGATAAATTTCTTCGGCAACCAGAGCCAGGACAAAGGGCTTTCTCGTGCTGTTTCCTTGTTCCCATGTTTGCTGGCTTAACATCATTGAGTACACGTACGACTTCAGTACATAACATCAGCTGGGATGGCCTTCAGAGCTGGCAAACAGAGAAACAGCATGAGAAAAGCCCTTTCCTGCAGCATTTGCACCATAAATTGTCGCGTTCGCTTCCAAATTTCTACCGAACCTCGAGCGCGGCGCGGCCTGAGGCGCTCTAAGCAACCAACCCCTCCTGGGGCGCCTGTGCTCTACACACAGAGCACAAATGCTGCAGCACAAGGAGACACAGAAATAGATGCTATGGATATTATTCTAAGTTTCTTACTCCTTTTTTCGCTTTATACACTCAAACCCAAAGTGCTGTTGGCAAGACTAGAGGTGTCAGAAGGCTGCTGCACCACCTAGAACTGGTTCTACAGGGGGGTTGTGGAATTAATGCCAAAGCATTGCTCATAAAAGCAAAAAATGTTTTTTATTTGAAGAATTATTTTACATCTTTAATCTAAATTTATCAACAGGATTAGTCCTTAAGATTCACAGAAATTAGGCTGCACTACCTAGAACTGGTTCTACGGGGGTTTTGTGGACCTCATGCAAAAGCATTGCTCCTAAAAGCATAAAATATTTATTTGAAGAATTATTTTGAAACTTTAATCTAATTATCATCAGCAGGATTAGTCCTTAAGATTCACAGAAATTAGGCTGCACTACCTAGAACTGGTTCTACGGGGGTTTTGTGGACCTCATGCAAAAGCATTGCTCCTAAAAGCATAAAATATTTATTTGAAGAATTATTTTGAAACTTTAATCTAAATTTATCATCAACAGGTTTAGTCCTAAAGATTCACAGAAATTAAGGCATTCTGATCAATTATTTGACAGAAAAGAAAGCGCTGCCAATACCACAGTCCCCAAGACACCAGCCACTCACTGGTCAGGAAATTGCTATCAACTGCAGATTATTGAGTGCAATACCTTCTGGGAGAAAACAGGAAAATAAACAAGTGTGAAAATTAAACCAGAGTTAAGTCAGACACCACTGTTAGCAATGGTTTATAGTTAAGTAAGGCATTTGAAATAGCACAGTTGGGTCACAAGGAGAAAAGAGTAAACTTTTCAGTTATCCCACTGAAAAAAATTATGTGAAAGGCACTAAAAGTTTGAAAAATTACTTTGTTTCTATCCCAAGGCAAATGGCTATTGGAGAGGGAGTTGTGTGTCATTCTGGCTTGCACAAAAATCACTCAGTTATTAATGCTGGAACCTCATTTACCAACTTCAGGATAAACTCAATCAATGAGCTCTTACTGGGGGAAAAAAAGGAAAAAAAAGTGCCTTTGTTTGCTCTGATTTTTTTGTCATATTCAAAATCTTTCGTAATTTCCTCACACAAAACAGAAATTTCTTTTTCACTCCTTTTCATGCTCTGTTTTGCCTTCTACTATGAGACAAAGGAGGCACTTTGCTGATACCTCCCTCCATGCTTTTCTAGTGAAAAGTATTAAAAGAAATCACTGAAGATTTTCTACCAATGTTGCACAGAGGAAAAGCATTTTCTTGACCAGCTTTACTTCAGTAGTGATCCCCATTTAAATAATTGCTTGTTAACTTCTGACTTGCACACTTTGACTCATATTTCAATTAGAAATCTCTTCTCCAAATTATTATTTTTTTCTTTTTTTGGTGAAATGAGTGTACATGGCAGCAGATCAGAACCATGAGCAAAATTACCAGTCAGAAAAGTAAGGTAAAATAACAAGAATACTTAGAATCACAGTAATCCATTTTGAAATGGCTTTTAGGATGGGCTTATACCAACAGTTATTCAGCTAAACTTTAGGAGAAAATGTTCTTTGAGTGTAATTCACTCTGTATCTGCCAATACAGAACACCAGTGCTATGTCTGTTTTACACTTCAGAGCATCAGCCTTGCCTACTGATGATTACAGGATTCTAAATTAAACTCACTGTTATTACACAAAACAAAAAATCCTGCAGCTAAATATTGATAGAACAGGTGAATTTCAGAGCTGTTCTTTTCTGGAACACTGCAATATTCCTGCAATATTCCTTCCACTCACATCTTGAGCCCACTGTTCTCACAGTGTAATGACATTACAGCACATTTTAAATCAGAAACCCAAACACCCCATAACTTCAAGCAGGTCTAAGCAGGCAGTGATAGAATCACAGAATTGAGGCAGTGGGGTCCCAAAATTCAATATATTTGAAATGAGGGCTACTTTCCATTCAGGTTTCTGTAAAGAGTGCAAGGTCTGCCTCCATCAGCTCCTAACAAACCAGCAAAGATCATGGTGTTATCTGAAATTTCTATTCATGAGTGTGGGTAAGTTCATAGATGAGAGAATCCTGCCGGCTGAACTCCACTAATGAAGATCTGCATCAGCAAAGTGACAGAAATCCATCTCCATGCCTGCTCCCTCCCTCAGCAGCTTCCCCAACGTGGTGCAGCTGAACCCACTGACACACCAGAGACCTGTGGGGTGCAGGGAGAACCCCCCAAAAAAGCAGAAAATCCCAGATCAGAGCACATTGCACCTTCCAGATCCTGCACTGGCACAGGTGCTGCCTTAGTGGGCACTAAAGTTCCTCAAGTCAGAAAAATCTTGTTCTGGAGTTGAAGATGACGACTCAAAAGGACCTGAGTGACCAGGTGAAAATTTGCCAAGATTTCCCCTGTCCTGTTGTACGCATTCTACTGGTTTCCACATCTGAAATATCATTCAGTAAAAGAAAGGGACAAGAAGAATAGAACGCACTGCAGGTTCTGGTGAATCTTTGCAGCTTTAGCTTCTTTGAATCAAGCTGCCACAGGTAACACTGTGCTCTATAATTATTCATGTTTTGACTAGACAGGCTGATACCTAGGCAGGCATTTGAAATGTCTGAATGTTGTTTTAAAGTGCATGAGCAAAGATTTCAGATTTTGAAATCGTGTTACATGAAAATGAGACTGAAGCAAACTCCTCTCTCCCTTCTTCTCATCATCCCCATGCAAATGCAAAGAGAATTAGAAGATCTGTGTCACTGTGGAACACTTCACACACTTTGCTCCCACTGAGGTGAACGTCAAAAATAACTGAGCTCTTACAAAGCTTGCAGACAAATAAACTTTAAAGATGCTTTGTGTTTCTGCACCAAACAAAACTTTTCTGAAGCCCACAAGTGCCAAAACACTGGAAATCTGATGGCATGGAAAGTCAGGTTGATTTTTATAACACTCTAGACATCCTATTTGAAGAGATTTATTATGAAGAATAAGCCCCTTCACAATTTATCACTTGGTGAAACTCCTTTAAAAGAATTATCTCTACTACATCCCCCAAAAATATTACTCTGAGGGTCTATTGTCACTAGTAGTGTTTAACTCCTCCTTGTAACTTCAGAGTAATACCAGCACCTCTGCCCCTTGTCCTCTCTCACACAAATAGAACAAAATTTGACCTCTCTCTTAGGGGACATTGCAGGAAAAACAAACTTTCCCTCTTCAGTTTCCTGCAGTTTATGATTCAAAGTGTCCTCAGCTGCTTCAGGAGTCTCCAATTGCTTCCCCACAAAAATTTCAGCTGTGGCACTGCTGTATTTATTTGCCCACATGACCACTAAAGAGATATTTTGGGGGTTTTTAGTAGAAAAACCTTTCCCTCTCTGCTTGCATGCTTTTTGAGTACAACTGCCATAATGAGTTTCTGTCATTTTATAGATCACTTAGACAAATTTAGCAGTAAAGCAAAGGCATAATTTCCTTTCTTTAAAGACTCGAATCAATACCATTCAGACAGACAAAATTTAGAGCTTCCAAAGAAAACATATATTTTTAGCTGCAACACAATATTATTTCAAATATCTGAGTAGAAAACTTTGCATGAACAAACCTAACAATAGCTGAGATGTGCAGCCTATAATAATATCAGTCCCCATTACAAACTGAAGAGACACTTCACAGTGAACAGAACATTCTTTAGGCTCCTTCAGAACTTTTGGCTTGTAAAATAGCTGCACTATGGTAAAACTGGTAAATGATGATATTTCCCCCTCACATCAGGCATTTTATTTTCACTTCTCAAACTGGCGCATCTCCCTTTTTAACTGAGCTGACTTGTCCTAGAGTTTTCAGCAAATTCAGAGAGTGCCTGACACAAAATCCTCCAGAACCACAGGGATCCTGTTGGTGTCTGAGGCTGAAGGGTGCTGGGACAGCAGCTGGAGACATTTCTGTGCCTCAGGATTATTTCTGTTTATATTTGGGTTTTTTTGGTTTTTTGGGTTTTTTTTTTTTTTTTTTTTTTGCTGATTAACAGAGACAACTCTCAAGTAGCCCATCCTGAGCCCCACAAGAGATAAAACTACCCAGACTACAAATACAGGCTAGGAGTGAGAGTGACTTTTAAAAGATCTGTTGAGCTTAAAGAAATTCTTTACTTGTATTTGCTTACCAAAAAATACAATTTTCATTTAGTCACAGTCAAACACAACACACAGGATTTTCTCTAATGGCCTAACTTATGTGTATAATGCATTAATGAAATTATATAATTGTTTTTTAATGTGAATTCATGTGTTTAAAGGTGACTGCTCTTTCCAAATTAGTGTAAAGGGCCATTGTGGTGATTAGTTACCCTTCCTCAAAACAAGGTGTTCACTTTCATGCAGAAAAATATCCCTTAGAGAAGAATAGCTGCAATTGTAACAAAATCAGTGCAAGCTGTAACAATAATCTCTTTTTTTATCCATTCACCATATCATCCTAACAATGTTAGGTGCAGCTCTATGAAGATAAGCTGGTACCAGCTAGTGAGCATTAATAAAACCCCACAGTTCTATTCTGCTTTTCCAGATAGGAAACCCTGTCACAGACCTTTAAGGCACAGATAAAAGGAAATGCTCTTTCCCCCAACCAACTTTGCAGAAGAGAATTGCTTCCCATGCCACTTTCTGGGTTTTCACTGCCACAGAAGGGACCCTGAGAGCCACGAGCTTGCTTTCTTTGTTGGCAGCATTACTGTAGGACAAAGTGGGTTTCAGCAGACAATGGCAGAACCTTTTCGACTCACAGGAACTGCACCAGAACTCCATTGACAAAAATCACTTAGATCAGACCTACAGAAATGCTGGAAACAGCACTGCCCTCTGCTCAGAGTGATGGGAGTTCAAACAGATGAACAAACTGGCAAGAGGATTTTCTGATATGCAATTTAGCTTAACACACCTAAATACGTTGCTTAAAAAATGTTATCCACAGTGATATAGATCACCATACAAATTATTGTTGGTAAAGGGAATTAAATAGAATAAAAGAAACAACATATCCTGAAATTTTCAAAGATGTGATGACTGCTCTGAATGAGAAGCCTAAGCATGTTGTTATCATTACAGTTGTAATAAAACAAAGCGCCCTGAAAAAAATTCAGCTGGAGGAAGAAATTCACCAGACTTAAGTCATGCTGAGGATTTGCTCCCAAGCAATATATTGAGTTAAGCATATTATCAAGTTAAAATACATTATCAATAATAAAATAAACACTCCTGAAGTGTTACTTTATGATTAATTCCTTAACCAACTAGAAAACTATACCCACTGAACCCTCTGTGATACTTGGGAAGAAAGAGTAGCAAACAGAAAAAACAGAAAAGTTTTATTAAACTGTTCAAAATATGGATAAATATTAGATTCTATTTCCAGTGACTTAAAGCTTTTCTGTAGGGTCT
This sequence comes from Melozone crissalis, assembly GCF_028551555.1. NCBI lineage: Eukaryota > Metazoa > Chordata > Aves > Passeriformes > Passerellidae > Melozone > Melozone crissalis. Next base: position 20,346,858 of record NW_026535846.1, on the reverse strand, counting down.
TGAAGAATAAAGGGTGCTTGAGTTCTCAATTTATTTTTAATTTTAAGCTGAGGATTCTTTAGACATTCCCTTGGTTGTACTGCATTTCTGAGGAGCTAATACCTGGTTTATCAGGCAGAGCAGCAAATAAGTAAGCTCAATTATGCTGATGCTTCTAATTTTTCCCTAACTTTGCCTGTCAGCTGTGTCATTCCACCAGACTTAAGGCTTCCTTCCAGTCTGAAAATGCCTCAAACTCTCGGAGGAAAATCCTCTCCTGCTCCTGAGAGACCTTGAAGCAAAGCTACGCCCAAACGAAGGCTGCAATCCCAGACTCCATTAGTATTAAGAACCACTTATGAGCTCCTCTAAAGCTTCACTGCTTTCCCCCCAGCTCGTTTGGATGCTCGAGCACACCAGGCTGGGGGGGACAGTCCCACCCTGAGCCCTGCGAGCTGCTCAAGGTGAGGTGGGAAGTGCCATGCTGCCATCTGCAGTCAGGACACCACCACAGGGAGCTCTGCCTGCTCCGTCCCCTCACAGACAACGCTCTTTCCCCTCCCCATTTCCTCCCTTACCGCTCAGGAAGCTGGAACTGTTTGTTTTACAACGCCTCGACTCTCAAAGCTTGACTCCTTGCAGGAGAACTTATCTTGCAGCGCTTCAAACTGGAGTTACAGGATAGGCAAAGTAAGGAGGGAAGGAGGGAAAAAACACCTTAAAAATTCCGTTACCTGTCTGGTGTGTATGGGGCCTGGGGTCTTGAAGCCTCCTTGACAGCTGCATTCAGAAACACTGTAAGGGTCCGAGCTGCTGGATGAGCACTTGGAAAGCGAGTCACAGCCCACCACAAAGGTGTTATCTAGAGGCAATTCCTGAATGACATGGTGCTTCTTGGGGGGTACAGGAGTCTCAGGTTTAATTTGAAAGGTAGGCTGCGGAGAAGCAGACTTGTAGTGCTTTGCTAAGTCTGGGCTGTCGGGTTTAAATGTGGTTGGTGTGGTGGCCCAGTTATATTTTCCCATAGTCTGTTCTTCTAGCTCTACGGGAATGTCTAAAGTGCCATTTATGTGCTCGTGGCCAGGATCATCAGGCTTAGATTCTTCAATAGTCACAAAGTTGAGGAGGAGACTCTTTGGAGAGCGCTTCTTCTTCTTCTTCTTTTTCTTGATCTGCCTATTCTCTTGGTTGGGGGAAACCCATTCACCACTCTGCTTATTTTTTTGGACAACCTTGTGCCTGGGCGTCTGGCGGCAGCGGACTAAGGCGGTAACAAAAATTACCAGAATAACTGTCATGGTGCCTGCAATAATGGCAATGATGATCTTGACATAATCATTGGTCTGTGGGGTTATCTCACCATCCCCAATGTTCTGGCCAACTGGAGTTTCCATGTTCCTACGCACCAGCTCTTGCACGTAGGAGCTGTTGGTGACCGTCTCGTTCACAAACAAGTGCACAAGAGCTATGGTGTAAAGAGACTCCGGCTGTCCCAGGTCGTTCACCTTGATCACCAGTCTGTGCAGGCCATGGTCTGATGTGATTACCTTCTCTTTCAAAGTGATGTTGCCTGTTAATTGGTCAATGGTAAACAAGCCCCTGGAGTTCCCACCTATGATGCTATAGCGGAGCTCTGCGTTCATTCCCGTGTCATTATCAACTGCAAACACTTTGGTGACTACAGACCCCGGGCTGGCTGACGTTGGGACCAGCTCATAGGAGTAATTAGAGGAGGGAATAACAAAAACAGGCCTGTTATCATTTACATCAACAACATTGATGGTCACTTTGGCAGTTGAGGAACGCTGCAGTCTTCCTCCATCCACTGCTTTCACCTGGAAAGTGTATGACCCCTGCTGCTCCCTATCAAAGGTAATATTAGGCCTTATTACACCCGTGAGGGGATCTATAATGAAATTATCTCTACCATTTAAGATAGAGAGAGTGACTGCAGCGTTGTCTCCCGCGTCAGCATCCGTAACTGTGATAAGCCCCACCGTGCCATACATGGGCAGGTTCTCCGGCACATAGAAATTATATTCATTATGTGTGAAAGCAGGGCTGTTATCATTCTGGTCCAGCACTGACACCGTCACGGTGGCATTGGTCTGCAAAGGTGGCATCCCATTATCCTTAGCCAGCACAGTGAAAGAGTACCTGTCCTGCTTTTCTCTGTCCAGCTTTCTCACTGCCGTCAGGATGCCTGTGCGGCGGTCCAGGTTGAAAATTGGGGGAGCATCAGGACCCAGGATGTAGCTGATCTCGGCATTCCGCCCGCTGTCGGCGTCTGTAGCGCTGATCTTGGTCAGCTGAGTGCCAGGAGCGTTGTTTTCAGGGATGGAAAGGCCTATGATGGGCTGGGTGAACACCGGGGCGTTGTCGTTTTCATCCTTAATTTTGATCAGCAGCATTGCAGACTGGTTTAAGGGAGGCTTCCCTGAATCTGAAGCCACTATTTTGATGGCATATTCCCGTGTAGCTTCATAGTCTAGAAAGGTGGCTGTCTCCAGGAGAAACTGATTATCAAACACTGGTTTTAGCCTGAAAGGAACATCGTGATCTGTAAAACAGGTAACTTTCCCATTCTGATCAGCGTCCTTGTCCATCACTGTTATCAAAGCAATTTTTGTATTAAGGGGAGCCTTCTCAGACAAAAGCACCGTCCCATTCACGGGGTTGATGATGTACCTGGTGTCTATTGACGGGACATTGTCATTGATATCTGTGACATTAACAGTCACCGTGGCTCTCGAGGGAGTGGAGCTGCCGTCGCTCGCCAGAACAGTCAATTTGTGCACGGGGGACTCCTCCCTGTCCAGCGGCTCCCGGATGGTGATGAGCCCGGTGGTGTTGTCGATGGCAAAGAGCCTTTTGGCCAGGCTGGAGATCTGGTTGCTGAAGTAGAAGTGGATCTGCGCGTTGGAGCCCAGGTCGGCGTCGGTGGCGTGGAGCTGGGACACGGAGGTGCCCACGGGGGCGTTCTCGGGCACGCTGACCTCCACGTCGTTCTCCTTGAACACCGGGCGGTTGTCATTGACGTCGGTCACCGTCACCTGCAGGATGGCGGTGCTGGACCTCGGGGGGCTCCCGCCGTCTTCCACTTTGATTTTCATCACATAGGTGTCCTTCTGCTCCCTGTCCAGGATCTGCTGGACTATCAGTTGAGGCCACTTGTCTCCCTCGGGTGTCTCAGTTATGTCAAGACCAAATACATTTTGACCCTACGAGACACAGAAAGAACACACTTTAGCTTGACAGTGTATTTAAAAAAAAAAAAAACATTATCTTTCTGAAATTGTCATGGAATATAAATTCATGCACATGCTCTATACAGGAATATATATTTCTATATTTATGCTTATTTTTCCATATCTAGTTTTGCTTTAAGCTCCAGAGCCTTGAGAAAGCTTCAGAGCAAACATGGCAATAAACAGATACTCTAGAAAAAGGGGAAATGTAAGAGTGATGGTGATTTTTTTCATCCAGATTTTCTATTCCTAAAGAAAGGTTATTAAATTCCTGTACTGATGTAATTCAGTTTCTCTGTTGTATGAGTGAGTGTGGAAATGAGGAATGAAGCCAAAGTTCAGTCACTGGAGGACCTATTCCAATATTCAATTTCAAGGAAACCAACAAAAATAAAGGGATTATTTCTCTGTGGAGCAACTCTGGACATGATCTGAAACCATTAGCATAAAAAACCAAACCAAAACAAAAAAACCCAACCAACCAAACATAAAAACCCCACCAAACCAATACCATCATCGATCAAGTGCTTACTACATAATTTAGATGTCAGATGATACAGACAAAACTAAATCCTAACAGTTCATCAGAAATATATTTAAAAACTCATTAAAACTATTCCTGCATTCATCACTATATGTTTTATATTTGTAGTGAAATTACAGTCCCAGTGAAAAAAAGACTTATTTTCATTTCAAAAATATCACAGAACTGCGAGATCAATTTGAAAATTATCAATATTTTTCATGGGGTTTGTTGAACATCTCTGGAACTGCACCAAAATGCTACATATATTGCACAAACACAGCTTTTTAAAAAAAACAGTAGTGCTGACAAATCTGCTAAAATAAATATTGGAATCTAGAACTAAATTCCCTCTCTCTTCTGCTGTCTCTTCAGACAAGCAGGAATGCAGAACAGTCTAATTATCCTCTTTTCTCATATCTCACCACATAGAGGAATGATGTAAAGACAGTTTTCCAGCCACAACTTCCACAAGGGCAGGGCTAGAATGCAGATGGCTAATGCTGAATGCATGGGATGACCAGAAAAAAGAAGGCATAAATAAAATTGTGGACTAACTAGGAGTTCATTTTAATGTGTAATATTTGGAATAATGAACAACTGTTCTTCCTCTGTTTATCCTTCTCTTTCACCTCTACTCAGGTAACTGCTATAGGATCATAGATGGTTTGCGCTGGAAGGGACCTTAAAGATCCTCTCATTTCCACTGGACCAGGTCCAGTTGTGCTCTGAATTGGTTTGAGACACTCCAGAACAAAGCAAAAGAAAATATTCCCAGTATTCAAGACTGCTCATTTCCCATGAGTTGCAAAAGATTTGTGTTCCCTGTTCCCCACCACTAAGTGAATGCATTTGTAGCTTCTACAAACTTCTGAGTGAGGCTGAACTCTCACTGATTTGGTCCTCAAAGCCAGATTTTGACCCTAGATAAGCCATCTTTTATTTCATGGGGCAGAACTGTTCGTCCACACAGTGGATGCACACATGCATCCACATGCAAAAATCACTGTGCCACTTGCACAGCATTTGTGGCAGCATTAAGTTGCAGCTGGGGACAGTATAAAGTAAACTGGAACACATTTTGAAGCAGTAAAACAAACACAGATTTGGCTTCTTTAGCAGAAGGCATGAAAATATAAGCCCTGCAAATTGTTTCTAAATCAAGATATACATTTTGAACCAATTAGGGTAAATTTTAGAATGGTAATTGTACGCTGATAGAAAGCAGAGCGTGAGTTTCCTCCTCATATTCAATCTGGCTAGCAGTTATTTGCAATAAGTTCCATAATTACAAAGAAATTATAAATTATATATTCTATGCTTTACCATAGATTCCAGAGGAAAGAAAATAACAGAAGCCAGAGTAAAAGCAACCTGTCAGCTCTCTTTGCCTCTTTATTTGTACACAGGCTGACAGATGGGCGCTGATTATTCTGCCATTAGATCCCACAGCTAGGAGAACTTGGGACAGACTTTGAATTCACGTGGTTGTACGTGTGTGTGCCCATCTCTGCTTCCCTCATCCAGCATGGGAGAGGGGCTTTTCATCACAGCAGATGAGTTTGATATAAAATGTGGTGCTTTAGCTCCCCATTTTTAGCTGTGAATGGCTGGAGAGCAGAAAAGAATGTGAAGATCTCTTCCAAGTTCATTATTAACACATGAATAATTTTCTGTGGAAAGAAATATTATCTACGTCTATTTCTTCCTATTCATTGCAGGTTCAGACATCTTTTTAAACTACAGAAAAACCATTACAGAGAAGGAGACTTTCTCTTAATTCTAACAAGAGTAACTATTTCAATTTGTTGAAACAAGAATATTTCAAGTTGTTTAAGAGATAAGGTTAGGTGTGAAATGCTGCAAATTAACAAACACATTTTCTAAGAACAGATAGTTCTCACATTCTAAACAGTCAAAAAAATTTGATTAAACATCCAAGAAATACATTTTTAAAATTATAAATATCTAATTCTCTCCATTATGAGCAAAGAAATTGAGAACTAAAGTGAGAAACATGAACAAAACCCTTCAGGATTAATTTCTTCATGTTGAAGTAAATAGCTCTACCATCATTAAAAGTTCAGTGAAGTTAAAATTTCCATTAGGGTCATATCTCTATTGGGACTGAACTGCACCTCAGTCACCACATTATCCCAGAGATCTGAAGGATTTGTTCACACTGGGAAGGGCAAGAGTCCACTGGAAAAGCACAGTGGATAATTAACAGTTATAGAATACCTTTGCCCATTAAAACAACTTGCAGAAATAATCTGCTCAATTGATATATCACCATCCTTAGAGAAGAATGGGAGTGAGAAATACAAGATTGACTTTTTAGATTTAAAAACACAATTTAAGCACTAACTATTGGAGGCAAAGCAAAGTTATGCCCATCTCAGAGCCTGGATTAGCTTAAAGAGGTTCTGACCCTGCTCACAAGATCCTTTATCAGGGCAATAAGGAGCTCTGTTATCCAATTTTCATCACAGCCTTTTCCATGGATTTGCACACACAGTCTCTCAAATAATGAAACTTTCTTGTTGAACACTCCCTACTGTGGATATTTACCTGGTCATTTGTAATGGATCCAAATGTCCTTTTCGGAGCTGTTTTGGGCTGTCATGTGAATAAAAAAATTAGAGAGGATTTTAAAAATTGCAACATTTAGGTGGTTTCATAAATACATCATCAATGACACACGGACACATAGTGTGGTAAGGCAGAACAGCTCCTAATTGCTGCAGACGGGACTGGATGTGACAAAGTGCACCAGAATCTACACACAGATATTGCATTTCACAGCATTTCACCACAGGGTTCTGTTAGATCTGTGGGGCACTGACTGCCTGGACATTGTGGGGAAGAATGGGAACACAGATCAGCTTCTGGTTAATGCTGATAACAGGGACATGGTCCACTGTGTTCAAAACATCCTGTGGACCTGTGCTTGCAGAGCAGTAAATTGGCAAAAAGCAGCAATTCCTCAAAGTGGGGAAGGGAAAGAATTGTGCTAAATAATGCTACAAAGCCAACTGCTTGTGATACGAAGTGCTCAGATTGAGAGAGGCCACCAGTGATTATTCCTTAAAACACACAAATTATGTAATTGTGTGTAACAAGTCTGCATTGTGAGCTGACAAAGGGTAGATCAACACTGTCCTCACTCTTCATTCACAAGAGGATTCTGAACCTCCAGAGAAAGCCACAGGAGCAAAGGCAGCTCATTGTTTTGTGGCTGCATCTTCACCCTGCACTTATTATCAATCCTTCAGGCACTGTAAATGACAAACACATCACAGATGTCCTTGGTTCAGCTCAATGTCAAACAGAAGTCAAGGGCCATGCACAGCTCCAACTTTCACTCATATTCTACAGGAACTCATCTCAATGACTGCTGCAACAAGCTAGAAGTACACATGCTAGCAATCATTTTAAAAGAGAAAAGGAAGAACAAGAAAAACATTAAAAGATTGGTTTCTCATTAGAAAGTAAATCAGTAATTTATTAATTAAGTAATTACTTAAATAAAAACCTTTGGCTGAAAAGTAGTTTTGAGTCCAAAGGACCCTAAAATCTTTTCAGAAAGTCCAGAGAATAATGCATGTGTGCTAAAAGCTGGTTATTTCACATGGAACACCACAGAAAATCTCTGCAGAACCCAAAGACATGTCCCAGACACTTTTCTGTGCGTATTTTTCCAAGACATATGGAGCTGCTCTGTGACTGTGCTGTCTGTCAGCAGAGAACAGAGAACAGCAGCACAGTTCCAGTTCTGAATGCAGAAAACAGACCACAGTGACATGGTGGACAACTTTTCCTACAAAAACTGGAAACTAAACTTGCAGTTTTCTTTCGAAGGCGATACTTTGGCTGTGAAATTGTGAATTGCCAAAGCCAAGTTAACGTCTCAAACACAAAATATTCCACATGGCAGGCAATAATGGATCTGTGTGTCTGCAATGGGTGCATGCGGATGCACTCAGATCCAAACCACCTTAAGTGGTGCAGCTCTAATAAAGGTCCCAAGTCTGCTATTACTCACCCAGTGTGCAATTTGCTGTCCATGCATTCTAGAAAATTGCCATTTTTTGGACAGCTGTCCTGTTAAAGACTCCACAGTCACTCCTCTCATGACATCCCACAGCTTACAACCCAAAGTTACTGGAAATAAGTGTCATTAGTAGCAGCAGTTACCTTATGAACTGAGTGGCAGAACTTCAAAGGAGAAAAATAACATTACAAAGGTAAAAATTCCTTATAATGCAGACCTCAGCAGAAGCAGAGTTGCTTACAGATTTGAAATACTCTTTGTCAAAGCAATTCAGCCTTTTAATTTGTAGGCCAAGATTTTTAAGGCTTTTGTTCAATTTATGGTTTTCTGTCAGTGTCATGCACTGTTTCTATTGGTTTCCTTTGAAGCAGGAAAAAAGTTTAGCTTGGAATAAACTGAACTTTCAGGTTCAGAACCACAGTAGAAATAGGATTTGTAAGCACCCAATCATGCATAAACCTAAAGTGCATTTTCTGCATTCAGAATCCAAATTAGCTCCATTCCTATGTAAGAGTTGAGGAGATCATATTATGAGCAATGTCTATACCCTAACTTGCTACTTCTTCTCCTTCTATACCAAAAAAAACCCCAAAAGAACGAAGGAAAATCAAACCTAAAAACCCCATAAACCTGAATCTTTTATTGTAATAGAAATTCACTTCATCCACCTCTACAAACTGGGGTAGCAATAATGGTGAACCCACATTGCTGCAGTAATAGGACACAAAATTCCCCAGAAACTCCCTTGAGGGAACTGGGACATTACTTGAGTGTTCTTTCACAATGTGCAGCAAACATACAATTATATATTTCAGAAAAATATGCAGCTGCACCACAAAACTGTAAGGAATTAATGTTCACAATACTCTTGCTGTATAAATAGTTACAGACTAACTAAAGACGGGAAACTGAAGTACAGAGACACTTTCATCAATTGTCCAAAGTTTGTAGCTGGTCTGAGAAAGGCAGCCACTTCTGAGTTACTAATCATGTTTAAAATTAAACTTCAGAATTTTAAACTTTAGAAGCTAACTGTTAAAATGCAACTTTAGGAGTTGAACTTTAGAATTGTAAGCTTCAAGCAAATTTCTTTAATTTAGAGACACTTTGACCAAAACAAGGGAGGTCAATAGCTGCAGGTAACAACCAGGGAGGAAACCTCCCCTCTTAATCTCCTCCATTACAGTTGTTCAGAAATATTCACAGACATCCTACTGAACAAAAAGCTACATTTTCAACACCCTGAGGATATTCAGATTAAGGTATTAAACATGTTTGAGCTTTGCTCTGAATTCCCATGATAAAGCTCCAGACACCTGACGTTTCTGCCTTTGGATTCACTCACTATAGATATATAATGAAGGGGAAAAAAAAAATGGGATTTATATCAGGCAACAATACAGCCAAGAAGCGCATTTTGATATTTGCATTATACAAGGTGACAGCTACACATTTGCTCTATTTCCTGGCTGAGAACAGGCACAGAACCGAGGATGCGCCAGGAAGGGAAACAAATGAGCGCAAGGCTCCAGCGCAGCGCTGTGCCTTTGGAGGGGAGCGCTGACAACCCCGTTCAGCTGCTCAGAACAGCTCCTGAATCGCAACCTCCTGGTGCCTCGGCAGCCAGAGGCTCTGCCCGAGCTCCCAGTGGCACATTTGGAGCTCGGGGCGAGCCCTGCCAGGTGTTGGTGAGGGGTGAGCCTGCTGTGCCCTCCTCTCACAGCCTGCACACCAGCGCTGCCAGGCAGGAGGGGATTGAACCTGGCAGCCACTTGTGCAGCAGGAACACTGTACAGAAACATCCCAGCCAGCTCTGAAAACCCCTCTCCCCTGCAGCAGGGGCTGTGCAGCATCCCCAGCTGGCAGGGATTTCAGATGGGGGTAACGGGTGTGTGCGGACTCAGTTTGCGGCAAATGGGATAACAAAATATAAAATAGACTGGGATAAAATAGACTTGTGTCACAGACATCTTTTATGGAAAATCCTTTCCTTAGGATTTCTCCTCCTGAGAAGCTGGGAGGCCTCAGGAACAAAATGCAAACAATGGTTATCTGCTGCTGTGGAATGCAACAGGTGCATCTGGGATTGATCTCAGCTGGTTGTTTCTAATTAATGGCCAATCACACTCAGCTGGCTCAGACTCTGTCCCAGACAAGCTTTTGTAATCATTCCTTCCTATTCTATTCTTAGCCAGCCTTCTGATGAAATCCTTTCTTCTATTCTTTTAGTATAGTTTGATATAATATATGTCATAAAATAATAAATCAGCCTTCTGAAACATGGAGTCAGATCCTCACATCTTCCCTCATCCTCAGACCCCTGTGAACACGGTCACAGACTTGTGCTTTGCTACAAACATCTGCAAATCAGCATTCATTAAATTAATGTACAGTTATTATCTCATTCCCTCCTGTACACACATCCACACACAAATTCAGTGCGCATATCTTTAAAAGAATGGCATCTCCACTAAGAAAAATATCCATATTCTAACCTCTGATGCTGCAGCTTTTCCAACAAGTTGTTTAGCAAGATTGTCTTCCTTGACCTAACACCCTCCTAAAGCTCAAGCTCAGCTGGGAGCAAAACCACTGTACCTTCCCTTAATGCTTACACTTCTTCTTTTTGGGAAAAATGCTGACAAAACTTCCATGAGAACATCAGGAGCACCTCACACACACATACAGAACCCCCCACGCTTCAGAAACACAAGGAAATTCCTTCACATGCAGAGACAGCACTTTAATCTCCACGTGTCACTGCTTTATGAAAGTGGGTTCAAAAATCCACAGCCTTAACAGAGAAAATTCACAACCCATGTGGGCAAAAAAATATAACAGGGTGAGAAATAAACTCCAGCAGAAAAGAGTTTACATCCTCCACTTGGAACAGATTTCCCCCAGCTTCCACAGGCAGGCTTTAGGAATGCTGGACCTGTCACAAGCGCTGCAGAAATGACCTGATCATAAGCCTCTCTCAAGGCCTCCACTCTGCAGGGTTTTGTAAAAATCAAAATAAGAAAGAGTGCATGAGTGTGACATTTAACTGCCACGGGATCAGTTTTGCTCCTGAAAGAAATAAAGCTATACTTTTTCAAGGAATGAAAACTTATCCTTTTTTTATTGCTCCCAGAAAATAACAGTGAGGCTCCCATATTAAACTGTAAAAGTGTGTGATGTATGCAAGATGCCGCTTCACTGCACATGGGATGATAATAAATAATACTGCAATTTCAGAGTAATAAATGGGAGACGGTGGCTGAGACGACAGTGACACTGCTAAAAATAGTTCCAGAGAATTCTAAAACTCAGTAAATAGAAGCCTTTCACTATAGTGATCAAGGAGTGTAGGGGATAAACCAAAAATGTATTTTCTGGTGTTGATTTCTCAGGAACTTGACTTCTGCCTCCCCCAGTGTTACTGACTCCTATTTATCTGACTCACTAGAACAAGAGCAAGATAAAAAAGGAGAAACATTTCCTTACTGTAAGGCAGCAACTTGAGTCTGAAAATCAATTTTGAGAAGAAATCTCTTGCTACCTGTGTGTATTGAAAGTTCTAGCAAATAAATTGTCCTGACTTTCCAGTTAATGAGTTATATTCTGAGAAAATGCTTCCCTGTGAGTTTGGGATCAAAAAAATCTTAGAAGTGTATTTGATTTATACTTCAATATCTAGTTTTACTCAAGAATATATTCCTTTCTAAAAACAAAAATAAAATTCCAATTTCACTCTAATTGAATGTGCTTGAGCTATTTCTCGGTCTTAAAATCAGAGATGGAATTGAAGTAACTGATTTGTAAGAAAGAAAATAAATTTAAGAATATTAGAATGGCATGTTTACAAGGGAAACACCAAACACTCATCATTCCATTCCAGCCTTTCTGCTTATTTTTTGTTCACTGTTTATATTCTCTAATAGCAGTTTAATCATGAATATACAGTAAAAATTATAGCTAATGGACAGAGATTTTTTCCTCCAAAAGAGGAAAAAAAAAATCAAAGAAAACCCTGAGACCAGAGAACACAACAAGCCAATATTTAAGCAGGAAGAACAGCAGCTTCAGAAGATAAATACAATATCCATCTCCTGCTGCAGAGATCTAGATTAGTCTCACCTGGTAATGTGAGTCCTCCAATAAATTATAAACTGAGACAAACCCTCCCACAGTACATGGGGAAAAAAGCAGAGAGTGGTGAAATGTTGAATGTTGGGAGTAAAAAAGCAGAGAGTGGTGAAATGGTGAATGTTGGGAGTAAGGGGAGTGATGGGGTGTGATTTCAGCAAGGTTAATGCCAGAATAAATACCAGCTCAGGAGTCATTGAGAACCGTGACTGCCCTCTCACAAAGTGTGCTACTCCAGAAAAAGCAAATTAAACCAAGCCAAAGGGAAAACCCAACCTTTCCCAGGTCTGGGTGCACACACAGCTCTTTCCTGAGGTAAATTCAATCCCTGCCCTAAGACAGATGTTCCCAAAGAGCAGCTCACACATTGTTTGTGCTACAACAAAGCTCTGTAACAGGCACACACAGAAATTGGACCTGAGGCCAAAACCATGAGCAGCTCTGGGGCAGCTGGCCCCATCCCAGGCAGGAAGGTGTCAGGGTGGGAAACCAGAGCTGAGAATTGCCCAGAGCCCTCCCAGCTCCCACTGTGGCCATAAACACCCATCAAACACCCAGCCCAGTGCCCAGAGAGCAGGAACAGCACCTCAGCCACACACAGGATGGGACAGGGACAGGGCAAACCCTCCGGGCATGAGGAGATGCTCTCAGTAATTCAATGTGAAGTTTAGCCTTTGAAAAAAGCGATGCAAACAAGTGATTCCACCAAACCCAACCCATTAAAATATTTCATCCTGAAATGAAATGTTACCTTATGTCCATCACCTGGGGAAATGACCATTAGCACAGGATATAAAGCACAGCTCAAACAATTTAACTTAAACAGTCTTTAAACAATTTTCAACTTAAACACAAAGACTTTGTCTATACCCTGATTTGTACACTTAATTCTTTTCTATTTCTTTATCTTAGAGGGTTTAGCAATTTATTAGGATTCTTGCATGTTGAGGTATTAAGCTAGGAACAATAATTCAATGTATTATGTTGCTGTAGCAGTCAGCTAAACAAACAGTTGATTCTGAATTCAAAGATTTAGTTGGGCATGTTGCTATTTTTAAAACCTGCCTTGGATGTTCTACCAAATACTACATCTGTCATTATTCATCAGGTTCACAGATACTGAAAGAACACAAACCAAGTGCTCTCCAAGACAGGACTGAGTCAATTTGCTCACAGAAATCTGCAGGACAGCTCTCTACAATAAAACAGGTTTCAGTTGTTATGTGGATTCAAAATAAAGCACTATCTTCAAATCCTAAGGTGGCACTATAAAACTAAATTTTTTATGTGTTCTACCTACAGAGTCAAAGCTCTGCTTCCACACTCAATTAACTTTACTGGTAACATAAGAAGAGGCCTACTGTGGTTATATGTGGAAGCACCCATTGAGAAATGTAAAATTAAGTGAAACCTGTTTTGAAATCCAGCATTATGGCTCTTAACAAAACAGCAAAGCAGAACTGAATTAGTGAAAGTGGCTGTGACAGCTGAAGCCATGGAGCTTCCAAGAGGGCTCAGCATTATTAAAGATTTTCCTTATTATGCTCTTAGGCACAATCTGATTAGTTCCAACAGCTGCCCAGCAGGAAAAGCCAAGCCATCGCTCCCAGGGACACTCAAATAAAGCACCTTGAGCTGCAGTGATGGCAGAGCCAGGCAGCACACAGCACCAGCGCTGCTCTCCTGGTGGACAGCGACGGCAGAATTTCAAATGGAACCATGGCAGAGGCTCCTGAGCAGCATCATGGAAGATACTACAAGCTGTCCTGATGGATAAACTTGTTGCACACACAATACATAAAGGGGGAAAAAAAAAAAAGAGGAAAAAAAAAAAAAAAAAAGGGGAAAAAAAAGGTGTGGGGGGGGAAGAGAAAAAAAAAAAGGAGAAAAAAAAAGGGGGGGAAAAATCAAGGAAAAAAAAAGAGAAAAAAAAAAAGGGAGAAAAATCAAGGAAAAAAAGAGAAAAAAAAAAGGGGGAAAAATCAAGGAAAAAAAAGAGAAAAAAAAAGGGGGAAAAAAACAAGGAAAAAAAAGGAGGAAAAGAGGAGGAAAAGAGGAGGAAAAGAGGAGGAAAAGAGGAGGAAAAGAAAAAACTGAAAAAAAGGGGAGAGGGAAAAATCCACTTTGCATAAATGTTACTCAAGTCTTTGTTAGAGATAATGAGTAACAAAAAAGGAATTTTCTTTGCTACTTTGCCTGTGAAACTCAGTAGCCTGAAGCATACGCTGTGCTGTGACAAATGTGCCATTGAACTTTAAAACAATATTCAAAATAGATTCTGGAAGACTTCACCCCTGTTTGCAGAACTCTTGTAGTGCTGTCTGAATATCACAAGAGTGATGAGTAGACTGATATTTTTGCCACTTCTTCCAGTGCCCTGGATGCTAAGTTAGGATTTTAAGAGCCACAGACACAGCATTGCCTGTGAAAGGCTTCAAGCCTGGGACACAGATTTTCAGCCAGCTGGAGCCCTGAATCATAAACTCCATCATCAAATAATTTTGAAGTCGTTATTAAAGTTAATCAATAAAAACCACACAGGTTTTAATTCACAAAAGTAAATTCACTTCTGAAGAAGGCTTGACTGTTCGTCCAGTTCCTGAACATAGGAAAACTTAGGAGAAATCATATTTCCAGTGTTGTAAAGTCTTCTGCCACTGGGGCAGCAGAACAAGTTCTGGTTGTGCCTCTGGGATTTACTTCCTACCTTAGCTCAGGAATATAGACATTTAAAATAAAAACCAAATAATTTTATTTCTGCTTAATGTAACATAATGGGCATGGATATTTGTGAATAATGTCTTTGCATAGTTTCTCAGCTTCATGAGCTTATAGAACTGTGTACTTTAAGTTAAATAATAAAATTGAAGTCTTTAATCACTGCATCCAAAATGCTGCTTTCATAGTATAACAATGCTGTAAACAGAAATTAAAACAAGTGATCATCACAAAATGTAGCATCTAAAACTTAGACAATATTCTAAACACTGTCACAGACACATTTTATGAAAAATCCTTTCCTTAGGATTTTTCCTCCTGAGAAGCTGGGAGGCCTCAGGAACAAAATGTAAACAATGGTTATCTGCTGCTGTGGGATGCAACAGGTGCATCTGGGATTGGGCTCATGTGGTTGTTTCTAATTAATGGCCAATCACAGTCCGGCTGTTTCAGACTCTTGGTCAGTCACAAACCTTTGTCATCATTTTTTTTCTATTCTTAGCCAGCCTTCTGATGAATTCCTTTCTTCCATTCCTTTAGTACATTTTTAATATAATATATATCATAAAATAATAAATCAAGCCTTCTGAAACATGGAGTCAGATCCTCATCTCTTCCTGAGACCCCTGTGAACACCACCACAACACTCAAATTCTAAAATCTGGAATCTTTACAAAATAGACACAAAATCCCATTGGAAAAGCTGGACATATGGGAAAAAACCCCAAACCAACAGATAAGAATATCAGAATCACCACTGCTGGGCAAGAAATTGGTGAGCCTCAAACTGGCAGAAGCTCAGGAACAGCTTGGGAAAAGATTCTGGTGATTCCCAGGCATCTGATATCTGATATCAAATGTTAGAGACAGACCCAAGACCTGAGGAAATTCAGTTTGATCCTGCCAGGCCATGCTTGGGCCAGCCCAGAAATCAGTGCCTGCCCCTCCTCTCCCCCTGGAGAGGAAGATCCAGACTTTGGAAACACAGACCAGCAAAGCCTGAGCAGACCAAAGCCCAGTTCAGATGATAAATTAAGGTGGCCAGCAAAGGTCATCACGTCCTCACATAATGCACTTCAAAACCCAGACAATAAAAACCTCAGAGGCAGATATTAAAGCAGATATTAAAACACACACACGCTAACAGGATTTTCTCTTCGGCTTTGCCAAAGGTCCACTCAGACACTGAACTTCACTGCCAAGCTCTGGGTGGTGCTGGCAGCTGAAGGTTTGAATTATTCAAAATGAAGGGGTTTTATGAGGGAGGGGCTGGACTACCTCAGAATTTAAAAATAAGCATTAATGTAGAATCTTACAAAGAAGCAGCCAAGCTGGAGACTTCCAGGAACTCATTTGAGTTCTGATATTGTACAAGCAGAGTGAGTATCTTGGATATTCAACATGGACAAATACTTGATTACTTAAAACAATAGAAGTGTAATGAAAAAAAAAAAAGTTAAAGGAAAGCTCTATCAGTATTTTAGGCTCTATTTTTAAGACTGACTTTCAAATTATGGCACCCACAATAGTTCTTGGCTTTCCCAACAAATTCCAATTCACAAAAAAGTCATGTGTAAGTGCCAGAGTACTAGTTCTGATATTAGATGGGAAAGAGGATGAGGAACAAAATAGAAGTTACTCCTTTGTTTATACCTTCAAGTCTGCTGCAATAAATTATCTTCAAAACCACCTAATGGAAATGAGGATGGAAATTATATGGCTGGGGTAAGGATGAAAAGGAAAATGTATTCTGCCAGTGAAAAAGCCATATAATATCCCAGTCTGAAAAGCAGAGAGGAATATCCTGACTCAAAAGAAAAATAACAGAAAAAAAAACCGTAGAAAACGTCAATTTGCTTGAAAAAGCAGAGGAAAAAAACTACAAATATTCGACTCTGGAACATCAGCAATAACCAAAGCAAGAACACATCACATTAATAGAGCCAGCAATTACAGCACAATGAGAGAAAAATGTATTTCAATACTGAGAGCTGATGACTCAGAACTCATTTCTTTTAGCAATGTTTCTTTTTGTTTCTTCAGAATTGTCTGAAACACTCTTTGCTACATGTCCCAGCTTCAAAAGCTCCACAGGACTTAAGTGTTCAGACCAATTATGTTTCTGGGTTAGAGAATATAAATTATTCTGCAATATACCTTTCTTTCAGGAATAAAAATAACTGTACTAATGCAGTCAAGCGCCATGAACCGAAGCTGACACTTGATTTAAATATATTTTTTGATAGCTCTTTCTTCTTAAATGGAAGGAAAGTGTTCCATACAGTGTATTTGGGGAAAAAACTAGCTAGGATATTTAAATCTTTATTAATAAAATCCAATATTAGAATGCTTAAAATAAACATAAAATCAAGAACATATTATTATAAAAGCTACTTTAATATATTAATTGTGTATTTTATGACAACTTAAGTCAGGAAAAACTGAAACTACTTCTCCTGTTTTCAAAACATATCCTAAAAATTGGAAATCTCAAAATCTTCATCTTCCCCATGGATGGGATGAAAAATGAGTCTTAGAAAAGTGAGCTGGACAAAAGAAAAATCTTTTGCAATTAATAGTCACCTTTTATTTTTCTTTTATTTACTCAATGTTTTGAAAATAGCAGAATTTTTTGATCACCCCACAAGTACAGGTGAAAAAAGATTACTATTCCTTAAAAAAATTGAATTTTTAATGATCTGAATAATATTAGGATCTGCTGGAAAACTAATTCCAGGTTTCTCATGACAGTCATCCAAAATATAAGTAAGCCATGCATCGATGCACCCATTACAGTAAGTAAAGGAAACAGAAAAAAGTAATCCTTGCAAAGTTATTCTGAAACAAGAATTACAGTGGTTCCAAAGAACTTTTACATGCAGTAACCATTATCTGATACTCTTGAAGGGCTTGTGACAATTGTTTTTATTTGATTGAAAAAATAATGGCCTTTGAAATGTTTCTTGCCTGGGTGGTGACAGATATTGATGAATTTTAACTACAAAAATTAACAAAAAAAGTTTAAATGCCTTTGGATACAAGATGACCAGTATGTCATGCAGATGCATTAACATAACTTATAAATAAATGGTCTGAAATTCAGGTGTCTAACTGTTTCAGGTCATTCTTTAAAGATAAAATAAGGGCCCAAGACAGGCATCTCTATTCACAGATAACACTGAATATATAAAAATAATGCCCCAACACCTTGGCAATGCTGTTATGGCATTTGAAAAAGGCTCCAACTGCTTTCTTTAGTGATGTACAAAAGTCTGACACCTTTAAAACATGGTGGACTTTCAGACAGTAGGAAAAATTAAGGGTGCAGCAAAATCTGTCCTGAGTGCACCTTTATTCCCTTCTGTAGCTTCACTTGGCACTGCATGTCTGCAGTCCCAATACCATACATTTATGCAAACCAGAGTATAATTTCTTTTAGAAGGGGTATTTTAGTGCTTTTACTGGGGTTATAAATCGAGAGCAGGATAGATCATGTAATTGGCAATTTTGTATAAATTAAAACAATTTTTTCCTTGACGGCTGTTGAGAAATTGTTCCTTTCTCTGTGCTGGCAAACTCACAGACTGTGTACACAAAACCTGAGCCCTGTGTGCTCAGGAAGCCTCCCCATAACTGAGCTAAAGCTGATGTGTGTGGACATCAGCTAGAGATGCTGCTGAGCAGATGAAGATGAAGAGGAGCTCTGTGTTTGAAGATGCTAACTTATAATATATAAGGGTTTTTTCTATTATTTTCTCTCATTATGCTGTTTGCAGTCCCACTATCAGTCATCTATGCAAACCAGAGTATAATTTCACTTACAAGGGCTATTTTAGTGTTTTTACTGGGGTTATCAATAGAGAGCATGAGAGATCCTATAATTCACAATTTCTTATAAATTAAAGCAATTTTTTCCTTGATGGCTGTTGGGAAAATGTTCCTTTCTCTGTGCTGGCAAACTCTCAGACTTGTGTAAACAACCCCGTGTGCTCAGGGAGCATCCCCACATGTGAGCTGAAGCTGATGTGTGTGGACATCAGCTAAAGATGCTGCTGAGCTGAGGCAGATGAAGAAGAAGAGGAGCTCTGTGTTTGACAGATGGGAGCCTCACAGCCCCAGCCTATCATCCTCTCCCTCTCTGAAACATGCTAACTTACAATATATAAGTTGTTTTTTTATTTATCCTCTCTGAAACATGCTAACTTCTATATTATTGTTTGCAGTCCCAATATCACACATCTATGCAAACCAGAGTATAATTTCATTTACAAGGGCTTTTTAGTGCTTTTACTGGGGTTATCAATCAAAAACAGGATAGATCATGTAATTGGCAATTTCTTATAAATTAAAACAATTTTTTCATTGATGGCTGTTGGGAAAATGTTCCTTTCTCTGTGCTGGCAAACTCTCAGACTTGTGTAAACAACCCCGTGTGCTCAGGGAGCATCCCCACATGTGAGCTGAAGCTGATGTGTGTGGACATCAGCTAAAGATGCTGCTGAGCTGAGGCAGATGAAGATGAAGAGGAGCTCTGTGTTTGACAGGCGGGTGCCTCGCAGCCTGGGTCTCTCATCCTCTCCTCTCTCAAACATGCTAGCTTCTATATTATTGTTCCCTGACAGCTCGTGTGAAAACCAGAGCCTGGCCTGCAGAAAGAGACACCGACTCGTCCCTCAGCCTCACTCACTGAATTGCTGTGCCTGCAGCCAGGCTTTCCCCTCCAGCCCTGCCTGAATCCCACAGGGACGTCAGGGTAACGGGAGCTGACAGTTTTACAGCAATAGTGCCACAAACCACCCTAAAGGAGCCTTGCATCAAGCAACAAGAGGCAATTACCTTGACTCCTGACTCACCAGCACCAGTCAGGAGCAGAGTTTGATCTCCTCACTGACACCAAGGCACAGCTGCAGCCATGCAAATCAGTTTTCCCTTTTAAAGCTCAGAGCCGGTGACTTTTTCAAAATAATGTGCACAGATGACCACTTGTCTGTCCAGATCTCTCTGGACAAGTTACCACTGAGCGGTGTTATTATTCCAGCACGAAATCTGCTCTAAATCATATACTTTGGTATTTTGGATTGAAAGAAAAATGAGCAAATGGGGAGGAGGATTTGGAAGAAGGTGGGTTTTCAGCTATAGAATAAAATAATGAAAATAGACTTATTTTGCAAAGGGGATGTAAAAGCTTCAGATGATAATTAAGAACATCTCAGAGGAAAAGCATGCACATGAAAAAAACTGAGGATGTGCTAACTTTAACCAAAGCACTGAACTTCTATCATCAAATGAAAAAGGGAAAGATGTTTTGGGTCTGACCTATTCCCCCACTGTGGGTTCAGGACAAAAGTACTTGGCAGCACTCAAAAGTACTTGTCACTGTCAAAAGACAGCCTGTCTGTCCTAAAAAAAGCCTCTCTTTTAAAGGGCAGCTAAAAATTACCTCAGAAAGACAACATGTCCAGCTCTCCCTATTTATTAAACTACCAGCACTAGAGAGTGACCTCAGAGCTTGACTGGAGCTCAACTCCGAAGCAAAAAAACTCCCTAAACCTATTTTTGAGTTCCCTAAATGCATAAACTTCCCTTTTTATGCTGGCACACAAAATGAGAAAGAATAAACAGTGCTGACCCCCAAATATTGGACTGCAAATGGTGCTGAGGAGCCCAGGGAGGCACCGGCTGGGAAGGGACCCTGGAGATGCCCTGGTCCAGCCCCTCTGCCAAAGCAGCTGCACAGCATCACACCCAGGTGGGGTTTGACTTTTTCCAAGGGATATTAAAGTAAAAAAAAAAAAAAAAAATCCCCTCTCCAAGCAGAAATTCAAAATTTCAGTCTAAGCCACATGACAGTGAGAAGGAAAAGAAACTCATAATAATTTTTAAAAAACTCAACCCTCAAATGGTTTTTCAACACACATCTTATTTTCACCTTGTCTGTAAGCACTGTCAGATCCAGGATCCGGCTTTACATAATTTCTCAGTTTTAAGCACCTAAGTGCTATTGTTACCTGCACCATCAATATGAGTGTGATTTTATTTTGGTGGCAATTAGTCTTGAAATATCACTGAGCAACTAATGTTTCCTGAATGAGAAGAGAAAAATACTAAAAAAATATTGTTCTTGTCTATAAGAAAGTCAAGAAATCTCCTATCTGAATCATGTATTTTCCTGAGTGTATACATATCAGTAAAACAAATTCTTGAATGGCCATCACCCCATCAGCCTTATTTCCCTTACACAATTGCTAGAAAAGGTTGGCAATAAAAAAAAAATCAGAAAGTGCAATAATATTTTGTTTTTAGAGGGTTGCAACAAGTTCACAAATAATTTTTGTAAGTAAGAAAAATTAGGTTGCAATTCCGTATTTGTGTTAGCGTTTAGCTACAATATTCAGTAAGGCCTGGCAATATTAATAAATATCTGTTTGCAAGCAGAAGGAAAGCTCTGTGTTGGCAGATGTTTCACAGACTGCAGATGTTGGCCATCAGCACCCCAGGCTCCCTGTGACTGAAGGGGACAATAAAGCCCTGCCCTGCCGCTGAACCCCACAGAGAATCACCCACGTCAGTTTAATGGATTAATTCCAATGGGACAAGAATGGGACATGGTTTGAGATCCCCTCCAAGGGAGGGTGGCTGCTTTGGCTGCCTCTGTGTGGAATGAGAGCACAGAAAAGGACAGGGATGAGAAAAGGGCAGGGATGAGAGGTCCAAGCAGCTCCTGTGTGGGACACTGAGGCTGATCTGGTGCTAAGAAAGTCAAAGTTTGTGTCACGTCACTTCCCACCTCAGCTCAAGCATATACACATTTAAATAGAAACCAAATAATTTCATTATTGTAGTGAGTTTGCAGGGACATGCAGCATTCTATCGTGTTTCTCTCTACACTGAACCCCACAGGGGCAGCACCAAAAACAAACAGACCATTACACACCAAACAGACCAACAAACAACATTAAAAACAACAAAGGTTGTTGGCCTCATCCACTGTTACACTTTTGATTTTCACTTTTGTATCCCTGCTTACCACAGGATTATCAACAAAGACTTCATTACTATGACTTTCTGATACACATTTAACTACAAATCAGGTCTCAGTCTATAATTCTAAGTACCCGCCCAGATTTATTTCTACATAAAACACATCTTCCACTCTTGATCTTGACAGAGATATGAGTTACTTGATCCAGGCTCAGGAATAACCAGCTGCAAACATGAAATACGATGCTTGAAGTGTGATGAAGAACTGTGATTTCCATCTTCCATGGGTCATGGAATTGACAAACTGTATCAGAAAAAGGGGATATCTCCTATTGAGAGGCATCACAAGGATGATCTAGAGCAGCCAGATGAAACTCTCCCCATCAGAGGCAAGGCCGGCGTGGTGTGAGCCTGAGCAGGAATCTATTTTGTCAGACTACAGAGCTATGAACTGACAGCTACCAAGAGATTATCACATTATCCTAGAAGGGATGCACCAGCTGCTTCTGATAGGTAAATACAGGAAAAGGTAAGAGAAATGGAACAGCAACACCAATCTAATTTCCCCCAAACTGCAGAGGATTAGAGGAAGAAAATATTAGCACTCAGGATCAGCTCACAGAAGAAAATGCTCAGTTCCTGCTGCAACTTCTAGTGTACACGGTATACCTAGCTGACAAGAAATGCTAAGCAATCAATTAATAAAAAGATTATTTAAAACATTGTGTGAGTCCTTTTCTACTCAAAACCTGTTCTGAACCAGCTTGCCTTTTTAGCGTTTAAGAGCACAAAGAAACGCTTCACACTACAATCTCTGCAGTCAAAGCAGAGGCCTGTGACACCCACAAATATCAAGTGTTTAATCAGGTAACACTAAACACCAGCTTGCCTTGAGATGTGGGTGTGCTGAGCAGTGCAACCACAGCAGCAGGCAGGAATTTATGGCACCGTGGGGCACAATGCACATTTCTGTCACTCTGTAAACAATGGCACTGCCCTGAAGGGGGAACAAAGCCCTGGGGCTGGGCTGCCCCTGGGATCAAGCACAACATCAGGGTTTGTAGCTTCATCCCCAATCAGAAATCACTGTTTATTAAGGTTTCAATGCACAATTTGCTCCTGCATCCCACTGTTTTCACAAACTACTTCTATTTATGAACGCCCAGCTCCTTTTTTCCTATCATTTCCCATTTATACTTAAAGTTGTTATCTCAGCTGAGACAAAAATGGTTGGGTTTCCACCTGGCCATTTATTTCTTGTCTTAGCTGCACCTCCCAGCTCCCACCATCAGTTTTACACCACCCTCTTCCCCAACCCAGCTATTTCTCATTCTAAATGAATTTTCTTCTATTGTTAAATAATATCTAAGTTCTCCCTCCTCCCCTGGTTCACAGCAAACACTGTTTATCATGTGAAACCTTAATGTCACTCCCTCTATGGTCACCTTGGGGCATCTCAGCAGAGAAACACAATCTTTTATAATGCCATGCACAGCAGCTTTGGGAACAGCAAGAAGCTCTGCGTGACTGTCTCCTCTTTTCTATTAACAGTAAAACTGCTGCCTTTTCAGAGTTCATGTGTTTCAAACAGGGCTGAGAAAATCAGAGCCACAGACAGTTCTGGGGATGAGCTGCCATGAATCTGTTACTCATACAGAAGTTATTTTCTATTCAGGTACACCTTGATAAAATGCAGGCAGGCAAAAAAAATGAGTGTTAATCAGCGTGGTAATTAAAGCTCTGTCTTGTTTTAAATAAATCAAATCCTGCTTTACAAAGCTTCCACTGAATCCAAAATGCAAGGATATATTTCTTTACAAAGTTTTGTTTTCTACAGTTTTAAGGGGTTTTAATGAGAGGCATAATACTATTAAAAAAAAAAAAAAAAAAAGAAAATATGTCATTTAGTTTAAAGACTTTATCATTTCTTACCTAGTTTGCAAAAGAAACCAAATGCAAAAATTACATTCAACCGTTTCCACACCCCATGAGAGGGGCAGTAAGCTAAGTGTAAAAAAGTGAGGAAATACTGTAACACATGAATGTTCCCTTCCCAAGGAGCTACAGAGCTGCTGAAAATGTGTTAAATACCTACAAACGGGTCAGCTGAGTTCCTAGTGAGAAGTTCCTTCTTTTTTTAGAATTTTTTATGGACAAAGTCTCTATTTATCTGTTTTTGGGCAAAATAGGCCTGGCTTCACACAGGAAATGAGAAAATCTTGGCTAAATTTGTTTCAAAAGCCAACGACAACTACAAATCTTTCTCTTCATTCCACATTTTGTCCATTTTTGATTCCTTTCTGTCCAAAATACAGAGCAATACAACATTTCACTCTGTTGCTGCACCTACACTAAAGCATCAGATTTTCTGCTTCTATGAACGGATTTCTATATTTTAAGTACCTTGGCTGTGCTGATAGCAGACAGACATGTGTGGCATCTTTTTTTTAAAATTTATTTATTTTTTGGATAGCTAGCCAGAAATGCCCAGTGGGATGCACTTTCCTGAAAGGGATTTTTATCTCTTTGTCACTCCTTAGCACCCACACTGCCACAATTACTTCAGGTTCCAAGCAATTTGAAAGAGCTAAAAAAAGGCAGAGCTTTATTTTTATTAAATTGCTAGTAAGTACTGCTATCAGTGAATATCAGCTATGCAGTCAGTCAAGCAATATATTGGATAATGTAATCTATGTTCTTCTGGCACTGACGAGGGTCAGATTGGCTGCTGAGCAGCCAAACCACAAAATAGTTCCCTATTCCAAAGCAAAGGAAGTGAGGGCAATTTCAGCTTCCCCCAACATTTCAGGGTGAATTTCTTTCCTGTTCTTAAGTTTGTTTTGGTAAACTCAAACAAAAGTGACCATTTATTTAGCAATCACACACTCGTGTTTATATAAACATCACATGTTTAGGTTATTCTTCTGTCCCCCAGTCCCCTGTTAGTTGCTGGAAAGAATAAAAGAAGCAAGAACATGAAATATCTGCTCTTACAAGGCCACTGGCACTGCCCTCCTTGCACTCTGTATGTTTGGAGCTGCTCCTGCCCAGACACGACAAAGCTGCTCTGACAGACAGACTCCTTCCCTCTGGACAGGTGAGCATCACATCAGCTCTGGGCCAAGTTCTGCTGCTCAAGTCCACCAATTGTGCAAGAGAGACACAAATAAAGAATGTCTCCATAAAAATGGGAGGCATAAACTCAGCACAAAACCCTTCTGCTCTTGGCACGCCACGGCAGTGGCGATGAGGACATGTTTTTAATAGTCCAGGAAAACTGTCAGCCAAAGTGTACAAACACCGCGAGCGCTGCTGCAGAGCTCGTGGATGTTTCCTCACACTGTTACACATGCACATAAACAGCTTCCCACAGAGTGAGGCTGAGATGCACCAGAACAAACTCAGGATTCACACTCTGACACAGACCTGCACTGCTCCACAACTGCAGCTCACAGCTTTGGGCTCCTGTCACTGCGTGCAGCTCACAGCTCTGGGGCTCTGACGGGTTGGCAACACTCGTGGGAGGACAGTAACACACACAGCAACAGAGAGGGACGAAACAAACCCACCTTGAGCAGCTCATAGTGCTGGATCCCGTTCACCCCGATGTCCGGGTCGATGGCAGACGGGACGGAGTAGCGGGAATTGATGGCCGTGTTCTCCGGGATGGAGATGTTAATGACCGTCGAGGGGAAAAGGGGGGCGTTGTCATTTATATCCTCGATCAGGAACCTGATCTTGACCAGCCTGAACACCTCGTCAGGCAGCACGGCCACCTCCACCTCGTAGTAGCAGCGGTTCTCGCTGACGACGCCGGCGCACAGCTTCTCGCGGTCGATGCGGTTGGCGGCCGTGAAGATCTCGCCCGTGTTCTCCTCCACCCTCACCAGGGGCACGTCCCCGGTCTTGTACACCAGCTTGAACTGCAGCGGGGAGGACAGGGGCACGTCGGGGTCCAGCGTTAGGTTGAGATCCTTGAGCAGGTTGCCAATGAGCACATTCTCGGGCAGCTCTTCCCGCACGGTGTAATTCTTCTCCTGCGCGCCAGATTGGAACACGATGCAGGCCAACAGGACTGCCAGGAGGTAGGTTCCAGACAGCAAGTCCATCTCCAGAATGGCTAATGAGGGTCCGTGGAGAACGCCAGGAGGAGCTGGGAAAAGGGAAAGGCAAATCCTTTAAAAGTCACCAAATATTGTTGCTCTAGGACACAAAATAAAACAATGCAGACACTGGACTTTCTAAGGTAAAAAAAGAGTTCTGACTCTAAAATCTATAGATTTCTAAGGTAAATCCTTTAAAAGTCACAGAACATTGTTGCTCTAGGACATGACATAAAACAGTATGGACGCTGGACTTCCTAAGGTAAAAAAAGAGTTCTGACTCTAAAATTTATAGACTTCTAAAAGTGACAGTGGATTGGAGGATGACAGTGCCACCTCTCCAATGACACTGGACAAACCAACAGTTTATCAAATTTCTCTTTTTCTATAAAAGAATGCAAAACAATGAGTTATTTACATAAATTGCATGAGGAAATTTGTAACAAGAACGCAAACATCAGAAAAACTTGAAAAAACGGAGTGACAGAAAATTGTGTTCCTAAAGTTGTAAGAGCTAAAGGAGCTCCTTTCCTGCTCCAACAATGTGAACCTTTCAAAACCTCATTAAAGTCCACAGCTGACTCCATCCTTCCTAAATATGTATAAAATTCTTGCAAAACTCTTAACTAAATACTGAGGTAAGAATTTTAGGGCTGGATAACATCAAATGAAGAAATAAGTACAGGAATCCCCTATTTCCAGCATGAGATTTTCCTTTGCTCCTTCGGAAAATGTCTTCCTTTGATCTCTCTGCCACATTGTCCTCATTTTTTTTAGTGTTTCCTAAGAAAAAAGTAGGCAAGAAGTTTGCAAGCAACCATCTGCTGAGAACCAGATCTTTTTATACCTCTTGTTCAGATATGGGAATAGAAGAACACTTGTCTTAATTCTCCCCCCAAGTTTTGCACTGACAAAATTATGTAATGTTTGTTAACAACAACAAAGAAATCTGGATATTTTTAATTCAGGAACTTAAACTGGCAAGAAAATGTTATTATCTAAATGGAGTCTGGTGAACTTGAGCCAACAATGTGTGGAAATCTGTCTAGGGAATTGCAAAAAAATTTGTATAATTTTAAATTTGGTGATGTCTGTTCACAGTACTCAGGAAGAACAGCAATACCTTTAAAGGGAGGTACAAAGTTGTTTGAAAAATCTGTACTTTCCAAGCTGGTTTCTGAATAACAATATATTCTTGCCTTGAGGTTAACAACCTTGAGAAAGATGGAAATGGAATAAGAGGACTTGCAGGTGCACACAGATATCTGTGGAGCTGCACTCAGCCTTCAGCCAAGAATTTTTAAGAGATAAATCACTCTCTTGAACTCCAGGTATAGAATATTTGCCTAATCTTTACATAATTCTGCCATTCCAGAATTTAGGATCTGCTAGGATAGCATTTCTCTAAGGTAAATGCTCAAGAGTTCCATGTAAAGTGATTTTTCTCGTAAATGAAATCTCAGGTTAGCATCTGTTTCAAATATACCTGTGCCAACACATCTACATTCTTGTTACTGTGCAGGTAAAGTGTAATTCTGTTCCCTGTCTCCTCTCATTTCATTCTCCCTGTCATAGCACAGATTGATTTACTTCTGCAGATCAAGTTGCAGTGGCTGAAGAAATTCCTGGCGCCAGTAATTGCCTCCACCTGTTAGCACTGCCTTTCAGCAGAGCCGCTTGCAAGGGAATTTAAACTAAAGCTGTGAGTTTGCAGTGAAACAGGTAAGGAACAATTAATATTGCTATTCCATTTAGTACAGGCTTGGAAGGCAGTGATGGATACAGAACATCCCATCTCCACCTGCAAGGTGCATCCTCACATGAGCACCATTAACTGGACAGCATTTTCTGGCTTCAGGATTATACAAAAGCAGCAAATATCATTTTTATGATCAGACATGAAATAAAAATGCTGCAAGTCCCCCCCTTAGGGAAAAAGGCTTTGCTCCCTGAGTGAATCAATGAAGCTGGAGGGGATGGCTGACCAGGGCATGGCATTTCAGGAATTCCCTGATTTACCACTGGACTTCAGGGGTTCTCAACACCCAAAGCAGCACCAGCCGGGTGCCCAGAGTGAGCAATGGACCAACAGCTTTTTATAAACCATTACAACTTCACATTCTAAATATACAAACAAGGAAGTCCCCAGCAGCTCCTGATCATCATTATGGCAACACCACGGCAGCAGTGTGAGCCCAGTGAACGACTTGGTGAAAGTCTACAAGTGGATTAGTCTGTCTGTTATAATTTGATTTAATAACTTGGATTTATTAATTGATTATTAATTGATTTATAAGCTTATTCTATACTATAAATATATAAGGTATAATATATATTTTATAATATATTATACATATTATGAACATCTATTATAGATACAAAATAATATAAATATATTTACAACATATTATTTGATTTATTAATGGCATATCTTTTAATGCAGCTCCAGCAATTGTCATCCCTCTGAAGAAACTGCCCATGTACATTCGACCTGTAGAGAGCCCTATTTCAGGAAAGCACATCTTTGCATCCATTATTACTAAAATAAAGATATTTACATTGTTTCCTATGGAAAGCCCAAATAAAATGTATGGGTTATAGTAAAAACTTGATATTTAAATGCTGCTCTAAACAAAAAAATAGAAAAATCAGAATGGCTGCATGTTCTGCGCATACTAGAAGGAACTATTTTGCCACTTCTTCCTCTCTATTACAAATTAAAATGAAAAATAACACAACAGGGTTATAAAACCCTTCAAATCCTGATGTTTATAGAATAATATTTTAAATTTACATTTCCGAGGGGAGGAAATGAAAAAAACCCAACACCAACCATAAATATAAACCAAATTCTAGCTCCTATCCCAAATTCTTCTATGGCAATACTGATGCAAGTATTGCTTACAAATGATAATGATATTAAAATTTTGTATAAACAGGTATATAAATCTTCCAAATAAATACATTAAGGATTTTTTTTTTCAAAGCAATATGAGAATGTAAATGCAACAACCTAAAGAGTTCATCAACAATATTCCTGAATCAATTCTCAAACCTGAGATCATGCCAGGAGATACTTTATATTCAAACTAAATTATAAGCCTTTAACCCCAGTTTTATCTGCAGTGGAGTTTCCAGGGATTATAAAATGACAACAGCAGGACTCAAAGAGTTTTGTGAGGAAAACTGCAGGGTGGAACTTGGCATTACATTCTTATGCAAACTTTTACTCACTTTAAACCAAGTTTGAACCACTCTATTGAAATTCTTCTTGTGTCATAGTAAAGAAAATACTTCAAAGCATGAAAAAACAGCACAGCACACTTATAAACCGTGTTGGATAAATGCTAACATGAATTTTGTGGTTACTTCTTCTGTCACAGATTTTCCTGAGTGACTAAAGGGTACGGACATGTAATAGACAGTGTTAGTTTAGCAGGAAAAAAGCTCAGAAATAACAATGGTTTATAATGCTTGAACTTATTACAATGCACTATTTTTTTTTCTTTAAAAATAATTCTAGTAACAGTTTTGAACAGAATTTTGTTGTGACTTTTGCTGTCAGATTTTCCTGAGTAACTAAAGGGTACGGACATGTAATAGACAGTGTTAGTTTAGCAGGAAGGAACAACCAACAATGGTTTACAATGCCTGAACTTCTGTACAATACACTATTTTTTTAATTGCCTTTTTTTTTTTTTTTTTATTTTCAAAATAATTCTAGCAACAGTTTTGAAGCTCTATCCCAGAGCTGTAGGCCTTGAAGGAGAAAAAAACCCAACATGACACAAGTCTGCTGCTCGGATATAGAAGAGAATATCTTCAGCTGAGAGGAAAGTGCTGTTCTTCCAGAATCCTATTTATAAAGCCAGAGCTGTACGTTGCCTGTCACTGGTGCCACAGCTCTGATAGGGATTCTATGGCAACAGCAACGCTCAGAACAGAGCAGGAGCCACTTCCCAGGCATCTCTGGAACCACGGGGTTCCAGCCTGGAGCAAACACCAAGCACAGAAGGCTGAGCAGAGCAGCCCCAGCCTAAAGGACCTTGCACGGGTTCCAGCACTCACTCTCACTTTTATGGAGGTTAGGGAAAAAAAAAAAATAAATAAATAAAGAACAAATCAAATTGTTTAACAGAAGGTAACACGGAGCTTGCCAAGCCATTTTCCCAGCTTTCAAGAGAAGGCATTGCTGTCTGTGCTGCTGGCTTCCCAGCTAGGAAGGCAAATGGCCCAGATGGACAAGATGGAGGGGAGGAGGGGAAAAAGAAGTTTAAACTTGCTTTTCTTCATCTGGCTGTCTGTGCACTCAAATATACCTGCTTTTTTTGTCCAATACACCAAATATTAATGGTGTCACTTAAATATTAGCACTGTTCATTATCCTCTTCGTTTAGCAGCTGTCAAATCATACCTTGAAAAGTGGAGAGAATATAAAAGCTGTAACCACCTAATGGAGCAGGATGTGAAGGTAGAATCTAAATCTGTTCTTTATACACAAGGCTCCATCTGGTCCCACCTGAGCTTTTACCTTATTACAGAACTTGTTATTTCTTCCTTAAGACGATCTCAGAAAAGTTGTAAAGGGAGTAGAAGAGTTCAGGTGTTCACATTGGAAACACACCATCTCTTGATACTTGGATTCAGATTTGAATTAGAGTAGAACAAACACGCTGTGGTGATGTTTTGTAGCTGCCACATCAAGCTCAAAGAAAAAGGTATCATATTTTTAAAAATTAGGAATATTGAAGCCCAAATCTACATGAATATCCAATTATTAAAATCATAGTAGAGAAGAAATCCTAAAAATATCACTCCCATTCTTATTTTTATACTCCGGAACCTACTTTAATTACTTGGGACAAATTTACCCAGCACACCACACTTTTTCAATATCATATCCTTTTCATTTGCTGCTAATCCACCGTGGGCTCCTTAAACAGGAGCATTTAAATCCCTGTATTAAAACGGTGTTTCTCTGAGCGAGAGATCCCCATCCCACAGCTCCAGCTGCCACCCAACCCCACCATTATTGGGTATTCTCACTGATTTACAGCTCTTTCAATTCTTCAAAGTGCCCCGACAATTGGACAGCCCTGCACAGCTTTGGATCCTTGGGCCACGCTGATGGGGATTTCAGCTTTACCCCAAAGTGGGAACTTTCTGGTGCTGTAAGTTTTTAGTGTTTGTGCCGGTTTTGGGTGCCATAATCCCATAATCTCCATTTTTAGGTGCACACAACGAGGTCTCCCCTTTGCCACCACAACCCAGGGAATATTTAAGGAACTGGCTGGGTTTGATGGGACTGGTTTTTAAAAAGGCGCAGAATTTACAGGTGTTTTACATGTTTTGATGACAATAACACCACAAAGCTGGTGCCTGACAGAAATCCCCCTCATTCCATTTAAGGCACAAATGCCACCAACCAGGCTGAACCCACTGTCACTCTCCACAGCGATTCAAACATAAATTATTCGCAGCCATCAATATTTATCCACGGGACCCACTCCCTACACAGGATATTCCATTGTCATACTCAAAGAAGAAGACCTACCTCAAAGAGAAACAGACAATTTGTTGTATTATCAGGGCTTTCAAATTCATTCCCTCATATGATTTTACTCGAAATCCACTGAGGGGCTGATTCATTCTTTGATCTATTTTTTATGAGTGTGATGGTATTGACTTCAAGGAGGTTTCTTTAATTTGATTTTTCTTCGGTGATGAACAAAATGAAACTGGAAATTCTTATCACCAGGAGAAAACATCACCCCACACCCATTTAAGTCAACAAAAGAATTAAGTGAGAGGCACAGCTTGCTTATAGTTAAGTGCTCTCCTGATTCTATTTAAAAATAGAAATTTTTTTGTTATTTTTATTATTTTTTCCATCACAAGAGGTAAGAAATGCTCCTCACTTGAGGAAATAAAATGTTAATGACCAAAACAGAGGTTTCTTCAAGCCACATAAAGAAGCAGCCAAGGTGTGGAAAACAAGCAACAGATAAATTCCTAGATAGAATTCTTTATTCCTGATAGTATCTGAAACTAATAGGAAGAGCGTTGATTAAAACTTGAATCAAAATGCTGCAAACAGTGAGCAGAATTATAAATACACAACAGGCAGTGAGCATGCTGAACAAATTAAACTCAATCACATTGATATATGGCACAAGGAGTAATTTATTTTAATTGTTGCAAATTAATCCCTTTAAAGCTGAAGTCCCTTTTTTACTAGAGGAGTGAGCACAGTCCACATTTGGGAAAATGCATCTAGCAGCCACCCAGGAAATACTTTAAAAATATCCTGTAACTCATTTCAGAGACCTGTGAGAATATTCAGTGTCAAATTTATTTATATCCCAGTGACACCAGGAAATGGCCCTGCTTTTAGCAGTGGAACATTTTTGCATTGGAGCTGCATAAAAGCTAAAGGTTGAGAACAGAAATCTTGGGGAAAAAGCTGACCATCTCTCTGATGGCTATTTTCATTTTCTTAGAAAGAAATCATGGGATGCCTGAACAAATAGAAAAAAAAAGTAAAAAACACCCCAAAAAAAAAAAAAAATCAAACCAAACCCAACACCAAAGCCCCTACAAAGCTGCAGACCATTACAACTCCAAAGTGAACACAACATTGCTCTGCAAATTCAAATATATACTCACTACAACTCAATGGCTGACGTCTCAAAACATTACAAAAAAATCAAGTTGTTAATGGTATGATTCATTAAGTCATTTTCTTTGCATTCTATTTGTGTGTTTGCACTACATGAATACATTTCACCAATCAAGTGGAAATTGCTCTGGTTTTGGTACTTGAAAATCTGTTCATGCCTCAAATCTGAAAATTAAATCTCTGCTAAAACAAACCAAAGGAAAATCACCCATGAGCAGTGGCAAGAGAAGATGGGACCACAACAAGAAACTGTGTGAAACCCCATGGTGTGTGGCTGTTGGATGCACTCCAAAATAAAACACATTTTTATTTGTTAGGAAATGGAAGTCCATCTGATTTCAGCCATTTGTGTCACATCCTCTGGAATGGCAACTGTCAAGATCACCTGTTTCATACATTATGAACTTGGCTTCACTGCCAGTGAGCAATTTTCATTTCTCCCTGGTAAAATCCACATTTCAGTGTCTGCAGAGCAGTCCCAGTGGCTGTGAATCAGGGCAGGGATGCTGCTCTATTGTGAATATTGTGTTTTGTTGTCCCGCTTGTTCCAATCCTGCCAGGAGCCCAGGCACACACATCCCATGGATTCCAGAGGAGCAGGAATCAGTCACCTCCTCCCAACCCCTCCAGCTCCACTCACAGAGCTGAGCAAACCACAGTAATTTACTCCTCATTTAACCACTTGTGAGAGCAGAGAGCACTGTTCCCAACATCTCTAAAAAGAAACAAAAAAACCCTAAATACATTTCTAATTTACTTTTTTTTTTAAGATATTACTTAAAAGGAAAAAAAGATATTCTATTTATATTCTGTAATTCTCGTAAAGTCAGGATATCTGGAATTTTGCACCCAGTTCCTAAAGGAGAAAAAAGTTCCTCTGGGTGCCAAAATACACATATTGGACTCCAAAAGGATAAACTTTGCTATTTTCATCAGTTTCTCTTTGCCTTAGCAGAATATATAAAAAAAGAAAAAAATCAGGTTTTTTATCCAGTAGCAGCATAGCTGCTCATTTTCATATGGGAGTTTTTGTTCTTCTTAAAGATATCATGAATGCAAATTAGGATCAAACTATGAGGTTCTAGTCAAGACTTTAAAATACCAAACACATCGAAAACTTCATCTTCTATACCTTACATCCATCTCACCAATTAACAGCCCCAATCACCACCTCTGCCCAAAGTGGTCACATATGGATCCCATACATGAGAAAACATCTTTATAAATCATTAACTCAACTCTGGAGCCTCCAAGAGCGCCATGAACTTGAGAACTAATTGCAGATCTTGGAAGGAATTTTCTCATCACTTATGGATGGCCCTGAGCAGGGAAGCAATCACCACAATTTTCAGCAAACTTGGCCCAGCTAAACACAGCACATGAATAAAACATGGCAGTGGGGAAAAAAAATAACTCCTAAGAGAAGGAGTTATGGGAGAGGAAGGCTTTTCCAAGGACAGAACAATATCAGAGTTTGGGTTTTAGATCAGTTTTTGGGTTTTAGATCAGGTTTTGGGTTATATCAGGGTTCAAACCAAAAGCAGATGATGCCAAAAGCCTCTCCCCTTCCTGCTCTGGTTCTCCCCTGTCACAGTAAGGGGATTCTCACTCTTTCCATGACCATCAGGCAACTCCTAGGAAAAAAAAAACCTTTAATTTTCAGTTCCATGAGCACAAAGACAAATCATCATCTTTAGCCATGGAAGCCTTGTGATGGGAATCGCTGCCTGCCAGGGGCAGCTCCTCACCTGCTGGCCTGATAAAAAAATAACAATAAAAACTTCTTTAAACTACAAAAATACTGCTTTAATTTTATCATTTATTCACAAAAATGTGAGGTCTTTTCCCCTGTTATCTCAAAACCCAAACTGACACTGGAACCATTCCTCTGTTCTGCTGAAACACCTCCCATGCTGACAGATCCCCAAACTCTGCAGAGATGGCCAACACATGGATTGCTTCCCAAAGGAAATTCTGTGCCACAGAGAACTCTACACTGAAGTGATTCTGGAAAGGGAGCTGAAAATGAAATCATCCCATGGAGATGATGGAGCAGAGCTGTTCTGATTTAGGAGAAAGCAGTCAAAAACTTAAAACCTACCTAAAACCAGTCAAACTACTTGTACAAAAAGTACTCAGCAAGAAGAGTCACAAAATGGGATAAAACAGAATTATAAGGGTACTTTAAAATGTGTTACAGCAATTTGATGTGCAGGGCCTGATTCTTTAAATTCTGTTTTACCTGTATAGTGAATACGGTTTAACAAGTGGAGATTCTGGTCAACAATTAAATTGATTCAAAGCCCACTGAAACCACTGGAGTCTTCTCCATGTTTTACAAAGTTGGCTGGAACTATAACTCTGGAAATAAAACTCCTTAACTTAAGCAAAAAGTTAAGTTGCCAGCACACCTCAACAACAGACCTTTATTAAATATTTGCATAGAATGTTATGTGTCAGCATTAAATGCTTAATTTTAGATTGTATTACAAAGGTCAGGCCATGCTCTTGAAGCCTGTCATGGTAAAGCTGAACAAGCCCAGAAAATCTGATTTTTAACATTTTGCCCAGAGCCAAAAAGTTCACAAAGACACTGCAGCTCCTTCATAGACTGTACTCAAACGACAGGAATTTATTTTTTTTGCATTTCTTTCCTGTATCCTCACTGAATCCTGCCAACAATCAAGCTTCTGCAAGGTGGACAAAACATTTCTGGCTGGAAACCTGCATTCCCATTGATTTGGTGAGGCCAACTCACTGTCAATAACCTCCAGACACAAGTGATGTGCACAGACTCAGGCTTGTAATGGAGACCAGAGGAGTTTGGAATATTTGGGATGCTATTTCCCACCCATTATCCTTCTTCTGACACAGGATAAACAGGATAAACAGCTTCCAAAGGCATAACCAATAATGAGAGCAGTGTGCATCTGAATATCAGAGTCCTGGAGGTCACCATGCTCATGGAAGAACTTTTAAAAGCCCTCCTGAAGCACATTTTCCCACCCAATATCACGGGCCCTTGATGCATTCTATCATCACTGGTACACTACACAGAACACTTTTTAAGAAAATCACATTTTAGTTCTTGAAAGAAAAATTGCATGAGGAGAAACTTAAAGTAGAGTGAATGAAGATTAAAGTTTCAAATAGATATATGTCCTTCTGCCGCTCTTTTGTGTAAAAGCCATGCTCCTACTCCACAAACCCAAGTGAAAAATCTAATTTTGCTATAAATTGAGTGACTTCTCCACTTGATAGCAGCTTATGATTTAGCTGTAAGTCAGAAAAGGGTACTAAAAATACCACAAAACACAAACCGGCCTATTAGCTGAAAAAATTACAACATAGAGAATTTTTTAATAATGTGATGTTTTACAAAATCTTATATCGCTTGTAAGTCTTATCATGCTTCACATTTTGGTTACTTTTCCTGTTTCAAGAAACTAAAAATGACCAAAGAGATATTGTTTCTTTCTGGAAATTAAACATTTGTATAAGAGTTGTAATAGAAATGTCATGTAAATACAATTGATAGACTGCTCCTTTACATCAGCTAATTATGCCCCCAAATGCAGGACCTGCCAAGAAAATTGGTGTTTTCCTTCCTATGCAGGGCTTGTTTTGAATCTCTTAAACAAGATCAACACAAGTGACACAAGGACATAATTATGTGTTGTCTCACAAGATGGAAGAACAACAGTGACAAGATTAACTGCTCCATCAATTACTGGTGTGAGGAGCAGAAATATTGATTTGTGATTAAATGAATAGAGAAAATAATAACACTTCAAACCTTTAATGTCTGATGATGTGTCAGTCACAAGTCCTACTGATTGCCAGTAAAATAAAAGCTCAGAACTTAGAAAAGTCACATCCTGTGTGGAAAAGGAAATTTGGTGTTTTGTTACCAAGATCTGTTAGGATCCCAATTGTGTGGAATATAAGATATCTATTAAATGCACCACAGCAAAATTCCCTGAGACAAGGTTCTATTCAGGTATAGAAAGAAGTGCTAAAATTTTGTAGTGCTGAAAAGCAGACACAATTCCTATTGACACTCCATGTGCTGGTCCCATATGCACTGTAAAATATTATAAAATATATTGATTTTTTTCAAATATACCAGTACACAAAGAGTACCCTAAAGCTTGCAGATCTATTTTCCTAATAAAACTCTGCTGTGTTTTATGTGATGCAGTGCATCACACCTATTTTCTGATACCCAGGCATGATGAATTCCTATAGGCAGTCTGACATCTCACAGTGATATTCCTCTATGCATCAGTAATTTGTTCCCTGCTTCTGCTACAAGCTGTAGTGACAGGAATTTGTGTGTGAGTGTGTATGTGCCACACATCACAGATTTTTTGTTTCTTTCTGGCAGGGTTTGAGGAGGCACTTTATTTCTCAGTGCAGCATGGATGGATGCTGCACTGCTTTCAATGGAGAATGGCTCTCTGTAACCTGGGGGAATCCTGCCAAGTCTGCCTTCTTTGAAATCAATTCAAGAGATTCGTGCTCAGACTTGGCTGGAGTAAGGAGGAATACACTTTTTTGATCAAACCACAAAACAACAAGTTCTTATAATTCCTCTTCTATTGGGATGCAATGTTTTCTTGGAAGCAAAAACAAAAAAAATCAGACATTTTCTTGGAACACACCATATTCTGCCATATATGTGCTCTACTCAGAATAAAGGACACAAATATCAGGTTGAAACATCTTTCCTGTCCTAGAAAAATGACCAATTACCTGAATCAATTGTTTTAATTAGTATGATTTCAGGAGAAAACAAAGCCTATAATTACACAAGCCACACAAAGCCCTTTCCTGTACAATTAGAAATCACTGCAATGGAGCTGCCTCTTGTTTGTTCATTTATCTGGTGTAGAACAGAGACATTAGGGGAATTCAGCTGAAAAATGTGTGCAAGATAAATTTCCAAGCAGATGACCACATCAGAGTTGTGTGGAATGCAGATCATGCTCATCCCTGGGCTCAGCCACATCCCTCCCACATGGTCTCTGCAGAACAGCAGAAATTTGCACCTTTCCTGACCACTAATATTCTACAATTCTACCAATGGCAAATAAAATGATCTTTGCAATCCCAGCCATCTCATCAGTCTTGCATTTGACCTGAAATAAAGAAGCTCAATGGTTGTATTGAAATCATTCTGTGGTTAATCACTTTAGCCATTCAATTCATCAGCAAAACTACGTTAATGAAGGCTTGTTGTTGAAATTATTTCATTGCACTTTAAATAAGTAAAACAGATTTTTTAAGTTCAATATCCAAAGCTCAAACTGAGCGATCACCACACATCGACTGACACTAACGAGTCACAGAACAACAAATGAAAACTTCAAAATTGCTGAAAAACACAGTTTAAGGGGGTTTGTGCCAGCACAAGGCTCAGGTGGCAGCACTGAGAGGCCACAGGTCTTGTCCAGCCTTCCAGCACTCCAAACCACACCAAAACAACAACAAAAAAACCCAGAGAGGTCTTGCTTTGCTTGCTGCTCTTAATTCTGCTTTCCTGTAGATCAGATTGAGAACAACCAACTCCTGGATGATCAGGGCTATATTTGCCCTTCAGAAACTACCAACACTGATCCTTTTTGTGTTTCTGGGCCTAACACACCAAACCATCAGGCTGCTAAAACAAATGCTGTGCTATATTGCACTTGTCAGCTTTTACCTTCCCTCAAAGGAACTCAGAGCTTATGATTTAGAGAATATACAGCCCAGCATCCCATCTTTAGCGGGAAACTTTCATCTTTTGTCTAAATATTGTCTGCAAGACAAGAACAAAATCACTGTGT
Source organism: Melozone crissalis (assembly GCF_028551555.1). Taxonomy (NCBI): domain Eukaryota; kingdom Metazoa; phylum Chordata; class Aves; order Passeriformes; family Passerellidae; genus Melozone; species Melozone crissalis. The sequence continues at coordinate 20,308,617 of NW_026535846.1, read as the reverse complement.
GCTGAGTTTTGGGTAGGTTACAGCACCTGCAGACTTCCACCTGTTTGGAACTCGGCATTGGAGAGTTGAAAAGCCTCAGCCTCTATCAGAAATTAAAGAAGCATTTTTATTTACTCATTTTTCAGGCGGTGTTGCTGCAAATTGCCTGCAGAAGGCTTCATGAGGATGTTTTAGCAAGCAGGCCACCTAGTGCCTGACAATAACAAGTACTCAGAACGACCTGAATGCTCACAAGGAGTAACACCACTCACTCACCTGGACAGCAAAACCGTGCTGCCCAGCTAAACCTCTGCAAAAATAACAGAAAATTCCCCCTTGCCCCCAAGCAGAATTGTGACAGCTTCCTTCCACAATTTTCAATGTGGAATAGATACACATCTTTGTCATGTTATTTTCTCTGAGAATTCATTTTGTAGATAATCTAGCTGCTTATGAGATTTCAATTATTGCAGCTTCTTGCTGAAAAAATAAATGCCAGTATTTTTTTTTATGAGAAGCTTCTGCCCAGGCTCTCCAAGGAATGGGCTCAGCCCCAAGGCTGCCAGAGCTCCAGGAGCCTTTGGATGCTCCACTCCCAGGGATGAACAGGCTGGGATTGCTCAATAATCCTCAATAATCCTTGTGGATCCATTCCCACTCAGCTTATCCTGTGATTCTATGACTTCCCATTATTCTCCAACACGTGTAATTTCATATTTAATACAGCAAAATTAAGACTAATGTCATATTTTAATAGCATGAATGGCACATGTGGCAGTACTGCTGAAAGAGCCATTTCCTCCTAATTCATTTGTGTCAGTATATTAGAACCCAATTCGGTGTCTTTTAAGATTGTTGGCTAAGTTTCTATAAACATCAAGAGATATAGTGCCTATTAAGCTTTCTGTTTCATCTTGGTGATATACTGCTCCTCTCTATACTGGAATGAAAATTCAATAATTTCAAGAAGCAGGCAATAGTCCCTCAAAGTAAAAAAGACTGCTTCTTTCTTTACTGAAACTTAAATTACCCTCAGTGCCTTCCTCAGAATAGAGAGATTTTAAGCCCATGGAAAGGCTGTGCTCAAAGGTATCAGAAGATATTGGATATTATTTTCTTACTCACATTCCACAGACTAATTTTCACATATCCTCATTGGACATGTGCCCATGAAAGTAAGTCAGATCACAAATAGTTTAATCAGGATCAGCGGTTTGGTCTCCCTAAAATTCAGTGGAATTTGGGCTCCCCCAGCACTGGGAAATGTGTATCCAATGCTGCATTTCTCACCCAGTGCTCTGAAAGCCAAAGTTAAATATTTTTTTGAAAAACCTATTTACTCTGGAAAGCATAATGCCCTGAATCTCCTGGTTCAATTTATGAACTTATTTAGGATTTATGTGTCTACAGATATGTGTGTATACATGCAGTGCTTATATGGAAAGGGAATAACTAAAACCATTCAGTGGAATAAACTTCTTCTGAGCATTAAAGCAACATTTAATAGAACATGCCCACTATTTACAAAACTGCTCAAGGAAATAGAGATTTTCTTTCCCCAAGATACTGAACTCTGTAAGCAACTGTGACCAAAAAACTGCCCAAAACTCTCCAACACAAATTACATTGCACTACACTCCCTACTGATGAGATTTACTTTGATGGGCATTTATTTTTACAAAACAAACACCCAAACAAAAATCCAGGCCAAGGTGTTGCATCTGCCTAGAAGAGGAATTTAATTCTGAATGTGTTTCAAAGAAAATAATCTTGTCCTCTGTGATAAATTAATGTTCCTATATGTCAGCTTTCAATTCCAACATGTAGATTCACAACAATAAAATTCCACTACAGCATTTTGTGAGCTTTTTTGAGTTTCACAGGGACAAGGTCTTATCCTTTCTGAAATTATAGTTTTATTACCTATCTCTTGATATCTACTAGTCAGGTATTAGAAGGAAACCCATCCATACCCCTTTGAGAATTTTTGTGATCTGAAAGGCATCACACCTCCTCAAACAATAATAACAGGGAAAAAACCAAACCAGAACAAGTTGAGCAAATATTTAATCCCCGTCTAAAAGAATCTGGTGACTGTGTGGCAGAGCCAGGAATGTCTGGGATAAATTAAAAGAACGTGACATGACCAGGGATCTCTCCCATGGTGGATTTCAGTTGGATATGAATGTTATAAATGCAATCAGTACTTATCAAAACAATCCAACCCAATGCCAAGATGCTGGAGTGAGAGAGCATTCCCACTAGGGTCATGGGTAAATTGGTCTCTCTTGGGGACATCGTAATATAAGGATTAATTTCCAGGTTCATTGGAGCTGCTGAAGCAGACAGAATTTTCACTTTTCCCAGTCTTGAAGAATCAATTGTGAAGCAGGATGCAAGAAGTGGAAATGCTGGCTGGAAGAGTGGCTGCACCACCAATGCTGCTTGTCCCTGCCTGCCCAGCAGTTTTCCTTCTCTGGGAATGACAACTGTAAATGAACTTAATCTAAGTACATGTTAGAGGACCTGCGCCTGGTTGTTGTCATCAGTGTGTAACATCCCCTGGGTGACAGGTTCTCTCACTCTGCTGAGTGCTCATGCATATTGACAAGGATGCTGCCTGCCAAAAATGACAATACAGAGCAGCATTTCCCGAGCTCTAGCTGCCCTTGGAGGCTGCTGCTCACCCAGACTCTCTGCAGCTCCTGCACCAGCTGCATTCTTCCATGTCCTTAAGATTCAAGATCCTTCCCTGGAAAACTCAATTTTTTTTTTTTTTTCCCAATACAACTGAAAGGATTTAAAGGGAGAAAAGTCATGCATAACAAGGCATGCCCTATTACCAGACTAATCTATAAGGCTCTGTCTTTATTCTCTCTATCCCCAGCATAAATCCAGAGTAGAAATAGAAACAAAAGGGTTTGGTTTCCTCCTGGACTCCAGTAAGCTGGGGGGACAATGGAATTGGCTGCTGGAACTCCAGCTCTGGCATCTGCTGCAAGGCTGAGCAGCACAGGCTGCAGCAGCCAGGGGAAATGACAGAGTATCTGTGGATCCCATCGAGTCCTGCAGCAAAACTGCCTTTATTTGCAAAGTGTTTAATCATTTATAATTCTTCTATTTGAGGAAATGGCCAATGGTATTAGCCATGCAAGCCTCTGTGGGCTAATGTAATTAGTCTTACGCATTTTAAGACCAGATAGAATGGTATTAGAAAGAATGGAGGACTATTTTAATTGGATGATGGCAAAATCCCTCTAAGCACTATGGCTGTCTCCTGTGCTCAAAATCCTCTAAAAAGTTCATAGATTCCAATTGTTTTCTGCAGCAACTGTATTTCTATCTAAATTATATTAAATGTGTCAGCTCATTTCCAGAGCAAAAATGATAAAAGCACATTCAACTTCAGCAAAGCTGATCACTTTAAAGAAAAATATAAGATAATTAAAAGCTGTTACAACTGACAATACAACACTGCAGCTTCAAAATTCTTCCCTAATTACAGCTGCTAACTTTTAATAGCAACTGTAACAGTGAGTCAGATTTGACATTACAATAGCATCCCAACCTCTTATTTGGGAGAAAGGCTCTTGAGGAAAATACAATTACAAGGTGAGCACAGCCAGCCAAGACCACTGCAAGTTTTGAAAAGCCAGTGATTGCTTTCATTTTTAGTCTTGTTGAGAAACCTGGATTAGCTCCCCTTTGTTTGAATGCAGTCCTTTCAAAAGGTCGAATGTAACCAAGTGGAGCAGATTCCCAAAAAAAAACATTCAGGAGCCTTAAAGGGAATGGGCACTGCTCCTTGAAAAGACCTTCCACAGGTAATTTCTGAGCCAAGTGCAAGTCTCACATAAATAGCTTTATACCATTCTTGTAAAGAATTTGTATGACAGGATAAAAGAAGGGTGCTCTGGAGCACACTGTACTTCTGGGTTCTGTATTAATTAACCTTTTCTTAGTTTGATATTAATGTGGTAGAAAAGAAGAGAAATTCTGAAGCTGATACAGCTCAGACAGTGGAAGTTTTTGCCCTCCAAGAACATACTGTCTCCATTGTCTTTAAGAGGGATTAAAAGAGGGATGAAAACTGGAGCCAGTTAGGCTTCTCCTGAGCTGTACAACAGGAGAATCTGTTCTCCCAGTCAGCCTCAGTAGTCTCACCTTTAAACTTGTACAGCTGTATAATTTCTTTCTACAAAAAGAGGATACAAAAGCAGAAAGGGCTGAATTCCTTATCAGACTAAGAAAATTCCAATAATGGACATTTTATCTAGAACCTGGGAAGTATTTATAGTTCTGTGCTTTATAATTTACCCACAGATCTGAAATCTTAGGCTCCACATCTCTATCCTTGTATGTGTTGGCATCTTATTGCAGGGGTCCCGCGCCGTTTTCTCCTTATCACAATAGGACAAAACCTTATCCATACCTGCTTGGTGTTTCTAGTGGGAAGCTCCTCACAGCACTGACTCTTTCCCCTTCACAAAGCAGCAACTGACACCACTTCCCTTCTCAAGGCCACCCCACTCTTTTATAGCATCTTCGTCTCATTGCTCACAGCTGTGGCCTGTTAAAGTCAGGGCTGCTCCCAATCTTTGATAATTGGCCCAGCTGCAGCTCCTTAGGGGTGAGATTACTTTCTGCACTATCTTTATTTTCTTATATTCTATCCCCCTACATGTATGGAGGGATATGAACTGCATTGAAACCTAAGTGATTTTTGAAACCAAATCATGGTCAGTGATTTCCACCCATCACTGAGAATTTGCCTGTATGAAGAAGCAGTTCCCTCAGCTTGTATTGGTGATGCAGGGCACAGAGAAATTGCAAAACATCTTATGAAAAGGAAAACACACAAAATTTAATCAGTGGCCGACTGCCCCAAAAGGAATGACAAGAACATTCTGAGATCAATACAGTATTAGAATAAAAACTGAATCAAATTCTTTTCCCAGATAGTCAGCGGTTTAGGTTTGTCAAATTAATGGGCAATTCTTTGTAGACTCCACGGCTTATCCTGTCAGTTCCTCGCATTAAGCAAAATTACTCTTAAATAATTCTTTCTGAGGAAATCTTCTGGCTTACAGCTAATGCCAACATTCAGGTATGGAAGATTAATTTCTGCAGAGATCGACCTGTGAAACCTCGGAGCAGAAGGAAGGGGGGAGGAACATAATGCTGGGGTTTTCCATCTCCAAGGGATCTCCTGGTGTGTGGCACTGCACAATTCCCTCCTGAGTCATGCACTGCTATTTTGAGAAGGTGTTTTTTTTTTTCAGCCCTCACCCGGTTTTAAAAGTAATTGAAGAGGAACAATCCATCCCATTTAAAGTATCCCAAGAGTAGAAGTTAGTGGAAAAGAACTTCTAAGAGCAAATGAGGAAGGATCTAAAAGAAAAACACCCAAGGGATTGCATCTCAGAGACAAATTCATTTTTTTTAAATTACAGGTGCTCATAATTACTTGTAAGGGAGAAAACTAATTATGGCAGTCTTCAGGGAGCTGAAACATGGTAAATACTGAGAGAAAGCAGCCTGGGCTTTTCAAAGTTATTTGTGTACTTTGCTTACACTTCCAGTCCTTGGTGGCCTGCAAGCATCCCTCTTTTCTTTTCTTTTTTCCTTTTTATTTTTTTTTGTTACACAGAAGCATTTTTATTTATGTTAAATAATGAGAAATAAACCAAAGTTTTTTCTGAATTTCCTGCTTTTAAAAGTTTTACAAGGTTTCCCTTTTACACTCAGAGAACGGATATTCCCATGTTCACCAAGTGAACACATGAAATCTCATGTAAATCAACAATATATTTAAGCCATGGTGAAAAAATGTAAATTATTCTTCTTTTCATATGAGCAAATGTGTTCTTGTACTGAGACAAAGAATAAACACATAAATATCTCATAAGGTATTATGCAAAATTGCTGTTGTGCCACCACATGCTCTATAATAATAGATATAAACATGGCTTAAAAGATCAAACTAAAACATTTAGAACAACTCAATGTGTTTTGAATAAGGCCTTTGCATATGCTCTGGCTATTGGTAGCTTCTGTATATTGTGTATTTAGTCATTCTGCAGACTCCAATTACAGCCCCAAGGCAAATGTGTACAAGCACCAAGTGATGTGTCCCTCTCTACATCACCTATGTTGGCAAAAGAAGGAGCAGAGAAGAAAAAATTGAGTTTATTGTGTATTACTTAGCTGATTATTACACCATATGTGGATTACTCAGTAACTACTAGAATTAAACACAATAAATTCGAATTAATTATTCATTTTACACAGTAGATTATGGCTGCTCAGCACTGTGGTTTGTCATACATGGTCTCCAGTTACATGTCAGACAGGAGTCCATGAGCTTTAAAAATCTCCTCTTCCACCAACCTTAGCAAAACAGAAAGGATGCAAAAACCGAGTGAAAGAAAAACATTTTTCCATATGACCTCCATTCTTCCAATCATCTTTCTGTTTTAAATACAAAAATATTCTAAACTCAAAAATATTTTAAATACCAAAATATTTCAAACTAGGCCAAATTCCGTTACAGTATAGTCCCAACAAAGCAGATAGCAGAGAGACATAATTACTATAAAAGAACAGAACTATAAACATCTCCATGTATTATATTATTCTGTTATTATTGATCATCCATTGACTTGGACAAGACTTCCTTTGCCCCACTTTGATTTGAGCCAGTGTTGATTTTGACATTGTGAAAGTTTCACTGTTTTTCACTGAATTTCAAATCTTGTTTTAGTCAATAACATCTGCATAGCAAAATCTGTTGTTTAAAAGGCACAAATTGTCTCTAATATTGTGACATTACAAATTTTGCCCCCTGAATGCTTTATTTGATGGCAGATAAACAATAATTCTTGCTGCAGTCTTTAGTCATGGACAGCATGTGTGTTATTTACCTTAAGGCACAGAACCTTGGAAGTGAAATTCTGTGAGTAAATTCTGTGAGTAAATTCTAAAATTTCTTCTTTATCAGCTTTTTACCTGGTACAGCCAATGAAGTGATCAGTTAGGTGTAATTCTGATATTCTTTTTTGTACACTTCCTATCTAGATTCATTTGACTTTGTAACAAGCAGACTCATTACCCATTCCTTCTAGGTCCCAGTGACAGATTCTTAAATGATCACTCACTAATTAACAAAAAGTACCTGCACCTCACTGAATTTGGCAAAATGTCTCTAGTTATAAGAGTATGCTAATGAAGAGATTCCCATATATTATTTGTTGAGTTATGGCACTCTAGAAGTCCAGTTATAGGTGAAAAACATTATGATAAATGTGATTATTCAGCCATTAAAATATTTTCAGCATACTTCTTTTTATTGTGATTTTCTCACTTATGAAAAAAAAATTGTCTCAGCAGGTAGCCAAGTAGAGATCCTGGAATTTCCAAGGACCAAGGACCAAAAAAAATTGTCTCAGCAAGTAGCCAAGTGGAGACCCTGGAATTTCCAAATTCCAAGGAATTTCCAATTTCCAACTTCAGCTTAGGAAGGGATTTTTCAGGAGGGGAGATCCTGTGTGAGGAACTCTGAAAAGAAAAGGATCTCAAGAGAGTTGGAAGCCCTGCCAGGGCAATTTTCTGCAAGCACAACACTCCATGCCCCGGAAAATCAGCAGAAATACCAGGAGCAGAAATACCTGCCTGGCTTCACAGGGAGCTCCTGACTGAGCTCATCCACACACGGGACATGAAAGTGGAGAAAGATAAATAAACTAAATTTTGCCTCCGTCTTTTTGAGATGGGTCTTTGAGTCTAAAGGTGAGGTTCAAGGAGGGAAGGAGCTGCAAACATGGAAAACATCCCAGAAGAGAAAAGCTGGGCTTTTACAGAGGTGCACAGTGGCAGAACAAGGGACAGCCTCCAAACTGAAATGAGGAAGGTTCTGACTGCATATTGAGGCCAAATCCCATAAATTGGGATAATGAAACCCTGGAGCAGGCTGTGTGCAGGTTAGGACCTGGCTGGACAGAGCCCAAAGCCATCAGATCTGAACTCACTCCTGACATTGCTCTGAGCACACACAGATCTGGACTGGAAACTCCCAGGGTTCCTTCCTGTGTGAATTATTCTGTGATTCCATAAAAATTTAATCACAAGGATAAGACACGGGTATAAGTATGAGCTTGATTTGTGGAATGCAGTACTTGCATTTCTTTAATCTTGGGCCAGGGCAAAGGCAGGAGAAAACCTTCACAGCAATCACATTTGCGTCAGGTCAAAAAGTCTCTGTCAGTTTTTAGTGGGAGCCAAAGATTACCAAAGACAAAAACTCGATGAGCATTTGCATAATTGAAAAGGCAAAAATTGCTGCTCAGAACTACTTTAAGTAATTTTGCAGTACCAGGCTTACTGGGCATGTTTTTCCTTCCTGCTAATGAAAATGATTTGAACCATGAAAAGAGGTTCACCTTTAATCCCAAATACTGTTTCAATGGAAGAAAAAAAAAATAAGAAAGAAAGTATTTTGCACACATTATGGAGTCATTGAACTTGTCAGCACCCTTTTAAAACTGGAAAAAATCCTAGAAAATCAGGGAGGGGAAAATTTCTCACATGATGTAAATAGCACTTAATTCCATAGTGTATGGGTCTCTGTAATTTGACAAAAATATTCTACAAAGCAATTGGAACAAAGTGGAATAAGGATCTTGCCTTTAAAGATGGAATTAAGCATGGATCAGACACAAGTATGGTTTTCAAAAAAGCTCCCGAATCTTGAGCAATGTTCTAAGCAGAGAGAAATTCAGATTTATTTTTAAAGTTGTACTTGTGTACCATCATGAATGGTTTATAAACTTTCCCTTGATAAATGTATTAGCACCCCACAATCTCTCATAAATATGTATGCTAATTTACTTTGTTAATAGAATAAATGTCGTAAGTAGCATAAATGGATATAATTTTTAAATTTAAATATAATTCTGAAGAAACAAAAACAAATTCCCACACTTCAACTTTACAGCTGCAAAGTTTTAAAAAGGATGAGATATATAAAGGATGCCTTATCTCTAGTCAGAAAATTCCTCATGCCACAGAATGTAAAAAGGAGACAGAAAATACATTTCCCCCCAAACTTTTCAGAAATTATAGCCAGTAGGCGGTCGTGCTGTAACTTTAAAAAACATGCCCCAACTTTATGACTTTCTGCCTTTACCTTCCAGCAAGGTTTATTTTTGGTTCCTCTCCAACAGAAAAATGGACTCTGAGATTCTCTTCAGGTTTAAAATAATTAGTAAACCCTTAGAATCCTCATTATAAATAGATCAAAGCTTCAGCCCAACTTCAATACAAAGGCAAGGCTTTTAGATCAAACTTGAACTACCACCCATCCCACACACGTCCTGCTGATATCTTACTTCGGGTTCTGTTAAATTATTAACACCAAAATACTGAATGATTCACTATTTAAAGAAAAAAATATAAGAAACTTCATTTATACAACTTTTATACCAATTATATTTTCTCTTTTCTTCTTTCCTTTTTAATCTGGGCTGCTTTTTCTTTTGCTGTAAAATTCATGGCTTAATTCCTCATTTATAGGTAAAAGAAAAGCAAAAAAACCCCACTAAAAGTAATTAGGAAGTCAAGAAAATGCAAGCAGGAGGCGTTAGACATCAAAAGAAAAAGTAAGAATAAAGATGTTTGGAATGCTGAAATTCTCCTGCTCTGCCAATAATTCTGGAATTCTTGACTCCTGCTCCAATGTGTCCAGTGGCCAGGGCAAATCAGAATTATGGAAATCAGGAATATGAAGGTGCACAGGAGTAACAGACAAGAAAATCTCTAGATGTGGCTGCCATCCACAATATCCACTTGGCATTGAACAAAAATATTATATATATATACATATATATATGTATAACAATATAAAACAAGCTACTCTGGGAATCTGAATTCTGGAAAGAACCATAAGGCTTTTTCTAAATCAGAAAATTCTCCTCCATGCAGAGCCTGTTGGAATGGAAAACAGTAAATAACTGCTCTGTGTAAAATACTTGGCCCAACCATTTCCAACATACATCAATGCTGAATACAGCACAAAGAATACAACAGGAGCAAAATATTTGAATCTCTGTGCCTATAAAATTTAAGAAAAACACATTGTTGTAGAATTGTGATAATTGAAAAAAAAAAAGCTATAGCTTATAAAAATGATAGGGAAAAAGTTTATAAATCAGAGCAACCCCTTCAGCTGCAAAGTTGCACAAGCTCATAAAGAAAATGTCCTTCCACAAGGCTTTTGTATGTCTCAGAACACAGGACCACTCTGCATAAAAATGAACACGCTGCAAGCGTCTCATCCCTCATCAACACAAGTGCTATGCTGAAGCACTGGTGCTGAGTTCACACCTTTAAATGAATTTCTGAGACTTACTGGATGGATTTCAGGCAATTTATGACTTTTGTGTTGCCAGAATGAAAGTAACCAATAAAATCAAACCCCTTCTTTGCCAATATTTTCCTTGGACTTGGAAATATCTATAGGTAGAAAGGATATTTTGCCCTAAAATGCAATATAATCTTTAGATTTTTTCCCCACTTAGTTAGAAATAATACAAAGAGAAGACCATGAAGAACAATGAAGATTCTTCTAATTGTCCCAGATAAAAAAATGCAGCCATTCATGCTCCAGCACTGCAATCCTGATACTGCTTCTCAGAGCTTTTCCCATTTTATTCCTTCAGCACTTGTTTGAATTCACCATATAGATTCCAACAGCTGCACGGTGCACAGTGCATCACTGTGTAACAGCCCAGACAAAATCAGCAGATCTTCCTTGGGGCTTTTCATCACTACCAGACTAAGATGCCTCTATCAATTCAAGTTTTCTGGTAGAATATGTCTGGCAAAACGATGTACCAAATGTTTCCCACAAGTTGGAGAGCAGCATTGAAACTTGGAATAATTTATTCTGTGCTGCTTCCCTAGAAACAGAAAATGAGGCGAGGTTCTGGGACATTTTGCGGTTGGATGGGTTGAAGTTGAAATGTATTTTAATTTAAATAGGAATGGGAATTTTTGCTGCATCACACACAACAGACCACATTCAGAAAAATTGATAGTTTTAACTCCTTCAATTGAAAAGTAGCCTTAAAAAACAAAGGCTGGCTATCTAAACTTTTACAATTTATTTGGGAAATGTGATGCTTATTTTAGCTGATACTCATGCAATAATTATTTTGCACACACATACATTTACGTTGCTGCTAGAGATGTTTTTCCTGCAGAAAAACAAAATATAAAAATTATTCGGCAGCTGAAGCAAAAGTCAACCCAAAAAGTATCTCCTCTGAGACATGAATAACTCATGGATTCTTATCCAACTGTGGCTTTCAAATCAGCTTCACACAAAGCTTTTGGTCAATTTAAACACAGAAGAGCATAATTGTTCATACCCTCATTAGCATTAACTGACAACTGGAAAGCAAGATACATTATTTCTCATAAAACTTTGGGAATTTAATCATTCTTCCAGAATGGAAGATTTGTAGGTAAATCTTGCTAGTAATCTTAATGGGAATTCCATGCATAAAAATGTACATGAATATCAAATTCTAAGAATACAGATTTTTGGTTTAAAACTTTCTCATTTCCTTTTCTACGTGCATGCAAATCAGCCTGGTTGAGCATAAATTGAAAAGGAATTTAGAGAGATTACTTTGGTAAGGCACAAAAAAGGATATCCAGGTGATAACACAGCATCAGGCCACACTGTGGAAGGGAGAGCTTCCCAAGGTCTGTTCAAGCAACAAATGTGATTTTTCTCTTCCCTCTGCTTTGCTTTGTAAGGAATACAAGATCATAACTCAGTTTGGCTTTCCTGCTGGCTGGATTGCACATGGGAGCCTCTCCCACTGCTTGGAAATGGTCTCCAAACTGCTCTTGTAGGACCCCAGCACTCGGCATTCTGTGCTTTTCCTTCCATAATTCCCACAACCAAGCATTGCCAATTCATGGCAGTGACACGTTCAAGGAGCAGCTCATTCTGAATTCAGGCAATGGGCCTCTGGAAGTTAATGTTACACCAAGTAACACTAAAGACAGTTTTCATTTAAGTCACTGCAAGTGCACTGGCGGAAAAAGAGCATAAATGAAAGAATTTATCAAAATTTGAGCACCAAAATATACATGAAATGGCATTACTTCTCCAGGAAAGCTCTCTTCGGGGTGCCAGGCAAGTTGTTACACAAATATTTTTATGAACCTTGATTTTTTATTTGCTGTGCTTTGTTTGGTATCATCATTGCTGGATTCTTGTTGATTTTAAACCAGGTTTGGGAGTCACTTACTGACTGGCATATTTCTTCTAGGCAGCAGCAAAAGCAGCACTTCATACAAGCCCTTGCAGACAATTTTAGATAATTTCCTTCCTCTATGCTATTTTAGGAAATGTATTTCAGGAGCAAACACTGAAAAAATTAATAAACAGCAAATGAATGTTTGTTACGCGAAAAGAATCTACACCATTGTATCCAACAATTTCAAGTCATAACAGCAGTGAGGATTTCATTGCAGGTATTCCTGGAGATTAATAGCCAGATGAGTTTTGTTGACTACTGCAAGCAGCAGTTCCTTTCAGTCTGTCAATAATCCCTGAAATACTTTATTAGCTCAACTGCTGTAGCTGTAATGATATTAATTTGGATTGAATGCCATTTTGTGCCACCCTCTTGAAGGCCCACAGGTACTGATGTGTGACTTGAGATTCAGGCTTTTCACAGCTTTCCTTATCTGCCATTTAATTTTATCAACTGCTGACTTTCTATGTGTAAGTATGTATCTATAGATCAGAAAAGGCAATTGGAACCATGAATACAGGCATTTACAACAAAATGTGAACTCAGATTTAAAAGTGATAACAACATGGGTATTAAAAAGAGTGGAGCTAATGCAGGTGCACTGGCATAGAACATCACAAACAATGCCAAGTCTCTGTGAATAATTCACATTTTCATTGTCTGTGAGAATCACCTAACATGGTATAGCTGTCCTCAAATACATCAGTGCTGAAAACTTGCATCCAGGATTTTAACACCAATAGCACAAAGCAACCTATCACTATGGGAATCAGCTGGGAATCTGAAGTCTTCAGTAGTTTATCAATTCTTTGCTGGCAGGAGAAATTTTTACATTTATCTACTTGGAAAGGGAAAAAAAAAAAAAATGAAAGTTCTGAGGTGTGTGAGAAAGTTTTTGGTTTTGGTTTTGTTTTTTGCAATAAAATCTTATCCCTTTTCCACACTCTTTATGAGATTAAATGGTTTGTAAGCACATTTATGAAAAGGACTATATAGTGGGGTGACCTACAAATTCTCTCCCAGTCTTCACATACCCATTTCAGGAGTAAGACCAGATGTGATAAACAATCCCATCAGTGAGAACTTTACCGGTGTCTAAGGATTTCACCAGTCATGTTCAATCCACACCTAACTTAGGGCCCATCCTGCTCTGAGCAGCAGGCAGAGCCATGGCCAGGCATGGAAAAGAATTCTCTGAACCTCCTCAGGTGCATTTCAGCAAGGTGACTGCATGCTCCCTTTTGCACATTGTGCATTTATTGTTTATATTACATTTATTGCATTACATGATGTCAAATACACTGCTCTTTCCTAAATAGTAAATATTGATGGGACATAGATAAGAGTCGTGGCTCTACGATTTGGGAGTCTTGGAAATATTTGGGAGTATTGGATATATTTTAGCTTTGGGAGTCTTGGATGTATTTTAACTTTGGTGACAAGTTCTTGATTAAGGTTCTCAAGGCTTTAATGATCAGATAATGAAGATTATTCAATAAGAGTTGGATCCTGTGGTACCTACACCTACAGTACAGTAAGACCCATCAAAGAAACTAATTATCACAAGGGGGAAGCTGAAATTCTTGTGCCAGCCATGAAAAACCCCAAAGCACTGCAGCAGTGTGAGGAAAACACCAAGGACCAGGACACACCATGTAGAATAACGGAGTATTGCACAGCTTGCAGTGTGGACGTGTTTCTTTTTTCATCGGGGTCCAACATTGTGTGCTGCAATCAAAGTGTGTTTAGGAGCCTTGGAAACACAGCAGCTGGCTGACAGCACTGTGCTTAGCCCCACGCTGGGACTTGCTGGGAATCAGAGAATCCTTCCTGTTGGAACAGCCCTGGGCAGGGCCACAGTGCAACCTCCTGCCCTGAAATGTGTCAGAACCCAATTCACACCACACTGCTGCAGGTTCTGGCCAGTTGGATCTTGCAGGCCTCTGGGGACAGAGATTGTGCAGAGTTTTTGGGCAGCTTGCTTTGCTGTCTTTATGACAGGCTACTGTTCACATTCCAGAAATGAGCGATGAATGACTTACATTCAAGTCTGGTTATTATTCTGAACAATTTGGGTTTTTCCCCTCTTGGGGGGACAAAGACTCATTTACTCTGTTAAACACACCCATCTCAGAAGCACAGGTGCTGGTGAGGAGGAATTGAGAACAATGCTCCCCAAAAAGAATCAGCAGTGATTGCACAGGCAAGCATTATTCTGGTCGCCAGGTAGAACAACAATCTGTATGCATACTTGATATGCAGACACCTTATAAATAGCTAATAAATGATTAAATGAAATTGCTGTTTTCATAATGAATTAGTACAAGATCTGTTGTACATAATGTTTGGAATATTTAAATGGTTTAACATACTCCAGTTATAAGTACTCTGCAGCTGGCTCTTACAACACAGAATCATCACTTAAGTATTTTTAAACTGTTTATATGTTTCATTACAATATTCCAGAACTTGTATATCTTTTTTTTTTTTTTTAATCATTTGCAATTGATGAGGTCAAATCACAGACCAGTTCTCTGACAAAAAGAAACCAACAATGGTTCCCTCTTTGGGCAGAACGGAACAGAGCAGAAAAGGGGGCTTGATTTGCATCACACTTGAATATAAACTGCAGCAGCTGCTGCATTTGATCAAGATAAAATTTCTTTCCCCAGATCTCATTCTGGGAAGCAAAATGCCCTTTTTTCTAAATCAGCTGTGAAACTGAGCCTGGTTACATAACATACATTCTTCCCAAGTTTCCAACACGCTGTATTTGCCCAGGGGAGACTTGGATCTTGTACAAAATTTGTTCTGAATCTCCAGTAATTCTCCCCCAAATTTCCAGTGTCTGTGGAGCTACAACATGTTCAGTGCTACACACCAACACTGCAAACACTTGAAGGATAAAGGGAAAAATTTGGCTGCTCCAAGATCATTCTTTTCCATTCTGAGGGATCCTTCCATACACATCTGTGTGATTCAGCCTCTGAACATGTGAAAACCTTGCAGCAGGCAATTCTCCTCTTATTCCATGAAAAGAACATTATGGGAGATGGCAGTCAACATGCATTTTCCATATTTCCTACAGGCTCCATATTTTGTCCAATCAATCTGTCAGAATGTGCACAGAACATGAGATACCGTGTCCTCTGGAAGTGCATGTCATTTGCTATCTGAATAAACAGGTGAAGAAAAGTGAAACAACCCTGGTGGTGTCAGGTGAGGCAGTATTTCTGTCATCCTCATAATTGGCACACTAATCAGAACCGTGAAACCTTTAAACTAAAGCAAAATAAAAGAATAAACTGGCTCCTAACATCAAACTAAAAGCCTTATCTCTACAGAAAAGCTCTGCAACAATGAAAAAAGCATTGCTGGCAGTCTGAGGCAGTGCCTGCACACAGCAATGGTTTATACAAGCGCAGACAGAGCAATTTCTAATGAAGTAAAAGCAGAGTGAAATGGCCTCTAACCAACTCCACGGGCAGCACCACGTGTGTGGTACATGCAGTGTTCTCTTACAAGGTGCACTGAGCCATGGCAAACGTGCATTATTTTACAGAGATACAATTTCACACACAAATTGCCATCACTCTGGCTCCTCAGCCATTATTGCAGTGGGACAAGTTTACCCAGGGCTGAGTTGAGCCTCTGAATTTTGAACCTGTCTCGTCCTTCCTGCAGTTTCATCACATTTTGCCTGAAAATAAGCTGGAAGGGCTGTGTCTCCCATTCTGCTAAACCCTGCATCTCATTTCCCTTCAGCAAATTTCCACACCACTCACAGGACACCATCTATCTTGCAGTCCCTTAACTACTTCTGAAATGAAGACATACTGACAAAAATACATGAATATTCATGAGATGAATATTGAAGAAACTGTACGTTTCTGACATATTAAAAACAAGTCCCTTTTCTTGAATTAGTATGCACTGACTTTACAGGAATTCAATGAAATGGGGTGGGCATGAATAACCTTTGATGAAGACCTGTGACAGGAGGATTCATACATGATAAACCTGCAAACATGTCAGCCTTTGAACTTGAGGTATGTCAATGTCATTAGGTCAGATTCTGTAGAATTTAATCCTCCTAAGGGGAGTTCGTACCAAAATAATTTACCCCTTTGGATCTTATACAGAGCAAAATATTTCTGCATCTCTCATATAACTTAATAGTAAAAACACAGTAATTCTCTGCACTAGTATGGAATATGATCCCTGTTACAACATACCAGAATTCTGTAATTCTGTCCTATGCTTTGGGTAAAGTGTCCCATTTGTACCAAAACTCCAATAAATCCTTTGCTGTTGCCATAAGCAGGATGTCAATCAAAGCCAGACTGAATCACAACATCAGCTTCCCCAAAAACTTAGTTGCAAAGAAAAAAAAAACTAATTTGACAGCTTCCATGCATCCTCTGTTCAACATTATTTAACTCTGCACTTCTGTTTTTGCCTCTTAAGCACTCTGAATTAGGAACCACCAACTTCATCTGCACATTTTAGCATTTTCCTTCAGCACTTGGGTGCTTCTCCATGAGAATTTAATGTTTTATCTTGGTCTGTGTTCCCCGATAGCTTGGCAAAACGGCTGAGGGTTTCTGATTTCTTCCTCAGTACCTCAGTGTCTTGCCTCAAAGCCTGTCTTTATTGCGAAGCTCCAGTGCCACACTTTCTGTGCACACACTCCCTTCACCCTGGCACTCTGCCTTGGTATTGCAGCACTTTCATCTCAGGGCTGTGCAGTTCCAGCCATGCACCTCTGCAGCCAAGTCATCGCATCCAGGAGATTTCCTCCAAGACTCTGCTCTGGTTCTTTCCCTCTGTAAATTTACAAGGCTTAGGGCAGACACAGCTCAGGCACTCAACACAGCTCCCAGGTAATGCAGCGTATTCTCCTCCATCCCTCCAAAATAAATGGGCAAAAATGAATGAAAAAAATGAAGGAGCGATCATCAGCTGCTGACACAGAAAGATAAGGCACTGAGGTTCGCCCAGCTTGTTCTCTCTTTGTTATTCTGATACATCCAAAACCCCTGGGAGGAAACCACCATGGGAATTCTGTTGCTCCTGGCTGGGTCCGCTGTCCAGTGGTACCACCACCAGTACTGCTGGTGTAGCACTCCTGTCACTGCTGTCATTATTTTGTGTCTGCATGGACCAATTTCACTCTTCTTCAAACCAAATCAAGCAATGTTTTTCTGTGTTTTCAGACAGAGGACACTAACAGGAGAATGACATCAGGCTTCATTTCTTTCACAGCACATCCGAGGCTAGCGTGTCTCAGTGATCAGTGCTGGAAAGAAATAGTCACACAGAGTTCCACATTTTGACAGAACAACTCTTCCTGGGTCAGGAAATGATAGTTGCGTGAAAAAAAATATACTAATAAAGATTAATTAATTGGGTTTTTTTCAAAGTTGGCTGCTTCGCTGAGCGTTCATGGAACAGCTAATACATTAGACATTCTCAAAGCAAAGCAAGCATCTCCTAAGCACTGAAAATATTTTTTTCATTAAATGCACCAAGTTGAATTTTTATATATGTCTGAAAAAGGAGATACTGTAACTTTGAGTGGCATATGCTAGATACAATCCATGTTTTTTATAAGTCAGTGCAGCTCAAAAGACATCAATCAAGATGTGCAGATTTATATAGCTGCAAGAAAGCCTTATACATGTATGAAAGTTTACACGAGATACTGTAAATATATTCAGCTCTCTTAACACCGTATTTATTTTTGTAGGGAAAAAAAAATCAATTTTTTTTTTCTTAATTCCAAGATGCCTTCCTATATATAATTCTTTAAAAAAACAGTGGCAGGTGTGGGTTCAGTTTTTTCCCCTCATCTCAGTGATCCATTAGTTAGAGTTCCACCAGTAAATCACTGGTCAGTGAGATGGAAGAATCACATCAAGCTGTCCAACTTTTAAACCTTATTCTTTGGTAAGTATTGGGCAAGAGAAAGAGGAAAAATACAACAAGCAATGAACAACATTCTTCTTATGGCCCTCTTGGTGTCCTGAAAGCAGCGGGGTTGGGAGATAATGGCAACATGCAGCTATTTACAACTTGTTAACCTTAATGCTGGGCTTGGAGAGCCAAACTGTCTGTGCACTAGCTGGCATCTTTCCTAAAATCTTGCAAGCCTTTGTGAAGCAAAGAGTTCTAGGAGTGCAAATCATCTTTTGGCACGACGAGCTTTCCTAGCAAGAAATGTTCCTTCTAGGGCCCGTGTCTGTGGAAAAGTAGGAGTCAGTGGGAGACAAACAGGCACAGAAGGGTGGCAGTGGAGAATGAAAATTGGCAAAATGAGAAATGACAGTCCACAAGTAAATTCTTGCAAAAAGAAATGTAAAGAACACAAGATCTACCATTGCACCACTGGTATTTAAGATACACCCAAACACAACGTCAGTACAAAGCACGTCACAAGGCGTTTTCATTAACCTCCCACCAGCAGGCTGCATCACAAAAATCATTCTGCCTGAATGAGTGCATTCCTTTATATTTTGTGATATTTCAGCCTTATGCAAGAGCAGACCTGAAGTCTTTATTCTTGTCTCGATTTACCTTTCTGGTCAGCCACGCTGTTACAAATGCCATGGCTGAAGTCTGCTCAAGAGGATTCTGCACATGTGCCAGGTCAGAGATGGATTTTTATTGGGTCCGCCTCATGAAGGAGCTTGCCCAAAGCCTGAAAGTTTAATGTCCAGCTTAGACCAAGGACATAAATCATGCCTTTTATGGCCACAGCATGTCCGTGCATACACATGGGCCCACATAGGCTTTAATAGGGAAAAAAAAATAAAATAAAATGCACATACACACATCTTGAAAAAACTACTCAGATTATCAGATAATCTTTACAAAACATTAAGAAAATCCAGCAGAAGCATCAATCCTCTTGGTGTGATGGAGATTTTACTTTGGAGCCCTGCTTATTTCCAGTCTGACAATAAATTCAGATTGGCAGTCGTGTACTAAACTGGTGAGATGATGCTGTGAATGGCAGTGTCAGCTGAAATACACCCTGTTCATCATGATGAGGCTCTGTGAGTACAGCAGTTTGTTCTGCACATTATTTGCAGAGGGGGTGACCTCTTGGAAAGCTGAGTGGCTGTGAATCCACTGTTGTTGTGTTCAACAGATGTGGGTGGGACACAGCTCACGTTTCCTTATTCTCCAAGTTTTGAGAGCATATGTGCTTCACTGAGGAGCTACACCAAGCAAAAAATGCCAGAATTCACCCCAAATACAACAAAACTGTCCTTCCCATTCCTTTTCTGGAGTTTTCTGAAGTAACAGGAGATATTTGGCTGCAAAACATCTTCAGCTGAATCTTAGGTGACCAATTAAAACCTTTCAAGGATCCAAGTTTTTGACAAGTAAGTTTAGAAACACTTATCTGCCGTTTTATCTTTTAGTGGTATGTTCAAAACCATTCCCTTTATTGCATCTGTAATGCTTCAGATAAGAAAAAAATGATGAAGCAATTTCATCACAAATGATGAGTTTTCATCAGCATTGCTGCTGGGTCAGTCAAGCTTGAGTGAGTCGTCAAGGGTATGAAGTGCCTGGTGGAAAGGCAAACCTTTAACCAGACCTCTGCTGTCACTTGTAAATTTACCAAAAAATGTAACTCCTTTTTCCTTTTTTTTTTTTAATTTATTTATTCAATCTATAAACCTTTTATTAATTGATTTTTATTTCATTGAGGAAATCAGAACACAAGACCCTCCAAACTGATTATCTGTGAAGGAGGGGGTTTTTCTGGCACTCCACTGGTTTTTGAAATCTAGAAATGAAGGAAACATTTATCTCAGGCTTCTTCCCTTTAAAGTCAGATCATTGTAGTCATACCTAAAAAATTCTCCAAACAGTGAATCTGGTTCTGATTTTGAAAACAGACTTACTTTAATCTTACTTTGTATTTCATTGCACAATGCAGCAATACAGATCATTTAAAGAGAAACAGCTTTTTGGTTTGTAAATCATCTTCAGGGCTTCTGCTTCAGAAGTGTGCAGATCACTCACATTCATCTTCCCTTTAATGACTGCTCCCAGTAGAATCTTTACAGCTTTTTTAACCTGTAAATCTGATGACTCTCTCAAGAGATTCATTAAAAACTTGAGCAGGATTTTCTTCTCCTACAACAAACAATACTCTGATAACACTTTCTAATAATGAACACATTCCGAGGGAAATTGAAAATCTGTGATTTCCCTGTGGTTATAGAGCCCATACATGGTATCTTTGATGGTAACTACACATTAAATTACACTCTCTTGCCTAGATATGCTTGAAATTATGGATATTTGAGATTTGTTTAGGGTAATTCAAATCAGGGGAGGATCAGAACAACTATATGTGTTTTGAATTTTGGGGTACCATCCTTTATTTGCATAACTTTTACTGCAGTTGCACCACTGCAAAACAAAACAGAAACAGTTAATATATATGTACCTCACCCAGAACATTTCATATAAAGTTTCTACAATGAACAATTGCAATGTGTTAACTAAGAGAGCATGGATTAGGGCTGGAGTGGTGTAAGTAGCTCACTCTATATCCAAAGCTGACCGTGGGCAGTGCTGTGTCCCATTCCTGACCACCAGGCAAGGAGAAGCTTTTGCTGAATTCCCGTCAGTTCATTCTGGTTCACCAGGGCATTTCAGTTCTAAATCTTTATCTCATAAGATAGCCCATCTCTAAATACAAGATGGAATAAAAGTAATTGGTAAATGTTCCCAGTCGGCGGCAAAAATAGAAACCGAAATGATAAAGAGTAACTGAAAACCAGTTCATCCCCTCCTCCACACAGGGAAAAAATGGCAAAAAATTATTTTCTGCTGGAGATGACTAATTATATTGACATTTTTTATATTCAGCACCATCAGGGTTGATTGTCTCAAAGCAAGCCTAAGCCCCACGTTAAAATACACTCTAAAAAGCAGAGTGCAGATCACTTGCTTTGGCTCAGGCTTTTCCTAAAGAATATTCTGCATATTTAGGAGATTCTACAACATTTTGTAGATCAACGCTTTATTATTAAATTTTCTAGTAATGGAAAAGCCATCCCTACATAAGGCACCTCCTGGAACTCAGGGAAACTTTGATTTAGCTTCTTGGCCTACCCAAGATTTCCCTGTACGCCATCTGCTCTTTTCATTTATTTAAAATCCACATCTGCAGGGTTCTGAAAATATCAGGCTGAGAGTGTCTAATGGTACAAATGCAATATAGCCTTTACCACACGTTCATTAAGGTAAACAAATAATTAGGATAAGCAGCTTTCATCAATGGAATCTGAAGGAAACAGCCCATAATTGTGGAACAAGTACGCTAAATGTCCAACCAACAGCATGCAGCAGACATTTATTGAAATATTTAGTAACACCTGAGTATTTTTAAGGGAAAATGTTCTTTTGCAGACAGCAGAAACAAAATGGTACAGCAAGAGTCAAGGCTGGAAAATACTGAATGAGTACTTGCAGTATTCTGCTGAGCTTTCAGTGAAAATTGGCCCAAATAAACCAACACAAACCCACGGAAGTAATTTTCAATCTAAATTTCAGCTAAATTTAGAATAGGCAGTATTATGATCCTTTTAGATGTACAAAAAAAAAAAATAGCAATGACATCATGTTAGACAGACAGCATGGGAAGTAAGTGGAACTACCAGAAATGAAGATTTAACAACAAAAATCATGAAATGCTTGTTCACATTCATGCACCTTCCTCGTTGCTTTCCAGTGAATAATTTTTGTTTGACTGCCTGTTTTGACAAATAATTCAATGATAAAGCAACAAATAAATTAGAACTTCTGTAGCCATAAATATTCTTTTTAGAGGATTTTTATGATCCTTTCATTTGTAGGGATCTTTTATTATATTTAATCAAAGTACTTAAATTTCTGCCCATAAAAGCATTGTCTATTCTCAAACTGATTTGCTCTCATATCCTCCCAGTCACACATTGTTAAGTCCCTCTCTAGAAACTGCATTTCTTGCATTTTTCTGTAGGGAATCTGCCAATCAACCTCCAGTCACTCTTGTAGTCAAAAGCAATAAACCATCAACATGAAGCATCAGCAGAACACTCCTCACAAATACAAACAAAATTACACTCCAGCTAATGTGTCCACCCCAGAAAACCCTCAGGAAAAACTGAATTAACAAGTTTGTCTTACAGCTCTGAATGTCAACTAATGTAAGTTTTGTAGGACTAAGGGAAAAGAATCAGTCTCAGGTTCTCTTGCCCTCAGCTCTGTTAATAAAGCTGAGGCTTCTGCTTTCCAGTTGGCCTTTAAAGAACAAAAATGAACAGCAGGGTTTCCTCGGAAAGAGAAAGGAAACTAAAAAGGATTTTACAGATAAAAGCAGTGCTTCAACCTGTATTCAGAAGGGCCCTGCTCAAAGTGAAGAGATGACTTGTTGAAGGCAGCCTTGTCTCTATAACCTCAGCTGAAGGAGGCCTCCAAAATTACACCAAATAGCACATTATGAGCCAGGAATAGCAACCAGTGCTGAGATCCAAGCCAGAAATAACAGCTCTCTGCTCACTAGTTGGTTTCTCTCCTTGTCCTGCTCCTCTCCACCACCTGAACAACCAGAACAGCAAGGACAGAGCAAGCTCCTGAATTTGAGCGAAAAATCACAGTTGAGACAAGGCAAAAAGCAGTGACCTACATAGAGGAGTCAATGTCTTTTTATAGAAGCACAGGGAAGTTCAGACTGGGAGACCTCTAGAGAGTCTGTCTAGCCAAACCTGCTTCCAGCTTCTAAGTTACATTAGGCTGCTCAGGGCCTTGGGTCAAGCTTTGAACATTGCCAAGGATACTTCTGTACATTCAGTGAACATTTTTGTAGAGAGCGAAAAGGAGAATCCGCTTCAAGTATTTCTTTTGGTTTGCTACCAAGATTACCTAATGTGCTTGCAGCACTTCCAATCACCAGGAAACTCGGTGAATAGAGGTTTTACACTCAGGAAACATAAAATGGCAAAGGAGCTAGCACAAATTAGCATGTAGAACTCAGCCTAAAATCACACTGGTATCAAGAACAGCAGGAAACTCTTCATTTTGATGGAAATATAGGACTCCAAATAGGGCTCCCATTTCCAGGGTCCTTCAAAAACTGAGTAGGACCTTCAAAAGCTGAGAAGGAAAATGGCTGTTGCCAACTCACAATGGATTTGACGTTTCTTCCTCCAAAACTGTTATGGCTGAGGTTGTAAAAATGACATCAGTGAAAGAATATTAAAAAAGAAAAGGAAAGGAGGGAAATTTGCCGTAAACGTGGCTCACAAAATGATGGATATCATCCTAAAGCTGGTCTTATGGATCACAAAACAGTCTGTTAAAAATGTTAATTCCCTCAGCCCTCAGACTAAGAAATATCTGAGCACAACTAACTTTTGTGAGGCTCATCAACAGGTATTTTACTACCATAGTAACGCACTGAAGCTGTTTCCAAGGGCATCTTGAAATTTCATCATTTCCACTTCACTTCCCCTTAGAGGTTTCCAAAAGACCTATTTGTAGTGCCACGGTTTTACATAACTTTCATATGTACCTGTAGCCACCTACACAGCACTTAAAGAAGTGTCCTGACCAAGTTATCCCTTTAATCACTGGAGCATCCCAAATTTTTCAGAAAGCAATTTCTGTGGGCTGATTAGTATCTCCATCAACCAGTGTCTCGCAGTTCAGCAGATCAGCAAAGTGATTTCTGCTCCAGTAATGACTGAATCAAGACACAGATCCAACACTCTGAAGTGACTGCACTTCCAGAATTCAGTTAATCCTGCAGTAGCCACACCTGCCAGCCTCTTCTAAATCGCTTACTCTAAACCTTATTCCAATGATTCCTTCCAATGCTTTTTTTTTTGGTATTTATAATACAATAGAGCCTAAAAGTACTGTGCCTGCCAAAATGAATTACATGTAAAGAACTGAGACTCTCCGCATTTTTTGCAGAGGCACGTTGCACAATGTTGGATTCAGACACTACTTTTTAAATCCTCTTTTCTTGTTAAGTGCACTACAACAAAAGCACAAACACTGACATTGAGGGGACTCATAGCAAATGGCATTTTTATGAAGCCAGATAAAGTTTTCATCAAATTTAACAGGCAAATATTCTCGGGTTTATGTCTTCCCACTGATGTTGAACAATGACCAACAAGACAAAAAAGGAAGCAGCTATGGGACAACTGACCCAGTACATGATATTAAGCAGCCCCAAAGAGCAATAATACTTGCTTAATTAAGATTTATTTTTGTATTTTAAAAGTTCCCTACTCAAACACAGAATTGGTGCCAAATTCCATTCATATTGTCAGGAACCTCCTACTGAATGTGAGTTGTGAAAGGCAATATCATCACAAAAATACTGTCCTAGCATCAAAATATTACTAAAACATTGACCTTTTTCTTCAGCTTAATGGATAATACAATGGATTTCAAATTTAACCCACTATTCTCCAAGGAATCTATGATTTTATGAATAAAAGTAAATTATTTTCATCATGAATTCAGGTAAATTTCAGCCAGTTCTTTTCCTGTTTATAAACTTCCTTCAGTATTTTAACTTCTGTATGTTGTCTAAGTTTAGATTTATGGAAAGTAGAGAGAATCTTTTTTTTTTTTTTTTTGTGTATTTCTTGTTTAGTGTGATTGTCCTATATGTAACCATGTCTTTTCCCAGTGCTGAGGGTTCCACTGCTTTACCTGGACTGACTGGTTGATGCTTAACCATTTAATGAGCCACAAAACACAGAATGTTAAATAAGAAGCAATTGGCCCCAAACTCAACTAGCAAAGCACCAACTTTTCAGCTTCAAATAACAAATTTATTTCAAAGACACTTGAGTCAAATTTAGAAGGTGAGAAAGAGAGTGCAGGAGTAAATTCAATTTACCTTGTTTTCAGGGATGGAAGAAAGCAGGAATTTTCTAAGTTCTTCCATTAAAACACTGAAAACTCTTCAGAGAGCCCCTGGAATTCAGGCACCAGGGATAATTCTCTTCTGCACACAAGCTCAGGCTGCTCAGAGCCAGAAGGGCTCACTGCTCACAGGGCTGCCAGCACTCAACACATCCCACCTCATTCCTCAGCCACAACACAACAGCTTCTGACCAGAGACACAAGCGAGACATTTCTTTGAAAGCATTCAAGTCTTTGATTTCTGGCTTTTTTTAAGTGGTCAACTTTTTTTTTTTTTTTTTTTTTTATGATATGCCAAGTGTCTTTTTTCTCACCCTTTCTAGCTTGAAACACCTCAAGTTAATGTTCTGTGAACTGATCTCAAACATGCTTTGCATTCTGCTTTAGGGTACTCCCAGTTCATGAAAAGGGTTTTCTTTCTCTATGGGGATAAATCCAAAGTGTGCAAGATACAACCTGATATTTGAATGAGCACGTTGTCAAAAAACAAGTAACTGTAACTGATGGCTGATAATTCTGCAACTGTTTAAAGAGGGATTTTAAAGGAGTTTCTTGCTAAGAAAGTATGGTTTATGCTGTTCTCCTAGATATATTTAAAGGGCTTATATATGGGTGGGGGAATATGTGAATACCAAAAATCTCATGATAGTTCTACTTTTCTAGTCATCATCATTCCAGATTGATTACATACAATTAGAATACAATGATTTCCCAGTATCCAAGGTCCCTTCTGTAACTTTCCCTCCTCAGATTTCACTAATGCCATAAACAATTGCACATGTACAAGTATATGGGTTTTTTTCCCTGAAGTTTCTGGTGGAATCATAGCAGATAAAGAAGTAATAACTGCCAATTCAGCTGCCCCTTGGTCAGAGGACAAGGCCTCTGTAACAAGATAGGAGAGCAAAACTCTTGATTTACTTTATATATCACATTTTCTTCAATAAGACATTAAATTACAGGTCTCCTGAACATGAATTTTAAACAGAGATCTCTGGATGTACACTCAGCTGACAAGCACTGCACTGATCTCCTGGAGGACAGTCCCAATTACCAGAAACTGTTTCAAAACCCTTCACTAGAATCCATTCATTCTGGGAAGCCTCAAGTGAGGACAAGGTAGGAGATGAACAGAAAATTAATTTTACGTATTCTTTCCCCAATTTTCATCCCCAAAATTGTTACTGTGTTGCATTGCACTCTTGATTTTGATTTACAACACATTGCCACAAACATTTTCCAAAGGTCAATTAAATGGCTGACATAGTGAAGCCATTACTCCCTTTAATGATAGCTTTAGTTTCATCCTTGTATCCTCCATATATTTATAAATTACTGACAGCAACTATAATCTAAACAAACTACTACACTGAGGCCCTAAATCATTTGAGTTCAGAGTTATGTGTGCATGCTACAGCTCTTTACAAGTCACCATTTAATGGAATTTCCAACCACTAGAGTTCCTCTGCACTTTTCTTTAGGGAATGCTAGGGCATTCTCTTTGGCTATTTAACAAGTCTGGGTCTTTCATCAGAAACATCCCAAAAGTCCCAGGAAAATCTCTCTCCAGTTTGTGAATCCACCCTCCACCTTGACATGATGCCCTCTGTTGAAGCTAGGTTCAATTTCAGGGAGAAAAATACCATCACACCCAAGGAAAAGCAAAGATCCAGGTGACCGTGTGCCTGCCAGGACACACAGCTCCACACCTGTCAGAGACACGGAGACACAAGCTTTTATAGCTACAAAAGCAATCACAGAACCTGCAGAAATGACTAAACATGGGTTTAAATAATTCCATTTCCATCAGCAGAGATGAAACCCAGTCATGAAACCTCCTTTCTCAGGAGGATTATTTTTAAAAAAGTGAACTAATGAAATCTGAGTTACAGGCTGGAGGGAGAGAGTGGCTTTTTTATAACTGTTCCCTATGCTCCATTTGATGCAGTTCAGTCATCCCCCAAGCATTTCACAATTTCCCCAAGCTTTTCATACTTTCCTTGGGGTGGGCACGCCTGTGCCTTGTGCCAGGGACTACAGCTGGAATCATGAGTGCATGTGGCTGCAGCGTGCCCACGTGTGAGAGCACGTATCCAGCACATCATACATTTCCATACATATACATTTATTTATTTAACAAGATGGCACAGTTGGTTAAATGAAATATGCTGTGCATAAGCATTATAAACTTACACTTGATTTTTTTCCCCTTTAGCGTGTATTTCTGCTACTTCAGTAGACAGCGTCGAGCGTACATAATTACTAATTAAATTCCTACAACAATAATAAAACTATGTCCTTAAGGATGTAACAGATAAACACTGATATGCAAACAGACTACATCACCAGTGACATCTCATTTCTAGACCGGCTTGGAGGAAGAAAATCTTCCCCCAAACAACCATATCACATCAAAGTAGAACACAAGGCAAGATGTTCCCTTGGCAGGAAGACAAAGCAGAAGTTTCTGAGCAAGGGAACTGCCACATCAAACCCCCAGCAATGGCTTTAAAGACAGTGGGCACCTCTGCTTGTAATTTCACTGTTGAATTTGGAAGTCTCCAGTGACTTCAACATTAATCTGTCTCTCTAACAACGCATTTGGCTCTTTGATGGTCTGGTTACTTAGGTTCCTTCTGCAAGTTAAATTAAGGAAAACAGAAACCGTTTAAAAAGAGCTTCCTTAAAAAGATAGTAAAGCATTTGCTGTTAAACTGGCGGAGTTCTGCCACCCCTGCAAGCAAAACTGCTCCACAGCAATGCCTTCAATACCACATGGACATGCAGAACTCCTGGAGGACTGGCAGAAGTTAAAGTATGTACGTAATGTAAGGCAAAAAGCAGTTATGGAAGGCTCTGCTCCACCAGGAATTTTTTCACAGATTGCAGGAAGATTTGGCTCAGGCCATGTTGGATCAAGAAGGTTAAATCTTCCATAATCTATGGGAAATCATATATTTTCAAAAAATGTCAGAAGTAATTTCCAACAGGATTTCATCAAGCACAACGACAACAGACTTCAAAGGAAAAGAATACTTAATTGTGACACAGTTTCTTACTTACTGTTAAACTACCATGATTTGATTGTGTCCACAGACTAAATCCCACAGTGTTCTTCATCTGTATTTTAATTTTCACATGAACTTCTCCTGACATCATATTACTCCCTGTGCATCTGCAAGGAGGATGAGTTTTCAAAGACCCAAGACAGACACGGTCACTGCTACTTCACAAAAGAAAGATAAATGCCACAAATTTCCTCAGAAAACTCTTTGCAGAATGAGGTAATTGGGACAGAAGAATATTAATCTCCCTTAAGAATTTTTATGTAAATGGCAAACAATGCTCATTTATTCCATCCAGTCTAAAATATTTAGAATACAGGAAGCTGCATCTCGAACACTGGCATTACACAGCATGAGCAACTGCACTCCTGGATCCACATGTGTTTGTACTCCCAGGAAAAGGCTTTGGGATGCTTTAGACAGGGGAGTTCTGCGTTGTCCCCGCTGGCAGTCAGCTGAGGGGAAGCAGGATTGCCGGGCTGCCTGTTCCAGGTGAGCACCTGGCAAGTGAGAGCCAGCAGCGTCCCCAAAGGCTCCCAACACCTGGGTCAGACAAGCAGCACCATTCAAAACTGAAAGGTTCTCTTTGGCGCCTTGAAAGGAAAACTTCATGGGTTACAATGCAAGGTTTGGGGTTTATTGTTCTTGAAACTTAACCCTCCAAAGAACTACCTGGAGCAGCGCCAAAGGCATTCGTTCTGACGGGGGTGTGAAACTGAACAGAGATCTGACTCATTCCTGCTGGGAGCCAGTGCTGTCCTCCCTTTAGAAAAGTCCTATTGTCTGTTTAACAACCGCAGGGTCCTTTCAAATTCAGGTAGAAACACTCACCTGGATCCAAAAGTGCCTTTGGAAAGGTTTTCCGGGTTTTCTTTCCCTTTTAACCTCTCCATTTTTCATACAGGTGTTGTTTCCTGCTAAGCTTTCCATAAACTCAACAGCACCAAATGCTATTAGACTTCATTGTTTTGGATATCTGTTTTTTTCTTTTTACTGTATGAATGTTGCAATTTAAGCTTGGAGCCGGTCCTTAAACCAGCTATTAAATTCCTAAGCAAATGGGTGTTTTAATGGAAAGGCTGACACACTCCTAACTGTGGGAGCGTGAATGGCTCCACTATGAGATTACTCAAGTCCACCTAGAATACAAATGCAATACAGGACCACAGGTTCCGATCTTTGATCTCTTTTTTTTTGCAGAGGCTGTGATGTATAAAGCCAATTCCACTGTGCAGACAGTACTACACTGAATATAAATGATCCTTTAACTATAGAGAGCCTCACGTTTAAAGAAATGCTTCAAGAATGAACAATGCAGCCATGAAGTAGAGTTCTTCTGCAGCAAAAATACACACCAAGATCTGCATGGATAACCATGGTTTCAAAGGACAAAATTTCTTCCACAGCTGTTATTTGATAAAAAATAGAGTAAAATCTGGAGTATTGGACATACAGAAGTACAGTTGGAGCATACTCTTTCCATTAAAAAAGCAAGATAGGAATACTTGCTTTATTGCCCAGATAAGGCATCATTCCCCTAAGAGGCATAAAAAAATGATTTTAAAATGTGGAAACCAACAGTCTCTACTGAATATGGCTTGAAATTTAAACATGTCTTTTCCAGATACCTCTTTAGAGAAAGAACCTTCTGCCTACTGAGCTAACACTAAGCTCCCTGGAGTTAAGCCATGAATATTCTAAACCTATCTCTTACAATTCAAGAAAAGTTGCCTTTTGCCAAGATAAAATGCTTAAGAGGAATTCAACATGCTTATACTGCTTTTCCTCATTTTATTTAAAATAAGTGTTTCCGTCTCAACTTTATGCCAAAAACACAGCAAGAGAGAGACTGAGTTCTGGAGATGTTACCTGAGATTCTGTACACAAATGGGAAGACAAATTCCTTCTGAGAACATCAGCTATGCAGGGTTGGTTTGCAAATTAGCATTTAACCAACTCTTTTGCAGTTACAGAAAGGAATGTTGAGGGTTCTCACACGGATTTCTCTGCTGTTTCTATCAGTTTCTTAGGTGGTGCTCAGCCATGGAGCATCCGCACTCTGGGATGTTTCTCCGCACGCCAACTTTGTTTGTGTGTGCATGAATGTTAGTAAATAAATAAATAAATAAACAACTTTGTTCCTTATCTTACCTCTTTTGACCTGTGCAATCTGCCAGATCAATGCTACTTCCACTGCAGACAAGCAAAAAGTTACAATTTATCTTTCACTTAATCTTTTTTGTTGTCTTCAGGCTTCCTTTCATCAAGGCTTGAAGAAGGTGCTCTTTGTGGCTCAGTTCTCTGTGCCAGAATACAACTGAGCACAAAAAAGAATGCAAGGGTGAGCTGATGGTATCTACTGTCCTCAACTCTGCTTTGGTTCAATAAACTTGAACATCTTCTCCCCTCCTCTGCCGATTGAGATAAGCAGCAACAATTACTCAAAATGCATTATCAACTCAAGCTCAAAAAGCAAGATCAGCTGAGCCGACTGCATCTCTCCCAGCCTCAGTTTCCTTCAGTGTCCGAGAAGGGCAAATAGGTCCCTGCTTGCCTCTTGCCATGCACCTCGCAGCTACTTTACAGGCAACTACACCCAGGCTGCAAAAGGAGAGTAAAGACACAAATCCTTTGCCTTCCATCGCCTGCAAGGCTTCTGCCTGTAGCCAGCAGGCTGCAAGATCTGTACCACGATGGCAAAAGTCACAAACCATCCTTCCCTTCCCCACACGAGCACGTTCTCTCCTTGCCTTTCTGTGTTCTGCTCTCTCCTTGCCTTTCCGTGGTCTCCGTAGCTGAAACCAAGAATTCACTGGGCATCACTGCAATGCCTCTAACCAATTCTAACTGTATCCAGAGCCTGAGTCAATTAAAACACATTTCAGCTTCATCTGGTTTGCATCCCATTCCAGCACTCCACATACACAGCAACTTTAAGCTTACAGACATCCCTTCATGGTTCAAGACAATCCTTCAATCAAAGAACTTCATTTACAATCCAGCATAGTTTTTGCTTTCTCTGCTCTCCACAGCAGCCTGGCATTTTGATGCAATCCTCATTTAATGCAATCTCCATTACAGGATTATGATCACATCAATAAAATGTTCCATATGGGGTTTTTTGGGGTTTATTTTCGCATCCCTCACCCCCTCTCATTAATAGTAAGCACTATATCTGCAAAAAACAACAAATCAAACAGGCTGATGGGATGCTCTAGGGAGGTAGCGGGGGGTACATTCAACAAAATGCAGCAGCCAATGCAAACTGCCCATCGGAGACCGAGCCCGCGATCTCCTCATTCCTGAGCTAGGCGAGTTGCTCAGTGTCCGCGCCGTGAGCACACATCCGCGCCGCGCTGTGCTAGCAGACTAAAAATAAATACAGCTTTTGCAATCACTTGTGAGCTCCGTGCACTTTTCACGAGAGCAGACTTTCATTTTACTTGATCGGTTCCAGCCTATCCATACTGCTCTGGATGAACCGCTGAGGCTCTGCTTCCAATGCTGGGGGGAGGGATGCTGGACAAAAGATATACCACATGAAACGATGCAGAAATCCCCCTCTTCCCCAAGCCCCCTTCTTACCTTAAGTGCCTTCTCTGCACAAGATGCCAGTCTGCATGGGCTCCTCAGCACATCATCAAGGCGTTCAGAGTAGTGAAGGCTGCCCCACTGCATGGAACTTAGACCGCTTTGCAACAGCAAATCCTCGATCCAAAGCACCAGCCGCTTCTTCCCATGCAGTGTGCCGAGCGCGAATCACACACGACTTCCACATAGGGAATAAAATTGTAAAAGAAACGGGGAGGGGGCAAAAAAAAGGTATCCTAACTTTTAGGTAGCCTGAGTTTGTTTTATTTCTGTTGGATTTAGGCAATTATCTGCTTTTGCAGCCGCGAGACGACGGAAAGGCAGTCGCGCTCTGGAAGCCCCGCACCAGTCCGCAGAGGTCCGGCCGCGTAACCCAAGTTGCGCGGAGAGCCTCTGAACTCGGCGCGGCTCCGCAGCGCAGCCCGGCAGCCCTTCCCCGGCCGGGCGGCTGCGGGCACCGGAGCGCCGGGTCCCGCCGCGGGGCAGCCGCCGCCGCTGGGCGCTCGCCCGGCCCCCGGCGGGGCTGGCCCGGTGCTGGCCCGGCTGGCCCTGGGGGCGCGGGCTGCGCTGCCGGCGGCGCCCCGGAGCCCGCGCTGTCCCGGCGGCGGCGGCGGCGGCGGCTCCGGCTCGGCTCTGCCGCGGCCGCCCGCGCCCCGCTCTGCCGCTGCCAGCCGGCCCTCCCCGCGGCTGACATCAGCGCCAGGAGGAGGAGCGACGCCGGGGACGCGAATAGCCGGGCCGAGGGGGGTTCCCCCTCCCGGAGCCGCCCTGCCCGCTCCTCTCGGAGAATCCCCCGAAAGCGGCGGCGTGGCCGCTCCGCCGCCTCGCCGGGGGGCGGCCCCAGTCCCCGCCGGCGCCCCCCGCTCTCCGCTACTGCCCGGCGGGCGGCTCCAGACAGGGGAGAAGCGGGGAGAGCCGGCACTCGGGCTCGGAACGGGACCGGAGCGGGGCGCGGCGCTCGCAGCCCGGGGCGGCCGGGCGGCTCAGCAGCGGCGCTGCGTTCCTGCCTCCCTCCGCCGCGGCGGAGGAGCGAGAGGGGATGTGAGGGAGCGCCCGTGCCCGCGGAAGAGCTGCCGCCCCCGGCTCCGCCGCCCTCCGAGCCCGTCAGTGCGGCGGTGCCCGCTCCGACCGCCCCCGCCGCAGCCCGGGATGGCCGCGGAGAAGCCGCCGGCAGAGCCGCGCTCCCGCTGCCGAGCGGGCACCGCCAGAAGGCTCCGAGCGGGGGCGGCGGGGGGACAGCGCCCGGGGCTGAGCGGAGCCTTCCCGGCGGCGGGGCTGGGTGCCCGGGCTCGGGGGTGTTGGGTGTCAGGGCTCGGGGATGCTAGGTGCCCGGGCTCGGGGGTATTGAGTGCCCGGATTCGGGGGATGCTGGAGTGCCCAGGCTCGGGGATGTTGGGTGCCAGGGCTCGGGGGTGTTGAGTACCCGGGTTCGGGGGATGCTGGGTGTTCGGGATCGGGGTTATTGAGTGCCCAGGCTTGGGGGTGTTTGGTACCCGAGCTCGAGGATATTGAGTGCCCAGGTTCGGAGGATGCTGGGTGCCCGGGCTCGGGGGTGTTGGGTGCCCAGACTCGGGGTGGGGCGAGCGTCCCGCACGTTTCTGCTCCGCTTTAGGGCCGGAGCTCGGGGATGCGGAGGCCACGGCAGAGGCGGGGGGGTGGTGCCGCAGCCTCCGGCCGGGACCCGCCGCCCAGAGGAGCAGCGCTGGCCCCGGCTCGCCCCCGGGCGGCTCCCGTGTCGGTCGGGCCGGGCTGCCCCGGCCCAGCCGGACCCCGCTCCCCGGGAGGGGCAGCGCTGGGTCGGGGGCTCCGCCCGGGGCGGTGCAGCCGGGGGTGGGGGCTGGTGGCCGTGCGAAGTCAGTTCAGTCTGTGATCAGGGATCGGTGATGGCACGGTGAGGTTGTGGTGGTGAGTTCAGCTTGAGTGAAAATACAGTTTAATTAATAGTTAATTTGTGGTGTTGATTTTAATAATTTGAGTATCTTGTATTATTTGCAATATTTTGCCAGATGCCTGCAGTAGGCACTTCTCAGTGAACACAATAATTGTTTGTAAATAACTGAGCATTTTTTTCTGTACTTGGGTGACAAGACAGTTTTAAACTGTTCTGATGAAGAGAAGCCATTGCACTTTCCCTAACAGCACACATTTTCCTTGTGTTCTTCTTTAAAAATAGTATGAAAATGCCTGTGAAAGCCTTAATTTACCTTCTTCACTGTAGCAAGATGAAGGTGATGCCTCACTTTTATCGCTAAATATAGTTTAAATGCCAGAATTTCTCTGAAATAAAGGTATAAAAGTGAGAGGATGAGCAAGTTCTAAAACCAGCTTCTGAAAATCCCCAGTCATTCACTGAATTGTCTCCATCTTACCTGTTAACTCATATATTCAATGAGATTCTTTGGGTATGGACTTGGAATGAGCAATTGCATGGCCATTAACCATGCTGAAATACTCCAGGACAGATGTAATGCCTTTTCTTCTAGGTCCTATTTCCATATCGTATTTCAGTTGCCTGACTCTAACCAAATGCCCATTGTATTTTACTCTACTGGGTGCTAAATTCTGTGAATTTAGTGAAGTTATGACTTCATTATTCTTGTCCCACATACATATAGATGGCAGAGGTGCCTTGTTGTGTACAAACAGAACATTACCTACAAATTAGAGTTCATGTCCTGGCTGCTGTGCACCACGCTGCTGAGAGTAACACCTACCAGTCAGTGAGACTTATTTATCAACATTCCTGAACATTTTGTAATAGAATGGGATATACAGAAACTACAAAAGGCTAAAAAATGAAAAGCAGAGTGCAGCTGTGGGGGTTTGGTTTACATCACGATGGTGGCATACAGATGAGGACTGGCTATCAATCCTGTTAATACCCATTTCACAGAGCTGCTGTTACTGAAGATTTGTAAAATAGCAAAGTCCATAATGGCCAGTTGTATTTTACTCCTAAGAAGAGGCAATTGGGGAAGGAATTTCTGTGGATTGCTTGGACACCAGTGACCTTCAGGATGGTTTGTCCTGTGCAAGAGCAATCAGCTGCGATAGCATCAGCCAGTCCAGAAAGCAAAGTGAGGGGCATGTCTTGGGGGGATGACCTGTCCAGCTTTCCAAGGGGTGTCTGACTATAATGGATTCTTCATTCTGCCTCAACTGTGTTTGAAATGCACAGCCAGAAGTCAAATTGAGTAAAAAAAAAAAATTATTTCATTAATAAAAAGAAAAAAAAAAAAGTGAGGAGTAGGTTGCTTTTTTAACAGATATTGGGGAGAAACCCTGGAAAAAGGCAAGAACCCTTTACAAACCAGAGTAGCTACATCACAAAACTGAAGAGTTTGAGTCAGGCTAATTCCATGAAGAAAATGCTGTGAACAAAATACTTCTGTTCATCAGAAGGTATTGCTGCTACCCTTGATTCAGATCAAGGTCTAAATCCTGAAATTGTTTGTTACTCTGAGCACATGAAGAGGCCCCACAGGAACTATTCACATGTGAAAAGAGCTAGGACCAGAGCCAAAGTTTTGCATACTGTGAAGGTCAAGCTTGCTTTCTTTCTAAAACTTGCACTTAACAGACAAACCCTCAGAACTATGGTTTCCATAGAGCACCTTCAGCTCGTTGCTCAGGATGCTGTGAGCACCGTGGCTGATTAAGAGCAATTTGTGTCCTAGCAGGTCCCTGAGACTTTGGGGCCAGCTGCCTTGCAGAGCAGGGACTGCCCCTGCCTTCCCCTGATTGCAATTATTGTGCTCCTTCTTCCCACAGATGCCAGGGTTTTTTTATTAACTTCTCAAAATGTGAGAGTCTCACAGATATTATACAACTCCTGGCTTTACAGTCATGGAAAAACCTGTTAATAAAAATGCACTGCCTGTAGGACGAATTCTCAGCATTTTTGCAAAGGTCACGTAAAATATATTGCTTGAGTAGCCTTGCTTTGGTCGCCAGATAAGTCATTGAGAGGCCACATGATGACAGCTGCAAAGAAAGATTGTAATTCACTTTTATGTCTCTATGCAAGAAAATAAGAGGCACAAGCCTTCCCTTCAGTGCTGGGGATGCAGGCTGCGTGGAGACTGGTGCAGGGAACAAAAAGGAGCTGCTTTCACCAGGCTGACAGATAAGGTTGGAGGTCTTTCTCTGCTGAAGGCCTCACAGAGTTCTGCTTTGTTTCTTCTTTGCTGTCAGAACAACAGAGAAACTCAGAGAACAAATTGCAACCACATCATACCACATCTTCTGCTAGGATTTTGCCTCAGTCCCAAATATGACTCTTATTCTCCATGTACTTGTGTGAACAACAATTTCTTTGTCTCCTTTTTCCACATCCCCATTTAGTGGAAATGTAAAATAAATCCCTCTTTGGTTTTTGAGCACTAGCCTGGATTTCACTTCTGCTTCTCAATAATGGAAATTCCCAAGTTTTACCTTTTCTGGAAGAAATGTTTGTCTCCTTTGCCCCATGTTCCATCAATGCCAGTTGATCCTGTGTTTGGATTTGCTAATAACACAAAGTGGGTCTGGGTCTCTTCGAGTCCAACCCTTTGCAGTGCTCTATAATTGCAGTGGCTGATCTTCTTTTTTCTAAACTATTTGTGGAAATATTATTTTTTGGCCAAGAAACTGGCATAACATCAGGTCAAATCACTTTATGTCAAACACAACACTAACTAGAAATGACATAGATGTATAAAAAAAGAAACCCTGCAGCCACAAATCGAGATGAACAATTGTCACATGTCTATGTGACACCCTACTCCTTCCATTCCAGGACTGGAGACATTATATACACCTATTGCTGATAGGGAGCAAGTTTGGACTGCATTATTTCTAGAAGAGTCTCCAATTCTAAATACACAGATTTTTGAGGGAGAGCCAGGCACCAGTGGTGGTTATCATCTTACGGAGGTGTTGCCAGAACCATTAAAACACAGAGCTCTGCAAGTCTCGTACTTAACAGCGGGAGGTAGAACAAACTAATTTTATTATCAACTCAGCTGTCAAGTGACAATGTTTTTTAAATGCCATGAATTATGTATAAAATACATTAATTTTTATGCTCTTCTTTAGAGTTGCTGTACTCACGCCCAAAGGGCAGGGGCTGTGCCTGGCAGGGCAGGGGGAACTCGTGCTCCCAGCTCCCTGCTGCAGCCAGCAGCAATGATATCCGTGACAATACAGGTGGCAGCTTAAAATGACTCAAATAAGATCAAAATCAGACCCAGTCTTCCAGCTAGGAATTAATGAAATACCTGTCCTTGATAACAGCAAACTGAGTAATAGGAATCTGCAGAAACTGTTAATTTAAATACATTTTGTAAACGTAACAAGTTGCACTGTGCTGTTCTTTGCATCTTTAAGAGTGTCTGGGGATTTATGTCTTGCAAAATAGAAACAAACTAAGAAAACTGAAATATATTGTGTCTTTAGCTGTACTTTACAGCACAGCTTGTGTTTAAGAGCAGTCTAGACATGTAAAAATGCTAGAATAAACAATATTTTTTTTCATTATTTTAAATTAGCTTCTACTGGAAAGCTATAAATTTCAGAATGATGCACACTAACAGGATTGCATATCTATTCAAATATTCCAAACAAAAGATACTAAAAGGCTATTCTATTACCTGCCACAATAAAAATAAATTTCCTTCCAACTTAATGCAATTACAAGTGATTTCCTGTAAAAGAAAAAATAAACCTTCAGGATATTTTGCAGGATATTTTACTTACTAGCAAGAAAAGTCACATCCTTTTGTTTTTCTCCCCCTCCTTATTTTAGTGGCTTGTTTAACCTATTTTAACATCTAAATATTATTAAATACTATCTAATATTCATTATAGGGCTCCAAATACTGGTTGGTCTTAAATAAATATGTTTTTATTCATTCTCTTTCAGCTGAATTGCGTGTGCAATTAAAGAATAATCAGCTAGAGTCATGGCTGAGGTTTTGAATTTATGACCACTGGGGTACAAAAGAGCTGTTTCCTCTGGAGAAATGACAGAAGTGACCATGCCAAGGCACAGAATTTTTCTCCTTGTGACTGTGCAGGGCAATAACAAAGCAGGTAGATATTTATTCTGACCATACCTGTAGAACAACGGGGTGCAGTAAGTCAGGTACTGATCTGGATGTTGGAAGATCCATCTTTCTTTTCTACCAGGCTTTTCCTCAATCTGGGTTTTGACAAGTCTTTTAATTCTCATGCCTGACAGGTTCTTATTTAATGTGAACATTAGTATGTCAGTAATAGAAATATTTTAAATGTTGCTCAAATTATGTTTGAATAAAAACATATGAAGATATTGTATGATATAGCTCAAAATTTTTACATTCAGAAATTGAATCAATTTAATGAGTATGTTGCACGCCTAGATCTCCTTGTATTGTCTTGCAAAGACCTGTTGAAATAAAGTGCTTTTAAATCATCATCAGACCTGGATTTCTTAACATATTGAGTGTGTTGTGTTCTGCAAAACTGAAGAACATTACTCTTTAGTGACAGGGTATATTTATTTTAGGATCCCTTTTGACATCACCTTAATACCAGTGGCATTGGTGGTGGTACAATACCAAAGAGAGCTCAGTCTGATGTGTGATTTGCAGGTAATTCTATTCCCTGGCTTCCCATGCCCTGTAATCCGTGTACCAAAACTGTTCACCCGAGAAACAGAGGAACTCATGTCCATGGTCTCACAATTCTCTGACCCTAACTTTGAAGAATTTACTCCCTCATGGGCTAGAGAATGAAAGAATTGCTTTTCAAGACAGGATTTCTGAGACAGAACACTTACCTGGGCCCCATCAAGAACTTTATTCATTCAATGCAAGTACAAGGCAGGACTTGCTGAACAAACTTCTGCTGCAGGGGCAAAATAATAGCAGAGAATGGCCACGGATGCTTCCAGCTATGTCATGTTGCCAAGGGCTTAGTAATTCCCATTCCAGGGATTGCTGTATCTCAGCAGTCAGTGAAGCTGATCATTTAAAAATGCTTGGGATTGTTTTGAACAGAAAGAGTTATGCAGAAATGCGTGCCACCGGGATATGGATTCCTTTCCTTCAATTTAGAGAACAAAACATTCAGCATTAAGGTTTTCACAAGATTATGTAACATTCCAGCCCTTCCTTCCGCAGCAGGGTCAGGGAATGGTTTGTTGACAAGAACACTGAGGAATCAATACAGACGTGTCAGTCCTACCTGGGCTTTGGGCTGGCATTGTAGGGCATTGTGTTCACTCAGTTCAGCTTTGGCTATTTTGTGTGGACTCTTAATCCTACTTCCTGAAAAAGATGTTTTACCAGTCGAAGCCTAGAATTGCATGTAGATTTGTTGTTTGTTTGTTTGTTTGTTTGTTTTTATCAAAATTACACCTGTTGCTAACACTCATGACCATGGCCCGTCAGGATTCTCAATGAAGAAGGGAGGAAGGCTCCTTGCATCAGAAGATGCTTTACCTATTTCTCAGAACGGTGTTTGTTGTACAGTATCTCACCCCACGGCTCACTGTTTAAGACATTGGCAATCCCACATGAGTTATAAATCCTTTATTTTGGCGGTGCGGCGTTATAAATCCTTTCTTTTGGCCGTGCCGCGTTTCGGCCCTGAGGAGCTGGGGCCTGCTCCCGGCGCCGGCTGCATTTCCCACAGCGGCGCCGCTAGAGGGCGCCCCAGGCAGCGCTACTCCCTCACGGCCTCCAACAGCTTCGCAACTCAAAAATTACCGAAAAAAGCTCCTTTTTAGCGTCAAACAGGGGGAAAAACCAAAAAACACGCGGTATTTTTCATCGCTGCAACTTAATTTCGCTGCCTAGTTGCTGATTATCTGGGAGGTTGCTTTAACCTTGCAAGCCGCCTGACGCAAGTCGTGAGCTCGCGTAACGGCCTCAACGAAGCATCCAGGAAACGTCCCTCAGAAGGCTTCAAATTAAGATATTTCTCAATTAGTATCAAAAAGGAAAAAAAAGGCAATGCTGCTTATATACTCACAGGAGTTTTAGAGCAAACAGCAAAAGGAAAAAGTAAACAGTTTAAAATACATTGATCGGTCAGTTTTGTCAAGACTTAACGCACCTGTCTCTAATTAAACTTAGCCTAGGTCTCCTTTGCTTTTGAGTTTAAAATCTGGATTTCAGTGCAGTAGAAGATAATTCATTCAAGTCTTATATAGCATTTTTCTCGTTGCTAAAGAAAGAAAATCCGTGTTGGAGCAAAAAAAATATATTTGCTGTCCTAAACCTTTTCCATGCTGAAACCAAGTTGTCAGCTCACATAATTTCTCAGACTGAAGAATTTGAAGGGAAAACCAAAACAGATTAAATATTTTTCTTATGCTTGCTCCTGGTAATTCTGAAATGCAATGAAATAATACACAGAACTGGACCATGACAGATTGCAGATAATGCATTTGATGTATATAGTAAGACAATTGACAACAAAACATTTTGTTGGTTTTTGCAACACATGGTTATTATTTTTAATAAGTAGTAGCTATGGATATAGCCTAGAGGGCTCAAGTTTCCATTTATCCAGTGAAATTAGTGTGTACTCCATTCCAGAGGGTCATGATAAATATAATTTAAAGAAGCAAGGAACTTTGTACTTGTAGTACTTAGTGGTGAGGCAGAGCTTGCTTCAAAAGATGGTTACTTATGCCTGTCATTTGACAGAAACATGGGACCAAATATGTACAGTGACATTTTCTGAAGCATCTTAGATATTCAGTTTAAAAATAGCGATAATTGGTTGCACTACTATGGCAGTTACGGCTTTGGTCATGGTAATAAAAGCTGTAGTTGACCTGGTGCAAGGAGAATTTATGGGAGTGAGATTTCACCCTCCTGAACTCTTATAACTGTTTTTAAAATTATAATAATCAATTAACATTATGTTTCGACATTTTAACTGTATCAGTATAAATTGCAAAACTTGGGCACGAAAGCACCCTAAACTTCATGAACTTCCTCCGAAACTGAACTAAAAAATGAAAACAGAACTACAGAGGGCCAGGATAAATCATCACCATTGTTCAAACTTGTTTAGCAAAGAAATTAGAAATCAAAGGACTGGCAAAAATGTATTAATCCCATACATGGTCCAAGTCCAATACATCTTTATGCATTCAAAGCATACAATCCTGGCCAATATACTTCTGCAAATATCTTCCATTTCATGCTGCTAGGTTTTTTTGCTAATATTCTTACTTGTGTTCTCTGGAAACATTTTAAAGTGAGCTTTCGAGACCACACCTTTCAGGGTATGATCACAAATTAGGTCATTAACATTTTTTAAGATATTTTCATTTTTCTATAGCATGTAAAGTCATGAACCAAAATAACCCTTTTTGTTTTATTGTGTTATATTGATTAATCTACACCAGATTATATTGATTAAGTACACGAGAATATTTATAATTTTATTTATTTTTATGTATTACACTAGTTTTGTATTGTTGAAGAACATAATTTGATCCAATGGTAACAAATAATATACATCCAATAATATTTATCATATAATTGAGAGGAAGAATAATTTTATTGTCTGATAAGGCAGAAGCCAGGTTCTGTGTCCAGACCAAGAAGGAATCTTGGGCACAACCCTGAAAAACTGCCTCTGCTTTAGTTCTAAAGTTAATCTCCATGAATAAAATTTTAAAATAATCCAGAGATATTTACCCTCATCTTCATTATCATCATTATCATTATCAAGAGCATTAAATAAAGAACTGAGGGTTAGGGATTAGGGGTGCCTGTCTCCTCAAGGTAGCTGAGATCTTTATTACTGTAGTTGTTCTGAGCACCATTATTTCAGTTACTGAACTTCTGCTATCTTGAACACATGTTTTGGATTCTTTGTCAGGAATAAATTTTTATGTTTGTGTTCTTTACATTAATTTTATAGAGAAGGGAGCTACTGAACAAAAGTCACTGCCATGGTTTTGGTAAGTTTTCTTTGTGTGCCTCAAATAAATGAAAAGCCAGGGTAAGGCCATATTGAAAAAAGCTGCTCTTCCTTCACAGCATTTCCACACGGTGACCAGAATTGCTGGAAACATAAAGAGGGGACTCAGAGTCACTCACAAGTTATTGAAGCTTAACAAGTTAATCCATCATCTGACCCGAGCAGGGCCAAGTCAGTGCCCTCTGCCCGTGGCAAGGGCTCGGTGACTCCATCACCTTCTCCTGTCCTGTGTCCCCAGAGGCTGGGCACAGGGCAGGAGCTGCCGTGGCTTAGCTGATGCTGTGCCTCCATGCATTGCTCTGGTAGCCACTTGTAGCCTCAACCCCTGCCTATAGAGACAGATTTCTGTCGTAAAACCCCCCGCACAGACAACTCCAGCTTTTGGCTTTATCATTATTTCCGTCACTTTAGTGTGGCTCCAATTACACAGGTATAAAATGTTTCTACTGGCATTCCCTGGCATCAGTACAACAGCAGTTAAAGAGATAACTCTAGGACTGGGAGAGATGTGTGAATAACAACAGCTGATCAACAGCCATGCTGATAAAATTTAAATGAGATCAAGCCTAAATCTTATCCTACACTGATAATAGGAATGTCTGTTATGTGTCAGACTTACTGGGCATAAGAGGAGAGTGAGGCCAGAAGCTGATCTCAATAAAACCTCCCTCAGGTTCTCAGGAGTTATCCTTTAATACAAGGCAGAGCTACCCAGGTTTCCAGCTACACCTTGGGCAGTTGTGTCCTAAAGAAAAAGCACGCAGGCATGGCAGCAGTAAATGCCAGATTGATGATTACCACCTGAGCATATACATTATGGCACTGTCCAACTTTATTTTAACTGCACGTCACCTTGTTTTACAATTCCCACAG
Organism: Melozone crissalis; assembly: GCF_028551555.1. NCBI lineage: Eukaryota > Metazoa > Chordata > Aves > Passeriformes > Passerellidae > Melozone > Melozone crissalis. The sequence goes on along the minus strand of NW_026535846.1, from coordinate 20,265,860 downwards.
CGCTCTGCACTGTTTCAGTATGTAAAACAGAGAAACAGACTGTAGATCTCTTTAGAGAATATTGTTTTCTCCTGACCACAGCCATGGGTCACTATATAAAATGGCAAAAGCAATTTACTGTGGTCTTTCTACACTTCTGCTTCTAATAACTTGCTTGTACCGTGTTGCAAATGAAGAGCAGAGTCTGTGGTCTATGCTAGACCTGAAATAAAAATGTTTCACATTGCTCTATGAATGAAAAAAAGCTCAGCCTGTAATCTGTACTGCCATGCAGTTCAGGGCTTTTTCCAGCCATAGTTAAACAAAATGGTTTGTCTGAACTGAAAATAAAGTATCCGTTGCTGTTGATGTGTCTGCCAAATTTAAAACATGATGTAAACCAAAGTCGACAGCATAAGCCACTCAAACAAGGCCTCAGGGATTCCAAAATGTGCCTTAATATTTATTTTTCATACTTGATTGCAGGTTATGCACAGGTAAGTGTAGTGCTGCCCTGAGGGTTTTAAGTGTAACGTAGTCAACCATGATAATACCTTCAGTATCTCGGAAGACAGTCCTCACAATGACTAATAGGAAATGAAAGCAAAGCTGAGTGTTTTTTCAGACTAGTTTTAAGTTTCCTCTGCAGTTATTTGATAGATTTCTAGAACATTTTCAGTATTTGCCTCTTAATAAGACAAAACCAAATATTACCCCATTTGTGACATTCTGTGTTCCAGCACTCAAAGTCCCCCTAACATTAAAACCCTGTAGCAGATGAGAAATTGCTGTCTTCCTCTCTATCTACTATTTCCTCCAGTCATTGGGACTGATATTTACCAGTCATTTCCTCACAAATGAATCACTAACCACTGACACGTACATGTATTAGTCTTGTTCAGGCTCTCCCCATTCATTTTAACAAATCTCTTGCTGGTGGGACATCTGAGAACTAGCCATACAAATACTGTGTCCTCACACTTATTTTAGCCTTAATCATTTAAAATATTGGATTGGAAGATGCTTGTCCGTATTACTGACACATGTGCAGAACCAGAGCTGTGCCTCAGAAGAACACTTCAGAATCACCAGCTCTAGCTGCTTCCTCTTGTTCTACAGAGCTACATTTGCCTTAGCAGGGAGCAAATTTCAAGAAGCTTCATGTTGCCAAAGTAGCAAGGACACAACAAAAGTACTACTAGAGTCAATTTTATCTCTGACAGAAAAAAAAGGTAAAGAGTAAAGTTTCTCACTGGAGTGTTGCACAGTCTGTTGCTGGAAGTTATACTTGACTGAGATCAACAAAAAATCAGCATATGAGTGAAGAATCACAAAACACAATGCTGTATCTTTAATATCTGTTCCTAGTTGTGGCTTATTTTCCCTTGTTTTGGCATTTACAGCAAAGAAATCTCTCTGGAAATGCACAGTTTGAGAAGTGAGAAGCCTACACAAGAAAGGAGCAGTGATGTCCTGGTGCCCTTTGCTGTAATCAGCTCTGTACTCACAGGGGATCAGATCCTGTTCTTCCCCTCTTGCTACTGGGTAGACTGGTATTTTTCCTTTGGAGTCTTCTCCATTGTCACTTCATCTTCAAATCTGGCTGCTACATATACAATACAGCTCCTTGCGTCGTTTGTTTTAACACCCATGTTGGTTGGGAAGCCAAGTTCTACTTGAAAATATGGGATAATAATTCAAATATTCATTGTGGTTATGATCTCTGCACTGTGATTGTCTTCTTGGCTGTGAGAAGAGGCTTTATCACAATTCAGTGTTAATTTTGGGGGTGCTGTCTTGTGAAAATGGGGAGCAGTTCCTTTCCCCTTTTCATCATCATAGCTGTGTCAATGGATTAAATATTAAAACATAACAAATACAGACCTTATTCTGTTGTGGTGTTTCAAGACTACTGTTGGATTCATTAGTTGTGAAAAATCCAAATTTTTACTCTTGCTTTTCTTGCTTTCTAAAAGCAGAGTGCATGCTTGCGTAAATTGAGAATTAGTGTTGGAAGTTTCTGTGGGTCATGAAGCTGTTCACCTCAAGGGACTCCAGTGACATTGTACTAAACTGAAAAACAGAGCTAGAGTGGTTGGTTCTGTCACCAGGGGCCCTGAAATGTACTTAGAACCTTTCTCAAAGTGTAGTACTCACATTTTTAATTTATGTTGCACAGAAAGAAAGTTAAAACCTTTGCTTTTTCCTCCACCTCTTGTTTCACTGTCACCATGGAGACAATTATGGGTACCATGACCAATATACAACTACCATGGGTGCATGGTGCTTCTTTCTATTTTCTTAACGCTATGTTCAACAAGATTTTTATGTGCTGGAGCTTCATTTTGAGCCTATGTTGTTCTGTAAACCAGTAGTAGCTTTAAATTGCACCCCTCTATAAATGAGGTTTATGAAGTAGTTATTCAGAGTTTACAGCTTCATTCTTCTCTTTGAATATTGTTAATGAGAACTTTGGTTCTCATTGTTTCTTTGTCCATTACCTTGAAGAGCCATAAAATTTTTGACTCTTACAAAAGAGAAACGAGCATCCTTTATTTCTTATTTTACACCTTCTTCAAACCTGGAATTGTTCTTTTCAATTATCTCTAACTTTAAAAACACTCTCCTGTTCCAGCCTGTAATTTTGCTCATGGTGAGGGAGATGCCATTACCTAAACCAAACTTACTTGGACCTGGCAAACTTCCCTCTACAGACCAGTGCAGCAGAGTGCAGATTTCCATCAAGCAGCGTGGCTTCATCAAAAAAAAATTGCAGCTGGGCAGTTTAGCTCTGCCTTTCAAACTGGGCTGATATGATTGGAATCAGCCTCTCTAACATGATTCTATTGCTTTTAGGTTTTATTCTTAGGCTGTGAGAGCTCCTTTGCAACATTCCAGAGTTAAATTCACAATGACCATGCTTTGTGACAATGAGAATGCTCTGCTACAGTGGAAACCCTTCCCAGTTCCTCTCTGCCATCATGGCTGAACCCAGCCTTGCACTATTTCCACTTTATGGATTGAACATTTAGGATGTTCTTTTGGCACTATGAGAGTGACCATGAAATCTAGTCTGCCAGAGGGGGGTGAGTCCAAACGCTTCCCAGAATGAAAAGGATGATTGCTAGAGAGTTACAAACCTCAGTGTCAAGAAATAATGATTCTTATTTCCTAAGCAGCTGGTCCCTTACATGCCAGTGCTGACTGCAGGCACCAGTGACAAATTCCTGCAAATAAATCTCATCACTGGGCACCCTTCTACTTTGCACCAACCCCAAAATGCTTATTGCACTGGCTATTTAAACACAGGAAGGTAAAAAGCATTTCACAGAATTAATTTCCTCTCTTTCATCAGAGGGATATAATGCATTAAGTGATTTGAAAACAGAGTGAGCCTCTTTTCTAACATGGTCACTCACTAGGCAGGCTTTCCACAGGGCACAGGAGCTGAAGTAAACAATCACTTACACAGAAGGAAACTCTCTAGTGCCCTGCCGTGCTGATGCTTGTAGAGAATGGCAAAAAAAAACCAACCAACCAACTAACATTTCATTGCATGTTGAAAAGAAAGTGTAAGCATTCTGTTTCAAAAGCTTTAAAGCATAATTGAAATTCAACATGCAGATTTCTGTGTTATTACAATGCTGCATGCACTAGCTCATTTGCTGAGCAGCCAGCATTTTAAACCACACACTGCAAGAACTTGGTGCTGGTACAATAACAACGTAGAAAAATTAGGATGACAGCACCAGTATGCTCAGCCCCATAAACATTCCTCAGCTGAAACAAGAACCACAGGGCAGTGCTAGCCTGTGTATTATGAGACCAGAATATTTCTGCTTCCATGCGCAGATGGAGCACAGATCACTAGTGTGCTGACAAGCTGAACTCCAAACAAAGAGATAAGCTACATATGTACTGGCAGGTAAGCTCACTGATCTTTTTAACCCAGTGAACATCTGATGTGATATGAGATTCACTAAATTGTAGATTGCAAATCAAGGTCAGACTGAAGGGTGACTTCGTATTCTGTAACATTCTCCCTGCTTCACTGACTGAAACCAATCGTGAGTTCCAGAATGCTTTTTGCTCTTTTAATCTGATAGTAATTTGAAAATGTATTTGACTACAGAACTAAGTGCATCTAAACTGAAACAGGCAGGAACTGTTAGAAAAAATAATCTAAGAAAAGTAATTTTATTCTTACTCTATCACAGTGCTGCTGCTGCTGCTGTGCACAAAGGGCAGCGTCAGAACTGAGCTACCATGTCCATGGCTGAGGGGGCCAGGAGGCTGAGCTGGCACTGCAATTCCCCGGTGTGTAACCCTTCCTTTTTCTCATTCCAGTCCCAGCAAAGAGTTGCACTGGGCTGAGCTGTGTGGCTGGAGCTCCCCTTTGCTCTGGGAGATGGATGGCGCTGGCAGAGCAGCCCAAAGCCACAGAGCACAGGGAGAATCTGGGTCACTGTGCAATGTGCTCACTGTGCCAGATCATAACAGTGGTGAGGCACTCAGACCACTAACCTAAAAAGGAGCTCCCGGCTGCTAAATTTGTGTCTTAAATATACAGAACAACTTTTATTGGCATTGTAAGTTAGTTTTGGTTTTGTTCTCAGAATGAGTCATGTTAAATGAAAGTGTGTGCAGAGGATCAGTGTGTGAGAAAGGAGTATTTACACACAGGGATGTGTATTTACACTCATTGAGGTTTTTACCATTCATGGCATACTGCAGGATTCACTGTCACCGGGAGCACTCAATGAAACGCCTGTTCTCCGAATCAGTCCCCCATTTATCCACTAAATCTTTCCATTTCATCCAATCTAAAGAACCATCAGTAAGCACAAAATATAATCTATACATTGAGGCAAGGAATACGTTAGCTCTGTAACAAGGATGTGAAAGAAAACGTGCTCTTGGATTATAGCCGTATTTGCCTATAACTGTAGATCATTTGCAAGGCAGGCTGAGTGAAAATAAAAGATTCCCTGGCAACCCTCCCCGTCTCCAAATGCCTGCTCAGGCAGAAAAAAACAACCACCCTGCATACATATTCCAATGAGCCACTGCGGGGCAGTAACAACAACAAAAACATTCCTCGGCAAAACAAGGGGCTTTGAGCAGCCACTTTCGCCTTCTCTGGGCAAAGGACACAAAGAATCTGTTCTTCGAAGAAAAGCCGAACATTAGGATTTCCATTCTTACATTGCAAAATGTTATCAGTCTTTTTGGGAAGCATTTTATAGCTGTGCTTAGCTTCAGCTCCTCCCCCAGAGATGCTGGCAAACGGCGATTTTGAAGCTGTTACTCAGCTCTAAAGCGATGAATAGAGGTTGTGTGTGAGATATCCAAGACTCTATTTAAGACGCTATCTGGGTTTTCTGTGTGTGCATAAACTCTTTTCTACCTGAGGGCTAAGTAAATAAGTTCTTTTCAAGTGCTTATTCTCTGCGCAGGAATTTTCCCTTGTAAGGTATAGAAACCCCTGAAGATTAGGTATTTTTGTGATGCTTTTGTTCCTCTCAGGGCAAAATCTTCAGTGAACAGAAGTTATTACAAAAAAATTATTTTATATCTTAAAGGTAAAAGAACAGACTTTGTTAGATTTTGGATGTAGGTTGGAATCAAAATTACTGAGCTGCTTTGTATCCAACATTTCACAACTAGAGATTCAAAATTAGATCAATAGTTTTGTCTTCCTTGACTCTACCCCCGCCATTGTGTAGGTTTAATAATATCAATGAAATATGAAGAAATTCACTCTTATTTCTTTTTGCATAGTACCAAAAGTGGGGGGGGAAAGCCTATTTAAAGATCTCTAATTACAATCTGAATTTTCTATAAATACGAAACTTCCTGCAACAGCCATTCCAAATAGATTTTGCCCTTTAGTGCTGCAGAAATTTGTACCAGATTAGTAACGTGTGCTGCAATATAGATTCTATGAAAAGTCCAAGTATCATGCTTCAATTGAAGTGTGAGAAAAAGAGGATCAAGACGTACAGAGAGCTGAATTACAGCCATGGCTCTTCAGTTACACTTTGAAGATCATTTTCATTTCCATTTTGATCTCAAATCTTACTCATAAGTAATTAACATTTGGGGATGCATGACAGATGGTATATGCCACCTTGTCTTTTTGGGCAGTCTTTTCTTGTCTTGGCTTTTCAAGACATATTCCAGACCTAAAATAATTTTTTTGGGGGGGTGGGGAGGGTTGGGAAATGAGCTAAATGATCTTACTTTGGTTTGCAGACAGCAATATGAAAAAGTTGGAAGTTTCTTCTAATGTTCAATCATTCTTCCATCTTTAATTTTATTTATTTTTATATTTTAATATATTTATCATATCTGTAGGTTGTCAGTTCTAGAGTAACCTTTATTTTTAAAGACAATAAGGCTATGAATGTAATGTAAGAATCACCAGGAGCATTATTTCTAGTACTTATTTTTATATATCCCGGCTGATGAATCTTGCAGCTGACCCTACTGATACTCCAGGTTATGGAACTGTCATCTCATCTGCAAACTGGAGAACCTTTAGTGACGTTCCTTGGATCTACAGCATTCAGGATTCTCATGTTTACCTTTATCTTCACAGTTTGCTTTGCTTTACTTTTTCATCAAATAGAAACATCATGAAAAATTAAGAAGAAAAAAGGATTTGGAAGTTTTATTAATTTAAAGTTATCTCAGGGACTAGGCAGCCAGCTGAATTTTCAATCAGAAGATCTGTGAGTGCTCATTACTAAGCCTGCAAGGTGGCATTAAGCATCATCTTCAAATTTGAGCTTCCCATCAGTTCTTAGAATTGCAGTAAAATTCCCGTGTTTATTCCAAAAGTGGATAATGTGCTTCTGATGATTAGATCCAACAATTTTGCCTCACAGGAAAGAGGTAAAAAACAACAAAAATACCTGTTCACCTTATCCACCTTGAAGAATGAGACATAAATTGTGGGAGAAGCTTGTAGAGTTGGGGAGCAGGGAGCAGGGATTAGACTGATCCTGGAACTGTGTTAAACCTCCATTTTAATACCTTTTTAAACCTCCATTTTAATATCTTTGAGTATCTTCTACTTGTATGAGGAAAAATGGGAATGAAATAAGAAAAGATCACCAAATTTCAGAATCTTACTTGCTTGTTATTGGCTTACCTTCACCCACTCTGGAAACAGATCTGTGCTGGCAGCCCTGATTAAATGCAGCAGATATAAAGTGCAAGTGGCAGTTAAAACCTTGTTGAACACTGCAATGATGCTGCATTTCTTGACTTGGAAGGTTGTTCATCCAGCCTGCTCAGGCAGGATGTTCATCCAGCCCGTTTACCATTTATGAGACATTGTGTTAGCATTGAATTAGCTTATAGATTGTTTTAATATGACTTGGAGCAGTAGGGTGTATAATTGTTTGAATGTTTCTTTCCACTGACTGCACAGCGTTACTTCTTTCTGCACCTGAGAAGGCTTTTTCCTCCACCTGAACACTTAACAAGCAAATTTCCAGATATTCAGAAGCAAATGCAAACAATTTAGAACAAATCTTGTTCCTGCGATTAGGGCCTCAAATGAAACCCTACCAAACAGAGCCAATACAGATGAGGTTTTGTTCTTTTTTTTTTGTTAACATTTTCTCTTTTTTTCAGTGTTTTTTTTTTCCTTTTTTTTTTTTGCTTCAGGAAGGCATTGCAGCATGGCGCCCTTCCTTATCTTAAATCCTGGTTTTTGAAGAGAAAAATAGCTTTAAACCCTCTCTACAGTAAAGTCTGTACATACAAAGCATATGAAGACTCAGTGGAAAGCTTTTTGTACCATTTAATGTTTGTAGCTTTTTGTCCCATTTAATGTTTGCAGCTTTTTGTACCATTTAACATTTGTTAGGCTGCCATTTATTTTCTGCCACAGGGTTTGGGTACTGTGTCATATTGTTGATGTTATGAGTTAAATTTCCTATTAATCCCTAAGTGGACTTTAGCAGTGAAACCCAGGCTTGGGAATCTCTATGAAACTGTGCTTTGAATTGCCTACACATATACAGCGCACAAAGTAATCCCATCAATCATAGTGGTGTCTGTTAAATACCATTATGTGACTTAATTAATGTCTGCCTAGCATTTTCAGATTCATAAGCAGTCAAAAACATTACCATGATGTTCTTAACAGCTGCTAAATTTCTTTTATAAGCCAGAAATAAAACACAGAGTAAAGGTGGTCCGACGGGTTGGCAATTAATTGGAAAATCACCAAAGAGTACATGGTTAGGGAAGCAATTACTATAAAATGCAGGAATGAGAAAATGCAGCCATTAGGGATATCTGGTATTAAACCTTCAAAGGAATGTAAATATTTAATTTTTTTTAAAAATTATTTTTGTATAATGCATTAGCTTGCAATGAATGCGGCACGTAATGCATGTAAAAGTACTCCTTGGTCAGCAAGGGAGGCAGCACAATGCCAAACATTAAACCTGACGTGAAAAGCATATTTATACTGAGCTGACTGATGAGATGACAGCAGCTTTATATTGTTCTAAATATAAAACACTATGCACTTTTATTTACAGGCTTTTTTTAGAAAGTCATTCTTTTAACAGCCTTGAATTTCAGTCAACTAAATGGACGTGCCATGAATGAGCTGCATGAGTGACCTTACAAGACTAAGTAAAGTAATTAGTAATAATGACAATCACAGATATTTTTTTTATTTAAAGTTTGTGATATGCTAAGGCTTGCAATACTCTTGGATGAGGCCTAATTTTATGATGTTTTATATACAGGTGGATGAGGAAGGTTGAAGTAACCTGATCAAGGGCTCCCTAGAAGATCCTTAGAGAATCACAGAACCACAGAATGATTTGGGTTGGATGGAACCTTAAAGGTCATCTGATTCCAGCCCTCTGCCAGTGTCCCAGGGTGCTCAGAGCTCCATCCAGCCTGACCTTGGGCACTTCCAGGGATGGGGCAGCCGCAGCTTCTCTGGGCACCCTGTGCCAGGGCCTCATCACCTGACTGTGAATAATTGTTTTCCTAATATCCAATGTAAACCCTCTGTCTGTCAGTTTGAAGCCATCCCCTCTTGTCCTGGCACTCCATTCCCTTAAATAAAGTCTCTCTGTATAAACTTGGGTGAGTCTCCCGTGTATGAGCCATGATAAAAGCACACAAACCAAGCAAATGCTATTACAAATTAAAGAAATCTCACTCCTCATGTTCTTAGCCAGCACAATACTGGGAGGTTTGTTACTATGAGGATACTACACAGTTACAGGTAGTTGTAAGTGCCCAGCAGCATTTGGGATCCATTGTGTCTGGTACTTGCCACTGAAAAACCGCCCAGGAGAGTTCTTTGCTTTTGCTTTCTCAGAAACCTATCATTGACACAAGGGAATTGAAATCAAAAGAGGTTAGGGAATGGTTTATTGGAAAATATAGTTCTTGTCAACGGAACTCGGCAGCTGCACTTTTATTACACTAACATAAAATAAGAGGTGTGCACAGTTCTGGAGTCCCTCAAAGGTCCCTTCATCAGTTATCATCTTCCATTCCTGTGAAAGGAGCACTGAGATCTCCAAATTGTGTACCAGCCAAACTTTCTCTTCCCCCCAATCTAATAAAGGTCTCTTTATAGCAAAAATGCTGCTGTCTCTCTCACTCTCTGTGAAAAAATTCTGCTACAACTCCATTATGGAAAAGGATCTTAAAAGCAATGGCACTAAGGAGAGCTGTTTGCTTCTGCCAGTTGGTTTTGTGAAGGAGAGGTTTACATATGTGTGTCTGTAGGTACAAATTAAAAACAAAACCTGCCATTGCATCAAAAGCTGGATTTCTATTTGATTCCTTAATATGTGCTCTATGTTAAACATAGTTTTGAATAAAATATTGTAAATGACAGGACAGCAAAGAGTCTTTTCTAATAAACAAGCCAAATTTCAGAGAAAAGGGGAGGGATGTGCTCAAGAATGATTTGAACACACTTGAGATCCTCTTGGTAAGAGGAGGAGGCAGTGCTAGAATTTAAGCAAAAACATGCAAGCAGCATGAAGAGAATGAAAATATAGAGTAAGGGCAAATGGGACCAGTAGGACAGATAGCAAATGAAGGGAGTAGGAACTAGGATACAGGACAGATGTGGGAGACAAGACAGATGGCAAGGTACAACAAGTACAGCAAGGAGCAAAAAATAATGATTTGATCATAGTATCTTCCAGTAAAGAAAAATCTAGGGTTACTCTGCCCAGGGACACGTTTTGCAAAGAATTGTACTTAAAATTCTGCTCACACAGGTAGTTGTGTGATCAGCTGTGCTCACACTGTAAGGCTGCATGGGCTAATACTTAAAAAACCACATCACTACACTAAATACTGCAGCATTTTAATGATGACATGTAATGAAAAACTGGGTGAAAACTCACAATTCGTTACTGCTTTGAAATAACAGTAAAATTTTGTCATAAACTGCTAACTTCTCTTTGGCTTTCTGCGTGCCAGTACGTCTGAGGCAGAGCGCTGTGCACGGAGCTGGGACAGGAACACTTCAGTGCTTGGTGTCACCTGGGACCTGGATCTCACCTGAGGCTGTGGCAGAGAGACAGGAAAACAAAGAGAGAATTCTGGCTGGGCTGGTGGGAAGATCCCTGTGAGGGGCTGAGCTGAAGGTGTGCGAGGAGGAGGAAGCAGAGAAGCCAGCTGTGAGCAGCACCACTCGCTTCTGCTGCTGAACGAGCTCTTCTGCAAAATGCCAAAGAACATCCTCATCATCCCAAGCCATTTTCAAAATGATTGCTAATATGGCTCAATTATGCTTTCTCTCCCTGCACCCATGTGTTTAAATGTGAAGGAAAATGGTGAGAGTGACTGCTGAAGATGCCTGATAGTGCATATTTGCTTGGAAGTGTATTTTCATATCACGCAAATGTCAGTGCAAACACCTGCAATCTGCATTGCTGGTAACTGTAAGAAACAAATGTACGTTCGTTCACCACCACCACTGAATAAAGCTCCTGCTGCTCTGTGGCTGTTACTGTGTGTATTTCTGCACTTTAAAATGTGAAGGAAAGCACGTTGATTATTAAAAGCATTGCTCCTTGTTCCCCCCCAAAAATGAAGTAAATATTAATTTATGGTCTTCATGAAGAACAAACTGAATTACAATGGATTTTGAAGGGAATGTTCTGTCAAAATTCACTGTTTCTTTACAAGTAATTTGGTTAACACTTAATTTCCAAGTAAGTGCAGAAACAAATTAAAACATGATGCTGTGAGTAAGACACTGAAATCAATTAAAATATTATTGCAGGTACCACGACTTTGTACTTTCTTTTTTTTTTTTCTCTCTGTCTTTAGAGATGAGAACCTAAGATCAGTTGTGTTAATGAACAGAGGAGGAGAAGGGTCTGTGCTGAGCTTAGACCAGAACCGTATTAAATCTGTATTCGTTCCCTTCTCTGTTGGCTGACACATTTGTGTAAAAAACAAAATCCTCACATCTCTGCTCTGTGCCTGAGAAATGTGGAAAAGACAGGAGCTGCCCAACCTCTGCTCCATCCTCTGAGCCTGCAGTGAGCGACTGCAGGGCTGCCACAGAGGTATGGATTTGTCTCCCAGTAATTTCATGTCACACTTTGTCCCTGGAAATGAAAAACCAAATGGTATTTCTGAGCAGATGACAGGTCTGGTCCTTCAGGCTTTTGGGGTCTGAAGAAAAACCTACTCATGTCAATGAAAGTCTGCAAAGTGGTTTCTGTGGGGAAGTGGTTGAGAAAACAGCCTGTGGGGCACTTGCAGATGCTGCGCTCGACATTTGTACACAAGGTAGGAAAAAATTAGCAGTCAAAAACTGAAAGTTACAATATTTAAAAACTGAAAGTTACAATATTTCTCGTGGATGTTTTTGTTATCAATTTAAACCATTTTCTTTTGCTTTCTTTTTAAATTACACAAAACAAGAAGTCACACAAAATACTTAAAATGTGATTCATTCTAAAAGAAAAGTGAATATATTTATTATTGCAGTTATCTTGTTACTGCCAGTCTGTTGTGTTGCAGGAACTGGAATTTGATCAAAGAACCATGTGTGTCTGGATGTAACTTTTAAACTTCTGATAATAATTACTATTATTTTTGTTCCTGCTTGTTCAAACACTTACACAGGATTCCATCCTTGTGGATGGCACTGAATAACTGCATCAGTCCATCAAGGAGTCCTGCAAAGTCCCGGGTTTTGATATAATGAGTTACACACTTGAAAGGGAAATATCAAACTACTAATTTGGACATAACCCCTTAAACAATTAATTTGAGGGCATTTTTATTCAACCATCTGGTTCATCTGGTTCACCATTTCATTCAGGCATCTGGACAAGTGCACCTCCTAGGCCACATTTTGGTCCACCTTGTTGCCTGGCTTTATTTAAAATATTGAGTATTCCCTCATTCTATGGAAAACTCCCTCATTCTATGTATCACATAACCTCAGGAAAAAATCAGTCCCAGTTTAAACAGATTGTTATTACTTTGTAAATAATGTTTTTATTTAAGTCTTTACATGGAGTGTTGGAAATTTCTTTCATTAGCTTGCATAGTCTGTCTTCTGCTAAAACAATAATTGATCCAGCCTTCTATATAGTTATAATAAAAAAATGAGTATTATGCTAAGTAGGAGACAGTAATATTCAGCTGTGTGTTACAAATCACAAGCTTCTCATAATTAATAAGAAATTCCTGATCAATTGCAACAAGCTATAAAACAGAAAATATAAGTGACATTGTAACAAAGTTTTTTACTTGCCAGTATTATGGGATTAGTTTAAAAATCAGATTTTTAAAAAATAATTCTTAAAATTGTTTTTCTAGCAGTTCATGAGTAAAATTTAAGAGTCTTTAATTTAGAGAAAAAATATTCTAATGAGGAATCATGATATTCTAGGCAGTGATGTATGAAAGAATTAAAACAATACATTTAAGGGATTAATAACTGGGAAGTCAGAGGGAAATTGTCATCCAGCTGAAAACTTTCTGATAGGATCCTAATGTAATTGGTTCTTTGTCCTTCACTGCTTGACACATTATCAATGAGCTTGAAGAAAACATGAAACCATCCAAGATAATTACTGCGGATTACACCAAGACAGCTAATGAAGAGGCCAGGTCACTGATCCAGAGAGATGCGATGAATTCAGAAAAATACCACATATTCCAATACAGCCAGGTCAAAAAAGAGGAAAGCCTGTACTTTTAGGACCAAAAGCAAAGGCAGAACTTGCAGGCTAAATCAAACAGGTGATGGTTGGGATGCTGTGGGTGGGTGAGCTCAGGGGTGGTGATGAGCAGTGATGAGATGCTGTGCACACCTGTGGGGTCGTTGGGAAAAACGACTCACACCTGCCAGGGCCGTCTGTGCAGAACTGGGAACACCTGTGAGGAATTGGGAACACCTGTGAGGAACTGGGAACACCTGTGAGGAACTGTGAGGAATTGGGAACACCTGTGAGGAATTGGGAACACCTGCGAGGAACTGGGAACACCTGTGTGGAACTGGGAACACCTGTGAGGAACTGGGAACACCTGTGAGGAATTGGGAACACCTGTGAGGAACTGGGAACAGCTGTGGGAACCCGGGAACACCTGTGTGGAACTGGGAACACCTGTGTGGAACTGGGAACACCTGCGAGGAACTAGGAACACCTGTGAGGAATGGGGAACACCTGTGAGGAATTGGGAACACCTGTGTGGAACTGGGAACACCTGTGAGGAACTGGGAACACCTGTGAGGAATTGGGAACACCTGTGAGGAACTGGGAACACCTGTGAGGAATTGGGAACACCTGTGAGGAACTGTGAGGAACTGGGAACACCTGTGAGGAATGGGGAACACCTGTGAGAAATTGGGAACACCTGTGTGGAACTGGGAACACCTGTGGGAACCCGGGAACACCTGTGGGAGCTGCTGGGAGGGGACAAAAGGGCCCTCCCACCTCCACCCTGCTGCTGTTCTGTGGTGTGGATGCACGGCTGGGGGAGCCATAGAGGCTGCTCGGTGATTCGCTGCTCCGGGAGGAGGAGTTCCGATGTTCAGGAGGTGACCCTGGAGGCTCCAGCGAAGGTAAGGGGTGTGCAAGGCTCTAGTCTCGCTGCCCGTGTGCCTTTTTTTGTCTCGGAGGTCTTTTTTTGGTCTGGTTTTTTGTCAATGTTAATGGTAAAGCTGAAGGTTTTGGTTGCTGGAATCTCGGTCTGAATGAAGAGGTGTTTAAAAAATGGTTTGCTAAAGAAAGCAATGCTTAATGTTGAGAGTTTTCATGCTACAGGTGAATTTTACAAATGTGTGATTCTTGGTTGCTACCTGAGGTGTGCCTTTCTTTGTCCGGGAGGTCTTTTTGGTCCAGTCTGTGATTTTTTTTTTTTTTTTTTTTTTTTTGTCAATATTAATGGTAAAGCTGAAGATTTTGGCTGCTGGAGTCTCAGTCTGAAGGAAGAGATGTTGAAAAAGTGTTTACTAAAGAAAATAATGCTTAAAGTTGAGGATTTTCAGGTGAACTTTACAAATATGGGATGCTTGGCTGCTGCCCGAGATGTGTGCTTTTGTTTGTCCAGGAGGTCTTTTTGGTCTGGTCTGTTGAGCTGTGGCTTTTGGCCAATTTTAATGGTAAAGCTGAAGATTCTGGCCACTGGAATCTCAGTCTGATGGAAAAGATGTTTAAAAATGGTTTATTAAAGAAAACAATGTTTAAAGTTTGGGGTTTTCATGCTGCAGCAGGTATAAAGTGTAAGTGGCAGTTAAAACCTTGTGAGTTTTACAAATATGTGATTCTCGGTTGTCACCTGAGATGTGTGCCTTTCTTTGTCCAGGAGGTCATTTTGTTACGGTCTGTTGAGCTGTGGGTTTTGGCCAATATTCATGGTAAAGCTGAAGATTTTGGCTGCTGGAATCTCAGTCTGAAGGAAGAGACGTTTAAAAAGTGTTTACTAAAGAAAACAATGCTTAAAGTTGAGGTTTTTCATGCTACAGGTGAATTTTACAAATGTGTGATTCTTGGCTGCTGCCCTAGATGTGTGCCTTTCTTTGTCCAGGAGGTCATTTTGTTCTGGCCTTATGAGCTGTGGCTTTTGGCCAATGTTAATGGTGAAGTTGAAGATTTTAGCCATTGACATCTCAGTCAGAAGGAAGAGAAGCTAAAAAAAGGTGGTTTTTTTGTTTTTTTTTTTTTTTTTTTGTTGTTTTGCTTACTTGACTACAAAACAAGTTTTAAAGTTGATGGTTTTCATGTTACTGGTGAATTTTACAAATGTGTGGCTTTGGCTGCTGCTTTTTGATGTTGCTATTAGATATTATTTCTGTATGCTGAACAGGTGAGATTATTCAGCATCATGAGCAATGGCTATTGAGGGTGATGGTGAAAATGAAGTGTATGTAATGGTGGGAGAGCTCTGGTAACTGCAGCATGAGGGTTCCATTTAATCCCTCTATATGATCTGTGTGTGCATCAAACCGTACATTGGATATGTAATTCAGAAGTTTTTATATGGACCCTTCATTGTCCATGAGTTCATGGTTTCCAGAAGCTGTGAATATGAACCACAATGCTGTCTAGATGTCAATGGTCATCAATCTCATATTAAAACTAAGGAATAGCATTTCAGGCAAGATACATCCAGCATGATTCCTCAATAAATTGTATTCTCACTGTAAGTACTAATTCTTTGTCATTTCTTTCTCCTACAAAATTGATGTACTAATTGTTATTCTTGCATTATGCTCTCCTGACTTCTAATCTGTTTATTTCAAACAAACTAGTTCTATAAATTGAGCTTCACAAATGTATCACTAAACGTTCTTTCCCTTTGGTAAGAACTTGGTAAGTAAATAATTAAGTTAGGAGAATAATACAGTTGTTTTTTGGAACAGCTCTTTCTGCTGCACATCTCTGTAGGATATAACTCATTAAAATGTTGTGCTCCTTTTTGTTTTCCATCACTGTCCCCTTTGTAGCAGAGTGAACCCTCTCTGCATGAGAATTGTAAGCCTTGCTCGGTGCTGAACGCCCCTGCTTTGTACTTTGTGTGAGTATTGTCACCACAGTCCGTGTGGCATTGTGTAAATCTTAAGAGATAGTAAAAGGAATAGTATTAATATTGATTCTTGTGGTGCTCCTGTACTTGCTGCACTCCTTGGAAACTATTCCCACTTGCAAGTCTCCTTTGATTTGAAATCTGCTTTTATTAATCTACTGCAGTAACTCGGATATTTTAAGGTAACTTTGTAGATTTTCTCTTTATGATGGGCTGCCTCTAAAGCTCTGCAAAAGAGCAGATAAACTGTATTACTTCCACAGCATCTTTCTTATAAGCTGTTCCTTTTTCCTTAAGTTTCGTAAATGTCTTTGTTAATATCCTTCACGAATGACTGAGGGAGCAGGAGGATTTGAGAGGAGCGTTTATTGTGTTCTAACAACCTCACAGATCCTGTAAAGGCAGGGAAACCACAGGGAGGCCTGGGGCAGGCTTTGTTTGGGGAGCTGGACTTCAGCTGGGCCAGCTCTCCTGCTCAGAGGTTGGCTTGTGTGAGGACAGGGATTACCTGTTAACCGAACAAGTGTCTGCAGGAAGGCAATCTGTCTGCGAGCCACGGAATTTAAATGCTCTTCTGCTTGTTTTGATACTTGGACTTTGATAATCACCGCTTCTCTACTGATAAGACAGAAAAATGAGCCCATTCCATAATGGATGCTTTGTGCTTTCCTTAATTTATAAACTCTTTGGGTACCCAGGTATCCTCAACAAGCCATTGTTTTGCAACTGGCTTTTTTCTTGTCTTACCACAACAGCTGTGCTTTGAAATGGTCATCATAGATTCACACACTTTTTCTGCCTAATGAGTTAATTGATTTGCATATCTTATGATATTTTAGCAGGATACGCACCTGTGCTACTTGGTGTAATTCTCATTCCTTGTTGTACAAAGTTATTTAACAGAAAATACTGTAGAAAAGCTGATACTGAAAGTATGTGTAAGCAGTAGGATGACTGGTCAGCTGCAGTAGGTACTGTATAATTTGAAAATAGCATTTCTGTTTAAAATTTCAGACTGCTCTGCATCCTCAGTGATGACTTGGGCTCAATCCTAATTTGAGATATTATCAGTGGTGAGTGAGTCATGCTTTCCTCTTTCCCCTGGCTGGTGATGATGAGTGTGTTAAAGATCCTTTGCAGGATAAATTGTAATGCTTGGAATTTGTTTTCCTGTCCAGTTATGTAATTTATATTAGCTTTCTGATTGATCAAGTGTCTGCTCTTAAAAGTATGCTAAGAGTTTCCTTATGCTCCTTTTGAACCCGACCAAAGAGCTCTGAGTTAAAGAGCTGGTAATGGAAACTGATACAGCCGTAACCTGAAACAGATGTTGGTGTGAGGGCCAGGGAAACTGGGAACAGTCCCTGCTCCATGTTCCCTTTTCCTTCAATAGTGCCCTGGGGGCTGCAGCATGGCTGCTTTGTCAGGCCAGGGCTGCACTAATGAGCTTTAATTGCCCTGACCAGAATAACCCGGGGCTTGTTGCTGTGGGGCTCTTGGCTGTGCTGTGCCACAGAAACACCTGGAGCCAGCACATCTCCTGCTCTCCTGGCTCAGGGACAGCTTCTCCTGGGAGACCTCAGATGTTGTGGGTTCTTTGTCTCCAGGTTTATCTCTGCTCCAGCAGGAAGATGGAATTTGGGACTGGCCTGAGCCCAGTCCTGTCTCTGACCCTGCCTTGTCTGGGCTCTGGGGAAGGTTTCCCCTCTCCTCCTCTCCCAGCTGTGTCCTGCTCCATCCTGTGGGACTGTGTCCCCTGTTTGGTGGGGCTGCACTCCCCTGGTTTATCTCTGCAGCTGGAGAAACCCATCTTATTGCCTTTCAAGCTGAAAGAGAGTAGATTTGAGTTAGATATTGTGAGTAAATCCTCCCCTGTGAAGGTGAGGAGATGTTGGCACAAATTCCCAGAGCAGCTGTGGCTGCCCCTGGATCCCTGGCAGTGCCCAAGGCCAGGTTGGATGGGACTTGAAGCAACCTGGATAGTGGAAAGTTTCCCTGCCCCTGGAATCAGATGGTCTTGAAAGTCCTTTCCACCCCAGGCTGTTCTCTGATTCCCTGGCAAACTATTTGTAGCATTGTGTCTGCAATCTCTTGAAATGTTTTTTCGAAAATATTGTGAAGGTTCTGCCATCATTCAAAAGCTTGTGTTGTACAGCTTACACAAAGGAACTTTGTGTAAAAAGAAACAAAAAAATCCCTAAAAACCTTAAAAAAAATCAGGTTGTATTTGAAGGAGAAGGTTTTCCTGCCAGTGGAGTTCCCACATCAGCAATACTGCAGAGATGTAATGGGCAAAGCACATGAAATCTGATTAAGGAATGTTTTCCTTAAAGGTAATCTTACAAACATAAGCAAAATTGACAGTTGCCATCTGTAATCTGGAACTTCTCTAGATTTCATTTGATTTCTCAAAACCTGTGAATTTTGAATGAAGAGAAAATCTCTGTGGTTCACATAATGTGTTTAGAGACACGAAATGCCTAGACAAAAAGGCAAGAAAGGAGAAGGGAAGCAAATCCATCATAATGGTGTTTCTGCATGCAATACCACCAAGACCTGGTGAAAAATTCTACCATGGGCTGAGAATCTTCTCTCCATCCCTTTTGGACTGTGTTTAGGATAAAGAATTTGCTTTTGAATAAATTAGTGTGATGAGTGAGAATAGTTCTTCAAGTCAATAAGAATTTAAGAAAGAATTGAATGCAAATAAATACTGAAAATAAAGCTGAAAAATCTGACTGTATTTTTACTGAAGGAGCTTTTTTAGTGGGTTTGATTCCTGAACATGAATCAAACCAATCTTAAGCTTTCTGAGAAATGGGAGTAATTTTGTTCAAGATGACCCACAGAGCTGTTTGGTGCCTGAGCTGTTTGCAGCGTTTTTGTGTGTTTGCAGCATTTTTGCGTGTTTGCAGGTTGTGTTTGTGTCCTGTGCACTCCTGTGGCTGCCTGGAGCAGCTCAGGGCACCTCGCTCATCCTGCAGGGCCAGGGAAGCAGAGGTGTCAGTCCAGCAGTGCTGCTGTGCCAGAGGAATGGGGAAAAAGGATGTTTCTTGTGCTGTTTCTGAGGAACAAAGCAGCTTAAAATGGTATGACAGGAGACAAGAACAAGCTTTTGAAAGCCCTGAAGCGACTGAATGTTTTGTAACAGCAAGGTGGTTGGATAAATCCCACTGTTCTGTGGAGGATGTGCCAGCTGATAAAGCTTTTCTCCACAAGTGTTTGCATTCTGCTTTTAGGGCAGAATCCTTCTATTTGAGAGGATGGATGTCTGCATAGGGAAAAACAGTGCCCAGTATGAGAGTGGGAATGCAATTAAAACCTGAAAAAATGGGCCACGCTGGAAATTCAGTATGTAACGAGTGAGAGACAGGGAGATGCAGATTGGTATTCCTTTCCTGCTTTCATCTTACCTGCTAAGTAAGTGATGCTCAGTATTTTAGTAGTGGGGATGTGTTTTTATTCACTCAAACTCCAATAAAACAACTCAGTGCTGTTTCTGAGGTTCCTTTCACAGAAGATGGGGTGGGTGCAGATGGGCAGGGTGGCCATCCTTTGAGGTTTCAGTCATGTGTGCATCCCTCCTGTCACACACACTGCGTCTCCTCCTTTCTGTTTCCCTGCCGCAAGGATAACTGTGGGAGCTCTCAGTGGGTGTTCAGCAGGTAGGGAAAAGTTGAGCAGGATTGGGATTTAAACAAAGGGTGTGCAGCTGATTAGGCTACGGTGGAGTGTTTTAGACAGCACACACAACAGGGTGCTGCTACAAAGACTGGTGCAGTACCAAACGAAATAACTTTAAAAGGAACAAGATGATTTAAGTAGGGATTATATTTTTTTAATTCGCTGTCAGGAATTTTTATGTAAAACTACTTGGTACCTCAGAGTGCCAAGTAAATCTGCATAGCAGAATGTCTAGTGAATCTCAAAATATTTTTGGCTGTTTTCAGAATTATTTTGCAATTACACAGGAAGTAAGTGCTATGTCATTGTATATTTCCAGCCTGTTGGCAGTTGATTTTATTTTAGTTTTAAGAGGAAGGCAGGGTGATTCTAAACTGGTAGTCATGACGTTTATACACTTTCTAAAAACTGATAATGGAATACTTTCTTCATAAGAATTTTTCCCTTTTAGTCTATGACAAGGCCAAATAAATGTGGAATACTTTTACTTGTGTTACATAGCCTGAAATCCATTTAATTTCATTTAGATGGGATCATCTATGTTGCCACATGGGATCCATCATGTGTGTTGCTTTCTCTGGATACTTCTGGTTAAATCAGGCTGCCTTTGCACTGGGCTGGGTTGATGAGCAGAGTGATCCTGTGCTCTGAAGTATCAAAATGGAGTTTTTCCCGCCTCAGTTTGGCTGTGTGGAAAGTTACGTCTCTCTTTCCTTGTGTACAAATGAATTGAACAGGTGTGTATATACACCAAGTGTTAACAAAACTGCATAATTCATTCATTTCTCTTTTAGTTTCCAGCTAAAGTTCTGAAAATCTGATATTCTTCCTACATAAGGTTTTCTGTTTCTGCGTGGCCTGTCTCTTTCATTGCTTGCTCACCCTCTTTGTTTCACTTTTTGGTTTATATTAATTGGGTGGATTGAACTTTTATTCAAGAGAGAAAGTATCTGAGTACTCTAGGTTATTTCCTTCGTTTTTCCATGAAAGAAAAAAGCAAAACAAAACCCCAAGATTTCTTAAATGGAATGAAAGGCATCTGTATTCTCTAGTGGCAAAAGGAAAATTCCTTTCTGTTTCAGCAGGATAAGAACCTTTATCATATCTTCTAAAATGGTTTAAAGTGGAGGATTTTTGTCAGCTGTCAGCTTGAAAGGTCATGTTTTAGGCAGTCAGTCCTAAGCCCCTTGGATAGTGTTTACAGTGCTCTCAAATGACTTAAAATGGACTAAATTGTTTTCAGCTGACGGTAGGAAAGGTCACGGAGGAAATCTGTTTAGCTGGCCTTGCTTGCTGCCTAAGTACACCCAGTAAAAATGTGCCATAAGCTGCAGCAAGACGGGAGTTCTGGCTTTAAGAGACACAGGAGGGAATGGAATGTAGCTCTTGTGGGTAGAAATTGCTTGGCAGAGAATTTGCTAAGCAGGGGTTGCTACTCGAGGCAAACTTTGATTCTACCCTTTCCTTTTGTGTCCTTTCATGTTCTAGTTCATCACTTGAAGAATGTGTGGATTTAGGGGCATTTTCTAATCTCAGTGTGGGTGCTCATAACTTCCAGACACTCTAATGAGAGGCAGACATGATCTTAATGTGGTGGGAGAGTGGGGCAGACAAAAAAAGACTTGAATTTCCTGAAACCCCTTGTCAGCCCTCACTTGCCCCCAGAATGTGGCTCCATTCCCCTCACTGCAAATGTCACTGAGCTGATTACGGGGACAGCTCATGCAGTGTAAGGTATTGCCAAATTCAATGATGAAATGGTCTTATTAGAGAAAACCAAGATAAATTACCTGTTTGTTATGGATCTGGTTTCTAGTGGCATTTGCTGCTGGATTTTTTTTCTCATTGTTCTTGTCCAACCTTTCCAGAAATGTCTTCTCTAAATTATAACAAAATGCATAGCAATTATAACCGGTCTTGCAGTACCTGATATTGCATACAAATACTATTTTTCTTCTGTGAGTGCTGGAAACCCCAAGGTAGTGGGATTTTACCCTGGAAATCTCAGAGGAGAGAGGCAGCCAGCCTGGTTTTCAGCACTTAAGTGGCCCAGGTAACTTAAGCTGTAAGGTTTTTACCAAGAGTGGATGAGATCTAATTTGAGGAGAGTAAGTGAAAGGCTTGTCTGCCTCTCTCAGACGTTGTGCTGCGTTCTTTGGAGTGATGAACAGCAGAGAGGGCAGCTCCTTAATGATGTTTTTGCAGATACAATAAGAGAATAGAAGAGCTGAAGTCTGTTTGAAATGTGCAAAGTGCTTGCACAATATACAATTACAGAAAACACTGTGTTCCATTGGCCTAATTCCATTATTCCCCAACTGAGTGGGTAATCCAGGGGACAGGAGTGATCCAGCATTATGAAAAGCTTGTCTGGGTTTCATCTTCTGCCCTTGTGCCAGGTGGAGCATTTCTGCAGAGTCAGATGGACACTGAGTAAGGTTCTGTGATAAAATGCCACAGAAATAATGTGTATTTACCTGGCTATGTTTTCAATGTTGAACAAAAGCCGACTTGAATGTGTAAGATGTGTTGGCTGTACAAATGCCATGTGATTCCTAATTTTGTGTAATTGTGGGAAATGCTCCTTTTTTTGCATGAGTTGAAGGAAAAGGTTTTTTTTTTTTCATTTGACACTTAAGCACAGCCTTAGAACTTCTACACTTTATATCTAAAATTGCACATTTAAAGGTGTGTGAGGTCACTGTACTGCATTTCAGACTTAATTTTTAAGTGGTGTGACATCATAACTATGGAAAGCAATGTGTGTATTTCCATATGCTCAGGGTATTTGAAGGTAAGTGTCTGTGAACATTTAAATATTGATTTAGATATTTTAGTTGAAATACTGCTTTGCAATTTACAAGATTTCTAAATTTATGACAATAAAGCTGTCTGCCCTTAAGCAATGATCAAAAGCGCAAAATGAAGTTATATGTGGTGGTGGGAAGCAACCACGTTTTGTTCTGTGGCACAGGACTCATGTTTAGTGGAGTTTTGAGATCTTGGTTTGAGGTTTTTTTGTTGGTCTCTTTGAGGTGATTCAGTGTGATTTGAGTCATTTGGCAGCTATAAATCAGCCTAAACGGAGTGCAGCACTTTGCTTTTCTGCCTCTGTCTCTCATCTTCCTTCTCCCATAACAGTTTATCACAGTGGCCAGGAAAGAGCTCAGTCAGGAGGACAGGAAGACCTTGTTCTTGTGTCATGTTTCCATCCCTAGATATTAGTGTGTCACTCGGATGGATACAGATTGTTTTGCTGCATGTCACCTATGACAGACTGAAGGACAACAAAAACAAACTCCTCCAAGCCTACGCAGAAAGCAAGTTTCACAGAATCTGTGTGACCAGACGGAATTAACTCTTGACTGGTTCAGCCTGTTCAGAGCAGGGCAATTTGTGTGTGTGTGCCATTAAATCTCTGTGTTAGTGTTGCTGAGAGTGGCTTAGGGGGTCACACAAAGCTTGTTGTCAGAGCAGAACTCTGGAGTGTGACTAAATCATAGTTTTGGGGTTTTTTTATGGCAAAATAGCACGTTAGGTAATTATACATATCACAGAAAGCATGAATTGATTGAAAATAGAAGTTAAAAAGATTATAGAGGAAGGTGGCCTATTAGAGCCATTTTTATTGATTTACTGATTTTAAACTTCCCCTTGGCTTTGGTATAAAAGGCTCCTGTTGAGTTCCTTTGCCATGGAAAGAACTGAACACAGGGTTAGCGAACCAGCCTGTCTCTCTGGGGAAGTTACCAATTACTACCATTTCAACTTGCCTTAGTCATTTTATCTTTGTATTGCTTAGTCCTTTATTAAAGGACTAAGTTTATTTTACATGAGAATTTCCCCCACTGTCCACTGTGTGTGCACATGGAGCTGCAGCTCCCCTGGGAGGAGGAGGAACAGTGAGCTGGGTGTCTTGCCCTGGCTTTCAGCACTTTAGAGAAACAGCTCTGCACAGCTGAAATGTGCATGTAGCTCTGAATGGTTTCACTGGGATTAAATTTACCTCGGGCAATCAAGTATCCATTTTAAATCTGCATTTGTGTTGACCTTTTTGTGGTACCATAATGCTATTTAATGCCACCTGAAATTCTTCTCCTCAAAACCAAGAAGCATCTTAATGAAGAAAGAAATATTGGTGCATCATTCTTGTGATTTACTGATGGTCTAACTGACCTGTGCGTGGATCCAGGGGTGCAAATTCTACTTTACAAAGCAGCCTTGTTGTTCTGGCCTTTTCTACCCGGCTGTAATTTAAAACTGAAGCCTTTAAATGTGCTGAGGCAAAATGCAAGCTCTGCTGGCAAATTGGAGAGATAGATATTGACTGGGTGTTGTGTCACTAGAACCAGACATTCAGGCTCCCTGAAGTTTTAATTTTTGATTTAATTTTTTGATAATGTGTCACAGTTGTAGCAGTGTGTCTGAAGCAAGGAAAAATGACAAGCAGGGCCATTAGGGAGTCTGTGCCTACTCACTGCTGCTCTCCACCCCACCTGAATCCTGGTGTTCCCAAAGTAATAAAAGTGTGTGATAGAACCATTATTTGACAGTAGGACAGGGACTCAGATGAAATTAAATGCAAGATTACTTGAAAGCTTAAATTATATGACTAATTAACAGACACTCACGTATTTTGAAGGTAAAAAATACACTGCTACAGCTAACTTTCAGTAGCTGGTGAATTTCTATGGCAATGGGCAGGGGTTTCCAATCCAAATGGTGAGATCTGGAAACAATTTGGCCCCAGTTAATCAAGCCCATGATGACTGGCCCCAATTAATCAAACCCATGACTTTTGGTGCTCTTTTAAATACTAAAAATGTCAGCAGTGCTGTTTCAGGGAGGTGCTTGTGGGAAATGCACTGGTAGGTGACAGCTTGGGCAGCTGTGATTGCGATGCTGATAAGCTGCTCTTAGAGCAGATATAATGTGAGGAACCATAATCTTAATGGCTTTTAGTAGCACTCAGACTGCTTTTGTACAAAACACCTTTGTAAACAGGAATTAGGATAAGTCATTTTAGACGCAGCATTATTTCATAATCAACTCTGTTTTATCTATCTATATGTTTATATATATACTCTATTCTTGTAACTGCTGGAGTGTCTTACCTAGCTGAAAAACAGAAAAAATATGAGGGGGGGAAAGAACTCGTGTTACTTGTGGAAATTTATTGCTGATTTACTATTGTTATGATATTGTTTTTGTAAAAACTGAAGGTGGTAGAAAAACTTGCCGTAGTTAAACACTAAAACCCTGAAAAATAACACACACAAGATAACACAAATCAGATAAGAGTGAGGCAAGGATGGAGGAGGAAAAGGCTGGAAATAGCAGTACAGAGCCAGAGCTGGTGTCAGCTTGACACAAATGGAGTGGATCTGCAGACATTTGTGGTAAAAGGACAATGGGCAGCAAATGGTTCAGCTGGGTTCAGAGAGATTATTTACTTAAACTGTGCTGTCTCCCTGTGCTCCCATGGGAGCCATGTGAGGCTATTTCTACAAATGAATCGGTGCTTAGAGGGGTTTATTGCCTCTCTTTTTCCAAGTATCCATAAAGAAATGCTAGGCTGTTCCTGGTGGAATTAGGGTCAGGGTGAACATGATCTCTGTTTCTGGAAACCCAGCCATTATTTACAAAGTAAAAGTACTTTTATCCTGGTGATTAAAAAATAAATAAATAATAGTGATTTTTCTCATTGAAAGTTATGAAAGTGAATCCCTCTTGAAGAAGTTTGAGAGCAGAAGGGGAATTAATATTTAATATTACTGCTGTATGTCTTGGAGCTGGTATTGTCTGATGCATTTCACCTCTGCCTTCTCCACAATGAGATGTCACTTCAGCAATGGCCTCAGGATCAGTTTAGAGCCATCTCTAACAACTGGACATGTAAAGGAACAGTAATTAGTCCAGCCAAAAGATAGCTCTGGGTAAACAGATTTACATCAAATGTGGTTCTGAAACCTTAATTGGATTTCTGTTGCTTTGCCCTAATGACAGAAAACCTGTTTGCTGCTATCAGGAACACAAAATATCCTTGCAGGGCTGGCAGAGTGGAGTGTTTTGCCCTCACTCTGGTTGTTATTCCCCATGTTAGTGTACCTGGGCACTAATTGTTTGGTTATTCATTAGCAGAAATGATTGAAAGGGACTAGTCAAACATTCTAACAAGAAATCCTAAATCCATTTCCCAGTCTCTCTGAAATGAGTATTTATGTGTTTTGTATCAAGTAGCACAATTCTTCTCAGAAGAACTGAAGGTAACCCACCTCAGAGAGCTTTAGGCTGGGCAACTGCTTTGAAAGGTGACAGAATTTAGTTAATTAATTTTTGACACTAATTGGATAATCTGGACTGGTAATGTTCAGATTGAGTAAACTAAACAAGTACTCAGATAGAAACACCACCTGAGACTGCCTTTGAAGACCCTTGTTTAGAAGTTTGTCTGGTATTTTCTCCTTATTTCAGAGATATTTATTTTCATTTATATGAAATACAACTATTGCAGTAGGAGTGATTTTGTGTGGCAAAACAGAATATCCAGAAAATTGAATGAGCTGGTGGTGACTTATGGACTTCATCCTAAAATGAACGAGGTTCACCTACATCCTGCTGTATATTCAGTTGGATGTTGTAATAGTAGCATACTTATAATGTTATCAAGAATACATAAAATTAAAGTATCTGGTGGCGATTTACTGACTTCTTGAACTCCTTTGAATGGATCTTAATGGCAGACAAATGTACAGATGGGGTAAAGTTGTTCCAGTGTCAAACTCTCTAGCAGAAAGTATTATAAAAATTGCTAATCTTAATTCAAGATTATTAAATTTTTATTTTATATTTGAATTCCATTCCTCTTTTAACCTTCTACTTTACTTTCTTGCATTGTTTTTGCACTTCTTATTCTACAGAGATATGAAAGTAAATGGTGTGTGTGTTTTTTTACCTAAAAATGCATGTGTTCTTAAACTAAATAAGAGCATAAAGAAAAGCAATAATAGTGCTTGGTCTTGCTGCCATCTTTCCAGCTTCCCTGCACATATCTGTTTCCATGAAAGAAGTTTTCTTGTGTTGTGTCCATTTGAAATAACTTTTTCAGTTTTCTGGACTTTAATGAGGGTGAAATAAATTATGGTAAGTTTTTTTAAAAATGAGAGTGCTTGGAGTTTATCTTCATAAAAGCCAGTTTTATTGTTGCAGAAGTTAGGGAACAGAGATGTCATTTCCATCAGTTTTAGTGGGGCATAAAATGGATTTGCATTCCAGCATCAGCTGGGTGCTTTGGGAGGTCTCCCTGGGTGGGCTGTTGCTTCCCCCTGGTTTTTAATTTCTCTTTTCCCCAGAAGTTTGCCTTCCCCTGAGCTCTGTCTGCGCTTTCTGCTCTGCCTTATTCCAGCATCACCCATCTGCAGGGTGACAAATCAATCCCAGCAGGGGATGTGCGGGGAGCCCTTTGTTCCTGGGCTGGGGCAGCCACCTCGGTCCTGCCCTCCTGAGCTGGCCAGGGGTAAATGGGTTTGTGCTTTCCCTTTCCAAGGAGGGTCCAGGGACAGGAGGGAGAGAACATTTCTGTTCTGCTGGTGCAGGTTGCCCCAGGATCTTGGGCAGTCCAGAAGATGTTGGCTGGCTTGTACAGCTGTGATGTTGCATTTGGGGTGGGAGGGAGGGAAATAGCAATGGAAATTCGCGTTATTTTCTTCCTGGAAATGGAAGTTATCTCAATTTTCTTTCTTTCTGTAACCTTCCATTTCCAGCTTTAGGTAAGCTACAGAAGATCTGGGTTGAGAGTTATTCTGGGAGATTGTCCAATGAACTGATAATAGGCAGGTTTGCATCTGAAAAAGCTCTAGAGGGGAAAAAAGGGATCTGGAGCTCACATTGACATCTCCAATTTAGCTTTACACAACTTAGCTTCAAACAAGAGCTGCAGCCATGGATTGTTGTTTCCATTGCACAAGGAATCTGCTCCCAGATAAACTTTCTAGTGGATGCTGTTCTACTGGAAGGAGATTATTGTATATGACATATATCACAGTATTTTAGGACAATAATTGTATAGGAGTTTTGTTTCTACAATTATTACACTTACAAGCTTTTACTTGGGCTTGGTGTGTTTATTTATTGTTTTCTTAGCAGGAAGAACACTTGGAAAATGACAGCCATGGCATATACGGAATGTATCCCTGTTAATTAACAAAGTCTTAAACTTTGTCAGAGCTGAATAAATGATTGAAACAAGTTCCAAATTGTGTTAGGTAACTTTTGGCTAGCTCGCTTTTTAATTTGTAAACTGTCATTGGAAACATATTAATTGTTGCACGTTAAGCAATCCTTGCTGCTGCCTTTCTGGGTGCTAATTTGATGTTCTTGTCAGCAGCTAACAATGGCTTTTTTGCTCAGAGGTTCTGGTGACAGGCTGGCGCTCTGATGCTCTTCCCAGGCTGAGTGCAACTCCCGCTCTCAGAGTTGTGGTGCAGGTGCAAATTCCCCAATTTCTTTTCAGGAACATTTGCTGGTAATTCAAGACTGGGTAGAATATTCTTGCCAGTAAGTGAAGTGTTAGAAAGTCAGCAGGGCTGTGAACACACTGGGGCCCTGAAACAGCCAATTGTGTGATACAGAATGCATGATGAATAGAACTGCAAGGAGGGGACTCAGTCTGTCAGGCCTCTCTGCCAACTGCACGGATGACAACCTGGTGCCTCTTTGCAGAGCAGTTTCTCTTGCATAACACTGCAGGCTTTTGTGGAGTACAGAAACTTGATAACAGAACAGCTTTGGAACAAAACAAACCCTGAAGGTTGTGTTCCGCTTTGCTGATAGTTTGTCTGATGGGAGTTTTTCAATTGTTTTGTTTTTATACTAAAGAAAACGTGTGAGATGTATCATTTATTTGGAGATCTCACCTGTCCTCTGGAGGACTGCTGACATCCTTTACTGAGAGAGTGATCTTGGGAAACTCAGCAGCATTCCTTTCAATTTGTCCTAATATTAGGTGTTCTTCAGAAGGGAAGACTGAGCTGCCTTTTTGCTGGATCACTGTACAGTTTGTATTTTAGAACAGTAAACATTGTTCTCATGGAGCTCAAACCCAAAGCACATAAACATCTTCCCTAAAAGTATTTGGGTTGTTAGGAATTTCTGTACTAGGTGTGAAATTTTGCTTGTAGTAGAGTCTTCACTAATGGATCAACCCAAAATTCTGGATAGTGTCAACAGGAGCAGATTTCTGCTCCTGGGGTTATGTCACTGATGGTTGTTTTGAAAAGCAAATATATTTAAACTATACAAAGGTGAGCACCCGAAGTGTTGTTTTTTATCAGTCAAAAAGGAAGGTTGAGTTCTTGGAAATGCTTGCTGTGCATCAAGGGAAAGACAAAGCTGTGCTTTATTTAATGTGCGGAGTCCAGGAACTTGCTTTGTGTGCGTGTTTAGAGGGTCAAAAACATCTTCAAGTGCTATCAGAAGAAATACAAGCAGTGATTCCTGGTGCAATTCTGAGTTCAGAACAGGCCAAGGAAAGCTACTTTGTCAGTGTGCATGAAAAGGAGAAAATTATTATTGTAGGCTGTGAAAAACACCCTTAAG
The DNA here is from genome assembly GCF_028551555.1 of Melozone crissalis. Lineage (NCBI taxonomy): Eukaryota > Metazoa > Chordata > Aves > Passeriformes > Passerellidae > Melozone > Melozone crissalis. The sequence goes on along the minus strand of NW_026535846.1, from coordinate 20,236,538 downwards.
TAGAGCAGCCAGGTGAAGCAACAAACCAACACTGAGCTGTGATGGATGATTCTAGAGACAGCAGTGAGAAATTCTGGGTTCTAATAACCATGTTAAGGAGAAGGAAATACACAGAGAGGAATTTTCCAAGGGAATAAGGAATATTTTGGTCTAGGAGTGTGCTGTGCCTTGCAAAAGGCTCTGAGAGAGCTGAGTGGTGGCACAGGTGTGACTACAGACAGGATCAGGTTTTTGTCCTGCTCAGCCTCAGGCTGGAGCCTTAATAAGAAAAAACACTTTAATGGGAATCCAGGCCTCTGGCTGGTCACTCCAACTGTTCGAGCCTCTGCCTTGGTGTGAAACTGCAAATTACAATTGTCATGGTAGCTTGAAACAAAACTTGGTTGGTAAGATTGGTAGTTGGGTTGTGCTGGTGTTGGAGTTATTTGCCCATAGACAGGATAAGAGAAATGAGAGATTTTAAGCTGTAATTGTAAATAAAAAGCAAAGGAAGTACTTTAGGAAATATTAGCATCAAATACTGGAAATAAAGCAGGTGAATGGAGAGGTGCAGGAGGAAGTGGAGAATGCATCCCCCTAGACTTGAAGCAGTTGGACAGATTGTAGGGCAAACCAGAAATTTCAGCTTCTCAGCACAAAGAAAAATGTCACCATAAACATGCTAAAACCAATATTAAAAAACAGCAAACCAAGATTATCACAGATGCAATATTTAGGATTTTTCTGTTATCTTTTCTTCCGAGATGGTAATATTTTGTGTTAATACTTAACTAAACCACAATTCCAACAAAAATTTATTTCTTGTGGGTATCTCAGGGTTGAATAAGTTCTTTAGGCTAAGAGTTTTTCCCCCCAGATTTAATAATCACTTCTATATTGCCCCTCTCCTCCCAGGAGGAGTTAAACACTGGCCCTATTATGTTCCTTTTGTTTGCATTTAGTTTTATATCCATAAATTATCAAATGTGAGGAAAGAAATCCCAAAACAGCAGTGGATGTTTGTCTCTAATGCTTAATTTTCCTGAAGTAATGTAAAGAGTCTACCCTAAGTAGCAGAAGCAAAAATGCATTTTACATACCAACACTTGGATCAGGCTGATGGTGCTACTTGTAAAAATAGCAACAGCAGTCCATTGAAAACTGCTAAAAATATCACATGGCTATTAAAGCTTAATTGTGGAGCACAGGGGGGCTGAAATAACAAAGTCAAGGTCTGGCCTTTCTGCTGCCCCTGTGTGTGTGAATTGTAATGGGTTTGGCAAAAGCCATCACTGCTGGAGCAGTGCATCTTTTCTCAGCCTCATGTCTCATTGTAAACTAATGTTACTGATCCTGTTACACGTGGGATGTTTGAGACCTGAATACCTGCACAGTTCAGTGTATCCCCATGTGCTTATTTTGAAAAGCACATATTTGAACTATACAAAGGTAAGCACCTGAGATGTTGTTTTGAATCCGTCAAAAAGGAAGGTTCAGTTCATGGAAGCTTATGTAGAAACTTTGAGTCAAATCTTTGAATACTTTTCTCAGCAGCTGCATGCTGGAAATTCTGTTTTCAGCCAGCAGCCAGTGTAATTCATAGGATGAGGGAAATGGTGAAAGCCACCAGAGCTGTAATTTTATGAGGTCTCCTGGAGCATTTAGTGTGTGCAAACTTAGGCTTTTGTGCAGTTTGCTTAGGCTTTGGCTTTAATTTGGGCCAGTGTGGAGTAGCAGTGTTTTATAGACAACATGGAACAGGTGATAATTGCAAATTATTTAATGGAGTTATGCACCATAAGTGTAAAGAAGCAAGGTGGGAGTAGCTGAAGGGAAAACAGCAGCAATGTAGATTGTCAGCAGTGGTCAGAACAGCCTGAGAGACGGTGGTGGTGCTGCAGAGGGCTTGTGAGCAGCCTGACTCACAAATATCCCACTTTAGACATGCTTTTGCACTGATTGTTTCTAGATAAAGAAGCTTAGTGAGCTGTTACTGTCTTGATCTGCATGCCCAGGGCTGTAATACATAATTCTCATTCCACCATTAGACTTTCAATCCATTTGCTTTTATTGCAGTTTCCTATTTTAAAACCCAAGTTCTTTAATTCCCTTTATTGCCATGCTTGTTCCTGAGGTTCTGTTCTGGTGCTGTGGGCTGCACGCCCTGGCTGCAGATACCTTCATGCTGGGCTGCCTTAAACTGAGATTTAGGGGGGCTGATTTTACCCATGATCATTAAAAACTGTGATGTTGTCTGAACACAAGCATGTTTTCACAGGAAAGAAATACAGATTGATTGTTTTTAAATATAATACAGCTACAGGTAATGTTCAAAGGTGCAGGATGCTGTTAACAGCTGTGGTATGACCCTCCCCTGCCCAGTTTTGTCACAGTTCATCCCTGTATAACATCTGGAATTCTTCCTTCTGCCAAGGACTATCCATAATTATTTAAAACAGACTTTTCTTTGTGACTTCTAAAGCAAAGTCCTTATTTGAGAACTCTGAAACTTCTGCATGGTTTGGGCTGGGTCACTGTGAGGAGTTGCTGAGGCAGGGTTGGTTCCTGCAATGCTGAGCCAGCAATTGCAAGGCTGGTAGTGGGTGGTTTAGAAACATCTTTTAATGCTAATGATTTCCCAAAATGATAAGTTTTTCAGGATCAATGAAGCTGTTAAGGGTTATGAGAGTGGCAGACTGCCCCTGAGCTGAGCAGTGATGAGAACAAGTACTTGAAGCATTTATTGAATTTTGGAAAGGTGAAGGGACAGTTGCTTTGGCTGAGTGAAGGAGAGGAGTTTCTCTCGTTTACTCAGCCAAAAAAACCCAGTTTCTTTCCCCTGTTGGAAATTAATAAGGCTTGTCACTTCCATCCTTACCCTTGTTCCATATCCTGTGCACCAAGCCCTTCACTCTTTTACTGTGGTTAATTATTCTCAAAATATTTCAAGTTCTACTTCTCTTTTGTAACTTAGAGCAACTGCAGGCCCCCCACACCACAAACCCAGTTCTCACACAGATGACTTTTCCTTTGACTGCTTGTCACTGCAGTAGCAGCATCTCTTTAACCATTCCCTCTTCAGAATGTTGTCATTGAGTTCTTCACTGGCTGGAGTGGTTGCTGCCTCTACAATTCCATTGCTGGCACTTAGAAGTTGCTTTAACTTGGAAAAATAGTCCTGGGTGGAAGTTTTCCGCTGGGAGGTTGGCTTGGGCTGTTGACTTTGACCTTAATGTTCAGAAACTCTTAAAATTGAACTTACTATGGATGTTAGCAAGATTACTGCAAGTATTCAGTTTTTTACCTCGTGTCCACTCTGTTATCAGTGTTCAGAGCAGCCTTGGCATGAATTGCACGGTGGTGTTAGTGTAAAAATGGAATATATTGTTTGTTGTTGACTGCCAGCTTTGAATATTGTGTGGTTTGAGCTTTGCAAGGAGTTCCTGTGTAATTCCATTATAGTTTTGACAAAATATTCCATTATAGTTTTTGAGTGGGTGCAGGCTTTGCTTTTTCTTCCCCCCCTTGAAAATCTACTAATATATGGTATAAGCATACCTGATAATGTTATCTTACAGTAGTGCCATATAAAAGGAAAAAGCACAACTTCCTACAGGCAGTAGGAAATCATCACTGCTTTCAAGAAGGAAAGGTGATTTTTGGTTTTAGAAGAAGCAAATGATGAAAGATGGGGAACAGGAAAACATGATTACTGTACATTTAGATAGATATTTAATTTAGATTGATTAAGGCATTTCTATAAAGGCAGAATTGCAATAGGTTTTGCCGGCTAAGTCAGTAACATTATTTCCTAAAATATTTCCTAGGAAACTTTAATTATAAAATGACTTTTGTATGTAATTTCCTGTGCAAGAGTGCCCTATATAAATGCGCCCTGTGCGTTTATGCTGAAAAACCAAGAGAATGTTTAAATTTTCTCAGACACCTTTTTAAAACCAGAATGGGTTGCCGTTATGTGACTTTATTTGAGCTTTCAAAAAACATGTGGAAAAAAAATGGAATTGCTGGAAGATTGATTTACATTGTTCCAACTCTTGCACTTGTGTGTTTGAGTTGACGGTAATTTGCTGCTAACAGTTCCATTGTGATCTGAGCACTGGTGTAATGTAAACTGTCACCAGTGACATTTCTGTGCCCTGACAGCTTTTTTTCTAGCGTGTGGGTAATTGTAAATTAGGCTAATAGACTTTTTAGCTGCAATGAAGAGACCTCTCGTCCACCTTGTTGTTGAATGCTTGCTAAATGGATGTGTACAGCAATTACTCATTTTGTTTAAACATGTAATATTTTACCCTTAACGTTGCACTTGTCACTGTCAATAGGTAATTATGTAACTTCAGTTGCCTCTTTCTCTTCTCCTTTCTTGTGTTTTCTTAAGTGAAATCTTACCAGACCTACTACGCAGTGGCTTCTGCAACCTTTCTGTGAAAGCATGTTCCATTTTTAATGCATTAGTCAACATAATTCTTTGTTTAGGTCTTTAACTATGCTGTGCTTTATAAAAGCAAGTAATTTGTGATTGCACTGGCTGTTTTCTGCTCGCTGCTTCTGAGAGAGCCTCAGAGGTGGAGTTGTGTTAGCAAGTCATTAGCAAATGACATAATCACCTCAGTAACGATAGGCAGTGATCTCTGCTGGGCTTTCTACACATCAATAACCCTTAGATCTAGGAAATCAACAATAAAATGAAGTGTCAACTCTGCAGTTGTTGAGTGTTGGATTTTCTGGGTGTAGCTGCAAATCTGTTGCTTTTCAGTTGTTCTGGTCCATGGTTTTAGGACTGAGTGGTGAGAAGAGGGGACAAATCAGCTGTTCCTGTGTGCAGGAGTGATCACAGGGTGCTGCTGGTCCTGAAGAATTGTGTGGTATGTCTTGGGAAATGAATGGAATTTGCATTCAGTATTTCCCTTCCCACAGGGGTCCAGCCTGAACAAATTTTCTCCAAGAGTTGGTTCAGCCACTGCTGTGAAATTGTCCTTTAGCACCAGATGAGATGCAGAAATCTTCAATGTTTTTCCAGTTTTCTTCTTTAGAATAGTTTGTAAATATGAAATATCTTCTAAATGGCCATCACAAATTGCTACAATAGGTTTGTAGAAAGGACAAAATCGGTGCCAAGCAGTCTTGAAGACCACACACCAAGGCACTTAAGGCATCTCTCCTGAGAAATGGGAGCTGCAGCGGAGGCATGTTTCCAGAGCAGCCTAAGTGGCTGCATTATTTCAGCACGATGGGATGCTCTCAGACAATCAAGAACACTTTTTTGCACAGTCAGTCCAGGGCTGGGAAGCAGATGCATTATCTGGTTCCTGTTGCTGGGAAGCAGGAGGAGAATCATCAGCCAGGAGCTATCCAGGAAGCAAATGGAAGATGCACAGATAAGGAGGGCAAACACTGCTCTGCTGGCATCCCTGTCTGTGCCCTGTGCAGTCTGAGCTGCCCAGATGGGTCCTGATGGACTGTGGGGCTATGGGATATGGACACGAGTCTGGGGAGGGAGCAGCACCACAACCATTATGGGCCACTGAGAAAACATTGCTGTGCAGTGCTGCTCCTGTCCGAACTTCATCAGAACTAATTAAACAGATAATGGGGCTTGTCCATGGGACAAGAATTAGTTAATGGCATTGAGTAGGGGAAGGTCTGCAGAGCTTTTCTAAGAAAAGGTAGTTAGAGGCTCAGTCCTGGGGTTTTCTTTTTGTTTTTTCTCATGCATTTCCCTCTCCACCCCCACATTTTAGAAACGGAGAAGTATTTCCACAGCAGGAAAACAAATAGTTGTGTGGGGTTTTTTTTTTCCCAACTAGTATAACAAGTGGAGGTAACTTGGCCAGTTGGGAGCTGGGGAGGTTTTTGTAGAGATCTGTGAACCACCCTGAGTGCAGGTAAAGGGTAGAAGGCAGAGAGAGAGAATGGGCGAAGGCAGAGAGAAGGAGAGCAGAGCTCTGCTCCATCTGAAGGGAAGGCAGAGCTCTGCTCTGAGCTCAGCTCCATCAGGAGGGAAGGCAGAGCTCTGCTCTGAGCTCTGCTCCATCTGAAGGGAAGGCAGAGCTCTGCTCTGAGCTCAGCTCCATCAGGAGGGAAGGCAGAGCTCTGCTCTGAGCTCAGCTCCATCTGAAGGGAAGGCAGAGCTCTGCTCTGAGCTCAGCTCCATCAGGAGGGAAGGCAGAGCTCTGCTCTGAGCTCAGCTCCATCAGGAGGGAAGGCAGAGCTCTGCTCTGAGCTCAGCTCCATCAGGGGGATGGCAGAGCTCTGCTCTGAGCTCAGCTCCATCTGAAGGGAAGGCAGAGCTCTGCTCTGAGCTCAGCTACATCAGGGGGATGGCAGAGCTCTGCTCTGAGCTCTGCTCCATCAGGAGGGAAGGCAGAGCTCTGCTCTGAGCTCAGCTCCATCAGGGGGGTGGCAGAGCTCTGCTGTGAGCTCAGCTCCATCAGGGGGATGGCAGAGCTCTGCTCTGAGCTCAGCTCCATCAGGAGGGAAGGCAGAGCTCTGCTCTGAGCTCTGCTCCATCAGGGGGATGGCAGAGCTCTGCTCTGAGCTCAGCTCCATCAGGAGGGAAGGCAGAGCTCTGCTCTGAGCTCAGCTCCATCAGGAGGGAAGGCAGAGCTCTGCTCTGAGCTCAGCTCCATCAGGAGGGAAGGCAGAGCTCTGCTCTGAGCTCAGCTCCATCAGGAGGGAAGGCAGAGCTCTGCTCTGAGCTCAGCTCCATCAGGGGGATGGCAGAGCTCTGCTCCATCAGGGGGATGGCAGAGCTCTGCTCTGAGCTCAGCTCCATCAGGAGGGAAGGCAGAGCTCTGCTCTGAGCTCTGCTCCATCAGGGGGATGGCAGAGCTCTGCTCTGAGCTCTGCTCCATCTGAAGGGAAGGCAGAGCTCTGCTCTGAGCTCTGCTCCATCAGGAGGGAAGGCAGAGCTCTGCTCTGAGCTCAGCTCCATCAGGGGGATGGCAGAGCTCTGCTCTGAGCTCAGCTCCATCAGGGGGATGGCAGAGCTCTGCTCTGAGCTCAGCTCCATCAGGAGGGAAGGCAGAGCTCTGCTCTGAGCTCAGCTCCATCAGGAGGGAAGGCAGAGCTCTGCTCTGAGCTCAGCTCCATCAGGGGGATGGCAGAGCTCTGCTCTGAGCTCAGCTCCATCAGGAGGGAAGGCAGAGCTCTGCTCTGAGCTCAGCTCCATCAGGAGGGATGGCAGAGCTCTGCTCTGAGCTCAGCTCCATCAGGAGGGAAGGCAGAGCTCTGCTCTGAGCTCAGCTCCATCAGGTGGGAAGGCAGAGCTCTGCTCTGAGCTCAGCTCCATCAGGGGGATGGCAGAGCTCCGCTCTGAGCTCAGCTCCATCAGGAGGGAAGGCAGAGCTCTGCTCTGAGCTCAGCTCCATCTGAAGGGAAGGCAGAGCTCTGCTCTGAGCTCAGCTCCATCAGGAGGGAAGGCAGAGCTCTGCTCTGAGCTCTGCTCCATCAGGAGGGAAGGCAGAGCTCTCTGCTCTGAGCTCAGCTCCATCAGGGGGATGGCAGAGCTCTGCTCTGAGCTCAGCTCCATCAGGGGGAAGGCAGAGCTCTGCTCTGAGCTCAGCTCCATCAGGGGGATGGCAGAGCTCTGCTCTGAGCTCTGCTCCATCTGAAGGGAAGGCAGAGCTCTGCTCTGAGCTCAGCTCCATCAGGAGGGAAGGCAGAGCTCTGCTCTGAGCTCAGCTCCATCAGGGGGAAGGCAGAGCTCTGCTCTGAGCTCAGCTCCATCTGAAGGGAAGGCAGAGCTCTGCTCTGAGCTCAGCTCCATCAGGAGGGAAGGCAGAGCTCTGCTCTGAGCTCAGCTCCATCAGGGGGATGGCAGAGCTCTGCTCTGAGCTCTGCTCCATCAGGAGGGAAGGCAGAGCTCTCTGCTCTGAGCTCAGCTCCATCAGGGGGATGGCAGAGCTCTGCTCTGAGCTCAGCTCCATCAGGAGGGAAGGCAGAGCTCTGCTCTGAGCTCAGCTCCATCAGGAGGGAAGGCAGAGCTCTGCTCTGAGCTCAGCTCCATCAGGAGGGAAGGCAGAGCTCTGCTCTGAGCTCAGCTCCATCAGGGGGAAGGCAGAGCTCTGCTCTGAGCTCAGCTCCATCTGAAGGGAAGGCAGAGCTCTGCTCTGAGCTCAGCTCCATCAGGAGGGAAGGCAGAGCTCTGCTCTGAGCTCTGCTCCATCAGGAGGGAAGGCAGAGCTCTGCTCTGAGCTCAGCTCCATCAGGGGGAAGGCAGAGCTCTGCTCTGAGCTCAGCTCCATCTGAAGGGAAGGCAGAGCTCTGCTCTGAGCTCAGCTCCATCAGGAGGGAAGGCAGAGCTCTGCTCTGAGCTCAGCTCCATCAGGAGGGAAGGCAGAGCTCTGCTCTGAGCTCTGCTCCATCAGGAGGGAAGGCAGAGCTCTGCTCTGAGCTCAGCTCCATCAGGGGGATGGCAGAGCTCTGCTCTGAGCTCAGCTCCATCTGAAGGGAAGGCAGAGCTCTGCTCTGAGCTCAGCTCCATCAGGGGGATGGCAGAGCTCTGCTCTGAGCTCAGCTCCATCAGGGGGATGGCAGAGCTCTGCTCTGAGCTCAGCTCCATCAGGGGGATGGCAGAGCTCTGCTCTGAGCTCAGCTCCATCTGAATGGAAGGCAGAGCTCTGCTCTGAGCTCAGCTCCATCAGGGGGATGGCAGAGCTCTGCTCTGAGCTCAGCTCCATCAGGAGGGAAGGCAGAGCTCTGCTCTGAGCTCTGCTCCATCAGGGGGATGGCAGAGCTCTGCTCTGAGCTCAGCTCCATCAGGAGGGAAGGCAGAGCTCTGCTCTGAGCTCAGCTCCATCAGGAGGGAAGGCAGAGCTCTGCTCTGAGCTCAGCTCCACCAGGAGGGAAGGCAGAGCTCTGCTCTGAGCTCAGCTCCATCAGGGGGATGGCAGAGCTCTGCTCCATCAGGGGGATGGCAGAGCTCTGCTCTGAGCTCAGCTCCATCAGGGGGATGGCAGAGCTCTGCTCTGAGCTCAGCTCCACCAGGAGGGAAGGCAGAGCTCTGCTCTGAGCTCAGCTCCATCAGGGGGATGGCAGAGCTCTGCTCTGAGCTCAGCTCCATCAGGAGGGAAGGCAGAGCTCTGCTCTGAGCTCAGCTCCATCAGGAGGGAAGGCAGAGCTCTGCTCTGAGCTCAGCTCCATCAGGGGGATGGCAGAGCTCTGCTCCATCAGGGGGATGGCAGAGCTCTGCTCTGAGCTCAGCTCCATCAGGGGGATGGCAGAGCTCTGCTCTGAGCTCAGCTCCACCAGGAGGGAAGGCAGAGCTCTGCTCTGAGCTCAGCTCCATCAGGAGGGAAGGCAGAGCTCTGCTCTGAGCTCAGCTCCATCAGGAGGGAAGGCAGAGCTCTGCTCTGAGCTCAGCTCCATCAGGAGGGAAGGCAGAGCTCTGCTGTGAGCTCAGCTCCATCTGAAGGGAAGGCAGAGCTCTGCTCTGAGCTCAGCTCCATCAGGGGGATGGCAGAGCTCTGCTGTGAGCTCAGCTCCATCCCAGCAGGGCACAGAGGGCAGAGTGGCCCCTGGTGCAGGTGACGTCTGTGTTGGGCGCTTCCACTGTGTTGGAAGTGTCCGACAAGTGACACTTTGAGGGACAGCTGAAAGTGCCACTTGTCCCCACAGCACCTGTGGATGCTTTCTGCTGTCAGACAGCTCCTCTGAGCCCTGGGTGACTTTGCAGGGGGCTTGATGTGGTCAGGGAAAAGCTCCTCTAAAGCCAAGCCGTTACCCAGGATGGAACACCAGCAGCCTGCTGTTCAGAGGGCACAGTGGGTATTCACCTCCTGATGTGCACCTGCACCTCTGCTGGGCTCAGCCAAAAACCTAAATATGAGGAGGAGGAATAGTCCAGAGAGGCAGTAGAATATTTATGTAATGAAAAAAGGATGAAACATATTGTAGGTTTTAATTAAGCCTCAAGAAACATTGTGTCAGAGGAGAGTAGATACCAACATGAACTGAGCACTGATCTACTATTCAGAGATCATAACCTTGGTCTAATTACATTATTAGTATATAAATTATTGCATGAATTATTTATTTAAAATTAATATTACAGATATTAGTTGTCATTAATAATGTGGAGGTGCCTTTTTGTCACAGAAGGATGGATTAGCATTATAATTACTGCATGAAAAATAGATATTGATGAAAAATTGCTGTTTGAGGCATATCACTCTCATTATATTATGTACTTTTTTCCTGTTCTCTTTTCTCTGTTCATTATTCTGTATTTCTATTTGTCTTGGAGAAGAGCTGTTATTTGGTAACTTATCAGGTATATTGATATAGGATAAGAATACAGGTGCTTGGTCACTTCTGGAAGGTGAAACAAAAACTTTGTAATGTCGATAAACTAAATTGCAAGTTACAGGTTTTTGAGCCTTTGCTGAATCCTGGTCTCAAAAAAATTTGTAGTTTTTCTTCCTTTGAACTTTTTTCCCCTTCATCATCTTAAAGAAGGTGAGAAGAATCAGGAGTGTAATTAAAGCCATGATACACAGAGCAAAAATTAGAGGTGTTGATGTTTTACTTCAATTGCTGCCTGCCAGTGTTTGGACACTCACACACTCTTGCACACTCACTAACTTTACATTTTAATGCACAAAGGCTTCTCAGTTTGAGATCTCAAAACAAATAGCATGGCTGCACTGTAATATCTGTGCAAAGATGTTAAACTCCCTGTTTGAGAGCGACCTGGAACTGCTCAGAGCGGAATCCCAGCTGAAGGTGAAAGCTCCCTGAGGGGTGTCAGTCCCTGCAGACTGACTTGGGGGGTAGGGAGGTTTTCTGTGCTTGACTCAAAGGATCCTGATGCCTTTGGTTAGATGAACATTTGGGCTTTGATAGCAAAGCTGTAACAACTATCTTCTAGAAAATTATTTTAGTGGAAGAAGCTCAGATATGTTTCTATGAGTGCTTTATCCACTAATTCTGTTTTTATTCCTCATTTACTGCCTGGTACTTTATTCTGTGTGTGGCTGCCCTTCCAGTTCCTCTCTGTTCAGGCAGCCTGAGTCCAGCCACATTTCCCTGCTCTCAACTTTTTGCTGTTCTTACCCCCTTCATGCATTGTGTACCTCACTCTCAGGTTTTTGTGAGTGTGGCTTTCTTTTTTGTTCTACTGCCACTAAGCAGTTGTGTTTCTGCTAATTCTGGGTTGTATGCAAATGGCCCAAAGTAATTAGTATTTTCCAGCTTTATAACCAAAAGAAAGTAACAGGAAACCTGTCGTGTCTTTAATGGGAGGATGCTGTTCTTAGGAAAACTGTTTTATATAACACAAATTACTCTTAAGGAGTTGCACCCTTTAAAATAAGTTTTTTGTGGCTGGTTTCTGGTCCTAAAGATTTTCTAGCTATGTAGCTGGAAAAATATTGCAGAAGTTGTTAGGAGTGGGTAAAGTGGTGATAATACTTGGAAATTAAAAAAAAAAATTTGGGAAATAAAAAAACACTTCTGATTTCACCTGATAGTTTTAATCATTCGTAAATAAACTATGCATGCTAAAGTTACTCTATGGACTGAACCTTCTTTTTGCTGAAGTCTAATTCTGCTTCAGTGAAGATATTTTTTATGTGCACAAGTCCAAGCAGCTCAGAAGCATAATCTGTCACTGGGCAGATGTTTTTGTGTTGAATTCAGCAGTTAGAATCTCTCTGAGTGCAATAGAGTAAGAGTGATCAAGCACTCTAGAATGTATTTTGAGAAAAATAGCATCAAGTGTAAATAGATGCAAGCAGAAGTAGAAGCAGTCATTATTTTGCTGGAAATCCATTCCTGCCCAACATTTGACTAGGCAAGCTGGTTTTGGAATTTCACTCCCATTGTAGCGGTTCAGTGGCAAGCCACAAAATGTATCTACAAACCAAAATACTTGCAAACAAATGCTTCTGTATTAATAACAGCAGAAGGCAATTATCTGTATTGCACTTTGGGGAAAGTGGAGATTTACTTATCTGAAAAGCATTGTGATACTGATGTACACAGAAATTGCTTTTTGTTTATTTTCTCGAAAGAGTTTTATCTGAACAATCTGAACCCAAAAATGGTACACAGAAATGTACAGAGAATTCTTCCTGGTGTTTGAGATCTGAGTTTGGCTGCTGTGGTTAACAGCACTCCAACATTTGACATTTCACTCTGATGTCAAGGGGAATTATGCACATTATGTTTCTGTCAATAAAAGTTTTTGCCTCCATCTTAGATGTGTGCACTTTTGTACTTTTTTGTTTATATGTAGATATGTTTCCCAGAGTGACCTGTGTGTTAAATTTAACTTTTACTCTCAAACTGAAATATGTTTTCTTGTAGCAGCCTCTAGGAGAGGTTTCTCCTGTGCCATTTATTAGGTTTGCAGGTCAGATCTTAGGCTGGAGGAAAAAGATGGGAATTCCTCTTCCCAGGATGGTGTTACAGATGGCACAAACCCATCTCCAGCACAAGCTGAACTAGTGACACTTCCAAGCTCCTTTCCATTCCCAGCCCTTTCCCAAAAGGTGGGAAGCGCTGCAGCAGCGCAGAGCTGTGGATGTGTTGTCACACCTGTAAGTGGGTGAATTGTGTAACCCCTGTGGATTTCTGTATTAAAGGTACAAAAACTGCTCCATGACTGTGTCCCTGAATGACTGAGCTGTCTCTGGTGAGTCAGTGGGCTGCAGAAACAGGGATATTCAATGGATCACAGCCTGTAACAGTCCATCCCTGCCTCCTCACTGTTCAGTTTTCCCCTGTGCTGTGTGAGAACTCAGCTCTTCCCCAGGGAAACAGCCAGAACTGGTGTTGGGCTGTGGGGATTTCTCTTTACTCATGGGTTGGGGCAATCCTTTCAAGCACAAGAACTGCACTTGATGTTTCTTGCTGCCTGAACAATTTTGAGCTGCTAATCTTTTCTGTTTATGACACTTCTGTGACCTCCATGCTGGATTATGTTCCTTCTTTTATTCTTTCACTTTAATTTCTTTTCTGTCTGGCATAAACAAACACTTTATGGACGACCTCAGTCCACTGATTCATAGGTGACTGTCCACATCGTGAGGAAATGACACCTGATGTTTTATTGCACGAATTTGTACCTGTTTTATTGCCAAGTGGAGCAGGGGTTTGCTGCTGCACACAGGAGCCTGCCATCAGCACACGCCAGAGGCTGACACTGAGGTCAGCTCAGCACATTCCAGAACCTGATTGCCTGGCTGAGAAATGTTGATTGAAATTTTTGCAATTAAGCAGGCAAAGGAAGACGGGCCAGATTTAGCTCACAGTTGCTAAGAATGTTCTGACTCTGGAGCTTGATCTCCTGCAAGGAAGCAGAGCTGTTGCACTATTGCTCTGTATTTGCTTCCACGTTTTCTCTGCTTTTAAATGCTGGAAGTGAATTGTTCCACTTTATTTTGCTTCTCATAACTATTGTTTGTTTTAGCCAAGTGAGGCAGACTGAATTTTCTGTTAAATGTTTTGGTTTCTGTACACTGCCTGCAACTCAAATAGAAAATCAGTTGTTGAATGCAATTTGCTATCAACTGAAAGGGGAATGCCTTTGGGTTCTGACTTTGCATGGTGCCAGGAGGGGGATAAAGGAAAATTCCAGGTGTCTGGTTATTGGAAGTTGTTTTATTTTCATGCTGTGTTTGTATTGACCGTGTGTGCATTTTGGGGTGTGTTGGCTTTTAGTTTTATTGCCGGTTCTTTTAAGGACAGTTATTTTAAAACTAGATTGCATAACAGTGTTTCAGTGTTTTATAAACTTGAATAAAACTTCTCTTTAGAGTTAGCAGATTTTACCAGTATTTTGTACAGTTAATGAAATAATTTGTGAGCAGCTTCCTTAGGAGTTTCATGTTGGACCATTATTGTTATTTTTGTGCAGTGTCCTTTACTGAAACTGTTGTCCAGGGAGATGCTGTTTGCCCTGCTGATGGAATGATTTCTGTATAAACATCTAGGGAGGGCAGGAACCCTGTGGGGAGGAACTCGGCTAACACTTGAGCGTCTTCAGCCACAGAGCAGCATCACTCCAAAATCCATCATGGTCTGCAAAGCTGAGTCTTTGCAATTTGCCCGAGGGCAAATCAGCCGTCCTGGTGCTAATGTACATCTGTTAAGAGCTGTAAGAACAGCAGAGACTGAGAAACTCTGTGGCTGAAATAACAAATGGTGATTATTCCTGTAATGTGTTTTGTGACTCTTTGGAAGCTGTCAAAAACCCCATGAATGATGCAGCACGTTAATCTGCTCCAGCAAAATGCTGTTGTGTGCAACCCAGTGTATGTGGGGGGATGATAAATGAGAAAATGAGTGTAAATGTTGGTGAGAGGAGATCCCACGGAAAGGTGGAAGGAGGAACAGAGGGGAAGGGCTATGTGGGAGTGCATTGAGGGCTGGAGTGTGAATGAATAGCAGCTCAAAACTTATCCAAGATGGGGGAAAAGTAAAAACTGAGAAAAAGTACAAAGAAAATAAGAGAAGTATGTCGTGGTAGTAATTCACTAAAAGTCCATCTTGCTGTTTTAAGCTGAAAGCATGGACAGGTGGATTCCAGTGTTTTATCTAAAATAGCAAATATTCCCCTTGAATGGGAAATGTCCCACTTCAGCTTGTGCTCCCAATCTTGAAATTTCCCCTTGTGCCATGTTGATGGTGACATGTTTGCAGTACCTCAACACAGACACCTCATTGTGTCTTCTTCTAGCAGCCCAAACACAAAAAGAGTTTGGTTTCAGCAATTTTCTGTCTATGTAAAAGCTTTTGGTGCGTTCCCACAGCAGGGTACTGAAGTTTACAGGGAGCTGTTACTTATGAAGGTGGGTAGAGAGCTCTGGGATATTTCCATGGGGATTTCTCAGGTGTGGGCTAAACATTCATAATGCTCCAGAAAACAGGCTCTGAGGCTGTGCTCTTACATTTTAGCCTGGTTCTTTGCATGTATGGTTTTCATTTTTCAAAGCGGAGAAAAAAAGTATTTTTTGTGGTTTTTTTCCAACCCCCCTGCCCCGTTCAAGTCACAGAATTGACATGCAAACATATCTGTGATTACAGAAATGTTTTAGTGGGTGGGAATCCTCCAGGCCTCCAACCTGTAATTAGTGAGAAAGTTTTCTTTTTTTCATTTTTTTTCCTGTGATCTATTCTGCTTCTTTTTCTGGGAGTTAATTTCTTCTGTAGGCAATCAAGGATATTTAATTTTGACCAAATATATTACTCCAGCTGTAAAGATGCATTGTGCTCCCACTGCACATCGTGGTTCAAGAGACAATTATGTTTCATTTGGTTCATTCTTTTTATCACAATAGACTTTGATGTGCACAAGCCCGGAATACTCCATGGCTGAGCAGCCATAGGATACTGGATTCAGCCAGATCAATTGCTAATGCTTTTCCTGCTAATTCAGGAATCTTGCTGGGCTCACTAGAAATGCTCCTGTAGGAAGAAATTTCCTTCTGCTCTATGTGAAGTTAGGTAACATTTCAATTTGCACTTGGCACAGCTTCTGCCTTGATGAGGATTCCTTACACATCCCAGTTTTGCTGTACATTGCTATAATTAAGGCAGCTCTGATTATAAAACTGGGATCCATATTGAAATGGTATCCAGACTTTTAGATTTCCTGGAACCACAGCAAATGCATATCCAGCTAAAATAGGCTCAAGCTGAGCAGCCATCCTGGAGAAGCGGAGACAGTGTTTTCAAAGATTAATGCGATATATCCAAGATGGTTTTGTACTTCTCATGTTTGGCCAGCGTGACCTTTTCAGTGATTTGTAAGGATCCCTCTTGGCTTTGAATGTGAGGCAGTGGCAGCTTTGTGAGGGAGGACACAGGACTTTGGAGGCTCTGAAGATGCAGTGGCTGTGTGTTACCCACTGCTCACTCTGCTGGCTCCTCCACGCCCCTGGAGCTCCTGCTCCTGCTGAGTTACATAATGAACCTTCTCTCAACTCCCACACTTTCCACATGCCTTCCCACACAGCCCCTTTCTGCTGCTAAAAAGGGATGGAAGAATCCGAGCTTGCTTGTGAGAAAGCTTTGCACAATGCTGCTGAAGAATCACATCTCGAAATAGGAACTAATCTTTCCAGTTCTCTTTAAATAACCAAAGAAAACCCAAAAAACAAACAAAAAAAAACCCTGGCCCAATATCAACCTGCAAAACACACACCAAAAAAAAAAAAACAACTCTCTCCCACCCTCCAAAAAATGGTCAAGATATTGTGGAATGGTAAAACCGCTCTGAATCATCTCTTAATTGCTGCAGCACCATATAAAAGAAAGCTTGCAGGTTAGGTTAACTGCCATTGGAATAACAAAGATCTGTGACAGGGTTCCCATGGCTACCAATGGTAACTGCTAGTGCTGGCCAAGCAGTGCAGGTACTTCTGGTCAGAAAAATGGGTGAAAATTCATTTTTACAGTCAATCCAATAGGGGAAGCAGGACAATTTCAGGTGACTCTGCTTATTCCTCTCTGTGTGGTTTAGAGCTGGGCCTGAATGCAGGAGGTGAAGCCCATTTGCAAGAGCCTTTACTGTCCAGTTTCCAGTAGTTCTCATTTTAAAAATTGCCTTGGTCTTCTGAAGACTTCAACATCTTTATATTGCTGGGAACCACGGCACAGCAGTCTGACAGGGATGCGTTTTATCACTAATTCTAAATATGCTCAGAAAACCAGTGCAAATTCACATTTGAACTGACTCTCAAAGTGTGAAAGCTTATTAGAGCATGATTAAAGTGTAACAGGACCTTGCCAGACTAGAGCTGGAACCTGTAACCTTTATTTGATGGGTATTAATTTGCCAGGTGTTATCAACGTCTTTGGTGTCATAAGCATCATTTTCTTTTGTAATTGATCCAAGTATAAAAGATGCCTAATAACAGGAGCTATTTTTTTAGGGATGTTCTAAGGAAAACTGACAGGAGAGAGAAATTGAGTTGAAAGCAACCCATGGGGGTCCTTGCAGACTCCAGCAGCCTTGTTTGCTGGTCTTAACTTTTAGCCCAAGAATTCTTTGTGAATTTTGGGAGTTATAGTTGCCATTTTTCCAACTGAATTCCTTCTGGTTTTCCCCTCCCTAGCTCTGAAAATCTTTTTGAAGAGTTCTTTGTATTTTTGTCCTGTTTTCAAGGTATTTTGAGGGGCTTCATATAGATCTATTCTACTGCTTACAACTTTCTAAATGTTCACCCCATGTTGACTGATTTGTTTTTTTTATTAAAGTTTTCATTAAGTCTGTCACGTTTGACAGCTGAATGTGTGTGGAAGAAAGGAAGTCTTTAAAGCACACAGAACACACTTATTTACAAAGTGTTTTATTGTCTAGCTTGTGTACCATATGCAAAAAAATAGCTGCAACATCTTACTCCCTCCTTCATAGGCAGGCAAGGATTGTATATCTGATTTCTCTGTGAGTGATTAATATACATGACACTTGGGTTTTTTGTTATTGACTTGGGTTTTTTGTTATTGGACATCCTTTAATTCTGTTTGCAGCTGATGTTTTTTTAGTATTTCAGGGGGTTTTGGTTGTGGGGTGCTTGTTTTTGTTGATTGTTTTTTGTGGCTTTTTTCCTTCGTTATGGCCTGTATTTTTTCAGTGAGGGTTGAGGAACTGCTGTTGGTAGTTTAGAGCAGTGCAGGGAGTTAAAAGCACAGGGACTGAGTCACTCCCTGGCTAAGGCTTCAGGAGTTTACTCCAAACCAGAGTCCAGTTATCCCCTGTGTTGTTATCAGCCAAGACGAGATGGCCCAGAGGGGAGGGACTGCTGATGTGCTGTGGTTTTATCCCAGCTGATCTCTGGTGGGATGGGGAGAGCATCTGAAGGGTAAAACTGGCAACTCGTGGGCTGACATAAAGGCAGTTTACTAAGAAAAGCAGAAGAAACAAAGGAATCGTTGCCTCCATCCCACTGGCACCAGGTGCTCAGCAGCCCCAGCAGAGCAGCATCGCACTCAGCTGGGAATTGGGAGCAGAAATTCCATCCCTGTCCTCCTTTCCTGCTGCCCCATCCCTGTGCTGTCTGTGACACCCTTGGGTCACTCGGGGTCCCCTGCCAGCCCCTCGTGCACCCCGAGGAGCAGAAAAGGCCTTGGCCCCGTGCAAGTGCTGCTCGCTGATAACAAAAACATCCCTGTGTTATCAGCACCGCATCCGGCACAAATCCAAACACAGCCCCGTGCCAGTCAATGTGGAAAAAAGTTCCCTTTATCTCAGTAGGCCATCATGGTTGATAGAGGAAGCATCAAAAATGTGTGAGGGATGCTTTTTTTTTTTCTAACGTAAGGTTTAATTTAAGTTTTCCTCTAACCTAGTTTTGTGTGTGGTTGTGTGTTATTTTGTTTAGTTCAAATAAAAATCCCTACTCCTGTGTCAGATTAAGAGAATTTTTTGCACCAATTGTAGGAGTCTTTACACAAAGATCTGTAACATTCAAAAGCATGAAAATTATCTAGAAAAATTTCATTGTGGGACTTCATGGTTTAATTCCTTTATTTCCTTCCTAATTCACAGATGACCCCAAAGCTTTCCTAGAAATATACAGAACATGATAGTCTTTTTATTCCTTGCTGGGTGCTTAATTCCTTAGAGGAGACTCTTGATTTCCCTTGAACACAAAGGACTTTTCTCTATTGCTGCAGGGCACTCTCAGCCCTGGGATCTCAGTGGTTTCATGGGCAGGCTGCATCCTGACCAGTGTGAGTAGGAAGCTCCCCATCACTGACCACTGATCCAGCCCCAGGCATTCTGCTGGCCAAGGTGCTTCATTTTCCTTCTCTGGCTGTTTCTGAGCGCACTCCTCTGTTTTATGCACCAAACAGACAAAGCTGCAGTAAGTAATAGGCAGTTCCTAAACTGCCTGGCAGCGTCAGAAATTAAATTTCAGCCCACCGTGTGCAGTGGGCACAGCTCTGTGTTGCAGTTCTGTGGTCTGCTCTGCAGCTCCTGAGGACAGCTGGAGTTGCAGGTTGGGTCACCTGGATCTCCCAGCACTGAGCTCCGGGTGCTGTCAGGGGTTCCTGGATCCCACTCACCCCAGTTCCCCCTGTGACAGCATGCACAGGGGTCTGAGGATGAGGGGAGAGACGAGGATCTGACTCCATGTTTCAGAAGTCTTGGTTTATTATTTTATTATATATATTACATTAAAACTACTAAAACAATAGAAGAAAATGATTTCATCTCAGAAGGCTGGCTAAGCTAAGAATAGAATCAGAAAGAATGATAACAAAGGCAGCTGTCCCAGGCTCTGTCCAAGCCAGCTGAGTGTGATTGGCCATTAATTAGAAACAACCACACGAGACCAATCCCAGATGCACCTGTTGCATTCCACAGCAGCAGATAACCATTGTTTGCATTTTGTTCCTGAGGCCTCCCAGCTTCTCAGGAGGAAAAACCCTAAGGAAAGGATTTTTCCTAAAGTGTGTCTGTGCCGTGCCCCTGCCTGACACGCAGGTGAGGAGCAGGTTCTGTGAGCTCAGCGTGGGCTGCTCATCTGCTCAGGCTCCAGCCTGTGTGGGGAGGGATTGGCAGGGCAGGTGGAGCAGGGCTGAGCTCTCAGCACCTCCAGCTCCCGGCAGCAGCTTCAGCATCGCTCTGGCTCAGGGCTGCTGCCAGGGAACATGGAGCTGAAACCACAGCCCTGCTTTCTCTGCATCTCCCTCTGCCAAACAAGATATTTTAGTCACTCTCTTGTCTCATTATCTCAGAAAACTCCTTGTACTGAATGATGCAACCCATCTGCACAGAATCTGATGTGCTGTAGTGCTGGGATCCTGCTCCTCAGCAGCAATCCTGCGTCTTCATCTCGGAGAGCAGCACTGTGGTGTTGGAGCTGCTCACTAAGGTGACAGAAATTCTGTATGTGTGCAGAGTTATTTATACAAAAAAGGTAGTATGCTAATGCTTGTAGGTGCTGGCCACTTTTACTGCAATAAAAGGAAATTGAGAACATTTGCATGTGAAGGTGCAAATAACATTTGCACCAGGAGGTGCTGGTAATTTTGTTGAAATAAGACACAGCGTAATATGAAATAATAGATTTCAAAAGTGCCTGGAAAGAATGACAAACAAGACAGACAAATTTTTAAAACAGATATATGTCAGGATGTAAGTTTGTAAGGGCCCTGGTTCTGTTCCCTGTGCTAGTTCCTATGGGGTTCTGAAGGAGTAAAAAGTGGACACCTGAAAATGTCCCATTGTCCCTCTGTCTCTAGGTTTGATAACAAGCCTTTACAGGCTCTTCACACAGTGCTGTGACTGGTATTGTGCTGTACCTGTGTAACGTACCACATCAGGAAAATAAATAGATATATTTTTAATTTTTAGGTTAATATTTTTTCCCTTTTTTCATCTGCACAGTTCTGGTACCTTGTGGACCCTCCGTGACTAAATGTTACAAAAATGCTGCCTCTTTTCATGCCTTTCTCATGTGTCAGTAAAAACCACTGAATGAATGGCACTGTGAAGTTGTGGCCAAATACAATAAAGCAGTCAGAATCATGATAGAAATTTTCATCTCTGTGCTTAACTAATCCATTTCACGCTGAGAAATAGTTTTCCCTTAGTCCATGAACATTTCATGGGGTTTTTAACCTACTTTCAGGAGCTGCTTCAGGTGGAGGGCAGGCTTGCCTTGCCTGTATTGCTGTGTGTTTTGGGCAGGGAGTTGGGAGCTGTGCTCTGCTCCAGGACAGTGCTGACAGCTCCTGAGATCAGGTAAAACACAGACCTTGTGCCCCTTGGGCCCTTTGCCCACTCCAACACAATTTTCCCCAGGTAGTTTTGCTCTCTGCCCAGCTGATGCTCTGATGTTAATGACTGGAGAGCCCCAAAGTAAAGATATTTAGTCCTGCAAAGTTGGAAGTTGTGCTTCCTCCCTGTCAGGGTTGCAAAGCTCTCCATCACAAAGATGAAAGGTGTGGCATCAATGCCAAAAGTAGAGTTAATATGTTGATAAATACTTAAAACTCTATATAGTCTGTAAAAGTAATCATAAACTTATTATGAACTCTCAGGCCACCAGATCAGGAAAGACCAGGCTGTGTCTTTTACCCTTGGCCTGCTGTATGTAATCGTTAATGGGTGTCTGATGTGGAATCTGATTGGTCTTTTTTGTCTAACAACAATCAAACTAAAAAGTCCTAAATCATATTGTTAGATTTGATACATTCCAGGGGGAGAACAGAGATGGAAACAAAACTGAAATATGAGGGGCACTGAACCCTCTCATGAGGAAATTGTGCAGCTGCACTTAGGAAGGCTTTTCAGTATTTTGTGTTCTGTAGCCATACCTTCAGTGGTGACTTTAGATAATCCTTTTTTTCTTTCCATCGTTGCCCTTTGAAAAGCTTCTGGTTTAACCCTTGCACCTCTAAGCTGGGTGCACTGAAACCTTGGCCAGGTGCAAAACAAGTTTGAGCCCTCAGGCATAAACCCAAATCAAGGGGTGGCCTTGGTGCTTCCTTCCAAGGATGGAGCCAGAACGTTCACCAGCAGCAGGGACTCCTTCCCTGTGCCAGAGGAATTGTGGTTTTGTTTTTTCCTGTGACAGAGTGTCAGGGCAGTTCTCAGTGCTCTGCCTCCCTGAAGGATCCCAGGAGCATCCCCAGGTCACTGAGCTTTGCACAGCTCGCACTCAGCTCTGCTCTGGGCTGGTCACTTGTTGCTGTGCTTCAACTTGAGCAATTTAATCAGGTTTTAGTGCTGTCTGTAAGAGAAAATTGGGTTATTATTTTCTGCACAAACAGGATGCAGTCAGCCCTTACCTGTGTCAAGTCTCAAACTGATTTCCTCTCACTGTCAGCACTTTGTGTGTGTAAGTCCTGTCTGAGTTACGGCAGAAAGCACCAGGAGAGCAGCTAGCTTGGGTAGGAGGGCTAGAATTGAGTAAATAAAACTAAGATTATTCTGGATTAATAATTCAGGAGAGAGAGTGATGTTGGTTAGTCATCTTTAGAATGTCTACATTACTATCATACTATTCTAGACAGGTACTTTAAAACTTAAACCACTTTTCTCACCAGGCTCTGAAAGTTTCTTTACAGTCCCTGCAAGATCCTCCTGCCTGCTGACATTAATCCCATGAGAGAATTCAAGCTTTTCTTTTTTTTCCCTTTCCAACACTTCATATGGAAGTTATGAAGTCATTTAGCAAGTAATTAATTAAGGAAATGTCAGGTTTTACATGCATTGTCAGCTGATTTTAGACGTACCAGCAATATCTATCAAAGGTGAGAGTGGAAGGAGAAGGTATTTTGTTAGAGACGAGTGTTCTGTGGTGAGAGGATGTACTGCTGGAATTTCAGTGTCTCTTTTAGGCTTCATAGGCTGTGGGAGAGACTCCAGTTTTACAAACTCTGTGGTGCTGCTGAACTTTAATCTAACAAAGCTGTTACAACTTTCTTAAGGCTAGGCAGAAAAAGAGAGTGGTTCTTTTGCACAGCATCATGGTCTGCTGATGACTTTTATTTTAATGGGGTTCTTGGAATAAGCAGGAACAATTTTTGTCTCCAGTTGCTATCTGAGCACTTGCAGGAAAACATATCTTGTAGTTACACATAAACACTATTTTAAAAACTGCATTAGCCTTACAAGAGAAAATAGCATTTGTAATTGTTATCTCTTCCAGAGCATATGGAGAAACGCAGCATCTTGCAGGATTGTTGTTACACAGCACATCAGTGTGAATTCCTTTGTGATCTTCTGAACACAGACTATTACAGAGGTGTCAAAGGTGCTGCTGCTTTTCCCAGCAGACAAATGAGCCCTGGCTGCTCCTGAGCCTCCATAGCTCAGTGAATCTGTGTGTGGATAATTCCTCCTCACCAGGGGCAGGTACCAGTGCACAAATCTCTGCCTGGAGATCATCAGGAGCAAAATCTCCAGCCCAAACCCCCTGTTGCCCTGTCAGTGAATGGTGGCAGCAGTGGGACTGTGACAGTGGTCACAGGGGTCTGAGGGTGAGGGAAGAGATGAGGATCTGACTCCATGTGTCAGAAGGCTTGATTGATTATTTTATGATATATTTTACATTAAAACTATACTAAAGGAATAGAAGAAGGGATTTCATCAGAAGGCTGGCTAAGAATAGAAAAAGAAGGAATGATAACCAAGGTTTGTGGCTCAGACAGAGTCCGAGCCAGCTGACTGTGATTGGCCCTTAATTAGAAACAACCACATGAGACCAATCCCAGATGCACCTGTTGCATTCTACAGCAGCAGATAACCATTGTTTGCATTTTGTTCCTGAGGCCTCCCAGCTTCTCAGGAGGAAAAATCCCAAGGAAAGGATTTTCCATAAAAGATGTCTGCGATATGTGACAGAGCAGGGGAGTGGCTGGAGGGTGCTGTGGCACCTCCCTGCCCTGGCAGTGCCTTTGGGGGCTGCTGGCTGTCCCTGCTGAGGATTCCTGTTCCTGTTCCTCCAGTTTGGCTCCTGGAGCTGCCCCTGCCTGTGCTGCAGGTACCAGGATCTGCTGGGGGCACATCCTTGGTGCAGCTGCTGTGAGCTGCTCCAAGCTCGGCCGGAATCTCAATCTCCAAATCCTTTGTTGTTCCTCCCATCTGTAACAAGTTCATCTTGGCCGCTCTTCCTCCATCTGTGTGTGGCCTTGAGAGCAGAGTGAGCAGTGCTGTGTAACCTCAGCTCTGATTTCATGTCCTCAGATGGACAAAGCAGGATCAAAGCCTGTTTGGGGGCTTGGGCAAAGCAGCAAATTGTCATCCTGAGTGAGCACTGTTCTTTTTGTCTCCATGCTGAAATTCCTGATCAAGTTTAAGGAAATTTGTGTTTTCTCCACCTCTGGTTTTCTGCATAATCCATAGTTGGGGACACTTTGTGCTGGCAGATCCCAGGCCAGGAGGAGCAGGGCCCTGTGGATGAGAAGGGATGCTCTGACAGGATGGATGTTCACTGGGATGTTCCCAGAGATGTTCCCTCAGACATTTCTGACAGAGGAGTAAGCAGCACTGTTTGTTTCACTCATTTCCCCTCCTGCTTTCTAGATTTCCACCCTAATAAAACCCATCTCTGTGCAGATTTCTGAATGTCAGTTCCTAGCCAAGATTGCCGTGGCATTTACATCTGGAACTTGGAGCTGAGCTCTGCAAGTCTGTCAAGTTTTGTGAACCAGCTTTGCAGACCTGTGAAGTTTTTCTTGGCTAGCATTCTTCCCTGTGAGAGAGAGGAGGCTGCCTCCTCCAGTCTTTTTTTTTTTTTCTCTTTCCTTTTAGATGAGACTGAAGAACTGAGTAAATGACAGATTTCAAAGTGATTTTTTAAAGACCTGATTTCTTTACATTTATTCAGTTTTGGATTTCACTTGGAGGTAGTTCTCTCTCAAGTTTGCAGTGCCTGTGTTGGGATGCTGCTGTGCAGGAATTTGGGATGAGGAGTCTAAAGAAGCCTCAAAGGAGTAAAAAGGTGGAAAAGCTCATTTTAGAGACACCATTGTGTATAAGAGGATTTTACTTTTTTCCCCAAACATTCTCAAATTGTGCTCATGTTTTAATGGGGAAGTACTGGGGGAAAATGATGACAAATAGAGGAAAACTTGAATGCCCAAGTATTTAATAAAATAGCAGAGATCTATGAAGATCTGAATATCTGCCTAAGGAAGACTTAATCCAAATAATTAAAGTTAGGTGTCATTGCTTTCTCCATCATTACTCCCAATAAATTATTTGCCTTATAAGATATTGGTGGAACTTCTTGCTACTAAATTAAGCAAAAGTTTTTTAGAAGCCTTTTCCCCTTGCTTCTACTGTTTAACAATACATGTTTTATCAATAATCAGAAAGTTTTCTTGAGACTTCTGCTGTATGTTATTTCTTGCAAATTTTAGAAAAAATGAGAAGTGCAAAAGAACTGTTTAACAGAGCATGGAGGGTTTGTTTTTTCATTGAATTATTTTATTAGAAGCTGCAGTGTTTCCTGTATATGTTGTGTATGTATTTCTTCAAATCAGCCTCAACCTTAGAAGTTCCAATATTCCCCATTTTCCATTTTGGTCTTGATTTGAATTTGCATTTTAAAATGCCCATTCTATTTTCCTGCTCTAAAACTCTGTCAGTGAGTTTAAAGTGCAATGTGTTTCAATGGAGGATATTTTAGCCTGAAATTTCATTTAACAATTAGCATTTTCTAATGCTATTTTCTAACTGCAGGAGCCAGGCAGTCAGCCTGTCTGACTTGCAGCGACAATTTTCAAGACTAATGAAGCCAATTATAATGTCAGTGTAAAACAAATTTAAAGCAAAAAGTCTCTAGATCCTATATGAAAGTTAATAAGCATTGATTACATTTTACCTTTTTTGTTTTAGCTATCCATGTGCATTTGTTTGGGAACTCTGATTTTTTTTTTAATGTTTTTTGCTGGTTCCTACTGTAGAAATAGGCTAAGGATTGTTTTGGCATTCAGTTAAAAAAAGAACATCATCCCAAATGGTTTTTTCTGTCAATGACCAGAACATGTTGGCTGCAGAGATGCATCATATAAAGGATATTAGTATTTTAAAATGAAATTTTAAAGTAAAATAATAAAAAAAACCCAGCAAGGTTTTGTTTAACAAAGTGAATCATGAGGCATATTAAGTTGTTAGATTAAGGAATATGAAACAAATTTTAATTTACAGTATGAAATTCCAAAAGGTTTTACAACAGAGAGAGCTTTTAGCGCTAACAAATAACACTGATTCATGCCAGCTCAGGAAAATAAGGAGAACAAATCCCCTGAGTGTTTCAAAGTGAGAGTTTTCAAGCAGGAATAGATGAGGTGTGATGTTAGAAATCAGTGCAAATGCACATGTGTTAGCACTAATGCTCCCTGGGTTTTATTCAGCCATCAGGAGCCCTTTGCTCCTTCTGCTGTGGGGATATTGAAGTGCCAGATGCGCTGGAAAAGGAATAAATGGTAAAGTCACTACTCGAGTTCACAGCAGCCCTGCCTTGATTTTATTTTGTTTGGTCACTGTGGGATTTCAAGGCAGAACAGATGGATTGAAGAAACAGCCATGGTGTAAATGATTATTTCAAAAACTTGGGCTATTCAGTTTTTGTAACTGCTTTTCATGGGTCTTACCTATTGACATTTAACCTCAGTCAAAAGAAATGTTTCAAAAAATACCAGTGAGTGATTCCACCAGGATAACTGAGCATTTCAGTGTTGGCTAAACATTGAAATATACCAAAGTACGTTGGATGCCCTGTAACTTTCTCTATGGAACAGCAAAAGTTCAAGTGCAATGGAATTTCCTTATATTAATTATAGAAAGCTCCGATTTTGCTCAATGTGTGTACGGAAATCAGATAGCCCAAATCCTCAATTCAGTTCTGTTTCAGTGCTGGATACATCAGTACCAATGCATTTTTGGCTGTTACATTCATATTTACTAGATTTTATTATTTTCCAACACTGGCTATAAATGAGTATTTACAGATTTTAGCATCCTTATCTGATTAATTATAAAAAGTTCCAGTTTTGGTCACTGTGTGTACAGAAATCAAATGCCCCGAATTCTCAGTTCAGTTCTGTTTCAGTGCCATACATCAGTACCAATACCTTTTTTTTGACATAACATTTGTATTTACTAGATTATTTTCTGACACTTGTTATAAATGAATATTGATGGATTTTAACATCCTTATCTGATTAATTATAAAAAGTTCTGATTTTGGGCACTGTGTGTACAGAAATAAATGCCCCAAATCCTCAGTTCTGTTTCAGTGCTGGATATATCAGTACCAATGAATTTTTTTGGCCATAACGCTTATATCTCCTAGATTTTATAATTTTTTCAACACTTGCTATAAATGAATATTAATGGGTTTTAACATCCTTATCTGATGACTGTTTTGGAGGAGGACATGCTGAGGAACAGGAGCTCCAATCCCTTTATTTACATGCAATTTCTTAATGGACAAAACCTCTTTTAGCACAGCAGAAAACTGAGTTACACCAGAGGGCTTCTCCCTGCTGAAGTACAAACCCCGTTTAAAGGCAAAGGGAAGCTGCCAGCACTGCAGTAGGAATTCTCCAAAAGGCAAATCCTTCTTTCTGTGTTGGCACCTTAAATAACATTGAAATACCTAAGAAGAGAATGAGGCCATTCCAGCACCACAGCAGCTTCCCATCTGAGTTGAAACTGCAAATGGAAAGTAATCCCTAAATTGTTTGCAGTAGTTTTGAGCTTGCTTTTGTCTCAGAAATCCCAACACATTGTTAGCTTGTCCTGTGTTTCACCCCTAATGATAAGGCTCTCTGCACAGAAAGTGCTTTGTCTCCAAAATTCCAGAAGTAGCTCTCAAGAAGCGTTTTTCCTCCAATAGAGGCATTTTAGAAAATTCACTTGGTCTCATCAAGAGAAAAGAGGTGGTGAGACTGCTGGTAAATATCTGTTACCTTTCTCAGCTGACTTTAAAATGATTGAGGATCTGTGTGGTTAAAACATAAAAATCCCAACCACAAACACAATAGCGTTACTTTTGCCTTTTTATTGCTTTATACTTCTGCTAAATGCAGCACAAATTTCCTGTTTGCATTAATCTGCAAATAGCATTAAAAACATCCCTGTCAAATTTGGAGCTAAAACCACCATAGACTGAATGGGTGAGAAACAGAGCAGAGGCAATATTCCATTTATTGCATCCAGATTTTGAGAGAAAATTACACAAGAAGGCACTCCAGAATCATCATGGAGGTAATACTGGATTTAGGGTAGATTTGGCCAGGTATGCTGCAAAGAAAAGCAGCAAGTGGGTTTTCTAAAATACATTCACCATGTCAGTTGTTACTTTAGCCAATAAGAGTTTTTCATGTGTTTCTGTGTTGTATATTTGGCATTAATAGTTGTAGCTGAAAGGTTGCACCAGTCCATGGAGATGTTGCTCTTTGTGTGTGAGATAAAAGCCTGGGAGCTCCACAGAGACCAGAGCCCCCTCTGCCCATCCTTGTGATTCCTGCCTGTCTGTGACAGTGGCAGGGGACAGAAACCTCAGAATGGCTGCTGGAAATGCCACTTGCCCCAGCATCTCCTATGCATTTCTAATCAAAATTCCACTTTAAAACGCTCAGTTTAGTAATCTGTCTGTGTGGCTGAAGGAAATATGATTAACAGTGTAAGTAAGCAAATCCAAGCTAATTCCATTTTAGCTGGCATTAGTAAATATGTGATAATTGAGCAATGGGAGCTCCAGTGACCTGTGCACAAATCCAGAGCCTCTGATGTTGCTGTGCTCACTTTGGGCTGCTGTCTCCTCACCGCACATATTGCTTCTCCTTAAATTGTGGGTTTAGGATAGGGCTGTTTCAGAGGAAATTAAAATAAACTCTGCCATGCAAGAAAATAATGGTAATTAAAGACGGCTCTGGAATAATAATTTGTACAAGTGTCAGAAGAAAATAAAATCTAGTTAGATGATCTAACTAAATATAGTGAAATTGGAATGCAGTTTGATCAGCTAATGGAAAATTTGAGCAATGCGATGGATTTTCTTACAGCCCTGGCCTGCAGCTCCAGGGAGTCCTTTTCACCAGTAGTGTTTCTGTCCTATAATCCACTGGTCAGCTCTAAAGCAATGTTACTGAGCAGAAAAATTGCTGTGCAGTGCTGTGGACTTGAGCTGTGTTGAAATTATTCAGGAATAAGACATGATTAGAAATAAAACAGAGATGCTTCAAGAAGCCCTCAAATGAGAAGGGAGAAAGAGATGTTTTCATTAACAAAGCAGAGCATGAAAAACCTGCAATGTGACACTGGGATAAAAGTGGTAACTTGTGAAATTTAAGTACAGCCCATCACTGATTTTTCTGAACCCTGTTCTGTAGAACTCATAGTGATGTTAGCAGAGGGATTTTGTGAGTAGCACTGGATCTTTTTATTGACTTGTGTGAAATAAAGATCTTTCTAAAGGTATTAAGGACGTCCTAGCCCTTCTCCAGCCCTAGGATGTGGTGATTAACAAACTTCCATTAATGGGTGAATTTGCTGTGTGCGGTTCTCTTGCAGTCAGGCACCACAAGGCTTGGTTGAAGTTTTTGGGGTTTTTTTTCCCACGTGTTTTGCTCGCTGTAAATGTGTTTTTGATTGTCTCCATTCTCTCAGATAGCCACTATGGAAATACAACATGCCCATCTTTTCTGAATGCTCCAAAACTCTTCTGTGGTTTGTACCAAAGGCCTTAAACAGATCTGAGCGTTCTGCAATGTGTGGGAAGCAACTCTCCTTCTGGAACTCATAATCAAATAATTTGGAAAAAAATTGTTCTGCCTATTTCTGCTTTATAACAAATTCATATTAGACATCAGGTCTCACTCTGCAGATGAAAACAATGCACTCATAATTCAGCTAAGGAAAATAAAGTATGTTGGATTTCACTATTCATCTCCAGAGTAACCCAAACTTGCTGTTTGCAGTAAAGCTTAGTTTTTTAATGGCTTTTGTTTTGGTTGGAAGCCCACAGTACACTGGTGCTCCTGAGATTGCTTTCTAGAACAAGGCAAAATACAGTTATGTTGGTAATTAATTTAAAGTGGTTTTTTTGCGTGCTTTGTATTTAGAACAATTTTTTTTTTTTTTCCAGAATGTGTCTTTACATTGTGGAAAAATATTCTTTTTTTGCGTGGACAAAATCTCATTTGACAGCATGGAAATCTGGTCAAAACCCAGTTTTCCCATAAGAACTGCCAAGTTCTTGTGCCTTATTAGTTTAAAATATGGCAGTGTGCTGGGCCTGGAGAACGTGGATGGCACCAGCTATAAACTGGAATTCACTTCCATACTAAATACCAGGATTATAAGCAGTATTCTAAACACATGCACACAAACACCAGGAATATCAGGGAGAGGAGAAAAGGATCGTTAAGGTTACTCTTCAAGGCATCCAGGGCTTTAAAAAATTCTTCCATATTATATCTATTACAATTAACTTGAACTTCAAAGAAGTTTTAAATAATTTGGCCATGGGTCATTAAGTTACCAATGTCACTGTGTTCTTGCTACCTCATTTACCTTAATTAGAGTGCACTTTTATAAACGATGGTAACACACTGTAACAAGCTGGATTTGATAGCCCCTGCCAAATGCTGGCTCTAAGATGGTTTTATTTTGCTGGCTGTATCCTTGCAGAATAATAATCTTCATCAAGTTGTTCTTATAGCAAGCTCATCATTGCTTTGGGATTTCATTTATGAGAGATATGCACCACATAAATGTTTATATAGGAAGGAAATGAATGGGTTGGGGTACCTGAAGGGTGCAGATTGGGGATGAAAATGAAGCTGGTGGTGTGGTGGATGTCTGAATTTTTCCTCTTGGGACAAATTCTCCATTCTTTCTAAAGGAAATTTTTGTTAGAAGAAATCTGTTATGAGTAGAGCCACGTAAAATTAAATGAGTGTTATTCTCACCTTCCCCATGATGGGAGTGGATATATGTGTGTGAGTTTTTAGGATGGCTAGACAAGGTGCCTCTTTTTAATTTGTGTCCTGCCAAACACTGGGATGATGAACAAGGTATTTTTAAGTATCACAGTTATTCTATTCACTTGTGGATGTTATGTTTATCAAAGACAGAGCACAGGTCAATGCTGTAACTCCTACAACTTTCACACAAAACCTACTTTCTTTCCTAAAACCTTCCTTTTGTTTCACTGGGGACCTTTTCCAGACAGCTGCTGTTGAGATGTCAGAAAGCTCTCCCTGAAAGGTGATCTAAATTAAATAATTCAATTCAGTCAGTTACAGACAAAAGAAACATGAATTATCAATTATTTGATTTCTTGTGTTTTCACCTTTTTGCACTGTCAGATAATTTCTGTACTTGGTATTTTCATTATTCCTGTCCCACTCTTACATGGGGACACTCGAGTTGCAGGGTTCACTTGGGTACTGAAGTTTTACCACGAAATATTGAGGCTGCCTTGAAAATAAAACTGTTGCTCACTGTGACTTGGAAAATCACTTAGCAGTAGTTTACATTATGTTGCGCGAAATTCACGAGGAAAGGTTGCAAACCAAAACGAAAAGGCAAAAACAACAGCTGCATCTCTGAGCCTTGACAAAGCGGCAGATGGCAACTGTGGCAATGCAGTTTTGTTCATTCAGAGCAAACAAACACTTCTGTACGCATGGGGAGCAAACTTGTGCTCTTACCTGTGGCAGAGTGAGGGCAGGAATATCTGTGATTTGGGCATTGCTCTCTCCTTGTGTGGCACCATCCCTCAGGGCATGGCAGGAGAGGTCAGGGGCTCTGGTGGGAAATGAGGTGTGAGTGCTGATCCATGGCTCCCTCCCATTCCTGCTGAAATAATCACACATGCCATCAATAAATCTGTCTAATAGCTGTGTTAGTCTGCTGAAAAGGGGAAAAAAACCCCAAAACGGAGGCAAATTGTGCTTTATTTATTCTGTTGATACTGTTCTCAGGGATATCAACTCCCTTTTGCTTCTGCGTCACTCTGTAGCTCACCTAAGTCTTGTATACACCTGGAGAAAAACATGTTTGTTAAAATTGCTGCCCGAAAATGAATTCAAACCTTTCTTTTGGTATATTTTATTTGAAGCCACATAAGGACATATTAAAGATATGAGATAGACAAAAATCGTGGAAGAAGGGATGAAAGTCCCTTCAATGAAAGGATGAAATCCTTTCAGTTCATGAACCTGTTTCTGGTTGACTTCTACCTTTACCTACCCTTGATTAGAGGTAGTAAAACAGCACGGCAAAAATGTGTGTGCATCTGCACATGCGCACAGTTATCTAACAATTTATTTTGAATGTTATATTTTACTTAGTGTTTTTCTAATATTTCTTAAAGCTGTAGATTTAGGTTTCATTTTTGTGCTTCTCTGATGGATGAATGATGACAAGGTAGACCTGGAAGCACAACTGTTTGAACTCTGTGCTCTAATGAACAGGTAGTTTTAATGTAATGTATTCAGAGATTTCAGCCCCTCTGTGCAGGTATGGAATATCACATTAGTTGTACATTTACTAGCATCCAGCACAGAAGATATAAAATTACACACCACTCAGTTTTTTTTCAGAAATAAGATTAGATATCTACAAATCACCCTCTGGAGTAAATCACATTACTAGCACTGTCTGGCCAGAAACCCATGAGAGAAGGCAGCTGAAATCCAGCATGTCAGTGGTACATAATAATGCAGAGCCAGACAAAATATAACATTCCATACTTGGCCTGTGGTATGGAGAGAGAAGTTTAATCCAGATGCAAGTGTTTGAATCAGATGAATAATTAAAGGAACCAGGAAATTATGCCTTTCTGATCACCATTTCCAGTTTTCTCCATCCCTTTGCTCCTTGTGACGTCCTGAGTGTGAGTGTGCTTTGCCTGGGAGAAGTTTGGGACCGTGCATTGAGTAAAATGAGGAAAGGGAAGTGGAGTTCAGGAATGGAGCAGAATTCCCATGAAATATCAGTCTGTGCTGTAATGGAGAGAGGAGGACTGTACACACTTATTGAGCTAATTGAGAGCAGCTGTTTGCCAGTGAGCAAAGACACATATCAGAAATGCTTTTGCAGGAATATTTCATATCAGAAATGCTTTTGCAAATTGAAGCCATGCTGTCTGTGGAATGAGTGTTTCCCTATTAACTATTCCTTGTGTCCGCTTTGCCAGTGTTCAGACTGTTACTGGACCATGTAGTAGCTCTTTCAAAGCAGTTCTTTGCCTTGGCTATCCTCTAGTGTGTGCTCAAGCAAATCATCTCCAAGCAGAAAATGTAATGTGCAACCCTAGTGACGTGAAAATCTATATTAACTCTTTAGGAAAAATCTCTTCCTAGGAGCTCAGATAGTGCTGCTGTTCCTGTGAGCTAGATGCATGCTGTCCAGGAGTGGACTAGACCATTTTCCATCAAAAAAAACCCAATTGTGTTTCTACTTCAATTCTATTTAATTTTTTTAGATGATCTTTCTGTAGATGCCATGTATCGACAATATTAGTAGATAAAATGATTTTGAAGACTTCTGGCAAATAATGTAGGATCATTCTGTCTGTGATTGTCAGGAAATATCACAAATTCAGGAAGTTGTCCCAGTTTTAGGGAAGTAAAAGCCTAATTCAGCCAGATACTGGATTCAGAACTTGTTTTTTTAAGTTTCCCTGGCTATAGCAGCCACCAGAAGAAAGAATGGGGAGTTTGCAGAAGCCTGTGTTAAAATATCAGGAGAATGAGGATGTGTCAGTGTTTGTGCTGACATGGACCTTCAGTACTGTGCACTGACCTTAGACTTTAGAGGCTCCTTTAATTTCTCCACAGGGAGCATTTTACTGATTCCTGCATGCTTTTAATTGCAAAATAATTTATCATTTGCTGCAGGCCTTGAAATCATTTCATCGCACTCTGGCAAGGGATGGTTTCTGCTTTAAATGAGATCTATGGTTGGCCAAACTGCTGATTTACCAGCTGGTGCCAGGGATCTGAGGGGCTTTAGGGTGATGGCTGGGGGGCTCTTGTGTGTGAGATGTCCCTCAGAAAGTCCCTGTGAAGAGGGACACTGGGAACTGTGGCTGCTTGAAAAATAAAAACAAAACCCAAACCCTCCTGCCTGCATACCCAGTGCTGGGTAAAACAGGGGAAAACATTTCCCTAACATTCTTCTGGTTTGTTGATGAAATGGCACAATTCCCTGTTGGTGGCTGAGATGTGGTGACAAAAGCCACGTTCTGCTGTGACACAAGTTCCCTAGCACAGGAGTGTGGCAGCTGTGCTGTGGAAGGGAATATTGTGTGGTCCAGCAGTGGAGTGATGGTGTCACCCATCAGGATCTGTTCCCCCTTGTCCTAGCAAACCTCAGACTAGAGCTGCTTAGAAAACTGGAATTCTTTAAATTGAAGGATATTTTACCCAATTTTTTCCACCACATTCTTCTTGAATGACCGTTCTGATGAAGTTTTTCTTCTATAAGGAACCCTTGGAAAAAAAAAAATTCTTATGTGATGTTTAGGTGATTTCTCATCCTTTTGCACAAATAGGGTAAAGCTTTGCCTGAGACACTGATGTTAAGGATTTATTTTGAGAAGATGAAGAGGCTGAGGTCACAACATTTTTAGACTTTGAGTAAGTGGCTTCCAAACAAGCAACCATTGCTCAATCAATAAACTAGTTTTGCATGCAAAGAATAAAATCCTAGCTGGCTTGTCTGTTTCCATCAAGTATGGAAAGCACTGAGGAAAAGGTTACCTGATTAAAGTGTTTCCCCTTGCAGAGGTCTGAGTCGCTCGTGTAAATTTACTTTCATCAGGTCCAACGACAAACCAATAATTCATAATAAACATATTTTGAAATGGAAATGGAATATATTTCATTGAAAGGGCTGTGGGAGCGCAGGTCATCAATCACTTCTCCCACAATTCTAATTTGAAGCTGTCTGCCTAACAAGAAACATTATAGTGCAGTTGCATATTTAGCTGTGCTCGGGGAGAGGAGGAGGAATGTGAATTTCTGAGATCCACTGAAACTCTTTGGTTTGATTTCCATTTCTTGGTCATTAAGAGTGGCTCATAGTACAAACTCCATGCCTTGAAATTAAATAACAACTCCCTAACAGCAACGCTAATGTCTCCCCTCACACGGAATTTTGGAATGGATTTTGGGGAGCATCAGTTTGTGACGTTACGTCACAGCAGAGTTGCTGTGACTTTTTGAATAATTGCTGCACAAGAGATAGATCACAGTTGGACTGTCTGGCTTATGAATTACTGTGTTGTGAAACTAATTCTGTCTAGCATTTGGTCCCAGCATGGGAAGCAAGAGTGACACAAGTGATCCATGCAGGGGCTGTGTCTTTTTTTATGTTTTAAGAATAACTCCACTATTACGAGATCATTAACTTTCAAGTCAAGGTTACACGAGTCTTTTCACAGCCTCTGCTTTGCAACATGTAAAATAGCTTTCTCTGCTTTTTATGCTGTATTTCTAGGAATATATAGATTGGTTTAGTTCTTTATTTTATCCCTTTTTCCTTTTTTTTGTTTTGTCAATAGTCCAATTCTTTATTTCGGGTAAAATTGTGTTTTCCTCTTGAGGAGGAAGAACATTCATTAAAACTAACTTTTATCTTGAGAGAAGTTAACGTCCTATTTCTGTTTTTGTAATCAAGAGATAATTTCAAGCACTTATTCTGAAGGGATTAAATCAGTCTCTGAATAATATTATGAAGTCTTCTCCTTGCATGTTTTCCTCCAAGTACAATTGGGATCCTTTGAAGCGAGCCCTTCACTTTTCTTTTTCCTCCAAACATGGGGAGCCTTGTTCTGTCACACTTTAGCACCACAGAAGGGAAGACAGCTGGAGAGAGTATGCTTTACAATGGAAATGGGTTTTTTTCTTTTTTTTCCTCCTCTGATTGGGTTTTCTGCAGTCATCCTTTTCCTGTCCCTTGTCTGATTTTAATAATGAGATTTAATAGGGATGCAAAATTTGTGGTAACAAAGATGGGCATTAATCATGTGTTTTCCATCTTCTAATAGCCTCAAATTAGGTCTGGGTAGCTATCTAGACCTCATTAATTATCTCATGGCTATCCAGTCTGTGATTCTGTTGGTGCTCTTTGACTTCTGCACAATGATAGGGTTTCATTAGACCAGCTTTAATCCCAGCTCTGCTCATGGCATTGCTGATCCAGGGCCCATAATCCTCACTCTCCCAGCTTTAGTGTTACTGAAAATATCCTGTAGACAATATTTAACACTCCTGAGGAGAATATCAACCATTCCTCAGATGAAATCTCAATGTGATAAACATGTGTGAGCATCAAACATTGAGTGTGTACAGTTTTACTTCTGCTTTTTGCCTTTTTGGAGTGTCAATCTCCTGCCAGGACAAGGCAAAGTGCTGCCCAGCTACTTTTGGATATTTTCTGTCTTTATTTATGATTCATTTTCTTTGCATAGATTTTAGAGAAATATATTTTTTTCTCCTAACTCAACCAGCCCATCACTGCAACTCATTTACCCTTCTAATAAAGGTGACCATAAAATCCTATCCATTAAGCAGTCAATGTTTGATACGGTTAACATTTCTTAAAGGTAAAATATCACCTTCCACAGTAAGATCTGAAGGATTTGTATGGAACTTTATACCTTTATAAATAATGTTTTCTTCCTTTGATTTCATCACTGTTAACTTCTTTAATTTGCTTTATGTACTCCTGTCATGAATGTAGAGTTAAAGAAAACCAAAGTGGAAAATATCACAAAGGGCCATGTCTAGTTCAAAGTCTAATTAAAATGATAGAAAAAACTACAAGGGAAAGGGGAATGACTTTTAACCATATTTTGGAGGCTTAGTACTGTGAGTTCTGTTTAACTTATCAGTGCATTTTTGGTGTTGATAAAGCCTTAAATCTTGCCCAATGGAAAAAAAATCCATCTGAGTCGTTGCATGCCTTCCAAAACAAAAGCGTGACACTAAGCCCTGCTTTATCAGTGCCTGGAGGGTCTTTTCTCTCAAGAAGTGGAGGATTTTTCCTGCTTCTTCAAGAATATTCTTCACATACTTTGTCTGGCATTTCACCTTTGACAATGAGATGACAGCATGCATAGCAGCAATCTGAAAATTCCCTCCTGTCCAATTCACACTGCAGTCAGTGGGAACCCAAATGTAAGGATTTTAACTGTGATTCACTTAAGTCTTGGTGCTTCTGGATAATTGTATAATTCTGTTTGAAAGACAACAGTGAGCATTTCTGTATCTGGCAGGAGGCTGTGGGGAGGTGAGGGCCAGACTCTTCTCTCAGGTGATAACAAGTGATAAGTCAAAGGGAAATGGCCTCAAATTGCACCAGGGGGATTCAGATTGGATCTGAGGAAACATTTCTTCATGGAAAGGATTGTCAGTCCCTAACACAGGCAGCCCAGGGCAGTCACCACCCCTGAGGGTGTTTAAAAGATTTGGAGATGTGGTTTGGTGCTGGCTGGCAGTTGGACTTGAGGGTCTTAAAAGTCCTTTCCAACTCCCAACATTAATTCTATGGTTCTGTAAGTGCCAGCTGGGAGTGGTGGCCAAAAGGAGCTTAGGAAGTTCATTTTCTGATATGAGAACTAGAAGTTAGGCAAGGACTGGTAACTGCTTTTTGTCCCGATTCCTGATTTGAAAATCTGCTTTGTAGCAGTGTGTAGAAACCATGGTGCCATCTCCTTTCTGGGAAAAGGAAACCACAAAAATCATGGTGCCAGGGAGAGGAAGGCACAGAAATCATGGTGCCACCTTCTTTCTGAGGAAAGGATAGAAGAGAAATCATGGTGCCAGGGAGAGGAAAGCACAGAAATCATGGTGCCATCACCTTTGTGGGGAAAGGAAAGCACAGAAATCATGGTGCCACCTTCTTTCTGAGGAAAGGAAAGCACAGAAATCATGGTGCCATTTTCCTTCCAAGGAAAGGAAAGCAGAGAAATCATGATGCCATCTCCTTTCCAGGGAGAAGAAAGCGCGAAAATCATGGTGCCATCTCCTTTCTAGGCAAAGGAAAACACAAAAATCATGGTGCCAGGGGGAGGAAAGCACAGAAATCCTGGTGCCATCTCCTTTCCTTGGAGCTCCCAAGGTCAGAGCTCCCTTCACAGAGCACTTCTGATCTCTGTGGAAGAAAGGGCTTCACCATTAAACAGAGCATAACATGTAAGGCAGAATTTTTCAAGAGATCTGAGGAAACAAAACTCTAACCCTGGCAGGTTAGGCAGCGTTCCTGAGTGGAAGATGCTGTGGCAGGGCTGGTTCCTCCCCTGCCTGTCCCTCGGTGCCGGAGGAGCTGAGGGATGCCCAGCTCCTGTGGCTCTTTCCAGCATCCCAGTACAGCTGGGTGGGGTGTCAGCCCATGAGCAATAATTGAGGGAAAGCCATAAATCCAAGGCCGATTCATGAGGTGATTGCAGCTATCCTGACCATAACTCTGCAGCAGTTGTCTCAGCTGGAGTCAGAAATATTCCAGTGGACATTGCAGCCTGCAACAGGGCTGAGCTTCGCTCCATCACTGGAGAGGCTCAGAGCTTCACTTGCAGGAAGGTGAGATTCAAATAAATGTTCTCCATTTCTGCAAGTTCTGCTTAAAAATTATCAGTGGCTCAACAGAATTTTCAGAACAGCATTTCAAGTTAGAATCAGTACTGCAGTGTCTACCTGCGATTTAGCCCTGAGCCAAAATACAATTCAGTGATTTAGTGCATTAGATTCTGGGAAAAGAAATTCAATTTTAGCTTTCTAAAATGAATTTTCCCCTTGTGAATAGCTCTTCCTATGTGGTTACTAAACATATTTTGTGGAAGTGTTAACTTCCTCTTGCTGATTTCATATTTTTAAATCTATTTAGTAGTTTAATATGTGTCTGCTTGTGGGTCTGGGGGAAGCAGATGAAACTATTTTGCCAGAGCATGCAGGTTTGTGAAAACAGTTTTACTGAAATTTTTAGGGAAGGGAAAAGAGGCTACTGTTTTAAGCCTAAAGAAGTTAACTTTAGAAACCACATTTTCTGTATAATTTTAAGAAGGAATATGCAAGAAGAGGAAGAAAAAAAAACTTATGAAAAAGGTTTATTTATTTATATTCCCTCCTGTCCTCGTGGGTTCAGTGTAAAGACCAGTTTTGAAACATTAGAATTATCTGTATTTTTCATTTGTGTGTGAGTTTTTTGTGTAGTCTTAGCGCCTCTACATTTGATTCCAAAAATTATGTGGGTATTTATTTACCTTCTCCAATCTTAAATGTATCCATTGTAGATGTTTTTAAATATCCAGAAAAGAGCAAGAAAAATTGCACTTACAGAATTTTGGGCTGACAGATGGTGACTGATCTCCTCATTGGTGATGCCAGGATAGGTATTAATGATCCTGGTGATACCAAGATAGGTATTCATTATTATGAGTATTTAGATATTCACCTAAATAATTTCACTCTGCCTTGACTCAACCTTAGTTATCTTTGAGGCCTCACTTTAACTGAGATTCAGTAAAATCATCACAAAATTCAGTTTTGGGAGAAATCCCACACACCATCGCTTCATTCCTCTTTGTAGGATACAAAGAGCTGGGAGATGATGTCTAAAATACCGTGGTTGTTTCCAGCATTAATGTTTGCTAAGGACAAGTTATAGCTGGGCCTCGGAGCCTAAGTAGCAGGCAGAGAGCTCAAAAGTCATTTCCAATCCAAACATAATCTAATCAATAGCCTAATTGTGGAAAATGCTGAAGACTTCAGTGGGCGCCTCTCATAAAAATTAGCAGGGAAACAGACTGAATTGCAAAGGAGAAAATTAAATTCTAGTGATTTTGTATGCAGTGAAGGCTCCAAGGCTGCAGATGAACAGGCTCTTCTGGGTAGGCTAATGCTGTGCCAAAAGGACTACACAGAGTGTAAGGAATGAGCAAAGAAGTGCCATATGAGTTTCAGTGCAGATAAATTTAATGCAATGAATCTGGAGGAAAAAAAAAAATATCTAAACCTGATAAGATGCTGCCAGATTTCAGAAAGCAGAACTTAGAGTCACTGCTAAGTTTGTGAAATCGCTGGCTCAGTGAATACCTGTGCTCAAAAAAAGTCTCTGGCGTTATCAGGAAAGCATTGAGAAAGAGATAAAGGCTACTTAAAACCTTGTGCTTGTATCTCGAGTGTTCTGAGCAGGGCAGTTGGATATAGAACATCACAGATACAATAATTCACAGGATGGAAGAAGTCTCTTTGTAGGTAAAGGCTAAAAAGTCTGAATTTCTCCACTTCGGAGAGCAGAAGGTTGCAGTGGGAAAAATTGAGGATTATGGAATCATAAAGGCAGGGAGTAAAGTAAATAGGAGTTTTACTCAACAAATCAAAGTAATTGATAATTAAATTTGGCAAGACATCAGTTTAAATGAGAGAATGGTTTGTGCTGGACGGGCCTTTAAGCTCCTCTTGTTCCCCCTCCCATGGCATGGGCAGGGATGCTCAGAGCTCCACCAGCCTCCACAGCCACAGCCTCTCTGGGGACACCCTATAAAGAATTTCTGCACGGAAACCTTCAGAAATCTGTGACATAGAGACAGAAAAATGCGTTCAGCTGGTTCAGAAAGGGGTTGAAGAGACCCCTGGACTGGTAATTCATGAACAAATCCAACAGAGCAAACCCAGGGCAGGGATTGTGGTGCTGGAGGAGCGACCTGCGCCTGGCTGGGCTGCTCTGTGCTCCCCAAAGGGCTTTTCCTCCTGCCCCTCTTGCTCAGGAGAGCTCTGGGAGCTTCCTGCAGTCCGGGTCAGACATTCTGGGCAGGTTTCAGAGCTGCTGGGTGCCTGTTTCTGTCACCAGCTCGTTCTGCCAGTGCCACAGAGGCTGGGGAGTGAATGCCATGTGTTCAGCCATGGATGCTGTAACTGCAACAAATGGCTGCACACCAGGAAGAACAGAAATACCAATTTAATTTGACTTAATGTAGTTATAGGAGGCTATTGGTTTTATCTTCAATATTAAATTCTGGTTTTCTGGTGGAGCAGTCTAGGACCAGGATCAGATAACAGAAATGTCAAAGGCACTAAATTAAGCAGTGATTCCTATGATTATTATTTATGGACTTGTAGGATTTGCTTCATCTTAGCCACTTGTTTCCACATTTTTACTCTCAAAGATTGTTTTATGGTTTTCAAACCCAATGTGTTATATCTTTATTTTCTTTTATATCCATTTGTGTCTGAATGTAGCATTCAAACACTGTTTTACTAAATGATGTCAGCTCATTTATATCTGGTGGGTTGCAGGAAAAGCAGACTTACATTTAAAGCATTTAAAAGTATTCAAAGACATAGAAAGGAAGATGCTGTGTTTAGTGTAGTTATTCCAGCTGGTTTCAGATGCTGTTTCTTATCAGTTACTGCTGGTTTTCTCTCCTGACCTTTTTTTCCCTCCAATTTTTCATTTCTAGCTGTAGCTATTTATGTTGGCTTATCCTGAGGCCCATTTTCTTGCTTTCCCTTTTTGATCAAGTGTGTTGCTGTTAAGTTCAAGCGCTTGCCCAGGTACCCACTGCAGAGAGGGATGCTCTTGGCTCCAGGAACAGGGGTGAGCTACAGAAGAGACAAAAACTTTGATGTTACCTTAAAAATTCTAGTAATCTCTTTGGATGCCTCATGTATCCATCATTCCAGCAATTTAAAGAACACAAAAAAGTCAGTGTTGCAAAGAAATGGAATTTCTCAAGGTTGTCTGGGGAGGATCTCATTGGATTTTTCTCAAAATCCTAAGAAGCCTCTTTATACCATGGAAATGGATATATATATTTTTATAAATAGATATATATATTTATGTATGTAAATATATATATATAATGGCAGTGGCTGCCTCCTCTGGCTTTTTGAGGTTCTGAAGTGAATGTGAAATTCCGCATGTGTATGCTTATGCATCTTGGCAGTTTAATAAAGAGTGGTTTGGTCACCAGGTTTGTTGGTGTTCAGGTGGAATATTTATTCACAAATTGCAGTTGGAAGTTTTTATCTCTCAATGTATTTTCTCCCAAGTCCTTGCAGTGTGTATGTACACCAAATTCTTACACACCTTTATTATTTATGGAGCATCATTGCAGTGTTTTACTTAAATCCTGCTTTGTTCAATAGTCAAAGCTTCACAGTAAAGTGGCCAATGCTATTTTTAAGTAGCCATTTGAAACTATTATTTACTAGCAGTACTAAATCATCCACCTGCTCACAGTCTGCCTTCTGAGGGATTGCAGTGGCTCCTTCTTGGGGATGAGAGCTGTTTTCTGTGATCAATGTGATTGCTGCTGATGGTTGGTGATGTAAGTG
The DNA here is from genome assembly GCF_028551555.1 of Melozone crissalis. Lineage (NCBI taxonomy): Eukaryota > Metazoa > Chordata > Aves > Passeriformes > Passerellidae > Melozone > Melozone crissalis. The sequence continues at coordinate 20,194,769 of NW_026535846.1, read as the reverse complement.
ATTACCGGGCATGAAGAACAGTTTTGTAATTTCTTCTCCCCGGTGAATAATCTCTGGTTTCCTGGGTTCATTTTTTCTGTTTATCAGTTGGTTAACTTTGGGTAAATGAAAGAGAGGAGCGCACGAAGCCACATCAAAGCACGCTCAGGCTGCACTAGGCAGGCTCGCTCTCCTCTCTGCACAGGGAACTGCATTTCCCTTTTGGAGCTCTGCTCTGTAGTGCAGGGCTCATTTGAAATATTGCATTTGACACAAATGGTGGGAAACTTCTGAATTTATTAAAGAAACCCAGCGCAGCGAAGAGCTGGAGCAGAGACTCGTGGCTATTTATGGCAGAGCTCCTAATTTGGCCCAGTGTGGTTGTTGTCTTCATAGAGCCAGGATGGGGAAGAGGCATTGTTACCTCCACCCAGCTGCAGTTATTATCCACTAACTGCACTTGGGAGAGAGCGAGCAGTACAAAATGCACGATACAAAGGAGGGGAGCAAACTGCTGGAATGGTTCTGCAGCCTCGGACTGCCGGAGCTGTGATGAGCTATTCAGGTGATCTGAAACGAGCCCTGACAAAAGCTCTACAGCACTCTCTGCTCTGCATTCTGCCCGGTTTTAAAACCTCCTCTGCTTTATAAAAGAAATACCACTTGTTTCCATGGAGTGGCTTTTCCTGACTATTCTTTTGCTGAGTACACACCAGGCAGCTCTGTTTCGTGGCTGTGTCACACAGGGAAAAAAAGAACGTTCTTGTGTGTTTTTAAAAACTTGGTGAAAAACACATTTTTAACAAAATCCTGTGTGCTTGACAGTTTCAGATGTGAGAAGCAGGATTAATTTCTTATTGAAATTAAGTTCTTGCTTGCAGTTTTTAGAAGGTAAAAGCTTTACTGTACTAAATATGATGTTTTGTGATGATAAACAGCTCTGGCATGAGAAGCAGCAGTTCTGAGCTGGTTCTCCTTTCACAAGCAAGAAAACCATCAGATATCATTTATAAGTGATGAAATTTTGTTGAATCTGAAACTGAGACAGTGAGTTCTACATCTAGAGATGTGCCTGTTGGCATTTTTCTGATCATAACACTGGTCATGTTGGCTGTGTTGTGTTAAAGGAGGATTAAAGAAACCTTTGTGATACCTCAAGATGATCTTATAGCAAATTCAAACTTGCATGAAATTTATCCCAGCATATGGAAAACTAGCCCAGTTTTTAATGCCTCTGGAATACCCTGTATCAAACTGAGATCCTAAGTCACTGCACAAGTCTCAACAGAATTTTCAATTCCAAAGGAGATGAGAGAAAATCTTACAGGTGCAACAAAACTCTGTTTACAATTCAAGTTTCCTATAGGAACAGTTTGTTTTGAATCCTCAGTTCTGGGTAAAAGTGGAGAAAACAATCAAACCCAACCCTCACTTCTTTTTCATACTAAAAATTACATTCTGAAATTGTTTTTTTTTTTCCTAAATTCCTGTGTCCCCCTTTCTATTTCTCTCACGAGCAAAGTTTTGTTCTTGTAAATGTCTTTAAGAAAGTAGATTTAGGTTAGTTTTGTCCTTGTCATGTGAAATGTATCCGACCCATCCATTTCTTGGTGTCATTAGTCCTGATAGATTCTCACGTTTACGATCATTTTAGGAGCTGGCACATGAAAATAAGCAAGAACTCAGGGCACTGCCTACCTTGTAATCAGGATTTTGTAATCAGCCACACATTATGCAAGGAAGTGAATGATTATAGCATCACCTCAAATATGATGCCAGAGCAAGTTCATTTCCTGGGCTGGAAAACTTTCTCTAGTGGATGAATTACCTTGATATAGTGTAAGGCTGAATTCAGAGGTGCTCCAAAAAAAGCTTCATTTGGAGTTGGTGAAATTAGTGGAATTGCAGCTTGGTGGATTTATTTCTGTAGGGTGGTTACCTGAGGACATGGTGTCACCTGTCCCTTGGTGCTCTCTGGGCTGGCCATGGAATCACAGGATGATTCCAGAGACCCAGGGCTGTAAATAATTCACAATGTGTACACAGATTTTTTTTTTTTTTTATGACACCTGCTGATTTTCTGCAGGTAAGTATTATTTTTTTTTTTCCACCCAGCTCGCAATGACGTTAGAAAATAACTTGATTGCGCTCTTGTACATGGTTTTGTTTCCATGGTTTAAATTCCCATCTTGAGTTATTCCAGCCCAATGTTCATCTACAGCCCAGCCCTGGGGAGCTGTGCTCCGTTCCAGAAGGCTCCTTTGGCTCCTTGGCAGCCCCTGGGGTACACCAGTGCTTTATGACCAGGGCAAGGGGATAAAGCTGCTTTGGCAGTGGGAGAGCCGGGCTCCCAGGGCTGCCCCACGAGGAGCCATCACAAAGAAGGATGTCAGACAGCTGGCTGCAGTCTGCACGTGCAGCGGCCGTGGGAGGGGAAATCTGAAGGTAAAACGTCTTTGTGCACAGTTGTGTTCTCAAGTGATTTTTTTTTAAAATGAGCCTGGTGGTTTTTATTTCCGCTTTAAGCAGAAAAAGGTGATTGTCGTGCTGCCTTGCAGAGTGACTGGAAGGACGCTTGGAAACCCAGCAGGTCTGTTTTCAAGTTCCTCTCCAATTCTAAGCTTAATGCTAACTCTGTTTTGCAAAATTATTCATTTATGATCAGAAAGCTGGTTTAGATTGAAAACATTTTGTTAGAGATATGAAATCACTAAAATGAGGTCTCACTGTAGGGCAGAAGGAGAGAATTTGAAACAGTAATGAAAATAGAAGCAATATTTAAGTCTGTTTTCTGCAGTGCTCTCAGTGTTTCAGAACAATTACTCAATATACATACTCAACCCTATTATATATGTATTATTTGGTTTTTTTCCTCATCATTCTATTAGCTGTTGTTATCATATGCCAATATATATGCACATTGCTATTCCTGGAGGATTTTAGGAAAGTTCCTGGCAGGAAATGTTTTGCTAACCCACCCTAGGAAAGCATGAGGCAGTCAAGACTGAGCAGCACATCTAGAAATGGGAACCAAAGTTGTTTCCCTTATCAAAGATATCAAGATGTTTGTTTGAGCCCTGATAACTCAGAATAAATTCTGAAGATTACTCCCAATGAGGTCTGTGTGTTTGGATCTGTGATTTCTAAATTTGTACTGAATTTGTCTTATAATGGTTTTCAGAAGTTTTTGTAAGAACAAAATGATCTTAAACACAATGTTTAAGTTAGTGCAATAGAAAATAATTTATTGACTTGCTCTTCGAAGTTATGTAGCAAATTGATTAATGTTCTTTTTTGCCAAAATAAATAAATCATGGTAAACAAATAAATGCAGATAATAGAAAGTGAAAAATACATTACAGATGTTCTACCTTATGTTTCTTTCTTGGAATCAATTAAATAGTGAGGCAAATAAAATATCTGTTGCAAAGTCATTGGAAAATGGAAAAAACAATAAATAGTGTGGAAGAAGTGCAGAAAGTGTGATTAACATTATCAATGGAGAAGCTTCAGACATGAGATAAAAAATCATTTGAACATACACTTAAAATTAGCAGTCAAAGGATTTTATGGGAGGCAGAAGGTATTTTCTCTTCCTATAGAAAATTATTTAAAATAATTTCCACTGTCATTAATGTTACTCTGTGTATTGTTGTAAGACACCTGGAATGCAGGTGCTGAAAGTGCCATCATCAAAATTACAACATTTCCTCTGGATTGCCGAAGTTTCTGTTAAAATGTGTTTGAACACATCTCTTTATTACTTAAGGGCCTAATTTAATGTTGGTCGCAAGGGTGTGTAATAATAAATGGTGTAAAGGAATAAGGACAAGTTCATCCATTGGATAGCCAGAGAGGTCTTTAATGAAAACTGGTTGATAATTATTTTTGTGTAAAGAAATTTGTGGGGAGTGTAGTCTTTAAAGGCATTCATAGCATTGCAAAAAGAAAAAAAAAAGAGAAAAGGGTAATTAATCATTAAATTATACTAAAGAATGAATCTGTGCTGAGTTTAATAGCTTTGAGATACTAAACACTTGTGGTTTGTAGTACCTTGAGGACTTGTAACTAACTCTGCCTGCCTGCTTGTTTATTGGAGTGTTTGAATTTGAACGAATGTTTTCTAATAAAAACCCCGGAGGAAAAAAAAGTTTGAGGCTTCCAGAATTTCCCTGGAATCCTGAGAAAGGCTCTGCAGACTGGAGTGGCTGTTCCACAACAATGCCCTAAAACAGTGGAAATGTTCCCCGTTTCCCATAAGTGGGAGCCTGTCAACAACGTTTCCTTTCCAGCACTTTTCTTGTGTCGTATCCCAGATTTTCATGCCTGAAATCAAGTGGCTCCATAATTGGAACAGCTTGGAATAAACTGATTGTCAGTTTGCTTTTTGTTTTCTAGGAGGAATAAATGGGTCCTGTAAATCAGAGTATTGTGAGAATCCTAGTTTCTGCTTATAAAAATAGGCTTCTGTGTAATATTAGACAATAATTACACAGACAAATAATTAATATAGCCCAAGCTGTGCTGCAGTCAGCAGATCTGCCTTGTTGCATCAACAGCTGATCTGGTTGTTGAGTTTCAGGCTACACCAGAGTCAGTTTTCTGTAGATCTGTCATCTCCACCTCCCCAATATTTTAATTCTAACATGTCCAGAAATTAAAAAAAAATATTAATTAAGCAATTAATTTATTAGTATTTGAGGTAATGAATTCTATCTAATCATCATTTCTGTGAACTGCTTGAAGTACAGGGCTTCTGTTTTGTACAAAGTTCAGGACTAAAGGCCAGGGCTCACTTGATTTGGTGTGTTTGACTCTTTGAATTCCATGTATTGATGCAACTCCACCAGTTTGGGTTAAATGGTATAAATGCAGTATTTATTTTATGCATGGATGTAGGCAAATTTCTGTGGGCTTGATTTATAACACATTGAATAAAATTCTTTCTTCAGTCAAGGCAGAAGCTTTTTCCCTCTTGAAAGATGTGAATTCTTCTATATATTATTGCTTACATTTTTAATGTTTGATTTTTAAATTTCCCCCACTCCTGCTTAGTGCTCCCAAGGGATAAATGGTGATTTTGAACAGGAGCTCAAAGCACAGAAGTGGATTCTGTGACCCTCTTTGTTGCTAGTTACTACTCTGACTAGTGATGAGAGATTTTCTGGGTCATTTAGTGTCCTTCACATCAGCATCCTTTGTTGTAAAATGAAGCTAATCCTGCTTTGAAAAATCCTGGAAGAAAAATTCTTTCCTTTAAAGCCTGTATGGAATTCCTCTGGCACTCTAAGTCATCATTAAAAAATACTTGCATTCCTAAGAGCGGGTCTCTCTATTTATGCTGTCAGGTCTTCAGATAGTAACCATTCATTTTTTTTTTTTTTGAGATCTCGTGTGATTATCTTTGTAGAAAATTATTCTGTGAATTTAAGTGTGCTTGACATATGAAATAAATATATATACATATGTATATACATAATTGATGCTATTTTGAGCAAATGCAGTTATGTCCAAGTGTTGAGTGCAATGTGTGTGGTGCAAAGCTCACCTGGATTAGGAAGGAAATGGATAAAGTAACTTTCTTAAATGCAAAAATGCATTTAAGTTGAGGTAGGCATAATTTCAGACTGAAGATAAGACTATTAAAAGGACAGGAAGGAATCTTCTTTTTTCAGATCTATTTGTTGTTATTCCAAAAATAGAGGGGAGTTGGAGTAAGATGTCCTTTCTTATGGATTACAGGATTCTATGGAATGGGATTGAAATCTGTACAGCTTATTTGTTAAGGCATTTTGAGATCCTCACTCTTAATCTTTCAGAATGAAACCAGCACCTCAGGCATTCCTTCTATTTCTCTGTTCTTTGGTGTGTGTTTTATTCTTGGATGGCTTTAAACTTAAAATTTGTACGTTCAGAAAATGGTCAGAACTTTTTATATGTCCTGAGGACTGCTGTCCATGTAAATGACATTTTTAAGGGTACCTGACAATGATCTGAGTGTGGTTTGTGGCTCTCAGACTGAGGGAACTGGAGATCTTCTTTTGCCTTGCTCCAGAGTGTTAAGAATCTTGCCATTAGCAGCTCAGCACTTTGCACATTAGACAAATAATTTGCAGTGCTCTGACTGAATCACAGAAGAACAGTGACCTTGCACATGTTCATGCTGCTCTGGTGTTGAATTTTATCCTCACATGAGCAGATTTTTCTTGTTGAAGTGTTAAAATGCGTTCTGAGAAAAGGAACTGTGTAAGTGTTCCTAGGACGAGGATAATTTCGGTTTCAGATGTGCTCATGTTTTCTTCATAAGTGAGTAAATTTAATTGGAAGAAGGGACAAACCTAATAGTTTAACTAGAAGCACTCATAATATTATTACTTTTTAAAAGGCACTGCTGCAATGAAGTGGCTTTAAATTACTGAGTGGATAGATTGGGAAGCTTTGCTCATTTTAATGGCCAAAGAGCAATGTGCTGAATTTCATCTGATGGCCAGCCTGCACTGCAGTGTTTGGCTGAAACACCTGAAGGAAAACCTTTTGTATTTCATGTGACAAGGTCTCCTAAGTAGCCAGCCCATGCTGCCTGAGGAGTCTCTGCCCAAAAGTTTTGAATCCCAAAGCTCCCAAATTTAACCATTAACTGAAGAAAAAGAGGACATAGAACCATCTGGGTTTTTGGACTGTTCTTCCTTCCTCCTATCATCTCTGTTCTGTAAATTTCTTAGAAACGTGGGAAATTAGTTGAATCATAAATCTTTTTGTGAGTCTAGTAGAAAATGAGATTTTTCTGTATGATCAGTGCCTTTCTTCCATTGACAAGTCTCTCACTTACGTTTTTCAATGGTAATCTGCACCACTCTTGGTTTATGCTCATCTCCAGTGAATTAAAAAAAGGACAAATATATCTTAAAATTGATGAATGCTGAACTCAGCTAATTTCCATTATTTACACAGATTTCTGTTTCCCATTATGTTTTTCAATGGCTATCACCACAAAGGTGCTACCTAACTTTTAATCTGTATATTCAAACAGGCCTTTTCCACAAGGTTCATTCTGCACACCTCATTCCCTCTGTTAATTTCTCCATTAGAAATTAAAGCCAGTGTAAGGTCATTTGAAGAGGATTTTCTCACCAATGAGCAGCTTGGGGATGAAATTGAGCATTACCAAAGGGGGTTTATTTAGATTGCAGTGCATCTGCCTGATTCAGGTCAGGAATATGAATCAGGATCTGAATGTGCCACCTAGAATGAAAATGTTCATTAATGCCCCATCTTTGTGCTGATTGTGTTCCATGGCTCACCCTGTGTGACCCATGTGAACACAGGCACAGTGATGGCACAGCCAACGGGGTTTCAAGCATTTTTAGGTGCTAGGAGGAAGAGGATTACGAACAGCCTTTGTCAGGCCAAAAAAAAGCAGCTTATTTGGTAAAACAGGCTGTAAGTTTGTGTGCAGTATTTTTTGGTCTGATTTCACTGATTTATGTAATCTAAAACTGCCTGCAGTGCACTTGAGTTTAACTATGGCTGGTGAAGCATTGGATCAAAAGCATTTTGCATAGGCAGCATTGGAGATGTTGCATATTAATCCACACCCAAGGTGCTATTTGCCATCTTTTTGTATTGGTGTAATGGAATAAATACTGGATATTCTGTTCTGTAGTGCTGATCAACTAAGGATATTGTTTATCATTTGCTGTTTTGTGTAAATGTGCTGCTGCCACAAAAAGTGTAAAATAGATCTTTAAAATATTTCCCCTGTTATAACATGACTTTTTGTGCATGTCTGCACATCTGTGTCCCTTGAGATCTCCACAGGTACAGGAAATATTCAGTGTATCCATATAGAAATGGTGGGGAGAGAAGAACATTAAACAGAACTTCAGAGGCAGGCCCCAGTGTTAATTCTCTTGAAAACCTTCCTGTTCTGGATGTTTTCTCCCTTGAGCTGTCATCCCTGGAGAAAGCAGACTGAAACTGTGTGCTGTAAGATGGAGCAACATCCTTCCTGTCAGAGCTGGTTATTTAGTACAGGCCCTGCTGCCACATCACCAATTTTCTGGCAGAAAGCTGTTGAAAGAAATGAGTATTTTCCTGAAGTGCAAGGTTAATGCAAACTGACCCAGCTGCAAGTTCTGCAGTGCTCATTGTGGGAGATGTTTGTCTGAGAGCTGAGGTGCTGCAGGTAGCACCATGAGTGGGCAGAGCTTGTTACCAACACACAGAACGTTTCCAGCATTTCAGAAATGCCATTTGGCCAACAAAGAGCTGCAATATTCACGTGTTAACAGATAAATTGCACTGCATGGGGTTGTCTGAATTTTGCAGGTTTTCTATATCAGTTATTTGTTTGCTTACCATGTAGTGACAGGATGAGGGAAAGTGATTCTGAATGTAAGAAAGGGGGTTTAGATGAGATATTAGAAAACAAAGTTCTTCCCTGTGAGGGTGATGGGGTGCCCAGAGCAGCTGTGGGTGCCCCTGGATCCCTGGCAGTGCCCAAGGCCAGGTGGGACATTGGGGTTGGGAGCACCTGGGACAGTGGAAGTGTCCCTGCCATGCACAGGGTGGCTCTGGATGGGCGTTAGGGTCCCTCCCAGCCCAAACCATTCCACGGTTCTGCATTTTCCACCTCTCTTCTGACCCCAGATCTTTGATTTGGTAAAAGACAAACAACACCACACAGGTTCTGTCTGTCTGTCAGCTTTTGGGCATCTCTTGGAATTTTCTGGGCCCGCCTCAGCACCTTTCATTTACAAGCAAGGCAAAACTTCAACTTTTCCCACTTTCTTCCCTACTGAAAACTTTTTGCATCTGCTAGGGTGACTTTCACACCAATCAGGTGTCAGTCTCCCTTTACTCTTAGGAAAATGAAACGTTTGAAGATCATTGGCTTGTGTGGGTAAAATTAAATTGTTTCATTATTTTCCCAAAAGAATAATATGTTAAACTCACAGAGCGTGGCTTGACTATAGCCTCTGGGTGCTGACCTATATTTTTTACTCTACAGAGCATGAAATGTCTTGCTATGTATGATGCAAAGTCAGTGCATGGCTAGAAATTATATTAAATTGTATGGCTCTGGTATTCTGGATTAAAAAGTGACTTAGATTTGCATCCAGCTAATCATTATAGTAAGTAAAGATTTGATATAATGCAAAATGAACTTAGTGTTTCCATTTAGTTTCCTTTCTTTCTATTACATTGCTTTTCTTTTTTTTTTTTATAGGGTTGTTTTTTAAATTAACAGACTTGATATAGTGTTTAAATTACCTTAATAAATAGAATTTGGCTAATTCCAATTCTCTGCCCTTTTTGTGAGCCAGTGATGGTCATGATGGGTGTTTCAAACCCAGCTTGGACAAAAAAAAATTGTCCTGAGCTTTGGTGGATTGGAAAGGCAAAAGTCTTGTACCTGTTTTATTCATTACTGTAAATAAATAGCTCTATTTCCATAAGTAGTTGAATAAAAACAATTTGGTTTGTATGGTAAGTGAAGACTTCAATTTTTTTGAAGGTTTGGTTTGTTTTTTTCCTACCTCTAGCTGTGTTCAGTCTCTTACAAGTGATATCATGTCCTCTAGGTCAGGGTAGCATGGTCTGGTGATGAATTCTGTAACTGTAAACCCAATGATATTTCCTTGAGCTGCACTTGAGGCTCTTGAACTCTGCCACAACCCTCAAACAGTTTCTGTTTTGTGAAAAGTTTGCCACAGGAATAGAGAGGTTGTTTTTTCTCTCCCTTCTCTGCATACCTGAATTGAGATAAAAATAAACTTGAAGCCATAAATTCAAGCAACATGAGGAGCCTTGGTGTGGGTTTTGTGGCTCCCTCACTGAAATGTTTGCCTTTTTTGATCCCTTATCTTTAAATGGAGCCATCTGAAGGTGTGAGTGTAAATCCTCATGAGTGCAGTCCTTGGTCTGTGACAAAAGTGTCACAGTTATAAATGTGGCTGCTGTGCAAGGAGTGACTTAGAGCACAGCCCTGGCACTAAATTCACTGAGTGCTGCAGACTGGGTGATGTCTGATGATACATTATTAATGGAGTTGATAATGAGAGTTCAAATACAGGGGAGGAAAAAAAGACAAGGCAAAGAACTCCAAGTGTGATTAAAATAAAAAATATTTTTAATATATTCTTGGAGAATGTTGTTTTAAATGCAGCGAGGAGATGAGAACTGAATCAATTACTGTGGACCAACTAATTCTAGATTTGTTAAATTATAGAGCAGGGACAAAATTCCCTAGGGAAACCTGAAATAAAACATATAGGGTGAGGTGAAGGAAGTTGTGACAGTGTTCACAGGGGTCTTAGGCTGAGGGAAGAGATGTAGATCTGACTCCATATTTCAGAAGGCTTGATTCATTATTTTATGATATACATTACATTAAAACTATACTAAAAGAATTGAAGAAAAAGTTCTCCTGAGAAGACTGGGCTTTGGTTGGCCATTAATTATAAACCTCCAAGATGGGCCCATCCCAGATGCACCTGTTGCATTCCACAGCAGCAGATAACCATTGTTTACATTTTGTTCCTGAGGCCTCTCAGCTTCTCAGGAGGAAAAATCCAAGGAAAGGATTTTTTATAAAAGCTGTCCTAGACATGAAATATCAGAGTTTTCATTTCCTTTCCCCTCTAATGTCCCAGCCAATGCCCCAGCAGCCACTGAGCTGCTCAGAACTGGGCCAGAAGCAGAGGTTGGTTTGAGTTTTGTAAGAATTGATCTTAGGCCCAATCCCTGAGAGCTCCTGACAGATTTCCATGTATTTTGTGGATTTCTGTCCTCCCTTTCCTAGCTGTGATGAGGATGAAGAGGAGAACACAGCTCACTTCCACTGAGTATATATTTTCCACCATTTCTCCTGTCAGCAGAACATAAAAAAGCAAATGTTTTCTTTGTGAAGGAAAGTGTGAATTCCTCTTCTAAGTCTTGGCATCTTCTGTAAAGTCCTGTGGGGGTTCTGGGGATTTGATAAAGCCCTGAAGGAACATTCTGCCCTGAGGGGGATATCGTTATATCCCATTGTGGAACTGGGAGAACATTGACTGTCCTTCAGAATCCTTCCTCAAGTGACAAACTGGAGCTACCTCAGCATCTCTTGTTCAATAGCTTGTCCCCACTGTAAACATGTTTTGTGCATTAATTAAGTGCATAAGGTCAGGTGATTTTAAAATCATAGTATTATGATGTGTGAGAAAACAAGACACTCAATTCTGATTGATTTCCTCAATATATTCAGGCAGATCTTTACCTGCTCTGGGCTGGCTTTCCTCCACTGAGCTCATCACAAACTTTGATTTACATAGCACTGTTATCTCAGCAGATTTATCCTTTTTTTCTCGTGACTTATTTGCAGGTTTGTTTGGTTTTAATTGAAGGGTTCATTGTGCTGGCAAAAGTAGCTTTACAAGAGAGTGAATTTTATACTAAATGTGGTTTCTACAGACCAAATCCATGAGCCCACGGAGTCATGATTGGGAGCCTGATTGAAGTCCATGGCATTTATGTTTAAAATCATTTGGGAATCTGACAAAAATATTATTTAAAAAAAAAGTAAATACATTAGTTTAAAGGAAAAAAACCCCTGGTTTTGGTCACTAAGAGGAAGTGTAGAGTTCTATGATATGAAGAGCATGGTGCCCTTGTTGGAAGCGTTAAATTTCAAAGTTAAAATGCTATGGATGGGGTTTCCTCTCAATGCCACAATTCAGTTTTATCTGCCATACTTTGAGCTAAAGAAGGGACAGTAAAATATCAGGGCATTCACCTGCAACTCTAAAACTGAACAATAATTTAGAAGCTGTGTAAGGCACATGCATATCCTATAGGTTTGTGCTATAGATGTGAATAAAGGTGAAGAACCTTGAAGCTCTTTCAGATGTTGCTTGCAGAGATTTCCAATGCACTGTGCAGTCAATATTCATATTTAGATTTCCTTCAAACTTAGCCCTTTTAGCATTCAAAATAAGAAAAAAACCAAGAAATTGAAAATATCACGGAATGAGGGTTCTGAACAGCCACTGTAGCTGTGTCTAAGTGGATGTGAATTTTCTTCATTTTTCAGACTCTTCCTCTGAAAATTATTACTCCCAATAACACGGCCAGGCTTTGTGAAATGACCATAACATTGTTCCCTGCTATCATTTCCTCTCTGATAGGAATTTCTGACGCAGAAATAAGAGCAAAGTGAATAATAAATAAATAATGCTTCCCCCAAATATGTTGCAAGCGCAATTTTGTGAAATTATTTCACCATATTGAAATACCAGAGAGTTTCTGCTTTGCCCAGAGCTAATTCTCTTGAACAGCAATTTGCCAGAGAAGCTGAAGGGCGCTATGAAATTTTACAAGAATGATGAGTTCTTAGAAAAATCAGGAAGATAGATAACATTATCTCATTTGTAAATGTGGCTTTTATTTTAAAGCCACCAACAGATAACCAGAGTCTATTTTGTCTGATAAACCTTTCTCTAGGATATGGAGTAATAAAAGCCAGAAATGCCAGAGACAGCCTGAGACAGGGTGTGACAGAGCACATTGTAATTCATGGGGTGGCTGAGGATATAAATCTGCAAAATGCTCAACTGGGGGCCTTCAGAGGGAGGTGAAGGTGCTCACAAAGGCATTCAGCACTTCAGCAGAGAGGGATCCTACACCTCCTTTAAAATTATGAGTTATTTTCCAAGCAAAGATATTATTTTGCGAATTGTATCTGCAGAAAAGATCTGAAAGTAGCCAGGGATGTTTTGTTGACAGAATGGTTTGAGTCATTTGACAGAATATTTTTCTTTTATCAACAGAATCAAATTAGGGTTTCAACCAAATTAATTTTGTTTTGTATGCAAGTCCTGCCTGACAGGATATATTCAAAGAGAGAAAAACACTCTGGATATAAAAAATGTGTCAATTAGGAGACAGGAGCATGAAGTCTCCATAACAAATTGTTCACTAAAGGGTAAGAAGTGAGTTTCCAATGTAGAAAGCTTTGTTAAAGATATGTTTTGTTCTGATTTTTTTTTTTTTTTAATTAAGAAATCTTGACAGCTTTGTCAACAACAAGAACTCTCTGCTGCTACTTGTTTCAAGCACTTTTTTCCAGTACTTATTAGAGACAGGGCAACATTCTAGAGAGAATGGAAGAAAGATATTTTGATTACTGCTTCCCAGTTGTAAGCCAAGCCATTTCTCTGGGCTTCTCGTCACACTGAGATAAAACACTTAGAAAAAAATGCAGCAACCCTGTAGGCAGTAGATATTTTGTAGGTAAACAAAGCCACCATCTATTTTAACTAAAGGGTTAAACTACTCCAGAAAGAAACTGGAGTTGCCAGTCGGGTCATACCAGGGAGAATCATGAAGTCCTTGCAGATTTGAGCATTCGTGGAGCAGTGAAAACATTGAACAACCTCTGAAAGCCTCTGGTGCTGGGATAAACTGCATTTCTGCTGTGCCACAAAAGGTTTGGGTTACAGCAGAATGTCCGGAATTGGTGTTGGATCCACTGCATTCTATGCACACAGATTTCTAATGAAGCTTAGAGCAGTGCTACTATTAATATTTTATTTTTGTAATTACTGCTTTGCCGTGTGATCGCCTCACTATCCCCCAGACACCCCCTGGCCCCTCATCTTTTGTGGATAATGTCTCTTGCTTATCCGTACAGAATCTTTGGGGTGTAAACAGCACCTCTGCCAATATTCCTTGGAGTAGGGATTGAGGTAGAACCAATATTTCTGATACCTTCTGGTTTACATACAGTACTGGTTCCATTATTTAGGCTGTATCTTGGGTATTGTGGAAAACTAATATTAATTTTCTTAATGAATAATATTCCACATTGAATTTGCCCTGTGTGGAAATAAATCAGCATTTTCAACATTCTAGCATTTAAAAATTATCAGGTTTTTTTTTTTTTCCCTCTAGTATTTTACAGGTTCTGCTGTTTGTGTCTGAGGTTTAAATGCTGTATTTGGGTACTGTGTTTGCACACATGGATGGGCGTTGTCCATCAAAGGCTCACACAAGTGAATTTTTGTGGGCAAATCTTTTCATTCCACCATTCCTGGAAGTGAGCATGTAGATCACACCCCTTAAATTCACTCGAGGTTTGATCATCCAGGATCTCCAAGCAAATTAGTTTTTCTTAAGAAGTCCTTCTCCTGCAGTGAAATCACTCTGGTATTGGTTTACAGCAAAGTAAAGGAGCAAATTATTCACCTTATGTGGTCAGCTATGTAATGTCAATTTCTGAAGTAAATTCAGATTTTGGATCCATTCATCTGTTGGGGCAAAAAAGCAGAAACAAGTGAGCAGGACCTCAAGTGACCACAGCGTCAGTAATACATGACAGAGCAGAAGGGGAGGGTTTGGAAGGGTTGTCCTGAAATTGTAAGACAAATGTTGGAACTGCAGATCCATGCAGTTATAATATACACTGCTCTCAGTTAATTACAATTCTAATTTCAAATGTGATGTAATTGATGCTGTTCTTTATTTTAAATTCAATATCTAGGCTCTGGTTTACCTACGCAGGTGTCTGAGTGGGAGAAGGGATTGTTTCACTGTATATCCAGGTGTTTCATCTTCACTAATTGCCAGCATTTATTTGGTGTTACAGGTGCTTTTGTATTTTTCCTCTCCTATTACAGGAGGGTGATGAATATTTTGACCCCTGATGATGATAATGAACTATCAGATAAATGCAGCAACAAGCAAATTTCCCTCATTACTTTCTCATACATTGATACATGAGCAGCAATGCAGGAAGATGCTGTAAGAGTCATTGAGTTAATTAATAGCTAAGCCAGATTCAGAGTTTTGGAAGTGAAATCATTTGTTTTATAGGTTCTGGTATTATCCTGCTGCTTTGGAGTCTTTGCTCAAAGCAGAGTATGAGGAGTTTATGTAACCAGATAACCACCATGATATTATACTTGTTCTGAGCTAGGTGACAGCAGGGGAAAGACACCTGGAATAACTTTTACTGGGAAAAAAATAATAATGTTTCCCACAGGTGCAAAAAGAAATCAATCACAAGTACAGTATGAAATCTGTTATGTGCGAATAATCTGTGGTTTATTATGCAGTGAGGCTGATGGAGCAGTGCTCACTTTCAGAGATGTGTGCTGGAGATTCTCTGTGCCAGGAAACTCTGTGGTGTCATTTTGATAAACTCTGGTCCTAGCACCTTTCTGCCTTCAAACAAGCAAAGTAGCTCCTGTTTTGAGCAACGTTTCTATTTAGATTTAAAATAACAATTAATTTTGTAGCAGAAGTTGTTTAAGACTTTGAGCTCAAACAATTTTGTGATGTTGGATTCTTAGATTTTTATTTAGAATTGGACTATGACAAGAAGTACTAGTTGTATTGTATGAGCCACAGTAAAAGGACCAGATTATAAAAAACAGCGTGCTTGGATTGTGAATGGATTTGTGAGGAGGTTTGTTACAAGTTTTCTTTTTTACTATTCAACTATTCACACTGTCAGCCTTTTCCCTCCCTGTCTGCCATATCAGAGGAAGTGCGGGTGAGATTGTCCAAGATTTTAATTGTTGACTCCCACCTTCCAACTGAAATACCATTTTCTTCAGAATTAATAGTTACATGTACTTCCTGGCATATTCCACTTATTGTAATTGCTTATGTAGTGTTTAACTTTACTTGTAGTAAAGTATAAAAGTTAATCCCTGGGCATTGAATTAAATCCCTTTATTCTGCTGACATTAGGCCATGCTTGTGATTGGTGAAGCATCCAGATAATCTTTGCAGCATTTCTGGCCTCTGATTTGTATGGTCTGCTGAACTATTGACCATACTCATTTTAACATGTTATATGCATTAGAAAATCAATGTGGCAGAGCAGAAGGAAGCTTTTAAACTGATATGACCTCTGTGACCAGAATGTTTCGTTTTGAGATCTTCTGCACTGAACTAAAAATGTGCGAATAGTGGACAACCTCAGCTCATGCAAATACTTAGTTTTTTAAAATATTTTTTAATATTTATTTTAATTTTTATTAGAAAGTTATGATTATATTATCTATTAGACCATCTTTATTTGGTTTGTTTGATTAAAGTCTCAGGAAGAGAACGGTTTGTGCATTACTCACAGAAATAACTTGGTTTTCCACTAGGTCTGGCACCGAATAAACCTTGCTAACATTCTGGGCTTTGAACCACATCTGTAGGTTGGACTGCAAAATTTGTCAGCATTGATTATTCTGATGCACACCCCATGTGAAACAGATCTGAGGTGAGCAGCTCAGATGAGCCCCAGTGCAGAGCACAGGGAGCTGCTCCAGGCAGAGCTGGATGAGAGGAGGGATGCAGAGACAAGGGTGCAGGGATGGGAGGAGATGCCAACACCAACAGGGGGACAAGGGAGGGCTCAGAGGGGATAATTAATGCTGCTAGGGAGCAGAGCCTTGTTCAGGAGTTATTTTGCACAGTTTGCAGGGCTCACAATTGTTTGCATGTTTCTTCTTGGGCTCTTGGTGTTGAGCTGCTGCCCCAGAGTGCTCAGACAAGGTTAAAAACCCAGAGAAAGCAGCTGGGAGTGATGGTTTGTCAAGGCTGACCTAGAACAGAGGCTAGATGGAGTTAAAGAATAAAGTAGGGATTTATTAGGAGGCCTTGATGGATCCACCTTGGGCAGCACCAGAGCCCAGCCAGGGCTGCACCCAAGATGAACCAAAATGGCCCCAAAATGCACGGCCGGGCACGGGCTCTGTCCCTGGGATCAGTTCTGCTCCATTTGCACCTTGCAGTTCATTGTCCCATTCCAGCTTTAGCCCAGGCAGTCCCATCCTTGTTTTTCTCTCTCCAGCCCACGGTGTTTGTGCTCCGGGGCTGAGATTTGGATCATTTGTCCTTGGTGCCCAGCTGGAGCAGGAATTGTTTTGTCTCCCTGCTCTGTGCACAGAGCTCACCATGCCCTGATGTGAAGCCCAGACCCACACACTAAAGCAGCACAGAATCTGAAAAATATAAAGCTAAAACCTGAGGCACCAACAGAGCTTGTGGAGATGTCTTGTTCCTTCCCACACAGACAGTGATGTCCCCATGGGTGCTGTTTGGAATGCTGTGTCCTGCTCTGCTGGTGGCATACATGGAGCATTTTGGAACTGCTGGGGCTCAAGGCAGCCCAGAATCAGCAAAATCTGCATAATTTTCCATAAGGACTTTCCATAGGGCAGCTGTGTCCATTTAGACAAGGATGCTGCCAATTTAGCGCTGGGACCCCTTAGATATTGTGTTTTCTATGGTCTGAGTAGAATAACATGGCAGAAAGTCAGAAATTACTTTGATTTATTGTGGAAGTTCTTTACTTTCCGTTTTGGGAGGCTGTTAAACATAGCATTGTACTTTCCCATAAATAATTATTTTAATTCCTACTGAAAATGTCCATGTTGTCTGTTTGTAAAACATGAAAGAAAACAATCAAAAATACCCAGCTGAGCAGGGGCCCAGCTGAAATAGAGCCCTGTTCCTCATCCACATGGGACTATAGATATTAACCTCCCAAATTGTATAATTGCAGGTGAAATTACTGATTTGAGTAATAAATTATACATAGTTTTGAATGCTGGTATGTGGAATTGGTGCAAATTTGAACTCCTGTAATTTTTGAGATGGCAGCATGCTCAGGGCCTATGGGCAGTAGTAGGCCACTGCCCCTTTCAAAACAGATTGAGAAATATTATTTAATAAAATAAATTAGGTCAATTGCTACTCTGCTTAGTAACATAATAAAAATAAACATGAGAAGACATTTTGAAATTGAACTAGTTAACAATATCATCCTATTAGAATTTGCGTTATAACTAAATCAAATTAGTTTAATGGGGAAATGTAATAATATTTTGTAGATTTTTTTCCTGTTAAGTTAACTTTGTATATTTTAATGAATACCTTAATTAGGTACCTTTATTGATACAGACATTTCAGAAATAAAATTTGCTCCTATGTTCTCCTTCACACACCAGCATCTATTAAAATAAAAGTAGTCCTGTAATGACTACAGGGCAATTATTTTGAGAACTTCCTGTGCCTGCTGAAGGAATTTGGATGTGATGGTTCATCTGTCTGTAGGCAGGGATGCCATGGCTTCTGTGGGCATGGAGCTGTGCTGCCTATTTGGTGTTAATTAATGTGATTGAGAGTTCCTCAAGCATATTGCCAGTGGTCTGTTCCACTGTACGTGTGTGTGAGTAGTCTCAAAATAAGATTGAAACCCTTTTGTAGCTGGCTGTTTAATCAGTGGAATATTGGATGTGGAATATGAGAGTATGAAACGATTACAATCTGTGCGGGGAGAATCGATTGACTGACTGCAAAATCCCAACACATTCTGTCAAAAAAAAAAAAAAAAAAAGCAAGCCACCATATGCCACAAATGTGGGGATTTGTGTCGTGGGGCTTGTGGACTTGCAGGGATTCTGCTTTGGCAGTGGTAAATGTGAGTTGGTTTCTTTAAATATCCCTGAGAGCTCTCCAGTCAGGCACCCAAAGTGAGGGGGATGTGCATAATCAATGTTTGGGGGTGTGTGCATAATCAATATTTGGGGGTGTGTGCATAATCAATATTTGGAGGTGTGTGCATAATCAATGTTTGGGGGTGTGTGCATAATCAATGTTTGGGGGTGTGTGCATAATCAATATTTGGGGGTGTGTGCATAATCAATATTTGGAGGTGTGTGCATAATCAATGTTTGGGGGTGTGTGCATAGTCAATGTTTGGGAGTGTGTGCATAATCAATATTTGGGGGTGTGTGCATAATCAATATTTGGGGGTGTGTGCATAATCAATATTTGGGGGTGTGTGCATAATCAATGTTTGGAGGTGTGTGCATAATCAATGTTTGGGGGTGTGTGCATAGTCAATGTTTGGGGGTGTGTGCATAATCAATGTTTGGAGGTGTGTGCATAGTCAATGTTTGGGGGTGTGTGCATAATCAATGTTTG
Organism: Melozone crissalis; assembly: GCF_028551555.1. Lineage (NCBI taxonomy): Eukaryota > Metazoa > Chordata > Aves > Passeriformes > Passerellidae > Melozone > Melozone crissalis. Next base: position 20,175,818 of record NW_026535846.1, on the reverse strand, counting down.
GGGTTCTGGGAGAACACTGAGGGGCAGTGGAATGTTCCAGAAGGGAGCAAACAGGCTGGGGCAGTTCATCCATCTCACTGAGACACAAGGGGTTGTGGCTGGGAATGTCTCAGTGCCCAGCAAGGGCACTCTCACATAATTAGGTCAGTGGAATGAGCTTTTCTCTCCCATTCCGAGAGCTCCTGACAATGAGTTAAGTGAAGAATAAAACACTTTTTGGAGGGGTTGTGAATGTCAGGGGGGTTTGGACTTCAAAAGGATGACCAGCTATAAAAGCCAGTATTTTCCAAGCTGATAAGGAAAAAAAAAATGGTCAGTGCGCATCCAAATACACAAAGAATGCAGATTGTGGATTAATTCTGGTTGTGTTCTCTGATGGGAACTTTCCAGGAAGAGCTCTTCCCTGAGGGGACTTTCTTGACAGAGATTTTTGAATAACCATAATCTGAGGCATAAGGAGCACACAAACATGGAAAGTCTGTCCCTTAAATTCCTTCCAAAATCTCCAGAAGGGATTGCAATTCTCCATCTCTCAAATTTAGTAATATATGGGTGGTTTCTAGCCTACTGTGAGGGTGATTTTTCTTTGGAGGATACATTCCTTCAGAATGAGGTAATGCTCATTTCCAGGTGTTGGGTTCATTTAGAAAACTTCTATGTTTGCAGAAAGTCAACCCTAAAATTATCTCACATGGCTTATGAAGTGTTTTTTGTTCTTCAAATTTGAAGTAGCTGCAAGGAATTGTGTGTTGCCCACGTGTGGTTTCTATTTCTGAAAGAATCACTTTAAAGAGGCCTCAGAAGTAGCACCTTTGCATAGCTGCAGTTTGGAGGCTCCCTTTCTGTGCCATTTCTGTGTTTTCCCAATTCCAGCTGGGGTTCAGATAACGTGGGTGAAGTGAGCTGTCTTGTAGTGATGACAAAAGGAAGCAAGAAATAGAAATACCTCCTCCAACCCTTGAAAAATGCAGCAGCGGATTGCTGCAAGCCTCAGATGCCACGGGGATGTTCTGTCTATAATAACAATATTCTGTTATTACAGAATATTGTGCTATTGCTATAAAAATGCTTCCTTTATAATTGCAGATTTCAGGACAATGCTGCAAAAATGTTTCAGTTGCCTTAATTATCTGTAGTCATGTGAAATTTCTAAAAATGAGATACCATAATCCTTTTACTCAGTTTTTAATTTACAGTATTGCTTCTTGACATTAAGCTGTTAAAGCCATGTATTATAAGTTCAGAATAACTTCTTTTATGTTCTGGCACTAAGCTAGAGTTCTTGCCTTGTCTACTAACGTTGAATAATGGAAAATAATTAACTTTAAATTAAAAGTGTTGCTTTTTATTATATGACAGTATTAGTTAGAATATGGATTTCAAAAGACGTTTTTAAGTGCAGGCACAAATCAATTATACATAAAGAATAAATTGTCTCTGTGGCAGAAAGTAATACTTGTTTGATGAAAGGCTTGTTCATGAGATGGAGTGCCATTACTGTCAGAGTGGATGTGGGCTGGGTGTCCTGGCAGGGAAGGTGCAGCAGCTCCAGTGGAAAAACACAACAAACTCCACAGAAACATTAAGAAAGGACTGAGTGTGGAAATCTGTGCTTAAAATTCCATTTTCCACCTTTTTTGAGGCTCAAAGAAGAGCTGATAGCTGTCAGCTAGGAATTCTAATATTTTTTGCAACAACTGTCTTAATTTACAAAATATTTTTAAGATGTTTTTAATACCTTTTGTTTAGTCCAAGGCTTTGTCAGTATTTTTTAATGCACGAGCTTCTGGGTTTTTTTTCAGCGACACTATTGTTAGAAGTGGAAATCCCTAGTGATTGTCCCTATAAATTTGATGTTTTTACCCATGACATCCATAAATGGCAGTTAAACTGCAACTCTGTATGTAAATCACAAATATTGAGGTTGGAATGATTTATCAACAATGAAAGGGTCATAATTTCTTTCATCACCTTTATTTTCCAAGAGAGAAAACAAAAAGATCAAGTTACTTGGTTTGTCTTTGGTTTTGTATTAATTTTTCTCCATTCTTTTTTCTCCTATTTATGAGTTTGCATGATGGAAATAGCATTTTCAGCAGAATCTGTGTATACTTGTAAAAAAAGAAAGGGATCCTCTATGGAGATCAATGCCCTTTGTAGAGCAGTTATTAGAGTGAACATGTTATATGGATCCAAACTGTTGTAGATCAGTGCAGAAAATTAATAACACATACATTTAGAGAGAGTTTTATCAGGAGAACGAATATCCATGAAATGTAACATTATTACACATTACATAAGAGGTTTGTGTAAGTACAATGCAGAGTACATCTGAATTTTGGGGTTTTTTTGCCTGCTGCAATCAATATTGCTTCTGCAGCGCTGCTTTTCTGTGCAGATCTGTTTGCTATAAATTCTTTTTTGTGTTTGCCATTGCTATTACACTGAAAGAGCTCACCTGGTGGCTTTTTAGAATAGGGCAGGGCAGTGATTGAACAGCAGCATTTTGGCTCCCCGTGAGCATCGTTAGATGAACCAATGATTAAACTGTCAGGAGCCACGTCCCACTGTTGTACCTGCACTCTTGTACTCAGGATATTATTATTTTAAGGAGAAAAAAGACTGATGCAGCTCTAGCCAAAGGTAATTTAATCTTTGAATTATGTAATAACTCAGGCAATATTTTTTTTTTTTTTTCACCGCAGGACCTTTCTTTCTGTTCAGCAACAAAAGTTAATTGTCATTCTTGCTTAGCATTAAAATAAAGTAGTTACTCTGTGTGTGTGCCTTTAATCTTTCTCAGGGATTGTGGGGTGTTTATAGGAAATGGAGAAATAAAAAAACCTCAAATATGTGAATAGGATCACATATATTGGGGACTTCAATTTTCTGTACGAAATGCTTGAATATTTGGTATAAAGAGTTGTATATGTTCAATGCACATGTGAAATACAACAGATTGCAGTCCTGACAGTTTTTCTATCTACAAGCTGTACCTTTCCTGGGAATTGTGTTTGATAATGAGGATGGGAATGCTGGACATGAACTGGATAAATCAAGGTGCCTCACAAAGCTGTGCCAGCCCCTGGGGCTGCCAGGGAGGGATGATGCTCAAGGTGTCCTGGCTCCAAGGATAATGAAAATATTCCTTTCCCTGCACACACTGGAGCAGTTCCCAGCTCTCTCCCCTGTATTTCCATGGGATATTCCCATGGGAAAGCAGCCCAGTAGCTCTGGATGTGGTGACAGCTCTGTATCAACTGCAGGGAGCAGAAAAAGTTGTGGCTCTTCATGCGCTCATGCAAAAAGCCTTCACGCTGAGGCTCAAAAGTAATTTCTGCTGTGAAACGAGGGATTCCCCCTTCTCCCAAAATAATAAAATTCAAATAAGGAAAAAGAATCCCTGGTCCCTGATTTTCTGCTGCAGCGTTCTCGGAAATCATTTAAACTTCCACGCTCCAAGGTCAAACTTGTTATTAAACGCTGTCAGAGCAAAAGCATTTGTTTGGGTGGAAAAACCTTAGAAATCCAAGCAATGAAAAATTGGGCCCCACAGTATTCCCTGGTAGAAGAAAGCGTTTTGTTCTCTTGTAATGTGAAATGGCACATTGGACATTGTCAGCAGAGACGCTGCATTTTGAACAAAATTGAAAATAAACCCAGCAAGTGCTGCCCAGGCCTGGGGTGGAACTGAGGTGCTTAAAAGTGATGAGGGGACAGAACCTCGCCTCAATTCAGGCACCAGGGCTGCCAGGAAGATGAGAGCCCTCCTCTCTTTGTGCTTATTTCTTTTTACTGAGGTTTGCAGTTCTTTACCAGAACCTTTCCCAAATGGGTAGTGGGGGCTGGTGTGAAGGTGGGATGAAGAGTTGTTTATTTCTTTTTGTTCTCACATGTTAGATAAATTACAGCTTCTCACTTCTGAGGGGAGAAAAGGCTTGAAAGTTACCCAAAACATTTCCCAAGAGTATCTGTGCATCATCCTTGAGAGTCAGTGGGAGTTGGCTGAAATAATGGGTCAAAGCTGTGAAATGCAGCTTCACTCTCTGCATAACACAGGCAGCAGCTGAGGTTTGAACAGTTTGTGCTGAATTGGTAATAACTCCAAAGGAGTGAAGTGTAGAGTTTCCATCATCTGTAAATTGCCATCATACACACTCAGTGTCATGGGCTGCAGTGTCAAATGGCCTTCAGGGCTGAGCAGAGCTGGGATCTCTTCACCAAGTTTAACCCGAAAAATAGCCTTGAAAACTATAGAAATACAAGTGCTAATTAAAAAAAAAAAACACCTTTTTCTTCTCTATCAGCAGATCAATATTTACAGCGTGTGCAACTTAAGTAATATATGCAAATTATTCCCTTTTAGCTTTCTTTTCACAGTGTGTGAAACATCTCGAGGCATCATGTAAGACTAAGAAATTATAGTGGAGCTCAGTAAAATGAATACCTGTTGAAGCAATACACCCTGTATGGGATATGATTGCTTGTGGAGGATGTCAAAAACCTGAACATGAGCTCAAATGAGTAGATCTGCAAGGAAGTATTAATCTCATTATAGCAGCAAGATATTTTTACCACGCAGAAATAGGAAGTACCAAGTCTGCCTCAGAGGAAATTCATCCATCCTTGGATGAACAAAGCATCGCCCAAGATGCAAAATATTTCAGTCTTTATTTTAGAAGTTTCTTCACAGAATCACAGAAGGGTTTGAGTTGGGAAATTAAAATCAATCTTCTTCCAACCTGGGCAGGAGCATTTTCCACCACACCAGGTTCCTCCAAGCCCTGTGTAGTTGGGGTATTACCTAAAGCCATCCATCAGCATATAAAGTTGTATCCTTTCAAAATGTGTTAGTCAACAAATTATAATTTATACATCATGATAGAAAGTATTTTTTTTTTTAAGGATGGATGTTTGGTATAATCAGCTAATGTGTTTTTAATTATGATTATCCTTGCCCAAGAATGGAAATTGTTCTGCTTTGCTATCTAAAACACATAAATTAAAACACTTGCTGACACAATTTAATCAACAAAGAGCAAGCAATTTTCCTTGAGTCTGACAAAAATACACTGGAAATAAAATGAAGTAGCAGTAGTTAATCTCAGAAGAATGCTCTGCGTCAGTGTGGAGCTGCTTTCATTTTCCAGTGAGATGGAATCAGGGGTACAATGGTAATGGTTGGATCTCCTGAGGAAGTTCTGCTGTCACCTGAATTCAATATCCTGGGAGTTTTATAGGGTATTAAACTCTGCTCCTCACCATTTCTGGAGGACAGGTCAGATTTTAATTGGATTCAAATATTCAGATTGCAATGTTCTGCAATTACTTATCCAATACTCCCCACGTGCTGTTTGCTGGTTAGAAATTTTCTAATGGCAAATGATTCTGGTGTGCACATCTTTAAATTGCCCTATCACAGTGAATTCCAGGAATTTACCTAAAAAAATATTGTTTCCCACAAGGAAAATGTATGAATTGCTTTGTTATAAAAGATATTTTAATTTACAAATAAGAGTGGTTTTGGTTTTAGAGTAGCAAGCAAGTTCTCAACACTGAGTATTCAGATTCTGGTTCTTCTGTGTATGTTCCTCTCCCCAGCAGTCTTATTTTATAGATATAAAGATATTGGTAAGGATATGGCTATAACTCCATCAGCAAAGTTTGGTCTCAAATTTGCTTTGTAATTCTGACTTCTCTACACCAAGATAAGTTACCCACTGGCATTATTTAGATCTTTTGTTACAGGACATTTTACCAGAGTTCATTTTCTGTTAATTTTTCATCCATCTGCAGAGCTCAGCCTTCCTTCCAAGATCATTTCTAAGTGTGTGCGTCCCTTTAAGCGTGGATTTCACCCAGTGCTGAGCCTGTACTTTTATTTTTGTTGGCTGGGAGTCCTTGTGCCAGCAGAGGTGATGTTTGAACTTGTGAACACCTGCCTGTTAGGAAATTAACTGAGACCATCAACTCATTCCACCAAGGCCAGCAAAGAGCTGTCAGATGGCAGTGATATAAACTTTACAACAGCAATCAAAATTCTTGTGAAACTGCCCAGAAATGGTTCTGAAGGAGGCAGGAGGAAAAAAAATAATATATATATATATATAAAAGAGAGCAGGTCATATTAGCAGCAGAGTTGGCCAAGAAGCAGCTGTGTCAGCAAAAAGCACAGAGCATGGGGTAGGAACAGTTTGAGCAGTAAAATGCAGGGAGAATGTGCTTTTTGATAGTATTTAAATGAGCCTTTTCTCACACCTCTGATGAAGACAGTATTTCCTGCCTTGTTTATGAGAATTCAATGTTAAAACAGTGAAAAGTCTTAATATTATGCCATATCAGATATGTGCTGCTATAACCATGTTTGCTTGCAATCCTTTCACTTCATGGAGAATTTTCTCTATCTCTGAATAAGTAAAAGCCTTCAAAGGAACAATACAGGAGAAAATGGCATAATAATAATAATAATAGCAGATAGACACTGTCTTTATTATGAGTATATAGTTCTTGACAGCAAATTAAATTCATGATAAGTTATTAAGCCAAAAAGCATTTCTGATCCTTGAAAAGCAAAGTGCCTGTTCTCTGTGTAGGCATACTTTGTTCTCTTTCTCAGGTCTACATCAGACATTGTTCTGCTGCCACCAGGGAAAGCCTTTTGCCATTGTGCATTCCTGACAGTTGTGAATGTGATATTATGGAGTTAAGGCTATGGAGGAGGGATGCAGTGGGAGGGAGAAGGTGATGGATTCTGACTGTACCGAGGGTGCCCTCTGCAGAGAGTTACACTCTTTCAGCTTGCAACTCCTTTATTTGCCTTTTTTTTTAAGGTAGAAATGCTGTAAAGCCACGTGTTTTGTTGTTTAAATGCCAATATGGGTTTATTTATATGGGAAAGGAAAAGGGGAAATTATGAAACTAATAGTGAGTAAAAAATTAACCTTGCAATAAACACAACCCAATCTGATCCCAGCTCAATGCCTCATGCTGAGTGTGGTAGATAGATCTGGTCATGGACAGGATTTCCTGTCTGTCCTCACCCCTTGTCCACCAGGCACATTCAAATGGATGCAAGGTGGTTTCAGTATACAAAGAGTTAATTTTATACTAACAGAGGGTTTATACAGAGAGTTTTTCAGTAAATTCTGTGTTAACAGAGATTTGTGTATCCAGCTCACTTCCCTTTCCCCTTGTCAGGAGATGGGGCAGGACTGTTTGCTTCAAACCTTTGAAAAAATAAAATAAATTTGTCGGCACAAACATTACTGCAAGAGATCAGGTCAGATACCTGAGCATGCAGCTTCTTAACCAGGTGAGGTGGAAATTCAAGATTGCGTAGAAGGAAGGTGAAAAATGCTTAAAAATAGGGAAACATATGGGTTGTGCTTTTAAACTCATCCAAAGTGCTTTTCCTTCTCCTCCTCTCACAACCACGTGAAGATTTAGCTGGTACTCAATTAGTAACATGCTGTTCTGTGCTGGCTGTGTGGCAGGACAGACAGGGTATGTTAATGTAGATAAATTATCTTTTTTTTTTCCTTTGACCCAGTGGGTTTTCAAAACCATTCTCTTCACTTTCATCTGCGAGCTAGCAGGACATGGGGAGAATTTTGATTTGTGTTTCTTTGCGCCTGGAAAGGGAGACACCACAAATCCCCATGCAGATGTTCAGGCACCAGATAAATATATTGACACCAGTGACCAGCAAATAATGGATTTCTTAACAGGAAATTTCTTTTCTGTCATTTATAATGAATTATGACAACTTTTCAGGTCTGAAGTGATGAAGTTGGAGATCAGTTTTGCTTTCCTCTTATTTTTGACAGAACCCCAGGATCTGACTGTTAAAAACGTTCTTTATATATGTTTCTAAAGTTTTAAGTGAATGCATGATAAGTTGCAAAGGAATATTAGTGCAGCTTAAGGCAATTTTAGTGAAAACTGAGAAAAATTACACAACCATTGATGACAGAACATAGGAAATATTTTATGGATTTAGATGGTTTTACTTTGTTTTAATGGTGTGTCATCCCAGTGCTGGAGCCTAGTCTAGAAATTGTCCTTGTGTTGTATTTTCAGGGTTTGAACTCCTTGTGGTTGGAGTATAATTGCAGATTTTATGTGCTAAAATTGAAATAAAAAAATCCTACTCAAGTTAGAGGAGTAATTTATACAAAAAGATTTGAAGTAAACCTGAAAACAGCAATGTCACCCCAGGTCATCTTGTTCAGTATCCTGTCACTGAAAGAGACAGAAAACTCTAGAGAAAAGGGGAGACAGGGCAAGGGCATGATAGATCCACCTGAGAGCAACCATCTTACAGCTGATTCCGCCTCACTAACTTTGAGCTTCACTTAATTTCTGTATTTAATTACTTCATTTAAAGCAGAGTTTGGCTTTTGAATGTGGGGAGCTGCAGCATCTCCAGCATCCTTCAGCACAGAAGCACCAGAGCTCTTGTGGGACAATCTTCCCCACTTCTCCTCCCCAGTTTTTTATTTTAATTATTTGTTGGATCCAAGCAGGTGCTGCCACCTTCTGAACCCTTGCCAATTCTCTACTAAAGGGGAGAGAACATCCAGTCCTACCCGCCTCTTCCAACCTGCACAAGATCTCAGCTGCCACCACACCCCCATGCCGTCCTCCCTTCATTCTGAAAGCTCCCAGTCTCAGTTTCCTGCTTTCCCCATGAAAATTTCCCGTGAAAATCCCTCATTTCCATGCAGGGACCCCTCCTCCCACATCTGCATAATTGTCTTGACAGCTTTTTTGGGAATTTCTTCATGTAAGGGACGTGGCTCCAGGGTGGGCAAGGTCAGTGCTCACCCCTGCAGGCAACATTGGGGCTTGCTTTGGAATCAGAACCCTCCAAAGCTTCCCCTTGGCAAGCAAAATAAAATAAACTGGTTGGATTCTTAGTCTGGGGCTGGGGATTCGGTCTCATGCAGATTTCTGTGGCTGGGCTGTTAAACTGATGTCACTCCAGGCTGGCAGCACATCAGGGCTGCCACGCTGTCCTTGAATTCCATGACAATGGAACCCATGAGGTGTAAGGAGGACAAGAAAGGAATGGAGAAACCCCTCAAATCCAGGAATGATCTTTTAATTTCACATGTAGCTGGATGTAAACTGTACTGTTTAGAGGTGCTTCAGTTGTATATTTAATCTGTTCAGGAGATCTAAATCAGGTTTAGCTTAGTTATTTCTAATAGAAGAAATTTTTTCTGATGTTTTTGGTCACATTTTTTAGCTGTTCTTTATTTCATGTGCTACACTGATACTGTTTAAATTTTCTTCGTACGTATATCTTCAGCAGCACTCAAAGAATTTGAAATGTAAAAAAAAGAATGGTATAAAACACCCTATCATGTTTAGTTATATAAGAGGTATTTCTGTTTGCTTCTCTGGTGGGCAGCACGATCAACATTAGGCATGTATGACAATATCAGAGCTGTTTATACTTTCAGAGGGTTAAATAGACCATGTAAAAATATTTTATGAGCAGTGCCATTAAAAATCCACTAGAAAAGTCTCATCCACAAACAAATTCAGGAAGAATCGTCCTTCCTGAAAACATTGTCTTAAAAGAAAATAATTTAAGAGAACAAAGCCTTATCAAAGATTCCTTAAGGTTTATCCAAGCTTCTCTTAAACAAATCCCTTAGAAATTTAAGCCTAGATTACCAACATTACCTTGGGGGCATCTCTGCTGGACTTCTCTGATTAAAAGCAGAACTAAACAAAGACAAGGCAATAACAAGTAACATAAAATTATTTTAAATGAAAAAGGATAGGTATGATAAACTTGTGTAAATAGCACACAGGGTTTCCACACCACCTTGTGCTGGGAAGGTCGGGATGACTTCTGATGGTGACAGCTGAGATTCCCATCTGGCCCTGGCATGTTTCCATGTCAGATCCTCAAAACTTCCCCCGCTCCATTTCCCACCACGGGCTCCAGCTCAGCCCTTCCCTCACCCCTGCACCGGGGCTGGGAGGAGCTGCACCAGCACCAAACCTTCCCTGATTTTCTGTCAGAGCCCAGGAAATTCCCCTGGCTGCCCTGGAGGAGTCGGGATCCTGAGAGGGGGCTCGGAGACTTGGCATGGAATCAAAACCACCTCTGCTTTTGAATTAGCCCTTGGAAAAAATAATCACCAACCTTTATGTGAAGAATTATAAGTCAAAAGAGTTTAAGTAGAATGGTAGTGAGTTTATCAAAGTGAAATTGTAGAATTTTAAGGTTTTTAGAATGGACGTTCAGAGTCCCAAGATGGAGGAGTTTGGGCGTGTCCTGTTCGTCTCTCTCCCTCCCAGCCTCCATGTTCTCTGTGATGGAGGCACCTTTGGATTGGTTTAAAGTAGAGACAGACTGTCTAACATAGTTGATGGTATTGGAAAATAATTGTAAATAAATAGTAAATAATTGTAAATAAATAGTAAATAATTGTAAATAAATAGTACATAAAGTGTAGTTTTTAGTATAAAATGTTGACACCAGCCCAAGGGTGGGCAGTGTGTCTCTGGCTGACCTGCTGGACAGACATCAGCAGGCCAGAGAAAGAATGTATTAGGTAACACAATGTGTTAAGTAAGAGAAACTAAACAGCCTTGAAAATCTCAGCTGAAGAATCCCAACTCTTTCTTAGACTGGTGGGCTGGGAAAAGACTTTCTAACACATCTTGGGGTCATCCTGACCAGCAGAGATTCTGAGATTTTCCATGTGCTTTCCCAGGACCCTTGGGAAGGTGAGGGACTCTGTGCTACAGAGAGAGGGGGAATTTCTGCTCACCCCACAGCCAGCACGAGCCTCGTGGCTCCTGGAGGGTGTCAGCGACTTCTGTGGTCACTCAGGGCTCTCAAGGATGGGGAATAATTCTCAAAGCAAAGCAGCAATAAAGTGGAAATTAGTTCTTCTCTTAATCACTCAGACTTTATTTGGATTGCAGTATTTACACTCGTTGCTGACTAGTGAGACCATTTGAAATATTCTCATCTATTCTTTTCTTCAATTATATCTCAGGGCTCACCAGACAGCTTCACTGGCTCCGTTCTCTAGCTGGTGATTTTTCAATTAAGATGTGAAACATTTCTTTTTTGTTATATGGATTTAATTAAAATTCTTTGAAATATAATGCTTGGGGTTTGTGTGTCTGTCTGTTGCAAGGAAATTAAGCTACTGTTGCTTGTTCTATCATTTAGAGAAAATTCAATTCTTTATTCTCAAAATGTGGAATTATCTTTGAAATCTCATACAAACAGCAGTTGCCATTTATTATTCTTACCTATCTTCCAGTTCTTGAATAATAAAAATTAATTTATATACATTTTTAAAGCTACAAATAAGAATTTGGTTTTGCAGGATTTTTATTTCCCTACTTTACTGGGTTACTGACTTATTTTCCATGCTGGTGTTTCCATAATTAGCTTTCTTATAATTCAGTGTTTAATATCAAAAATTATGTGACAGGTAAAACCTACACAGGACAGTGTTTATGACTTAGGGTTTCTCTGGTCTTCCAGTAGTGTTGCCTTAAAACCTGCAAGACCCAAAATATCTATAAAAATAATACCTATTATTAGTTTACAGTCTCTGCTTCTCCATCAGACTAATGCCATTTTGAAGCCAATTCTAAGACATTGAAATGCAAAAAGAAAGAAATACTGAATTTATTCACTTAGTCCAAGCAGGTTCATAGCAAAGGATGACGATTAATAATTGCTTCTAAAATTCTCTGAGACGGAAGGCCACACTAAGTATTGGCATTATTTTATTATAATGGAATATTGAGCCTTCACCTCAGCGTGACCTATTGCTGCCCACTGTTATATGGGCAGAGGAATTTGCTCTGTGTCACATTTGGTTGTGTAGGGGATGATTCAGCCCCTTGATTTCTGGAGAGGTTTGCTTGTATGGGATAAAAAGGATCCAGAGAATAACAGAAAAGGCACAGAAAGGTGAGCAGGTGGGACAAGCTCTGCTTGTGTCCCTGAACTGTCCCTGACCCTGCCTGTGGGAGTGGTGAGCTCACCTTGAACACCCGTGATAAACATGGGGGCGCTTTCCCTTTCATGTGCATTTCAGGGCTATAAATCTGTCATCTCAAATTGCAACGTAGCTCCTTCCCTTAAAATAACCCAAACAGACCTGAACCAGTGGAGGGAGGGATGCAGAATCCAGACCTGTCACTGCAGTTTCAATAAAGAATCTGTTGAAAGATGAAATTTTCAATTTAAGTGCTCCAAGTGTCAGGAGTGACAGGGCTTGGGAGGATGAATTATGGCTGGGCAGCCTCTGGCCACGGTTTTGCCTTTCAGTCTTTGGTTTGGAGGGTGATGTGGACAGAGAAGGGAGTGGTGGGTTCTGCTCTGCGTCACTTTGGGTTCTGGCCCTTGTTCTCATCAGGGTAATCTCCAGTGAAAATGAAAAACCATCTCAGATTTTATTGCTGCCTCCTCCTTCCCCCCCAGGGGAGGGTTTGCAGAGCTGGTACCACACAGGTGCCTCGAACTTGAGTAGGATTTTGTTACTTCATTTTTAGCACATAAAATCTGCAATTATACTCTAACCACAGGTACCTGGGTGTACATGGGGCCTTTGAAAGAGTGAAAGGGACTAAGCAGGACTTGATACAAAAATCTGCTTAATTTCAGTGACTTCTGTTTCACAATGGCAGTACCTGGAGGGCTTGCAGATCAAAGATTTTAAATCTGGGTGGCAAATTCTGCAAGAACCCCCAGCAGCAGCCAGATTGCAGAGGAAGATGAGTCCTCATTGCTTTCTGAAGGAAAAATACTGAAGCTGTTCACATCATTAATCTGTGTCTTAGAGGCTGCTCACTAAATTCTTTGAGACTAAATAATCACCTGCAATGGACCTGTATAAGCAAAAAGAAGTATTTTAATATCTAATAAAAAAGTAATTTGGTTCACTTAGTTGACATGATTAATGAATGGCAAAACATAAAATGTGGTAATTAAAATAATTCTTTTTCCAGACTTCATTAACTACATTTATCTCTCTTAATTTTCAAACTGCTCCAAGCTTTTAGTTGCTTCCCCTTTGGGAGATCAAAAAATTTTGTAAGAAGATTAGAATCTTAAAATTCCAAATTCACAAGTTGGCTTGATCTGCATTTGCTGAACTGAGAAAAAACAGAAAACTTTCAAACCTTTATTTACAATTAGTATGAAAAGCACTATGTATAAATCATAAACATATCATAGTTTTTTCTTCAGAAGTTGAGTTTAAGAAAGAATTGCAGAAAAAAGATCTTACAAAACCTTAAACTATTTTTTAGTGGATGAGGGGGTGAGTGCTTGTATGAGGTACATGTCTTTTATCTCCCACTCCTGTGGCAAATAAAGGAAAGATCATAATCATGACCTGCATCAAATCTATTCTTGATAAACTGTGGAAAAATCCCTCCTCAGCACCAAGTCTTTCCTCGGCCTGAGTTTTGTAAAACTCTTTTTTGAGAATCCAAAATACAATCCATGTGGTTTGAAAAATTCTGAATATAAACAGGGAGAAAGGAGAGGAGGAGGAGGTGATTGTGATAAATTGCAGGAGAATTTTGGGACTAAAAAGAAATGTCACTTTTAGCAGCTTGATTTGGTTGAAGGTCTAATGAACCTGTTCTACTTCATTGGCACATCTGATATCCTGGTTTTGAAATCCTCACCCGTTTGGAAAACGAAGAGGCTGTCAGATACATCTCAGCTGACTTTCCCCAAACATGGATAGGAAAAATAAAGGAATTGCAGCAAATTTGCAGAGCAGAGATCTCCATGTGCCCAGAATTTATCCAGTTTATGCTGGATCCAGCAGAGGGGAGGAAGGGAACAGTGACCTGCAGTGAGAGGATGGAGGGACTCTGAGAGTACACAGAAAATTGGTGTTTGTGGATTGCAGGAACTGGTTCAAAGACAGATGAAAAGTTTGAGTTCAGGAGCTTTGGAGCTGATGCTCAGTGAGTTTGGGTGTGTTCAGAAGCAGCCCCAGTGCTGCAGGGATTTCCTGGGATGCGTCACATCTGTAATGTGTATGCGGCTGAACCTGAGCAGGGAGGGCACAGGGAGCTCTGCACATCCCAACCAGAGCACACAAACTGCTCAGTGATTTATTTACCACAAACCTGCCCAAGTAAATATCCCCCACCTCCTCCAGAGCTATCACACCAACATTCCAGCATCCAGCGCTTTCCCAGGTGCATCTTGGATGAATGCTTCAGGAGTATGAATAATAGGATGAATGCGTGAGACAGTGATTAAAAAATTAAATTGATCAGAGCCTTGAAGCAGACTGCTCTGCTTTGTGTTCCTAACACATCAAGATTTTTTAAAATATATTTCCTGCTGACACCCCAGGTTAATTTTTTTTGCTGGTTAATTAACTTGAAAGCCAAATGTCCAACCTAAATATGTATGTATAATTACTGGGTTAGTTACCTGTTCCAAGCAGATAATTTTTTAATGTCTAAATATAACAGTAACTGTATATTAACTCTTCTGGATGCCACGTGCATGTTGTACATCTATTCCTTCCACATATTAAAATGTCTTTATATTTTTGTCTTATATTTTTAATTGATAAAATATCTCTGGGGCAGGTAGAGGTGCCATTCCAGATTTGTGTGCTGAGTACAACTGCTTCTGATCTTTACAAAAATTTGTAAACCTTCATTTATTTGCAGTTTGTCAACTTTAGTAACTTGGAACAGATCCAGTGAATTAGCAATCTCAGTAATGTGTTTTTCAATATAGTTTTTTTTCTTTTCTGTTTGTTAATTTGGTTGCTGTTGGTTAGAAATACAAAGGTACTTAGTAGTACAAAGTGATTAAAAAGTCATTAAAGTGATTTTTAGATGCAAAGTGCTCTAAGCTGTCAAAGGATCTGACCCTTATAGTGAGGACAGAATGTGAAGGCCTTTTAGACCTGAATTACATTGAAGAGATGAGTTATGCAAGGGCTGTTGTTGTTTTTGAAGTTAAACAACATTTTTCTGTGTGGAATAACAGCATTTTAGTCCCCCACACAGAATTTTATTGCCCATCAGCATAACTTTAATTTCCTTTCTGCCCTTTCCTGTGTTGTTCTGTCCCGCAGGCTCTCCAGAATGATAAAATAAATACCAAATATCAAAATCAATGTAGCAGCAATGATAAGAATGTCCTGTGCATTATTTAGTTCATGTTGCTTCTGTTATAAAATATGTAATGGATTTTTTTTTTCTGTGCAAGTGTGTCTGTGAGCATGTTCTAAACTAAATTATTCAGGACATAATGAAATAAATCCCCCAAATTCTTTTGAGTACTGTTCTGGTAATAGCAGCATTAATAAAGACACTCCCCCAGTGCTTTCCTATGGCCTTTACTACTCCTTCCCCACTAAACAAATGTGGTTTCCTGTTTTCCTGAGGATGAGAAAAATACTTTGATAAGTAACCAGAATGTTCAGTTCATGGCCACTCACAATGAGAGATTCTTGTCCCCAGAGTGGAAGTCCTGGGACTGGCAAACAGCAATTGTTAAAACAAAGTAATGAAGAAAAATAAAAATGGTGCATTTGCCAATATGTGGAGAGATACTCCCAAGTAAATGTTTATTTTTTATTGTGTAAAATTTAATTTCTTCTATAAGAGAAGAGCAAAGCTTGGGACTCAATAAGAACAAGCTAAAACTATTAATTTAAATATTTTCATTGCTAAGTGTATGTGCTTACGTATATTTCTACCTTCTTGTGTAAATACACACAGGGAGCTATAGATATAAACCACTGATTCTAGATACTTGATTTTAAAATTCATTAACTTCCTGAATTTTGCATCTGGCTTGCTGTGTTTTCAGAAATGCAAGGAAAGGAGAAGGTCCCATGAGTTCCTCTGCCTTGCAAAGCAAAGACACCAAAATTCACGACCGCTAAACTGAGCATGTGTGTGTTTTTATCAGGGCAGGTAGGGATGGGTAGATTTGCAACACCTTCACATTCCTGACTCTGTTCTGTCACCTCATCTTTCCTTTTCAGTCCATGCCAAGAGATTATAAGTGCTGATGAAATTTACTGACTTGCTGCAGCCTCCAAGTTGACTAAGTCCCTTCCGGAAATAAATCAAAAAGAATAGGTGTTCATTTAGATGAATTAGCATCGACGCTTTGCAATAACTCCAAACTAACTGTGTGACTCTGGGCCACTCCTGTCTGAGCAGAATGACCTTGACAGAGCCAGGGAAAGGATGTTGTGTTCCTCTGCTTCCAAACACAGATGCGCATTAAATAACATTGCCATACAGCAAGCAGGTAAATCTTGTTTATTGGTTACCACTGTTCTTTTCCCCACTTAAATCTTCTGGAGGCATTAGACACAGAGTTGGTCTTTGCATTCATATTTTTCTGAGTTACAGCTGATTAGAAGAGTATAAAGAACTTCACCTCCGTGAAGCAGAACATTATTTTTATTTGTTATTTGCCTTGATTTATGGTGGCCTAGAAAGGCACCCGTTATTTACTCTGAACCTCCCTGAGTGTTTGAAATTGTGAGGCACTGCAGGCTGGACTGACAGCACATCCCTGCAGAGGAGCTCCAGCGAGCCTGGAGTCTCACTGAAGCTCTCTCTGATAAAATTCTGCTCCAAGAGAACATCAGGATTTTTCCCATTGCAGTTTGAAAACGTGAATTTGTGAAGGCTGTCCTGGAGGTCAGTGCTCTGCTGTGAATTTGTGCACAGCTCACAGGGCTGGGCAATGAGGGCCAGGATTCTCCTGCACAAGGGGCAGAGGCACCTGGAGCCAGAGAGGGAGAGGCAGAGCACAGAGCAAACAGCAAACGCAGATCTCAGGCAGGCCCTGCCTGTGCCCTGCCCCTCCCAACAGACACTTCCATTTCTAGAGAAAGGGAGTGGGGAATAAGAGGAAATTCTTGGACTTAAAACTGACAGGCTTTGAATCAAATGCTGAAATGGTAGAAAATATTTTTTCATTTCTCACGTGTTCCTTTCCTGCTTGAATACAAAAGTTTTTGGGATCAAGACCGAGATCTAAGAGTTACAAGTGCTTTTTACTGGTATGTTGGGATGTCTATATGGGAAACACTAAAGAAAAAAATCTTTAAATCAGGAATTGCTTCCCAGATTGGAGGCTCAAACTTTGTTTTCTAGTTCTGGGTAATACCTGGGTGTTCTCTCAGGCCTTTGACAGTATTCATGATTTAAGGGACCATTTCAAGATTAACAAGCAACTTCTGCTTGAAGTTTTTCTCTGTGAAGAAGTAATTGAGTTGTTACTTCTGTCTCTTTTGAGTTGTGTTCTTCTTTCTGTCTCCTTCTGCTTTGCTGGAATATTGTATCAGTGAGAGGAGGGGAAATGGACCAGAGCAAGGTCGAGGCATCTTGGTTGTTTTGTTGAAGAAAATGGACATGAAGTTTACAAGGTAAAAGTGAGGATGTGGATTTGCAGTTTCTCTATGGTCACTGCAAACACCTCCCAACTGCAGGGGTGGCAGAAATCCATGGATTAGAAGCCAGGAGGATTTCCATACCCCTGGGGTTGGAAGTGTCCAAGGCAAGGATGGTGTCCGGGATCTGTCCCAGGTGTTGGAAATGTCCAGGCTCTATCCCTGGTGTTGGAGGTGTCCAGGCTCTGTCCCTGGTGTTGGAAATGTCCAGGATCTGTCCCAGGTGTTGGAGGTGTCCAGGCTCTGTCCCTGGTGTTGGAGGTGTCCAGGATCTGTCCCAGGTGTTGGAAATGTGCAGGATCTATCCCTGGTGTTGGAGGTGTCCAGGATCTGTCCCTGGGGTTGGAAATGTCCAGCCTCTGTCCCTGGTGTTGGAAATGTCCAGGATCTGTCCCTGGTGTTGGAAATGTCCAGGCTCTGTCCATGGTGTCAGAGGTGCCCAGGATCTCTCCCTGGTGTTGGAAATATCCAGGATCTGTCCCTGTTGTTGCAAATGTCCAGCCTCCAGCTGGCCCAGAGCCTGGCTGTGCCCTCCCTCCTGCCAAGAGCAGGAAGTGCAGCTCAGTAATTAAAGCTATTTCTGGGACTCCCAGATGGTGCCTTAGCTGAAGATCATTGCCTCATTGCTCTGGAGCAAGGTGTAACGAGTTGGTGAGGATATTTACGTGTTTCACGTGCAGTGTGTTACAACAAACTACAGCTATGTTAAATATCCTGATCCTTTGGGAATAAAGGCATTATTTTGCTTTGCTGCCATCTGTAAAACCCTGAGAAATGCTGGCTATGACCCACTGCTGCTGTAACAAGAGAAAAGGTCTTGATGAAATGGTTGCTTAACCATTAAACAGAAGAAAGTGAAAGCTCTGGATTCTAATTTCCCACACATTATGCTGCACAGCATTTTAACATTTGTGGTCTTTTCCATCACACTACATTTATCACATTTGAGGAGGGGTTTTAAAGACCCCTCTGGAGAAAATGTAATTTGTTCTCTGTTGCCTGCACATCCCACTAAACACTCATTATTTATAGAATTCTATAGGGTCTTTCTACAAAAACACCATCGATCTCTCGTTATGGAGTGCCAGCACTTTGATTCATGATCTGAGCTGGAAATATCTCAAATTAGTACATGATCCCCCCCATGATAACTTGCCATCTGTACGAGGTGGCAGACTGGAAGATCATCACAGAAAGTTTATGCTTGTAAAGATTGCTGCCTGAAACATTTTAATCAGGAAAAGCAAAGGACTTCTATTTTGTATTTTCATAGAAATACAAATTTCTTGTGCAGTTGTTAGCGCTGATATGGTCAAAACTGACACAGGTTATTTATAGGAAGTTTTAAAGGAAAATAGCTACCAGTCTTCACTGAATGTCTTCATTTGTGTTCTCAGTTTGTTTTAACTTGCTTAAAATTTGTCACTGAAACTTTTGGAAGGAAAGTAAACATTGAGCAAAATGACATTTTTAATGGAAAATGAAAAGATGCTGAAATTTTGAGTTTTCTTGGGAAACCAAAAGACACTTTGGGATGGGGATGCTGGAAGAACAGATCAGTTTTAACTAAATTGTTTGCAGTCTCATTAGGGAAAAAAAAGCCAAAGTGAGGCTGTGGACTAAGGGCAATGTGAGAGAAAATGTTTACAATTGCTGTTGGTCATTTCAGTGATGGTGTCTTTAGTTATGGGAACATCTGCAGAATTTGTTAACATGAGGAACTAAATGTACACATGGGAAAATTGTTGGTCTGAGGATCACAAAATGGCTCTACAAAAAGGAACCCTGAAGTGTCTCTGACAGTCATCATAGTGACTAACTTTAAAATTTAAAAAGTAAAATTATAAAAAATCCTAACTTTTTATAATTTTGCTTTTTAAATTTTCTAGTATTGGATTTAAATTTTTTCAGTATTTGGAACTATCAGTTGCTGGGTAGAATCTGGTCTGTTGGTGCTGGGTATTTATTTGTTTGGTTTGGCTCTGGCTTTTCTCTCTGCCTTATAGCAGGGGATTACCTGCTTTCACTGCATTTTTATGAGCTTTAATGCATTAATAGGACTTTTTTTTTTTGTTCTTATTAAATTGCCTCCCTGCCATTTAATCAAGAGTAAGGAAAAATGAGAGAGTGTGCAGAACTTTGAAAGGTCAGTGATCCCTCTGTGTAAAAAGTGATATTTCTGCTGTAACTCGGCCTCTCCACGGAGCAGCAAGGTGAGGATAATTTTATCCTCCTCAATATTCCCCATTTTAGTGGGCTTCTTACTGTTAGAGAATTATTCCTATTCTGAAAGACTTGTAGTGAAGATAAGTTTGTATTTATTGCCATGGCAGAAAAGTCAGTGGGGCTTTGTAAATGGTGAAAGAATGGAGTTATAAAAATAATGTGTTTGTGCTGTGGGTCTGTGGGACAGGATAGGGAGAGAAGCCACGGTGACAGAAACCACAGCGGGCACCAAAGGATTGGGAGAAGATTTGGGAATAGTGACAACTCAAATTTAGAAAAGCTGAAGTTATTCTTTTGACTGGACATCCACCAATTTTCATTGGAGAGCTGGAGAATTTTCCAAATATTCTAAATATGAATGGGAAGGACAGGGTGTTTTACACAAGATGGGAGCAACCTGCCTTTCACAAAATAAAAACTGGTTCTTTGAACCAGTGTAGGAATTAAGATTTTGCAGATTGGAGGCCTTAAATTACAGATTTTGTTCCAAGACTATGACAGGTAATCTTATTTTGCAAACTTTGGCCAGCTCAGAGCAGCTCATGCTAAACTTTCTAAGCATAGGTGTCTTAGCTTGGAGTGCCTTTTATGCCTTCATTAATGCTTCAAACATAATTCCAGCTAATGGTTATCTGAACCATTAACAATTTATATAGTTCATTGTCATCTATTGTAGTCAGTTTTATGCAGCTTTCTCATAAAACTCACACTTCTGGGTTTCAATACATAAAATTTATCTTTTCCATAAAGAATTTTAGCGCAAAGTTACCTCCATGCTCTCTTCAGCATTGCATAGACTTGTGATGACAGTAGTCATGGCATTTAATGCAAGGATATTTGCATTCCTTTAGTGAGTTTTTGCATTATATTATGCTATATATTTGCTATTATAAATAGCAGACAACAGATGCGCAATTAATATTAACGCTAATTAAGCAGTGCATATGTGCTGGTTTAAAAGACTGCAGCTCCATGTGCTGTGAAGGTTCCCTGACACTCTCTGATGGATTTCCATCTCTAAGAATTCACACTGAAGACTTTTGATGGCAGTGGCTCTGCTGTAGAAGGTTGGGCTTCAGTTCTTGGAGGAATTTAACCACGTTTTCATCACAAGAAAAGAATAAAAGGGGGAAAATTTTAATTATTGTATTCTGCTTCCACAGTGAGTTTGGAATCACCGCTTTTAATGGATATTGTCTAAGATATTTGAGGAAGTTATGGCAGGTAATTATGAGGAGTGATCTGAAGATGAATTAATTAATTATTTGTAAACCAGTCAGACTCTACATTGATTATTATTACAGATACTCCTACAAGAATAAGTCAACATGGTCATTGCATAAAGTCAGTGGGGTTTGTATTGAATTCAGAATGTACATCTTGAATTAAAATTGGTATAAAGAGAGAAAAAAAAAGACCTTAATGATATGGATTTCCAATAATTTAGGGTTTCTCTTCACCTTCTCCATACAGGGATTTGTAGTGGCAGATGACTGCATTAAATTGGGAAATGGAACCAAACTGGTTTCTAACCTTAATTGTATAAATGAATTCTATCTTTTTTGAGGAATTTAGAGTTTCAGAAGTTCTGAATTTCCGCGTTGCAGGCCTTGTATCTGTGACTGGATTTCGGGAACCCTCTCCTGGCGGGCACAGCCAGGGGAGCAGAGGCCAGGGGAGGTTTTGCCATCTCCTCTCGTGGAGGTTCCCAAGCAGGACTGGGTGAAGCCCTGAGCAGCTGGACCTGCCCATGGCCCTGCTTTGAGCTCGAGAATGGGCTCGATGATTTCCTCGGGTCCCTCTCAGCCTCAATTACCCCATGGCCCTGTTTTTGTTTGTGTTCTTTCCTCGTGAGATTTGTTAATTGAAATCTGGGGTTGGAGCTTCTGTGACTTACAGCTGTCCTTTCATTTGTCATCTCACTAAATCAGTGTAGATCACATGAAGCTGAGGAAGGCAGATTTGTGCACTGTTATTGCAAATTTACACAAATTAGAAAGAAAAAGATCAATTTTCTATGCTATCTCTGATGGATTATGTATGTTATTTTAGCTATGTAGTCTTAATTTTTTTTTTTGTTCAAATACAGTTAATAGGTTCAAAATGTTTAGTATCAATTGGATTATCCCTGGTTTCCTATCCTCATTCCTGATTTTGCAATAAAGTAGTGCATAAGCCTAAATTAGCAATGGTTGTTATTAATTCTCTTTTTAAATCCCTTGGCATCCTGTCTGGCCCCATTTAATAAAAGCTGCAATACTTGAACAGTAAATATTGTGTAAAAGTTTCATATTTGAAATGAATTTCCTTCAGGCAAATAACAGAAGTAAGATGATATTTTGCAGTGTTGTATATTAAAATAAATATACAGCTAGTTAGAACAGGAACATTTCCTTGGAATAAAAGCCAAAGAATGTGAAACAGAGCTTTAATTTGATTAAACTTTGTGTGTTTTGAAACACATAACATTTACCAATGTTTATCTATCCCACTTTACATTCAGAGAAGATAAGTTGCATCTGCTTCAGAGTTTTATTTATAATTTAGTACTGAACTTTCAGAATGGAACTCACCAATTCTTATCTATTTATGTGGATTATTTTTCAAGAGCTTTCTGTATCCTGCACAGCAAAGCCATAGAGGGATGGGGGGGAAGGTGAATATTTCATTTCCAGAAAACTCTGGCTGCTCTTTGCTTTGTTTTGCTTTCCTCCAATAGATTGTATTTAATTTCTTTAATCCACTGGAGGAATAACTTGGCAAAAATTCAAAAAAAAAAAAAAAGAAAAATGAGTTTGAGTAAAGTGAACACCTTGATGACAGAGGGTTTACATTTTTATTATTCTCTTACTGTGTCCTTCACACACATGGAAACTTTGGTTCACTTTGATGCTGCATTGAAAAATTCCCCTCTGGGGTATTAAAGGTACCAGAACTGCAGCAATCCCATCTTTGTTGGAGAAATGAGCTTGAAAAGGAAATTTCTGGCCTGTTCACAGTTACATTTAACAGTTTCTAGTTGTATTTCAGAAGCAGTTTTATAATCTTTTCTGTTAGAGGAGACTGGCCAAGAATCCTGGATAAATTCTTTGGAAATACCTATGTGGCAGAAATAGTTTACATTTAATCATGCTGTTAAAATACCTTACAAGCCTGGGCATAATTATTAACAAATAACTTTTAAAGACTTGATTTCTTTTATATAGTTTGAAATTCCCTTTTGAATAAAGGTTATTCTCAGCAATACATTTTGCTGTTTGTCAGATTCTGTGAATCTTTAAGTGTATTTCGGGAAGAGATTTTAATAAAATTTCAAAATAACTTTAGGTGTTTTAAAGACATAAACATAACTTACCATAAAATCTGTATTAACCTGATCTATTAAGTTTTTGTTGGCTACAGGGCTTGCTTCTTTTCCACATCTCTCTATCTCCATAAATTAGTGTGCACCTGGAAGACATTGCAACAAAGTAAAACAAATAAATATTTCTTTACAATGAATTGTTACATCACAAACTTTGTGATTGAAAGTGATTATTGGGAAACAAACTTCAATTACTTCAGTAAAGCATGATGAGTATTTCCATTTATGACTCCCTTTTTCAGTCATTTATGAAAGTGGAATCATTGAAACAAAATTGACATTGTGTAAGTGTTCTTACAAACATATCCCAAATACTGGAATCTTTCACATTCCTGAATATTATTAGGGAAAAAATAAGCAAAAGGATTTTTTTTTTTTTTTTTTAACAGGACCTGCTAAGTTATCTCACTACTGAAAAATCCAGTATGAAAATACTGTGTAACTAGGGACTTCTTATCAGTTCTTGCTATCTGAACTTGTAATTACACCAGGACTCTACATGATATTCTACTTAATTTATCTTTATCTATTTGGTGCATTAATTTTCTGGTTAAATCAGTCCTGTAATTTGTAGTGCATGATCCTACACAGAAATATTTTCCTCCTGCCTCCAGAGCATGAACCTGCAGTGGTTTGGGGCAGGGAGCTGCAACTCCCTGTACAAATTCCTCATTTCTGATAAATTCTGAGGGATATAATAGATATTATTATATATTATATAATTATTATAATATATAATCATAATAATATTTAATTATATATAACATATAATATATATTAATATATGTGATGTATAATATATATTAATATATAATGTATGTTTTATAATAAAAATATATTATTAATACATATATATTAATAGTATATATTAATACAATTATATATATATATAATTTTTATATATATATATATATATACACACGTATATATATATATGGGCCTCTGAAGGAGGTACTGAGCAAAAGGAATCCGCCAGCCCTGCCCAGCTGTGGGTTAGTGCACAACCCCACTTTATGAGGATGAATGTCCCCACAGGTCCCCCTGCCCTTCATTCGCTCCTCCAGCTGCTCTGCAGTGCCCTGGGGGAGGCAGGAGTGAGGGAACACTTCAAGGACAAACATTTTGTCATTCCTGGAATCCCCCCCTGCAGAACACAGCTCTGGGAGACCTTCAGGGGTGTTTTTAATGCCGTCAGTCTCATTTCAGAGCTGCAGGTGGATGGGGAGGAGATGAGCCGAGTTTGTGGCTTTGTTCCTTTATCCCCTCAGCCCCTTACACTGCAGGAACAGCTGTGTTAAAAGTAGGAAATATTTCTTCTGGCGCATCATTTCCTCTGGTGGCGCCATGACTTTTGGAAGTGACCTATTTCCTCAGGAGAAATCTCAATTTCACATCCATAGGAACTGTAGCTATCAGTGCAGTTTGGGAAGGTGAGCACAGATAGCCCCACTCTGTGATGGCCCTGGTTTGGGTCAGAGGCAATAAATAATTCCACTGAGGAAAGAAACTTATTTCCTTCTGCGTTTTCCATTTATTGAGGCTGAGAGGTATTCTTCAGTAATAATTTCTTGAGCATTTTAGTAAGAGCAAAACAAAATAGCTTTTCCCTCATTTTTCAAGGCTGGAGGGAAGAGAAGTTAAGCTTGAACCCAGATGACCCTTTCTGAGTTCAGTAAACACAGAACATTATTAAAATGCTCTAAATGAACATGTGCATGTGTTTGTTTACTGATTGCACTGAAGAGATAAACAGCTTTCACTCAGAAACAGAACATTAAATGTGTGTACTAGGAAGCAGTGTTATCTAGAAAGTGCCATTCTCACTCTACTAAGAAAGGGTTTACAAGTCAGAAATTCAATTTCTCAGGGATTATTTTTTTTCCATTTGTTTGTTTTGAAGAAAACCATTGGCAAATTTACACAGGAAAACCAGAAAATAAACCAGAATTTCCTTCATTTTCAAGCAAAACTTTTGACATGTACTTGAAAATTGTAGTTTTTAATGAAGAGATGAGGTTACACTAGGCTGAGTGGTAGCTAGTGAGACAAACCCAGGAACTGTTTTTCCTGTTACATTCATTATTTTATGTCCCATCCTGGTGTCACACCTGCCTGTTCAGCAGAGTTCTGGATTTTGGAGTGGAGCGGGATGGGCAGGACCTGGGTTTTCAACCATGTTTTATTATTATGCTTATTTTGGATATGAACTGTGGCACCAATATGGGGAACAGAACCATCCCCACACCCTCCCTGGGCAGGCAGGGATCTCGAGATCTCTCTGGGATTTTGGGTCTGGTTTGAGGGGCTCACAGTGAGAACCCCCAAAATGCAACCTTAAAAAAAAAAAAAAAAAAAGCTTTAAGCAAAATTAACACATGGGATTATTTTGCCAAATGTGATTTGTTGCCAAAATATTGTTCCTACTGTTGATCAGCTTTGCTGATTTATGAATAAGTGCTGAGATCTACATTCCAAATTTCTGATTTATAGAATATGATTTACGGATTTACCTCATGGAACTGTGTCACAGTTGTGTGGGTGTTGTGATTATAAACTCCTGGTTCCAGAGATTTATAACTCACCTACAAAATTTGTTCTAATTGAAGCTGTTTTCTCTCAATTGCTTGGCTGTATTGTAGGCCTGAGAAAGGCAGAGAAAGAGAGGCTTTAGTGTGGGTCTGATTCTGAATGTGAGATCAAGATTATTTTGAGTTTAAAATGCTGAAGATGTTTAACATATGATATTGCAGAAGTTTTCCTGCCTGTGCTTTTGTTTCTCCAGAGAGACAGCGATTAGCCTAGACCAAAGTCCAGCAAGTGATTTTTATTCATGAATGTCTTTATGAATTCTCTACAAAAGCAGCCCTAATCAACCCTGAGAAGTGCTTAATTTGCACAAAAAGCTACACAGTCATTATCCTGCACTGCCAAACGTTTGTTTCTGCATTAAGCTCATTGCAGCCCATTCCATGTGTGCTTCCAGGTCTCTGCAGAATTCCATCTGTGCTCCCAAAGTTCCAGAGGCAGCTCTGGGGTGGGAGTTCCTTCCAAAGCAGCCAATGCAACCCTGGATATAAAATCTTTAAGGGGACATCTGGCTTTATATTTTATGTGTGTGGTTGTAAATCTGGCAATTAATTATTATATTAGAAACATAATCCTGGATAGCGATGGGTAGAGACCAGACTGTCTGGCCAAAGCGATGAAAAAAGTTTGCAGTGCTGTTTGTGGAAGGAAGAAAACCAAACAAAAACCAAAATCCAGCTCTTCCTTCTGCTCCTGCTCTCTCTCAAAGAGTAATTGTGAGGAGGTGCTAAAAGTCTTATGTAGGGCAAACATGAGAATATATTAAAGTGTCTCCTAGAAAATGTGCACCACCCCCTTTAATTTGTCTTAGTGGCTTGGCAAGGGTACAGATGGGGCATTTGAGGAATGGAGTAGTTTAATGATCTGCTTTTAAAAGAGGCTTAATAAAGTTTGTTCTTTGCTTCTGTATCTTGCTGAAAAGATTGAGAAAGAACTGTAGGAATTTTCCTTCTTTTAATTAATTTTATTTCTTTCTTATAGTATTCAGCTAGGAAGGGAATTAAATTATTCTATTAGATTTTGAGGGGAGGCAGTTACTGAAATGGAGATCCAAACAAGAGAATACATTAAAATAATAATTACTCTGGTGGATTTGGCATGCCCACTTGCTGGAGGCACTGAGGCCAGCAGATTTCTTCAGGTAACATTAATAAACCCAACAACACATTTGTTCTTGGCAGCACAGGCAGGGAGTAGGTGCCGTGTTGCCATAGGAGGTTCAGGAGGATGACATTTTTGTTGTTGAGCTCATTAACCTGGTAAACCAAATTAAAGGATTGAAACACATTGGGAAAACTTCAGCTTAATTCTCAAAAACAAAAAAAAGAA
Source organism: Melozone crissalis (assembly GCF_028551555.1). Taxonomy (NCBI): domain Eukaryota; kingdom Metazoa; phylum Chordata; class Aves; order Passeriformes; family Passerellidae; genus Melozone; species Melozone crissalis. Next base: position 20,148,860 of record NW_026535846.1, on the reverse strand, counting down.
AATGCCCCAAAAGAATCCCAGAAGGTGTCAGAAAATTAATTTTTGTTTTCCTGTGATAGAGTTTTGGAATTAGAAGCTTTTTGTGTTTTGTTGGTTTTGCTTTTTAAATCTCAAACTATCGTGGTTTCTTAAAACATTTTTTAGAGGCTATTGGCTATCGTTTCAAACCCCAAAATGGAAACTGTGTTATACTATGGGAGTGACACAGGAAATCATCTTGGACAGGTTGCTGTTGATGCTTGGCCGATTTCTTGTGTGCAGAAATGTGAATGTGGTTGCTTTAGCACCTCAGCAATGAATAGCTATGTTCATTGGGCTTTGACAACAGTCAGGAAAAAAGGAAAAACTTTCAAATTGCTGCCACTGCAATTCTTTCAGCTTTGGGAGTATTGAATTTCCCTGTTCTGGGGTGCTGCTGTTGTGTGAAAAAATAGGCTGGGGTTTCTTTTACCTGTTTTGTTTTTTTTTTAACCTGTTTTACCTGTGTCTTCCACCTGTGGAGCTCATCTGGTTATGGTGAGCTAACCCACTGCTTTGGTGTTAATTACTTGGTAAATAATGAACTGTTTGTGGACCAAAAGTCTTAAATAGAAGGAAATCAATACCATTTCTTAATAACCTTACAAGAGTTTTGCCAAGAGTGAGTACCTGGTGCTCATCTGTCAGAGAGCTCAGTTCAGCACTCGAGTTAATGTCAAGCCAAGGTAGAATAACACATTCTTCCTTTTATCCTTTGAAAACAATGCCATTTCCTCAGAATTCCTCCTTCTCTGTGGGGGCTGTTGCTATTTTCCATCACCCGGGTAGAACCTGAATTTGTCTTGTCTGGTCATTTTTTATGAGGGTTGAACATCACTCTCTGAAAGATGCTCGATAACGAGTGCTGTGTGCCAGGACTGGTGTGGGGCTGGGGATGTGTCACTCCCAAAAATGTGGGCTGCAATTTTAGGAGTCAGTCAAGGAGGCTGAGAAGGATTGCTGCCAGATGTAGTGAAATCAATGCAGAGGAGCGTTTTACATTTCATGCTTTATTTGGATTGATCACAGCGGGCTCACTGGAATCGTGTTCTGTGCCGTAGAATTGTCTTCCACTGGAGCTTGTAAACCAGGCAGACAAATCACTTGAAAATGTGAGGGTTTGGGAATCTCTCTTCATTTAATGATTTACACAGAAATCATTTGGGATCGTTAGCAGGGTTTCCAGCAATGTTTCCCAGGGTTTCCTCTCTAGCCAGAGTGAAATGCAACCATCACTTTCTGAGGCACTCTCTGAGAGATTGATTGCTGCACTCAAAGCAATTCCAGTCATGAAATGAACCTCTGGGTAAAGCTCACAAATTCAGGCTTTTCTCATTCTATTTTAGTCATGAAAAATACTCTTCCTTAATGTTTATAGTGGACAAAAATGGCAGATATAATAAAGTCTATTAATAAAGAATCAAATATGTAGCAACTCTTTGACATCTATTTTTGATTTGATCTCCACTTGGTAATAAAGCCCCAGTTTGGGTTATGTCAACCAATTAAAACTGAGATTGTGTCTGACTTTGAGCCCATTTGTCAGCACCATCAAAATTCTTTTTTTTAATCAAAAGCCACATCTGTGGCAAGGTGAGTTAGAAGAATATTCTGTAACCATATAAAGGTTAATCGTTATCCTAAGTCCTTGATTTTCCACTTCATTCTGTGCAGGATTTTCTGATTCCTTTTGCACTTCCCACAGTCCCTGACCATGCAGATAGAAGTTACTGGAAAAGGGTGGTACTGCTGTATTAGAAGTTCAAGTTAATTGTCAAAGATACCTAATTTAAACATTTCCATTATCATTTTACTCAGTGCTTTATGAGTTTGCAATAACAGGGTAGATTAAATAGTACTGGAAAGCCAATATTTTTCCCCCATCCAACTGTTAATAAAAGACCTCCTTAAAGTACACAGTAATCCATTGTAAATGGATTGTAAATTGTAATTGGTTATCTGAAAATCCACTGCAAATGAAATTTACTTGTAGGTTTATAATACTTTGTGATGTTTATTCCACGCTAATCACACTGTGTAACTAATCTGAGTGATTTTAGATTTGATAATAAATTGTTAATCCCATAGCAGACTGTGTTTGATAAGACATCTCTGCCAGTATATTAAAGGGATTATTTTCCTTAAACACAAATCATTGGGATCACAAGATGAACTATCTTTAGAAGAAGCAAGGATTTTGAGTTTCTGAGCTGTTGATGTTGGTGGTTCCCTGGGAGAAAAATACAGGGAAACTATAGAAGGGTTGTTTTGGGATTTTTAAAAAATTTTAATTGTATAGCTGTCAGTTCAAGCCAAAATCTCTCCTGCTCTCTTTGGTGGAAATAATTTCTCAATTTTCACGTTCTTGCGTTTGTAGTTTTTGCATCTACTTTGTAATCAGCAATTCACACCTGAATCGATATTTTATTAGAGAAATTGTCCCTGCCATTTATGAAAAGTTCCTACCAGAAACGTAATTCTGGAAAACCCAAACATCACCAGTACAGTTTTGTCATGAACATACAAAACACATGTAGGTTTTAAGGTATATTAGTTTACATGAATCAATTTTTCTTGTAAGAACCCTTCTTCCTAAAGAAATTTGGTGCAGCTTTGTAACATTTGAGACGAGTTGTCATGGAAATGCAAAGCTCAGTGATGTTTTTCAATAGTGCTGATTGGTTCAGAGAAAATATTTTGACACCATGTTATTTTCAACTTGAAAACTTGGTTAAAAAACATCTTAACATTGTTGTGTAAAGTCAAGAGCAAAGGAGAGGCAGTCTAACGCAGCTGTCATGATAATATATTACCTTACTAAGAGTTGGAAAATGGATTATTGTTGCTATGGCATCAGATAACAGGAGAAGCCACCATGACTGCTGGAGCCGTTCAGCAAAACAACAGCTCTTGCTTATTCTGGTGGAAGAAATATTTTGCATTTGCCTCACTTTTTATATCCAGCATTCCATGTTGTGTTGATTTTCCATGTGCCATGTTAGAATTAAGGCAATGGAAAGGGATTATTCCAATTTATTCCAATTTTTAGTCCAACAATTTCTAACATGACCCATCCATATTTTACTCCAGCAAAGAGTAAGAATGATAAAATAACTAAATTTCAACCCTTGTCAAAGTGCAGTGAGGCCGTGTTTGGTTTGATGTGTCTGCCCAGAATGTCCTGGATCCCTGGAAGTGTCCAAGGCCAGGTTGGACATTGGGCATCCTGGAACAGTGAAAATTGTCCCTGCCCATGGCAAGGGGTGGAATAGGATGAATTTTAAGGTTTCTTCCAACCCATTCCATGATTCTACTAATAAAACCAACATACCTCTTTTATGATTTTAATAGAGAAAAACATTTAGATGCATAAGTCTTTTTATTTTGCATTTGCAGTATAAGAACCTTAAAAAAACCCAAGGCATTTTGGGAGGCAATTAACTAAAATAATTCCTCAAAGCATTTTTGCCCTGAATATTGTGGTTATAATGCTAATATTAGTTTGCAAATTTTTAGCAGTTTTATGCAGAACTGTTCCAGCTGTTAATCACACCTTACCTATAAAACGAATTAGAGAAATAAAGTCTGCTACCGTATCAAGACTTTTTGTGTCTCCAAACTCAGGCCATTAAAGAAAAGGGAAAAAAACCCACCCAGCTGATGCAATAAAGGTTGAATGAGTAGCGAGGAAGCAGTTTGCTTCTGGTGAGGCTTATGAGGCTTGACCGGGGTTTGATGAGTCAGGAAATGGTTGGAAGTTCTGGAGGTGCTGTGCTGTGTGGGGAGGGCAGGCAGTGACGTTGGCATCCTGAGCTGGGAGCAGCACTCCTGGAAATGCTGGATTGCTCCTCTTGAAGGAGCAGAAAATCCATCTAAATCCATCTAAATCCATCTGAAACATCTGTACTGCCTTCAGAGCAAACATCTGGAGAACTTCTCTCTCATAGGAACGTCAGTAATCTCTGTAATGCTGGACTTTATACCTTTTGGCTCTGGTTATTGGTTCCTCCTTATCTTTACTATGGTTTTTTTCTTTTTCCTTTTTTTTTTTTTTTTTTTTTTTGGTTATTTTTGGATTTTTGTTGTTGGATTTTTTTTCCTCCTGAAGTTTTCAATCTGCTCCGAATTAAAGAATTCCTTGGAAACAGGAAATTCTCAACTGTACCAAGGAGATTTCTCCTAAAAAAACACATCCTTGTGAGAAAAGAAAATTTGATAGTTTGCAGGAAAGGCACTTGAAGTTAAAATTTCTCTGGCATTTCTCTGGCATTTTTAGAAGATGTGAAAAAAGTTACTCTTGTAAATGTTAGGGCTTTAAAATGCTGCTTAATATTGTGCATGGTTTTAAAATGAATTTTGGTGTAGTCCAGAATTTAGCACAGAGAAAGGATGCAGTGGCATGCTGCCCAGAAATAGTGGGTGCAGATCCACATTTCTGTAGCTACAATAAAATTCAGGTTTTGGTGTTCACAGAAAGCAGCTCAGTAAATTAAAAATAGAAAAATTAAAATTGTATTAAAAAGTGTTATCAAATGAATTAAAACTCTGGAAAATTGAGCAATTTCTTGTGTAAATATACTTTCTTTTATAAATACCAAAAAATCTCAGTTACTTTTGATTTTGAATGGAAATTTAGGCCAATATTATCTGGTAAACCCCATGTTTGATAGTTGGTCCTGATTCTTTATGGGAATGATTCTGATTATTCTTTATCACCCATTAAATTAATGGGGTGAGAACTTTCACCATGAACATTTTCACCTGGTTGGGGAGGATTCTTCTCTTAAAAGCTGCTGCAAAGACCTCAGAAAAGCACTGAAAATTTGTTAAGCTTAGCTCAAGTTAAAGAATGTACATATTTTTAAAAGTTTCATCCTGTAGAATCTCAACTGCCAGTCCTGACACTCCCAGATGTCATTATGGCAAGCTGCATAGATAGAAGTAATTTTTTTTCTGCTCCTCTGTATTTGACTAATTCCCTCTCTCGCTATTTTTTGTGATTAAGGCTCAGCAATTAAAATTTACAACTACGGTTTTCTGTGAGGTTTCCTATTCCCATGAACTAAGAAGAAAAAAAAATAAGTTAACTTCTCATCATAAAAATGAGCAATAACAGCATAATTAGTGCTTGGTACCATAATTGCAAGGCATATTAGAAGTGCACTTGATGGCATTGTATTATTACTTTGTACACATAAAAGCTGCAAGACCAAGCCAATAAGCTTAAATAATGGTTCTGCTGAAGCTTCTGAAGCTCCAACCTGTGCCAGGCAGGTTGTTTGGGGTTTTTTTAGGATGTACTGATGATATCCCTGAGCTTTTATGGAGAAGTTCATCAGCTTGGCTCCACACTCCCTTCTGCACTCCTTTTGTGACCAGAGTAAAAGTGCTTTTATTCCTTTGGGAATGTGCTTTCTCTGTGCTTTGTTTCCATTCCTGTGAGTTGGGGAATGTTTGGGGTGCTGGAAGTCCCATCATTTAATCTGGAGATCACATCAAATGTGCAAATGGTCTCAAACTGAGCATTGAGGAATTTATGGGGTGAGGTCCCCATTGCATTAAAAACAAATATTTGTAGTTGATAATCTTGCTCAGTATGAACAGTCCAAGGTAGAGGCTTTTATTTCTCCAATTAAAATCTTATTTAGGTACAGATAAAAATGAATGCTGGCCCCAGGGGTGAATGAGTTGTTTGTGTGATAAAAATGGACAAATGTAATCAGGTGTTTGAGCAGTGCTGAGAAGTTTACAGTTGTTTTGTGTGGTTGCTCTTTCTTTTACTGAGATTCTAAGTTAGGGAAAAAAAAACACATAAAAGAGACACTTCTCTCATAAAGCTTTTACCATTTTTATGTTATTTCCTATTGACATAAGAATGTGTTTGGTTTTTCAAAAGCAGTGACCTAAAATGAAAGGCAGAGTGCTGTGGCCTGTCACTTTGGCCTCTCACATTGACCATTCTGTCTCCAGGGCTCAGCACAGGGAGCTGAAATTGAAATTATTTGTCCTAGGAGGAAAAGAAAAAATTACTTGGAGGCTTTAGATTTTTTTGTCATTGACTTTCTTATGTGTATATATTGTTGTCCTGGAATCATTTGGGTATTCTACTTTTTATAGGTTACAAAATTTTCCTTTACTTGGAAAGGAAAAGCAAGAAAAACCAACATTCCAATGATCAGAGATCATTTGGGTGTCACTCATTTGTTATCACTCAAGTCTCCAATAGAAATCAAGCCCTATAATAAAAGGCCCCACCAAATTTTCCTCTCTGTTCCAGTGGAGTCTCCCAACTTACAATGTTTTTGTATTTCTGAATCTTTTGGGCCACTATATCCAACAAAACCTGCAGGGAAATTTTGCTCCTGGCAATATTTATGATTGTGGGTATTTAAACACTGATATCCATATGTTTGGAGCATTAATGAACAGTTCTCAAATTCAACCTATACGGAAAAGTAATTATATGGGTCACTGATTAGGGAGTCTCCCTGGCAAAGTTGGAAATTGTCTTGAAAAAGGTGATTTAATCACCAAGCCCTTGCAGTCAACACAATGCCCTTATAAATAGTGCTGTGGAGTGCTGAGAGCTCACGCCTGAGCAAATTGAAATCTCAGCTGTCTCATCCAAGATGATTAGACTTGACAAAATCAGTCACCCAGGGATATTTTAGAGTACTGCCATGGTGGGATTTAAGGGAAGGTTCTTCTGCTGTGGAAGATTTGTGAGCTGATGAGAGTTGGAAAATTATGTTCTCAGCAGTTGGAACATGAAATGTTGGCTTAAAATGGGAATGATGGGACTGTGGGCTGACAAGAGCACAATAATTACAGCTGCCTCACCTCTGCTGCAGCCCTGGAAGTTGGGATGGGCACCAAAGGCCGAAGCTGCTTCTCCAGCAGGTTTTTTTAGTGGCAATATTCCCTCTCCCATGCCCCAAGTGGCATTTAGTGCCATGATCTAGTTGAGGTATTAGAACACGGGTTGGACTTGATGATCTTAAAGGTCTCTTCCAACCTAGAAATTCTGTGATTCTGTGAAGTTGAGGCTTTCCAGAATTCTCTTCTGCGGCTCTTTGAATTTGCTGCATTTATCCATGCCTTTACCATGCATAGATAACTCACACTTTTGGAACACAGTCCCTCCACTCTGCATTTTATCTTGTTGAGACCTAAAAGAGTGTCTGGGAGCAGGCAGTATGATTCCTATCACTGCTTATCTATGAAATTTTGCTTTAAATGTTCAGTGATCTGCAGTGTTAGGGATGAACCTTGACTCCGCAAACACCATAAAACACACAAAACCTCCCAGGACAGTTAGACCTCAAACACAGAGATGACAAGGAGTGCTCTAGGAGCAGCTTACAGCAAATTATGGCAGTTCTTTAAACAGCCTGGTACCCCTGCAGTCCCCTGGCTCTGTTGGGACCCCATCCCTGCTAAAATCTCCCTTTTCAGAGAGCTCAATCCACTGAGCAGCCCCTGGTGCTGACACAGCTTTTACCTCTTACACCAGAGGGTGGACCAAGGCTGGAACATCTCCTGAATTATGGATCTGCCGTGGATGAGTCACGTCGTGCTCTGGAACTGTCAGATGGCTGCCGGATCCCTCGCTGGAAAAACAGGAGATTCTGCATCGCTTTGCTTCCTGGAGAGTAAAACAAAGCATAACCACAGTGGCAGGCAGGCCTGGAGTGCTGGAAAATTTATTCTGCACTGGTGCAGTGTGTTTACTTCATCTCTGCGTTAACCAGAGAAGTTATATGGGAAAAAATTCTGCTTGCTTTAAGTCATTTCATTCTGGCAGATTAGAAAAAAAGGCTTTAGTGGATCTTGATTCAAGCCCAGCCATCTTCAACCAAGAATTCTCTCTGATTCCCAGATGTAAAGATACATGGGATTGGTGGTGGTGGTGCAAGTGATACAAGCAGCCTTATTGTGCTGATGACAGCTCACAGATTGCACACAAAGCCCCAACACACTCCAATGTATATGCAATTAAATGGAATGTAAAATCCAGATTGATTTGTGCCTCCTTCCCTTATCACAGCAGTGCATCAGAACACAGGAAATGCATTGGAATAATGGAAAATCCACTTGCTCTTTTCTGTGCCATCCCTTTCCGATAATGCCTGTGAAATTCCTGAGGAATGTTTTTACAGTGCAGCTGTTTGCTTGGCTTTATGCTGGCAATTTGCAGAGCTCTTCTCAGATAGCCACCCTCTCAACAGAACCTTTCTGGATGTGGAACCAAAAGGAAGAATGTAACAAATGCTTTTAATCTAAGAGTTTAGAATGTTCTACATCTTAAGTCTGTAGAAAACTGGTGGGTTTTTTTCAGTATTTTGGTTTTTTTACCTTTTTCTTCCCTAAAGTGTTTTCAGCTATCACAGAACAGTGACATCCAGAGGCAGGTTGATGATCACGTCTGAATTTAGTTAATAATGATATTTTTTTTCTACTTCATATACTTGTAGCATATTTTATAGAAAGGAATAAATAATCACAGGAGTTAGCCACACTTAAGCACACAGCAATTTATTTCAGATGCGTCTGTTAGAGTACATCAGATTCAGAGATGTTCAGGGCACCCGTAAATCCAGAGAAATAAAGAAACATGTGGATGCTTTACAGTCAAGTTGCCCGAATCTCGAGGAATCCGATCTGAGTGACTTTTCAGACAGAGCGGGGAGGCTGTTGAGCTCTGCTGTGGTCAGTAGTTAGCTGTGCTGTGTGCCAGGGGTGATACCAGGCAGTCATTGCTGGTCTGGTGAGCCATGAAACAGAGCAGCCCTCAGGAAGCAGGGGAGGGAAGTGCTTCAGGAGCTCACTCAAAGGTGGTGAGTCAATAGAACTGAAACCTGCCCGTTCCCTCAGCACAGGGGAAGCCTTTTGTGCACAGAATATAGATCAGCTCATCTCACTGCCTTTGGATTTATAGGCACAGGAGACAGAGACAATTCTCTCTGGCTCCATGAACCTTCCTGAGCCATCCTCTGCCTCGTGATCCCAGCCCTCACCTGCTGTCTCCTTCCTGTGTCTCCATGCTGGGTCTGTTATACCACATCAATATCCCACAAAGAGACAGAGACAATTCTGTCTGGCTCCATGATCCTTCCTGAGCTGTTCTCTGCCTCGTGATCCCAATCCTCACCTGCTGTTTCCTTCCTGTGTCTCCATGCTGGGTCTGTTACCACATCAATATCCCACAACAGGGACAGAGACAATTCTCTCTGGCTCCATGATCCTTCCTAAGCCATTCTCTGATTTGTGATCCCAATCCTCACCTGCTGCCTCCTTCCCCTGTTATTCCCCCTCTGCCTCCATGCTGTGCCTGTTACCACATCACTATCCCACAACAGCTTCTGCATGGAGATGAGCTGATTGCTGTATTTTGGGTAAAATGCTGCCTCTGTTTCCCTCTCCTATTGGCACATCCATGGCTTCTTGTTTGGAATTTGCCCAGAGGATCTGCTGAGCAAACACTGGGGAAGGTGTGCTGAACATTGACTGCTCCTCCCAGGAGACCAGCTCTCCATCCTTGATGGGATGGTTTTTTGGGAGGTTGGATTTAGAGCAAGTCCATCTGTTTATGACAGCCTGTCCATCGAGTTACAGCATCTGCTATGGAAAAAAAAAAAAATTGAGTGGTTTGGCTTAAAACAAACAGAAGTACGAAAACTCTCAACAACAAAAAGTTATTTGATGGGAGAGTGTCAGAAGTAATTATACAGAGTGAAAGCTGAAAAAAACCACAACCAAACAAACAAACTTGTAGAACTAATGTGGCTATTAGAATTAATGTGTTTATGCCCAGATGAACAGCTGTCCAAAGAACTCAGTTAGATTTATGAACAGCCCATGAATTTAGTGACAGCTGGTAATCCTGTTAAGCACAGCAAACCTACAGGCAAAGGACACCACGAAAGCAGGGTTTTTGGGGCAAGATGAACCAAATCCCATTTCTGTGCAGGCCCAGGTGTGCCTGTGCACTGGCAGGGGTGAGGGAGAGGCTGAGTCACAGCACATTTGGCTGATGGGCTCTCAAAGTGATTAAAAACTGCTCTCAGAGCAGGAGGAGGACTGAGGTAGGTGAGACATGAGATGGAAGATTTTCCTAATGAATGAACAAAAAGTAGACAAGAAGCAGGATGGTCTGCAGGAGTTGTTTGCCTCCAGCAAGCTCCAGGCGTATTTAAGGCACTTAAGGCCACATTGACTTAGAAAATAACATTACTTTGTTATATGGTCTTATGAACTAACTTGGCTTCTTGTAAAACTTCCATAGCTTTTGATCTTCTTTTTTTCTTCTTCTCGTGTACTTCTGCTAAAGTAGAAAAAGGGGCAGAATTGAAATGCATAAGTGCATGGCTTTTATGTGAACTGCATCTCTAATGACTTCCCTTTGTACTTGTATAAATTTAAGCTACTCTGACCAAGTTGTTTTTATTAAATCCAGCCCTCTGAGCCTTTATAATGCATGGAGTGAGTTCAGGAGGACTAACTTTCCAAATGTAAATGCAGTGGGAGGTTAACACTTGCAGAGGAATAATTTAAGTTGCTATTGCACCGATTTTTCCATGGACTCCTTGCTGGTCTGTTCCCTGGAAATGTGCTACACAAGGAGGATCACATTTACATGGCTGCATGTTTAAATTGGACAGAGAGAAACTGTGCTTCAGGAACAGCAGAAAAAACACCCAGTAAAAATACAGATCAGTGTATTAATCCTCTAATAGGGAAATGAAGAGATGGTTTGACCACAGATGTAAATCAGCTGATAAACTGATCCAAAGGAGAATTTCTGTCAGATGTTATTCAAATTAGAAATGGTGCCAGTACAGCACAGAGGATTGCTGTAATATCAGGAGCCATCATGTTTAGCAGGGTTGCTAGGTACTGAAAGATAACAGTAGTCACTGAATTTATTCGCAAGCCTCTTTTTTGACCCTATATTTCTAAATAAATTAAAGCTCCGTCAGTGACCTGACATGGTATTAAAATTACAGGTATATTTCTACTTATATAGAAATACAAGTAGAAATATACCTGTATTTTATCAGCTATTATATCAGTTATAATCAGTTGCTGATTATTATCAGTTGCTGATAATTCATCAGGAATAAGAGAATTCCCCACTGGTTTTATTTTGTTACCTGGTTGGAGGTAACAACCTCTGTGCCAGATCCCAGAAACAAGACATGCTTGTGTTTTCCCATCATTTCTTCTTACAGACTTTGGTCTCTTGCTTTTTCATGACGAGAGGGTGAATAAATAAACCTGTCTTTAAATGGCAAGGTGATGATTTGAGAAGATGAAACCTTATTTCAAATTATAGGGTTCTTTTAATTAAGGCGATACCATCTGATGGGAAAAAATACTTAATTTTCTCTTTCCAGTGAGTGCATGGAGCTTGGGCTGTGTGTTTTTGTGGAGCATTTGCTGGTGAACCAAAGGCCTGAGCACGCAGAGGGGCTGGTTCTCACTTTGTGTCAAGGTGTTGGTGTTTGACATTTCTTGGCTGCTGTGGCCTTGCTGTGATTCATCTCAACATATTAACATAACAGAACATGACTGATGTAACAGGCTGTGACATATCCAAACAACACCAGCAGAGGCCAAGGAATTCCATTTTTAATGCTGCTGCAAGCAGGCTATTAATTTTTTTTTTTTTTTTGAGAGTTTCTTTTCCCTTTCAGACTTCCTAAATTTTTTGTCATTTTGATCGGAATCCAAGTTAACTTCTGAGATGTTATGAGCAGTGTCTCTATTTGAAAAGTCAGAAAGTCCAGAGGGAAAGCTCTGAAACAAAATAAAAGGCTGATTGTGGAACATTTATAATGAACAAAACAGAAAGAAAACTCCCAGTATTTAAATCATGGGGTTTTCAGAAATGCCTGTTTTGCATATGAATAGGTTAGAAGTTTGCTTAAGCACAAACCTGAAATTAGGATCTGCTTTCAGGACTTTTCATCATAAACTTGTGAAAACATCAGTGTTTTTGATCTAATAGATATGGTTTTGCACTGAGGCAAAATTGCCCTGTCCTCAGCCTTCATCACTGCTGAACACTGAAAATGCCATCACCATCATGTTGCTTTGGTTTTTCCTGAATTTCTTAAGCATTCCCAAGCTTTCCATCAGTTTATCCAACAATGAATCCCCCTTGTAAAAAGGAGGGTTTGGGAGAAGGGTTGCAGCTACAGATGGACAGCTTAGGCCCCCATGAGAACTCACCCATTGTTGAACTCTAAATTTTGCCTTGCTATCTCTTTTAAAGTCTATTTTATGTAGTTTTTTTTTGGTTTCTCCTTCCTTCAGTTGAATGCAATGATAAAATTCTCCTCTGCCCTGCTCTTTTGTGTGTGTTAGGAGAAGCAATGCCAAATGTTAGGTCCATCCCCGCTTTGGGATCCCTGTGAGTCCCCTGGGAGGGGATCCCAACCTGCTGGGTCACATTAAACCCTGGGCAGGGTCTGGGTGTCAGGCTGGAGGAATGGAGCAGCAGTGACCGCTCCACTCAAAAACAGCCAGAAATGGTGAAATCAGAGGAATTACGTTAAAACTACAGCCATCTTTCCTGCAGGATGTCAAAGGCTGAGCAGCCAAAGAGAGCAATTCTTTTTCTATAGTTAAGAGAAAAGAAAAGCTGAAAATGCCAAGAGACTTTTGGGGTTTATTGGTTCAAAGAGGAAGCTGAACCAGTGTGTGCTCCTTTTTCCTGGTCTCTGTGTACTTTCTCTAGAACTGTAAGTCCTCCTTGGAACATTTCCTCAAAATTCCTTCAGCAACACCATAGAAAACTGCAGGTTTAGGAAAACTTTTTATTAAGAGGAGTTTGAATATTTCTTTCTCCGCCATCATTGGAAAAAAACAGGGCTTTTGTTATTCTAATGTGATTTTTTCTATTGGTGGTTACTCCAGAAATAGAACAAACACTATCCTGGAGATCTGACTTGTTTTCTGTTTCAGAAATTCTGTATCTTAGAATTGTAGCATATAAAATAGCAATCAGTGACTATTGTGCTTTGTTTATTTATTTATAGCTCTGATGAACATAATCAAACCAGAAAGACAGAAGCACAGTAGAAAGAAAGAGCTGAAAAAATGAAATGTGAACAGGGAATTGAAAGAAACCATTAGAGAGCAGAAAGATGATTCTGCTCATCTGCCTGACGCTGGTTACAGGATGTGTTACAGAACTGCTGGAGCTTATTAACCCCAAATCAGCACAATTAGAAACACTCTGATTATTGAAGAACGGTCATTTTAAGCAATATGGAGCCATATCACCCCTTCAGTATAGATTTCTAGCTAATGCCTTGATTTTGCTAGTGGACACAATTTTCTCACATAGATTTTCAAATAGTGACATCTAGTTTGGTTTGGTGGTTTGTTTCTTTATTTGTGTTTTGATTGTTCGTTTTTCAGATTATTTGTGGAAATAAAGCGATCATGGGGTGATGGGATTTGCTTGGATTGCAAGTAATAAAGGGAACAGATTACTTTAATTTCATTGTAACTTGAGAATCTGAAGTACTTTTTCTGCACCTTTCCTCTGCCAAAAACCTGGTATATAATGCATAAGAAAAGTTATATAGGATTTATAATTTATAGGAAATATTTTTTGAAGACAAAAGCACAAATAGAAAACTTATGGTGAATTGTTTGTAATTTGTGCTGAATCTTAGCTTTATTATGTTTTAAATGCCAAGATGAACATACATGATAGGACTTGGAATCTTCTGGCCATCAAGTTCAATTTTACATATTGCAAACAACTTCACCATGTAATTTCTTTTATAAATGAAAAAAAAATCTTTCTTTTTTCTCTTTTTTTTTTTTTTTTCTCTTTTTTATTTCTTCCCCACACTAACCACCTTGGAAATTCATTCCAGAAAAGATTCTTATGGCTGGGAGTTTTTGTCCAGTCTGCAGCAAGTTCCTATAAATGTGCCAGTTCTTTTCTACTGGAAATTACTTGGAGATCCCTTTATTTATATGACCTTACCTTTGCCAGCCAGTTAGCAGGAACGAGTTCCATGATGTGAATATCAGCATTCCCATCTCAGCATTCATAAAAGACACAAATAACAGAGGATCACTGAGCAGTAATTGCAGCCTTACATCCATAATGTGCTTTACTTACAACTGAATTATTAAGACACCTGACTTGAGCTCCCAAATGCAGGCAGTTCTCTCTTACCCATTGTCATCCATTCAGCAGCTGCTGCTTCAAGTGAAGTGGAGGGTTTTGATAACCCATCAGTGTGCAGTTTAAAAGGGAGCTCTGTTTGCAACAGAGAGGAGAAATCTCCCCCTTTGGAGTGCAAATCAGCGGACGGAGCTCCTTCCTGAGGAGCAGGGAAGGTGACAGCCACATTAGCTCTCGCAGAAGGAACAGCAAAGTTGGGGAGGCAGGATGGGATTTATCTCGTCCTCCTCCTCCTCCTCGCATTATCATTTCTCACTTTCAGAGCCTTGAGCAGTTCCTCCTGCTGGGACAGAATCTTGCAAATCTCTCTTACCAAGAGATTTGCAGCCCCTGAGTTCGTAACCTACCACGCACTTGCTGGTAGATGTTTTTAAAAGCATTGGTTTTGGGAGATTTTATTGCAGGTTTGAGAGAAATAATTTGTCTTTAAAATAATGCTGTTGAGCACAATTCAAACAGTTTCATGTGGTTTGAATAATCTTCATTTTGTTCAGGCATTGGGGATGGGTGAGTGTAAGGAAGTCACTCCATTTTGTTGGGTGTGCTGAATTTCTGGATAAAGTAGAATATTTACCCTGTGTGGGGCATGGCATCGTTGCTCTGTGATTTTAATAAATCAGAGTCTTGTTGAATTCTAGCACTTAATTTAATTTTACAGTTTTGTTTTGCTTTTTTCCTATCTTTGAAGTGATGGTATAGGAAAACACAAGATCTAAAGTAGATTGACATCTACCTAATAGAATTTATTGTGTTTTCACAGCTACTGAGTTTGCCTGGGAAATATCTGCAAATAATCTCTGTTAACCTGTGCTTGTGCCTCCCCAGTTCCATGCACTGTCCTCATTTACCTGAAAACTGTGAGGGGAAAGAGATCTGCAGACTGTGGTGCACACTCATATCCAGAATATCGAGGGCCAAAAGCATTTTCCAAAACCTCCAGTATAAAGCCCATTATTTTCCAGTGTAAATATTAGGAAATCTGCACATACCTTTTAGTATTTTAAATATTTCAGTGTGTAAATATTTGGTTTTTAATGATCATGGGGCAAACCCTTCATATCAGAGATGTCAGCATGTGCCTTTCTCCTACCCGTGGTCCTGGAGAGTAGGATCCAGGTGGCAGAGGAAGAATTTATCTGAATAGTTTTGATCCATGCCCTGCTATAGGTTCCCAGTTCAATTGTTGTAATTAATGGTGTGTAATTTTCCACTCTTACTCCCATACTGGTCCATTGAGTTTCATCTCTGAAGCATTTTCTTGATTTTTAAGAAAGCGGAATTTGCATTTCACTCAGAGAATTTTTTTAAAAGCCGAATTTCTGCTTTTCCCCGTCGCTGCCAGAGAATCATTAGCAAATGCTGCAAGATTTATGGTCCTGGAAATGTCTACAGTAGATCATAGTCCTTAACTAGTGAGGATGATGCAGGGAAAAGAGAATGTGTGTTTAGACAAGATGAATTGTGTTTGTCTTTCCACTTCTATTGAAATATTTATGTGCATTCTTGTAACATTACGTTAGAGAATTTGCATGTTGCCCATGTGTCACATCAGATTAAAGATGACTTGACCTTAAACACAGAAGTGTGAATAGCAGTAGGAGTACTTCATGTGTGATATGTTCTACTCACAAAACCAATTATCTCTTAGAGCTCTTTTTTCCTCTGGAAGATTTTATTTCCTAATTGCATTCCTGTGATCACCTTTGTACTTTGCCATATTTCACTGCAGTACACAGATATAAAGCATAAATTAATTTCTTTGCTAGAGCAGCTGTGGACTCAGCCTCATCCAGTATTCCATGTGGTGGTAGTAACCAGTAGCAGAGATTTTAAAGAAAACTGCGAGGAATTTTTGAAGTGAATAATAATTTCATTAATTACTTTGAAGGTGAATTTCCTCCTCAAATGCATTTCTGATTGATGGTATCTTTTATAATCATAGACTTCAATTGCAGATATTTTATTGGGGGGAAAAGAAAAAAAAACAACATATTATTGTAAAACTTAGCATTATTGGAACTCCAGATATTTTTGGGCTCGGTTGTTGTACTGTGCTGTGCTTTTTAGTGCTGCTGGGTTCTCAAAAAATTCAGTGCTTAATTTTGTACAGTATCAACCTAAGGACTCTTCTCACATTAGAAAGATATTTCTTTACAAAAATTGCCTCAGCAATTTGTCCAGACAGGTAATTCAGATGCTTGAAGCAACCAACAAAAGGTGGTTGAGGTGTGTAGGCAGTAGAACTATAGAAAAGAGTCATGCTGAAAATCCAGGATCTTAGATGCTTTGAGAAATTTGCAGTAATCTGTGGTGTATTTAATTTGAATGTCCTTGCCAGGGCCTGGCATTGGAGCCACCACCAGCACTGAGTGGAACTGCTCCCACTAATTCCTCCAGAAACTCAAATTATTTTGCTCTGCCCACATAAGTGGAGAGGCAGGAAAAGGCCAGCAAAGGCAACCAGCAACCCTGCTCAGTGTCCAGAGCTGAAGCAGCCAGGGTGGGATGTGATAGAGAAAATAGCAGCAGCAAAATCCTCTCCATCACCTCCATTGCGGCTTCATTGTGCCCTGCATGCAGCCAAGCTGAGCCCCTGCTAATGGAACACAGGCTAAAAATGTCATGCCTTGTCCTCTTGTTTTCTGGTGGATTGAGATTTAAAAAAAAAAAAAAAAAGCTCAAGTATTTCCCATTTTCCCCCATCTGTATTTATTCATTAATCAGAGCCACCACTGATTGTGCTGCAGCTCAGCCACTCATTCCCCAGGTCACTGTGTGCCTCACACAGCTCTGGAGTAGCAACACTCATTTATCTCCAAGTGCTATAACTGATATTTAAAGGTCAATATTGGCTCAAATCATCTGTGGGTTTGAGTGCTCAAAAACAACAGCAGCAGTGCACCCACTCACAGAGGGGATCTCTGGTCAGCTGCTTTAATTCTGAACAATTGTACTTATCAAAAGTGAAGACGTGGCTTTTGGGAGCTGATATTTTCCTTTCTCTATAGGCAGGAGGCATTGCTTTATGAGAAACATTTCTGATCTCGTATTTCTTTGTGAAAAGCCTGAATTATTTTTGTCGGGAAACTTTCTTATTTTCCATCACAATAAACGTGGCAAAACATTCTAGTGTTTGTCAAGGTAGATGTTATTAATGTCAAGCACTTAGGAGGAGAGAAACATACCAAAATACTCAATAAAATTATACTTAAAATCTAAAAGAAAATATTGATTTAAAATATAATTGGAAAGATTGTCAAAGGGCAGCATAACTTGAATAAATATACATTATAAATATACATTATAAATATAATGTACTTATAATACATTATAAATACACAGAAAAAAATTATATACACAGAATGATAGGATGGTTTCAAGGAAGGAATCTTTAAGATCACCACATTCTTACTCCACTAGACCAGGTTACTCAACATCATAAGCTGCAGCCAAACTTTCTTCACTCTATTCAATGTAGGCATATGGAAAATCAGGGTTTTCCCTGCCCTAGCCATCATGATTTTGAGGTATAAACCTCTCCTTTCCATTATTTCTGTACTTTTGCCCACATATTGGATATTTCTGTATCTGGAGCTATGAATTTCAACTTACATCCTGCTGGTTCAGTTGCAAAAAGTCAAACTCAAGTGCTATCTTCACTGCTTCTTTTAATGGCAGCAAAATGATTTGGTTTGCAGGTGGAGAGATGAGGTTTGTGGCGTAACTTTAAATTCCTGAAGCAACTTTCTGAGGAGGAGCCAAGAGAGGAGAGGAAACAGCGGGCAGAGAACAGAGCAGAGAGCACACAAAGTGTTTGTGAGGTTGCTGTGCAGGGCCAGGGGTGCGGAAAGCTGCAGGTTCCTCATCAATAAAATGCTCTGAGTGTCAGCTGTCACCTGCAGCGGTGTTTGTGCAGCAATCTCAGAGCTCACAGGGGTGGGTTTGGCTTTTTGGGCTGCCCAGGTGAAATGCTGCGTGCCGGGGGTCCCTCAGATGTGGCGTGTCAGAAACTTGTGCAGCTTCTGCTCCGTTTCCTGGCTGCTGCAAACATTCAGCTGCTATCTGGAGAATGAATATTTTCAGAGGTTTTCTCTTTTTTCTTTTTTTTCATAGAGTGATGTGAGAGGGTTTTTCACAAAGCCCTTTTGTCATGCAATCTGTAAACCAGAATTCATCAGTTTTCTTTGTAGCATTGGAGTGTCTTCGTCATCCCTGATGTATTCCACAGCTGAAGTCAATTAGAACCTTCCAGTGACTTCACCCCACAGCTTGACAGGGCTCACAAGAAGAATTGTTTCATATTTAGCCTAGGAAGGAAGGATTAAAGGTTTTTCAATCCCATGGCTTTCAGTAAATGCTTCAAATCTTTGAAGTTTAAATTCAGTTAATTCTTTTGTTGTTTTTTTTTAGTTTTTTCACCTCATTTATCAGAGGCATCTAGAGTCACTGTACAAACCAGCCCATTGTCTCAGCTAGGTGGCAAAATGATCAGTGATTATGGCACACGTTATTCTATGTACATGTGTGAGGATCTCCCCCTGAGAGCTCCTCTGGGTGACCATGAGGACACAGATTTTGGGTTCCATGGGACCTGGAGTTTTTGATATTCTGCTTGGCATGTTAAATATTTGAAATTAACAGTCAAGCATGTGTTTAACTGTCAGGAATCTGTTAAATGTGTGATTGCACACCCAGATAAATGCAGTAAGAGTCAAAGTTGGGATACGAGTCTGACAATGCTGCAGTGAAATAAAAGATTCAATCCCTGCTCTTGGGCTGACCTTTCTCATTTCTTACAGATGCAAGCCTGACTCCACATGGCTTTAGGTGCAGAACTCCTCTCAGATTTAGGGATAAAGCAGTATTTGAATAGGACAGCTGCTCAGCTGGTGTGAATTAGCCCAGCTCTGCAGGAGTCAGCAAACATATGAAGGATTAAGAACAGCTCATGGCCTGGCCTGGCATCATTCTAAACATCATTTCTTAACATAAGCCTTAAAGACCTTTCTTTGACATGCAGCCAGGGAAAATACAAGGTAACAGCACAAGCCTGGCAGAACTTGGTGCCCATCAAGAAAATATCTTACCCTGTGGAATGAGCTTTGTAAGCTTCTCCAAGCAGCTTGATGATAACTCTGGGAAGCTGGCTCTGAGTGTCAGGTGTGAGGGTTTGGATACTTGCATTTTATGCATTTAGCATTTGTTTGGCAAAAGGAATGGATTTTTTTATTTTTCCCCCTGCTGAGTTTCATTTTGGCAGGGCTGCATTACTGAGCTCCAGAAAAGCTGCTCAGGAGCTGAGAGCAAGCTCAGCCTGCTGGAATTCCTTACAAGGCCTTGTTCTGACCCAGCATCTTGGCTTGCTGTGTCTGTCAGTGCAGCTCAGGACACAGCTGAGCTTCCTGGGCACATGAGGCTCAGCACTCAACTCCAAATCCGTATTTTCCCCATTCTTTCACGTTTCAGAAAACTCCAAAAGGCTGACGGAGCTCAGACAGGAACATCTCCTGCACACTTCATGCTTTGTTTACAAGGAACTCATTGATGCAGGCAGCAAGAGCCTCTCCATTCGTCACATGCAGTGAGTCAAGCTGCTTGCAAATAGCACAGCTCCCCACAAAATGAATGTCTTTTCTTGGTGCTTTTTATTTAAAATACATTGTATGAATTTGTGTATTTCTGAAATGCCATCATGGAGACTTCCCAGCATAAACTGATTTACAGAGATGCAGAAAGGGGATGCACATGGCAACAGGGAAGTGTTATTTGTTGTTTGGACAGGCTTAGTGCATGATAAAATACAAATTCTGGTGTTTCTGCTAGGAGTTCCAAAATTAGGTAATTAAAGACACAGAATAAATAATGGCCATTATGTTTAATCTAATATTTGCACTATGATCTATAAAGGAAAAATATTAGGGTGGTTTGGAAT
This sequence comes from Melozone crissalis, assembly GCF_028551555.1. NCBI lineage: Eukaryota > Metazoa > Chordata > Aves > Passeriformes > Passerellidae > Melozone > Melozone crissalis. The sequence continues at coordinate 20,128,698 of NW_026535846.1, read as the reverse complement.
GAGGAAAGGTCAATTTTTATATTTCAGGCTCCAGTAATACCAGAATTTTACAACAAAATCTCTGTTGAGCTTCTGTAGACCAGCATCCTCCTTCTGAAGTCTGTCTGTATGTGCTCTGTGTAACTCTCTGGACACAAAGTCCATAGAAATCCCCACTTTACGTAGATTTCATTTATTCTAGCACTTGTTTCTAGCAGGTTGGATTGGGTTTTCATGGCAGGGTTTGGTAGTGGGGTGGTTTCTGTGGGAGGCTGCTGGGAGGTCCCCATGTCCCACAGAGCTGAGTTTGTTTTACCCATGGCAGTAACTGGTGCCTGATACTGATCTCTCCTTTCCTTATCTCCACCCATGAGCTTTTTGTTTTATTTGTTTTATTTTCTGTCCCATCCAGCTGAGGAGGGCAGTGATAGAGAGGCTTTGGTGGGCACCCAGCCAGGGTGAACCCAGCACAGAGCTAAAGTGAAAGCAGATGCAACACTGATGCCATCAATTCATTTACCCAATGTTTGAAGAGATTTGCAGTGGAATGAAAAACCACGTAATGTAAAGGCACCAGAGTATTTCCCTCTGCAAGGATATATTATATTTCTTTTCTGTATTTTTTCATCAGTTTATGTTTTATTTAAATCGTGCCTCAACCATCTCTCTCTCCACACTTATGAAGTGCTGAACACATCTGAAATATTTCCATGGTCTAAGGAGTGACCTCTATTTTATGTGGGAGTAAAACCCTTTGCATAATCTGAGTCAGAGGAGAATGCTCCCAGAGTGTCCTGAGTTTTCCCTTCTTTTACTTTTAATTTAAATTACAGAAGATCAATTCCTGTTTTATCTGTGCAGCAGGGGAAGCAAGGGAAGGGAGCAGTTTCCTTTTTAGTGTCAGTTTTCCTCAGCTCATTTGGCCTTGCTGGGTAATATGCAATTTGCTCTCTCTGATGATGTAATTGATGATTACAGTGTCTGCCTCCCTGACTTTGTTGGAGGATCAGAGTTCTCTACTTCAAAAAGACACACATAAGAATCAGGTGCTGTTAGATTCACTATTTAGTAAAACCAGGCTCTTTCAATAATGGAATAACTTTGTTCTTCTGACTTCAGCAGTCTGGAAAATAACCTGAATTTAGTCTGTCCAGAGAGGAACACGCTGGCTTCCAGTTCCAGTAATATTGATTTGAATTCCATTGTGGAAATAAGACAGGAGTTATTCATCAGAATCTGTCTGAAAATTATTTACGATAGGAAATTGCTCTTTAGTTACTTAAAAATTAGACACTCTGTGTTTGATTTGGTATTTTTATTTGCATGTATGAAAGGGGAAGCCAAGACAACATTGAGTGAAAACATCTTTGATCACTGGCCTTTTTTCTTTGAAATTATCTGGTTAAAAAGTGGTTATTTTTATTTTTAAATTATCTGCTGGACATAACACTAATGACTAAACAAGGATCTATGTATTTTTTCTGAGATATAAAGAGGGGCTTGGGATTTAAAGTGTTCTGAGGTCAGATAGTCATCTGGTGTAAATTGGTGAATCTCCATGTGTGTTAGATGTGGATCTGGCTCCTTTTTGCTCTTTGTAATTGGTGCTGGCATAGAAAACTCCTCAAATTGCAAAGCTAATTTAAATAATTGGGGCAGGCATGGGAGATCTGATAGCAGGGGGCTTCAGCAGTTTATCAGATGTGCAGCTTCTGCTTTAATGCAGGGAAGAAAAGGCCAAACGCTCCATTTGAGTCAGGAAATATGAATGCTGTTGTTATTATTTAATAATTAAATGGAAGTTAGAGCTCACAATTTAGGTAAATAAGTGAATATTAACCAATGAACAGGTTTTCAGGAGAGGGATCTTTCCTTCTACCTTTTCTCTCCACAGAGGAAAAGAAACCTTAGCACATTTGGGATTTTGGTCTCTTTCCTTTCTTGTTTTAAAACAAAAGGAATTTTTTGTGCTGTGTGCACACAAGCCCAGCACCAAGGACTGCTCTTAGCTTTTCCTTTCAGGTATTTTAGAGTGAGAAGCTCTGCAGATAACAACGTGATAATTCTTGAGCCTGCAGCAGATGATGCTGGGATGATGCTCAGCAGTGTCAGCTCTGAGGTTTTGGGTTTGCTCTGGCTGTGCAGCCCCAGCTGGAACCACAGGACACCTCTGGAAATTTTGCCTTGGGGGGAGATAAACTGAGATAGGCTGGTGATTAACCAGGAGGAGCGGTGTGTGGGAGGAACTGGGCTGTAAGTTCTGCTCGGTCTAATTCTGGATGCTTAATTAAAGTCTTCTGAATTTAAGGCTGAAGTCTTAAAGATAAACATGTCAAGAAATGAGAGGGTCTTTTCTTTCTCCAAGAGATAATTTTGTGAACTGTTTTGACTGGAAGGAAGCAGAGATTTGGTAAAATTTTATTTAGCATAAATTAGATAGGGCTATTGGCTGTCTTGTGTTTCCTCCAGATCATTTAATCTTCTTATTTCTCCATCAGGCTTTCCTTGCATTTTTAGTAGTTATGTGGTTGCCATTTGGAAGCAAGAGCTGGATAAATAATATTTGGTGATCTGTCTTGTTTAATGTTTCTCAGGAAATTTTACTGAAGTTTACAGATTTCAGGTCTTTGCTTCTCAAAGTGCAGGTCCACATGATCCCCCTGTATGAGAACATGGTCTCAGTTTACGGTCATGAACTGTTACTGTGTTCTGACTTCTCTTTTTAAAACTGTCCCAGAAATGTGACTTGGCACAGCCCAGAGCTTCAGAGCTGTATTTGGGTGGGTCGTGTCCACTCCTGGACGAACACATTTTAAAGACACATTTACATGAATATTAGGATGTGTTTTAAATAATAATGGAGGCCTGGAAGAACTTGCAGCCAGTTTTTTCTTCTAATGCACAGTTCCTATCAGTAACATTGACAACAGTGTGACTTTTTATAGCAGAAACCAGTTCACAATTTCTTAACGTCATCTACAGCATAATTTGGTGATAAAAATTCTGTGTTGAGATGAAAGATATTAACCTGCTTTCAGCTTATAGTCACAGAAATTGAGCAGGGATCCTCTGAGAACTCTATGCATGTGATACAGAAATGGATCCAAAACTCAGTGGACAGGATCAAGTAGACAAAGTTTCCTCCTCCTTGTCATTTTGAATGTTTTTGCAATAATTATGTCATTTGAAAAGTCACTAAAAAGCTGACACTAGCAGCAAATACATCATTTAACAACCTAGAAAGCACTAGTAAATATAGAATTTTATTTGCTGTTATTACATATGTCTGCACCTCTCTGCAGTGCTTCTGCCTTGCACTCATTGATGAAATCCTCTGATATTGGTGACACCAAAAGAATGCCCTTACCTGGCAGGTCCTGTGTGGCAAAACCTCACTGCAGGAAAGACAAAACTCAGCTCCCCACTTGTGCCAAACTCACCTCCCCACCTCTGAAAAATCCCTGCAAAATTTCCACTTGCATGATGAGCTGGGCATCTTGTTAACATTATTTAAACACACAAAGGGAGTGAAGATTAAGTAGAACAGAACAAAAATAAAGCTGCCAGGAGTGGGGAGATCCTTCTTGTGCTCTCCCCCTATCAGGTGATTAATCAGTGATTAATCTGCTCTGCAGCTTTTCCCAGATGCCCAGTGCACGCTGCAGGGTTTTGCATTCAGGAATATGATGAGATGCTAACGAGTTTAAAGCTTTTGGGAAACAAAGTGAAAGGGTTTCTAGGTGCCAGGAACATCCATCATTTGCAGTGGGATTGGCCCATCCCACGTGCAGTGCTAATTTTCTGGAGGTTTCCTGGAGAGAGGAGCTATCATTAGACAGCACAGAGTTTCTGCAATTAGCTGGTTAAGCAGCATTTCTTCTCTAAAGCAGCATAAAAATGACACGTTCAGGCACAGCACATTAGATTTTCTTCTAAGTGGCTATTGCAGGGAATGGTATTTGTCCTGGAACAGAAAGGTCAATGATAATTGAAGATATGTCAATAATGGCCAGTCACTACAAAAAATCATATAAATCTGTTAGATCATTTTGTATGTTCTTTCTTCAGTGTGGTAGTCCCACAAGTCAAATTCTGTAAGTAGGAAAGCCCTCAACCTATCCTTCAAGTGCTTGGCTTTTAGAAGGAAATGTGTTAAATTACTGCATTTATGCTGTAGCACATTTCCTTTTCACCGTGTTCCTAATGGCAGAGTCAGGAGTGTTCAGTGGATCAGCTGTTGCATAGGCAGTGGGTAAGGTGAGAAGAGCACTGAATTAAAACTCTGGAATCTGTTGGCACATTTTCAACAGACTTGATGGGAGAAATACAAAAATATTCAAGTTGCGTAAGTTGGAAGCAAAAATGCTACAAAGAAAACAAACCCAAACAAACCAAACTAAAATGGAATAAACAAGCAAAAAGCCAACACCCCAAAACACCCAAAGCAATGACAAGAGAGAATCCAAACAGACAAGAGCAGCAAGAATTCAGTCATCTCCAGTTTAGCTGTTCACACAAAAACTGGGGTTTGAAGCTCTCCATCAGGAGGCATTTGTCAAAAAGTCAGCACAAGAAACTCTTCTTTTCCTACTTAGTTTTGAGTTTGAAATTCAGTAGACTAAAGTAATCAAGGGTACCAAAAATGACAAAAAGATTCATTGTGAAAGTTCTTGCACTGCTCTCACAGCTGCAGTGGTGGTGAAGCTATCGTGGAATATAATCCAGAGAAAGCTCTGCTGGACCAGTTCATTTTGGCAGCTCCATCTGGAAGGATTCCAGAGCAGCTCATCTTTTATTCAAAGGAAATTTGAAAAGGGATTTGGCTTGGCATAATGTCTCATCCATAGAACAGTGAGAGCAAAAAAGTAAATAAAAATAAATGCAACAATAAAGGCATGTCAAAACACTGAGCCACACTAAGGAAAAAGAAGAAAAAAAAAAAAAACTGCATAAAATTGACAAACAGAAAGGAAGATGAAATAATAGAAAAAAATAATGAAAAAACAGTAGAATGCGTGAAATAAAAGCAAGTAGGAAATTACATGTCAGGAAAAGGAGCAGTAGAAAATAGGAAACAGAAGGAACCATGTGGAGAGAGCAAATAAAGCACAAAAATATTGAAAATAAGTTTTAAAGTGAAAAATATATTATTTGCTTGGGGTTGTTTCCCTTGAAAGAATTTCAAACATTGAATTATCTATTGTTTGAGATCTAAATGGAAGTTGTGTTGACTTATCCAGTAACATACAGATTATTTTTGCCTTGAAAGTAAGGGAAATACAGAAATAATTCTGTCACTTTGTAACTTTTGCAAGTAAAATGAAAATTTTTCAAAATTAAAATAGCCAGTGAAGGCTAATTTTAACAACTTGTGTGCTTCTGAAATAATGGGAATTAAACATTAAACTAGAGAGAAATATTAGTTATGATTCTTTTATCATACTGGTTTATAAAAGAATATAAATTACGAAAAAAATTAATAAATGTACTAACAAACAAGCACAGTATGAGCATCATAAATGTGAAATTTTGTCATGTGGATTCCAGACTTTGAACCTCTGAGTTCTGCTGCTCCATCACTCTCTGTGGTCCCTCAGTCCCATCAAGGGAAGGCACCACTGGCTGCAGCAGCAAATGGACTGGGAAATTTTGTGACAAGAGTTTGTTGAAGTTTGTTATTGTGAGTTTTCAGTGCTGTGCTATTCTAACCTACACATTCTGAACTGGTGCATCCCAAGTCACTGAACCAGTGCTGGGGTTTGTCTCTGCAAACAGCTGCTCTTTGTGAGGCCAGCAGGGATAAAATCTTTATCACAAAACTCTGAGCTCGTTTAGACTTGTAGGAAAAATCTCAATAGTAAAAAAGAGGTGTCCAAACCATTGGAACTTGGAGTAGTGGAAGTTTAGGCTCACAAAGCACTTGCTTAGAGCTTGGAACTAAAACCTTCTTTTCTTTTTCCTACTGAACCCACTTTTTGAATACTGACAGCCATAAATAACTTTCATCCAGAGGCAGTTCCTGAAGCATGAGTCACAAACTTTAGGGCAGAAACATATGAAGGATTTATGAAGTCAGATAGAGATGCATGAGTATAAGAGACTTGCAGTCTGTCAAATCACCTGAGATTTGTATGTTGGACTCCTCTGAATTAAAGTAAAACTCAGAAAGCTGCTGAAGCCATATTCTGATCTCTTTGGGCCCTCCCCACCATTCCAATCAGGCTAATGGTTTGTATCAAGTTCTGCTGAATGTCCAATACAGGCATTTCTAGGAGGCACAGACAATGTGAGCAATAAACAACTTCATTAATAATTACATAAATATTATTCCCATGCAAGCAGATTCTTCCCCATCCACGCTCATTCCGGGTATGGGGAACAATGCAGTGTTCAATTTACTAATCAGAGAATAGCTGCTTATTATGGTGGGAGCAAGATGCAGACTGCATTAGGATGGCATTTCATCTTATCTCTTACAGCTGCTGGGATTATTCCTTCCTTCTCCTGTTTCAAAAGGAATTCATTATGCTGTGATGTACAGCAGGAGGATGGCTCCCTTTATAAAATTATTAGGCAGCTTTACAATTAAAATTGCCATCTTTTGTCCTGTTGCTGTTGTTTATAAATGAGAAGAAAAGAGGAATGCTAAGTAGGATTATTATAAAGTACGTGCTTGTTCTCCAGGAGTGTATTTTCCATTTCCTTATGAAGTACTGATGCTGCTCTGGCGTGTTTTATTAATCAGATATTTTATTTATCTCAGAGCAGTGGAAGCCCCCAGCTGGCTCTGGGAGCCCTGCTGTGTGCCTGCTGCACACACATGTAGTGATAAAAGAATAAAAGGGATCCTGCCTAGGTCTGTGCAAAGGTTACAGCCAGCACAGCCAAAGGTCTGCTTGCTTCAGGCCTCGAGGGCCAACAAAATTCACATTTTGTTAACAACATCCTCTCACTGTCCTGGGCCCACACAGGGCAATTGCTGCATCCAATTAAATCACCATTAGGAAATGGCAACAGATTTTGTTAAAAAAAATATATAAATATTAAGGGAATTCTCTTATCTTATGGTATTGCAGCTTGGTTTTCCCTTGTGTCAGTTCTTGACGGTGTGGTAACCCAATGGACAAAGCAGAACTTATTTTTTATTGGAATATTATTCATCAGCGGGACTCTGCTGGGTTTATACTTACACATGGAGCAGTTGAATGCAGTAGGATGGAAACTGGGAGAGCTGGGAATGTTCACCTGGACAAGAGGAGGCTCCAGGGGGAGCTGAGAGCCCCTTGCAGTGGCCAAAGGGGCTCCAGGAGAGCTGGGGCTGGGGACAAGGGATGGAGGGACGGGACACAGGGAATGGCAGGGATGGATGGGATACTGGGAAGGAAATAGTTTCAGTTTAAAATGTGTCTTGTGCAGCTGTAGCAGCAAACCCAGCTCAAGTGGTGCTGAAGGTGTGATTTGCCATGGTAAAGCCACACAGACACAAAGATCCAGTCAGAGGGACCAGAATGGGTTGGTAGCTGGACTGTGACGGCTGAAATGCCTGGAAACCCCTTGTGCTAATCAGCAAATGAGCCAAACCATAAAGAAATGCCTTTTTGGTTGTTAATTCCATGGAGTTGTGTCGTAGGAAGGGGACCAGGACACCAGCTGGTTCATCACAGGTCCAGTTTATTAAAGAAAGCATCAAACACTTATACAGCAAATAATAAGCTTATGAATATTCTGTAAGCCGAGCAATCTATTGGTTAAACTATACCATGAACTCTTCCTCATTCCTTAGGGGTTACATCTCTCTTTTCTCATGTCTCTTTCACTATTAGTTGTCATACTACAGCTAGGCCCAAGGACACGCTATCTCACAGGTGCAGGACTTGGAATTAGCCACGGCTTTGTACTTTTCCATTCTCTAGTCACCTAAATTTCCCAACAGAGTTGTCCAGAGCTGTGCAGATGAGGGAGTCTGAAACCCTCCCTGAATGCCTCTGACAGAGGAGGGTGCTGCACCCAGGCCGGGCAGCAGTGCAGGAGCCGCAGGGTTCTCCAGGAGGAGATGCCCATGGAAGGTCATGGAATGCAGAGTCCACGGCTGCAGCATGGAGAGATGATGGATCCCCCAGCTCTGTGGCACAGAAATGCTGCTACTGAGACTCGTGTACCTTCCTGGGATCAGCAACGTAATTTTGAGATCATAATTTAGGAAATAGAAAGAAAATGTGAATTAAGCCTAAGTACAGGAGCCAGGAGACATTATGAACGCTGCAGCTATTAATTCTCTACAAAGAAGAATAAATAAGACAAAGGCTTTAATTACCTCTCTCTCTGGGGTGCGTTTGACATTCCCCCTCTGTCACAGCATGAGCTTGGTTTCTTTTCTGGGCAAGTCAGGCCACTTCTGCTTTCAGCAGCACAATTTCCAGTGCTGCAGACGAAGAAGAACCACCGTGGCTTTAAAATTAGTGTAGCCTTATTTGTCTTTTCAAGTTCATTTATGTCAGTTGCCACCGGAGCCAGAGTGCAATCTCTTTTTAATCATTTCTTCATTCCCCCTTGAACGGTCACAGTGTAGCCAGCTAGGAGCAGAGATGAAAAAACTCCACTTAATTTGGTTGCTTTTCATGAGGAAGTTCACTTGCTGCGGAGCCACTCCATTAGAGCAGCAATGTCAAGGCAGCTCAAGACATTAGCTGTCAGAGGAGCTCTCCATAGCCACCTGCTATTTACATGCAAAACATGCCTCCCTGGTGAGCCTCAAACTGTAAACACATTTCCACGAGAAAACTACTGACTTAAGCTATGACAGAAACTTTTTTTTTTTTCCTTTTTATTTTTTCTTTCACACGATGTGGGAAAAAAATCCCCTTGTTGTCAAAAGACTGCGAGAAGCCCCATTAGGGAAGAGCTCTTATTGCTTTAAATGCTTCCACAAAACTGCTTTGATTTTACTTGCGCAAAAAGGTTATAATTTATTTGTCTCTTCACTCCTGTCTACCCCATAGCAACTGTGATTACACACAAATAATGAAATCTGATTGTCTTGCCTTGCAGTGTGACAGAATCTCTGCTTCTGCTGCAATTCTAATACCAGGTTATTTATAGCTCTGTGCTAATTCAGCTCTGCTGAGTGATGCTCTGGAAGGTCAGATTCCCATCCATCTGTGGCTGTTTGCTGCTCTGCTGAGCACGTGGGGTGTGTGTTTGCTCCACATCCACCCAGCAGCTCTTGAATGAAAGATCTTCCTTCTATTCCTTCACTTTCCTTCCTTCACCCTCAAGGCACAGGAACAACCTGAACCCTTTTTAGCATGGCCCAAAACCCCAGGCAGCACCAACACCTTTGGGTGATCTGTGCTCTGGGGATGTCTGATGGCGCCAGATGGGTGTGGGCAGATACTCTGTCAGAATTCCTGCTGGTGAAAGGCATTGAATAGTGAAAATTGATTAAACATATGCCCAGTTCAGAGGCCATTTAATGATCTGAGTTCCCACTTCCGACAGCAGCACAATAACAAAGTGTTGGGATAACTGAGAAGTTGCAGAACTCAGCTGAGAGCAAATGCAGAACCCATTAGCTTTTGCAAACAGATCATTATTTTTTCTGAGAGGAATTGCTAAAGTGTATCTTTATATATTGGTTCTCATCTAACTGTGTGAGAAAGTTCATTATTCAGGAATTTTGAGATCTTATCCTCCTGATATGAGAATTAGAGAGGTGTATTAGAAAGGCAGCAGATACTGCCTTGGCATCAGATGGAATTTCATTAAGATTAAATTTATTCCAGTACATTTAGAAAGTAATTATTGCCACAGAAATGTTATGCCAGTCTAATATTTTTCCCTGTTAATACAGAGCCCAAAACTCTGGGTTATGTCAGGCTAAGTTGGTGGTTTTAATGTAACAATTCTCGGAGCTTCTCGTCCTTGATCCTTCTATATTCTGAATTTCAGCTCCTCCTTGAGATTGGAAGGGGACATGGGGAAGGGTGTGTGGCTGTATTACTGGAAAGAAATCTGCATATGGAATCCCAAGCAGGCAACTTCTAACAAAATTGAAGCTATTTCAACTATGCAGAAGTCAGTTTGTGCAGAAAGATAGATTAGGTGACCTATTAGGAGCTTTTCCCATTTCTGGTTTTATGCTTTTGAGAATACAATGCTTGCCACCAATGCCTGAAAGTCATTATTCCAATGTTCCTTTTCTGCTGATGAGAGATACGCCCCTCAGAGATTTCTGCACATTCTTGGCATCTAAGAGATGGCAAATTAGGCAGGGAGAATGGGAGTAAGCTACAGGATATTGTAATGCCTAAATGGAAAAATAATGGACTTCCATCTCAGAATATTCCATCTACCTACAAAGTATCTGAAAGGTTATTTTGATATGACTTTTTTGGACTCGGATTTCCTCCTGTGTGCATTGCGGGGAGAAAATGAAAACGATGTAAGGAATTTGAGAATACGTAAATAAAGCAGGGGCCAGTAAATGAAACCCATCAGGTCTGAAAGACCTGCAGGAAAGAAATCCCCCTGTGCTGGGAGGGAGGAGGGCAGATTGTCCCTGGGGTGGCCACAGCCATGCTCTGCTTTGGTGGGAGCCAACAGAGCCTGGAGAGCACTGCAGCAGCACATCTGGGGCTGCACATCTGGGGCTGCACATCTGGGGCTGCACATCTGGGGCTGCACATCTGGGGCTAATAACTTGGGAATGGGCAGAGGAGCTGAGTGCTTGAGGAGGTGATAAAGAGACAGCCTCAGTCGAGGCTAAATAAGAATCACAGAAGATCCTGAGCTGGAAGGGACCCATCAGGATCACTGATCAGCTCCTGGCCCTGCCCAGGCACCCCAACAATCCCAATCCCAATCCATGGAGTGGTGTCCAAGCACTCCTGGAGCTCTGGCAGGTTTGGTGCTGTCATCTCTGTCCTGGGGAGCCTGGGCAGTGCCCAGCCACTCTCTGGGGGAAGAATATTTTTCTAATATTCAGCCCAAAGCTCCCCTGACACAACTTCAGGCCGTTCCCTGGGTCCTGTCCCCGGTCACAGGTGTCTGACCCTCCTCTCCTCCTCACCAGGGAGTTGTGGTTGTGGTGAGTTCTCTCAGTGACCTCCATCTGAACAAGCCCAGCATCCTCAGCTGCTCCTCACACACTTCCCCTCTCAGCCCTTTGCCGTCCTCGTTGCCCTCCTTTGGACACTCTCTAATACTTTCACATCTTTTTTACATTGTGGTGCCCAAAGTGCCCCAAACTGGAGGTGAGGCTGTCCCATGATTCCAGAATCATGGGTACTGCAAACACAACCACTTGTTTGCAGTTATATCTCTTAAGCAAAAAGGCAAAAGGTGTTTTTTTCCCTGATTTTATGAACTGAAGATAAAAAGGCAAGTGCATCTCGGAGCTCTGAGGTTGCATATTTCGCAGCATCTCTGAGCAAGGAGAAAGCTAAATGCAGAAAAACCCCTAAAGCTAGAGATGCTCAAGGCTCCTTGGAATGAGATGTGGAAAAAATAAAAAAGGAGTTGTTCTTTGGGGAAAAAAATTTCAGGGCTATTTCCAAGCAGCTTTCAGACTTGTACTGGGATTAGCCATGGGGAGGTGTGACAGGACATGGTGCACACACACAGCGTGGAAACACTGCCTGGTTTGAGCTCTGTAGTTGAGACACTTTATTATTCAGTTAAAATAATTACTTAGGAGAAATTTCAAGGAGAGAAACTCAGAGTAGCACAGTAATTTCTGGAGTACTTTGTACATTTTCTATATATGTATTAATAAGCATTTAAGGACTCATCCCCAGCTGCTCTGTCTCCCACCCTGCACCTTTTCAGCTCTGCTCTGAGTGCAGGTACGAAGCTGCAGGCAGGGATGGAGTCCTGTTTATCCCCAGGACAGCAGGCAGAACACTGAGTTAGCACTGAGATTGAGTCTCTGACAAAGGCTGGGGCTTCAGGAGGCTCGACACAACAGGACTTTTGCGTTCTTAAATGATTAATTAGATCTTTCTTTAAACAAGCAAACTCTTGGACACTTACCCAATATTTAGCTCTGTATTTGCCAAAATAATTGCTGACATGAGGTGAGGGCTCTTTTCAAGTCCTCTCTACCAGAAGCCATTCCATGGAAAATGAGTTCAATGTTTTGGGCTTCCTGCAATCTCCTTTTCCATTAATTAGTTCCATTAAAACACAAATTCGTCCTTTTGCTCTGGTTTCTTGTTGTGGAGGACTCTTATGTCATAGCTTCAGCACTGTCATAATTTTTATAACAAATAGCTTCAAAGGTATTTATGGTACAACAGAAAAGAAAAACTAAAGATTTTGATTACTGGCCTTTATAGGGACTAGATAAGCTAGCAAACAAAAGGATTGGAATATGATAAAAGTGATCAGCCTTAACTATGGCTTGGTACAATGGGAAAACAGAATTTAGGCAGATACTTAAATTTGGATTAAAGCTAAATTTCCTTAGGAAATTTAGGAACAGTCTCTTGAATTGAAGATTTCATTAGGTAAAACATTTATTGACCTTAAAAAAGTTTTAAAAATAGAGTTTCTCTTTCACAGTGACTGGGGTTGCTTCTTTGCTGTTGGGTTTTTATCAGCATCCTAAGCCGATTTTTATGCAAAAATACATTGTTCTCTGTAGAGAACAGCCATGAAGGTGTCAGGATTTGGGGGGATTTCCTGTGATTTCCTGAGGTTGGGAGCAGGGGAAGGAGCCTCAGTGGTGCAGAGTGCCCCAAGGAAGGACAGAACACACAGAAGCAGAGCATGGAAGCCAATATTTGAGTAATTAATGAAAAATAATCTGAGTAATAGCAGAGTGCTTGGCACTGGATTGAGGAGCTGTGAACAGACCCGTGAGGATGTCGCAGTTTGCATCACTTTGAACTGAGCTTCTTGATGATGTTTTCAGTCAAAACTACCTAAAATTACTGAGCAAACCTAATAATCTTTAGACCAACTTTTATGAGATACTTTCTGAATAAGAGTATTTATCTTGCTAATATTGATGCACATATGCTGGCCTAGGTTGTGGTTACTCAACTGTTGTATTTTTATGATAGTGTAAGTTTATACTACCAAAGAGGAAGAAGGATTTGGTTATTTATTTGTTTTGTTTGATGGTTGGCTGGTTAGTTTTGAGTTGGTTTTGTTCTTTTTGTTCTTTTTTCACCACATACCTCCATTGTAAATCTTGAACAGTGCACTGAAGTTGTTTTCAGGTATAAAAGGGATCCAAACCCCAAGAATTTCATGACCTCCTTTAGCTCTACCCTGCTTGCAGGAGTTCCAGCACAGTAACATTTCCTTTGAATTATCAATTTCCCCACACCTCAGATCACAGCTCACTGGAGAGAGCAGTAACTGAGGAATCTCCTCTGTTTGGGAGCGATGAGCTTGTAATGAACATTTTTGTCCTTGCTGAGCTGCAGTGCTGAGGGATGAGCATGGGAAAGGTAAAACACAATTTAATTCAGGGAGTGAGCGTGAACAGTGGAATTGCTGCTGCTTAGCTGGGCATTATTTTCCTCCTGTGATGTTTTCATCCTGAAGGACTGAGCGCCTTGGCAAACAGGAGCTCTTAAAGGCCCCTGAAAGTGCAGTTAAACCAAGGGATAAATATCAATTCTAGCTCTGAAAAGCCAGAGGCTTCAACTTCTGTGAACGTTGGACCTCCCTGCATGAACACTAATTTCAACATAAAGAAAAGAAACTAAATTAGGGGATGAGCATTTTTAGAGAACTGTTAAATTTCAATCCTGGCTTTAATTAAGTGACTATTATGTTTCTAAGTACCTTAAAAATTTCGCTTCCATGCATTCAATTATTATTAAAGATAATTCTTAAAAATTACTAATGGAACTTTTTTAGGATAGATTAAATATAATTTAAATCTGTACATTAACATTTTTGGTATTTGATTAGAATTCATCAATAAACTAGCTTTTAATTATCCTTTTTGAGGATTCTTTCTTATGTGGATGCTCTCCTTTGTAATACTGCATAATGAATACATTTAGAAGCATCTGTGAGTCTTTGCTCATGTACTTGACATGATTCTGGCCTTTTAACTTCTGAAACATTTCTCCAATTAAGCTGTTCAAGCCCTTAAGGCTGTCCACAGCTGCTGCCAATTGATTGCTCCCGTGATGGTATTTAGAATCCCTTGCTGAAACAGGAGAGGGCAAACCCCAGCATTTTGTAATATCTTATTTTTTATATCCTTTCAGATTTCCTTAATTTAAAGGAGAATTTTTAAATGTAATCTGACAGGTAATAACTTTAAAGGTAAATCTGAAAGTTCCATTTTTCCTTCCTTTCTTCTTCATCATCTTCCTCCTGTACCGACCATCTTGAAAATGTTTATTTCTGAAGTCTAGCCTATCCTGGCTTAAACTTTAAAAATATTCTGTGCAGTACCTTTGGTTGGAGGAAATATGCAGCATAAATGAGAAAGTCTTAAGAAATATTGAGAAATAGAATGGCAGCTGGAGGAATCCAGTAGTGTAAAGCTCTAAGGTGGTTTGTGTGGAAATGTTTGCCCATTTTCGCAGCTGAGGAGGAGTCACTCATTACTGGGGCAGTCAGCCATGGCCTGGGAGCTGAACACCCCTTGATTCCTGGAATTCCCACTGGGATTTCACTGATGGAGAGATCTGGTGCTGCTCTTCTGCATGGGAGTCAGTTCTGCACTTCATCCAGAAAATATTGCTCGTGCTGTGCCCTGACTTCTGCTTTCTAAAGTCTCTCTGCATTTGATCCAAACCCTTGTGGAAACTTTTGGAGGGCACTGTGTGGTTGCTGGATCAACATTCACATCAAGGGCTGTCAAATCTCCAAAAATTACAGTTTTTCTCAAGTTAAAAAAAAAGCTGAAAGTACCAAGAATTTGTGTCAGTCTTTTGCAAATATTCCTTATGATTTCCATAAGAACCTGCTGCTAACTGTGGATTTAGGGATGTGGTTTCCCTCAGAACCCTGTGTAGTTGCTTTGCTGTTAAGTGAGCTCTTTTTGGTGTGCTGGGGTTTCAGATTAGTGGCTGAGCGTTGATAAATGAGTTTTGCCTATTTATCTGGAAGTTCAGCTATGGCCAATGAACCTGTTATAACAGGGTATGAGAAGGTGCTGGCTGGATTGGCAAGCATCAGAAATGAAGAGTTTATGACTTTATTCAGTTTGACATTTAGTCTTGATCCTCTCATTAACCACTGAAATCTCCTACTCCAGTAAATTCCAGGAAGCCCTCTCCCCTCTAAGCACTTTATTTGAGAAAGGCTAAAATGTAATTCCTTAAGCAGGGCTTCCAGTCTCATTAGTCTGACATTAAATCAGTTTGCTTTCATGATTTTTATTTGCACACTGTTATTGATGGACGTTTAATACTAAATTTCTAAACCTGCAGTGAAGAGAAATTCCAGCCAGGCAGCAGATGAGGTGACAGAAGGATGAAGTCTCTGTTATCAGAAGCACCATTGCTCTTTTAAAGAGTGGGAATGGTTTAATTTCATCTCATCTAATTGTTATCAGCAAGTTGCCATTGGTTCATTAAAAACATTGCCCATCGAAATAGCAGCACTGTAATGACTTTATATAAAGGTCTGCTTCCAAGGCACTTTGTTGTTTGTGGCAGACACAAATTAAAATGAATTATTCTGAAAATGATTTTTTCAGTTACTTCATTTCATCATAATTTTAAAAGCTAGAAGTCGGAATCTAATTTTCTTCCTAAATTATTTTTAACATTTAAATGAGGAAGAAAGGAAACACATTCCTCCAGTAATAGCCTGAGACTTAAGCATCTTGTTTATGCTTTTTTTTAATTGCTTCTTTTCCAAATGAACATTATACCAGCTAAACTCATTGTCATATTTATCCATATATTCAATGCTGCATGCTAATTTTCTCAGAGTTTCTCATAGCACTGACTTTGAGAGGATTTGGCATTATTTTTAGATTTTGTGAGCTTTTTTGAATGAAAAATGAAGAAAATAATTTTTCAGATGGATATTTAAATCATTCTCATCATCATAATATATACCTTGGCTTAGATGACAAAATAACTGACCAAAATTTTCCCTGAAGAAAATGAAAATCCTTATTCACTTTCAGACTCTCAGTGTTAAAAGTTCCTTTAGCTGGAGCACCTTTGCAACTTTGCTGCCTGCAGAGGAAACTTTCCTGTGTGGTTTATTCAGCTAAAGGACAAATAATTGAAATTTTTAGTATCATTTTAAACATGGCCTGAAAATCATCGAACGGCAGAGCATTAGAGGGGTGTCAGCCCAAACTCCTGCCTTAAAATGCAACCTGTAGCAAGAGCAAAATAACAGAGTGAATTAAAAATATTTACATAAACGCTCTTGGCGCAAACAGCAGCAATGTGCAATTATCTCCTTGTTATGCTCTGCTCTCTGATTAGCATTGAAGGGGAGGGACCGGGACAGAATAGGCAGAGCAGGAAGGCAGCCAGCACATTTGCTGCCACTTGTGTATACATAATCTTAATAAATCAAATTGGCAAAGGATCAGCTGGCACTCGGCTGCTGCGTGTGTGTGTTCCGCAGCCGTCTTATACAAAATGTAATTTTTTGGACATAATCAATAATTATTATTGCAGGCATCACAATTAAACCGTTAGAAGCAAGTTATTAAACTCAGCTGATGGTGTTTTCTGTGAGAGGTAATGGACTGTGCACGCTGGAATTAATCTTGGTGGTTTTGTCTGAGTTTGGCTCCATTTGGAGCAGGACATCAGCTGAAAGCAGCATCGGAGCTTTTGTCCCTGGGACAGACTCTCACTGTCGCCTCTCTCCTCAGGGCACACTGCTTTTCCTCTCCAGGCTTTGTGGAAATCTCAGAGAATTCTAACATGCCACAGTGCTTATTTTTGTTAGTAACCAATTAGTTTGCCATTATCTTAAAAAACTTACTGCAACAAACAGCAGAGAGCAAATCCATTATAACAAAGTTTTCACATTTTGGAGCTTTTTCCTGGTCTAATGAGAAATTGTTTAGTCCCAGTTGTTCAGATTTTTCATCTTTCCAGCACTGAAATTTCTCTTTTGAAGCTTGACATTGATGACCAGAACTCATTGGTATTGCTCCTTTGTCAGAGCCTTGTTTACTCTGTCTGTCTAAATGCTGCACAAGTTAGACTTGCAAATGCAATAAATAAATCCTTGCAGGAACAAAGGCCTTTACTGGTTTTGATAATCTTGAGTTAAGGGCACCTTGCTTGGGAGTGGGCAACAGAGGCTGAGGGGAACAATCCAAAGTCATTCTTGGGCCAGTAGAAATTCATGCTGTGAACCTACATTTTTTTAATATTTTTTTTTTCTGTGTGAGGTTGAACACATGCTCTAGTTAAACAAGAATTCTGTATATGTATTGATTATGTATATATGTATATCTTAGAGAATAATTGAGAGGATGTCTCTGGAGGTGAAGTGATGCACTGCTCGAAGCAAGGCTGACTGCTGCGTTAGTTCAGGTCAATGACTTTGATTTTAGGTCTTTATTCCTGTAAAAGTTTGGTTTAGAAGGTGTGAATGAAGTGGATTGAACAAAAGGAATAATCAGCAGAGAGGTGTAAAGTTAGGAGGGGAAAAGGGGAGTTGGAGGGAGGTTGTGTATCTAAAAATTTGAGGGAAAAATGCAAAGAAAGGGAGAGAAAGGGAAATCAGCACAGTGGGAATAGTGGCTGTTGTTGTGGGCAAAGCAGGCTCAGCCTGCAGAGAATGATGCAATTTATTGCCTATTTAGGGTGGAAGGTGAGAAAGAAAAACAAAATCCACATCCCTTCCCCTGGCACAGCTGTGCCCTGGGCAGGGCTGGCTGGCAAGGGCCATGTCCAGCATGGGGCTGGAGAAACAGGGATGGTGTTCCATCCTGAGGGTGGGGATGAGGCTGGAGATTTGCTCCTGCTCCCTCTGGTACTTCTTGAATGACGAAAAGAATTGATCAGAGTGGAAGGTGCTGCAGCTTCACCAAAACTTGTGCTTGCAGAAGGAAAGAGGGAGTGGTTTAGTTCTGGTAATGGGATTTTTGCTTTTCATTTGCTCCCTCCTTAGAAAAAAACGCCAAACATATATATTAGTGATTATATCCTCCTCACCTCCTTCCTTCCCAAATGAATCCATTCCTTATGAAGAGACACCACAGCCCAATGGCCATTTATTCATTTGGAAGATGTAAGAAACATGATTTGGATCTCCTGCTTCTAAATGTAGTTAGATAATATTAACAGAGGGGGGAAAAAAGCTTTCCAATATTAGGAAAGCATATTCATCATGACTAGAACAAATATATGCACTAATCTGCTGCTGAAAATAGTGCTCCTGAATGGAAGGGGAAGTTGAAGTTGGTGTTTCTCCCTGGAATACTCAGTCTGAACACCCAATTAGGGCTTGTAGAGGCAATTAAGGCTGTGCCTGCACTCACAGAGAAGCAGCAGAGTTGTTTGAGCATGGCATTCCACTTGAATTAATATATTCCAGTTCTTTGCAAGGTTAATTAGAGCCAGTTGTGATGGGGGAAACAGAAGAGGACAGGGTAGGTTGAAATTGCTGACTAATTCCATGTTTTAAGCTGAGCAGTTGTATGATGGCAGCCATGGCTTTGTGGATAATCTGAAGTTTTGCAAAAGATAAGCCCTTAACCCAAATTTTTGTATATTATTATTATTATTATTATTATTATTACTACGGTGTTCATGAGGGTCCCCAGGATGAGGGGAGAGATGAGAATCTGACTCCTTGTTCTTAGAAGACTAATTTATTATTACATTATATTACATTATATATTATATTACATTGCATTATATATTACATTACATTACATTATATGTTATATATTACATATTACATATTACATATTATATATTATATATTACATATTACATATTATATGTTATATGTTATATATTATATATTATATATTATATAATATATATTATATATTATATAATTATACTAAAACTATACTAAAGAAAGAGCAAGGATACATACAATTCTTAACAAGAATGAATAATAAAAAACTCGTGACTGACTCCTGTTGGACACAGATGATGTTGATTGGTAATTAAGTAAAAATAATTCACATGGAACCAATCCAACATGCACCTGTTGGTAAACAATGTCCAGACCACATTCCTAAGCAGCCAAACACAGGAGAAATATATCAGATAATTATTATTTAAATTTTTCTCTGAGGCTTCTCGACTTCCCAGGAGAAGAAATCCTGGCAAAGGGATTTTTTAGAAAATATCACAGTGACAATTATTATTATTATTAATATTATTACTGTTATTATTGCTATTTTATTTATTCTCTTCACATTTTCCATTTAACATTAATTTCAAATTAAAAAGTCAGATTTTTTTTTCCTTCAGATCTGTAGCCATCACTATTGTAGCTTAAAAACTGAAGGTTTCCTTTATACCCTCCTCCACCTGTAAAAACTTAACAGCTTGCTACACAAAATAATTAAACCCTGAGCTTTCCTCTTTCTCTTTTAAAGAGCTCCTGTCGCTTCTGAGCCTCTCCTAAGACACCTGTCCTGCCGTTGCTCCCTGCCAGAGCATTTAGACAATTTGTGATGTATTTTCCTGACTGTTGGGAGAGCAGGCAAAAGCAGATGAACACCTATAGGGCTGTGTGCTGCTTCTGAGTGCCAATTATGTGAGAATAACACGGTAATTATGTGACAAATGCCCTTGTAGCAGCGAGGGACAGATCTGTTAGTCCCCAGTGAAACAGTTGGATGCACCTCAAGGTAATTCTGCTTCCTTCAGGAAAGATTTGCTTCTCAACAGAAATGAATGTGTTGCTACATGATAACTTATTATTAAAGGTGTAATTTGTGGTAATTTTAGGTAGCGCAGGCTGACTGCCTCTTGGTCTTTGTTTCTTGAAAGAATGCCAAGCGCACAGATTTCCCATCCCAGGGCTTCTGCAAACTTCACCTCGTGTTTTGCAGCATCTCAGGAAAAGAGAAAAGGAGCTGTGAGCCATAAATGACTGACTGGGGTTCAGATCATGGGCAGGGCCTCAGCTGCTCTGGGACTGTGTTCCAGGTGAGGGAAAAAAGAATAGAACCAGGAAAAATGTTCATATGGACTCAGACTTCTAGTGGGAAATTACTTAATCAAAAATACTAAAATTTTATCTCCCACATACCATTAATTAGATTTTTTTTTTTAATCATTTGAGCAGTGTAAGTTGAAGGACAGCAGACCCATCAATTTGGACAGCAGAGCCATTAACTGACCTGCAGCTGATTTTGCAGTATGCAGGGTGTTGTTATCCACTTGCTGCTTCCTATAGCTTGATTGGGTAAATTCTCAGGTTTAAATATTTATTTAAATTAATATTAAATTAAATTTATTTATTAAATAGGTACTTCTGAATGTTCACTTTAAACAGAAGTTGAACATTCTGAAGTATCTCTGAGAACTGACCCTACAGACACATCTCCCCACCTACAGATTTTGGCATGCACACCTAAATGTCAGAGTTTAAATGTGCTGGTGCACATTGGTGCTCCTACACACAGGGCATGGCTCATGTCTGACAGAAATGCTGATTTAAGAGAGAAGTTTGCATTTACTATTTAATTAATTATACTTTATGTCAATGGATTGTTCTTTTACCTGAAAAGCAGGTAAAAGAACAATCCATTGGCATAAAGTCTAATGAATCAGATAATAAATGCAATTTTCTGTGTGCAGAATTGGTAATGTGCATTTTCAGCTGTGCAAAACTGGCACTGAGTTTGGGAGAGTGGGGGATGATTACTCTGTTGTTTGAGGGGTTTTTTTACTTTTATTTTCTTAATGAAAAGTGCAATCATCTGTCTCCTAGTGGAATTGAAACTCTGATTCCCTTCAGGAACAGTTGTCCTTCAATAGATTTCACAGTGCCCAAACAGATATTGTGGTGAGGAATGCTTTCATTTCCAGTGGACTGTGTGTGCCCAGCTGTTCCACTACCAAAACCACGCAGGACAGATGTTTGTTAAAATGACTGGGATTAGAATAGATGCACTGCAACCTTCTTATTTTGCCAACAGAATTAGGCTGCAGAAGAAGAACTTACACTGATTAAATGTGTTCCAAGCAGACCCTTGCACATCAGGAGCAATAGCAGTGCTCAGCAGCATTGTCTGATAATCCTGAGTGCCTTAGCAGGGATTAATTCTGCTCCAGCCAAAGGGGGAAAAGTGACAATAACAGGGACGTGTGCTCACATGAGCCACGTGCAGATTTTCTGCAAGTTCAACTCTATTTCTGTTCCCTCTGCTCTGTGTGGAAAGTGTGTTTATTCCCCAAATACATCTGTAATTTAAAAAACTGATTGTCAGTAAATTGCTGCTTGGGAAATGTCCTCATCCATGTTTTTTCTCTTAAAAGTTTGGGGGTTTTTGTGTTGCAAATGTGCCAGGGTCATTTTCTCCCATTTCAGCTGTTAGAGCAGCACAAATCACCTCAGGTTTGAGCTTGGTTCCACCCAGTGCAGTTTCTGTAGGGAGAAATTCTCTCGCATAATAACAGAGCTCAGCCCTTTGTGTCACTGTGCCCTTACCCCAGCTGACCCTGGTCAGCATCACTGCGGCCAGAAATAAATAAATAAATACATTCATTTATTTAAATAGAAATTAATTTATTTAAATTTGTATAAATTAATTTCTATAAATTCATCTATTTGTTTATTTATTTATACATAAATAAATAAATTCATGCTGCAAAGTGTTTTCCTTACATTCTTCTTATTTTTCTCCCCTGGGATCAGAATTTGTGTTGGGAAGGGGTTGCCTGTGTTCAAGTGATTTGCAAGACAAAATCTCTGAAGAATCAAAACTACACCAAAACAGAATTTTTACAATCCTGACTTTTATGTAAAAACCATTTAACATGTTTCTAACAGTCTTCTCTAGAGTTGGACAAGCAATCTGTAAAACTTAAAAGCCCAAAAATCAAATAGAAAATTCCATATCTGCTGTAACCATTTTTAGGCCGCTTTCCAATTGGAAATTACATTCTGCCAATTGAATTTTATAGATATCTTCCATAAGAATGGATTTCAGATCAAAATGAAATAAAAGGCACAACTCTTGGATTTCACCAGTGTTGTGGGCTGGTGTTCTTTTTTAAAATAAATACAACAGTAGAGAGAGTCTTGGTCTAGAAATTTAATATGGCCAAAAGTAGTTTTGCCAAGGAAATATTTCTAACATAAATTTAGGTATGAATATTCAGATATCTGGATTTTTCCTCAAATTGTGACAAAAATTGTTAACCTGCTCTTTCAGGAGACCTGTGTGCAGTTCTCTCCAAGAGAGCTGCTGAATAAGTTCCCCGAAATATCATTTTGCTGAATGTTTGTAGGGTTTGCAGTTTGTCAGGAGAGCACTGATCAGTCAATTCCTGCCTCAGAATTACAGTGGGAAGTTTTCAAATTAAAAGTGTGGAGCGAAACACAGAGTTGGAAAGCCATTCTGAGTGATTTCACTGGTTGAACTGTGATCCCAGCCTGTCAGATGAAATGGAATGTGCTGTTTTGGTCATTTTCTTCCTCTTAATAAAATTGCAGCAATAATTGAAAGTGTAGGACTCTGCTCTGAATTTGGAATTTGATTCTTGAGAGAGTGAAGTGTTTTGTGGGTCTAGAGGAGTGTAATTTGCTGCCTTTTACAAATGACTGAGATACTTGGGTACTTCAGCTCTAAAAGGGTGTCCCCAGAGCTGGGTTTTGACACCAATATTACAATTTTAAATCGTTGCTCAAGTTCTGTAGATATCACATGGACTGCTGGGTTTGCCACTGTCATTTGCAAGAAGAGGACACATTCTTTTGGCAAAATTGCTTTTTATTTTTTGGTTTTGTGTGTGAGTGCAATGGCCTCTGTCAGGCAGAACCTCACCAGGGCAGCTCAGGGATCCTTGCAGTAAATTGCAGAGGGATGGTACCAGAAAAAGTAAAAGTGTCCCTGTGACCCAACTGGTTTTTGGGGGGTTTCTTGTGTTTTGTTTGTTTGTTTGTTTGTTTTTTGTTTTGTTTTGTTTGTCTTGTTTTGGGATTTTTTTTTTTTTTACAGTTGTCCTACTGGAATACTAATAAGTCATTTTTTTTAACTTTAATACAGCACTGTAATTTGAAAAAAATTTGAAAAAAAGCCCATTAAAACATTGAAAAAACATTAAACTTTAAAACATAAAACAATGGAAAAAATAAAAGAAAAAATAAAAATCAGTGATGTTTTCAATGACTGGGGGAATTCACAGCTCTTATTGCAGGAAAATACAAACTCCTGCACCCTCTGCCCATTTCCCTTTGTCATGGTGCTGCTATTTGTTGTCTGGGATAAAATCTGGTGGTTTTGAATTAGAGAAGGTTTTTCCTTGGAAAAAAACCCTTTTAATACCAGTGGGCATTTGAAGAATGGAGATGTTGCAAGGGCACTTTTGCCTTTGCATTGAGGCAGCATTTCTCAATAAAACAATTTGTCAGAATCTTGCTGACCAGCCCTTGATTCCAGCTCTGCTCTGTTCCATTGAGAGCAAGATTTGGAAACATCCCAAGGTTTTTAATCTCTGATTTACTCCCTATTACTTGTGTCTAGGTTTATTTTAAGATAGGTTTCAATATGCTTAAAGGCCATCTCTGGCAGGAGGAAATCAGTTAAATGGAGAAGAACACTGAAAGATTGAAAATTCTCTGCAGCTCAGGCCTTTCTGTATGTGATTTTGAGCAGTTTACTTTCTTTTATTTCCTAAAATTTACTGACAAAATAGTACAAAAAGAGAAAAAAATATATATATTTTACAAATACCAACCTTAATTTTAAAGGAAGTCCTAATTTGGCTGCTTGTTGTTGTGCAGTGTTGAATCAGATTTATGATGGTACAGTCTTCAGCTTTTTTTTAAAATTAAAAATTTTTTATTTTTATTTTTATTTTTATTTTTATTTTTATTTTATTTTAATTTTCTTTTGGGGGGCAGAAGACTTTTAGACCTTTGGGGCATTTTTCTGCTGTTGCTAACCTGCATTTGTCTTGGCTGTTGAGAGATTTCACAGCCATGACTGTATAATCATCTTCTTTCAGCAGGGAAAATTGTTGTTTTGTCAGGAGTCCTGCCTAGAAATACTTGAAACTTTAAGGATTAATTTTCACATGTTGGTAATGGTTAGTGCTGACTGTTGGTTTTTTTTGCTGTTCATTTAATAAGGATTTATTAGTGAAGTGAAATAAAATAAAGACTGCCATTTTTATTTGTGCTACAATAGACTAAGTTTGATTTTATAGGATTTCAGCAATTTCTGTTGTTATTTACCTTTAAACAAAAAGAAAAAAAATGAAAATTTGACAATTTCCAATAATATGTCACTGGCAAAAGAGGAATGTCATTAAATTTTCTTATTCTGGTCCTCAAATAACCCCAGACTGGGAGGCCACTGCTTTTCCATTTCTGATGGTGAATGGTGCAGGAATAACCTAAATGGAGACAGCAAACAAAGATTCCTTTCCTTGGTGGTGTCCTGAAATTTTTGGAATTCCTTTGAATTTCAAAATGAGCAGTTATTATGGAGGTTTCAATTAAATGGGAAGAAATGGAAAGGTCTTACTTGGATCACAAAAAACAGAATAACGTTTTCCCCTGTTGTTGGAATAATCCCTTGTTTTCCCAATTCTGCTTGCTTTCTGTTGTGCTGGATTCGCCATATGTTTAGGCTCAGCCTGTGACTATTTATTACTGACAGCAGTGCACCAAATGCTGATTCCAAAGCAGGGCTAGACAAAACCAGTTTTGCTTTGTTTTTTATAAAGACAATGATAATTTATGCAGAAATTTAGAATTTATTACATAATAGTAGCAGCAATTGTAAGGAAAATATTTTATTTCAAAAAGCTGCGAAATGCTTTCAGTCTGTGAATCCGCTACAAACCATTTCTCATTTCTGTTTTGAAATCATGAACTGAAATTTTTTTTCTCATAAATTTCTAAGGAAGCAGTTGCACTTCCAGGGATCCAGGGGCAGCCACAGCTGCCACCACCCTCATAGTAAATAATGCTAAAAAAACCCCAAAAAATCAAAATCTACTCTCAGATTGAAGCCATTCCCCCTTGTCCTGTCACTCTGTGTCCTTGTGAATTTTCTCCCTCCACCTTCCTTGTGCCTTGTACCTCCCTGCAGGAGCTGCAAAGGCACAACTCCAGTGTTTGGTGTTCTAAATTACTATTAATATGCATCATCTCTAAAACAAATATTTATATTTTCAACCATTCAAGCAGCAAATAAATGCTGAGAAAATGTGAATATATTTCCTAGGTGAGAGTCAAGGAAGGAAGTGAACTTTTATTGAAATTTAGAAAAGCTGTTTCTGAGTGGCAGTTACTGTAATTGTGTCACTTTTTGTGCATATGAAAAATCTGATATCTAATATGCTACTGGATTTATTTAATTTTGTATCTGTCTCTGCAATTAAAGTGCCTTGGAAAGGTCATCTTTATCCCTGACTTTCTGTTTGTAAAGAGAGTAAAAATAGACCAGTAATGAGCCAAGCATTTATTGGCAAAGTCTGTTGTCTTAAGTTAATATTGTACTTGGGTTGGATTAGGTCTCTTCTTGTTGGAAGGAGCTGAGACAGCTTGATTTTAAATATTAAAAATAAGATTAAATATTGAATAGCTTTGTATGTTTTCCTTCCTCAGGGAAACAATTTTTGGTCCACAAAGTTCCAGGTAACAGTCAGGTCCCTGTAGGCTTTCAGTGTTTCTGTTTCCTTTCTGCCTTGGTCAGGGTGTTTGCTCTTTAGAAATAACATTTATCCTGTTCAAAATAAAGATACAGTTCCTAAAAATCCCCTTGATACTCCAGGATCTCCATTTTCCCCTCATTAATGCTCTTTACCTATGAAAAATGGTTTAAAGAGAAAAGATATTATTGGCCTGACAAAAACTCTGAGTAAGAAAATAGAAATCCTCATTTAGGTATGCAGTGATCCCCAGATTTCCAGACAAAAAGAAGCAGCTTAGAGGAGGAAATTCAAGTTTGAATAAGTGCTTGTTTTTTTCTCTGATACATTTTGTCTTCAACTCTTTCCCCTTTCCAGAATTCAGGTTTATTTTTTTCCTGCAAACTTACGAGATTTGCTGGTTTAATTTATTAGCTTTAATTGCCTACAAGTGTAATCCACTTTGCAAAGAATGGGAGGAGAAAAAATAGAAATTATTTCAATAGAATGGATTTAACCCTGCATTTGTTGACCTTAAAGGAAGCCTCTTATCCCTTGTGTTTCTTGTTCCAAGTATCGTCATAATCCATGCAATTGTTTTATTCATTTCTGCCTTTAGAGAAAAAAAAAGTTACAGTAAACAATTAAAAAGTTTTAAAAAAGGTAATAAAAAGGGGATTTATTTTGTCATGTGTGTGTGCATAGTATGGTGCTGTTTACTCAACAAGATTTTTTTAAAGTTATGATAGTAAAAATTACCAAATTAGTATATTTAGGCTTTCACAGAAGGCTCATGAGATATCCAATATGAAAGTGAAAAAACCTCCTTGCCTACTGCAGCATGTACCTGTATTTTAGTCACTTCAGGATTAAAGTTTCAAACTGGTATTATGTGGATTTTGATGTGCTAACTCATGATAGGTTTAATTTTAATAAAAATAAAATCAAAACCATAAATTAAAAGTTTTGCATAATAAATGCCAACAATTATTCTTTGCAGCCAAAGTGGAACTTTTCTTTGCTAATCAGTGGAGATGAAATAATGGGATAATAAAGGCATAGCACCGGGGTGTATATGATTGATTATCAAAGAAAAAAAAAATAAGAAAATACAGACTTAAAAGGTATTTTTAAAATTGAATTCTGAGTTTGAGTGGAAGAGTATTTGACAGAAGGATGTGCATAAAGTTTTGCATTGATTTTAGGAAGGGGGGGGGAGTCATAAGCCTAAATGCTTATACATAATGAATCTTATTTCTGCTTTAATGGCATTGTCACAGCATTTCAGCAAATTAAATTACCCTGGTGCACAAAGGGGCTCAGGCAGCAGTGAGTGACACCCACGATCCTGCAGCACTGGTGGGAAGGAGATTTGAACTGGTAAAACAAGGCTATGGAGGGGCTGCATCAAAAATCACCTTTAGTGCCTTGTAGCTCATGGTTCTGAGCTGTAGTTTATCCAAAACTGGGATTTCTTTTGTCCTAAACCCTCATGTGCAGCAGCTCGTTCTGATTCTTTCAGCTCCTCTTACTCCTCACTAGAGCTCAGATCTTTCTCTCTTTTACAGCGAATTTTGAGATCCAGCATTCTGGTCAGGACTGGCATCCCCATGAGAATGGAGCTGTCATTGAATAATTATTGATTTCCACATTGGAAGTGACAAGCCATTGCAATTTCTAATGCTCTGGCACATTTATTCTTCAAAGATTCTTTTTTTTCTGCTAGCATTTAAAGCTCCAGAATGTGCCCCTTGGCATCCCTGCCAACGCTGATTGCCCAGCACAGGTAACCAAAGCTGAGGGAGGGGGATTTGCTTTGTCCAGCACCCCCAGTGCCCACCAGGACGAGCTGCCCAAACTGGGGACAGCCTTTAAATCCACTCTGTGCACCAGTGAAACTTGTTCCTGTGCACTATTGATTGTGTTCCCATTCTGATGAACAAAACTGTGATTGTGCAGTTGAATGACCTTGAAATAATAGAATCTGCACTGTTCCTGCCCTGAAAGTGGCACTTTTCTATTGTGGTCCTCAAGCAACACCAGAAGCAAATAGATTGACTTTTTTTTTTTTTTTTCAGTGCTCTGCAAATACAGAGTTTTCTGTTTCAACTCAAATCCTTCTACAGTAAGCTTCAAATGTTTAAAAAAAAATTAGTTTTCACTTCACAGTCTGATGTGAAATCATTTTTATCAGGTTTTTGGTATAAAGAAAATATAAACTGATCTGAATCAAGTTTTCAGGGTCTGTTTCTCCCATCTGCTGCCAGCCCTGGGTTCCTGCACTGACTTTTATGCCACTGTGTTAGAGGGCTCAGGAAAAAAATTATTTAGAACCCAACCCTACAGAAAAAGATACTATTTGGGGCATAATTCAGCTGTCTAAAAAGGTTTATCAGGGCCTGCATAAATGAGAATAAGGCCCAAGCAAGGGCTCTGCAATGCCTAAGAAAGGAGAAGGGAAATGTCAATGTTAAGCCTGGCTTAGTGGCACAGCCCTCAGAAGAGTTCTAGAGCTCAGTTTTGTGAAATATCTGTAAAATGTCCACTAAATCATAATTGGGTGCATTTATTCTAAGCCTTTGGCTCCATCCTTCTTGGTGGCCCCAGAACAGGAGAGGTTTTTGTGATCTGGTGGATCAGAGATGAGGTTTTGTGATCTGGGGCTATTACAGGTGAGGTTTTGTGATCTGGGGTATCAGAGATGAGGTTTTGTGATCTGGGGGTGTCAGAGGTGAAGATTTGTGACCTGGGGTGTCACAGGTGAGGATTTGTGATCTGGGGCTGTCACAGGTGAGGATTTGTGATCTGGGGGTGTCACAGGTGAGGATTTGTGACCTGGGGTATCACAGGTGAGGTTTTGTGATCTGGGGGTGTCACAGGTGAGGATTTGTGATCTGGGGTGTCAGAGGTGAGGATTTGTGATCTGGGGGTGTCACAGGTGAGGATTTGTGATCTGGGGAATCACAGGTGAGGATTTGTGATCTGGGGTGTCAGAGGTGAGGTTTTGTGATCTGGGGGTGTCACAGGTGAGGTTTTGTGATCTGGGTGTGTCAGAGGTGAAGATTTGTGACCTGGGGTGTCACAGGTGAGGATTTGTGATCTGGGGAATCACAGGTGAGGATTTGTGATCTGGGGGTGTCACAGGTGAGGTTTTGTGATCTGGGGGTGTCACAGGTGAGGATTTGTGATCTGGGGGTGTCACAGGTGAGGATTTGTGACCTGGGGTATCACAGGTGAGGATTTGTGATCTGGGGGTGTCACAGGTGAGGATTTGTGATCTGGGGGTATCAGGGCCAGCTCAGCTCAGGTCCTTGCCCTGCCTCCTGCAAGGATTGTCCTCCCTGGGCTCAGGGGCAATTCTGCTCCTCAGTTCTGAGCACTGGGCACAGAAATTCACCACTGCCAATAAAATCCAGGCTGGGAATGAGCAGAGTTACACTGCTCTCAGGTTATGTGGCAAAATTGTCAAAAAAATTAAAATTAGCTGTGGCTGCCCCATCCCTGTGGGGTCAGGTTGGACAGGGCTTGAAACAACTGGGACAGTGACCCTTGGGGTCCCTTCCAACCCAAGCCATTCTATGATTCTATAAATTGAATATAAGTTGATTACAACTCATTTTCAGGGATAGATATTGAAATATCCCATTTAAAGCACTGCTGTATTTATAAAGGGAAAATATTTATGACAAGAAAAGCACAACCTGCTGGTTGTGAATGCCTTCAATATTCAAATTCCTGCGCTTTTCTAAAAGCTTCCTTTTATAACATTTATGCATTTTATTACAGATCTTAAAAACTTAGGAAATAAAGTTTAAAAACCCCGAAGAAAACTTTTTAATAAGTTGTACCTGAAATGCAACCTCTTGGTAGCTGTCTTTGAAAGTCTTTCTTGTAAAATATGAAAGCCAAATGTTATCTGTTCTGCAGGAGCACTGAGCAAGACAAACTATTTGATGTGACACGTTCATGCTTTGCTTGTCAGCCAAAACAGTTTTCACCATTTCTCACTGCCCTCCGTATATTGAAGAACAAATCTGAAGGAAGCTGAAGGCTCTTGTGTTTGGTGATAGTGTGTTACTGGGAAAATGAAACAGCCACAATTATCTGCTCAACAAATGGAACTTGTCAGCTGGCAGGCACGGGGAGCTGATGCAGATGGCCAGCTCAGGAAAGCTGTCAGGCAGAAGGGCTGAAAGAAAATATACTTTTCTTCATATTCTGTGGATTTTCTAAAATTATATCTATTTTTTTTTTTTTTTTTATGAAGTTCAGAGGATTTTAGTGCTGTTTCATAGCTCAGGTGCTTTCCCAGCTTCTGGAGGAAGGAAAAAAAAAAAATTCTGTTGGGGGAAGAAGTATTTGTGACATGGTGCCAGGGATCTTTGGATGGGATGCTGATGCTGTGGGGAGGAACTTTACATGCAAGTGTTCCTCTGCTTGGAGTAAAAGGACAGGATTTATGTCTGCTATATGCAGGGATTTTTGGGAACATAAAGTTAGAGATGCTGTATAATCCAGGACATGTAGCTGTTCTCCCTTTTTGAATGAATGTCCCATTTTCCTCTGCTTTGAGCTGCGTGTTGGGAACGCCTGGGAGAGGCACTTTTATTAGAGAGCATTTTTATTGTTTGCTGTTCTGTTTGTTGCTTTGTTTCTTACAGGTAATGAAAAATACTCCTTTGGAACTTCTCATTCTCATAAGGTGTTATCTCCCTGTGAAGTAGAGAGACGTAATAGATACTGCAAAATGTCAGACTAAAATAAAAAGTACAGGAAAGCAACCTTAGCATAGGGATTGTTGTACATATTGGAGAAATTTTACTTGTTTATTTGTCCTTATATGGCTTTGCTTACCCTGCAGTGTGTTAGTAAAAAGAGAAGTTTTGTATAAATAAATACAAAAATATTGTGGAGTATTTAAGACTTTCATAGACAACAGGTGAGCTGTTTTGGTTTTGTGGCATCAGATTTCCAATACTCTGTTTTTTGCTTGTTTGGTTTTTTGTTTGTTTGTTTGTTTTGGGTTTTGTTTGGTTTTGGATTTGTTTGTTTGTTTAATTGATAATACTCAGAATGATGTCTTGTTCAGTTTTGTTCTGTGTTTTGGTTTTTGATTTTTTTTTTTTTCAATAGCTGCTATGCTGAGGCAGAAATTTTGTCCTGTTGTTTGAAAACAAAGACGAGCCATGAGTACAAAAGGAAATAAATTGAACACAGATGGAGGAGGCTCCCAGTCTGTTCTGAGACTGGGATGTGAGGCCAGGAGCACAGGGTCACTCAGAATGGATTTTTCCAAGGGCTCCCGTGTGAGACACAACTGCTGGATGTGCAATCCTTGCCTGTCAGACTCATCACACACCCCATGGAGGGGAATCCTTTGATTTGGGATGTTTAGAAGCCTCCCCTGTGCCAGTTTAAACTCATTTGATTGCACCAGCTCCTGTTATTTCCCTTCTCTCTGTGGCATGTTCTTAGTACAAAGCTAAACCAGGAGATTAATATTCACTTTTGTGTCTGCACCCTCCGCTGTTCCCTCTTAAGGAGAAAAGTGTTGAGGAGCCCTTATTTATTTTTAATAGAGCTCCTGATGTGTGCCGTGGTTTGCTGCAGTTCAAACCACTCTGCATCTCAGGCTGGTGTGAGCAGGCTGTACATTGCTTTTTGCTGAACTTTTACAATAAAAGTAGCTCCAGGCTGTGTCAAAGATGAACCTGCTCGGGGGACTCTGCAGATTCAGAGCTGGAAAGGGTGAAAAGCAGCTGAGTTTTTGGTGCGGGTGTTTGTTTTTTTTTTTTTAATGTCTCCATTATCTTTTGTATTAAAAGCTTCTAGCACCTGCTGCTTAAGAGATCTTTAATCTTAAATTCTGGGAACCTGGGAGCTTTAAGAGCACAGGCTGCCAAAGCGCCACTTATGGGAAATGGAGGGAATTTTGCAAACAAAAACAACGACAAAAAGTTGGCAGAGGAGTGGATGGATCTGTGGTGGCTTTTGTCTCTATCAAATTTTAACCTGCTTCAAAAGAGTTACATGAAAAGTTCTAAACATCCCTAAATTTCTTCTTATTTTTCGTTTAGATGTCACATCCTGTATATGCAGGAACACTACATAACAGGCTTTGACTGAATTTGCAATTCATTGGATCTTTTTCCTTTAATGAAGTGAACTCTGGATGCTGAACTTCAGGAAGAATTGTAAACTAATAAAAAGGGTCTATCTGGATATAGAATTATTTATCTCTACATGTTCCTTCAAAGATCACTGAATGGTTTGAGTTAGAAAGGATTTTAAAATCACCCAGTTGCAATCCATGGCGAGGATTCAAATAAAAGTTTGCTTTAGGAGATACATCCATTTATATATATAAAATGTAAATGTATATATAAGTATTTTATATATATATAAACTTATATCCCATACATACACTTTTTTTTCCTGTAGGTTGGTGTATCTATATGTATATTTTATATTTATATTTACACATACATGTGCACACTCTGGTTTTGAAGCACTTGTACCATCTCCACTTCAGCTGGGAGTAATATTTTATGTCACATTGAAAAGCTGAATTGAATTTGTTTTTAAGAGTTGAGCCTGAAGGGTCTCTCTTGAACTTTGCAGCTGAAACTGGACCAGAAGTGTCTCCTATAAAGACTTGTGTTTTTCCTGGTTTCTAATTTGTCAGGGGCTTCACACCACCCTCACACTCTCCTGTCTATTTTATTTTTTTTCCCTCTGCTTAGTTCCACATGTCTTTTAAGTGTCTGACAAAACATCTTGGTGAACTGTTGACATTTTCCCTCCCTGATTTCTTTACCTCTATCATTTGACAGTGTTTTTCTTGCATTTTGACCATTTCAGTCATTCAGTGCTGACAGTGTAACTTTTCTCTGCTCACATTTAATTTGTGTTGAAATGTGAGTGTTGGAGATGTTTTGACTTATGTCCCTCCAGATGTATGAGCAGAATTTTCAGTGTGCCATATGGGAGCACAGAAACACGAGCCATAAAGCTTTATTAACCTTTCAACAGAAAATTTAAGTTGTTATGGAACACTTTGTCATCAAAGCCGCCCTAAATGTAACATTTTTTTACAAGAAAGCCCAGTATAAAAGAAGTAATTCCAGGCAGGTGTTTACATTTATTTCTGTGTCGTAATGACCATGACTTTTTAGCTCTGTGGGCTCTGGTGGAACATTCTGGGTTTAGCACTGGTTTGGGTCCAATTATCCCAGCAGGAAAAGGAAAGCACAAAGCAGAGCAGAAGAACCCTGTGAGTTACGCCAAAAATCAGAAACCTGGACACACCCAGCACCTACTCATCACCCTGTAAGGAAAACAAGAAAAAACAAATTGATTTTTTATATAGAATACTTGAATTCTTTAATTACCCCACAGCAGTGGTTGCTGCACAGCCACCAGCACTTTCAGAGCCGGCATTCCAATTGCACATATTGAATTTACTCTGATGGCTCACACAGGAAATTGTACAAACACAGCCTGACACCTTTTAATTGATTTCCCACTATTATGATATTGTTGGGCCTTGTTTTACTGCTATCAAGTTTCTGAACAAGAGCTGCATTGGAGAATTCTAAATTCCATCATGGATTTTCTCCAAAAAAACTAACTAATTTCATTTTAGTCAACTGTTCAAGTCTTGTCAGTTATGCCCAGTGCCTGTCTTTGAAAATGATGTCCCAGTGCTTAGGTTACCAAGCAGGAGGCTTTTTTAAGATTGTTGAAAGCAGAAATTAATATCAAGACTTTGCCCCCCAGGGGTAAAATGTGCTGTACCTGGATTTTGATGCCACATATTCCTGTCATCATTTTATTATTTGATCCAGTTACTTCAACTGAACAAAAGACATGAAAAATCCACGGAGGACTCCATAAATGGCCCTTGTACCATAGCCAGAATATCTTTGGGAAAATCTATTTCATTTTGCTTTTGACTGTTTCATTAGTAAGCACAGAAATTGCCAAAATAACAGTCAGACCTTAAAAAAATTTAAAGCCAGGTTTGCAGGTGGCCAATAGGAAATGAATATTTAACATCAAAACAAAGGCAGAAGTGGAGAAATCAATAACCTCTGACAAGTAACTTACAGTCTAGAGAGACTCTTAATATATGGTCACTGTAGCTCTGCAAATAAACAAGAATTTCCACATTAAGTATCAAAATTATTTTGGGTAATAAATCATGAAAAATAATTTCCTGGAAAGTTGTTTATAAAGACAATAGGAAACCAGAATATTCTGTGTACAGCTGACAGATGCAGTATCTGCTTCTCGATTTTATTTATTTATTCTTTCCCTCCCCTCACTAGAACTCAGGAGAATATACAGTATATCCAGCAGCACAAATCCCAGTGAAAAATGTTGGTCCTGACTGCGTTCCAGTGCAGGCAGAGCATGCTGTAAATAATGCTCTTCCTTTTTTCCCCTTCCCTTTATTAGCTTCTCCCCAGTGCTGGCTCTATCAGAGCACTTCTGTGTCAGTATCTGTAAATTATTGGCACCCTATTGATCTGGCAGCGAGGACAGCAGGGGCGTATTTAAATCTCAGCTTTGGTGCAGAAGTGTGTGCTGCATTTCATTGCCAGAATCCCCTCACTGAGAGGCTGAATCCATTAAAAACCAGTGGGACTGGAAACCCCAGGCTGGAGCCTTTCTCCCTCTGTCCCCACAGCAGAGATTTCCATCAAATGTGCTTCACCTTGAGCAGAAATTCCCTTTTGCTGGGGGAGCTCAGAGGGACCACAGGGAAGGGCTAAGGCAGGAGAGCCCCCAGCTCATTCTCAGCACAAGGGCTTAACTCTTCACTTTCTCAGCCTAAAGACCCTTCCTGAGCAAAGTTCAGGCATTTCTGCTTTGTTTTGATTTATTTATTTATCTAGACAGGGTGGCAGTGCTGTCCTTTGGCTCTGCTGTTTAATGCTTTGCTGATTATCCAGCTTGGAGAGGACTTGAGGGGTGCTGAGGTCAGGCTCTGTAAATGCTGCTGGTTTCTGGCTGTAGCTCGTTATGTGAAGGTATTAGAAAGGTTGTCAGACCTTTCCTGTGACTTTGACACCCGAGGAGAGAACATGCATATAATGTCAAAAGAGTTACTTTTGACTTTGTGCAGGCGCACACACAACCTCTCATTGTTATGCTTGAGAAGGAAACTCAAAACACTTCAGTGGTTCAGACATATTATTTTGTCAAGTCCTTACTCTGTCTTGTTGACAGAATACATTTTCTCAAAAGCTGAAATCATTCTGTCAAGGAAACTTATTTTCTGCAATAATCCTGCTTGTTGACAAATGTTCAAAAGGGAAAAAAATGTTCAATTATTCTGGGAATGTTCTGCCTGGTATCTCCAGGTTTATTTATTTTGCCATGGGAAAGAATGGTTATTAGTTTGTAGGTGAACTATCCAGGCCTTGATGTAATGAAAGAAAAATGTATCTTCCTTATGTGTACGTGAGTGTGCTTTGGGGGAAGCTTTTTCCAAAGGATGTTCAATTTTAGGTCACATTCCAAATGAGTGATCAGCACCAGGACAGGCAGGGTGTGTGTCGAGGGAGTGCAGGAAGGATGAGCAGAACCCAGACACATCTGTCTGTGTGTCAGGAAACCCAAAGAAATGGAGACACATTTCCAAGTGGCCTCACCTTAATAGTTACATATATAGATAAGAAAAGTATGAGAATGATGAAAAATGTTTTAATTTCTACTTGTTTTTCCTCTATGGCCTCCAAGTCACATTGGTTCCAGTTTAGGAAGGTGAATTCCTGAGTCTTGTCCTGGGTTTGGTTGTTTTGTGGTTTTTTGGGGTTTTTTCCAACTGAAGGAATGCTGAAAACATGTCTGATTTACTCTGCTGAGTGACAGCAGCACTGTGAACACCTCAATATTAAATTGGAGTGCACTGAACCCTGTGGAAGGCTCTGTGTGAGGATAAATATGTGAGGCACCATGTAGAGCTCAAGTGTCACCTTTGATTTTTGTTTCTGGGTGGCATTGGTGACAAACCTACACTAATTTGGGTGGGTTAGAAATAATCTTTTGACACTCCAGGGACTCTTAATGGGATTTAAACTTTTGAGTTTTTTAGGAAAAATCTGTTGAAAATTGAAGGATGTCATGGAAGAATTTTAAACTAGTTTTGGTGGTGTTTTATGAGCTTTAGTTGAAGTCTTTTGTCTAAAATTTTGTCTAATGAGCATTAGTTTAATAGTTAGCCTTTATAAACTCTCAGTGCTGGTAACTTTGTCTTCTCCACTGTTAAGTGACAGTGATGTCTGTGTGCTTGTGCTCCATTCTGCCTTCACTTTTCCCAATAAACCTTCACTCACCTGGGCCTGCAAGAACTTATTCCAGAGATCTTTGGCTTTGGTCAGGCTTCCTTTGTTCTCTAGACTCCTATGAGGAAAATAAAATCTGTGATTTGGTTTTGGATAATGATCTTTGTCCATTAATTGATACCCAAAAAAGTTTTCATTCTTTAATAGAGCAGCCACTTTTTTATTGTGTTTCAGTTTATTCTGTTGTTCCCTGCTGTATTGTCTGCCACATTAGTTTAAACAGAATAGTGGATTTTCTCTTTTTTGCCTTTTCATACTTTTCATTCACTCCATTGATTTACCAGTCCTTTGTAGTCTTACTGTCAATTGTCTTGATCTCTTTAATTCCTAATATACAGCATTTTTGTCATACATTAAAAAAATGTGTCACTCTATCTGATTTTGCATTCAAAGGAAGTTCAGATTTTTGAGATAATAAGCCTTGTGTTAGAACTTATGCTTCTTTGACACCTTTAGATCAAAGAGAAAAGCAACAGGGTTTTTAATAGATACTCTTAGATGTAAATCATATTGAAAGACTGAGCAAAAGTAGAACAGTGCTGACTTTCCCTTTCAGAGAGGCAGCCTCTCTATTTATTAGCTTCATCTCACATCTCAGAACCTGAATCTGTTCAGCAGAGTATCCAAACAGCATCCTGGGGTTTCTGCGTCTCATGTTCTCACCTCCACACACAAAGTTGGCATTTTGCGTTTGTGTAGAACTCACTGGGTATGAGGAATTGGGGAATTCGTGGAGCTGAGTGAGATTTATCCAAAAGCAGGGGATGGATGAGAGCTGCTGACCTCAGTTCTGGGTTTGAGGTGTCAGATAACTCCTCTGCAGCCAGGCAGCAGCTGCAGGGCGTTTCTGGGGTCAATGTGCTGCATTCCTGGCTGAGAGAAACTTCATTGGAGTTTTCCAGAATCAGCAGTGTTTTGGTGCATCTGTACTTTGACATCTCTTTTCCAATTTTGCTGTTCTCAAAGCTGGTCTGAGCTTTCAGTTACCATGCTGGTTTTGATTCAGAACTCTTCAGCCTTATTGCCATTTCTCTGGTGAGATGAGTGGCTGATTCTTTGTCCTCTCAAGCTGCTCATGGTGGAGGAAAAGGCTTTATTGCCAGTGGCATTAATTCATGGAGTGTATCATTTAGAGACATCTTGTAAGTTGAAGCCTTCTATTTCTGGTTCGTTCTCCAAAGCAATGAAAGATTAAACTCAAATTAATAATTTAAGAGAATTGCTGCTAAGTTCATTTAGCCAATTGAATGTCTACAGAGATACCAAGACAACCTTTCAGCATTGGAGCTCAAGACAAACATGAGCACACCTAAGTAGTCCTAGATCATCATAATGAATCATTCCAAAATATCATTTTAACTCATCATAGTGGTTTATCATAAATGCTATCAGTTTATTTTAAACACCTTTAGAAATCACCATCCTCTCTCACAAGGTGATTAAGGTACAGAGTTTGGTTCTGCAGTGACTCTGGGGAACCTGTAAATGGACATTTCTGAGTTTAATGGCTGTGATGGTGCTGCAGCCCTAATGCATGATGCTCCATTCATTCCATCCCTTTCTGTCACTTCATTCTCCAGGAACTTGCCATTAGTATTTTATTATTTTTCTCTGCTCACTCTTATGAATTTGATATTCTGCAGTGTCTTAGGGGAAAGAATTTTCTCCTGAGGGTTATTAAATCATAAGATCAGCAGATTGAAAACAATCTCCAGTACAGCTTCCTGCTCAGTGTAGGGTCAGCTAACAATAACTGTTCAGAAATGATTTAGGGGCTGCAGTGCTGGTGGTGGTTTGTTGTTTAATTAACTGAATTCTATGGGATGCAACACATTGACTAAAACCACTAAATTGTTGTTACTTATCTGCTAGGTGCCTATGAGATTTAGTTGCAGTACTGTTTTCACACCATATTTGTGAGTATTTTTTGAAGGCAGACTCATGAGCCAACAAAGCAGAATTGGTTTGTAGTATTATAAAAACTATTCATCAGCTGTAATCCACTAGAGCATCATTAGGAAAGATAAAAAGCAATTGTCTATCCAAATCTTTGGCTTAATTTAAAGGTGTTTTCTAGTCTGTATTAGTTTATATTCTATATGAGACATTAGGATGACATGAGGCATTAGATAACCCTTATCAAAAAAGGCTTTTACTCAGACAATTTATTAAGCTATCTTTTTCTCTTCAGAGTTAAGACACTTCTTTTTCTCAAACCATAAAAATAGATGAAAACTGTGTAATAGGTTTAACTTAAGACTAGTAGAGCAAGAAAATGATCCAGTAGGGATTGCATTTTCCTACCAAGCCACAGCAGGTCAGAGTTGCATATTAATAACTTCCCACTTTTTCTTGACCTTGCAGATGGGTCCTGACTCTCCTCATCATTAGCTGTGAATTGTCACATTTTTTGTAACTGAATTCTTTATTATTGCTGGAATGAGGCATAAAGGTTTGAATTGCCCTTGTTGATATTTTGCTGACGAGCTGGTTGTTGATGTTTGCTGTGTAGGGTTTGAAGGGATGTTTAAAAAGGACCTAAACAAACCAAGTACCCCAAAACCATTGATGGTGTGGATCAGTGAGAGGAGGTTTTACACTTTTTAACCAAACTCAGCTGTGCTGAACTTTCAAGTGGGCAGAGCAGCAACTCTGCCATCCTGTCTGGAGGGAGTGTGGGGTGTACTAAGGGTCTGTCCTCAGCTCCTCACCCTGATCTTGGATTTCTGGGCCTCTGCTGGGCCTCTGGTGGCTGTGGCTTCTCTGTGTTTTGTGCCACAACTGGGGTTGATGTATCCTCCAGAGCTCTGGAATTGGCAAATCTCCATTGTCCCTTTCACCTCAGCAACACCCTGGAAGGGCAGGTTACTCAGGAGAGGAAGTCTGAAGATGGATGGCATTGCCACAAAAGCCAGGAAGGTCACAGAGGGCTCAGGGCTTGACTTCTCACCACACAAATGTCTTTTAGACTCAATGTCTTTTGATTCACCAAGAGATTGTGAAGAAAATCTAAAGCTTTATGCTGTTTTTTTGTCAGTTCTTCAATTGTTTTATTGAATTTGGTAAAATAGAGTTCACAACAGCGAGGAATTACTGCCTGGCACTGTGTGAGCATCTCAGGCCTCTCATTGCTCCCTCCCAGTTTATTCTTGAATTCTTTCCCTCTGTTCCTGACTGTGTCTGAGCTGTGCATCAGCTGCTAAAGAGTGAACAGAAACCAAGCTCAAGCTGGAGTTTATTGATAACCTGACCAAGGGATTTGGTCTTTTCTTTCTGTCAGCCAGACTCGGTTCAGTCATGCAAACCACTTGACTGCTTCACCTTATCTCCTCCATAAATAATCAATGTTCATTGCAATAGCTCTGAGGGAAATCATGAGTTTAAAATTATACACTGAAATCATACATTTGAGTTCCAGACAAAACATTTTTGGATTGAGCCTGAGTTAAATGCACAATACCCCTAGAAAACTGGTGGTACAGATGGACTGCAATGTCCTGTCATCCAGGATGCCTCATGAGCATCCCCTCTGCCACCAGGAAAAGCTGTAAACCTCAGCTGAGCCATTTCTAGCTTAACTTAAAGATATATTTCACTTTATGCTTCATTTTCTCACGCCTAGATTGTTAATGTTCACCTCACCTATCTTATGGCATTTCTTCCATGATAAGGAAAATGTCATTTGCCATCACTTCAGTTCTGAATTTGTGGAAAAAAAAAGATGAGAAAAAACTGATACGAACTCATTCGAGAAGGGAGCGGTGTCTTAAGAATCTGTTTTCCAAATTGTTCAATATTTTGGCCACCACCTTGAAGCACAATAATTCTAAAATATTTGAGTCAGCAGGGGGAGGTTTGGAATAGCCCTTTATTAAGTAGTAAGCAATTTTCAACCATAGCTGCAGTGAACTGCTATTCAGCTGTAATATATGGAAAATAAGTAAAATAATTCACTTGTGTAATACCTGCATTGCATTTTAAAGTTTAACATCTCAGCAGTTTTATGAGAAGGGAAGTATTAAATGACAAATCATGTACCTTGTGATAATTAGAAAATGTGCTTAACTCTGCCATTAGATCAACTTTCTTCTTCAGAAGCCTCTCACTCCAAACTTGTGTATTGAGTGAAAAAAATTAGGTCTGTTCAGGTGTCCCTGAGAGAAAGACCCTGTGAATCCTGCTGAGCAGATCTTCACAAAAGCAGGTGCCAGTTGTCAGATACAATCTTGGTGGAAATAATCCCTTACACATTAAAGTGGAAAATAAGCCAATAGTGCAGCCACTGTGAGAGGGAAGTTCTGAAAGATTCAGAGCTCCATCACTCACAAGTAGAAATGTGTCACTAGGTAAGAAAAAGGCCCTGTTTTTCCATATATATATATATTTATTATTATTTTTACTGTTGAATCTGCTGGTTTTTTCCTCATTCTCTACAATCCTTAATCCCAGCATGGTTTGGGTTGGAAGGGACCTTAAAGCTCATCCAGTTCCACCCCCTCCCATGGGCAGGGACACCTTCCACTGTCCCAG
Organism: Melozone crissalis; assembly: GCF_028551555.1. Lineage (NCBI taxonomy): Eukaryota > Metazoa > Chordata > Aves > Passeriformes > Passerellidae > Melozone > Melozone crissalis. Next base: position 20,088,101 of record NW_026535846.1, on the reverse strand, counting down.
GTGCTCCCAGCCCTGTCCAGCCTGGCTTTGGGCACTGCCAGGATCCAGGGGCAGCCACAGCTGCTCTGGGGAAGCTCTTCCTGTGCCTTCACCAAAGTGAAGGAAAACTCAACTCCTTAAATAGCAAAATTTCACTGAAAAAGTTCACCTGAAATAAGACTGATTTTGGTAGAGAAAAATAGAACTCATCAGTAGATTCTCATAATTCCACTGTCAGATTTAATAGAGAATTATATTTCTGTTGCAGGACTTTACATGATGATAACAAGGTTGTATTTCACCAGGCCAGTTCTGAAGATGTTGCTCCATATATGTTGTAGATGACCATAAATGATACTGAACTTAGGTGTTGAACCAGGCTCTCCAGCCCTGTGGCTCTACCAATAAAGTTATTCTTCAAAATTTTCAGACATTAAAACTTAAGCTATGTTAAAAATCAGTCTATGAAGGTATTATTCAAACACCTTCCTCAGCAATTCTTTCCTCCTCAATCTACCCCTAGATGTTGTAAAAGAGTAAATAAATTAGGCATATTTATTCTGTTCACTTTGATGATTTCCGGAGAAATTTGTACAAAGGAAAGCATGCTCAAATTAATTTAATGGTGTCTGGATTTCCCTGATGCTGAGCTGCTACAGATGTCATTCCAATGTGTGTGCAAAACAGGTTTCTTGACAGGTGTGCTTTTTTCTCTCACGTTGCACGAAAAATGCACATTAGCAAATTAGACCATCTTTGTATGAGACATCAGACACAATTTGAGGGTTTCTGAGGATGATAAATTTTGTTTTGGTCAAACATCTGGATCTCGTTACTTCAGTAGCTTTTCCTCAGTGATGGAAATGTTGTCTAATGTGCACCTTCTGTCATGTTGATTGGTTTAAATGTTTATTTGGGAGAAGAAAGGATAACCTTTTAGTGCTTTATTTCTACAGCTTGCATTTGTTATGGTGTTGCTGCCTAGATAGAAGAAAAAGTGTTTTTAAACTCCAGGGTGCGGATGGTTCTAAAAACTTTTAGGCAATACAGTTTTCCACCAGTTTTAGGCCAAGTGCAAGGATTTGTGCCTGGTGGTGTAAACAGAACTCAGTTGAAAGAAGAAAGAGCCAAATGCCAATAAAATATTTCCTAAATAATGGCATGAAGCTGTGTCAGGGGAGGTTTAGGTTGGGTGTTAGAAGGTTCTGCCCCCAGAGAGTGGCTGGGCACTGCCCAGGGAATGGGCACCAAACCTGCCAGAGCTCCAGGAGCATTTGGACAACACTTCTGGACTTCTGCTGGAATTTTTGGGGCTGTCCTGAGCAGGACCAGGAGCTGGATTTTGATTCTTTTTGATTCCTGTGGGTCCCTTCCAACTCAGGTTATTCTGTGATTCACTGGAACACATTTTATATCATGTGCCTGCTTCAGTGTCGGCTTTGCCCAAAGGTCATTCCTTTGTCTTTTAGGCAAGTTATAGATCCAAATCTTGGAATCCAGAGCTCTATTTTCACAACTACCATGGATTCCCTTTGAATTTTCCATTTTTTTTCTGGGGAATTTGGTATCATTGGTGAAAGGTAAGATGTTCAGTATGATCAGCCAGCACTTGAGCTTGCAGCACTGCCATGAGAACATTGACCTAATTTTTGATGAGCAGTATTGGAGCTAATATCAATTATGCTTGGAATGATCAGAGGAGGAGCTGGCTGAGTGTCTGCATGGATGGTTTAGAGAGGCCATCAGCTCTAAATGCCAAGCAACAGCGTGTTCATCACTCACTAAACATTTTTAAAAGCAACTTTTGACAGGATGGTAATTTCAGATACAGACCTTCTGAAGGAAATAAACCTGAAACTAGATTATGGCCCTGTTGGTTTTATTGATTGATTTAATGCTTTTGGAAGCTTCCAGTGTACTGCAAAGAATCACCAGCTCCATCTCTGGCATCCATTTAACTTCTGTCACCGTTGCAGTGTTGGCACTGTAGGACTGGCACACAAAGGCACAGTGAAACAACTGAAAATGCTTTCATCAGTTAGAGCAGAAGGGGTGTTTATGCTAAGGGTGGTGAGTTCATTAGTATTTATTTGTTTTATATGAATTGGAAAGAGACCAAACAGTAAATCAGGCTGACAGCAGAATTTTCCTCTCCTCCCAAACAGTGGGAGTGCAGCCTCTGCAAAAGTGGAGGGGTGTCCTTTCTTGTTGTTTAGTCCAAAAAATGAAATTAATTTATACAAATATTTAAAAAAATGTTATTTTAATAACAGCACTTTAAATAAATGGAATCACTAAGACACTACAATACAGATCTGAAAATGAGGCCATGATCCTCCTCACTTCGGGTGCTTTGATTCATTTCAAGCTTACAGAGAAGCCAATCCTGTGCCTGATCACAGCCTTGTTTAAAGATACCATTGTTTTGGTCAAATCTGTAAATGTGATTTTTCACAACTGGCCAAAAACTCCTGATATGTGAGAGGACACGAGGTTCCAGTTCAGATTTCAACCCATTATTCAAGCTCATGTTTAATGTTTAATTTGTGGAAGTGGTAGGACAACTTAGAGCTCAGCCTTTAAATGTCATTGCCAGGTGCTGGATTGGGCTGTTCCAGAGAACACCTCAGCAGGTGGGAACAGATTTTACACCTAGCAAAGATGTGTGCAGGTTTACTATTTAAATAGAAAATATCTCCAATCTGGAATATCATTTATGTAGCAGCTCCAGGAATGGTTATTTCCTCACAGTCTAATCTTTAAACATCTTCCAGTAAAAGACATTTGATAGTTAAATATTAATAGTGGCACATAGGAAGGGAGATGATAAGGCAGTATAATGTGTGGGAGTGACATGGAAGAATAGCATGGGATTAATTCTGAGAATGTTATGATCAGGTTAATGCTGCCTGCAATATTCTTACTATATCCCTTTTATTTAATTTTTAATAATTTATTTTTCATCTAGATAAAATAAAAGTCTGATCTCAATAAGAAATTGTTTTTGCCAATGAGGGTTTGTATTGCTGATATTTTATAAACCGTGTCAAAAGTGATAGTGATATTTTGATGAAAAATGTAAGCCTGAAAAGATGACTTTAGCAGGAAAAATAAATTTAGGGAGTATTACATTTGTAATAGCAGCTTGCATGTAATTTAGTAAGTTGAAACAAAAGAAATACAAGAAAAAAAAATCAGCTCAGTTATAATACAGACTTTTTTTTTTTTAAAGGAAAAAGTTCGCCTAAGTTACTTTTTTTCCAAAACTAACTCCCAGTTTAAAAAATGAAATGAAATATTTGTTTATGTAAGATGCAAAGACTGATGGCTGTGAGCAGCTAGGTAATAGATTATGCAGCCAGAAGGGAGTATTGTTGTCAGCCAGTCTGACTTCATGAATTAATTTTTGTTTGTATTGGTGCAGATCTTAGGGAAAAAAAAAAAAAAAAAAAAAAGAAACCAATGCATCGTTAAGATGATTAGTGTTGAAAAATCTTCTGTTTGCCTCCATGCTGGCACTATTACAAAATTGAACCTTCTCTTTGACTGTTTTTAATTTATCTTCCAGCCATTTAATCTCATATTTCTGTCTGGTAGACTGAGCCAATTGCCAAATTTTTCATCTCCAGAGCAAGGGCTGATCTCAAAGGCTTGACCTTAAGCTTTTTGATAAATAAAACGTGGTGAGCTGTGTCCTCCTCTGCATATTGTCCTGACATTTAGCCATTTTCATGGGATACATCTGGACCCTCTTGTGCTTAACTTTTGTTTTAGTGGCTGCTCAGAACCTACACTCAACAGCTTTGCTTGCATCCTTTTTGCCATTTATTTGTGAGTATCAGGCCTCTTGATTTTGTTGAAATCTCCCATCCTGGCTGCTCATCCCCTGGAATGTTTTTCCAGGAATTGCAATGGCTTTGTCAAGAGCCTTTGCTTGGCAGGACAATCTCTGTTGTGGTACAACCATCATTCTTGGTATCTCCTGGAGATGTGGCTGCATTTGGTGTCTCAAAGGAAATATTTAATGATGTGAGCTCCTCCTTGATCTCTCCAGGCTGCTTGGGTTTCAGAGCCTGCCCACTCAATGCCAAAATCTCAATTATCCCAATGATCTGGGACATTTACCAGAGGGCAAATCAGTTGTCAAATTAAGCAAAAGGTGACAATTCTACAGCTGTGGCTGAAGACTCTTCAATTAGTTACATTTATTCAACTTAGTTCATGCCTTCTTTTCTTTGCAGTATGCTTTCTATTTGCTTAAAGTGTGCAGGAACAATTATATTCCCCTAAAATTAATAATCTGCTGGGTTGCACCTCAACTATTCCATAATTCAGTTTGGAATTAGGTTTTATTAGAGGTGGATGTTTCGTGCAGGGTGTCTCCCTAAAATCCACCTTGATCTTGATTTTCTCTTCCCAAAATCCATCTGTACCAACAGATCTACTGCAATCCAACAGATTCATGTGAGTGAATGTAAATTTCCCCATGGGCAGGGTTTTATGGACCTGCAGCTATTTTTAACATTTTAACAAGCTCAGTTTAGGATCTTTCCCTGTTGAAGTTAATTGGAAATGGCAAGCAATCATCACAGGTGAGACAGTCAGAGAGAAACACCTTTATTTGGGAAATAACTCATTTATATTTTGGCTGTGCTATGTTGTTTAATGAAATTCCTGGTGGACTGAATGATAAATATGTCTGTTTCACTCAGTTTGATTAGGCTTTGTTGTTATTGTTGTTGGATTTGCTATAATTAAATATAATTTATGAACTTTTTAGAACTATACCTTCTCTTACTTCTACCATATCTTTACAGGTGTACAACTTAGAGTAAAATTAGAACACCTCAGCAAGATTCAATTCTTAGCATTTTATAATGGCTTTTCAGATTATTTCTGTATTTTTGACATTTTCATTCCTTTTGTTAGGACTTGTTTAGAATATAATCAGATTTTTTTTTTTTTCTTTCTGGGTTCCTGGTCATTTTGGGGCTGTTGTTGTTGGGGTGACCCCCGTGGGTCAGAGCATTCCCACAGTTCATCCCCAAAGGCCAAAGAACCCCTTTGGAGCAGGAGGATAAAGCAAATAAATTACAGCTCTTACACAGCACTCTGGCTGCTTGTCAAGAGAGGTTAATGCTAAATTGAATTGTAATTCAGTGCTTTAATTTGGGAGTGGTTAAATTTTGGATTAAAAAGTCAAAGTTTTGCAGAAGTTGTGAGTGCCCCTTTTTTATCTGTTCAGAGCAGGGAATTTTGGCATTTGCTGTCAAATAACAATATTGAAAATACCTTGACACAGCTTCTTGATCAACCTATTTCACTTGAAAACAACTTTTGATTTAAAAAATAATTAAATTGAGAGACTCTTTCTGACTAGGTTGTTATTCAATTAACTTATATGCATAGCCTGATATTTGGAATATTAGTGAAATACAGAAGGCAGTTCTAGCTCTGAAGCAGCATAATTTTAATTATATCTGACACAGGGGCCCTTTGAAGCTTTTCCATTGTTTTCTTTTTTGAAGTTTGATATCAATCCAGATTGTGTACTGCAAATCTATTCCAAAAGGAAGTCATGCTGCTTGTGTTTGCATTGGATTTCAGAGGACACTGAGAGGTCTTGTTTGAAATGGTTTTAATACAACCTTGAAAATTCCATCATTAATATCACTAAATTTTGTCATTATAGTGTCTTTCCTACCTTCATGCTGTGATTTTTTGGGGTTTTTTTGTTTGTTTGTTTGTTTGGGATTTTTTTGTTTTGCTTTTTGGAGTTTCACAGCATATAGAAGTGCATTTAAAATGCTGTAGGCTGATATATAAACTGTGGGTAAACAAACTGAAGCACTATTCAAATAAAATCTTTATGGTCCTGACCCCTTGCCTCCTTTTCAGTTCTCATATTAAACTTCTGCTTTACTAGAAAAAACCACCAGGTTACTTTCCATGGAGTTTATTTGGTATCTTGAACTGACCTGAGCGGCAAAGTAAAATTTTAATATTTAATAGTTGGAAGAGGTGCACAACTGGGGAAAAAATAAAATATGTATTTGAGGCTGCTCCGAAGCCTCTTGCAAAGTGTATTTCTGGTTGGTTGCTATAATAGAATTTTAAATGGAGAGGAATAAGACCACTGTTGTGGGTAGCAGAGAGTTTCCAATGGGAAACAAAAAAAAACTTTGCATCTCTTTCTCACTCGCTGCAGCTGGTTTGCAGTTAAAAGATTTTGCTTTTCATTGAAATGGAAATCTATTGCTTCCTTCAGCTTTGGTTTAAGGAACATGCAAAGCGTGGAGCTGATTACCAGGCTGAGGGTGAGATGCTGCAGCAGTCCCCAATCACAGTTGGAATTTCAGTGCAGGGAGCAGTCAGGGAAGCAATTATTAAAACTAAATCTCCATTTCCAGCACATGTGCCACAGCCAGGGGAGGCAGCAGAGGGGCCTCTCTGATCCTTGGGGACATGAAAATCTCCCAGCCAGGGGGAACAACAGCATCACCCCATCCTGGGGCATGAGGAGCCCCCAGCTTTCTCCTTTCACACAGAAAAATCTTACTGGAATTGAAGTTGAGCTGGTAATTATGCTGCTAATACATGAGGCAGCTTAAATTCCTCTCTGAAAACTCCTTGGTGGTGCCAAGGTTGCAAAATGCACTCACGTTCTTACTTAAGCTCAATTTCATTTTCCTCTGCAAAGCATCTGACCACCACAGAAATTCAGCTTCTTACAAACTTGTATTAATTATATATTATTTACCCTGGTGGGATGTGGATATTACAGAGAGCTGTATGAGGAAGAGGTAGTGACAATGGACATGGTTCTGATTTAGGCTTTAAAACGCTGGAATTATTTTCCAAGCTAGATCTGTACTTTTTTTGCTATATAATAAAGCATCTTTTTGGTTGCTTACTTTATAAACTTCCTCCTGTGGAATGTGAAGAAGATCAACAAAGAGGAATAATGATTTTGGACTTGCACAACTGTTTGAACAAATCCAGGCAGTTCTGGTGACACGAGCATTTAACATCAGCCCCTTCCAACTGCATTTCACTTGTAAATATTACCCCATGTGATTCTCTAGGAAAAATACCAGTCTCCTGAGGTTTTGCTCATTTAAATTCAGAATCAGATGGCATCAGGCAGAAAATAAGTCATCCCCTTATTCCAGTCTTATTCTGACATTTCAGAAAGGGAACTTTCTTCGAGGGTGCAGCCCTATATGAACTTAAATAAGAAGCACAGCCCAAGGTAACATCGAGTTTTCACTTTGCATAAAGCAGAAATTTGCTTGTGGTGGATGATATTGCTGTTGAAGGCTCATATTTTAAATGTTAGTGTTTTAAAGGTTTCATAATCTTAAAAGGAAGCTGTAAACAAGCTTTCCAGTGTGAATCCCTACAAAACTCTGGGTCAGGATTTAGCCAAGTTGAGATCTGATCTTTAATTGGAGATTGGATGAGATGGAAAGGCCAGAACATTGAAACATCATCATTAATAGGAAGAGATATTTCTGAAGTTTTCTACCACTAATCAGCTAACTGACTAGAAATGGCAAAAGAGAGAAATATCTTTCTGGATTCCAGCATATCCAGGCATCCAGAAAGATGCCTGGACGTGCTGGAATGCCCTGGGGAAGTCTTTGCCACCTGTTGAAGGCAGGTGGGATGGGGAGAAGGTGGGATAAAATCCCTCAGTACTCCCAGCACCCCCAGAATTATTGTCCCTATTGATCTGTTCCAGATGTGCAGGCTGATATCTCATGATGTCTCAGGGAAACAGGGAGGACAGATGTTGAAGTGTTGAAGGGTCTTTGCATTAAGTGGAAAACCACATCCATGAGTCTTCCCACCTGTCTGCAGCTGCAGGGTCTTCTGTAGGACTTGGGTTGCTGAGACCCTGCTCCACACGGGTTCTCACTGTGTGAAATGATAATAACTCTATTATAAATCCTACTCTGGCAGCATTCCCAGTGAATAACTGCTCATGTTGATCTTTTCCATGATAATCATGGGGGATTTCAGGGATATCTCTTCTCTTTCATCTAGAAAAAAATATTCATGAAGTGAATAGCTCCCGATGAAGCTGTATGATCCTTGTACCATTGCCATATTTAGGGCTGGAGAACTTGAATATTCTGAGAATTATGAAGGATGTGTGTGAGATTTTGCTTAATTCAGTATAGGTATTAGAAGAGTTATTATACAGAATTTTGTAATAATTTGCTTCATTTGATTCTGAAAATCCAAATTAATGTATATTTACAATGTAACATTTTCACTTTATCAATTTTTACACCATTCAAATTTGACTTTCCACTTAAAACAGAGCATATATGCTGTATTTTGTTTATCACGGTCATTTTGGAAATGGAAATGGCAAAAATTTCTAGATTTCCTAAAGTCTACATTTTGTTTCTGTATTTGAAGCAAACCTTTATGAGAACAAGATCACACATGTCAGAAATGACAGAGCTTCATTTCCATATTGTAATTACTGTCTTTAATGATATCTGACTAGTAATGATCCCCAATTTAATTTCCTGTGCAGGACAGCAAACAGAGGCACCTAGGACATTATTTCCTTAAAATATTGCCAATGTTTTTTTTCTTGTCAGAGGTCATCCATTTTTTCCTTGTCTCCTGAGAGCTGCTGAGTGCTGTTACAAACCAGATAGATGATGTTGCTTTAAATAAATGTAAATCACTCACTAAAATCATATTAATGCAAGAGCAGCGTGCATTGGGTGCTATCTCTCAGGATGTTGTTCTGCATTATGCAGAGAACTTTGACACCAGACTTTGATCTGCCTTAGGTGGAGCACATGTGTGGGATCCTGGATGGCTGCAAGTGCTGCTCTGAGATGTTCCTGTACAAAACATCTCCCGTGTTTGGCTGTAAGACAAAATGCACTGCTTGCTTTGACTCCTGGCTGCTCTTCATCCAGAGCCTTGTCTGCCTTCCATGCTCTGTTTTACTCACTGGAAGCAGCAGTGATAGAGAAAAGTTATTTAGGAAAAAAATGAACTCTGCAAGTGGTGAAAGTGGTGACCATCTCTAGGTTGGCCCAGTTTAAACTCAGATTTTTTTGGGAGAATACATGGCCCAACTTTTGTGTTCTGCAGTTTGAAGGACACGTTCAAGGTTTCCAACATCACCCAGACAGAACACACACAGTTACCAGCCAAATTTAGAAATTAATGATCCTGGCTGCTGCACACAGTCTAAGTTACCTCCAGTTTAGCTATTCTGTACTTGTTTGCAGGATTGGCACAATAAAAGGCCCTGCCTCGTGGGGCTCTGTAGTCTAGAGGCTCTTCTGTGCATTTGCTTGATCTGATGCCCATTCCTGAGGCAAATGAAGCAGAATAAACTTCAGATAAAAGCTGGCTTTAGTTCTCATAATGAGATGGCAGAGAGATGAAAATGAGAGGAGAGGCTGCGCTGGTTCTGTTCCTACCTGAGGCTGGGAGAGAGAGGAGCATCCTCTGTGTGCTCCTTCATCCTCAGGGCTGGGGGACACTGGGACAGAAAGGAGCATCCTCTGTGTGCTCCTTCATCCTCAGGGCTGGGGGACACTGGGACAGAAAGGAGCATCCTCTGTGTGCTCCTTCATCCTCAGGGCTGGGGGACACTGGGACAGAAAGGAGCATCCTCTGTGTGCTCCTTCATCCTCAGGGCTGGGGGACACTGGGACAGAAAGGAGCATCCTCTGTGTGCTCCCTAAACGATAGGGCTGGGGGACACAGAGAGAGAGAGAGAGAGAGAGAGAGAGAGGAACATCCTCTGTGTGCTCACTAAACCACAGGAATGGAGGGACACTGGGTGAGAGGACATCTTCTGTGCTCTGCTTCATCCTCAGGGCTGGGGGACACTGGCAGAGCTGCTCTCCCATCCCTGCTGCAGGGATTTACCTCTGGGGAGCTGCTCCATGAGTCCTGGACCAGGAGAAGCTGCAGGAAAGGGTCCTGCAGCGGTTTGAGGAGAGGCTGTGCTCAGCTCCCAGCTCTGGGAGTGCTGCCGCTCACAGAGGGCATCTCAGTGTCCCTCAGTGCCTTCATCTCTGTTTGGTAAATGGACAGATGTGGCTGCTCAGTTCTCCTTCAAGAAAAGCTTTCTGTGCATTGTCAGGCTCAAATCTCAGCCTTTCTCAGTGCAGGATTGCAGCCTGTCATGCTGGTGAAGGGAGGATGTCTCTCAGGGAAGCTGCTGATATTCATCCCCCTCCTCCTTCCCATTCAGAACCGTTACCCAATGTCAATATTCTTTTCATTTCACTGCATCACCTTCTGTCTTTGATATCTGCAAATTCTTTGAGTAATTTTAAGTTTTTCCCCTCAACTTCTAAAATATTTTTTTTTCACATAACCAAAGCAGAAGCCCAGCCTTCAGTTCAGGAATCTTAATTGCAAAGCAAATCCCACTTTTTCAATATTTTGCTACAAGAGAGAGACAGCTTTGATAGTTTAATATCACACTGTCTTTCACACTGTCTTTCCTCACATGAGGCTAGAAGACAAAAATGAATCCACTAAAAATAGTAAGCTATTCTGGAATTTAACAAACTCAAAAATGAAGTGGTCAAAAGTTAACAGTATTTCTCATCTGTTGTTTTTCTCTTTAAATTAAGGATAACTTAATTAAGAAGTCTCTAAATACAGGTTATTTAAGGCCAGTAATTCAGTGAAAATCCAACTGTCCTAGCAAGGCCACCAACATCCAGGTTTCCAGATAATATTCTACTTCTTCTTACATCTGTTTCTTAAACGTTAGTAATGTCATGTTTGTTTCCAGAGCAAGGGAACCTGCCCCTATTTTATGGATGGTATTTACAGGATCCATGTTCAACACCTGAAAAGGTGGCTGCACTGTCCAAGGAGCTAAACTTATTTCCCAATAAATCTGGGAATACTTGTCTTCCCATCAGCTCCTGATGGGAAAAGCTGTTATTGTCAATTGACCAAGGCTGACCCTTGCTGTACAAACACTGACCCTGATGGATTAGGAAATGGATGTGCTGCTCAGATGGGATCTTTTCCCTTCCTGTGCCTGATAGAATGCATTCATTAACTCCATTCTTCTGTTCAGCAGTTCTTTAAAATATGCAATTTATGCTTTAAGTAAGACTTGCAATTAGTCCCTCTACCTAGTTACTGTCAAAAACAAAGGATGCATCCAGCCCTCCCTCATTAGCCTTCCCACAAAGTGAATAGTTCCTTTCAGCTCTCGTTGGTTATTATTTAACAGTTAATCCCAGAAGTTTATGGGCTGGTGTTACGATGATGATTATTTTTCTGGTTGCTGTCCAAGGGGTCATTTCGAACGAGACTCATTGCAGAGGGGCTGCAGAGGATGTAGATTTGCAGGGACATTTAATGTGCTTTGCTTCCAGTCTTTGTGTGGCTGGGCCGGCAGCCAGGCTCTGTCTGAGGTTTGCTTTGCAAGTCCTGAATCACTAATGCAAAGGCAGGGGGAGCACAGAGCCATCATCCCCATCTGTCCAACATTACTGCTCATGGAGCTGGCCCTATTGAACATATTGAATTAATTCCACTGCAGCGTTGCCCATCAAATTACTTGACTCTTTACATCACCCCTTCTTTGCTCCCTAATGCAAAACATCCATTTTATTTGACAAGGCCTTCTTTGGCTTTGGCCTAAACAGAGGATGGGGATGATCTTGGCTCACTTCGCTCTAAATAATCGTTCTTTAATTACACTAGAGGTGGTATCATCTGCAGTAATTACTGAAAAGATGTCAGCTCTCAGATAATGGAGTAAAACATTAATGGCACTGAGCTGGCCCAGACCCTGGCTCACAGAACCAGCCACTCGTGGTGCTGGGGCCTGGCATCGCTCTCAGCCTAGCTGAGGCTCCAGCCCAGCACCTGACAGGACCTTGCTGAAGTACCACATTGCATAGTGCTGGTGGGTTTGGTTTTGTTTAAACACCAATCCTGCCTTTTCTTCAGAAAACAAATCATGGGTTAAGTCAGATTTTTGCAGATTCCAGCTTGAGTTATATCTTTGAAACGTTCTCATAAGCCCCCACATCTTTTAAAGAGGTCCCTGATATCTTGAGATGGACAGGCCCTACTGACATAGGAACTTTTTGAGGTAGATTAGCAGTAAAATCTTGGGTGTAATGTGATCTGAAGAGTTCTCTTTTGGCAGAAATTACTGAATTGTTCACTTATAAATAAAAACTGTTTGCTTATCCCAGAGTCATTTAGGTTGGGAAAGGCCTCTGAGTCCAACCTTTGATCACCACCTTGTCAATAACGAGAATAAACTTTTCCTGCGCGTGTGAGTGAAACAGAGCCAGAAGCTGATGTGTGGGGAGTGCTCCCAGTTTCTGACACGATGACAAAGGGACACTGACTTGCAGCTCTGGGGGCTGAGAGATTCATTAGCAATAAACTTTCAGTCAATTCAGAGCATTCACAAAAAATATCCAAAAGCTGCTGTGCTTGGAGATGTGCAGCTGTGACTTTCTAAATGTGTACCTTTGATTATACATCTCATGGCTTTGCTGAAGTCCTCAAGTCCTTTGAATCTAAAGGCCCAGTAAAATTATAATTATATAAATACACAATATTCCATGCTTTCCCTGTGTTTTGTACTTTTTATTTTTCTTTCCTTTTTTTGCAGTTATTTTAGTAACAACTAAAACTTTCATAGTCAAGAAAATAGAATCCAAATCTATCAATCTGTAGCTGACAGGAGTACTTAGTGAAGCAGCAACTGTCATTTGCTATTAAGTTAGACAGAAAATCTAATATAATTCCAATTAAAAATAAGCCAGATGAGATCTTTAGAAAGGACTTCTTCTGCATCTCCTCACATATGTTACTTTTCAAATGAAAAAAAGTAACATATGTGGAGAGCACTTTGATCCATATGGTGTGCTCCCCTTGATATTTTTTCTATTAAAAATCTCTATACTGATAAGTCAGCCTTTTGATTTATATACTTGCTTTTTCCTCACTGTAGAATATTGAAGGCTATTTTTTCTTCCCTTTTCAGCCTCTTCTTTTTCTTCTTCCCAGATTTATCTCTATTTTCAGTGTCTGGGGGAAGTTTGAAGCTGAAGTTTGGGGTCGGGAGCAGGTGGGATGGATGCTGTTTGCCCTTTCTTCCCCAGGGCTTGCAGTGGCCCCAGATGAATCCTGAAATTCCTTTTCCTCCCTGTTGAGCACAGGAAGGTGCTGTAATGCACAGAATTCAGCACAGATTTAAATGCACACAGGGCATTCAGTGGATGCCAAGCCTCTTGTGTTCTGATTCTCTTTTCTGTGTGCCTTTCTTCTGGGAATCAGAATTTCTTCTGGAATCGGCAATTCTGGACCTTACAAAATGCAAAATCTCAAAAAATCTTTACTTGCTATTCAAAATATTCAAAACCTATCTTAATTCTAGTTAAAACTTGGGTTTGTTGTTTTTATGGTGTGGGGGTTTTTGTGTGCGTGTGTGTACATTTTTAAAAAAGCATTTTATCACCTGTAAAGGAATTTTTATTTATTGATTGATTGGATTGGTAGCTAAGTCATGCTGTAAATGATGGCTGGCAGGAAAATTTATTTATTAAACTGTGTTAGAATGGATTATCTGATTTTAGAGGAATGACTTAATTACTTAGTTCTCCCTATCTGACTCTGTAGTGCGATCCAGAGGATCTCACCTGCATTTTTTCAGCTGGCATGCACTCAGCAGGGTTTTACACTTTGGGTGTTTTTAGCCCCATGTCCTTGGCGTGGTTTTGATTGCCCTCCCTGTCCTTTTGCACCTTTCTGAGATCCAGCACCACCCGAGGCTCTGCAGTTTCTCTGCTGGCTCTGGGGCTTCCCCTGCCCTCCTGTGCTGAGGTTTGGGACTGGAAAAGGGAAGGAAAGGAAAAAGGAAAAGAGAAATGAGAAAGGAAAGGAAAAAGGAAAAATGAAAAAGGGAAAGAAAAGGAAAATGAAAGGGAGAAAGGAAAAAGGAAAAATGAAAAAAAGGAAAGAAAAGGAAAAAGAAAGGGAGAAAGGAAAAAGGAAAAATGAAAAAAGGAAAGAAAAGGAAAATGAAAGGGAGAAAGGAAAAAGGAAAAATGAAAAAAAGGAAAGAAAAGGAAAATGAAAGGGAGAAAGGAAAAAGGAAAAATGAAAAAAAGGAAAGAAAAGGAAAATGAAAGGGAGAAAGGAAAAAGGAAAAATGAAAAAAGGAAAGAAAAGGAAAATGAAAGGGAGAAAGGTAAAAGGAAAAATGAAAAAAGGAAAGAAAAGGAAAATGAAAGGGAGAAAGGAAAAAGGAAAAATGAAAAAAGGAAAGAAAAGGAAAATGAAAGGGAGAAAGGAAAAAGGAAAAATGAAAAAAGGAAAGAAAAGGAAAATGAAAGGGAGAAAGGAAAAAGGAAAGGAATGGAAAAAGGAAAGGAAAAAGGAAAAAAGAAATGAAAATGAAAAAGAAAAAGGGTAATGGAAAAAGGAAGGGAAAAAGGAAAGAAAAGGAAAAAAGAAAGGGAAAAAGGAAAGAAAAGGAAAAAAGAAAGAGAAAAAGGAAAAAGGAAGGGATAAATGAAAGGAAAGAAAGGAAAAGAAAGGGGAAAGGAAAGGAAAAGGGAAAGGAAAAAGGAAAGAAAAGGAAAATGGAAAGGAGAAGGGAAAGGAAAAAGGAAAGGAAAAAGGAAAAAAGGAAAGAAGAAAAAGGAAAGGAAAGGGAAGGAAAAAGGAAAGGAAAAAAGAAAGGGAAAAAGGAAAGGAAGAAGAAAGGAAAGGAAAAAAGAAAGGAAAAGGAAAAAGGAATGGAAAAAGGAAAAAGAAAAGGAAAATGGAAAGGATAAAGGAAAAAGAAAAAAGGAAAGGAAAAAGGAAAGAAAAGGAAAAAAGAAAGGAAAAAGGGAAATTAAAGGAGAAATGAAAAAGGAAAGAAAAGGAAAAAGGCAAGGAGAAAGGAGAAAGAAAAGGGAAAAGGAAAGGGAGAAGGAAAAAGGACCTGCTGGAGTGGCCCGGAGTTTCCCCAGCCCTTTGGCCGCAGAGCAGCTCATCCATGTGCAGCTTTGTGTGAAATTGATAAGAAGTGGAGTTCATCAAAGCACTCAAGAAATCTGTTTACTGGAGGTATCAGAAATATGTGAGAAAAAGGTTTAAAGAACTCTTCAGCGTCCTTTAATGTGCTGGGCACATTTCCTGCTACAGAAGTCTGGATAAGAGTGTGCAATGTTTTTAGGAATTCCAGCAGCTTTCCCTGATTTTTTGACAATACTGAAGCATACATTTATAAACAAAGTTCCTCTCTGCTTTCACTGGAGACTCCTGCTTGTAAATCAGTGTCAGAGTGTAGCCTGTGGGTTTTCTGAGGAAAGTTCAGGAGACAACCCCTAGAAAATAAAAAGGCAGACACATTAATGAGAGAACTTAAATAAATGATGCAGCCCTGCTTCCCCCTCTTCTCTCTCTCTGAGGATGGCCACTGGCACACCACTTGTAATTATTCATTATTTTTGTATCTGCGCTGTAGACATTGCACGGGGCTGCTTCTCTGGTTTGGGATATTCCCTCAATGAATGCAGTGATCCTGTTCTGGGGGAATTTATAGGTTTGAGGTTTTGCTGCCCCACAATGATTATCATCACTGCTCTTGCCTGCTCAGCTCTGTGTGAGGTGCAGCAGCACAGCTGAGGGTGCTGAGCCCTGGGAACGACACCAGGAGAACTTTAATGGGAATTGTTTCAGCCACTTCAGTGCCAAACTATTTGTTTTAACGTAAAACCTTCTATTGTTCTGAGAATCCTATTTTCATGTGCTCATTTGGAGTGAGGGACATGATGAACATTTAACTTGAGTAGAAACACACTTGAGTGTGTCTGAACTGAAAATTCATATTATCAGAGAAGTGTTTAAGTGACTTTCTTTCAATTTATCAGTTTAAGTTAGCTTTTTATTAAGACAGGCAGTATGTTAATGATCTGTACTTTATTTTTTAAAAGAATTGTTTTACATAAAGAGCACAGTTGCTGGTAATTTTTTGGTGAGTGCTGTAATTGTTTCTAACTTTTCTGTACATTACATTGTAATTTTAGAATGCTCATTTAAAACTTTAATGAACACTATCATAAACAAGTTAATAAAAACTGCTATTAAATTCTTTTGTGATGGCGAGAAAGTGATGTGCTATGAAAAACTGTATAGGAATAGTAATTGTAGTAAATATAATTTAATAGATTGGAATGAAAGGTGCAAATTACCAGCAGAAAACCTAGAATGAAGACTCACTTAAATTTAAAGGGAACAATGTTTTAAAAAAATGGGGGTTTTGAAAATGTTCAGTATTTCCCTACCTGAGAATGTGAGAACAGCAACACTCAGCTGGTATTTAGGAAGCTGAACCTTCACAGCACTTTTTCCATTTCTGGATTAATCCAAAATAGGAATTTAGTATGACAATAGTAATGGTGGCATTTGGCTTTTGATATTCTATGATGTTGAGGTGAAAGTTCATAAACTGTTAAAAAGCAGGAGCCCTGTGCATCATATTTTAGATTAATGAATGAAAAAAAGCTGAAAATCTTTCTGTATTTGCAGCTGGAACCATCTCCTGATGTTCCCTGTGGTGTAACCTTTACCAGAGTGTCAGTGGCACCTCACTGCAGTCAGGGATCTGGGAGATCCCAAAAAACCCAATTTTTCCTACAGAGAAATGCCAAAACCCCCAGTTTTCTTACAGTCATTTGCAAGTTTTGCACATTATCCCCTGAATGGAAGGACAATCTTTTGAGATGAAGTGCTGCAACGAGACATTGCATTAATTCATGCAAAGATGTGAAAAAGGGTACAAAAAGACCTTTAGTGAAGAACTATTGAAAGGAGTGGGATTCTGACGTTAACATCTGTGCCATCTGGATTTTATACTTTTTTCTTTTCTTGTTTTAAGTATTTAGACTTAGAAAACAAACTTCCTGAGTATGTGCTTCTGCCCGGAAAACCTGCTGTGAGGGAAGGATGGCAAAGAAAAAGATAATGGAAGGCAAAGGACAGAAATCTGTGTGGAGGTGCAGTTTGCTCCTAAGAGTATTTGGAATTACTTGTCCAACTCTTGTGAATGTCCTGGAGGAAAAGCCAATGATGGGATGCAGATGAAGCTCTCTCAGTGCAATATTTTTGGTTTTAGGTTAGGTTAAGGCATAGTTTGTGTCTCTGGAATGGGTAGTGGGTACTGTTGAGTGAGGCAGTAATTAAGCCTCAGTAATGAGGTGAGTGGTATCAAGAACATCCCATCAAATCTCCTGCAAAGGCAACCTCTGATTTGAGAACATTGGTATGTAACAGAGTTTTCCCTCCTCCTAATTATGCTGGGAGTTTCTGCTTCTGTGTTTGCTTTGTTTGTTTGGATGGAGTTTTTATTGTTATTTTGCTCTGCTTTCTTTCAGCAGAGGCCACAAAATGGGTGGGTGGTGTTCCAGCTCTTTATTTCTGAAAAGCTATTGTCAAATCCTTGTTCAAAAGGGACCCACAACAGCACATGAATTCAGTCCCATTGTGTTTTACCTTAATTTCCAGAACTGCAGCATTGTTTGGCTGCTCAGTTTGAGCAGCAGTTTGTGGGAGGGATGCTCAGAAGGTGTGAGGGGTCAGCAGCCTGGGTAGGAGCAAGGAGCTGTGCAGGAGCCTGGCTCCAGTTGTGGTTTGCTCTATTACAGCCTAAATCCACAAGTTTTAAATGAGAAATACTTTTCCCTGTCCTCCTCTGTTAGATTATCCAGGGCAGCCATCCAGTCCATTTGCAGGTGACAAGAGTTTAGTGCTGTGCTTTGTGTTTGCTGTAGTTCATAAATAACCCGTCAGACCTTTTGCTTCCCATGGTTTAGCTGCTCTCCCTAAGGGCTGTGCTGGCTGCACAGATCTGAGGTGTTTGCTGGAGCCTGAGACTGTCACTGAAGGGTTTTTTTGGAGAACAAAGCCTTGCTCAGATCCAGCAGCTCCAGCTGGCAGTAGATCAGTTTGCATTCTGCATTATGAGCACGTCGTTCCAGCCAGAATCTCAAACTGATATAACAACCCCAAAAACTTTAATGAAGTGAATGGGAAGAAAATAATGTGTTGTATTAGCAGGAGTAAAAAATTTAGTCTTTATTTGAGTACAGCTTAAACAATGCAGTGTGTAAAGATTTGTACTGTTCCTTGGTTCTGAGGAGAACAAGAAGATTAAATATATCTTGCTATGTTTGTGTGAAAGGTGAACTGCAGCCTGCTGGAGAGCACAAAACTTGATACTGTAGGGATTTGTCTATAAAGAAAATACAGATAATCCCATAGAAAAGAAATATTTGATGTCCTCATGCATTTGGTAATGCAGACTTAGCAATATGTTGATAATGGAACGTTGTCCCTTTTTGTGATCTTGAAAGCAAAAATAAATATCCTCTCTAATGCTCTTTGCCATGCTGCTTCTGGCTAACTCTGTGAACTCAGACTGTTTGAATAGGTGGAAATACATCAAAAAATTTGTAAGACATCTTCCTCTTGTTAAGCCTAGATAGCTTTTTCTTTTGTAAAGCACAAGCAATATCAGGAGTATCTGGAGGCCGTGACACTCTCAAGCACTGTTGTAGAGGATAACATTTATTTCCAACTTTTATTTTTCTTAATAATCCCAAATCAAGATGGAGATATTTTAACTAAGTGAGGTTATATATGAAATAAAATGATCTGCTGAGGAATGTGCCATTCACTTCCAGCTGTCTGCATTGGGTGTTATTCCAAGAGAAGGGATGTGCAGGTTTCTGGCTGGAATGCAGCACATGATCCATGCTCAAGGAGATGTTTGCCTGCCAGGTGCTCATTGCAGGAAATCTTGGATTTGTAATTCCATGGAAACTGCATTGACATGCAATTGTTCAGCCTTTGTTCCCCTCCCAGTTTTGGTCCTCCTTGGATGGAAACTCTGGGCATCACCAGTCTTTGGTCAAGGTGGCCCTGAGTGCTCTTGTCTGATGGCTGGGAGGGATTCCAGGACTCACAATCCTCTGGAGAAGTTCATCCCCACAAGCAGGGCCATCACTGGAGGCTGACTTGCCAGGATATTTGGGAACTTAAATTGGAATGTGCTTTGTGCTGGGCACACTCACACAGGGTTGATTGTTGTCCCAAACCAAGGTGGTAAATTATGCAATTTCCTTCCAGGAAGAAGCCAGTAACAAAAGCAGTGTTTCTAACTGTGATTTAATGGGGAATTTTACATTTCTCTATGCAATCCCAGGGATAATGCTTTGGGCTCCTGGCATCTCTGTGTTCCTCACTGCAGGACGTTTGCCTGGGGCTGCTTTTCCAGCTGTCCTTGTTCTTGGTGCCTTCCTTTGCTCACACTCTGCTGGAACCTGGTGAGCTTTGTACCTCAGGGGTCCCAGGACACTCAGGCACACACAGCTCATCCCTCCCTAAGCCTTTAAAGGCTTCAGCTCGGAGAAAACTGAGAATTCATCGCTGCCATGCTGCTCCTCACAGCAGCAGGGAAATGCTCATGGATCACTCAGAGTCACTCTGCCATGACGTGACAGCCTGGCCCAGCTGAGCAAGGACCAGGAGATTTCATTCCAGCTGCCCTTCCTCCAGCCAGGCTCTTGGGGGGTTAGAAGGAAAAGCCACTGTGACACAGCCACGGCGATATTCTGTAGCTCAAAGGAAAGTAAAAATGCTAAATTTTCTTTTTTTTCTCTATTTAAACAAAACTTCTCAAACTAACAACAGGGTTTTGGGTTTTTTGTTTGTTTTTTTTTTTTTTTACATTATTAGGTTTGATGGCATAAATTTTCCATATCTGTAGTCACAAAGAACAAATTACTAAAAGAATAAAAATCCAGATTTTAGACACCCTCTTTTAGATTCTGCGTTCTACCGCTCCCATTATTTAATTTACAATTTTAGGCTCACACAGTGCTGTCAGTATCAGATTTGGGTTTCATCTGTCATTAATGCTTTCCATTTAGAAGTATATTTACTCATATATTTACAAAACCTCAACATATACAGAAGGAAATTGTGTAATGTACTTTGAACAAACAGCAACAACAGGAACTTTGCTTGAATTATTTAGGGAGGAAGGAAGAAATTCTGGAGAAATCAAGGTATTTTTATAAATAAATCCTACTTCATAATATTAACTCTTTTCAAGCCCAAACAATTTTGTATTGTTCTTCTTGATTCTTCTGCTCTTCAGATCTTCCTCCCTGGCAAGTCTTTGCTCTTTTGTGCTGTTGCCATTTCATAATACAAGGTATAAAACAGGGATGAGGAACAGAATGAAGCCTCTGCCTAATTGCCTCTAAAAATTTCTGCTCTTTTGAGCAACTGAATAATTTCTTCTCAAAATTCATGTCATGGCTTTCTTTGTAACGTTGCTTTATGGCTTCATCTTAGTGAGGAGCATCAAACATACAACAGAACTGCTGGAAAACCAGGCTAGGAAGGACTTTATAAACTGCATTTTTTAAATACATGAAATAATCCAGGCTCTGTTGTGTGGCACTGAGATGAAATGGAATTTCATGGCTGGGCTCCAGATGTCCAAACGCTCTTGCTCTGGATCAGGAGCTCCTGGCTGGTGGCTCTGAGTCCCTGCAGCCCCCAAACCATGCCCAGGCATCCTGTGGCAGCTCCAGAGCTGGCCCTGGCCAAACTGCTTTGGGCTTTGCTGACAATTCAAGGCCTGGATGTTTGCCTGTGTGTTCTGAAAGCTGAGATGGAGATCCCAGGGATTCCAGAGCCCATCTGTTCCATGCTTTGCTGTCCTTAGCACCAAAGCAGAGTCTCTAATTAGAGCCTTATCTCCTTTTTCTTTCAGTTTAGAGAAGTGGTTGTGTCCAGTTTAAAATGATGCTGAGCTCTCCTTTCTTTGCCACTTGTAAGGGTCACCCTTCTATTCAAGCTAATTTTTAGCAGACTGATACCAAAATGTATTACAGATAAGTTTTTTAAGTGACAGCCACTGCTAGAATTTCCATAGGTATCTCTCTCATTATTGTTATTATGATTTTTATTATTGTTAAGTATTGTTACTGCTGGTGTCAGAGGTTTTTGGCAAATCACCCATCAGCTCTCTTTGCAGCAGAGTTTGTGTTTTTCCATTGCTCTTTGCCTTTGCTGTGCAAGGCCTCACTGTGCTCCAGCAGGCACATGACACGAACTGTTAGCTACAGAAATCAAAGAGAGATGCCACAAACTGCCCTGATTCCTAAACCCTCCAATTCCTTTCACCAGATCACTGTAAATGTTTGTTTTTTATCTGACTCAGGGCCATTGCTAAACCACAATTAGTCCCCACACAGGCCTGTGCATGGTGGGCACAGCTGGGGCCAGCGGGTCCCCAGATGAGCATCGGGGCTGGTCAGTGATGGCTTTGGTTTGGGTTTCTTGGGAGGATCATGAAATTATCCAGTGGTTTGAGATGAAAGGGACCCACTGAGTCTCCTGTCCTGAACATCAAGGCGGATTTTCTTTAATCTTCCCTTTCTGAGGAACATTCTCATAGGATTCCTGATTTCCCAGGGAATTACGAGGCAGGAGTGGGGTCCTGAGGAGAAGGAAGCAGAGGGGGGAAATGAAAAATGCTTCTGCGTTTCTGTCAGGCTTTGATAATTATTCCTTTGTTGCAGTAATTTCAATTGCAAAAACCATTTTATAATAATGTTGGATCAAATTATGTGGGGGGAAAGTTCTGAAGAATGGAGTCATTCAGTAATTTCTTTACATTATATAAAACAGAACATCTTTTAAGTTGAGGATGTTTAATGACCACTTTTGTAAGCTTAGCAAAAGAGTGCTTTGGGTTTTTTTTCTAAAGTGAGACTTTGGAAGAAAACATAAAGATTTTATATATCCTATAAAACTGGCACACATCACATTATTGATTATATATGCACAATTAGCTTTTTTTTATCTAGTTGTATATTATAGCTGGGTTAAATTTCTCTGAAACACTTTATGGTTTATCCTGGTGTTTAAAACATTATTGCATCCCTGAATATCTCTTTTAATAGTTCCTGGTATAGAATTTTGCCATAACAGATGCATTTGGGTATTATTTTTTGTGTACTTTTGCAATTTACACATGGCTCAGAATAGGCACCTCTACTTTTTAAAAATTATGTGAGTTTATCATCATGTGGGTTTATCATTATGACTCTTTCTTTTTCCTTTCTTTTCATCCTTTTCTTTTCCCTTTTCCTTTCCTTTTTCCTTTTTCCTTTTCCTTTTTCCTTTTCCTTTTCCTTTTCCTTTTCCTTTTCCTTTTCCTTTTCCTTTTCCTTTTCCTTTTCCCTTTCCTTTTCCCTTTCCTTTCCTTTTTCCTTTTTCCTTTTTCCTTTTTCCTTTTTCCTTTTTCCTTTTTTTTTCTTTCTTTCCTTTCTTTCTCTTATTTTCTTTCTTTCTCATTATCATATGGGTTATTCATTATCATTTTCTTTATCATTAGTTCTGAGTGGTAGATGAAAAAAATTTGCAACAGATACAGGGAGTGAGAAAAATGCTGTGTTTTTTGGGTTTCTCTGGGTGGCAATCACTGCAATTCCTGTGTGAGATAAGTTAAACACGATTTAGCAGTAACAATATGTCTGCATCCAAAATGTGATGCAAAGGTTGTAAAATTTAACCTGTCTTGAAAAAACACCTTTTA
This sequence comes from Melozone crissalis, assembly GCF_028551555.1. Taxonomy (NCBI): domain Eukaryota; kingdom Metazoa; phylum Chordata; class Aves; order Passeriformes; family Passerellidae; genus Melozone; species Melozone crissalis. The sequence goes on along the minus strand of NW_026535846.1, from coordinate 20,065,474 downwards.
ATCCATGTGGATAATTCTCTGAGCTTTCAGCAGGTGAAACATGAGGCTGCAGCTTCCCAGCAGGTGTGGGAGTTGCTGCTTTACACCTCTGAAGGTCCTGCCTGCTTGTGTAGGCTTGGGGTTATTTTTCTGGCAAGGCTGGTTGTATAAACATCAAGATTTGTGAATTGGGATATGTGGTTTTGATATCTCTCTGGAGTTGGATCACACCTTTAATGAGGGGGTGAATCCTTAACCAGGATTGTTGTGACAAATAGAAATGTTCTGTTTTCATGACCTCTCCATGTATCTTGTCAGATATTTCTCAAAGCAAGGAACAGAATTTTTGATGGCATGGGGGATCAATGGATGGCCAAAATGTGCTGTTCAACTGTTATAACCTATGGGTCTGTCCTGCCACCAGGACATGGCAGCAAAAATCATCACTTCAATTTGATCTCTTGCCAAGGCACGATGGCAACAGCATCTTCAAAAGTGTGCCAGAGTTATTTAAATTTAAATACTGAGATGGTGCAATGCAATGTATTTTATCTGGTCACTTAAGAGGTGAACTGGAACTAGAAAATCCAATGTTCACAGGTGAAGGTGTTCTTAAAATTTATATTAATTCATAAGAAATAAAAATAGGAGAGGAGGAAAAATACTCTTGAGTTTAAGAAATGTGGTTTCAGTTATATCAGTATTTAAAGAAAAAAAAATATGGTAGAGCTTTAAAGCAAAAGTGTGAGCCCAGATAGTTTTTGAGTGATCAGAGAAAATGCCAAAACCTGTTTTTTCACATCATCTGCATAACAACAAAAACTGAAGCAAGGTTGTTGGAAAATAACACCCCTGGGATGCATGTAAACACACAAAATCTTAGAACTCAAACCAGAGCCTTAGGGAATTTAAAAATGCACAAGGAAGATAATAAAAATGGAATTATTTACGGTCACTAATTGAGAGCACTGACAGGGGAACTAGAAAAATCCTAACACCCTCCACAAAGATTGCATTTTGTGGGATTTTTTGAGGAGATTCAGCCCTGGAAAAAACCTTTTGCCTGTCAGGGCATCTAAAATACGCAATGAAGGCCACCATGCTGATCTAATGTGCAATCAGGGTGGGAATCCTTTGAAATCACTTCACCATCATTTTTAGTAATAACAAGAGAAAACAGAAAAAGATGAGACAAATTCTGATTACATTTGTCTTTTAGCATAATGTGTCTGCATGTTCTGTAGAAAAAGTCAGGTTTTCAGGGCATAATCAGAAAACAACAACAACGAAAAGTCTCTGGGATCCTCTGCTGCTCTCCAAGCCCTTTCAGCTGCTCTGCCTGCTTGTCTCTTCACATTCCTTGCAGGATTTCCTTTACGCTCTCTGAAAACCAGCAGAGGCCCCTCAATATTTGGGATGTTCTAAAAATGGGCTTGTCCGCTTATTTTTGATGCAGTGAGCAGCCCATTTCCTTTTCTTTGTGCATTTGATGGCTTCTGCCTTTGAGTTTCTTATTCAGTTTGAATTAACTCATGAAGAAGAGTCAAGTCAGCTTGGGTAAGAGTCTTGATCCTAAAATGTGCTGATCCTTTTCACCCTGATTGCATGAATATGCCGACTGAGTTCCAGGAAAGACCAATTTGTCTGTGCTTTATCCCCCATTTGTCTGTGCTTTATCCCCCATTTGTCTGTGCTTTATCCCCCATTTATCTGTGCTTTATCCCCAGCCACGTTCAGGGCTGATCACTCCCTCCCCATTCTGACATAACCTTGATGTTCCCAACAAACTCAATGCTCTTGGGTCTGGGTTGGTTTTTCTTCTGAGCTACACCCTAATTCCAACAGGAAGTCCTTGATAACAAGAGATTTCCAGCTAGAAGGCTCAGGAATTTTATTAATTTAGAACAATATAAGTACTAAGCTGCAACAATGCTGGTCCAAGACCTGCCATGTGAAATAATTGCAATTTGCTATAAAAAGGTCAGGGTTTGGTAGCTTTGTTTGAGTAGAGAACAGAGAACCTCCCTGGACATGCCAAGAAGGGCCAGTGTAGAAAGCAAGGTCTCACAAATGGAAGGTCTCATGGAAAGATACAAAAAAATCCCCCAAGAGAATGGTAGAACTGTAGCAGAAAGCAGAATTTGCTCTCCCTGGACAAGGAATACACTTGAACCCAAATCCACCACACTCAAGTTACCTCAGCTGTTATTGCTTGACCCAGAAAGTAAAAGCATTTGTCATAACTCTCTGGAAATCCAGAAAAAAAGCCATTTTCTTTGGCACCCTTCACTGCCAGCCCTGATAACAGTTCCAGATGTGCTCCAGGTGTGTGTGTGGTTTATAGCTGGGGAATCCCTGGGGAATGAAACTGGGAAATATCTGAGAGCCCAGGGCTAAGGCTGCTCTCAAACTCAGCTTTCCTGCAGTCTGAGGGTTTGGAATAGCTGGGCAGGGAGTGCCTGGGGGCATTTCCAAGGGAAATGTGCTCAGTGCTGGTTGGGAGCGTGGCTGTTGGGTGGAGCAGAGCCCTGGGCTCTGACAGGAGTGAGCTGAGCCTGCATCCACAGGGAGGGAGAATGTCACAGACATCTTTTTATGGAAAATCCTTTCCTCAGGATTTTCCCTCCTGAGAAGCTGAGAGGCCTCAGGAACAAAATGTAAACAATGGTTATCTGCTGCTGTGGGATGCAACAGGTGCATCTGGGATTGGTCTCTTGTGGTTGTTTCTAATTAATGGCCAATCACAGTCAGCTGGCTCAGGCTCTATGTCCGAACCACAGACCTTTGTTATCATTCTTTTCTATTCTTAGCTAGGCTTCTGATGAGAACCTATTCTTCTATTCTTTTAGTATAGTTTTAATATAATATATGTCATAAAATAATAAATCAGCCTTCTGAAACATGGAGTCAGATCCCCATCTCTTCCCTCATCCAAGAACCCCTGTGAACACCAGGACAGGAGAGGGGAGCTCTGACAGGCAGAGGAGCTGTGGAGGGAGGGGATCTGCTGGCCTGCAGCCCTGGGGATTCCTGAATGCCACAAAAAAGCAGCAGGGTCAGCAAGAGCCCACGAGGCAAGAGCAGCTTTCCTGTTCAGAGCCACCTGCAGGACGATAAAGCCATTAAAGAATGGAGAGATCAATCTTAATCATGATACCTGCTCTTTGGAAAGCCCCACTGGAGCAGTGCAGCAGCTCTTTCAAACTTTAAATCACAGAAGCAGTGAGACCAACATCTGATTTTTGTTTTTAAAAACTGCAAAAAAGAGAATTTTTTACGCAATTGTCAGTTCCCAAATTCAATAATATAGGTGTTGGGGGAGCAATCCATACACTGAGTTTTACAAAAAAAAACATGAATACAAGAAATTGCTCCTGAAAATAAAATAGCACAGTCTAGAGAAGAATTTGATATTATTTCTTTTTGCCTTTTTCAGTTTCTAAGCAGTAGAATAGGACAGGAAACAAAGCAAAGCTCAGGTATGCAGGGATATATCAGGTCTCCAGGAATTAGCTGTGGGAAGAAGTGTAAGGCCTCACAATGCAGCGAAAGCCTTTAATAAATATCCTTTTTTTAATTGAAATTAAGGGCCATAGGAGGAAAAGGGAAGATAAACATGTTCAAGAAAATTGGATTTTCATACAGAATTTGAAAAAGGATAAACAGTATAACTTGGAGAAACAGTAGCCTTGGCTTGATTTTTTTTTTGGTTTCTTGATAATTTGCCACTCTTTCAATACTTTTAATATTTTGCAGTATCCAGTCTTGAGCTTGTAAGATAAGGAAAAGTTGTGGAAACCAGCCTTGATCCATGTGCACATTTTATAATCTCATATCAGTCTGTCTCTGACGCTGCCGGAGAGATCAATAGATGTTCCCTGCTGAGGATGTTATCTTTGGTACCAACTTTTTAATTAACTCTTGTCCTGAGCTCAAAGAGCAATGTTTCACAGTAAAAACTCTTGATGTACAAAGCAGATCTGACATTTATCAATTACACTCCGTGGTACCCAGTGCAGTGATCAAACAGGCAGAGCTGTACTGCTGCTTGTTCTCCAGTGATGGCAAAATAACTCACACACCCGCATCAAACGCATTTGCATGGCTCTGGACTCCTTTGGAACGTGTTTACCAACCACTTTGTGAGGAATATTCCGTTGGCACTACAGGGAAATTGTCAATGCTGAGATCATGTGTTATTAGATGTGATGGAAAAGGTAATAAACGTGGTACAGTTTTAATTTGGGTTGCTGTCAGTGGAAGAAGCCAAGACGCTTTCACTTCTCACTGCTCTGAGTTTGCTTTGCTCTGCTTTGGGCAGCAGGGAGGCATTTCCTCATGAAGCTTTCCTTGGGCATCTGTGAACCAGCCCACAGGTCTCTGCTTTTGGCTCCCTCCTTTGCTTTTCAGGTGAAAATCTCATTTATCAGCAGTGAATCAGGGGCAGTCCATGAATCTATATGACATTTTTTCCTCCGGGAGAGCAGACTGGCAATCCTGTGGAAGTGTTTTCTCTTTATGCCATCTCTGAGACCCAGCACCCTCAGTCAGCTCCTCACCACTCACCCCAGAACTCTTCAGTATCTCTCTGAATGCCTCTAATCTGCTTGGTAATTCCTGCTGTTTATTGGTATTTTTAGGGTGTTTTCCAGAGATGGCATAGAATTGATATATGCTGTTAAAACACAATAAGGCTTTCTAAAATTTTGAGTTGTAATTCTTCATATTCTCTCTGTGTTATTTTAGTCTTTGGTTGCAGTAGCAGTCACTGAATGTCTGAGGGTCATTCAGCACTGTTGATGCATCGTGACAACAGCCAAATTAATGATTTAAAAAAACTCAACAAGGACAGCTGCTTCTTAATTCTAAGTGTTTCTATTTATTTAAGGGGTTTTTACAGCATGTCTGGGAAGACTTTCTCTGCCTCTCTTTGAGATCTCATATATTGAAAAACTGTTGAGATTTCAAGAGCCACTGTGTTTTAGCAAGACCTCCTAAAGACATCCTAATTCCCAAATCCCCTTGAGATGCCGTGCACTCTCCAGCAGCAGAGCTCCTGCCTGTGTTATTACTGTTTATTTTTGTTGAAGGAGACACTAACACCCAGAAACAAATGGTGATCTCTCCCTGCAGTCTGATTCTATTAGGGGCAGCTGCAGCTGGGGACAAAGCAGAGGATGCAATTGTTTTGCTTGTGCTCCTCTGATTGCTTTGTTCATCTCTGCTGGTGACAGATTAGCTCTGCAGCACATCCCTAGGTCACCAGCCAGCCTTTTTGTATTTGTACTGGTCAGTGCTCTGAAGAGAGGTTTTAAATTGGAAATAACACTTTCTTTTGTTGCCTTGTGTTTTTGGAGAGCCAGAACTCCAAGGCAGAGCCACAGGTCATCCTTGGAGATGCACCAGCAGAGCAGAATGCAGCAGGTTCTGTACAGCACCCATCCCTCATTATTCCTGCTGGCAGCTGGTCTGAGCTGCCCATGGCATTTGTAAAATCCTTTTCATAAAAAATTTAAGGTTAAAAAGTGTTAAGAGAAAGTAACCTTGCCAAGGTTTACTAATGAAAGAGGGAAAAGGTTATTTTATTATCAAATGTACAAAGGAAAGCACTTTTCTTCATCTTAACTGGACGTTTTCTTTATAAAATGCAAAAGGCCCTTATCTTTTATATTTCATTTTCATCAGGTTTTCCTGAAATAGTTATAATTAAATATCCTTTTAAAACTTCCCCTTGAAGCATCAAAGTTACAGTTTAAAACAAGATAAGAGATTTAAATTCTTTCCCAACTCTGTGAGATGCTCTTTGCAAAGACACCACAAAAACAACCTGGATTTTTTGAGAATGGGATGGGATGTGTTGGCAAAAACCTCAAAAATGAAACAGTGGTGCTGAATGTAGTTCCAAAATATGGAAAGATTCAACCACTCTCTCTTTCCAAGGGTCTGACCAATCAAAGCAACTCCAGGGAGGCAGAATTGCTGCATCTCTGGCCTAATAAAGGAATTTACTTCCTCATATCAAATGGAGCCATGTATTTTCTGCTAGTTATCAGGAGAGGAATACCCATCATCCCTTCATTGCTGGGACCAAATTTTGAAATGTAGGCTTCTGAAATTTAAAGAGATTGTGAATTTTAAGCCTTTTTCATGGAATGTGAAGTAATTTCGTCAGTGAAGCAATTTTTTATTCAGACAAGAAGACTCACTCCAAGAAAAATAGCCCTGCAAATAAATGCATCAGGGGCAGAGAGCACAAAGTTAGAATCGAGGAGGATTCTCCTTCTTTTTTCCAAATTTGTTAATTTGGTTCTTTCCTCTGTCTGAGTTTTCCCCCTCTGGCCCATCCACCGTCCCTTCTCATGTGTATGAAATGGATTGTTATTTTTTGGCTGAGACTAAAAATACAGCAGCACATATGCTGCAACAAAAGGGCTTCAGACGAGTTAAAAAACACTAATTAAAGCTAGAACATTTAAATTTTACCAGCCAGTTTCAGTTGAAAGGATTTTCTTTCTGCACAAGATCCTTTTAAAAGCTGGTCATACCCAATCCTCTCACCTTGGGCTTTGGAATGATCTTTTAATCTCTAGAACAGTGGGAAGGTTAAATCTCTATTATTTATTTTGTTTTGGTTTAATATCCATCACATGAGTTGCAGCATAGAAATCTCCTGAGTAAACTTCATTTTTCTTCTGGAATCCTGACTTGAAGAAGGAAGCAGCTCCTGTCTCTTGTCTTTATCCTGACTGTTTTAATAGCAGTCAGAACCTGGAAAAAATAGCAGTTAATAAATATGCCTTCATAATGAAGTGCTTAAAATTGAGGAAAAAATGCTGTGTCCCAGCTAATTTATTCCTCATCTCAAATATGTTCTAGCCCTCATTACTTTTGAAGTAAACTGAGAACTTTTGCCAAGTATATTTTGATAGTAATGAATAGAGACTTCTCTGGGAGATGGATACTGCTTATCTCCAGGTATGTTCAAACTCAATGAGCATTTTCTCTTGTATCCTTGCCAAAATACCTTTCCAGCACAGCTTGCCAAAAAAATCCCAGAGAACAGTCCTTTATCTTTTTGAGAACCAAAAAATGAGTCTGTGTTGTGGGCTAGGCTGACTTATCAGCAGTGAAATTCAGACTTCCTTGGCCTGTGCTTCGTCCCAGATAGAAGCTATTTAATGGAGACACCTGCCAAAAATTATTATCAGCTTTCTTGGGGTGTTGATGGCTGCTCATGCACTCATCAGTTCTGCCCTGCTACCTGAAAGCAGAACCATCTTCCAGGAAAATGAAGATTCCTTGGCTGAGACTGATGTGGGAAAGGATTTTGAATGTTTTACTTCCATATAACAACAAAGAGGAGAGAGTATGAATTATCAATATAGCCAAGACATCACAGACTGAAAGCTGAATTAGCAGCACAGTAAAAATGGCTTTAGTGCAACCTGCAGGCTTTGATAGAAATGGGAGAGGCAGCTGATGGAGCTGGCACTGAGTGACCCTGCTTTGCAAGTCATTCTGGTTTTCTGGTCGTTTTTCCAGTTTTGGGAGGCACACAGTGAAATGCTGCTTTTAAAGTGAACAATGTAACCATGATATAAGAAAAAAAAAGGCTGTTTCCTTTCTTTGAAAATTTCAGAGCTTGTTAAAAACTTTTATCTTCAGTGTGAGCCTCGTTTGTCATGCTTACGTTTTTCCAGTTCTGTTTTTTTGTTAACTAGAAACAAATTCATCACTGGAATACATCTTCCAAATGCATTGTAAGTTCCTGTAGGATCTTTATTTTGGATTTAAAATTAAAACTATACATGATATTCTGTCCATTAATTTCCTACCATGATTGAATTGAGAAACACACTGAAGGAGAAGTTATTAAAGCAAAAAAATCACTTTCTGTTAATATTGTTCATATTCTACTGTAGCTTCTTTATAGCTGGGTTCCTTCTAAGATGAAAGTAGTTTGGATCTGGAAGATGCTTTGTGTCCTGGTGCTCTGATGGCAAACGATTCACAACTGTGTACATCAAAGAGTTAGACATATGGAAATTGTATTGTGGGTCTCCTCCAAATCTTTCAGCATTTCTTTAGCCATCTCTAATGAGCGTCTCCAGTTTTAATCTCTTCCAAATTTAGTTCGCTCAAAAGCAATGCCATAACTGAAAGAATTCTGTGATGTTTTGATCACCCTCCATGAGCTTTATGAGAAATCCCTGTGGGCAAACCCTGAGGATGAGCTGTGCAAATCTGCTTTTCTCCCCTGGATTTTTCTGCGGCTTTCTGAGTGCCCCTGCACTCTGGGTGCCTGGGCAGGAAAACAATTGAAATTCAACAGCAATTGCAAGTTATCTGCAAACTGATTTAATATTCTCTTCAAAGCAGGCACCAGTGAGTTCCAGAGGAGATTTTAGTGATGCAGTGTTTGTTCATGTGAAAGGACAGAAACCCTGGGGTCTGCCTGAGTGAGGATACACCTGGGCACTTCTGTGGCAAAACTTTCAGTATTTTCAGTATTTTCTGAACAGGAACTCAAATCTGGCTGTGCTTTTGTGGATTTTAAGGGTGTTAAAACCATGTTACAACCAAGAACTACAATCTTTTCAAGCTCATTTTTATGTTATTCTAGCCAAGGTGTTTCCTTTTTTAAGGCTTAGCCAGTTGGTATTAATGTTCCAGACTGACTTAATGCTTTTGTTTCCAATCCGTTGTTTCCAATCCCACTTTGATTTTTCCGCAACCTTCCGATTCTGTTCAGTAATTATTTCTGTGGTCTTGTCAGGATCTTCAGCAATTTCTTCTGCAGAGTTTTGAAAGTTTTCTGATCAGAAAGAACTGTGAGATCCCAAGGATTCTTTGGGCCACGGCAAACACATCTTTGATAGAGTGTTCACACTTTGTACCTGAACAAGAAAATGTCTTGTCAGCAAGATTTGTTTTCCTTCAGGTTTTCTTTTCTGACCTGCAGACCAAATACTCTGGCTGTGATACAGCCTGTGGTATTCTAGTGTGCCTTCATGCATTTTTAAATCATTCTGTGTCTTTAAAGATTTTTATTTTAGGGGAATGATCATCCACACTTCGGGACAAAAAAGTTTGTGCTTATAAAGGTTCCCCACTTGTCAGAAAGCAGAAAGGTTGCACATCCTGAAAAACCCAGAAATTTCCTCACAAGTAGTGCTCGGATCCTGGGAATACTTTTGAAACTGTTTACTGAAGTGACATTTCTTTTTCCTGGTCCACAAGGGAATGCTTTGCATGCTGAATTAAGCTGGCAGTCTCAAGAAATTTGTCACCATTTTTTCTGGAAGTTCTGCCTCAGGCAGTCCAGTGGGGTAAAACCCAGAAAGGCATTTTAAAATCTCTTTTAAATAGCCCCAGTTTTGTTTAGATATGAACCTGCTTCAATTTATTTGCCTTGTTTCAGTACCAACTTAAATCAGTGGCAAAATATTTATTAATTTGGGGGTGATGACTGGGCCCTAAAAGTGGAAGCAGATTCTACTATGTGGCATTGATGCTAAATACGGTATTTTCCATCCTCAATAATGAGGGTTATAAATGATCAGTCATCAAAGTGAGTACAAGAACAAATGCAAACACAGCACAATCACTGAATATTTCACAATCAGAAAAAACCAGAGGTATTTGCAGTGAATTATTTCTTCAGTCTTTAACCCTGGTGTAATTATTTTGGTGCTGCTGAAGTGCACCCATGCAGCACAGTAGTTTCAGGCAGGAAGTGAAGAAGGAAACTTTTTCCAATTGAAGCTGCAGGACCAATTTTGATAGCAATTATCTGAGGTTGGGTCAGCTGGCTGGATGTTATTATCTCCCGCCAAACTAAAAAATGAAATTTATGAAAAATGAAACCTGTAATGATCCACAGTGGTGAGACCCCAGTAATGGAAGTCATCCAGAAATACTGATCATCTCCCTGCTGCGCAAGATAGCATTTGGTGGCATTTCTTCTGATCTGCTCTGAAGGGAGAAATTCCAGTTCAAGGTTCATTAATAGCAAGTGAATATCATTTCCCAGCACTGCTGGCTCTCACCCTGTTAGGAATGCTGAGTTCCTCCTGCTCCCATTTGGCTGCTGGTGCCAGATGGGATGGGGAAAGGAATGAAGGAGATCTTACAGGCAGAGGTCCTTTAAAATTTCCTGTTTGTTGTGGCAGCAATCCTGCAAATTTAAATTTACAGACTAAATGGATTAGACTGAAAAATGCCATTCCCTAACACACCTGTTGAAAGTCGTTTTCACACTCTTCATTCTTGCATTAATCTCTTGAGGAATCCCATAACTTTCCTTGATTTGTGGTGTTCCACTTGAGATTTATCAATGAGCAGAAAAAGGGGAGGTTTCCCCCACATTATTATTTACAGACGTGTTGTTTGTGCCCAAGTCTGACTTGTTACCTTTTTGAAGCAGTTGCACATAATAGAAAATCCAGTTTTGTCTCTGGGGACCTGTGGTTGTGCCTGCAGGTGATAATTATTCTGCATACATGTAAAGAACTCTGCTTTTGTTTTCTTTGGGCTCAGATATACCCTAGATATTTAGGATTCAGAGTTTCTTTTAAGCTTTCCTTGTCAAGATAAGCAGTTTGAAGTTTTAAATCTTTCACCCAGGCTGGTTTCCCAGTTCTTCAGTCATTTTTATGGCTCTGCTAATCCTTCTGCTCCCAGTGGTCCTGAGGTGAAAGCCATTGTGATTTCTCAGTTCAGACACTTGTGACCAGTGAGAAAAAGATTGTATTTCAGCATCCCTGACACCCTGATCTCACAGAGCAGCCCTGAGCCAGGAGTGATGGCTGGAAATAGAGAATCCTCTGGACCACTTTTATTTGTGATAGAAAAGTTCATTTGGAATCAGTGTAGATCCACACTTTGGAGCCACTCTTGATTTTTGTGACAAGCACAATTCAGCAAACCCATATCATATCCCCCAATTATTCCTAACAAAGGATTCATAAATTTGATTAAGGCTGCAGGATTTTGCTGTGTGTGATGTAGCTATTGAGCTCTATAGGATGTGTTCCAATGTCGCAGACAACTTTTGTGGAAAATCTTTTCTTAAGCTTTTTCCTTCTGAGAAGCTGTAGCTTCAGCAACAAAATGTAAACAATTATTATATACTGCTGTAGAATGCAACAAGTCCCCCTGTGATTGGCCCATCTCAGATGTTTATAATTAATGGCAAATCAAGACAAAGCTATCTCTGACAGAGTTCGAGAGAGCTGCCTTTTGTTATCATTCTTTCTTTTCTATTCTTAGCTTAGCTAGCTTCTGAAGAAACCTTTTCCTTCCTTTTCTTTTTAGTATAGTTATAATGTAATATATATTTATCATAAAATAATAAATCAAGCCTTCTAAACATATAGAGTCAACATTTTCCTCTCTTCCTTCACCTGAGAGCCCCTGTGACCGCAGTCACATTCCAACATAAAGCAGAAATATCTCACATACAGTGACAAAACCTCTGTTCACAAATAGTGACACCTACAAACCTTTGTTCACTGAATCCCCAGGGGTCTTGGCACACCCTGGATGTGGCACCTCGGATGCCTTTCATGTCTGAGATGGAGGAGCTGCAGCAGATCAGAGCAGGGGGAGCACCCCCAGCTCCCATCACCAGCCTGTCAATATGAGGAGAAGTGACAGGACAGTGACACGGCCCAGCATGTTTGTTAGGGAGAGCTCACCCATGAAATTTATCATCCTTTCAAACCCAGATACTGCACGGTTTCAAAGGAGCTTTGGGGGGCTCATGAAAATTAAATGCAGAAAATGTGGAGTGAGTGGAAGATGAAATAGCTTCCAAATCACTTAGAGATTTCCTTTAATTGCCCAGAATGTTTTAGCTGCAGAAGTAAATTCTTTTCTGTTCTTATTAAATAAAACAGTGCATGACTTTGCTGTGTTTTCAGCCATTTTGAGCAACTGTGTGAACAGTTCTGGTGTAAATATTTTTATTTTAGCGTCTCCCTGTATTACTTCTAGTGGATTCCCAATGGCACTGATTTAATAGCTGTGCTTCTGGTTGAATTGGTTAAAAACATTAGAAACATTTTGAAACCAGGTTCATGCTTTTCCTACTACAGTTCACCAATGGAAACAATGAAATAATTTAACATCACTGTGGGTTTCTGCAATCAGCAACATGAAAGATCAGATGATGTGTTAGTGGGTATTTCTATGCAGTTATTACAAATGTCAGTATGTGTTTAATGTACTGATGGACATGTTTCACAAGAATACCAGTCAAGTATTTTAAACTCTCCTAATAAAAGCAGTAAATTTGGCATGCCAAAATACAGCTATTTAATTTCAATATATGTTCCATTTGGCGCAGAGAGCTCTGGTGAGGAGGGAAAGTGGTGAGCAGAGTTTTTAGCTGAATTCTGCCCATCACAGTCACAGTCTCGGGGTCTCTGGAGCTCATTTCTCCCTGCAGCCTCTCCAGCAGGTCCCTCCTGACCCTCTGCTGCCATCATCAGTGCGCTGACTCTTCCAAGTGGCCACTTGAAGGGACAGAGTTAAGGTTCACCTGGTTTGTTTTTTTCCCTGACAATACATCTCCCAGCTTCTCAGGGCTGAAAAACCTGAAACATTCAGGTCTGAAGTGCTCTAAGTGTTCCCTCCTTGTTTTTCAGCTGCTGAGTGACAGTGAACTTTGCTTTCCAGCAGCTCAGAACTCTGTCAATAACCCCAGCTGTGCGTGGGAGAGGTTTTATCACTGAGTGATGGGAAAACCTCTCCCTGCCCTGGCTCTCAGATCACCATTTCTCTGCTGCTGTAAACTTATTTTCCATGTTTGCCTTCAAGGTGCTGCTTTTGAACTTTCCTGGGCATGGCCAGCAAATAGGAATGGCACTGGGTTCTCTAAGGGACAACTGTCCAAAACCAGAGAATAATCAGGAAATTCATCATCTGCCACCAACCACCTTTCTCTACGTTATTTTGTAGTAATCAGATGAGTCCTAAGCCCAGTTAGGAAATATTTTTGGGACAGATTTATTTATTTCAAATGTATGTGTACAAGTTTCTTAAATAATGTGGAGTTGCACCAGTGTAATCTTATCAGCATTCAGTATCACTGGCTTTAGAGAGGAGGTAAAAAAAAAAAGGGAATGCATGGAAATGAGATGAGATAAAAATTCAATCAGAAGAATAAAATATTGTTGTGATTGTTTTATTCATTTTCCTTCTCACACAATTCCCTCTCCTGAAGCAACCTGTCTTAAGCAGCTCTGTTTTGGCGTATGTTCCAAAATATATAAAACCTGGCACACATGAGTGGAGGATTTTTAAATTGCTAGTGAGGCCCTGATATACTTTCACTTTAATCTGAATTGGAAATAGCTCAAGTAAAGAATAACAATGTTGTCTGCAGAGATACTGATGTAAATAGATATTTCAGAGCGTAGTCTTTTATTTTTGCTTTTTATTCATAACTGGCAAGAAACTGTAAATAACTTCACAGTGGAGGTGCATGATTAGAATTAAAAGGGAAAAAAACACTATGGGAGCAAGAGAAAATTAGAAAAGTTCTGACAAAGTTCCTAATTTATCCATTTCTTTCTCCTTTTATTCTTTTGAAGAAAAGAATTAGAGTTAAATTTTTGGTTTATATATTTTGCTTTCCTAAGCTGGCACTTTTTTCACATTTTTTTGAAGTCTAATTTTTTCCCTTCTCTCTATATGGAAGTGTATCTCCGCCCCTTTGCAAGGCCATTTTCATAAATCCTTTTTTTCTGCCTCCCTCCTTATCCTACATTCTTTCTCAGCAGATTTGTTGGGAGGAGACCTAACCACAGATATCAGAATGAAACACCCAGAGAGCTTTAAAAAAAAGATATTTACCAGTTTGCTCCCTGTCTGATGGTCACTGCAGCTTTGGAAATCTGGAGACCTGCAGATTTTGGGGGTCATTTTAGGGAACAGCATCTTAATTATATTGTATCTATTAATGTTTTGTTAAATACTAACTGCAGCCCTTACAAAGGACAAGCTGGCATTTATCAGTTAGGATATCAGATATACATCCATTCAATTCTAGTCCTGAAGTTCTTTTTTTTTTTTTAATTTGACATACCATGAAAAACATACAGGTGCTATTTAAGCTTCACAAGATTCCTCTGAGCCTGATAAAACATGGAACATTCTCTTTCTGGATGGATTACAAATATTCTGCATTTTCTGGTTTGGTTTTTTTTTTTTTTTTTTACCAAAAGCTGATGTATATTTTCAGTCATGTAGCAATGAGGGTGCAGCATTTACCCATATATTAAGTGTTTCAATTCCTTTTCAAACTTGTAATTCTTGTGTCACTATGATTTTTTTATTAGTGTACATGTGCAGATATTATTTTGGTGCTATTATTGTTTGTTTTGGTGCATATGGACATCTAGCAAAGGTACAGGACAGAGATGTAATTTTTAATTTTAAGCTTTAATCTTTTTGCAATGAACAGAGAGGGATGTGTGCATAGAGTACAACCCAGGTTACAACTAAACTCAAAAATGATGGAATTGCTTTAAAAATTCTGCTTTCTGAACTTGTTGCAAATACAGAGAAACTTCTTTTGTGGTTTGAGCCATAGGCAGTAGATCCTGGATGCAGTTACAATTTTCAAGGATATACACTGTTGTTATAATTCAGAATTTCTGTAATTGATAAATCCCAGCCTTGAGCATCCCTTGGTTTGCATCTGCTGCCAGCTCTGAACTGCATTTGGGATGACTTCAAAATAATGCAAAGGCTTGGAGCTTTCTCAGATCTTGCACTTCCCTCAAAATCCATGTTGGTATTTGTACAGTATTTATATTCTCATATAAGTTGTGGAAATAACAAACATAACACCAATGACCTACAAACACCCAAAATTTGTCCAAAAGGATTAAATTATTTGCAAAATTAATCTTTTGGATAGGAGTTAAACTGTCCTCAAACTCCTCACCAGTGTGAGGAATTAAAAATTATTAATTTTGAAGTGATGCTTCACTTGGTTACCTTGGTGTGAAAAGAAGAAAATAAAAACCTCAAACTTCTAGATCCACTGTGGAGGATGCCAAAAGGAGACAAATTGACATTCTGCATGGAGAGAGTGATCGTGTTCCTTCCCAGAAAGATCTGCATTTTGTACCCTCAGCTCTTTTCAGTGCAATATGCAGAACTGTTCTCTCCAGTTCAGTTGAGCTCAGTGTAGGATATAAAAGAATCAAGAGGGGAAAATAGCTTTATGCCAGCTTTTCAGATCCCCAGTTGGAATTCATTTCAATGACTGTCAAAAGATGGAGAAAAAAAAAAATAATCTACATATTGCATAGGCTGTTCTGATATTAGCTGTGTTTAAAAATATTCAGAACATACTTTTTATTTTTTCTCCCCTGTAGATGTTCTCTGTGACTCTCCACTTGTATAAATTTAGCAAAGACAAAGAGTGATGCTGGCTTGTTGAATTTAAAGACCAGCAGCATTTCCAGAAGGGCATGAATTGCTCCTTAAATATTGGAGATGTGATCTTAAGTCCTTTCATGTTTAATATATTGATTTTATGAGCACTGGAGAAAAAAGAACGATCCAAGAAGCTGTAATAAGTCCTGTATTTGCTATCAGAGTTACAACAGTATTTATGGTTAAATACATAAAGGCCATATCTCATTTTGCACTGATACACCGGCTTCCATCTAAAAAGAAAATATCAAATGTGTTGTGCACAGCTACCCCATGGCCATTGCCTCAAGCACCCAATGCCATCTTGGTGAGTTGGAAAAACTGTAAAACTGTCAGGAGGTTCTGCCTTACAGCCTCTCCTCAAAGGTGCATCCTTGTTTCTGAACTGGGTTTGTTTGCAGGGTTCCACTCTGTGCCCCAGTGATGGGACACCCCTGAGAGCATCAGTGCTGGGGACTGGCAGGGGACAACTGCAGGGAACAGAGACGTTTGGTGAATATGTGACATGTCCCAAATGCTGGTATTTACATGTCCCAAATACTGGTATTTACATGTCCACATTTACTGATATGTTCCATGTCCAAAATACTGATTATGTTCCATGTCCAAAATACTGATATTTACATGTCCATATTTACTGATATTTACATGTCCAAATTTACTGGTATTTACATTTCCATGTTTACTGATATGTTACATATCCAAAATACTGATATTTATATGTCCATATTTACTTATATGTTACATGTCCAAAATACCAATATGTTACATGTCCATATTAACTGATATGTTACATGTCAAAAAACCTGATATTTTCATGTCTACATTTACGTATATGTTACATGTCCAAAATACTGATATGTTACATGCCCATATTTACTGATATGTTACATGTCCAAAATACTGATATGTTACATGCCCATATTTACTGATATGTTACATGTCCAAAATACTGATATTCACATGTGCAATGCAAAGTTACTCTAGCTGGAAGTTCCTTA
The DNA here is from genome assembly GCF_028551555.1 of Melozone crissalis. NCBI lineage: Eukaryota > Metazoa > Chordata > Aves > Passeriformes > Passerellidae > Melozone > Melozone crissalis. The sequence goes on along the minus strand of NW_026535846.1, from coordinate 20,049,041 downwards.
TTAATTGAGGATTCAGGAAGCATAAATTAACCTTAAAAATATGGACCATGTTGGTTAGTGAGTAATACCCATTATTATTCTATCAGTAATTAAAACCAAAGCCTGACCCAAGTATAACATAATTCCCCAGTAAACTTGCAATTTTAGAGTCAAAGGCATGTAAGAACATAACTGATTATTTGTTTTTATTATTATTTGTGGGTCTAAAAGGGTTGAGCTGATGCAGTCCCTGCCAGGGCTGCAGCTGGACTGCAGTGGCTCAGAGCTGAGCCATCAGTCTCTGCCTGATGAGGGGAAAAATGAATTTTTTTCTGTAATTTGTTACTGATAAAAACAGATTTTGTGTTTCACTTTTCCTGTGGCTGCAGCTTTGTCTAAAACAATGCCTTGTCTAACAAAATGATAGAATCATGAACTGCAAGGCTTCAATGAACAGAAAAAGTCCAAATGCTGGCCCTGCACGGATGTTTAGAGAACTCAGAAATATTTGGGTGCACAAGTCAGTGAAAGGGGAGAGGTGGCCCTATCCAGTAAACACATCTGCTGGGTGCTTATATAAAAATATAAATAAAAATTAACCAGGATTCTTGACACTTTGTAAGAGAGTATTCTAATTTAGAGAACTGGGTTTGTGATGTTTTTGTAACACATCATCTGTGATACTTTCATCTGGAGCTAATTCATTTCCCAACTTTTATTCACAAGTAAACCTAGCTAATAAAAACCCTGTCAAAATAGTCTTCCAGTAATCTGTTTTTAAACATTCAGCCAGACAGACAAAAGGGGCCCTGTTAAATCAAATGTATTCAACCTTCACTCTGTGTACTGCTAAATTAAATTTATTTAACCTCCTGTGTATGTAGCATGGTACTACAGTCATAGATAGAGGATCTATTTAATTCAATGTTTCATTCCAGAAGCTCAAAAAAAGATAGGAATGTAATTCAAAATTATTTGAAGTGATTATTTATCAATTCTTTAAAATTATTTGAAGAATGCACACATTCTTTTATAATTTCAAATTAGTCAATGTTCCTTACAGTGCTGTTAGAAGGGAAGGATTTTTTTGGATCACGAGCTCACTGTGAGTTTCCACTGATTAGTCCTGAATACTTTTATTTTTCCTCACTGCTTTCATGAAGTTTTCTATTAATGCACTTTTAGAGGGTAATTAATTTAATTATTTTAAGTAGTCAGCACTCCAGCAACGTGAATAGGAGTGCAAAGGTCTGGGATCTGCCTCTTGACTAAGATACCTTTAAAAATAATATTACATTTATACCACAGCAGACTAGAAAATTAGGCAACTACCTCCAGTCTTTTTGTGTTATTTTTCATTTCTCTCTAGCACTTCTTGCTCTGCCTGTCACAGAGGATAGCTGTGGGGGATGTGGAGTTTCTATATATCTTTTGAAGAAACGAGCACAAATTTCAGATGCAACCTGTTACTACCTGTTCACCGTGATTTCTGAGAGGCAAAAAGTGGCTGTGCTTCACAGCTTTGATTTGTGAATCAATTATTTCTATCTAGCTCAGAGTAGTTTCATCAGCTTCAGCCTCACATAATCTGGCACTGTGTAAAACTAAACCCCCTGGTTATTGGCCCTAGGGAGTGGTGACCAAGTTCTGCAGTGCTGTTTTTTGAAGTATTCTGATTTTTATATTTTTAACATGTTATAAAAGGGCAGGAAAACACATGATGAAAATTTTATGGATCATTAGTCCATCTTTGGCATTATTCAGGAGACTTAAAATCCAATTATTCAGTCTCTGGGGTAAGAAAGGGCACAGTTCAGGAAATACAAAGCAGTGCAATCATTTTAATTTGTCTGGAGCAGCAATGAAGTGTGGGAAGTGTGTTCCCAGCTCTCTGTGCATTTATCAACAGAGACCCTCCCCAAACCACCATCTCCTCTCATTTTGCTTTCACAGAGATGCTACAGCTTCATTTTGAACAGAATATAATTGATTGCATTTGGACAAGACTTGTAATGTGAGATTAGTTACATTTTTAATCAAAAAACTTTGGGGGAATAAATGTAAAATGTGCAAGGAAACTCTTCATGTGTGAGGGATTTGTTGTTTGAGAGCAGCCACAGGTGAACAGCTCTGTGCTGTCCCTCCTTGCCCTGAAATTATTGAAAACCTTGGTACAAGTGTACATTCTTGATGGAATACTTTCTTGATGGAATGTGTTGCATGAACCTTTCAAAATTCTCAGTACCCGGGGTTCATATTTCAGTATTCAAATTCTCTGTAAGCAGGGTTCATATTTCAATATTCAAATTCTCTGTAAGCAGGGTTCATATTTCAGTATTCAACCAGGGTTCCAAGACATTCTCTGTCTGAAAAACGACTGGGTGTGTTCAAGATTGAGACACCTGAAAATGTGGTTTGGTGTCCAACCTCTGAGTGCTTGGCCCTGGGGTGCAAGCCCAAAATCTGGGATATAATATAATATAATATAATATAATATAATATAATATAATATAATATAATAACTGTGTAGTTCATGGGGAAGGTCAGCACATGTCTAAGCAAATTAAGCAGAACACCTTTGATTCCAGTCCCTGGACACTTTATCCCTGAAAGGAGAGGTTAGAATTGAAAAAAAATAATTCTATTCTGTTCCTCTGGGTAGCAATTAGAGTTTGAATCACAAATGTACAGAAAGATTTTCAAATTACAAAGGAAGATGATGAAAAAATGGATAATATTAAGCATGTAACCTCCTGTGCATAAGGGAATTCCACTGACTCCTCTGTGCAGAGGAAAATGTTTGTCCAGGAGCTGTCACTGGATTGGATTCACTGGCTCGGAGGTGGCACCAAGTGTCAAATGGAATTTATTGTTAAATTTGTTGTTAAATTCCTCATGCCATGCTGCAGAAATAAAAGCTCAGATGAGCACAGTCCACAGCCATTAAATGCATAAAAGATTGACTGCCAGAGCCAAAGCCTGGAACAAACATTTAATCATTTTGTATTTGAGGATCTGGAATTGGGAGACATTCGTGCTTGCATGTGAAATTATCTTTGTCACAGGTTGGGAATCCCAAGATCCCTCTGTGCTGGAAGTGCTCTGTGCTTCCACTGATTAGTTAATTATTCACTTGGGCCTTCTCCAGCTGAGCACCCCGATAGGAAGGAATACAAACAAAATACTTTCTGCCAGGTGTCAGCCCCATAGAATAATAAGAAAAAGAAAAAGAAAATAAAAATAAAGAATAATAAGAAAAAGAAAAAGAAAATAAATTAAGATGTTGTTACTGGTGTAGGGTTTTTGTTGTTGTTGTTGTTAGTTTCTTTTTCTTTTTTTTTTTTTTTTTTAAATAAGACAGAGAGAAATATCTCTAGCAATTACATTGTTAAAATGCTATTTAAATAGCCTGGCTGTGTGGAGGACTTTGCAATTTAGAATGATTATATAAAAATAATGAAACCAGCTTTTTTTCAGTCTTCTGTGAAATGGAATAATAAGCACTCTCCTGAACAAACCATATTATTTCCCCATGTCTTTTCATTACTGCATTTGAAGTTATGATTCATATATTATGGTGATTCATGGCTTAGCCCTATGGAGAGGAGCCTTATTTTTAGAGTGTTACCTTAAATTAGGATGACTACTAAGTGATTTTGAGGTACAGTGATCTCAGTGGCTCTGCAGCTCCTTGCTGGAATTTAATGTGTTTATATCTGACTTTACAGCAGCCTTTCCAGGGAGCTGGGTGTTAACTGTGATGCGTTAGAACCTTTAAACTCATGCATTATTGGGCCTGAACTGAAATGTGCTTTATGCCCAGCTGAGGAACATCTCTGGGTCTGTTCTGCAGCATCGGGGGTTCCTCTGGTACCTCCCTGTGCCCATAACCTTGGAGATCATGGGCAGGGGTTTGGCAGCAGCAGAGCTCCTCCCTGGCTGCGGGGACACCAGAACAATGCCACAGGCATTTCCAGAAGGGAGGGAGCTCTGTTTGCAGTGTACAGGGCAAACAGGATGGACCTTGAGACTGGAATTCAAAATGCGCCATACGAAAATTTATTCATTCCCTCCTTTTTCCTACAGAGTTTGATGGAATTTATTGTTTGGTATCTGTGGTCAAAATTTTGGATTGTCCTCGATGTTCTCCTCCTTTAGACCTTTGGGATAACCATGGCGGAGCAATTGTTGCATGTATTCTCTAGGATTTTGCAAAGAGTTGATTTCCAGGCCAGGCTGAGGCATCATTTCCGTCTCTCAGATGGAGAATTCTAACTGGTGATAAGAAAGTATTTCCTTTTTTTCCCTGCTGTATTATACTGTAGAAATATTTATTACTCTTTGGATCCAACTCTGTTCACTCCTCCAAAAACCATAAAAACCTCCCAACCAAAAAATGCCCCAAAAATCAGGTAGGAACTTGGGGCATCTCTGAAATTTACCTTGAAGTTTGAGATCTTGTTTGAAGACTCCTGGATTCTGAGTACTTGTATTAAAGTTTAAAGACAATTCGTTAGCATCATCAATATGAAATATATATATTTTTATTTTAACAATTCTGATGGACTTCATTAGGTATTGTGAAATATTGAATAGTTAATAAAACTGATATTTAGTTTCTAAGTCCCTTAAAAATTTCAGACTGAAAAATTAATCTAGCTCTACTCCTAAATTAATTTCAGCCAGTGTTCCTGGCAGAGCTTTTATATTTCTCTCTGTGAACAGGTAATTGCTGCTATTGCCCCTCTCCTCTTGGTAAAGTGGATATTATGAGCTTCAGTGCAATCAATATCTAGAAATAGAGTAAAACTGCAAGGTTAGGGGATTTTTCTTCTTCTTCATCGACTAATTCTTCTCCTTAAACTGCTAAAGTATATGAATGGCTGACATTTTGCTCCAGACTTAGTATCTGTAGCTTAAAAAATGTAACAGACACAAAAATCTCCTGGAACAGGGGGTCATGGGCTGTCATTTCCCTTAAAGGGCAGCAGAGTGTTTGTTTTATGGGGATGGTTTTTGTCAGGGGATTCGGAGCCTTTCTGCTCCTCCAAGGTTATGCAATCCCTGCAGGTGTGGAGTGGCACCAAGGGAAGAGTTTGAGGCTGAATTTTGACAGCCATTTGCTGCAGTGCTTTCAGCAGGACTGTGTCATGTTGCTTTTCCAAAAACATCCGTGTTCCTTTGCTCCATTGGGTCAATATTGAAGGATCTGTGACCAGTGGGGTTGAGGGCAGTGTCAGGAGACAAGAAAGATTTGTTTTGCGCCTGCAGAAGGGCTCAGCACAATTCCTTCTGCACAGCAGAAGAACACACTTTGGAAACATGGACTTTATAGAGCAACACAAGGATTTCATGGCTTGTATGAAGCTTTTTGAGCTGAGGTTTTGAGCAATTTCCTTCTAGGCAGAAGCCATGGGTGGGTTTCAGCAGTGAAAATCCAGGTGTGTGCATCCCTGGGCTCTGCATTTCTCTGATCTGGGCTGCTGGTCCAGCCTGGTGGCAGGGCTGAGTCCAGAGCCCCAGGTTTGCTGCAGAGCTGCAATGTGCAATTCTGCACTGCCAGGGGGATGACATGCAGACTCAATGCCTGCAGCCATCCTGGTGTGGAGTTTGTGCCAACAGGAGATGACTTTTCAAACTTCTTCCAGGATCCTTCTCCTTCTCCTTGCTGGCCACACACCCAATGTTAATGGTAGGCAAGTTAAAAACCCTCCAAGAGGCAGCTGAGTGAGCCATATCTGAAATATTAAATTTATTAATTTGGTTTCAAAAAACAAGCCTCTGTTGCTAGTCTGTTTATTAATATGTTACTAATATTGGTCTTTATTAATCAGAGCACAATTGTCACAGACATGTTTTATGAAAAATCCTCTCCTTAGGACTTTTTCTCCAGAGAAGCTGAGGCGCTTCAGGAACAAAATGTAAACAATGGTTATCTGCTGCTGTGGGATGCAACAGGTAGATCTGTAATTATCTCATAAAGTTGTTTCTAATTAATGGCCAATCACAGTCAGCTGGCTCAGGCTCTCTGTCCGAGACACAAGCTTTCGTTATCATTCTTTCCTTCTATTCTATTCTTAGCCAGCCTTCTGATGAAGTCCTTTCTTCTATTCTATTAGTGTAGTTTTAATTTATCATTTTCTTTTAATATATCATAAAATAATAAATCAGCCTTCTGAAACTTAGAGTCAGATCCTCGTCTCCTCCCTCATCCTGGGACCCCTGTGAACACTGTCACAGCACAACTGTGTTCTAATGAAACAAGGTGGCTCCTCCATGCACATTGGTTCACTTGGAGCATAGCAGAGCAAGCAAAAGGAGGTTTGTGTGCTGATGGAACCAATGCAGTGTGGTGTGCGCTTTGTGTGAAATCCTGCTCGGCCACCAGCAACAGAATTGTGTCCCGTGCTTGGCTTGGATGTGACCATTTCCCATAACCTGGGCAGAATTGTTGGGTAAAGAAGGAAATGCCTTTTGGGAATATTCTCTGTGTTCTGTATTTCATGCACCTCATGCCATGTGCAGACTGAGGCTGGGATTTTGGGGTGCTGGTAAAATCATAAACGGAGTCAAAGCATGTCTCTAAGTGAGCAGCTAACCTGAGCACTGCTGGTGTTTGCAGTCCCATTGCTCACCCAGGGTAAGGTAAACAGGGTTTTCCTCCAACACTGAGACTGCTTCAAGAATGCTTTTCCAAGCTTTTATTTATTGCATTCACCTCTGGATCATGAATAAAACAAACAGTAAAAGATGCAACACTGCTCTCACAATAAGGTCAAATAACACAGAGTGAAATTCAGCACACTGCAGGAGGCCAGCTCGAGTCATACACCCCAATTAAGCCATCAAAGTAGATTTAAGTGGAATTTATTTGGTGTATAAGACTTGAACTATGAGTCTCACCTTTAGAAAGGCAGTCTACAAAGAACAAATGCTGGGCTTGAACCTGTCCCCAAATAAATCAATGTTATCCTGCTGATACCACAGAAAAAAAATGAGAGTCGAGTCACTTGACTCTTGTTTGTAAATACCTGTTTCTGAACCTTTGGAAAAGTGCTGCAGCACAGAAAATGAGGAGAACACATTCCTACTCGGCCTTGTGGCTTTTGTGAATTACTTATTCTGCCTCCTGGGTACCCTGTTTCTTGCCCTTGCCACCTGTAGATTTAGTGATTTATGGTTCCAGTGCAAAACGTTACCCGGGATTGGATATTGAGTGCAGCAGCACAAGGCTGAAGGAATTGGGCAGGCTCAGGATATGGAGATTTTCATGTCACCCATGTTCCAAGGGTGAATGAATACAGAACAGAGTTTTTGCACTATCATTTGATTATCTGCTCCTTTTAGTCCTTGTATGGACATTTCCAGTGCACAGCAGTGAATACAACATCATTGCAATTTTATCTGCTGGTACAAACAGGATTGGTGGGCTCTGTGTAAACAAATATTCCAATATATTGTCTATATTAAAAATCTCTGACCTGCTTAGGGAACATTTATGTTCTCGTATATGCCACTTTATATATTGGCTTAACATAGAGATTCTGAATTTGTGAAAACTTGGCCATAGTTTTTTCTATTTTTTTTTTCATATTTATAATTATGAGTTGTACCTTAAATGAATCTTTTTCCTTCTTTAGCTGAACACAATAAATTACTGCTCTGCTTTCTTCTGTATTGTTTGAGACATTCAACTTAATATAAAATTAGGAAAAAATTCCCTGAGCTCAGGTTCTTGGCTAAGCTTGTTTGGTTTACTGTTAGTGGAACGTATCTAAAAGGAATTAACACAAAAACTGAACTAATTTGGAAGTTCTGACTTTTTTGTGGGTGCTGGACAGTGATATAAAATCCTGATCTGCATTTGCTATTTTATGATTGCAGGAGCCTTGTCCTTCAATACAGCTGGGAATTAAGATACTTCTGTCCTCATCCCTTATTCAAAAAAAAAGCCAGAATTTCTTTTCTGATGGAGTTGTTTGCTTGAAATAAGCCCACATAATTCAGTATACCATTTAAACATCTGATTACATCCTTTTATATCGATGTGTTTTTAAGGTTTTTTTAGTGCTGCAGTAAATTTGGTCCTTAAAATGCAGGGGTTTGCTCAAATGCTGCTTCAAAACATCAACCTTTTGTGAGCAGAGCTCATCATGAAAGCGACTGTCAAAGAGGAACATGCAGTTTGTTACTGCAGGGAACCCATAAATAAGAATTCAAGCTTGTCAACATTTAGCTGTAGGAAATTTGAAGACATTCAAGCCTTAATGTCACAAACATTCACGGAGTGCCAAGAGAGCTGTGGAAATGTCTTTAATGGCACCACTTAATGGGAGCAGATAAATGCAGAATGGGGCCCAAGGCCTGTACCTGAGGAGAGCCATAAACAACTCTGTCAATACAGGGGAAAATGGAGATCTCTGAAATCATATTTGGAGTGGGGTGAGTGTGCTTGCAGAATGCAAAAGTCACAAGTGGAGCCCAAGGAGCCAGGAGTTTGGTTAGCTGTGGGCAATTCTGCCAGTTCGGGTTGGATGTGCACATGAAAAAACCCCAGGTTAAATAATAACTTCATAAACAAGAACTTCAACAAGTTCTTGATGGATCTTGTTGAGGTTTTGGATGAAATAGTTGGAAATTTCCCTTTCCAAAATAAGCATTCCTAAATCCCATAGCTCCTGGAAAGCAGCAAGAAGTGGCTCTGTTGGCAGGAAAAATTCACACCCATCATCTCCTGTCTTGGGAATGTTGTGGTCTTCTCTTTTCCACTTCAATTCAAGCTTTCCATCCTGTGTTATCTTTTCTAGGTAACTTTATCTTTTCTATGGAAGTAAACAGAACTTTCTATGTAAGGACACAGAACACAGATAACTTTTTTTTGGTTTTTATATAAGTTGCTAGGAAAGATTAGTAACCTGGATTGATGTGAAGTTGCACTGCAAATAATTTGGAATTCATCATTTAAGCTCTGTGATTGTTGTGTGCAAATACTGGTGGAGGTTAGCTTTTAGAAATCAACTCCTCAAGGAGGTGCTTCTAATTAATCCTCAGTGAGCAGGTACCATTTGAAAAATGCACTTTAATCAGAAGTAACCTGGAATTACAAGCAGGAGTGAGTCTGTTTGTACTAATGAGCTGGTGACATTTAAGGACATTTGTGCCAAAAGGAACTCAGCATTATGAAATGTTATGGCATGAAGGTGAAACACAAAAATATTCCTAAAATACTTTTCTTTCATTAAAAAATTGCATTTAACACTGTGTTGTTTCTGCCAGTCTTGTTTGTTGCAAGATAAATTGTTCTCTGAAATTTGGGTTACCGTTAGAGCAAGCTGCAGATTTTTGGCTTTGAAATTAAATTAAAAGTTGAGTGAACAAAGTTTCCCATTTTTTCCTGTCCTTCCTCTGTTCTGGGGAAAAAATTTAATCAAAGCTGAAGTGCAGGTTGCTCATCTAAGAATTTCAGGTATCATTAATGTTAGGACTGTAATTATGTGATTGATACAAGCAACATGATTTTAAAATGTGCTGATTAGGAATGGGCTGCTGAATGCAACTCCCAGTACCAAGCACTGGAGCATTTGTGTAGGTCCAGGTGGTTTTGGGATTTCTCCAGTGGGACTTGAGAAAGTTTATAGAGAATTAAGTTCTGAAAACATCTATCTAATTAATACCTTGATGGCTAAAAATGTACCTATGGAAGGGAAAAAAAAATAAACCTGTAAAATATATCCCTGTGAAATGCCAAAGGTGTTTTCAATGAGGATTTTTGTACTTCCCTCGCTAACTGAAATGTAAAGCTAAGGATGTGAAATTAAATTTGAAAATACATTGATGGTTGTTACATAAATGAAACAAAGTTCATTTTAAAAGTATTTTCTGTTAATTGTAAACTGGATTTGCCAGTGAGATTGGGAAACCAGTGGACAGATATCACACACCTTGCTACAGCAGGTGAGCAGCGCTGCACACCTGCAGCCATCAATTGTACCTGAGGGTTCCCTCAATAAAATCTGAATTCCTTTGTGTTATCACCCTAATAAAGGCATGCAGGGAAAGGTCTGGAGAATAGGAAAGGAGTTGTTGTAGACAATTTGGGTTTTCAGTCCAATTAACCTCGTTAGATGTTTGTCTCAGGATCCTGAACAGGCTGTGCACATTCTGAGTGTGGGTGTTTTATTTCCATGTGTGTATTTGGCTGCATGTTTGTCTGGGGTTTTTTCTTATTCATTTTCCTATTTTATGAATGTCTGAGACATGCAGATAATTAAGATATTGCTCATCCAGGTTTTCCTGGATCCACCTTCCCAGTGCAGAGCCCTTTTTCCCTCTCTGTATTGCATGTTTCACATCCCATTAATGCCAGAGGGAATTCTGGAAGGAAAACAGAGCTGGGGCAAGAGCACCTGAAACTAATATTTACCACCCAGGAGACAAATTGGCTGCTTCTGAGCCAGGAGTTCACAGATTTGTGTATTTTAAAGGGCAGAATTGTCACAGTACAGAAAACAATTAATACACAGAGCCTTTATTATGCAGTGCCTGATACCAGAGTGCTGAGCATTATTAGTAAATCACAGTGGTTTATGATAAGCTCATGGCTCATTCATCTGCCTTTTTTATAGTGCAGCTTTTGCAAAGCTGCCCGAGTTAATTCTGCTATAGAAGGCCTGTGTGAAAATAGAAGCATTTCATTAAGAATACATTAAAAGGAAACTGAAATGATGAAAATATGCCAGTAATGAATCTCCACAATTAATGGCCCAAATTAATGAAGGTTTCTCAATTCAGGAATGAAATAAGAGCTCCTAGAATACTTGCTCACAGATATCAAGCTTTTAGTCCCCAAAAAGAGAGGATTAATTTATGACCTTTTCAATGGATTAATGTTATTTGGCACCATTTGTAAAGTTCTTTCTTCTCTCTCATTCTTAGGTGTAGTATCAGAGCTAGGAGAGGAAGCAGGGAGGAAAAGGAATAATGCAAACATTCTCCTGCTTCTGCTGAAGTGTCCTGTGCATCTGCACAGCCAGCTACTCCTGGAAACAGCACAAAGTGCTGGCAGAGCAATATTTTCTCTCTGATGTTTTTTTACATGGAGGTTTAATATGCACAGCCTGACTTCAGTACACCTGTATGCAGGAGACTGAAATGGATCTTTCAGGAAAATGCATTTATTTTGCATGATCCCTGAATAAGCTTTACCATATGAATGCATTTTAGGTTCTTTCAAAGTAGGAAGACAAATACAGGACTTAAATTTCAAGGAATTCCACATCTGAGTTACATGGATTGAAAATAAGGATAATCTTGCTGAGAATGTAATGTTCTCTTAAAAAAAAAAGTTTATTAGTAATATTTTAATTATATTTTCTGTAGATCTTGGAAATAAATTTAATAAATTTTAGGAACCTATACGTATATCACCCTCTCCCATATACTGCATGCAATTATGCACAGGTGGCAAAGATGTAGTTTGGTTAAACAAGACTGTTTGTCTCTTCTTGTCTCATTTATCTTCAGGTGAGAAGGTTATTTAAGGATATTTATGTTTATTAGCATTGATCCACAGGTGGAGATGCCTGATGCTGTGGGCAAATGCTTTCAGCAAGGCACTCAGTGTTACAACATGAATCATCCGTAATTAGAGACAGTCAGAAGTTTAGAGATGCTAAATGCAAATTCCAACTTTCAAAATATTGAGGGGAAAATAGAAATCTTCCTGAATTTCCTATTTCCTTATAGAAATCAGCCACAAGGAGCTGGAATTCCAGAGGAAGAGGTGATGCTTTCATCTACAGAGAATGCTGGAATTCCAGGAGTGTTGGAAGTTGTGGGTGGACAATGGTGGGAAAATCCAGAGCATCCTTCTGTCTGTGCCTTGGCAGTTTTCGTGTAGGACTTTGGTTTTGCAGTTTTTTGGGTTTGTTTATTTGTTTTTTTGGATTTTTTTTTTTAAATTAGATCTTTCCATCTCTCTGTGCAAGGGTCACAGCTCCCAAATGCTGCTGTGCTCCTTTGCATGGAAACTTGGCCAAGATGAATGTGCTTCTCTCAGGGTACACACAGACGCACAGACAGACAGACACACAGACACTTTCTGGACCCCAGCCAGGCAAGGCTTGAAGCAAATCACTGCTGTTCTCTTTCTTGGTGCATCTCCGGATACTGAGTTGTTTTGCATTCATCTCTACACAGAAATACCTGGTTTGTCCCCAGAAGTGTCTGTCCATAAATCATTTACAGTGAAACATGAGGGGTGTATACCTACTATATTTATTTATTTATTTATTTATTTAATTAATTAATTAATTATTTATACTGTAAAGATTTAAATGATACATTAAATATTCTGAGTGCAAATACTTAATTGCATTTTAATAATTAAGAAAGCCAAATTTGCTATTTTCTCTCCTTTGCCATTCATTAGAATGAACTGATTCTGTGCCATTTTTTTCCTCCATTTAGTAGTGCAGTCTCTACTGTAAAAATTTATTTTGAGATATTTCCATTCTTTTGGATGCACAAGGAAAGACTAATCAGCTAATGTTAGAAGACTAAAAACATTCACATGCAACAACAGATGGCATTTGGAATATTGCTGGAATAGGGAGTTTAGGATGAGGCTCAGAACTCCCCATGTATTTCCACCCCTCTTGATGTACAGCTGCTTTTGTCTGCAGATCTCACTTATATTCAGGCACTTGCAAAACTAAAAATGATGAGCTGAAACCCAAAATGGATATGGATTTAAATATCAAAACGTGGTCTTGCATACCAGGGTATGAGATGCTTACACTGAGCCATCCTGTGTTGCTCTAAGAACTGAAAATTGCCAGTTCATTACTAATGTCAGCCAGCCTGTATCCTGACTGGACAAAATCCCAACAATCTGGAATGCAATTCTCTGCACCAACCACCAAGGTCAAGAAAATATTTCCTCTCTATTTTGTCTGCAGAAAGCATCTAAAATGCTCTGTACATGTACCAGAACAAGGGAAGGAAATAAAGTGTTCTTTGCTGCAGTTGAAACAGCAAAGACCCACAGGGTTTCTTTCTTTGAGGAAACTTGGAACTGCTAATTTTTTGCAATAGGGAGTTGATATTTGGCAGAGACAGTTGTCTCTTTTTCTTGTTTCCTTAAATTGTTGACATTTTTAGACTTTTGAAAGTGTTATTTATTAGCTTGTCTGTGCAAACTTCATAGCAGACAGCCACTCAATTCTAAATTATCTGCTCCAGCCTCAACCCGCTTCAAACGGATTTATGGATATTTACAGTATCTGGGCATGTTGTACCATTCTCAAAGATGGATCAATCATGCTGCCCACACTCCAGAACTGCCTGAGCTCTTAGTGACTCATACTTCATTGCATGGGAATTAACACGGATATATAGAAATATCTCAGCTTCAGACTGTGAGGGTCAACTTTGACCAATGCAGCTTGAATTGAAATGAATTTCAAAGGAAAAGAGATGTCCTACAGGGTATTCCAGAGGTTGGGATGAGTTATTAAAGTTTGCATACCTGACCAAAGTTACTGATTGTTCACTGCATTATGAGTTTGCTGTACTCAGTGTCTTTGAAAGTCGAGCTCCTGATTTTTAAGACAGGCTTAGGTGCTCATCTACAAGGAAAAGTTGGTATAAGGATATTTATATGAGGTTACAATTGTTACAAACACAAGATGCAATCAAAATTATTAATACTGAAATAACTGTGAGGTGCTTTGAGCATTAAAGCCCTTATTAGTATTTTGTAAGTAATTAAGTCATGCACTTCTTTTCTAAACCCTTAAGTAAAATCAACTCATTTTTAAATTAGCCTGATGCTGAAAACACAGGTTTTCTTCTACAGTGGTGTCATTTTTCTGGTTCTGGTTTATATATATATATTTATATCTATCTATATGTAAGTATTTATTTGTTTTATTATTTTTACTTGTATAATAGACAGCCTATTGACCAAAATGAAGTTTATCAGGCAAATGCAACGATGTAACAAATAACATCAGTGTGTCATTTTTCTCTAGCCACCAAACAATGCAGCTCCAGCTTTTCTAAGCAATCATTTCTGTAGATCTACGTGCCAATAACAAACATTTTATGTCAGACCAACTCCAAAAATTTCCTGTTGCTTCTCTAAGCCTAGCAGAACCAAAACAAGTTCAGCAGAGGGCATTTGCAATACAGAGCACTTGAGAGACAGTTTGAAAGATGTTTGAAAGATATTCCCTTCTTGCTGCTCAGAAGGGTTGGCTCTAATGAAATACCTTGACCTTTAATTCCAAGTGTTCCTACTTGAGGTGGCATGAAATTACTTGATGCTTTAAAAAAAGCCAAAATTAAGGCACCAAATATAAAAATAAAACTTTTCTGCAGCTGTTTTATGTGGCAGAAGTATAGCTGAAAATACTAAATGTGCTTTTCCTCATTTTCAAAGAAAATATTATGTCACTGTGTCCCCAAATCCTTAAATTCTTAATTTCATGGAGCCAAAGGTGGGTTTCAGCCTGGCATGCCAGTGTCTGATCAGTGCTTATTAAGCCTGTTGACTGACCCCCAAGTGTCACACTTGAACCTCACTGGAATCATTTGAAAAATTATTTCTGAATTTGAAAAACTTGTTCTTGACCTCATTTCCCAAAGTTACAAATGAAGGCATTCCGGAGGTGGCTGCTGAGTGCCTTTACTGCTGGATCCTGACCCTGCTCTGAGGGGAGGGTGGGAGGCCAGACCATGAGAAGATTTGCAGCTGTATTTCTTTAAGTACTTTTTTTTTTTTAATTTTTCCATTTTTTTAGTGACTAATATAAAGTAGAAAAGAAAGGGGGAAAAAAAAAAAAGAAGAGTAGAGGTCCAAGGAAAGCCTAAAAGGAATTGTGCGGGGTAAAGCGAAGAGCTTCTGTTTTAGTCTTTATTAATATTTGATCTTGGTATAAGTTGTATATCCAGCTGGAAATGTCACCATCATAGAATCCCAGAATGACCTGGGTTGGAAGGGACCTTAAAATCCATCTCATTCCATCCCCTACCTACAAATTTCACCATCCCAGGGTGCTCTGAGCCCAATGTCCAGCCTGGCCTTGGACACTGTCAGGATCCAGGGGCAGCCACAGCTGCTCTGGGAATTCCCCCCTCACAGGAATAATTCCTTCCCAATATCTGATCTGAGCCTCTTTTGGTTTGAGCCATTCCCCCATCACTCCATCCCTCTCTCCATCTTTCTTGCGTGTGACTGTTCACAGGGGTCTGAGGATGAGGGAGGAGATGAGGATCTGACTCCATGTTTCAGAAGGCTGATTTATTATTTTATGATATATATTATATTAAAACTATACTAAAATAATAAAGGAAAGGATTTAATCAGAAGGCTGGCTAAGAATAGCAAAAGAAGGAATGACAACAAAAGCTTGTGGCTTGGACAGAGGGTCTGAGCCAGCTGACTGTGATTGGCCATTAATTAGAAACAACCACACGAGACCAATCCCAGATGCACCTGTTGCATTCCACAGCAGCAGATAATCAATGTTTACATTTTGTTCCTGAGGCCTCTCAGCTTCTCAGGAGGAAAAATCCCAAGGAAAGAATTTTTCATGAAAGATGTCAGTGACACTTGCAGGCTCCCTTGAGTGCAGGAGGCCATAACTGGGTTGCCCCAAAGCTTCTCCTCTCCAGGTGAGCCCCCAGCTCTCCCGGCCTGTTTCCATGGTCAGGAGCATCCTGGTGGCCTCCTCTGGGCTCTCTGCAGCTCCTTCCTGGGCTGGGGTCTCACCTGAGAGGGGCAGAATCCCCTCCCTGAGCTCAGCACAGGGCTGGGACGTGCCCAGCCTCACCCCCAAATCCTTCCTGGCTCTCAGCCTCAAACAGATCAATTTAAACTGTTCTTGCCAGAGAAAACATGGTGAATTTCCTTCCCTGCTTTGTTCCTCTGCCACAGAGCTGCATTGTGGTGGCTCACAGTGGGATTATTTAGCTGACAGCAGCTCAGGTACCCCTGGGCGCAGCTGAACTGGGGATGGGTATTTTTCAAAGCAGCTTACATCTTAGCTCAGTTCTGCCATCTCATTCTCCCAGGCATATTATCTCTTAAAAGAGCATGCCACATCTGCCTGAATGCAGGCACTTTACAAGGGCTTTATTCTAATTGTTGTCCCGTTCTCAGCTGGCCAAACACAGCCCTGCACAATGAAATCCGTGCTGCACCAGTGCAGCTGTGCTGACCAGAGGTGTCATTCCTGAAAGAGCTGCTCACTTCAATGGGGAAGTGAGCAAAAATCCTGGG
The DNA here is from genome assembly GCF_028551555.1 of Melozone crissalis. Classification (NCBI taxonomy): domain Eukaryota; kingdom Metazoa; phylum Chordata; class Aves; order Passeriformes; family Passerellidae; genus Melozone; species Melozone crissalis. The sequence goes on along the minus strand of NW_026535846.1, from coordinate 20,032,777 downwards.
GCAGCAGGAGAGACAAGAGGAAAAATCTTTACTTTTAATTACCTGGAAAACAGGCTCTCAAAGGCTCAGCTCTCCCAACAGCCTGCCCACGAAGCTGTTGACAAGTAGAGCAGAGACCAAAAATAAAGGGTTCTGTGCCTGGAACAATTACCAGCAGAGCAAAAGGCCCAGTGCAAACACAGGTGCTGTGTCACGGCACAGTCCCCTGAATCCTCACCAAAGCCACGCTCAGCTGCAGCAATAATACAGAGATTTTTGACAAGGAATGATTTTTGATGGAGGTGGCAGTATCATATAGCTCTGCTGCTCTTTTATCAGCACAGCAATGGAGCTGTCTTCTGTCAAGAGACAAGGGAAAGATGCCAAGGGAAATAAAACCAACCAGGCAAACTTTTTACATCCGGACTGATGAGCTGTGCGCTCTTGTTTGGAAAATTTAAGGCCCTGGAAGCTCAAAAGCCTTTTTGCCAATATAGTTTTAAATGATAATGCAAAGGCTTTTGTGAGATTGCTCACAATTTATTCTAATAAAACCAGCTCCACTGTGAGTTTAACAAGTGCCTGTGCTATGAAGCAATACTGCAGAGACACATTCTTGGATTTTTGACTCTCACAGCTCTGTGGCTTTGTTTGGTTTTTGGAGGTTTTGTACAGAGATCTGACAGGGGATGTGAGGGAAGGGATGCTCAGGGTGCTCATCTTGGGGGAACCTCTGGTTACAGGGACTTCACTTTTTGGGAAAAGTTCGGATGTGGATTCATGTCTAATCTTTCAGACTTTTCCATCTTATTAACTGAATTTAGAACTTAATTAAATCTTAATGTCTGCGAATCAGATGCTCTCCCTGGACGTTTCAGAGCTATCTATAAATAAGAATTTTATGCAAACATTCTCTCCATTCCCTGATATGCTGGGGATGGAAAAATTTCAGTTGAAATAAACAGAACCAGGGTGAACTTTCCCTATCCCTGTTCCCAGCCATCTGGATTAATTTCTCTCATCTGATAATGAGTCCCCATCATCATTTATCCCTCTAGTAGATTTCTGGACCTGTTCTCAACCCTGCAATCTCTAATATTGCCTGAAGAGTTTACAAAGACAGCCTGGAAGGTAGCTGCAGAGGCATTCTCATTACTTTAATGAATTTCTGACCACTGGTCCAGGCTATCAGCCCTGCATTTAATTAAAGCAGCACAAGCTGTGTACCCACCAAATGTCCAGGCAAAGGTCAGCAATCCGTTCCAGGCTTCAGCACTCTTGAAGCTGTTGTAGGACTGGAAGGAGCCTCTGAAAACAGAAATGCAGCTCAGCTCAGAGGGGCTGTGCTTCTGCTCCTTTTCCTCTGATAACCTTGAATTTGCGCTGGCTCACACAGGCAGCTGCCCCCTCCCATCAGTTTTTGGGAGTTTTTCAGCTGCTCAGCTCTCTGAACCATCCAAATGCATCTGGGTGGCAGGGCTGGGACAGGGGGAAAAAGAAATCTCTGGCTTGGATTATTTCAGTTTTCTGTAGAGCAGCACATTTCCAGCCTCCATGTGTTAATGTGCATGTGTGATTTTGAGGTTTTGAGAAACTTCAATGAGGATGCTTTGCTGTGGTTGTCTCCACCTTTCTCTCCTCCTAAGTTCTCATTCAAATTCAGCTGAGGGGAAGTAGATACCACCATCACCCCCACCTATTCTGTTCCCAAGTAAAAGAGATTTTGGGGCTAAAGTAGAGTTTATTTTCAATACTCAGATTATTTTCTTCTTTATCTCCCACTTTGGCAGTAGGGAGATGGGCATGCAGTGTTACTTAGACCACAGAAGTTCTCTAGGAAACCAAATTCCTTTTAAAGCATTATTTTCCATATTTAAAATTAATTGGGTAGGTGTTGAATGATCAAGACCGTTTTATAAGAGGCTCTAGTCCTTTTCTGCTATCTGGTGATGTAGAAAAGACATAATTAACATCTGCCAGCATAAAGGCAGGCATGGATTTTATTACAAGCATCACTTTCTGAGGACTTGAATGACTTTGACCTCGAAGTGTTAATCTTGCTGAACTCCAGAGCAAATATCAAATGTCAGGAAATTCCAAATAGATGTGTGGGCTTTGAGTACTTAAATTAGTCTGCCTTTAAACAGACAGGGGTTTACAACTTATTAACAGAGCTGTCCCTCAGTTCTGAAATGGACAGGAAGGTTCTGTGGTGGGGAGAGGAGAAGAAGGAAAAGGAAAAGGAAAAGGAGGAGGGGAAAAACCTCCTGGTTTAATGTGGGAGCTGCTCTCAGCAGCCAGGGCACAGCATCCTTCCCTGGGTTGATGCATCTTCCCACGAATCCATGGCATTCTTTGTCCTTTCCCTTCTCATGAGGGATGCAAGGCTGCTCTTCCTGAGCTGTGTCCACAGCTGCCAGCAGGTTTTACAGGGGAAAGACTTGCATGAAGATTTAATATTCAGTAGGACACAGCTAGCCTTGTTTTGAATTTTTATTTTCTTTTTAAATCAAGCTGTTTGAAGTCAACACCACTATAAGTGCCTTTGCCATCATCAGTGTTGTCTGGATTTCATTGGGTTTTCAGGGCATGCAGTTCTGATGCCTGGTGGGACTCAGCTGGGTACAAGGTTTGGGTTTTCTTAAAGGAAACATCTACTATTTGTAGTATTTAGTTTAATATGCACACAACAAATATAAAACTACTTATCACTAAAAGCACTTTGGTTTGAATTGCATTTTCAAAAAAAAGAGTGAATTTCATTTTTTTTAAGAAAACAGTTTTTGGTGGGTGCAAGCAAACATCTTCCCAAAAGAATGAAATCTGTTTGCCCAAAGACAAAACTGGAATTTTACCTGCCAGTGGTAATTGATACCAACTGCTCAGGGATGCACCTTCAAAAGGCAGCATAACCAGATATTTCCCTGATGCTGGAATGCCATTACCCAAATCTCTTTCTAATGTGCTTGGGATCTTTCTCATGCTCTGCACTCCAAAGCTGTTCCCATTTTGCTGCTGCTGCTTGCCCCCTGCTGTTTTTGCTGTTGTTCTCTGAAAGGAAACTTTAACAACCACATTTCTTTGATCTCAGACATATTTCAATGTACACACACACAGGTATGGAGGTACCTGTGTGCCTGTGTATGCATATGTGAAATCAAGGTGTACACGTGAATAATTCCATATTTAAGCTGCTTTTCATTCAACAAAGAGTACTGGGAAAACTGAAAGCCAAATAATTTAGACTTGATTGGAAATTAAATAAGATTTTCCTGTGTTTTATATAACAAGGGACCATAAACCATCTTGATTAGTTTTCACACATTAGAAGAAATGCTAGGTGGAAATCTTTTGAAGGTTCACCTTAAAAAACAAAAAGAAGAAGGAAATATGTTACAACAAAGCAGGAATGCTTTTCCCTAAAGTATCATTTTTTAAAGAGAATTGAAGACTTTACTATGTTCAAAAAACCTGCAGTTATAATTCTGTGAGTAGTGGCATTCCCACTAGGAAACTTTGCTGTTGGTAAAAGAAAAGAAAAAGGCATTTTTGCTGTTTTGTATTGATTTGTCAGCTAAGTAAACCCCTTCAATAAACCTATTAGCAATGCCAGAGTGATCTTTTACTTTGGAGCACTTGCAAAAAAAATTTGCAGTGGGTTTGGCAGTCCCAGTTGGTGACCCCAGGCTGCAAATCTGTGTTGTGGTGCTGTGGGCTCTGTCCTGCCCAGGCCATAAAAACAGAATAAGATTTGTCCATTGGCTGGGAGTCCCGAGATGTTCTAAATTTCAGAGAGGAAGAATAATTTGGGGAGGATTTCCTCAACATTTTCCTTTTCCCAGGGAGTTTTTCTGCCCTGCTGTGTGAGCGTTGCCTCTTGAATAACCCTGATCACTTCAGTGATAGCGCATCAGGCACCTTTGTGCTGGAAAAGGCAGCAGCTCCCTGTTCCAAAGCAGCTTTTGGAGAGCTCTGTTCAGCTGGATCCAGCTCAGTGCAGGGCTCCCAGTGCTCCTGAATTCCCACCCCGTCCCCTGAGGGCAGCCCTGGCACTGACAGGAGGCCACTGCTGCTGGAAAACTTGGAACAGATCTGGTGCTAGCTGAATATTTGCTCTGGATCATGAAGATTGCTTTAAACTTAGGAATAAATAGCAGACTTGGTCCCTTAAAATTATATTCCACTACCTAAAAAAGCCAGGTCAGGTACTAAATTGTGGTTTTCAGATTTTTTAATGTTTTTGTACTCATTACATCTATCCTGGGAGATGAGCATCCTAAGCAAAGTCTTTCCATCAAATCCCTTGAGAAATTATATCTTTTTTTACTCTTAGCATGATATTGTCTTTCGTGGCGGATGAAATTCCCAAGAACAATCCCATGTGTGGAGGGAGTGAGAGCCAGGAGACAGTTACTGCTCTGATACACAAAAAATGCATTAGGTTTGGACAAAACCTGCAGGAAGGAGGTGACTCATCTTTAGTCACCTTGTTTTGAACTTACTCAATATTGCAAAGTATTGCACACAAGCTCAGCTGGTGTCTGGAGACACTCAGGGGGAGCAGCAGCCCTGAATTCTGAATTTCCTGTGATTTCCTGTCATTGGAGGGTTTTAGCCCGACCACTTACGTTATTTTAATGGAGACATTTCTATCTAATGTCCTTTGTTTCTTTTAAACCATTACAAAAAAAACAAACAGAAAAGGGGGTCGTATTAATAATGTATCATGCCTGAGACTTCTTCAAATATGATCAATGTTAATGGGATCATTGAGACTCCTCTCTAGAGATCAGATGTACTCTTCAGAGCTGCTGCAGATCATGTTTTCCCTGAACACTAAATAGGAAGCATAGTACACAATGGTTTGCTGGTGTTATCAGTGTCAATGGTGTTTTATCAGCCAGTTCATTGACATTAGAGACTGTGCAGTCCAATGTCATTTTTTGCCCTATTAATTTAAAAGGAAAAAACCTAAAAACATAAAAAAACCCCACCAAACCAACCAAACAAAAAAAGCCTTATAATTTTTTTTCTTATTTTTTAAGCAGACATCATCATATGCACCTATGAAATATTTAATTGGCATTGAAATCTAAAAATTCAAAATACTTCTGCTTGCAGATTTTACAACACTCTGCCTTGTTAATTAACACATCTTCATAAAAAGTCAGCAAACATTATACAAGCCCACAGCAGCTGATTCTGATGCAGCCACACTTTATCATGGCTTTTACAAGGCAGAGATTTGTCTCTGCTGAAGGGCTGCAGTGTGATCAGATCTTGAGAATTCACACTGGAAGTCAACATGAATGAGTAAAGAAGTTTTGAAATCTCAGTTTAGAACACTGAACACGGTTTCAGTGCCTTTAAACCATTAAAAAAAGGCACTGAAATCTTGAAAAAGGCACTGAAACCATGAAAAAGGCTCAGAGCAGATGCCTTTCTCATGTTTTCAGTGCCTTTTTCATGGTTTCAGTGCCTTTCTCATTATTTCAGTGCCTTCTTCATGATTTCAGTGCCTTTTTCAAGGTTTCAGTGCCTTTTCCAAGGTTTCAGTGCCTTTTTCATGCTTTCAGTGCCTTCTTCAAGGTTTCAGTGCCTATTTCAAATTTTCAGTGCCTTTCTCATGGTTCCAGTGCCTTTTCCAGGGTTTCAGTGCTTTTTTTCATGGTTTCAGTGCCCTTTTCATGCTTTCAGTGCCTTTTTTATGGTTTCAGTGCCTTTTCCAAGCTTTCAGTGCCTTTTTCATGCTTTCAGCGCCTTTTCCATGGTTTCAGTGCCTTTTTCATGCTTTCAGTACATTTTTCAGGGTTTTGGTGCCCTTTCCAAGGTTTCAGTGCCTTTTTCAAGGTTTCAGTGACTTTTTCATGGTTTCAGTGCCTTTTTCTTGGTTTCAGTGCAATACCTGTGTGTCTCTTCCTTGCCATGGCTAAAGAGCTTTTCAACCTCGCTACCTTCATTTTTCAAACTGGGGAGTACAACATGAGTAACTGCACATGCAGTAATCAGCTTTGAATTAAGAATGAAGTAGAAATATCATTTAATCACCCCAGGTGTCTTTCCAAGGAGGAGCCATCACTTATCCTGCCGTGCTCCATCCATCACTTGGCTGGGGGAGCTGCCCTGCTTTGTGCAGGGTTATTTTAGGTGTGGCTGAGCCTGCTCTGAGATTTCAGGGATTTGTGCTCCTGTCCAAACCCCAGCCTGTGAGGAGTGGGAGAGGATACAAGGAGTGCCCACATCACAGCAGCAAAGCTTGGAAGCACTTCCTGCCAGCCTGCAAACCAGCCCATTGTGCTGTGATTTGTTGAATTTTGAGGATTTCAAATTCCTCCTGGTGACAGAAATCTGGCAGCAGCCTTCAGAGAGGCTCCCTGCAGGTGTGAGCAAGCCCCTGAGGTGTCAGTGTGCAGAGCAGCCCTGCAGGGACCCAAACTCATCCCCACACCTCTGCTCCCCTCCTGTCCACTGAACACAGAACACAGAAAATACATTGATGGCCAAATGTCTTTGTGACATTTGGTTATATTCAGTTTATATTCAAAGTTTATATTCATCCTTCACTGCTGCAGTAGTTTAGAGGTTTTTGAGGCTGAGTTTTATTTCATGCCTGTCTCTTTTAATGAGGGCAGGTTTGTTTTTTTTCCAGGGCTGGGCTGGTTTAGCAGCTGAGGCAGCACAGCTGAGCTGCGCTGAGCAGCTCCCATTTGCAATGAGGCTGTTGACAAAAGTTTCAGGGAATTGAAATGAAGTCTGAAATATCCTTCCTGCCTTCACCAGGATGTTTGGAAGCCCTAGGGTGCTCCAGACTGTGAAAGGTTTGTAATTAAAGGCTCACCTTCTGTATACTAATGAAAGGCTCAGAAGTGCAGCTTTTAACGTGGAGGGGATTGCTACATCCTGCCTTTTTCACTTTGAGGTTTTTTAGAAAGACCGACTGTGTCAGAGGACACATCCAGCGAGCTGTGCTGAGGGGTGACAGCATTGGTGAGACAATTAAGGCAGGGTTTAAATGTGTGCTGGGCAAAGCTCTTCCCCTGCACCTCACAGCTCCAGCCTGGCGCTGCAGCTGTGATACTGGTACAGATGGGGGTACTGGTGCAGCTCTGTGGGGCTGGTGTCTTTTTGGGCTACCTAAAAACAGAGGCCAGACACAAATAAGGGAATAAAAAGCAGTGATATTTATTGAAGGGCCTTCAAGTACATTTAAGGCAGACAAGGCCCCCCAGGGCCTGCACCCAAAAATGGATGTGGGGTCATGGCTTTTCCCACTTGTGTTAGTTTGGTCCATTTGCATTTTAGGGGTTAATATTCCAGTTATAGCTTAGGATAATGAAGTCATTGACCCCAAGTTTGCTCTCCAAACTCACCTTAGTTTCCATCTCAGGGCCTGAGGCAGTGAGGTGTCCTTGGTTGCCAGGCCTGGAGAGGAATTGTTGTGTCTGCCCCAAATGGGGAAGCAGCAGCTCACACTGTGCGTGGAGTTCAGAGTTACACACTAAAGAACTGCAGGATTACAAATACATGAAAAATACAAAATGTCAAATCCCAAGGCATCATTACAGATGGTGGCACTGGTGGCGCTGGTGCAGCTCTGTGGCTCTGGTTCCTCTGCTCCTGCCAGTCCTGCAGGGTGCTGCCTGAGCGTGGCCATTCCTGTCCGTTCTGGCTGTAAATGTCATGTCCCATCTCTCATGGAGAGAGAATTAGGAGAGGACTGAGCAATATTTCTCTAAACATGAACTGGTACAATCCCTCTGTGTTCCATGAAATGCCTGGGCAATCTGCCCTCACTGGATGTTTTGCTTTTTCTGCAGGATTTGAAAATAGTCAAAGTATCATATGGAACCTCTGTGTCGTATATATCAGTGTTGTGGATTTGATAAAAGCTCTCTCTAGCTGTTTTTATGTAAAGAAAAAATAGATGAGTCAGGTAAAGAGAATTCAACCAGGTGTCAGTCAGCTTCATCTGTTTATAATCTTTACAGATTTGTTATGCACTGTTTTGAAATTTCTGTCTTTATCTTCACTTACAATGTACCAAAATAGAATGTTTCACCACTAAAAAATAACTCTGGATACAGACAATATGCAATCCACCCCTAACATCAGAACTGTTTTCACTTATCAAGCACAAATATTAACAGATGTGAAAAAATAAATTGATAACTCAGCACATTTTTCTAGATTCTGCTTGCAAACTCTTGTACAAGGACTGTTGTTTCATGAGGCACAGTTTCTAAAGAAAGGAACTAAAGAAAATTAAAGGCTAAAAGAAAATTACCCTGGGAATGACTATTTTGATTGGTACATTCAGATGTGACAATCTCAGGTGCTGTGGTGTTTTTTCTCTTTGAATTTCCCACCAATGCACAATTTGAATTTATTCTAAAGGCAACAAAATTGCTGCCCTGTAGAAAACCCTTTCCATGGACAGCTGTGTTTCAGTATTTTCTTGTACACCTCTGTGTGGAAATGGAATCCATCCAAATATGAGGAGAAAAGGAGTGGGTCACATATTTTCCCTTAAGTGTCTGTAGGTGTTGTGAATTCACCTCTATTTTTTTTTTTTTTTTTTTTGCTGCCTCCAATAAATAGTTGGGCACATGATAGGAAAATAATTTATTCTAAACTGAATAAATGGAGCAAGGTGCTTCTCCTTAACAATAAACAAAACTGAGGCTCCTGTGTCTCCGTGTCCTGCTGCTGGGTGGAATGTCACCCCTGGCTCAGGATAAATGACACAACTTTACTGTAGCCCAGATTTAACAGCTCCTTGAGAGATACATCAAACAATTCACACTATGCATGGGAGGAACAGCAATTCATCCAAGGGTGGCAAATCTGGGACGTGACAGGTATGAAAAAGGAAAGGCAAAGTGCAGAGCCACATTTTCATTCTGCTGCCTCTCCACACAGGTCATGAGAGGCAGTCCATCCATTCCCTCAGTGCAGCACCAAGTTAAATATATTCACAACCACTTCCAAAGCCACTCTTTCTCCCTTTTAATTTTATGTCAATCAGCCATCGCTGAGATAGTTTAAATCCTCTGTAAAGCAAGGGTTCATCTACATTAAAATGCACTGGGGGTTGGCTGTGGGAGCGTGTCAGACTCTCCTGGTGTGGACAGCACTGTAAATAGGTGTGTTCCTGGGCCAGGTGCCTTCCCTAGCACCAATCTCTGCAGCACTGGCCTCACAAAACAGGATCCAAATCCTCTTTCATTTGTGTGAATAAAAAAAGGGGAGGAGGGGAGAGAATATGACCGCGCAAGTTAATGGAGTTAATTACATTCATATCAGTTAGATGCAGAGGAATGAAAAGGACAATTTGTGTAAGCAGAGAATTAGCTCTGGTATTTTCCCAGTAACATCAGCAGCCTGGAGATAAAGGAGCACATAAATCCATCCCACTGAACCCTCACTTTTCAGGGAGAACACACAGAATGGGGCAGGATGGTGGGAAGGACAAAGATCCAGGAAAAGGACACAGGTGGGACCAGGCTTAGGGAATCTGCTGGTGTCAAGGGAGGAAAAGTCTGTAGGGATCTAAATAATGTAAATCATCTTAGCAGGACCTCCTGAACACTTCCTTAGGGCTCAAGCATGAAGAACCTTCTGGCACCTTCCAGTAATTAAAGGTCCTGCAAGAAACCTGGAGAGGGACTTTGTACAAAGTCATGCAGTGAAAGGACAAGGTGTATTGTCTTTAGAATGATATAATTGAGATTTAGATTAGATATTGCAAAAGAAATTGTTCCCTGTGAGGGTGGGCAGGCCCTGGCACAGCTGTGGCTGCCCCTGGATCCCTGGAGATGTCCAAGGTTGGACAGGGCTTGGAGCAGCCTGGGATGGTGGAAGGTGTCCCTGCCATGGCAGGACCTGAACCAGGTCCCTTCCAGCACAAATCATTATAAGAATTCATGATTATTGTACTCCCTTTCTTACACTCACAATCTAACTATTGAATTTACCAAGGTATGAGAGCAAATCAACAAACTGTGGAGAGCTTTTCTTTCCTGAATCACAGCCTGGAAATTCTAAAATCTGACTAAGAAAAGTCAGATTTTTCCCTGTGAGAATCCCAGATTGTTTCAGTAGGGCTAAAAGAGCATTTCCCTCGTGTCCAAGGGAGACAGAACCATCTCAGCCCTGGCTTTAACCTTTTAGCCTTCATTTGGAACAAGACCTGTAAATCAAAAATTTAGAAGGGAATAATTACTCTCACTGAAGGCAATCATATGAGACTTGTAAAGGAATTTTCCTAACACTATCAATTACATCAGATATTATTACCTCAGAACACAGTCCATGAAGAACTTTTCAGGAAGAATCAAAACTAATTTATAAAGTCTGTAATTAGAATTACAGTTGAGAATTAAATCAGTGCTTGAGGTCCTCTATGATTGCAATATCCTTCTCTTATATTTTTTGCATAATATTAGAGTTAGTCTTTCCTTTCCTTAAATTTGACTGTGAAAAGGAAAGAAAGGATCCAATGGATTTATTCTTATTTCTGTCTTTTTTTCTCTTCATGTTCCTTCAGACGCTTCAAGGAGCCACTGCAGGTGCCCAGCCTGGGTGTTCTGCTGCCCTTGGTGTTGGTGGTCTCATGGTATCCCCTTTACCACCTCCAGGCAATCCAAACCCTCCTCACTCCTTCATCCTGGGTTAAACTCATCCAAACTCATTTTACACTGAACAATTTCCTGAATTCTCAGTTCCTAATTCATTAATCAGGACTTACAAGACTCAGATCTTATGGTTAAGGCAAGTTATTAATTTCAGGGGTACCACTCCATGCTTCAGCCCACGCTGTCTGATGCTCAGACACCAAAAGACACTTGGAAATTCTATTTTAACTGGGTGTTTAATACCTTCCAAGCACATCAGTGCCTTTGATTCCCAGGGCTGTGTGATCAGCACCTTTGAACAGCACACAATGCCTTCTATTTCTGATGTAACAAGTGTTCCAATGGCAGCAAATTGCTCTTGCTGGTTTTGCATAGGGTTCATTATTTCCTTGCTTTCCCCTCTTTGATCCCTCACTGCATCCAGGGGGATGAAAGGAATGGTGAGTGGCATCTGCTGGTGCTCAGCTCTGCCCCACAAACCACTCTGGGAATGGCAGTGCCCAAATGCTGCCAGCCTCCCTCCCCAAGGGCTGGGCAATCCCATTCTCTGGGATTGCCTGAGCTGGGAAATCTGGGATTTGCAAATCTGGGATTTGCAGCTGGACCTTGCTGCTGCCCCTGGGCCAGCCCTGGTTTGTACAAACCACTGTGCTTTGGGAGCTGGAGATGGTTTGTGGTCCTGCAGGGATGGGACAGATGAGGGCAGCTCTGTCTGCATGGTATTGGCCACTGTTTTAAAATTATTCAATGTGCAAGTGAAATAGGACAGGAGGAATCATGCTAAATAAACTCAGTTTGTGTTGATGGTTCAATTCCCATTTTAATTATAAAAGGGAGCAAAACACAGTTGTCTTAAGGAACTTTACAAATGTGTTGTCAGTGGTAAATTTACATAATTCAGCAAAACACAGGCTGTTTCTGACAGTGCCATTTAGACAGAACTGTGGTGCTCTAATCTACATTTCACACATAATTTTAATCCTCATTGCGAGTGTTAATGGCCAGAGGCTTCTCAGAGGCACAATGACCAGGCTGGGAAGAGATTCTGCAAAATCCCCCCAGCCTCAGTCACCCACATACTCCAGTGCAGAGTCACTAACGAGTGATTTAGAGGGAGGGAGAACACACTCTGGCTTACATAAACATGTAATATAGGGTCTGATATATTTGTAATCTATTTTATTTGGGATTTTGGCAATATTTCTGTGATAGCAGGTTCGTGAAGCTGTTACTGACATGAGTCTGTGCTCTTTTGTTGTCTTTTACATGAGTATTATTTCTTTTCTGGTTGACAGTGGGGTTTAGCCTGACTTTAATAATGAGCAGAGCCATTGCTTATCCTTAAAAGAATGCTTACATTCAGAACTGAAACCGGTCAATAATGCTGCATTGGAAGAGTGAAGCTTTTGCTTTGTTTTTGTTATGTGAGGGGGTTTTTGTTTGTGTTTTTTTTGGGTTTGTTTTTTTGCATGAAACGTTTTCCACAGCATTGTTTTCTGTAAATCCAACTGTTGTTTTTAAAACAACCAAGCCATCATGCAGCCTCCATGTACCCTGTTAGGAGATGAATAGAGTTTTGGAAATGTTATATTCTCCAGCCAGTGCATCTAAGGGAATACTTATATTTAAATTTTGCTTCATCCTCTTAGTATGAATTCATGTCATTACCTAATGGTAAACAAAAACAGATGTCAGGCTCACTTTAGGAAAAGTGGTGAGCTTGCAGTTAGACATTGAAGTAAACTATTTCTGAGAGCAGGAGTTTGACATACTCCTGTCCTTCCCTTACAAATGAATATTTTTATGTTGGACATACCTTTAGTGCCCCTAACTCTTCATAGGAGAAGGTAGCCAAAAAAATGAAAATAAAAATCAAAAAGAAGTTGGAAATATCAAAGCCATTAGGATGAAGAACTTTGAGAATGTCTGGTTAGTTAAGGGTATTTGTTTATTAAGAAGTGAAGAGAAAAGAACATCTGGCCATTAAAATAAGATGAGCAGGCTATGGAATAAATTTATATAAATAAGCCTAGCTTAAAAAGCAGAACAGTTGTGTGCTTTGCTACTAAACAGATTTCGTGGCAGTACTGCAAACTTGCCAAGATATTAAGTAAATGAAAGGCAGCAATCAAGTCTTTAAGTACATACCTTAATGTCATAAGAGTATTATGGGCTTACAGAGGAGGAAAGCTTATAAAAGCACTGACCTTCATCTGTGCTGATGTGAAAGGCATTCAGGTGAGTGAAAATAGAGGTTTTTACAACATTACAGACACCAGCTCAGAACAAAAGAATTGTGTGAATGCAAATGTTGTAGCAAAAGTTTATAATGAGGGTTGTCTTTATTCATGGAATCATAATTGAAGGTGTTTTGTTGTTTTCTGCCAGGAGGTGTGAGATGTTCTCAGGTACGTGGAGTGTTCTGTAAGGGCACAGCCACTGGAGCACAGTTCATACTTGCAATGGAAATAGCTTTTCTCTCCTTTGCCATAGGGGCAAAGTGTTTACCAGTTTAAAGGTATTTAACAATAAAAGCTCCAGCAGAACAAACAAACGTTGTGCTGGATAACTGTGAAGTGGAAAATAAACAGAGCTGGCAATATTTAGTCCGTGTGTGCCTCAACTCCCTGCCTCGGTCCCTGTCCCTGTGCTGGTTAACTCCTGTTCACTGCATTGCTGAGCTGCTTTTGGAATGAAAGAACTTTGTCCCTCAGATGGATTTTGGGGAATGATTTGAGCCCCATTTCACTGCCTTTGTCCTGGAGGGTCCCTCATGTTCTGACTGCAGCTCTCAGTGCCATTGCATTTCCTGCTTCTCCTTTTTGCCCAAAGAGATCATGCTGTGTGCAAACCAGTTATGTTTGAAACCAGCTACATTTGGAATAATCTCAGTTTGAAGATAACAACTTGTTTTTTCATTATGGAAATGTTTGCCTTAAGGCAACTGACTCCATGATAAAAACTTCAGACTTTCAATATTCCATGCTTCCCACCCAAAATCACCATTGGTTTTGTGGTTTGGTAAATGATCAACAATTAAGGAGAAAAATCTGGAATAATCCAGAGCTAGCAAATGTTGAAATTAATTACTCTGGTAGAGTACACACAGGAGTGTGTATTTCAATTTTCTTATTAATTGAGAGAAATGAAGGATGCTTTTAATATGACAAACTATTTAAACAGTAAATTTTAAAAGCCATGTGTTTTAATGTAAAGTGTGAATCCTGCTCATCTCACCTCACTGGGTCTGGCTCTCTGAGTCAGCTGCAGTGGCTTTGATTTTGGAGGAAATGAGCAGTTGAGTGGAATTAGAAGTAAAGTATATTAATTTATAGAAAACTAATAACATTCAGTTTTCTTGTTCTACTGTGTTCCATAATGCAAATTTATCTATCAAAGAGAAAAATGCAGTGCAATTAAAAAGTGATTAAGAAAGTAAACAAAAACTTGTTTTATCAAATTACATCACCATCCCACCAAACATTTAAATTAGTCTTTGAAGGCTCCTCTCAGCCAAAGCCATTCTCAAATTCTAAGGATTTGTGCTAAGAATATAGAACTGAAAATCAGTGGGTTCTTTCAAACCATCAGGTCTTGCTGCAACATGTCATTCAGTCCTTCTGAATTAAATGTATCTCCTGTGGAATTTTGTAGTGGGATTTTCTAGATGATGCTGGTTTTTGAGAAATTGTAATTTAGCAGATGATCATGAAAAGGACAGTTATTCTGGGGTTCTTCACATTCTCTGTGAAGTAAAAATACTTCAGGGCAGTAATCGAGGAACCAGCTTCAGAGCCAGAGGCTGAGAGCCAGGAATATTTATATATTTATAAAGATATTATAGAGCACAGTTCAAAATTTATAGAACATCAGAATATATGGCAAAAGGCAGCATTAAATATTATTTTTCATTGCGGGTCTGAGGTTCATTGTCTCAGCTGTTGCAGCCACACAGAATCATTGATTGTCTTATCTTGCACAACTGCTTCAATTGTTAATTCTCTTCCATCATTTGGGAGTGCAATTTTTATGTTTAAATTTGATTTTCACACTGCTCAGATAGTCAGGAATAAAGGTTTAAATAATAATAGACTGGGGCACAACAAGTTACTCTAAAAACCTGTCCTCAGCTGTAGCTGGGTTATTTCCCAGGCTGTATTTGGAGCAGGTCAGGTGTCAGGGTTTGAAGCCTCATCCAAAGGGCACCAAAATCAAGAATAGTTTTGGTCATGAGTACAGGGTGGCTTTGATCAGGTCCTGTGGATTTATAGTGCTCTAATTACAAACACTCTAGAAATTATTTATTCTGATTATTTAGTGAAAATTCCTTAGTATTACTGTGCCCAAAGAGATGAGCAAATGGAAGGCAGAGATTGCCAGTCTCTGTTCTGCATGGCTGAACAGATGAGCAGGGTGGGAGAAACCCTGGAATGCAATTTCCAGGCTGTGAGAGCACCATATCACCAAACTTCACCTGACTTTTGCACAGGATTTATCTCGTGTCCTTTTGTTTTGTGCTGATGTCTGTGTGAGGGAGAGCTGAAGGGTCCAGCTGTGCTTTTGGGGGGAATGTGGAGCGTTGTGGAGCAGAGTGTTATCCAGTGGTGGGAAAGAACAAGATAACGCCTTTTTGGCACAAAAAGAGACAGACAAACTGCTGGAGATGCTCACTCTGTAAATCAGAACTTCCTTTGGAGGAAAACCAGTCAAGCAGTCTCTGGTGCTCCCAGCCCTGTTTGGCCATTAAATAAATTACAGGATCTCTGGGCAAGTGTGGCATGGCTCACCTGAGGCCCCACGTGCTGTGATCTTTGTGATTCTGTTGCCTTCTCCTGTTTTTCTGCTCTCCTTGTTCCCTTCCTGCTGCCTGGTTAAACCCCTCTGGCTGATGCTGCCTGAGGTGCTGAGCATTGGCAAATCCATTTAGAGTGAGTGAGGTGCATTGGTCCAGCTGGAATTCAGGCTCTGAGTCCTGCTCCAATATTACTGTGAAATTTAATGTTCTTCCTTGTAAAAACTTTGGAAAAGCCAGTTAATTAATTCAATTAAGGAATCAAATTACCAGAAATTAGGAACTTGTTTCATTAATCTGGGGCTGCTTTATCTAAAAGCCCTATGACAAAAGCACAGTGAACCAATTTTATTTTTTTTTCCCCCAGAGTATTTAGCTTTAAAATTCATTTTCTTAGGAGAGAGATTCTGAAGATTACTATTTCCAACAAAAGAACTTGTTTATGGTGTAACAATAATGATGACTCTCAAAGGTACATTAATTTTTTAAGCATAGATGTTGAAAAATATGCTGTACATGAGGTAAATTAGTAGAGAATCATGAGCTTGACTTGCTAGTTTTATCTTCTGCTGGAGATAGCCAAATGTCAGGAGTTGCATGTTCAGGGAATTTATTCATCTTCCTAAATGAGTTTTCATCCAAAAAAGAACAAAAGCATTTTCACCTAAATTTCTGTGAAATGGCAATTTGCAGGAAATGATAGTTTAGCAAACACCAGCATATGGTGCTTTGAAATGGTTTCCACATTTACTGAGAGCATTGGAGGCAGGAGAGAATTCAGAGGGAGAAACTCAGCTTAAGAAGTGAGCTGCATTTAATCAGCCAGGTGCTGCTGTGCTTCCTGAAGCTGTTCTTACTTAAACATAAGAAAAATTAGTCCTGTGGATGTGATCTGACACTGGAATGAGTTTCCCAGGGAGTCTGCAGAGTATCCATCCTTTGGTGGATCTCTGGGCTCTCTGCCTGCCCTGATGGGAATCCAGAGTGAATTTTCCTCCAGAGAATTCCAGGTGCCTGTTCTGCTTCTCCTTTTGTTTTTGTCTTATGAACATGGAGGTTTGGCCATGAAAAGTTTCACCCTACACTGGTTAAAATGTCCCACAGGAGCCCATGAACAGATAAATGCAGACCTGGGTGTTGAATATATTCTGTAACACAAATCCCTCCATAATCAAAGCAGTTTTATTTGGTTAGATAGGATACATAAAAAACTTCTCTTTGTCAAGTTGGATTTTAAATTATCTGCATTCCAGTATTTGTGGAACTCAGGGAATGTTAAATTGCTGCCATGAGTCTGCACTCTTTCCATTGTCTTTTACATTATATTATCTCTTTTCCTGTTTTACATTGTTATATTTCTTCTCTGTTGCCAGGTTAAGGTATTTTAATCTTTCATGCATGCCTCTTATACTGCACATGCTATTTGTTCTGATTTCACCCTGATTTTTAATTTCATTTGTTCAGACTTTGGTCTTACACAGCCTGAACTGTGTAAGTTCTGTGCAAGTACTCCAAATTTCCTCTGCCATGCAGGAGAGCAGATTGATCTCTGCTTGCTGAGGGCCTTCTGTTAGTTAGGGCACTTCTGCTATTCACTCTACAGATTCTTTTAAAAAATCCTTTTTTCCCTCTGTGTAGTGACTGTTTTCTGTACTGAGTGGAATAAATCCTCTTTTTTTCCCCTTTTTTTTTAATTTTTACATTAAGTATTATATAACGATATCACTGTATTATCCTCAATTAAATTAAGTCTATAACATCAAATGTTTATTGTTTATTCTTCAAGCAGTGCTTGTTCTTTGAAATCCAAGATGATGAGGCAGTGTTGAGGATCTGAGCTGTCCTGTCCGGATATATCCCCAGCAATTTTCACATCAGGGAATAGGGGATTAGCTGGAAACCACAAGCACATGCCTCAAACCAGAGCAGTGTGGACTCTGTTATCCCACAAGTGACAAGGGCCATTCCTTTCTTTATACAAGCCATGATTATGGAGGAACCAGTGAAAAACAAGACTTCTGCTGTTTTATTTTGTTTTTGATGTTTTTTTTTTAATCCAGATTCACAAGCACCTTTCCAAACTCCTGCAAATTCTTTCACAGTCCACTGTGCATTTTAGGGTTCAAAGCACCTGGCATTCAATAATTCCCAATCTATACACCTCCTTTAGTATTCAGTGATATCTGCACATCTCTTCAGCATGAAACAGTGGATATTTATTTACCTTTCCTGTTCTTCTTTTGCTGCTGAGTGAGCTGGGATGCGCTGTGCTGTTCAGGGCAGAGGCTGCACCCAAAATTTGGAGATAAATTTGGATATAAATTTGGAGATATCTGTGGGTGAAAAGGAAAGGCAAAAAGCCAAAGGGTCCAAAAAAAAATCTGACAAGGTTTTATTACCAAATAACACACGTGGCATGGACATTGGCATGTTTTGTCCCTATTTTCTACTTATAAGAGAAAAGAAAGAATAATCTAAAAGAGAGAAGGAGAGTGTGGAAGGGAAACTGTTTATTCAAACTAAGAGAGTAAGGAAATTAAAGCCAGAGCTGTTAACAGGGAAGAAAAACCCATGCAGCTCAATTCACACCTCCTAACAGAATGCGGTAAATAGGTTACAGGCTCTTGCAGCAGGGAGGGCAGGGCTGTGAATGGATTCTGAAGTTTCCAATCTCCAGGTGTGCTTCAACGCACAGGTAATAACTATTATAACACTTGGATTTAAAATAGAAGGTTTTTTATTTAAAACCTGACCTAAGAATCATTTCATCTGTTTATACTTAATGTTAAGTTCAGATGGTTACGTTTCCATGAGGAAATTGTGACCTGGAAAATGGCTCTCAGCAGAGTCCTTTATAACTCCCAGCAGAGTCCTCTGAGAATGCAGAGGCAGGCAATGGCAGCTCCTCACTGTTGCCATATGGCTCCTTTTGAGCCTTGGCTGGTCAAAATTAAAAGTGGACAAGTTCTTTTAGTTCCTTGACATCTCAAGTACCATTGAAAATCCCCAGGCCACAAATATGGAGAAGAATGGAATTTAGCCACATAGAGGGAGAAGGATAGAATGGAAGTTTAGATGAAAACGCCACAGTGAAGACAAGGAATGACAATTACAATCTGGGAGGATTGCCTAGCAGGAGGAATTTGGGTAATTGTTACAAGACTGAGCAAACAGTTCCTCTCTCTGTTGCATTTTCAAACTTTTTTCTTCCTCAATCCACACTGCTCCTTTGTAATTTTCCAAGGTTTTACTTGGAAGCAGTGACAGGGCCAGTTCAGTGGCAGAGATGAATTGCAGAGATGCCCATAATTTTCAATTACACCTGAACACAGCTGATGCTGCTGAAGACAAGCCCAACCCCCTTGGACAGCAGAGATTAGCATAGTCGATGTGAAAAATGGGACTCTTTGAACAGGGGAGTGTTTGGGGATTTCTGGGAAGCATCTGTGTTTGTCTACTTGCACTAAGCGCTCCCCAGTGAGGAGGGGATTTTCTAAACCTAATATGCACAGGATTGATGAACCCCTGCCTGAGCAGTGGCTGCAAAACAAACCCTTCCCAGTGATGAGCAATCAGCTCTGCTCACACCTCAGAGAGCCCTGCAGCTCCTCTGGAAGGGATGCAGCTTCTCCCTGGCTGCCCTGGGAGCATCCCAGCTGTTAGGGGGGATAATATTTCTTATTATTATTTCACAATAATGCTTCCAGATGCCAGCTGGAAAGGCTCTTTGGTGGATGGAGGCAAGGAATCCACTCATGGGGACTCCCCTGCAGCCTTCAGTGAGCCCCTCTTACACATTTGCAGGTGGAGGTGGCTCCAAAGGAGTAGATGTTCCTTGGGAAAAATTGGGAAAACATCCTTTTGATGATGTTCCTTGGGAAAAATTCCCTCTGCTGCTGTTTGTGCCCTGGAGCTGATTGCAGGGGGCTGTGGCTCAACGATCCACTGGAACTGCAGTGCAATATGCAATGGGATGCTGACTTTATAAATGGTAACTTTTCAGAGCTGCCAGTTTAGTCCCTGTTTATAGAGAATGTACAAAAGGCCCTGATATTTATACAGTATCACAGGATTTGCAATAGGCACATTTTATCTTAAACATGATTTTTCAATAGAAATAGGAAAAAAAAAATCCTTCTGGATATAATCTACAAGCAAATATGTGGAGTCTGCCCAACTGCTGAGATTTTTATTATTTTTTCTTTTAAATGACAACCATGCACTGTGTGGAAACAGTCCTTTCTGCTCCCTGCTTGAGACTTACTCTCAATTACAGTCTTGTGTGCTTGAGACAAAGATACAGGGTGAAATGTGCTGATCTGGAATGTTCTCACAATCCCCTGCCCTGCTGAACCCCAGAGAAGGGCAGAGAGGCCCCAGGTGTGATAAAAGTTCAGTTTTCTGCAACCTCTGATCAACTATTCTGATCAGAATTTCCTCATCTGATCCTGGAGACAGGATATCCAAATATCTGATGACAAACTGAATTTCTGCGTGTGTGCTGATAGCTGTTGAGTTGCAGTCCCAATTCCTTCTCTCAGCAGAGCATAAATAAGGATCCTGCATTCCTATTTTTGTGAATTTTGGGCTTTTTCTGGGGAAATCGAAATGATGATGTATTCCCTAATGCAGCTGGTGGAAATTTAGCTAATGATTATAGTGCCTATGAGTTTTGTCTGAGGTAAACCTAAATATCTCTCTCTCTAAGTGTATTCCTTACATGCAATATTAAGTAATGGTAAACTGTAGAATTTATCTGGGAGAAATTGTCCCTTGCCCTTGTGCCTGGATCATGTCCAAGCTTTGCTGTTAAGACTGCTACTGCTAGACTAAATTATGAAATGTTATAGCAGTAAGAGAATAGTGATTCCAAAAAGTCTGTAAAAGATTGATTAGGTTATAATTGCACAAAAATTGAATTAGTAAAGAATGCTTTTCTCTTGTTTTGAAGGATGCTCTGTTTTCCAGAAGCCACTTGTAGCTCCTAGAATCACTTTATTTAATTGCTCAGTGGTCAGACAGGCAGGCCCACAGCACAGCAGCTCCACTAATTAATTATTTGTAGAGCAGTAGACCTCAGAGACAAAAGGCTCTGTATTTTCTCTTACTTATTTCTTCTGTACATTAAGATAATTTCAGAAATGTATTGGAAATATTCCAGGTTTTCAGTGGGATGAGATGTGACTTGTTCCTATGGATTTATTTCTAGAGATTCATTCTTGGGACACATTTCCATATTGCAAAAACATCCATTCTCACTATAAAACAGTCTTCAATAAAAACATGAGGGAAAAGCCTCAGATCCATTGAGGAGAAGCATTTTAGGAAGAGTTTTAGTTTAACAGAGAGTCCTGTGGAGTGGCCACATTCAGGAAACAGTTGTACTGAATCATTTTAATAAACAATTCCATAAAGAAAAGAATGGTTTACTGGCCAAAAGTAAAACCCTGTGAACAAATTAACAACAGATTTGTTTACTTTTGACTGTTTCTGGGCATTGTGGAAGACAATACAGAGGTATTACAAGAATTGATTTGTGTGTCTGGAGCACTTCATGCCTTGAAAAGGCAGTGCCCAGGTTATGGCACAGGTCAGGGTGACTTTTTCCACACTCACATGAGTAGGATTCCACAAAAATAACTGGTTTAATTCTCCCTCCTTTCATTTTAAGGAAAAAAAAAAAAAAGGAAAAAGGAAATCCTGACACAAAATTTAAAAGCTATTATTATAAATTTTAACACTCACACTGCAATATGTCAATAGGTAAAGGATTTTATTACCTGTTATTCTTCCATCCTGACCTTTAACAGCCTCTGCATTTGTTTTCCAGCCTGGTTTATGATGATTGGCTTTCTATCATGTCACAGCAAGTACAAATTATGGCAAATCTTTACTGTATCCCTTGCATTTATAAAGAGAGGTTGAAATTTGTCTCTGCATTCCCTAGATCATTCAGCTTTTTAATGAAAGTGAATAATCACTGGGGGTTAAGGGAAACAAGGGGATATGCAGGTGTGGAAATTCAGTGTTAGAACTGAAGGGCTGCATTTGGAGAGGAAAAAAGCTCCCTAAATTTTCTATTTTGGGCTAGAAAAACCCTTTGCTGTTGATAAATGAAAGAGGCAGGCAGCTCCCCTGCAGGGCTGGGGGTGTTTCCCAGGTAATGGAGCTCAGCAGGGATTTGCCAGAGCTTCACTGGGGCTGAAGTTTTCACTCTCTGAAGAGCACTAAATGAAGACATCAGTGAAATACAGAAGGGCACACATTGGGCCAACTTGCAGGATATTGTGCACCCCAGGACAGCAATTTCAGTTGTCTTCAGAGAACTTTTTATCTTAGTTTTATGATTTGGTAGAACACCAAATCCCGGACTTCATATTCTGGACAAGCATCAGTCCCTTCAGGTCTAATCCAGAGTGCCATCCTTCATCCCATTGTTGAGCTCAGCATTTTAAAGGATCTGCACCTCTGTGTTGTGAGTTCTGGGGTGAAATGGCCCTGCAGGGTGACTCAGTTTACCTGCACAGGGCCAAGAAAAGGCTCCTGCACAGCCTGAACTCTGTGGGGCTTGGAATGAGCAGGCACCACTGGGACATGGATCTGCTGCCTTAAATAAACCACAGTGCCAGGGTGATGCCATTCCCCTAAGGGCTGAACTGGGATTGCACTCATTGTTCTGGTTTTTGGGGATTTTTTTTGTGATGAATAACCATACTAGAGGTGATGTTCTTTTGAAAGGAAGGCTGAAATGAGGAGCAAAAAGTAGTGAGGTGAGAGAGATAATGTGGAGAGGAGCTGGGAAATACAGGAGGTGGATGGAATAAAATAGCAAAAGAGAAAGGAAGGCAAAGAGCATGTCAATCCTTTTTTTTCTCCTTTTTTTTTTCCTTTTTTTCTCCTTTTTTTTTCCTTTTTTTCCTACTGTGTTTATTTTCTTAAACTGCTTCTGTCTTGGGAGGGGGGCAGAATAGTAACATATAGATAATATTTTCAAAAGTTGGGTATTTCAGACTTTCCCCTCAAGGGGACACATTTATGAAGAGTACCTTTCTTTTTAGTTGGAATCCAGTCACCTTCTCTTTCTGTTGTTGCTTGGGGTACTTTTGGTTCAGTTTGGGGATTTTATTCCTGTTTTAAACAATATCTTATGGCAATACTTTTGGTGGTTTTTTTGGGTTCCTGGGTTTTTTGTTTTGGTGGGTTTTTGGTTGGTTTTTTTGGTTTTTTTTCTGGTTTCTTTGGGTTTGTTTTGATTTGTTGTTTTTTTTTTTTCTTTTTTTTTTTTCTTTTATTTTTGTTCTTTGTTCACCCTCTATGACACAATAGCCAAAGCAGCGCTTTGGAAGCCTAAATTCATTGCTCATTTATGATCTTCCATTAATATGGGACGTGGGCTTATTTACATAAGGAACAGGAAAGGGGTTTGTAGAACAACCTCTGGACAAAGGCCTGGTGTGTTTTGAATGCACACAGTTCTGTCAAGGCATGACTGTACATTCCATATGAACGAGACCTTTCACACTCTGAAGATTTTCTGCTTGCCTGGCAGAGCTCAGAGCAAAGCTGAAATCAAAGCAGCCTTACTTGGGGAAGCAATTTCATTTTACCTGAAACACTGAGGCTTAAATTATAAGCTTCAGGATGACTCAGTAGAAATAATGCATGCATATAAACTACATAATTTTCCTGGAGTATTTTCACAATCAATATAACTGTGTGTTTAAAGTAGGGACCTGAGGTCAATCTTCTAAGCAGTGAATGAATAACATATTTTTTTATCAGAGAAAAGCTGCTCTATGCAAATAATATCTGACATGAATATTTAATAGATTGTACAGTAGGCAGTAATTGCCAACTAGTGGAGCATGCTGAAAGGAGAAAGAGAAATACTGAAATAACAAATCCGGTCAGATTTCACTTACAGCATTTCCTTAACACCAGCTGGTCTGACAGGTCCTGGTGGAATTTGTGAAATAACTGTACTAACCTCTGTCCAGGTTCTAGGCATTAAATATTCCTTTTTAAATAACTGAACAGGGGATTAGCTGATTTGGATATGTTGATCTATTATAAATTTAGCATTTACTGAACATAATGTGATTTGTTCTTCTTCATCTCGAGTTATTCTCCATGTCACCATCACTATTTACTGTGGTGACTGACTCCAGACAACTTGGGGTCTCTTCATCAGGACAGATCACACATCTAGGAGCAGTTCATTCTCTTTTAGAATAGCTCACATCTGAAGAAGAACAATGATTCTTCTCCATTTTCCCCACCTTTTATACTTTTTCCATTCTCTAATTTATTTTTTTTTTTTTTTTTTTTTTTTTTTTTTTTTTTTTGTCTTGGGAGCTGACGGGTAAGAGAGGACCCACAAACCAAACAAAGGAAGATTTCACAATATTTCCTGATGGCAAAAGACCAAATGGTGTTTTTGGGCCTCCTGTTGTATGTGAGGGTCTCCCATAAAGTTTACTGAGGGGGTGGTGTCCAGGAGCTGTTGTATAGTGAAAAGTTGGATGGCTTGATGGGAGAATCTTCTTTAATGTGGCCATAAACCTTCCTGGGCTTTACAGCAATGTGCCCATGAAAGTGGCACATAAAACAGCCTTGGACATCTGCAGTGCCAGAGAAACAGGAATGCAGATGACAGGGTCTCACACAACAAACCACAAAATTTCATTTGTAAACTGAGTGGAAAGCTAAGGATTTATTTTACTTGGTGCTCTCTCCTGGTGCAATAAGCTCGCGCTAATTTAGAGGTCAGAGGATGTAAAATGCCATCCTCGTTACACCCTCAGTGCCCATGGGAGCCCCCAGTGATGTGTGCTATAATGAAGATAATTAGAATAAGCTCCATTTTAGCTGAAGGCAAAAGGCCTTAAATCAAAAGGAGTTTGTTCCAGTAACCTTGAAATTGGGGTGAGGGTTACAGGCTGCCTACTGCCTCAACAAATACCTAAACTCATTGAAAAAGTGAGAGCAGGAGATCCCCAGGGCGAGGGCATCCTCAGGGTTGCTTTTGGTAGGTAAAATGAGAATTCCTCAAGTCCTGGGTTTGCAAGCAGCATTCCTGATGAATGCAGAGGGGCCTGAGGTTTAAACTCCTGCCTGATGCTTGAAATCATAAATATCCTAGCTCAGTCTCTTTCCTGGTGTATGGATAGAGGAGGAACTGGTGTTAGAGTGGCTTTATACACCTGAGCAAATTTCCACCGAGGATTTTCCTGGCAAGCCACTGAATTCCAAAGGCTGTTGTTGTGCAGAGCCCTCTCTGAGTGTCTCTTTCTGTTCCAAGAGTGAAATCCAGAATGACCAAAGCCCTGAGCTGTGAGCACACCTGACTGTGTTTTGTCATGAGAAGAGTTTGTCTGTGCATTTCTGCCTCAGCCTTTTACCTCTAGGAGCAGTTTCTGCACTGTGAGAAGTTTTACTGCCCATTCTCACCTTTTTAGGAGTTATTTTTTGTAGTCATGCCCAAAGTTCTTCCTGAAGTCTCCATTCCTGCCCTGTGAGGTGAGGCCCTGGTGCTCAGTGGGTTTTTCTCACGTGCTGTGCCATGGCCTCACCAGGATGGAATCCATCTGATTTCCCTGCTCTGCCCAAGCCCAGGCTTGTGGCAATGGTTTTTGATTATTCCAATGGTTTTTGATTATTTTGAGGCACTGGTGCTCACTGGGTTTTTCTCACCAGGATGGAATCCATCTGATTTCCCTGCTCTGCCCAAGCCCAGGCTTGGGAACTACAGGTTTTTGATGATTCCTGAGCTGAGCTGGATGCTGATGGGTGAAATAATTTGTGGCATGTTATCAACCTCTTCAATTCAGTGCTGCTAAGTAATGAAATCCAGTAATAAATTGTACAGACAAGCAGAATCTCTTAAACACGCTCTGGGGGGCTCTACCTATTTTCTCTCTGCTCTCCTGGTATTTCCTTTCTGTCTGTGTGAGCTGCTGCCCATGCCAGCATTCAAAATCAACCAACCAGAGAAACTCAAAAACATTGCAGTGTTTGATGAAGCAAATGTGTGAGGCTGATCAAAGTGTTCCTGGCTCCATTTTTTCCTAAATTGGGACTGGAATTCCCATGGGCTTGATGAAAGTGAAATTTCTGGGTGCAGAAATTCTCAAAGTGAATTCTGGGTGCAGAATGAAAGCAATTTCCAATATCTGAAAAATCGCTGGGCTGCTTCTGCCTCTCTTTTAAAGCAGAATTCGCACCACCAGCTCGTTGGAGGTACAGTTTTATTTTGGCTGCTTTAAAACCTGAATGGAGACAAGGTTTATCCCTCACAGATGAAGGAGAAAATTGGCATCACATGGGAAAGCATCATCTGTAATGCACCCCTGTCATGGCGTGAGCTCTTTGGCACAACATATGGCAACAGAATTACCTTTGTACTGCCCAACTGTGGGATGTAATTCCTGCAGTCCAGGGGACTCCAGTGACAGGCAATAGATTTGAGAGTGCACATGTTCAGCATGCTGAAGTGCAGGGCTGTCCCTTTGCTCTGCATTCAGAGCTCCCTGGCACTGCAGAGAAATTCTGATTATTGCTGGCAAATCCTTGTTCTCCCCCCGTGATGTCACTTCTGTAGTGACACCCGGCGATTGCAATAAAAAAAGGAATGTGGTAATGGAACTGCTGGGGAGGAATGAAAGGGAAATGATAAACTGCAACTTTTACAATGTGCACTGTCAGCTAAAGAATGGAACAATTTTAGGCTTGAACATTAAGGACAGGGAAAGTGCTGGGAGATTTATGCTGCAACAATATTCCAGATCATTTTATGGTATCATCTTTTCAAATACCTGAAATTAAAACTGTGTGGTACAGTGGTGCTTCAATCATTCTGTTCATCGGTGAGCTGGGATTTTTATTTGGATGGTAAAATACCATCACTGCAAAAGAGAAACAATAGATTTTTATGGTTGGGCTCTAGTATTTTAAACATGATTTACTTGTCTTTTTGCTTTTTGCCTTCTCCAGAGGTCTAAATATGTGCACCATACTGACCCTTAATATGTCTGCTGAAACTAAGCAAGAAGTTGAAACCTTATTTCTTGTCATAGAAACAAAATTCTGAGGTGCAATTTCTTTGAGAGTCATACACTATCCATAAATGTGTCTCAGGAACATTGGGAACGATCTTTGAAATTTCTCAGAGGAGAGGTTTGATGTTGTAGATCTCATGGAAAATGTCTAATAATGATCATCAGTCATTTGTCTGCTGAAACACAAACCTGCTTTTTGCTTTGGACTGCCAAAGAAGCCTTGGGTATGGGCTTGGGAGGTTTAATGTTAGAGAATTACACTTGGTGTTCTTCTCTCAGAGTACAGAATAGTGCAGTGCCATAGTTGCCATAGCTGATCTGTTAATTTATGCAGACTTGATAGCTTTTCTGACATTGATTAGATGAATATTAGCAAATTTTACTGACATTGGAAATAGCAGAATTTATTTTGTCTCATTAAAAAACCAACAAAATATTCACTTCTCTATCAGCCATCGGTTCACTTTAGGTTGCATTTAAGAACAATAATTATCCATTGTGGATTCCTGATTTTTTCATCTAAATGCATTATTTAAATAAAATGCTATATTCCATTTTAATCAACAATGTACAGATGTAAATAGGGCACCATTCTGAATTTTGTGATTTAGCCAGAGATGTTTCAGTACAGCAGTAAGTCCTGGGTGAAATTTTGGCTGCAGCATCCATCCTTTAGCCAGCACCCAGCCTCAGCTGCCTCACTTCTGGTGGGTTTGAACACACAACAAACTTGCAATATGCACTTCAGAGATACCTGAGAAACCAGCATGATATAAAAAATAAGAGAGAGCATAGGAATTGAAAGTGTTTGGTATACTGGGAAACCAGGCCGCTCTTGTTTCAATTTTTTGTCAGCAGATTGAGTTTAGATATTCATATATGAAAATTGGGAAGCATTTTTATCTTCTAAGGCTGCACTGTGAGATGAAAGGTTCTTCTTTAAAGGCCTGTTTTCCCCCTGTCCTGCTGCTTTTTAAATAAAAGCAACTCTTTTCAATTATTTATTTATTTCTTCCCCTCTGGTCCCCCCTCACAGAAGCTGCCTCTCACCCTACCTGTATGACACCTGGTTGTGGTGCCAGCTGTCAGGAATCCGCTCCATGGATTTGCACACATGGAAATGAATCCAGCTGCAAAAGGCTTTATGTGCATCCATCACCCCAGAATTAATGCAGGACCAGCAACATCCAACCACTGCACCTCCCACACCACTGCATGGCATTGCTCTGTGCTGCTAAATCAAACTAAAACAACAAATAGGCTTCAAAATTGATCATTGCTGCTCTGGAAACAGTTGTTTAACTCCTTCAAAGTCTGTTTACGTTTGACATTTCCTGAGTAGACTCCTTTAGAGATAGATATCTTTTTGTAGATCTTCAAACTGAAACTCAAGGCAAATTCAAAAGGCTGCAGCTCTTATCAGGGAACTTTGAAAAGTGGATTACTCTGCTTTGGTCTGAAGTTACAGTCCTGCATTTTTTGAATACTTCTGGGTGACTTTATGGTTTTACATCAAGGAGAGCAGTGCGGCTGAATCTGTGCCTGCTTGCTTTAAATTGTACAGGCTCAAATCTATTGCTTCTTATTGCACTGACCCACACAGAGGGCATTGAAATCCAGCAGTGCTTCCATGGTTTCACAAACCTGAAGCAATAGTTGCTGCTGGATTGTGCTGTCTGCAGTTAACAGCTCTGTTTGGATGGTAATGAATTTATTCTGGATCTGTGTTCTGTGCTGGAACCTGGAATGCATGTCTCTACATTTGCCCAGTTTTAATTTGGGCACCCTGGAATTCAACCCCTTCTTCTTGTGGCACTAGAATAGAAAATAGGCTTTAGTTCTGTTGTTACTTCTTCTGAAACTCCTATTGCCTGTTTTTCCAATAAAGCAGTTAGAGAAAATGCTAAGTAAATACAGACTTAATGGCATTTTCAAGAGCCCTATAAAGAACAAATTATTTTACTAATTACCAACTTTTCAGGTGGGTTTTGGTCACAAATAACTTGGGAACTACAGCAAAACTCCTTATTTGTCTTTTATTCTGCCTCTAACAAGAGAATTATTGGTGATTTCCTTTGGCTGTGCATTCCCAGGGATGGAACAGGTCCAGCCCAAGCCATTCACTGGGAATGCTGTTCATTTAATGGGATCCTTCTGTTCTGGGCAGGGAACTGGGAAATCCTGGGCTCAAACTGGGATCCCTTTGCTCTGGAAAACTCTCTGGCTGCAGGGCAGGAACTCGGCCCCAGGAATTCTGTGTGGCACAAGACACAGGCTGTGAGAAAGGATTCCCACTGGTCATTCCCTGCAGAATGAACTTTCCCCACCCCACAGATGATCCTGAAACTTTATTGATTATCTATTCAAAGTATGTAAACAGATACAAGCAATTGTCAGTGAAAAGTAAAGGCGTTTTCAAAGTGAAACAAGAACAGATACAAGCAATATAAATCACTGCTGTTATCAGATTTACATTGGTACTTCTGCTATCAGGATTTTCCACTTCATACTGATTGTTCCTATCAGTTCAATGAGGTTATTGATTTACACCTCTGGAGCAGTCAGAGCATGACTTTCAATTGCAGTGTTCTCAATACTGGGAATATTTGTTTGTTTTAATAAGGACAGGAGTGTGGGGAAAGCAATGTTTCCCAAACATTTTAATTTTGTTGTGTCCAAGAAGACAAACACCACTTGGGCTTACTGTGGGCTGTCCCGTAAGAGGATCTTGTATATTCCAGCTTTTAACCTTCTTTCAGCTGATAATCCTTTAGAGTTTCAGAACATAAAAGCTCCTTATTACATTGAAAATATAGGTGGGTAAAATCACTACATAACTGTGACTTTAGGGGGTTATTTTGGGCAAAATACAGCTAATAATATTTTTTTCTAAATGTCCAGAAAGCTGATATTCCATATCAATGTTTGATACTTCAAAGATGGAGAGGGAAAGGGGATATCTGATAAAAAAAAAAAAAAGACAAAAAGGAATCACAAATAGGGTACTCAGTAAATGTTAATTAGAGCAAAAATATTAATTAAGTGTTAAGACAGCATAGTGTAAATTGGAATCTTTTACATATTTCTGTGTAGGGAATTTTGTGCATTGAACACTTTTCTAATAATCAAAATCTCAATAGATTTTTCCAGCGTTTATTAGAACTTGCAGTCCGTGGTGGCCAAGTGTCTGGCAGAGCTTGATTTTAATGTAATGAGGTCTGGAGTGAGTTTTGTGGCATTTTCTCTTCCATAAAGTATTTTACTAGAAACACTCTTTTAAATATTTTTTTCTAAATTGTTGTAAAAAGGAAATAATAAAAGAATCATTACTTTTAAGCAGCAGAAAATGAATGTTTTCCTACAGCAAGGATCACGAGGGTGCTTGTTAAATTACTTGCAGCATCTATAGACAATCAGCCCAATCCAACCCAACACCCACCCAATATTTAATCTGGTCATATATTGAAGAAAAAAAACCTACTCCAAAAATATAGATAGGATAGATTTATCAATATCTTCATGAAAAAATAGGGACATCCCACCTCTAGAACAGCTTTTGGAACTCCTTAGGGGGAAAATAGTTCCTCAACCCTTGTGTGTTTCCTGCAGGTGTGTCAGCCCCACTCATTCCTGGAAGCTTTGTATATTTAAAAAATCCTAAATGTGACATAAATAAAATCAGTGAAATTATGCTTTTCACTGTCTGCTGCAAAGAAATCTGCTCCAAGAGCACCTTCCCCATTTATCCCCAAAGCCAAGGCAGTGTCTGGTCCCAGCCTCACTTCAGACCGCTCAGTTTGAGGGAAACACGTCCTGGTTTGGTGAGGATGAGGAGAGAGCAGCTGGAGCATTCCTGGGAAGCAGAGCTTGTTGTGTGCCCTGATTTCCCTTCCTGAGGGCTGGGCTGGGCTCTCCTGAGGGCATGGAATGATGTCCCTTTGTGCTTCAAACTCATCTTTACTGCTGCAGCCTCCCCTGGCGTTTGGCTCCAGCTGTTCCGCACAGCTGTGCACGCTGCCAGGGGTGCCACACACCTCTGAAACCCCTTCCCTGGGCCCAAAAGGAGTGCTGTGAGACCCAGCTCTGCCAGCCTGCTCCAGGGACAGAGCCTGTTGAATCCATTTGGATTTTGATGGTGGCGGAAGGGGCTGTTGGAGTTCCCAGCTGCTGAAGCACTCAGTGGAAGTTCTCCTTGCATCTCCTCCTCCTCGGCAGCTCAGCTGTGCCCCAGAGCTGCCCAGGAGGGAGGGCAGGGAGCCAGGCTGCCTCTCCTTGTGATGATTCCTTGGGAAAAGGCTCTGGGAGGAGAGGAGCACGGAGGTCAGCAGGAAGGGAGGTGTTTTCCCTCCTGGAGGAGCTCTTTCCTCCTTCCGCTGAACCCAGGGGCATCGCCTGGGCAGCAGAGAGGCTTTGAACAGAAAAAGAAATGTTTTGTCTGGGTAGGTTTCCTAACAGCCTTTCAGTTGTTATCAATTCTGTTAAACCCTCCCAGCCTGGATTTTGTTCATTGCTAGTTCTTCTCTTTCTTTTTCCTCTGTTTTGTTTTTCTTTCCAAAATCTTGCTGCTTTCACCTGCCCAGGAGGAGAGGTCGAGTTTTCAGCTGAGTCGTTGTATTCCTGTTTCTCGTGGTATAAAGCTGCCTTCCAAAAATTGATAAAAAACTGCAAACTTGTCTGTCCTCCTTGAAAAATGCATCTGCTGGACTATCTGTCGAGTCCTTTCTACAGGATTTTCTCCTGTAGAAAATCATTATTTCTTCAAGTGACATTGAGGGAATGTTGGTTTTGACAGAGCCAAATACGCTGCCCTGCCTCGTTGTTAAAAAGCACCTTGAGAGAAGAAATTGATCAAGGGGAAAGAGAAAATGCTTTTCAAAAATGTCTTTTTTATGTCTCTTGTAAGCCTGCCTTCATCTTCCCTTCCTCTGTGCTTGTTTGAGGATGGCACTGGCCCTTCCCTTCAAAACTGGCATAAAAACCACTGCTCTTGGAAATGATAAATGCATCTCTTTTTTCTGGAGTGAAGATTGGGAAATTGTAATGCACAATATTGGCTCTAAACTGTTAATTCACAAGGAATAAACAGTGTAACCCTGTGATTGATTGAGAGGTTACTGTCAGGCTGGAAATCTTTCAGGATAACCAAGGTTTATTAGGGGAGGAAAAGCAGTCAGAACTTCCAGTTCCAGCTGCTGCCTCACCTCTGCACTCAGAGATCCTTGGAAATGCATTTATAAATGATAGATAAAATGTATTGATTAGTGCAGGCTTGGCCACTAAGGCTGGAGAAGACATCATTCAAAAACTGCAGGATTTTCAATGGGTTGGTTCGATAACAGGTCTGGAAAAGCAAGTTACTGAATCTGAGGTTTTTCTTGAAAATGTGGCTCAGTTTGAGGTGTTCCTGCCATGATGTCTAACAAATGTTAAGATAATTCAATAAGCAAACAACTACATTTTTTTGTTGTTATTTTCTGGAAAGTTACACAAAAATCTTGACATTCAGAACTGAACCAATTATAGTTTTAAAATATTTTCTTTATTAGGACTTTGGGGTTTTCTGTTCATTTTTGGTGGGGTTTTTTTGGTTTTTTCTATGAAACTGGGCATGAGAAAATTAACTGGATGAATGACAGTAAAAGAAAAACTAATTTGAAAACATTAAAATGAAATTTTTTCTCATTTTTTGTAGAAAAAATTCATATTAGCGTTCCAGTGTGCACACCTTAAAAACCTAAGGTGAACTTGCAAGAGCTTTGGAAGTCATTTCATGAACACCCTCTCAAAACAAAATTAATTTCTTTTTTAGGGGGGTACAGTGATTAAGGTCTCTCTTGTTACGACTGAGTTGCACAAAACACTGCAGAACCCAACTGAAGAGAGAGACATTTTGGGGTATGAACAGATCTTATAACTGATCAGGTAGATCACAGTTTACTCTGGTATTTTTTCCTCTCTCTGAAGAATTCCTTGCTGGAAATAGCAAAGTGAAGGATCTTGGGGTAAAAGAAAATGGACAAAAATGAACTTTGCTCTGGTGCAGTGTGACTGAGGTGGTGCTGAGCTCTGCCAGGCTTCACTTTGTGGTCTAGGGAAGGGCTGTGGTGGGGTTTGGTCCTTAAATCAGCCTTCATTTGGTCTTCTGTAGGTTATTTCTGTCATGAGGCAAAATAATGATAATGATGCTAATTAAAAAAAAAAAAATTGAGTGAAATAAAAGTAGGAATGCACATCCTCTCCTACAAAACTGACATCACCCATCTGCAACCACATTCAGCCCTGTGGGCTCTGATTTGCAAGCAGCCAATCCAACCC